>NC_134186.1:20277207-21526582 GCF_964188355.1 Buteo buteo | reverse complement strand
CTACAAACAGCTGCTTGCTTTAGCTGTGCTATTTTTCTGAAATCAAATATAATTTCTGTATTTTAATATAAGATTTGATTGAAATATCGAATATTCAGTTGACCGTCATGTGGTTCAAGAGTGCAGATCCTCACCATGTGACTATGATAACTTCTTTAAAGGTAATAACATTCCAAGTTTCTGTAAAATGTGATGAAATTCAAGTGCAAGTTGACATAAAAATATCCTATTTCTAGTCTTGTATTGTGTATATATACTGTCAGAAGAGGGAAATATGCCTAGGTCTGAGCAGTCCCGTTCTGTCCTTTTGCTACTTTATCATGCTTTTTCTTCTTCCTTTAAGGAACAAATATATTTGAAACTTTTTTTTTTTACTTTATAGAGCCAGTATTGTGCAGAAGCGCATAATTTATTTTCAAGATGAGGGTTCTCTCACCAAAAAAATTTGTGAACAAGGTAAGGTAAAGTAAAACATCCTTCTGACCTTGTAATGTTCTACATATTTCTCTTAACCTTTTATATCAAACTAAAATTTTGAGGCCTGGAACAGTTTCATCCAGGTTCAAATTCGGGATCTTCCATTCAATTATGTCCATCCTTCCTTCCTCTAAATGTGATTTTTGCAACTTTTTACCTGGTCTTCATGTGAAAGCCGTTTGTCTCCAGGGCACTTAGTTTATTGAATCCTGGGCTATTTCATCCTTTCCTAAACCTAAGCATTGCAATTGGTTATTGCATCCCACTGGAGAATTTATATGCTTTGGCTGTCCAGAAATTTCAAGCCTATTGTGTTTTGAGATAAAGTGCGGTTTTGTCTATATCAGATAAGAACCAGAAACAAATCCAGTTTGAATCTGACGACAACTGAAATAGTACTGTCTTCTTATTTAAAAAAGTAGTTTTAAATCATTACATCCACTTATAAATATGACCCAGGTATTTCAAGGTTCTAGTTTAGTCTAGTGTAGCCCAACTTAAAAAAATACGTGTTTAAGTCAGATTTAGTTACTGGAATATTTATTATGGCAACTTTGCTGTCATCTGTTGATTTTGAGTTGTAACTGTTTTCAATGGGTGCCTTGCTGCTTTTCCAGACTCAGCCTCAGAAGGTGTGACTGACAAACCAATTCTAGATTGTTGTGCCTGTGGAACGGCCAAATACAGGCTAACTTTTTATGGAAACTGGTCAGAAAAAACACACCCCAAAGATTTTCCACGTGAGTATCATTCTTCTACTATTGTTGTATCATATGGAGACTGTGAAGATGTTGGAGCTTATTGTATGACACAACAGTACTTATTTACAGCTCAGTAGTGTAAATTATGACATATATGGAACACTGCTAATGTTCAGTATTGAAAATCCATGGATCTTTCTGTGAATGCTATACATTACAAATAAATTCTATTGATTTGCCTGACAGTTTGCACTGAGGTGTGTATGAGATCACATTTTCAAGATTTCTTTGTGGTGAGAAAGGTTACTTTTTTAAGCTTAGACCTGCTTATAATGTAAAGCTAGGAAATGAGATTTTAAGAAAAATGCCACAAAGGATGGGCAACACACTAATGTTTTGATTTACAACCATGCCAATCTAGTCTGTATGTTTTCCTTCAAAGTCTTTTGAAAGATTCTGGTTAGTTTTGGTGAGCCCTGAATCTTGCTGCCCAAGGACGTTAATGAAATATATAGACCTTAGAGTATTCTGTCTTCTTTGTCTTTGTTGGTTGAATAGACAGATAAAATACACATTCTGAGCTTTGCCTGTCTGGATTTTTAAAGTTTCTGAACTACAGAATCAGTATTCTTGTTGCAATAACCCAAGTAACGGTAAAAACCTAAAGTTACAAAAATATGTGTATTATGCATTTGTTCTTTCATTACTGATTCCACAGTCTGTGGCAATAAAGGCTAGGAAATTATTTGAGAACGTGAATCACATTTACTGGTCTTTCAACTTTGTTATGTTGTCTGTGGCTGATGTTTATTATGTAGACTTTATATGTAGATTTTTTAAAATTTTATCGCTGTTATTGTCACAGTGTCGGAATATCATCATATAACTCAAATATGGTTTGTGTGTCAATCAGCTCATAGTTTTAACAGCCTAAGCAATATTGCAATTTTAAATTGAATGTAGCATTGTTTAAATATTATTTGTCAGCATAATACATGGGAGATAAAATAAGCCAAAACCAATAATTGCAGGAATGCTCTTTTAGGCTATTGGATGATTTATATATCGCTGAGTGTGACACTTTTTATGCATTATTTGTGTGGATTCAGCTGGTGGTTAGAAATAGGGTATGAGAAAATGATTGAAAACTATAAAGTTACTGTGACTTAATGATGTAATATTGGGGATAAATGGCCTTTTCTTTTAAATTCAAGTCAGTGAACACATGAAGAGCATGTGTGCATGACTAAAAGTAAGCAAGTTGCAATAGTTTGCCACAATAGTGGACTCTGTAACTGGGGAAAGAGCAGTCTACAAACTGGTGAATTATATTAATCTTCTACTTAAACTGGAAAAGTGAAAAGATAACTGTATAATACTAGCAGTATTAAGCCCTGTAATAACAGCTACTAATATTTTACATTGAAATTTCCGAAAGTTCAGAAAAAGGTCTCATCCAGATGTAGTGATATTAAAAATGAAAACTCATCATCAACATTATTCTTCAAAATATTGAACTTGTGCAGTAATTACATTAAAACAAAATGTTATGCATGATGGACTATGGTAAATCACTGATTATTTGCCAAGCCATCACATAAAAAATTCGGCTCTACTCTTACAGCACCAGTATGGCTGAAATCGAAAGCAGATCATAAAACTTATATTTTGTATCTTTTCTTTAACTTACTCTCTGACTTGCTTTAAAAACCACTAAATAATATGTACTTTGTTGCTTAGCTTTTCTCCAAAGAACTGCTTTTGCCAAGTAAAGTATTTTCTTTTGCTATTACGCAGAAATGTTTCTGGAAGGTACAGTGCAAAACTTTTAATTCTGGGAAACTATTTTGAGGTTTTCACAGATTCCATGAAGGAGGAATAATATTACGTTTATTATACCAGTGCAATTAAAATACGTCTGTTCCATTAAATTTAAAAGCATATTGTTTGTTTAGGAGTTACCAGATGCACCTACTCTATAAGGCACTGCTTAGAATGAAACCACTGCAACACAATGTTGTTCTGAGTGTGCCAACATAGAGTGAACGGAGAGAGGTGTACCACAGCTGTAGAAAGGGTTCAAAAACTAATTCTCAAAATAATTTTGCTTTCATGGATCTCAGACTGAAAAAAATATTTTTTTTTTTCTGATTTGCAAACTGAAGCTTACAAAAGCGAGCACGCCTTTCAGGTAATTTTTGCAAGTTATCTCAACTCCTGATAATAGGACTAGTGGAAGCTGAGTATTTAATTTGTTATTAAATCTGGTTCAAGGGGATCTATTAAATTTCCTAACACATTTTGCCACTCAAAGATTTGTATTCACATATGCCCTGTGACTTAAAAGCATTTATTCTCTTTGGGTATTACCCATATATGATAACAGCAATATATATGCTCTCCATCATGATTTCGTATGGCACATCTATGAAGTATGTCAGAGGATACAGCCTCATGTTGTGATGACACCTTGATCTTTATGCAAAAATACACATCTAAGTGTAAATTGAGAAACTACTCATACAAAAAGGTAGTGAAATAACACCATTGGAAAGCTGTCTGTATTCTGTTTGCTGTCTTAAGAATTGGATAGTGACATTGGACTGGTGATGCAAAATAGCTCTGGCCTTGTACTGCTCAGACTGTTTCATGTAGAGAAGTTTCTTTTGTTTAGAGGAAAAGGCATAAGAAATATTGAGTTGCCTCTTTGTTCTCATAAAAAATGGGAGGCTCAAGGTGAGAAGTGAAATATTTGCAAATGTTGCACAGGTTTTGTGAAAAGTTGAGAGTAGATGTGGTATACTTTGAACAGCTCATTTGGGCAAGTAGGTAGGCCAGGTGCTTTCTCTGCAGAGCCAGTATCTTTAGGGCACTCTGATTACAAAGACATTAGATGTTCTTGTCCTGTTTAGGATAGGGAGTGTGAGAAGCTTTGCAGCACATGGAACAATTAATTATCCATTTTACTAAAAACTTAAAGGCACGCTGGTTCCTCTCTATAGTGATACATTTTTCTTTTGTAGGGGACTATGTGGAACCTTCTCTTTCAATAAGTTTCACTAAGTGTCACATACTCTGTTTCAGGGAAATCTGCTATCTACTTGTGAGATAGTTAGACCTGTGTGCTAGGAAGAAAGAATGGGCAAAACTGGTGGTCCCATTGCTGGAGCTGAATGACAGTATCTCTGTGGTTTGACAAGGTGCCAGTGTATATTTAAGGACCAATTACTAGATCTTAGATCAAGAAACCATGTTCTGACACTGTAGTCTCTTCAGCTATTACCTCTGGGGGAGGGGAGGTTTAGTTTTGTTTCTTCTTCATTTGGGGCTCAATTACTGATTAGCTTTAATCAATTCTGAAAACATCAAGCCTGCTACAATTCAGATATCATTAGTCCAAGTTTAGCGTTAAGGAAACTGTGGAGGTACTGTTTGCTGTGTTGCTAGGCCATCTCCCTCATCTATTCTGCTTGCTATGGTTTTCTAGCTTTTTTTCCCCCTACCATTGGTGTTCATTTTTTTATTTCTATTCTATTTTGTCTTCTCCTGTGATTACGTTCCTGCATCTGACTTTATTCAATTCTCTAAACTGTCTTTTTCAATTTCATTGTCCTACCTTTCACATCTTAAATTTGCATTCCTTTTGTTTACTTCATTATTCATTTTTCATTTCTTTTATTCTGGTTTTCAGCTGTTTTTACTGCTGCTCTCTACCTTTTGCATTGCAAAGAAAAATGTTAAGTATTGTCTCACTCCATCATTCTGCCTCCATTATCTCCTACAGTCTTTGCATTGTTACCAGACTGCTTATGTGAGCAGTTCATTTTCTCATCCTTTTCCTTTAAGCCCATATTTTTGCAGAGTGTTATTTGACTTAAGTGAATTCATTTTTATTTCCAGTACTGTGGGACTTCTATGACTCCTTATTTCTGCTCGATTCTCTTTTCAATTCCATCAGACTTCTCTAACATTTTCTCTTTAAACTTCTACATTTTTTTCTTTTTCTGTTCAACAAGACAAGAAACAAGAAGAGGAATCCTTTTGCCTAGCTCTACAACTCTTAAACTATGAGAAATTTCAGCAAGCAAACTCAGTGAATGTAGAAGCACTAAAATTCACTTCTTTGCTCCCTTCCTAAATGAAAGGGAACCCCTAATAATGGTTGGGGTGAGGGTGGGGGAGGAAACATGGTACATTTATAATTTAAGTGTGCAGAAGCAGAAAAAACAGCTATGTCGGTGCCAATAACAGCAGTTCTTTACCAGTATTTCAGAAGTTTTCTGGAAGAAGTGTTGGACATCATTTGCCCATAGAAAGCGAATGTTTTGCCTCTGTTTCAGCAGCAAGCTGCTCGGGAAGGTTTCTGGCTGTAAGCCCTTTATAGCTCTGTGCCTGATAATGTTTGGGCACAAAGGTATAAAGAAAAATCTATAACATTTAATGATAGTGTAATCACACTTATACGTACACCTTTTGCTGGCAATTTGCTGTCACCACTCAAACACAAATCTAGTAGACTGTTAGAAACCAGTATCTCTCAGTAAGGAAATTACTTGCTGTTAAATCTTCGAGTGACCACCAAAGTCATCCCTTTCAGGTTTCATCCTCAAAAATATTTTACATGGAAACCTAAAATTAAAGGATTCTTGAACTCCCTGAAGAAGTGGTTTTCAGTGAAGAAAAATATATACTAAGCCTATCTGTTCGGAGGGGATGCTTGATTAGCCAGAATACTATCTTTCTCACCTTTTCTGCCTGTGTTGTTATATCCAATAATTACTGACACTTTATGCTATATTTCTGTAGTTCACTGGCTTGTTCTTATTACTCTAAAGATATGGTGTATCGATGTAGTGAGAACTGACAGCATGCAACACATGCAAAAGCTTGGTACTGGTGAAGACTGGGCACTTCAAACCTTTCACTTGAATAAAAAATTAGGAACTATGCTTTGAGGCTGTCTTGATGGTGGTTGTTTTGTTTTGTTTTGTTTTTTCCCCCATGAAAGGACGCACCAACCACTGGTCCGCGATCATTGGTAGTTCTCACTCAAAGAACTACATCCTTTGGGAGTATGGAGGATATGCTAGCGAAGGTGTCAAACAAGTCGCAGAGTTGGGGTCCCCAGTAAAGATGGAAGAAGAAATTCGACAGCAAGTAGGTGTAATTTAGTCCATACTTTAAAAAATGCGTCCTACCTTGGCCTGTGAATGATTTGTCATTGACAATGTCTGTGAATGTCCTTTTGCTGGCTAATTTTCAGTTAAGCAGATTAGGAGATCTGCCCGTCTTTCTAGACTCGTTCTTACTCTGGCAAAAGTTTTTGTCTGTGAGAGGACAAGTAAGTTGCAGTATTCTGAACTTAGAAAAATCTATGTGTCGTGCAAGGCATAAATCAGAGGTAGAAAAGCAAAATTCATCTTTCGGGGCTTAATCATGAAGACACTAAGAGTTTGTTGAAGGAATACCATGAAGACGGCAAGCAGTATGCCTTATTCTGTATTGAAGTGGTCATTTTTGGTTTATAGTATATTGTAGTATTTATTTCTTTTTCTCTACGCACCTTATTTCCAATTTTCTGCAGATTCATTCAAGTTAGAAATGCTCTTACAGGAGAGTGAGGTGATTTTTGTTGCTGAGCAGGAAAACTTTACATAATTGTGCTAATAAAATTTGATTAATCAGGATTATGGTTTCAGGGCAAAAGAGCCTTTATAGTGTATCATCTTACAGGCGACTGATTGAGCAGAACAGAAATCATTCTTTCAAATAGTTTATAGATGATTTTCATTTTGTTACATCAAGTAACAAGCAACCAAATAAAATATACCAGGACACAGTGATGAGTATTATTTGGATGTCTACCTCCACGAAATTTAAGGACTCACTGAAAACCGAGCTCTGTTATAAGACAGAAAGAATGTAAATATTACATACAGTACAGCAATACATACAATTTTATGTAGATATATGTGTGTGGGTAAGTGCATAAATAATATATAGTTCTGATTGTTCCACATGTGAGAGAAGGCAGAAATTGCCCCAACAGCTTATCACCTTGTACAGACAAGACAGGAGCAGAAGGGAAACAGCATTCAGTAAGAACACTTAAAGGCAGAAAAGTTAGACAGATCTGGTTTACTGGAGTCGCTGTCAGATTCTGCTTTCCTGACTTTCCCCCCAAATTGATGAAGCGATACAAGTGAAGAGGAGGTCTAGTCCGAGGTAGCATAGTCAGGTGGGGTAGTGGGACACACTGCAGGGGACAGCAAAATGGGAGCCAAAGGGCTTTTTGGGGAATTTCACGTGCTGGCTTTGCTATGCCAGCTTTTAGCATGCCGTAAGAGGCGTGACTTAGTATTTAATTGATATGCAATATTTTTAATGTATTCCTGGGACACTTTCTGCTTCTGCCAAATGTACTGAGAATTAAAGATTTCAAAACAGCTGGAATTTTATAGAATTATTTGTGTTTCAATCATTCAATGCCCATACTTCTTATAAGGCACAAATTTTAGCAATAAAATCAAAGTAAATATTGTGAGACTGGAAAATAATACTTTACATTTCAGTAATGAACAAAAATATCTTTCCCTATTAATTATTTTTTATGTATCATAAGCTTGCTTTCCTTAATTATATGTTTTTCAGGGAAAATATTCTATTCCTTAATTTTGAGCACATGCAAGAAACCCTCCGTACTTACAATCGTTTTTGCTACCTTTGTGTGGATCTTTCCTATATTTCATACTTCTGAATATGAAGTTAACAAAACTAAAAGCAGGACAGTTCCTGTTCCCAGGCCTCTGCAGCCCTCGCCTGCAGCATGCCCACAGCGGGTAATGCACTTCTTACAAGGCCAGACCTGGATTTGGAAATCTGCTGTGTGTGTCTGCTGTGTTTTGTGTGCAGTTTCTTAGGTGAATACATAGACATATATTTATGTAGCTGGCATCTGTGTCATTGACATTATCTAAGGTCTTATTAAGAAAAAGAAAAATCTACCTAAGGATTTTTATGAATTATTAAAAATTTACCATCCATGTATGAAATGAAGAAAAAAAGGCTTTCTTTAAACACGGCTTTATTAAGAAGTGTCCTAACAATTATATGTCGTTAGCTAAAGATTCTCAAGCGTGAACATTTCTGCTCCCCATTTGACAGACTGCTGAATCATCAGCAGCTTTTCTTCTTGACTGAGCACCTTCCAATGCTCTGTGTTGTTACTGTAAAGAGCCTGTGTGATATTTTTGCATGGATGGTCTTGGGTACTGTAAATTTCCTTTGTAGTTTGTTTATCTCAGAGGACTTAAAGGAACTAATCAGCATTTTTGTTAAACTTTTCCTGGCAGCCTGGAAGGAAAGCCACAGCACATAAGAGTTTTACTAAAACAATCTGTCAAGTGGTCGATGCGTACAATAGGATAACTCATGCGTTACACTTCAGGGGTTATAAATGAACAAACAAAGGATGGAAAAGGAATTATGTGAGAAAAAGAATGTTCACTGACCTCATGTATCTCTGAAATATATTCACTCTTTCACTCTGTTTTCAGAAAGTCTGAGGTGTCCGGAATCTGTTATTTGATAAACTGCCTGGACAGAAACAGATACAGAATTTGACAGGGGAAATCTGAATATTGTGATTGCTCTGTTTAAACAAACAAACAAACAAGATGGTTAAAACATGAATCAAAAAGAATAAAGTGTAATGCTAAATGTCATATCCTAGGCAGATGAAACAAGATTAAAATAGAGACATGGTCATTCCTCTTTGATTTAAATGTCTCACACCTTAAGAGAACTCATTGGGTTTTGCCTAATTATTTTAGGATAAATACTAAGTAATTTTGCCACCAATTTTTTTTAAAACCAGGATAAGTAATATTCTGTACCTTGCCACTATCTCTGGGAAATGCAGTTTGTACTCTCTGCTTATTCCCTATGGACACATAGATGACATTCTTACAGTTTTGGCTTAATGCTCTCTGAAATGTAAATAAGTAGGATGACTTTTTACATGGTCTTCAGTGGCCTCACATTAGAGCTGACTGTACCTCCAGATCTTTGAGAAGAGCAAGTTCTGCTTTCCAGTAAGATGCATGTAAATTTTTTGACACATGATAATTTAAGTTCTGTGAAGACAATTTATTAATTGAAGATGAAACCTGAAATATGCAAAACTTTCTACAGAATGAAATATGTAATTGTTATGACTCTATCCAAATGTTTATTTTTACAAAATAATTCTGGTTTGGATTTTTTAAAATATATCCATGTAATAACAAAAAAAGAAAAGGGAGTCAAGGTTAAAGTAATTTCATTGTTGGAATGATCCTGATTGATTGATATTTTTGAGAAATGTAATTTCAGTATTTCAGTTGAATGGTTACCATTTCATCACCTGTTTTGTAACACAGCACTATGTTCTTCCATAGAAAAATGAGGTCATTAGATTTTTCTGACTGAAGCTGGTAAATCACCTGAATTACAAAGAGGAATCTGCAGTATATTGATTACTTTTTGTTATAGTGCTAGGCAAATTATTACCGTGTTTACTGAAACAGGCTCAAAATTTTGCTTTTTGAATTATCTGTTATTGTGTACTTATAGAAGTAAAAATTAGCTAACCAACCAGGGTGGTTCAACTGAGTTGCACTTGTGCTTAACAGAACAGCTAAAATTTCTCCCTGAACACTTAAGCTTCAGAGACCATGATAGCCCTCAAAATGTTTGAGAATAAGACTGCTTTGCACTTGAAAGCTATGATTGCTGCAGAAGTAGTTTAGTCTGTGCTTGTTTAAAGTAGCTAAAAAAAAAAATCAGTGAAAACATGATGGCTTGGCCTGTGTTTCAGGTGGAGATTAAAACATGCACAGGATCTTAGATTATTTTGCCATGTATTACTATTGATATTTCTGCTACTATTGTTATTCATGGAAAATGGAAGAAATTGGCCAACTGGGATGTCTACCTTTGCTTAACCAAACCTTCAGTGAATGGCATCAACATACCCTCAGGGTCCCCTTTCTCCTCAGTCCCCGGGAGGGGATTTGAGTTCCCAGCCAGTTTTCAGAGGCACCAGCCTCTCTCTGTTGAAAAGACAGGAACACTTAGGAAATATTAGTATGGCCATAAAGTCTAATATGAAAAGTACAGTCACTGTTCTTACAAATAGTCCAAAAGCTCTCTAGGTTTCTGTGTAAAGCCCACAGAAAATTTCAGTAGATTTTTGGACTTGGCCTACCAGTGAAATAGTAAACTCTGTCCCAGCATAATTTCTACTTTAGTTACAGCTTGACTGCATGTTTTTAATACTGTCTCTGATCTAATTCTGGACAGATCGAGCTGCTTGATTGTAAATTTGTATCTAGGCTTTTGTTTGCTCGGTTAGACTCCTCTATCGCTCTGTGCATACATCTCTGTTGTGAATTGTGGTACTTTTTATGCCTTTTGAAAATGTTAAGTGGTAGATTTTCCATCCTTTCCTTTTGGAAGATACACCTTATATAATATTTCAAAATCTCTGACATGTTGGTAATTAGAAGTTTTGAAATGCCTGTTTACTATGCTAAATTTCTGCCAAAAAGAAATTGTCTATTTATGTCATAAAGGGAAGCTTTATCTACCAGTGAATAATTCATGCAACACAGTTCAGAACACCTCTTCTAGGATGGCTTTCATCTTTTAATGAACTTCTGTTGGAAACTGTATTTAAAAAACAAACAAAAACTGTTCATCACAATTGCATTCTTTTTTTAGTACTTGATAATAATAAAGACATGCTTCTCTAATAAGAAATAAAGCTGATGTTGAATGCTGTGCTATTTTGCTCTTTGTGGCCATATGATTAATTGCTGTAAGAATGATACTAACATAGGTCAAAGTACAGCATTCATTTTGAAAAGACACATGTTTAAAAGGTGCCTTTTTTTTCTGACAACTATTGGAATACAAAAAAACCTGTTTAAAAATAATATTTAATGTTCTTTTATATCTTACTAGTGTCTTACAAGGCAGATACTTAGAGGTCACTTACTTTAAAAGCAAAGCCAGAAAGAGAAAATCAACTTTTTCTGACATAGTAATAAATAAATAGTGTTTCTACAAATCCCTATTCTTCTGAAGAAAGTGTGGAAAACTCCAAATTTAAATTTCTTCACTGAGTTTTATTTTTGTAGGCTTATATAAACAACATAGTCACTGTATGTTCCCATCAGTAAGCTAGTATTTTGTTTCATTAGTTACTATAGTCTCTAACTGGAATTACTTTGCATAAGTTTTGATTGTTTGTGCAACTGTTAAGTAAACACGTTTTGGCTTTTAAAATAACTAAACATGTGGAATGTTCACTTTGAGATACCAAAAAGAAAAGAAATGTTCAGCTATGAACATAAAAAAAAAAAGTCATGCCTTTTTTTAGTAAAAGCTTCACTTCCATTTCAGTCAGAAAAACTATTGTTTTGTTGGTGAAAGTAGTCCCTGTAAATGCTGGAAAATATGTATCATTTTTACTAATTCTGAATAGTACAAAGCACCTCCAGTTAGTCTCAAAGCTACTGAAGCTAATCACTCTTTTACAAAATCAAGCTCTGATGAATAAATATTAAGTGGTGTATTATTTCCTGGGCCCAAACATGAAAGATTCAACATACTTTTAATAGTTCATGCAGTCAGCCAATAAAAATGAATAGGAAGATTTGTGGTTATTTGAGTACTCTGAATATATCATTGTGCTATGGATGAGCTCTTAATCATTAGAGCACAGTCCTTATGCCACAGTTACTGCATGTGTGGTTCTTCTATTTGGAGGATTGTGAGAGCTCGCAGATATTGAACGCATTTTGTGCAAAACGTTCTTTTTATGATTGTGGTCATCTCCCTGGTTTAGAACACCAGGCAAAATATCGTTTTGAAATTGTATTTAGCCTTGGGTCAAAACTTCAGCAAAATAGTGGTTTGGTTAACAGTGCTGTTTCAAGTTCTTCCAAGTTGCTTTTTGCCAGGTTTAGCAACAAGAACAGGAAAATGCTGTAAAATTACTGGAAACTCATTCTGTCAGTTGAGTCGTAAATCTTAGTGCAACATTCTGGTTACTATTGCTCATTTGGATTTGTGGTACATCTTTAATCCCCTTGTATTAGTTATGTGCAGAGCTAGGCCAGGTGCCTTATTGTCATAGAGAAATGAAGGTCCTTTCTGCTGTTAAAGATCTGTGAAAATCAGACGGAGAACTTTTGCACTCGTGATCTAGAAACTGTTAAACCACTGTAGTTTTGTTCTGTGATGGATGGATGTTTCCCTTGGGAGAAACAGCCTTTGCGATTTAACGTGACTGGTGCAGTCATACCACAGAGAAGACACCAGGCTTGTGCTATTGTTTCGAAAGGTCTGTCTCAATATACTGGGGTGTATGATGCATTGCAGGAAATTTCTTCATCTACTTAAAATTAGAAAATGTTTTTCAAACTTGTCAGCACTGACCAGCCTCCTGTTAGGACATTGTTTTCATACACAATAACCTCATGTTGACTTGCGCACACTGCACGTAGCTGCGCTATGCAAATGTAGCATCAAAAGCTCTTCTCCCTCCCGACATTGAACACCTGGGCTGTGCTCTGTCCATGACCTGATCTCCAGTCTGCTCAGAAACGTGGAATTTCTCCCCCTGGTTAAACTGGCCTTCAGTCCAACGTTTCCATTCTAAAACACCAACTAATTTTAAGGAGCGATATTCTGTCAATGTCAAGGACACTGGTACCCTTCTCAGCATTCCCAGGAGTCAATGGCTGTTATAAGGAGAGCCGGGCATCTCTCTGCCTGCCTCTGGGAGAAGCTGCAGGACGTTGTTGGCTAAAGCCTTCTTTCTTAACCCCTTTCCTCAGAAGTTACTCACAATCTCCTATCTTCCCTCATACCTTGTCAGCTAAGGACTGCTGTTTGTTTTGGTAATAGACAAGTAGAGATGATATGGGGGGGGGTAATCTTCATAATTCTTTTTATTTTTGGGGCTTTTAACAGCAGTCACTATTTGATAATAAATAAGGCAGCTTGATTTTTAAAATCCCAGGTTGTGAGTTCTCATCTTGTTTAATCAATTCCAGAGGTTTCACACCTCTAACTTGTATTCCAGTCTTTGAAGTTTTGCTGTCTGAATAATTACTCAGTTATTGTAATGAAACAGTTTGCATAACCAAACAATGACTTACGGTTTTATCAGTTAGTTCAGCAGTTAGTTTCCCTTTCATTTACCTTAATTTGCCTTGATGCTTATTTTCTTCCAATTATTACAGACCCTCCATTTCTAATATAAAACAGGAAGAAATACAACTTTTCAGTAAAAGCCAGTAACTGGCTTCAATTTGATAAAAAACCTTCAAACAAGGTAGAATTCTTTTTGCAGAAAACAGACCCTTCAAGAAAAAAAATTAGGTTTAACTCAAAGACTAGTCTTTCCTCAGTGAATTCTGATGCTAAATCTTGCAGAAATTGGACCAACAAAAATTCCCACCCTTTTTTAATGTCTGTAATAGTTGAGAGGCCCATCAAAGCTTATAAAGGTTTTCTCTGCCTCTTTGATAATTGCCTGGATTGCAGTGAAGCAATGCTAGAGGAGGGAAACTGTTGCTTCTGGTAGATTTGTTCATTGGGACAGTATGCAATAATTTCAGCTCTCCAGTACATGGACATAAAAGTCACTAGGAAATGTCGTCTATTCAAGACAATACAATTGGATTGCTAGACATTATTTGCTAATTTTAAAGTCTTCTAAAATGTCTTGCCTTTTCATTTCCTGCAGTGAGATTTTATCATACTGTTCTGCTGTCACAAAATTACTACTACCTTGTAGCAGATTCACCCACTGGAAAGATGCGATGAAATGACTTTCAAATTATTTTCTTTCAGTCTACCACTGTAGTATTTCTAAAATATGGACATTTCAGATGCATGGATTCTTCCTGTGCTGCTAATACTGAGGGACAAACTCCATCTGATAGAAGTTCAGCACTCATAACACCACACTTTGGTCAGAGAAATCAATCTGATCAGGATTTGCAAATGCTCTGTTTTGGAATGACAGCTCTAAATCCTAACAAGGCACAACAGATTCATTTGAGGAGCGACTCTAGGGCACTCAGGAACTGTCTTACAGCAGCACAAGCAGAATGTTAAGTAATGTAAACTGTAGAAGAGCTAACACCAATAATGTCAAAGTGTTTGACAGGCGTGTACAGCAGATGCTTAGGCTCCTCCTCCCCTGGGAGACACTGCCTAAACTCCTGTTGACTTTAGCAAAGTCTGTTTTTTAAGGGTCAGAGTACCACTAAAAATTAAATTAGGGAATAGTTTACTTCTCTCTGAATACTTTCATCTGCAGTGGCTTAACCTGTGATTAAAATGCAGTGGCTGCATAGCCAGTGGCATTCAGCTGCCTATTAAGGAGGTGCTGCAAACGTTAAAGAAATGCCTGAACTCTCATTAGCAGTATTTGTCAGGAACCACAGGATCTTCCCTTGTTTTCTCTCTTGTTGCATTGTAAATATTGTTCAAAGGAACAGCATGATATAACAGCTGAAGCTGAAGAGTCCTACTAGCTCATTTGACTTGCAAATTCTTAATTATTCAGATAAATTTTCAACTTAAAAACTAAGGACACCCCCCCCATCTCTCCCCCCCCCCCCCCAATATCAAGTTCATTATTCTGGCATTAGCTTTTGGGGGGGGGGGAATGTGTTTGTTTAGGAACTTCAGTTCAGAACTCTGTTACTGTGATTATATCAAATGCTTATTTCCACCTAAATTCTAGCAGAACACTCAGAAAAATACCACATACAAATATCGTACATATTTCAAAAACAAATATAGATGCAAATACATGAATGTTACTCGGCCTGTGTCATTTTCTAAGACAGCTCGTCTCCATTAAATATCTAGATCACAGATACTGATTTCAGAATCTACTTATTGCATTTTATGCACAATGAATAGGCATATTCAGGTATTATGTTACATATGCGTTAATATATAATGAATCAACTGGCCCAAGACACTGAAAAGGGAGGTAATTCATCAGGCTTTATTTCGACTTTTAACTTTGTTTTCTAAGATTGCTTTTCCAGTCTGAATCTGAAAGGACTCTAGTGTGTTGTATTTTACTTCAGTCAAAAACAAAAGCAGAACTACTTATTTTTAAGTGGGGGAAAGTTAATGCTGTTGACTCGTCTTCAGCTCAGGAAAGAATGACATGCTTTTGCAGATTGTACGTTTCTTTGAAGTTCACCAGTCAAACACTGACATAAAATAATACATGAATGAATTTAGGAACTGTAACATATGCTGTGACCTGAAACAGATTCAAGAGTTAACACAGGGCGCAGATGAAAATGTCTGTTACTGTCATTAATTTCTGGTTACAAACTCTCTGGATTCTTTTTAAAAAGATGTTATTGGATTCTCTGCCAAAAGAGAAAGTTCTTTCCTTTAACCATAGCTCAACTCATTCATTATATTCTTTCTTCAGTCAGTAATATCTTCAGATAAGTATTATTACTTATATCATGGGCCATATTCTGCTATTCCAAGAACATTCTGTGGAAAAAAGCTGTACAGAAGTTATTGGTAAGGGGACAATCAAGAGTAGAGTGGAATACTTGTTACCTTCATTGACATTCACCAATATTTGATGACAATGTTGTAGAATATGATATAAAATATTGGGCTCAAAAGTAGGTATATTGATGATTAAAAATATTCTATAGAAAATGTGTTTTCAAATAATAATTTGGAAATTTATGTGAGATAGTAACCTGTATCACAACATGTAAGTCAATGCTTTGCCAGGATAAACACTTGAGTACCTCAAATACTTATTTTCTTCTTTATGGGTAAAAAGAGGCCAGAAATGTACCTGGAGTGGTCTATGAGGTGCTTAAATACTGTATACCTTACCTATATTGTAAGTCATCTAATTTGGAGTTTATTCCTCTTATCATATTTTGGTTTATACAATACTAGTCACTCTTGGGAAAGGAAAAAAATGAGCTAAGTGGCTAGATAAGTTATTTTATTTACAGAAATGGAATGCATCTTAAAATTATTATCTGTGGTATGTTCATTATAAGTTGGTAATACTAATTTAGATGTTGAGGATGCAGTGATTTTTGCCCCTCTCCCGTTCTTTTACAACTGACTTTTTGAATACTTTTAGTACAGGCAATACTTTAAAAGTATCTTACTTAAGAATAAATATCAACATAGAAAACGGAACTCTAAAATAGCCTCTATTTTTAAATTTCATTAAAATATGGAAAGGAGAAAGAGTTTATTAAGCATGTTTTTATTATAGACTGAAAATACACTTGGACTACATAGTTCATGAAGTTATTTTGCTACACAAACCAGACAAATTATTGATATTAGTTGCAGGTTTGGGGATTGGTTATTGAATATCTGACAGACAGACATGCCTATGTTGTGGTTTAACCCCAGCCAGCAACTAGCATCATGTAGCCACTCACTCACTCCTCCCCACCCCCAGTGGGATGGGGAGGAGAATTGAAAACAAGTAAAACTCATGGGTTGAGATAAGAACAGTTTAATAATTGAAATAAAAATTAAAATATAATAATAATATTATAACAATAGTAATGAAAAGGAAGATAACAAAAAGAAGAGAGAAATAAAACCCAAGAAAAGACAAGTGATGCACAATGCAGTTTCTCTCCACCCGCTGACCGATGCCCGAGCAGTGATCTGCCCCTCCTGGCCAACTGCCCCAGTTTACATACTGAGCTTGACATTCTATGGTATGGGATATCCCCTTGGCTAGGTCGGGTCAGCCGTCCTGGCTGTGCTCCCTCCCAGCTTCTTGTACACCTGCTTGCTGGCAGAGCATGGGAAACTGAAAAATCCTTGACTTAGGAGAAGAGCTACTTAGCAACAACTAAAACATCAGTGCCTTATCAACATTGTTCTCACACTAAATCCAAACCACAGCACTGTACCAGCTACTAGGAAGAAAATTAACTCTATCCCAGCCAAAACCAGGACAGCCTATAAACCAAGCAAGGATTAAGTAAGTGTGAGTGCATTTGTGTTTTATGTCATTTTAAATTGCACGATATGAGATGGGATTTATTGCTCCTATTTGGATATAAATTGCTATATTAGTTGACAGTGGAGTGATACCGGAAGAGGATGTATTATTTCTTGAAGACTAGCGTTTTCAGCATACGTAAATCAGAACTGCAACTTTTCAAATATGCTTATTAATCTATTAACTGCACCTACTTTTTTTAAGTTTGAGAGAGGATTCTTAATATGAGAGTAAGCGGAACGAAGAGAGGGGAAATGAAGAGCCAGTGGTTTTGCCCAGAGAGGAAGAAGTTATAATTGTTCATTTTTTTTATTTATAGTGAATGTAATCTTCATTTGGCTTTGTAGTCATGGAGGTGGGGTCTACAAAATGATGGTTTATTACTTGTGTTCAGGTTGCTAAGAGGAAGAAGTTGTGTTTTGGGGCTGTGCAGGAGGTTAAAGACACTAACATGAGCAATGTACATTCTATCTAAACTTTTGTATATATAGCTAGTCACATATGAACCTAATACAATACTAATTAAAATAACTATGGACTCTTTTCAGTGGGCTTGTTCTCTATATTCATGCTCCAAAACATCAAAATGTAGCATTTGCTTTTAGTGTTCTTCCAAACCAATTGGGTCAGTTCAAATACTCAGCTGAATCATCCCTGTTATTCCATGCTCACAGCTTCAATTTCTCACAATAATTTTCAGAACATAGTTTGTTACATGTATGATTTTTTGCTTGCATTCCTCTTACAGCTGAGAATGGGCCTCGAAAAGCAGTTTTCCGTAACTGCGTGGTGCATTCTGCTGAAAACTTCACTATGTGACTTTTCTTTTTTTTTGAAATAAAACCCAAATGAATAAATAGATCTTGGTCATCATTAGTTTTAAAGCAATATATACAAAGAGGAACCTGTGTGTGTATAAAAATGTGTATAATATACAAAGACATATATATAGTTTAATGTTTAGATACGAGAAGGCTGTTGATAATAATTTTCTTATCCGTGTAAACTACTTCAAAAGTCTGTAGCTAGCCATGCATATGTAACAAGAGATATATCCACTGTCTAAAATCTGCTTGAGCATCACTAGCTTTTCCTCTTGAGACATTTTATCAAGGGGCTAAGTTGTCATTGACTAATATATAGCCACAAATAATAACATTCTGTTTTCTTAAAACACAAGATGCATGCATCTCCCCAATCTTTAGATTAAGAAAGGCATCCAGAAGTTCTTAGAAATAATTTGCAGCCAAAGTCTGTTGCTATCTCTTCATTTCTCCTTGGCTTCAAAAAGCTAAAATACTGCAAATAAATGAAATCTCTTGGTTATTTAAACTATATGACAAGAATATGTGCTGTAATACTCACAAAACAACTTGTGTTGATGGCAAATTGAAAATGCATTTCTTTTTAAGCATAGGAGTTTGAATCTCACACAGAGACCTTCTTAGAAATGTGGTACAGAAGTTTTTCTTTTCATTTTGCAAACAGAAATGCCATTTTTCTACAACCCATGTAAATTCACTTTAATAATCACCTCCTAAAATTAAGGTTTAAAAATTTGCTATGTCATTAGTCAAATAAAAATGTTTCATTTGAGTTATTTAGGCAAAGAAATACCCACAGCAGACACCTAAGATACAAAAGCTGTCGGTAAATTATCTGTCAACTGTCACTTTGGATATTTCCTGGTTTGGTTGTTTTTTTTTTGTTTGGTTTGGGGTTTTTTACACAAAAGATTGGGTAGAATTGGTACACACACAATTGTGCTGTCTTTTTTCTCCCTTCCTCTCTTTTGCTCTGTCCTTTTCATATATGCTTATAGATGAAGGAGGAAGAGGGACTCAGGAAAGTACAGACAGCCTTCATCGCTTTTATTACAGAAGTGTTAAATACTAGATTATCATCTAACAGCATTTACCCAAGCATCTTTAATTGATTTAATTTACATAACTTGCAATGTAGAAGGCTCTCTTTCACTGCATCAATATGTGATGTGCATTTGCCGGTGTGTTGTCATTGTCAGCCCTGTATTCCCTCCTGGTTTTAGATAGCTCTGTCACCAACAGAGCTTCAGCGCTTTTGCTGCCAGTAGCAGCGGTGTTGCCCCAAAGCTGTATATGATGTTCAGAATGGTTTTGATCAGACACAAGCAATGCAATGAGTGCAGAAAACCCAAGACCTGAGTTTTTGTAGGCGTCCTTTTGAAGTGGGCTTTTTTACAGGTTACTTCTTATATTTTCTATGTGTGCACATGAGTGTCTTGTAGGTAAATATACTCAGTTTGTTCTGAATTTTACATCAGTTTAGCAATGTTAAGAATGTGAAAGACAGGTTACTCCTTGATTATTCTTATAATATCAAAAATATTGATGTTTCTTAATTCAGCCAGAATCCTGCCTATGTGAAAGTCAGTGCATTTTTGCACACTTGGGACTCATCTGCCTCGGTCAGCTTCTGGATGTAAGGAATGGTTTGAGTTTAACAGACAATAGGTATGCTGTGTTAACTCCCCAGGTGGAGACTTGTTCTGGAGGGGTGGCTTTCTTGCATTTTAGCTTACTAATGTTCCAACACACTGAAAGACAGCTAAACAAAGGAAGAAAACTGCACAAAAGAATCTTAGCGCAGAGTAACAGTCCTCATAGGTGATGTGTTCTACAGTAGCTCGTTGAGGCTTTTATAGGCAAATTCAAAGTTACAAGGGCATATCTATGAGAAGGTAAGAATCCAGAGTGTCCTGTCCTGAGAGATATTGAGTAGAGACATCTTTCCTTGAAATTACTGCATATAGTATCAATGTTCATGAGATTCAATTGAAAGTCTCCTCATTACTTTAATGGGACTTCACATCCTCACAGCTGGAGTTCTTGGTTGTAGTCCCAGTGATTTCACTAGGGAAATTCTGTACACTTTCTTCTTGGAGTTGATGTGTGGGTTTGGGGCATACAGATCTCTTGAGGTGCGTCATCTCATGTGACCTCACAGGACAGAGGTCTAAATCAAAATAAAAATTATTTAAAAAGAAAAAACCTTCCTATGAAAAACGCAGATCTGCATTTCAGAGTGGAATTCCAGGGGAAACAAGGGCCTGCTTTTATATGGGGTAGATAATGTGTTTGTAGTTAAGCAGGAGCAGAGTTTATATGTCTTCCTTTACTTCTCTTGTTCCTTTGACCAAAAATCAGTGTCTATTTTGCTTGTGGAATCGCATTTATACTTTTGCAATACCTTCAGAAGAAATGCCACTCAGTCTCAGCACTTCTGCAACAATATTAAGGAAGGTAGATGGAAAAAATCATTTTCACTAAACAAAACAAGGAGAAAGCCTTCCATAGTTACATGGTTGTTTTAAATGCTTCCCTTTTCAAAAGTTAATTACGTGATTGCTGTATTACTTAAGAGCTGAGAAGAACATATCTATAATGAGCAGAATCTGAATAGATTTTTAATGCATCTTTTTTAGCTCTCCCTGTGGCTAGGAGTGCTTATTGAGATGTTCATTTACTATAGATTACTGCTACTTTTTTAAAGTACTTTCCCACTCTCCATAATTGATGTATTAGTATATCCCCTAAGCGTATTTTCTTGTTCGTCTTTACTCCATTAAGATTAAACAGAATGGTCATTAGATCATAAAGAAATAAAACATTCACTTCACTACTTACTGAAAAAAGCTGCTATTATCTGTCAAATATAAAGATTAACTTTGCCTTCAGGTACGTTTTTAATGGCCTTTTAAATATAGCCCTGAACCACTAACACACAGTAATAGATGAAGAACTTTCTTCATTGGGGGGAAGTATATCTTAATTAGGTGTCAACCCCAGAATTTTTTGCTCAGCTCATGCTCTTAGCTGTGAAAGATTTTTATCCATGGTTATCTGAATTCATGACACAGTTGCAATACAGGTTAAAATTAGGGAGACAATTTGTACTTCATTACTTACTATAGACTTTTTAATGGGTTTTAATTAAAGTGTCAAAGATCATATTCTGTATATATTTCTTGTTCAAATAACAGTGGAGGATGTGAGTTTGTAAAGATATGAAATAATCCGATTTTCAGTGTGCAAGCCTAAATTGCATTTGCAGGCAGGTGGTCAATCATGAAAGAAACCCAAAATTTTATTCTTAGAAATTTAGACTTGCAGAGTAGTGTGTGTTTTGCTTCTTCACTATAGTCCCTCATTACTTTTCTCCACTGTTCTTTTCTTCTAAGGGAGAAGAACAGAATGTTTCAAATCTTGAAAGTAATTTTCAAAAGGTATCAGAGAACACAGGGGACCCTTCTAGTCTATTTTATGATTGAGTATTAACAGATATAAAATACGTAAAATATATACAGCAGCATAACTGCACAAAGCTGTTCTTGCCAGTAATGGTCATGTTTACTATCCAACAAACTAGATAAACTTTGCAAAAGAAATATGGTATTAATGACTGATCAATTTTATCAGGAGCAATTGTAGTCAGATGTATTTTATTGATTAGTTCTTTATAAATGCTGTCATGGCTCCAAAGTCACAGTGTTGACAGACAACCAGAGAAGTATCAATATTCAGTAGTTTTGGTTGTTACTGACAGTGAGACCTCTCCATCAGTGCTTGGTTCAGGGGCATTTTTCTGTCTGCCCTGATATTACTGAAACCGTTTAAGATTTGGCTATCATTCAGAATTGTAATGATAAGCTTTGGGATATTCTAGCTTATGTTTATTTTACTAGTTTTTTTAAATGAAGTTTCTAATTTCTGGAACACTTAAGGTCTTCCAAGGGAAAAGCCTTTTTTCGCACAAAGTCTGATGTGCTATAATGGCGTTCTATGATTTTATATTTACAGGAATTAGCAAAATGACATGATATTTCATCCATTTTTAAAAAGAGCTAGTTTTTAGTAAACAGTTCATAGAAAGATTAAAGAAAATGGTCATTTTGGTTTTATAAACTGAAATTATAGTCAGCAGATATTGTAAGATACCTTATTTTAATACCAAGTTTGTGTTTGGTTAGTTAGATTAAGGCTTTCATTTTTTTAAGTCAGAAACTTAGCCTTTAAGGTAACAATTCTTTGGCATCAAAGCCACCACTTCCTTTCAGCAGTGCTTTAGCTTTGTTAGCTGCAGATACCTTCCTGAGTGCCCCTGATCTCCGGGGCTGGGGCAGCCGCCCACACTAGCAGTTCAGTTCAGGTGCTGATCTGATCTCAGCACTGCTGCCTTCTCCCCGGCTGGGAAGGAAGGAAGGAGCTCTTTTCTACTTGACTCGCTGTTTTGACAAATCTCTCTGAAGTTTGGTGTGCCTTGTCATTTGACTGGGAACACAGCCCCTGTGATGCTTATAGGAAATGTTATTTCTTCTTTTTATCGGTTTTCCTTGGGTGAAAACATTCTTACTGACACGTCCCTCACTCATTATGTAAAGCAGGTAATTAGCTGATTACTTGTGCTTCACTTAGCAGCATGATTGGATATGTGTCACTCTCGCAATGTTGTAGAAGAATCTTCAGAAGAAGGCAGGTTACTCGGAAGATGCTCCTCCAGTGCCACTTTCCGTATCCTGGAAGCCCTTCTTCTCACTCTCTGCTGGACTCCTTGAGTGGGTCCCACTGTCATTTATGGTGTTGGACAATTACATCTACCTGACCTAAGCCTGCGTCTGTGCCCCTGCCTCCCCTCCTAACCAAAGGCTCTGACGGAGCTGCAGTGAGTACCCTTGATCGCCTCAGTGGAGCTCACTGCAGACAAGGGCTTGGCTTAAATTAGCAATAAATAATCAAGATAACTCAATCCTTTGACACTCATCTGTAAGTGTTTTCTGCCAGCCTATACTCAGCACAATAGCAGTGCTGTTTCTAATGTATTTGTTGTGCAAAGTAGAGGAAATTAGTTCCTTACATGTTCGGTCTTGCCTTTGCTTTGCATCTCGTCTTTCCTTCTAATCTTCCTGTAATTGCACTGAAAAGCATTTTAGTAAATGTATATCAATTTTTTCTGAAGTTGTTTTCCAGGCTTCTCTTAAAGAACACCTATGTTTCACCCTCTCCCAGATTGTATGCCATTATTTGGTCAATTCTTCTGTACTTAATTTTAGGGCTTTCCAGAGTTTATAGGGTATATATTCTTTTCCTTAAATAGCTGTTCAAATTAAGTGAAGGAATTTGGTTGCAGGCCATTTATTCATCCATAATGTTACGTGAGAAAATTTTTCACCCTCTTTTTTTTTCTGTGGAAAGTATGATAAACTAGCCTGTAACTCCCTTGTCAGTTTTTATTTCTGCCTTCATGTCGTCTTAACATCTGTTTCAGGAAGACCAGGATTTGTTTCAGTTCCAGTATTGTTTTGGCCAGTATATGCTAAAAAAACCCTACTGTGAAGTATTGTTAAATTTACAAGTAAATCATACAAATTCCTATATACACCTAACGTGTTTTGACTGTCCAGGTATTAACAAAAACCTCCTAACCTTTCCATTCCTTTAAATGACTTTAAAGAGAAACAAAAATAGCAATACAAAAAACCCCAACAAATAAGAGTTAAATGAATTGCTTTTCATATCTGTATGCCATAGATCTGTTATCTGTTTGATAAAGCAGGAAAAATATCTTGCCCTTTACAGAAAACATTAGAGCTTTGTGATCCTGTAAAACTTTAATTTTTAGTAGCAGAAGAGGTTGGGCCTTGTCCACCTAATACAGGGCTCCCTTTGTGCTTGAAGCACCCACAGTCAGACTTCAACCTAAGAGAGAAATCTCTGGAATATGGATGATTGAGAGGAGAAATAGCCTTCTAATCTGAATGTTTATAGCTGAAGATCTTTTTGGTTTTCTAACCTTCTGTTACTGGCATGTAATAACATAAATTCTTGTGGTTATGTGAGCTAGATGGTAGGCCTGATTGCTACCTGTTGTTTTCCTCTTAGAGGAGCTTGCTACTTTTCCATTAGACCTAGTGTAGACCCAAATTGCTTTAAAGGATTTAGAAAAAGAGCTAAAAATATAGAAAAATAAAGAGAAAAGAATGACGACCAGTTTGGGATAAGGCACTATGCTTGCACCTGAGTGAGTCACCACTGCGCTTGACATTGCTTTTTCCTTGGGATAGTCACTTATGTCCACTGAATCTTATATACCTTTTGGAAAAAAGAGGTTATTGGTACTGTTTTTTCTCATTATGGTGTTAGGAGAATAAATTAAAATATATTCTTTTAGTACATGTTGGTGAAGCGTATAAAAATGCAGGGGAGGGACTGGCTTACAATTTTGTTTTTATACATTTATACATTTTACTTAACTAATTCCTCAATGTCGTCATTAAGACAAGAATTCTTTTGCCACAGTGATGTCCAGTAATATTTTCAGTTCACAGAAGGTTCATCTAATGGTTTCAGAGCACTTTAAAAATATTTAATAAAAGAAACTTCCTAATACTCAGACAAGTTGGATAAAGAGTTTTTTATCAGTGTAGAGTGGTTAAGTGCCTTGCATATGTTATAAATCAGTGACTAAACTGGGATTTAACTTTTGGACCGATTTTAAGAACAAATATATTTGTAAAGCTTTTCCTGGTTGCTATGTAGAAATTCTTCATAATCTCCATTAGTAAGTATTTTTATGCTGATGTCCCTCCGCTGTGTGTTATCTCTAGACTGAATTGTGAAAGAGGAAGACTGTGTTCCAGTTCAGAACAAAAGCTAAGTCAAAGGGTCTTTTCTTTGGCCAGTGCCTTTGAATAGTGATTGTGACTGTGTATGACTTTCAGGGTTGTTTCAAACTAAACTCTTTAATTAGGAGGTGATGCTGAAAGAGCTGTATTCAAATCTTAATTTGCACAGGAACTTGATGCTTAAGAGTTAGTGTGAGTATTAACTAGTCAGATAGGATGGGTAATGTAGAATATAATTTGTTACCTTTTTTTATTAGGTCACAAAAAAGTGGCTTGATGACTGTCTAAAGCAGAAAACTAGCAGTTGGGATTCCTTGGCTCTGGTAGTGCTATTGCATCCCAGAATACTGGGCACTTCAGCCTATCTATTGATTCCTCTGACAGACAGTCAGTCTGTGAATTGACTGTAATGTTAGGCAGAACATGTATATGTTGTAACAGTTAATATTGTACATGCTTTTGTAAAGCACTTGTAAAATATTGTGAAGTGCTTTTGATTTTCAAGAAAGGGAACATTTGTGCCATTACTCTTAATACCACAACCCCATGCAGGAGGAGGCTGACAGTGAAGGAGACATGGGAAGGACTGGATCATTTGAATGTTTCTAAGGTAAAAGATAAATCATCTGATCATCATTTGAGGAGGAATAGGAGATTCTGTAGGAATTAGAATCCTTTTAACAATTTTGCCCTTCTGCAAGGGTGGATGGAAGGAATTTGACCTGTTCTTTGTATGATAGCTAGGACTTGATGATACTGCCTTCATTTCTCTCAGTTTGTGAGGCATGAGAAAATAAGATG
Organism: Buteo buteo; assembly: GCF_964188355.1. NCBI lineage: Eukaryota > Metazoa > Chordata > Aves > Accipitriformes > Accipitridae > Buteo > Buteo buteo. Next base: position 21,500,847 of record NC_134186.1, on the reverse strand, counting down.
GGTTCCAAGCAGTGGGATAATTCTATTTTCTTCACAGTGTATGAGAAGAGAAAAGCTGCCATGTGTTGATGAGATCATCACTTTAATAGCAGCCATTTATCTCAGAATGCTCTCTGGAGGTAAACACAATGATCACTTTTAAACTTAAAAGCATAATTCAGCCTGGCTATTCTCTTAATCTTGTTCTTATTGAGATGGCTTGGTTCAACTGACCTATTTAAATTAGTGAAGAATGCAGAAGACTGTTTTTTCAAGAATGCCTTTTATACTTGTTTTAGCTTGTTTTAGGATTCAATAGCAAATGAAAAAAAAAAATCTCTTTCTAAGCAAAAAGGCTGATGGGACTGGGTAGAAATACACAGGGAAAAAAAGCATTCTTCTTTATGCTGCACTTGGGAAATGCAAAGCTGGCAAAAAGTTATTTTGCAAATGACAAGAAAAATCTTAAGTTCTCATCAGGAACAACATAGATCACTGCAATCAGTTTTGATGCTAGAAATAGTGCCGCTTTATACACACAGTAAACTGGTTGCTAAGGAATAGGTAGGTTGAGCCTTTTCACATTAAAGCATAGACTAATACCTGTGGGAGATTCTTACAAGCTGGTTGTAGAATTAAAATGAATTTAGAGATAAAATGGTTAGAAAAAGGCAATATCCCCAAACTCAAGAATACCGTGGTCTTACAAGAACTTAATCCAACATTCTGTCTGATAAAAACACTGATCATAAACTTGTCTACAGCTGGTTTGGTTGCTGGTAGAAGGGAACCTCCTGCTTTTGCATCCATACATTCAGTTTTGTACTTGTGAGGGTGGAAGTTTAGTACTCCAGCTTTTGTTTCCCTTTCCAATGAGATTTTATACTTTCCCCTAGTGTAGCAATAAGGAGCCCATCTTGTTTCTTTCTCTTCTGAGTAAGGAGTACAGCTGTTGTTCCCTTTCTTTTCCCTTTTCTAGGGGTTCAGCTTATACAGAGCAAGATCTTAGAATGAGAATCATGGTGCATTGCTGTGACTTTTGCAGATGTGGCTATTTGAGTGTTGACTCTCAAGTACGCTTTCACTGAGTCCGCAGAACCAAAAAAGAGTATGCTAGTCCTCTCAGTACTAAATTAAAGACTTTCTCTCTTCAAGGGTATTTATCAAAAAATAACTGTTTTAAGAGACATTTTCCCACAAAGAAACACTTTCATAGTCATGTAGGATTATAATTGCTGTCCAAAATTCAGAGAAAGTTTCTAATATGTCTATCAAAACCTTCACCTGGTAGCAGTTCAGGTCTTATACACATCTTCACAAATTGTACCTGTAAATTTTGCAAACATGACAAAGTATTTCTCAGAAAACTTTCGATGAATTAGTCATCCATTTGTAGGTTACTTCCAGAATTATTTATTCCTGAATATCCTTCTTCTTAATGTATAGCTCTAGAAGTTGGAGCTATTAAAGTTTTCTCCTCTGAAATAAAAATACTATTTAAAAAAAAGAAAAAAAATTCCTTTGTACATAACTGGCTACTTATCATAGGCATTTCCTTTAAGTTTTCACATTTACTTGACTTGAGTTACTGAGTTTAATAATGGTCAAGAAGCAAGTATAGATATGAAAAAAAAAAGGAATAGTTAACATTGAGGAGAAATATATTGATTTAATTAAAATTCTGTCATATGCCCTGGAAAGGAATGCCAAATTAAAGCCAGTTATATTGGTTAGATATTTCAGATCTGACACAAATGAAGTCTTTATTAATTCCTTGATTCCTAATTGTTATATTTGCGTCACAGCACACCATAGCTCTTTGATATGGTTCTGCTCTCCCATTGTAATTACTTAGGACTTGGGCACAGGAGAGAGGAATTCAAGCCTGTCTCCTTAATTGCTTAGTTTCTTTTAATATCCATATATTACCTGCAGGATTTATTTGATGACCACTGCTACTGCTGTTATCTGAAGACTTGGCTTACAACCTCTTTTATCTTACGACATATCTTGAAGGCTAGGACTTGCTTTTATCCCCAGTGTATATAAGAAGAATTGGGCACAGATAAGGTGGTTTACTGAAAGGCCATGTGGGAAGTCTTTGGTGGAACAGAAAATGACTCCATTGCTTGCTATCTAAGGCTACCTTTGAGAATTTGAATGTGCAGTGTAAAAGGCAGTAAAAGCCCAGACTCCTTGGCTGGAGGCCTTAGTTCCTGCCCTGTGCAGTTGTAACTCCATCTCTACCTTATTTGTCTCTTCTTTTTCTCCTTCTTGACTCCCTCCGGAGGAGTAAATTTCCCTTGTTTTTTTTTTATATCTCATTGATTTGGGTTTTTTTTTTTACTACCTTTTTTTTCTTGTTTTTATTTTCCCCTCTTCCTTGTACACAGATGTCAATTACTTTTTTCCTTCCTTCTTTTAGAATGTCTTTGTGTTCTGGAAAGAAAACATTTAAAAGAATATAGTTGAATTGAGCTATTCCTGCCCTGCTGGAGTTATGCAAATATGGTGCTATTTAATTTGAAGAAATTAGAAATGTGTGCATCCTGCAGTATTGTTTTTTCATCTCTTGAGTTTAGATTCACAAAGCCAATATTGTGTCATAACTTCTTTCTGGTACTTTCTGTGGAGATTTGCAGTGCAAAGCAAGCAGTTTTGTTAAAAGAAAAAAATAATCTGTGATTTTAATGAATTTGAGCAAAATCTTAAAATTCTGCAATTTTATGTGCAGAAAAATTCTTAAGCTGACTTGTCTTAGGGTATTCAGAAGATTTCATTTTGGTAAAATATGTTGCTTTTTTGTGTGTTTTTTAAAGTTTTTTTTTTTTCTGTTACATTGTATTATATTGTAATACATTATATTGTATGGTTATCAAAGGAGCATCTGAAAATGTAGCATGACTCCTATGTGATGAAGTAATATATACAGTCAGTCACTTCAAACAAACAAAAAACCCACCTCAAATTAAGAACATAAATATTTTATTTTAAAAATTTGAAATACAATTCAAAAAGGTTCTTATTTTCTTCCTAAATTTTTGGCTAAGCCAACATTTTTATTGCAATGGGACTAGAAAATCTATTTCCTACATTGAAATGACCAACAGAAGGAATATGAATGAAAAATGTCATGCCCACCCTTTATAACCAACATTGGGAATCCAAACAGTTAATATGAGATAGAAGAGGAACAAAAACAATTTAGCTACTAGAACAAAATCTATATTGAGGAAGAAGAACTCCCTCTGACAGATGAGGGAAGACAGTTAAGGACAAGTCTGTTTCTGCTGAAGAAGCATACTACTAGAATCATGTCATATTAATGAAAAACAAAATTATACTGGCAAACAGCATATTTCCCATCTTTGCAGAGGGAACTCATTTTGAGTCTTGATAGGCAGGATTCCCCCAAGCAATATCCTGAATCACAGCCTCTGCCAACAGCGCTGATGCTCCCAAATCAAAGCTTAATAGAAGATCATTTCTCTCTTACCTTGGAAGCCCTTCGTCCCTTCTTCTTCCAGTGCACACATTCTTTCCAAATCACAGTTTGAAACCCAGGAGAAAACAGAGCAAAAAGTCTCATAAACAAAGAGAAACTTGGTTAGTCAAATGCTTTTCTTTTGTTTCAGAAAAGAAACAACTTCTACAGTGCCAGACACAATTTTAGACTAAGATCTTTGAAAATATCAATTGATTTTTGTTCAAATCTCCCATGAGAGTGTTTCAGACCTGATGTTCTTTGCCAATTTTGAGCCAGTAAAAAAAATAAAATTCTTACATTTATATAGGGTTTTTTAATTATTATTATTATTATTTCTTGGGTTGAAAGAATATTACTGTGCTTAGCTGTAATTTTTGCACAGTGAATTTTTCTGTACATGTTTTTGCCCCCATCATCATTTTTTTTAGCTTTTATGTTGACCTTGTAATTGTGCCACTCCTGCCACCCATTGTCAACCAAACAGGTGAGGCCAGTGCTGCGCCCTGCTTTTCTTGGCATCAGAGGAAAACGTGTATAATAGTTATGCAGATACATCCTTGGCTGACTGCTGCCTCACAGCCTGTACAGCTCGGATCACTACAGGGATCTAAGCATATAGAGCTGTAAGTGCAACGTGTCAGCCTGGTTTTAGACCTGTATCATCTCATATTGTGGCCAGAAGAGTATTTTATTTTTCCATGGAAGAGTTATTAGTGTGTATAGGCCTCCATAGTGGCACTGATTTTGACCCTCAGAAGCTCTGGTTTCCTGTGAAACTAGACTTTTGTTTAAAAGTTAATAACATGTGAGTGGTTTAATGTCATTGGTACCTGCTTTCAAATGCAAAATTGTATCAGTAAAGTGGGAATAAATTTAATAGGTTTAATGGTACCTTTAGAGTTAAAGTAGATTGTCTGTGACCTTCTGAGTCATTAAGGTGTTTGCTGACACAGCAGACTAGCAGCAGTATGACTTTAATAGGACTGTGTGAGGAATTACTAAATTTTAAAAGGCTTCAGCAAATTTTTGTGCCTTTATCAGTCCCCATTCTGTCTGGCTGCTAGAACCTATCAGTACTCCAAATACCTTATCTTCCCACTTGACAGGAAAATTCTAGATGTACATAAATGTGTGGACCTAATTGTTGTTGAATATTTTTCCAAATGTGTTTCCCAGGAAACAGTCTGAACCATAAAAAGTCTGAGCCATAAAAATACTATAATTGCGAAGCTAATGTATTTATACTGTCTATAACTCCGGACTTTTCTTTAGACTTTGCTTTAGCCATCTTCTTTTTGAAACAATTATTATTTTGAATGTAAAAATAATGATCAATTAGACTGAAGTTTAATCACCCATTTCTTCTGAACTCCCACATTATCTCAAAATAAAGCATGCCTTGATGCAGCAGTGGAGGTATATTGTTTGTGCAGAAATGCAGCGTTTTGTATTACTAATATTCAGCATAACTTCTGTTTCATGGCTAAAATAGCTAAATAAGAGAGAGTAATAGGTAGGTCTTATAGAGCTTTGGGTGTGTCAGGATCATGTATGGATGAATTTGAAATGCGTGAGACTGACTTAAGGCATTTGCACATGTTAAGGGCCACACTGGTTTTCCAAATGGGACCTATTGGTGTATATCAGCTTTTGCACTGATTTCATGTTTGAATGGTGGGAAGTGCAGTAAATGCAATAATTTGCCAGAGACAATTGTAAAATTGACTGAGAGTGAATAACTATCAAGAAATTATATTCTTGTCATGTTATGCTTCTTTCTGTATTAACAGATTATAGTAATTGTAGCAAGATTGAAATAATGTCTTAGGTAAACCTTGATATTTATTAGTTTTATGAAAAAGTGAAAAAAGTGGCAATTACAAGAAAAACCTAGCACAGTATAATAAAACTGTTATAAGTAGTTCTTCCTGATTTATCAAAATCCATTTAAATCCATTAAGATAGTTTAAAAGAAAAGTAGCTATAGGAATCTGCTGCTTGATAGCACTTGAAATTCACATATTGTAGCTTGAATGGGAGTATTATCAGCACTATTCAGGGAAATGCCTCTTGCCTTATATTTTTCTCAAGAGCTGCGTCTTGTATTTCAGAAGTAGTTCTCAGGTTTTTTTACATTATCCTTTTTTTTTTTTTGCTGTTACAGATAGAATTAATGTTGTTTGTTTTTCTATCAGTGACCCTGTGTTTCAGAAAATCGCAACATAGCCATTAACGTTGACTATGACGTGAAACATGAGCGCTCATGTTGGAGTACATCTCATTAAAAAAAAAAAATCACTTTTATTTTACAAGTGTTTTTTACAGACAAGTGTAAAATAATGGTTTATTGTGAAAAGTAAATTAAAAAAAATCTATTTCAGTTAAATAATTTATAATCAGATGTTTCTTATATCTAACTTGATTTTCTAATGGGAGTATAAAATTCATATCCAGATATTTAGCAGGCAAGTCTTAGGATCGCATGTAAAACAAAGATATTTGAATACAGGTGAGGTAGCTTGTTAATTGTGGAAATCGTTGGCTACCTAATGTGAATATATAAATAGTGTGCAGTTTCCATACAATTTGAAAAATATATTTGCATGTATAATCATGTTGCTTTTTCTTTAGAAACCTTCACACTTTTTAAATTTTAAACTTAAAATACTTCTTCAGAGTAATTTGTAGAGAAACAATGAAAAGTCACCAGTCGTGGAATTTCAATGCACCATGCAATTTAGAAATATGACACCTTTATTGTAATTCTTTTATTATCTTTAATCCTTGTAGGATTTTGTATCTCTTTTTATCTGATCATGTATAACAGGAATAATGATAATGGTTTGGAATAGAAATGTTTGGAATAAATAGATTTTTCATTATGGTTGTCAAATGCCTTAACTCTATTTTCATCATTTGACTAACTTCCAAACTTATTTATTACTTTGTATACTTCAAAACAAACTAGTATTTTCCCTTAAATATACAGTTTTAATAGGATAATATGGTTTTAGCTGGAGGAAAAAAAGAAGAAGAAAAAAACCAAAACCAATGAGATTTTCAACTTAAAAAGTTTTAATTTTAAGAGCCACTTTTCTGTGAAGATTAGTAAATATATGTCCCTGGCCAGGTGCTATGTTACAGAAAGTGCTGAGCATGAGTGTGTTTTTGTGAGAAAAATGCTATCTATTGTTGCTGGCACTTAGTATTTACAGACTTTGCTGTGCTTTGAACGTACAGAAATGCTACAGTCACTGCTGATTTTTGCTTCCACAAAATCCTGCCGCTTGGTACTGAATTAGCACCTGCACCGACAACTTCCAGCAGCTCATTGGTGGTGTTAAATTCTCCTTGGTGTGGGGTCAGATCTGGTGCTAGCTGGATCACCTTTCCTCCTTGGGCAGTTCAGACTGGGAGCTCCCCAGTGGAGATTACCTGGGCATTAAGGCAGGGGTTGTGTTGTGCCTGGCCTCTGGGGAGGCACAGAGCTGCAAGAGTGATCGTGAAGCTGGTCCTGCACTTTTGATGGCTTTCCCTCTAAGAGAGTCCGTGTGTACCATCATAAAACAGAAGAGAAAGGCAAATGATATGCAGTGGTGGGCACTGTGATTCCAGCTCTCCTCCTGCTGGGATGCTGCTTCCCCATGAGGTCTTCCTCTGGAGTGCTCTCTGCTCAGATCAGAGTTGACCTTCCAATTTTAAGAACCCAGGCATGAGATTAAAAGATCATTTTGAATACCATTTTACTTCTCCGTATTACCAGGCTAAGATGTTCCAATACCATGATTAAAACACTCAGTTTAATGAAAGTGGTTTTAAAATCAATTTATGAGAACTGGGAAAAATGAGATTTAGAAGAACTGGAATCTTCTTTCTGTAAGTGATTTATATGCTCTTTTTTGGTTATATTTCCAATTATTATGCTACAACTACAAGAACTGGAATTGTTTTAAAAAAAGAAAATTTTAAAAGTCACCAGACTTCTTGAGGTTTTAAGTAAAACCTTGAATGTTGTAATAGTTTTGATAAAACGGCAAGATTTTCAACTGCATATAACCTTCCATCTGTCCATACTTTACACCCTTCTTTACTCTCTAAATGAGTCTCTAAAACCAAGACTAATGCCTGTGTTCATCACAAAGTATTTTAGGGTAAAATATGAGTAGAAAGCAGCTTGCCTCCTGCTGGCTGCCTTCAGTGCACTGTGGTCCCTTCCTTATATTTGTTCAATTTTATATTCCCTGCAGCGTGTATACTACTGTGTTTTGCATATATAAGTCATAGAAGCTAGGGCGTGTGAACGTAAATGAGACCTCAGCTTCTCAAAGGACTTAAGTGCTTGCTTTTCTTTTAGTCACATGCTTCTTTAACGTGGATCTTGAACTGTAACTTTGTGGTTAAAATATATGAAAAGCATAGAAATTCATTTTTTAGGTTGGTTTCCTAAGAAACCGAAGTTTATGCGATTGTGCTGTTCATCTGTCAGCTATAGATCTGAAAACTACTGAGCAAACCTGAACAAAGGGTAGAAGCTGAAAATGAATTTGTGTTAGAAGATAATTAGGGAAAATTGTCAGGAGGTTAGAGAGGAAAGATGCAGATGAATATCTTCCTCTGAGAGAAGGGCGGGCAGGCACGATGCAGGCGGATGCTCCCTTTCAGGATCTCTGTGCTTAGTGCAGAGCAACTAAGCAAACTTCAGACTTGCCTTCTTCCTGTAGTCATCCTCAGACACTTACTAGGTTAATATTTCCCATCAGACCAAAGTAAAAAACTTCCCTGAAGTGCCAATGAAAGATTCCTGCTTTTTCACCTCACACGTCTAGGTGGAGCTTGAGCAATGTGAGCATCTTCCACCGCTCTCAATTTGCTGTACAAAATGAAGGTAGGATCTCATTTTGACCTTTGCTAAAATACAGAAACGGCATTACCGCCGTCCTTCCTGCACAGCTTCCCTTGCCCCGGGCTGTGAACGCTGTGAGAATACGGCAGTTTAACAGTACCTTCTCCTGAGACTGTCTCCGACTGTAGCTTTCACCAACGTAGGGGGTGCAACGGTGTCCTCGCAGGGTGTCCATGGTGGTGTACTCTGGGTTGGAGAGCAGTCAGAGGTCTGCGAGCTTGGGATGAATCCCCATCATGCAATCGGTGGTTTTGGGAAGTGTGACTGAGCTAAAATAAATTCATCTCCCAACTTAACTGAAGGGGTCTCAGGCTTTTATTCAGGTAAGAAAACCTGAATCTCTTAACAGAAAATACTTAAACTTTATTGAAGGGCAGGCCTGCTTCAGATGATATTACCATCTCACCAAACAAGTATTGTCAGGTTTATGGCAGATAGCCTGTTAGATTGACATATGGATTTGTCAACTGCCTCAAAACCAATAAGGCAGATCAGTGAGCATCTGATCTCATTAATTGTCCACGCATCAGTTTGGACACCAACAAAAGTTTTCCTATTTTCCTTGCACCTTCTGAAGAATTACAGAACATTGCTATTTATCTCCAACAATGCAGAATGGCAAAATTACAGAGGCTGGATGTTCATTTCATAGCTCAGCATTTTAGTATGTTTCTTGTGCTTCAGGTAAGAGCTTTCAATTTCTTTAGTTGGCATGTTCAGGTCATCTTATAATTCTCAGATACATCAGTATTATTTGTCAAGATTTAAGTTCCTCCAGCGGCTCTATTGTGTTTGTCCTCTAGATGGTTGAGTCATATTTTCAGTCAGTACAAAAGTATAACTACAGTGAGTTTCTGAAGTAATGCTGATTTAAACCAGCTCAGGATTTGCTTCGGTGCTTAAACTTAAAATTTTGATGGTAGATAAAATTAGGCCTTTTAATTTCTGTATGTATTATAATTTCATATTCTCAGCTTTCTTAATTTTTCTTTCTTTGTCGTTAAAGTTAACGTAGATCCTCAGGTTCACTACTGTGTTCTATTCTGTATGCTAAGCATGTCTAAAGTTATGTCACTCCTGGTATTGGGTCTTTTCCTCTTCATGTATGATCAATCTTACCTTCCTATCCTTATTGCCATCATTTGAAGCAGGAATTATTTGAGAATATGTATAAAATATTTTATTTTCCTAGCATTATCACCTTGTACAGGCTTTAAAACACTGTTTTAAAATAGTTATTTCATAGCCTAGTCATCCCCTAGAGAGTCCATGACACATTCAAACATCAGATTTCCCAGTGCAGTGTTTAATATCGATAAGGTCTCTATCAATCCTATTTATTTTCACATTCTGTCCTTTCACAAATATTGTTTTCTTCTTCATTCTTTTACCTACCCCAGTGTTAATAGGAATATTAACTATCTTGTTCCTGTTTTTATCTATTGTGCTTTATACAAATTGTTCTATTTTGTTCTATATTGCACTGAAGCTTTAATTCTTTATGAAGTAATTGACAAAAGTTGTATTGTGTAGTACTGTTCATAATTCTTCTTTTGGCATACATCCCATGATCTATATCTACATATGGCAATAATACCATGCTTAATTTTATCTAAGACTATAAATACATGCTGCCTTATCTACCAGAATAAAGGTGTTTTTTCTATAAATGCTTTACTGAAAGTGGGAGTCATCATATTTCTCTAGAAAAGAGAGCACAGTCTTCATGTCATAAAATTATCAGCTACCTTTAAATTCTGCTTTGCCTTGCAGTTGATACGTGTATTTATACCTTTCCATAACACTTATGTAATATCCGTACTTTTTGTATCCTAGTCTAATTATTTTTTTATTTGAATGACCCTAATAGGATTCACCTGAATGCCAAAAATTACTTGTCTTTTGCTTTGGGTGCTGTGGACTGCAAGACTGATGTTCAGTGCATTGAGCATACTACACAGTTTTATTCAGGCTTCCTGCAAAACTACTTATGAAAATAAATATTTGTAGCCTGCCTTTCTTTCTCAGTTTCTTTCAAGCAGGTCTGAACAGTGGATCTAAAAAGACAAGGATGAGCTGACACACTGGGGGTGTGGAAGAGTACGTGGGAGACCAGTACTAAGTTAGAAACCCAAGTTTACTTTCTCTACTTTATGTTGTGGCCAAATAATTTAGTTCCCTGGATTGATTCCATGCTGTAAGCTGGTGACCATAGAAATCATGCAGATTAAGTCATTGAAGATCTTAATGAAGTCATATATGGTATTATTGCAGCCATAGGAGTTCTTATTTTCATGGCAAGATATAGTCAAACCAGTGTAGAAGTTGCAATGTCATAAATTAGGCATAGTAAGAATTTTTGTAGGATTTCTTCTTTCTATTGCAAATGTAGCATGAAAAATTGTCATGCTGCATGTAGGATCATACAATCATAGAATCATTTAGGTTGGAAAAAAACCTTTAAGATTGAATCCAACCATGCAGTCTTGTGTTTCTTCATTTTTCATTAATCAATCTAGTCAATTAAATAATTGTAGGGGGAAAAAAAAAAGCCAAAACTCTATTAAGGCTGAACCAAATTATATTTCTAAAAACATGAGTCCATAGAGCTCTCCAGCTGAATAAAATATAAAGCTTTAATTGCAATAAGCTGGGAGGAAAAAGCTGCTAATAATTCTGGTTTGGGGATACCTATTACAGGCTGGAGAATCCATTGATCAGAAAAAATACTGTGTGTAAAATATCCTTAACCAAATATTAGGAAAATAATATAGTTGGATGCTACTGATAAATCAGGCTTTCTGATAAAAGAATTAATATATGTAAGTGGAAAAACTTGAAGATGTCAAATATTTGGTGTGGTAATTTAGAAGAATTTAAAACCATTGAATAAACTAGAATTAATTACATTTTTACAACTCAGAGACTTAACTGTGCTGTTATTACCAAACAATAAACATGGAATTAATAACATTTTATAGCATCTGTCAGGGAATATACTAGGCAACCTAGAAATTGATTTCTTTATATATTATAAAGAAGGAAATCCTGGTAAAATTTTACAAGCATAAGATGAACCCTATGTGTAATATAATGAGCAACCGAATTTCTAATAGCAGAGCTGCTTAGTCCTCTATGTGCAATATGTTGTAAAGCTGGTGTTTTATTATGTTAGTATCAGTGACAAATTATTTTAGGGCTGAAGCAAAAATAACTGAGGGACACATTTTCATTATTCTTCAAATTGAATCTAATATTTTTAAATATCATGAAGAGTTTAATGAAAAGGAAAAATGAAAATCTGATGAGTTTGAGAGAAGAATCTTGCAGTGGTAGATCTGACATTCTAGTCCATTTCATCTTACTATGCAATTGAAATTTTTAAATTATTAAAAACACATCAAAGCAAATGTACATACTTACTATAACGTATCAGAGACATGCTCATAAGAAGGACAAACCCCTTTAATTTTACTGTTTTATTCAAAGAATTACTTAGTCTTTGAGTTTTAATAAAAGTACGGTTTCATATTTTTAAAAGCAAAAACCAGCCCAGTGACCAATAGGTCTGTTCATAACTAGGCGAAAAGTACATTTTCAGCTCGTAACAGGGAGAGTTTTATGAATTGTTCAACAATGTCTGATTCTTCAACAGCTTCCTTTCGGTGAATGATAGCTCTAATCCTTGAGGTAAAGAAGATTTTTCTTTAGCCTGAGTGCAGGAAGCTTAGTTGAAGAGCTTTATGCCATCAGAGAAATCTTAACAGAACAGTTATTTTTCTACTGTATCCTATTATTGTGTATTAGCACCAAGGAAGCTTCTCTGAATTTCCATGAAGAAAAATGGCAGCAGTGGCATGGAGCAGCCCAAATGCGCCTAACACATTTTGACAGAACAAAGACATTTTAAACCCTGCATAATAATGAAAATATGGTATCCCTATATAGCAGTTTGGGGGCTTCTGCACTGCCTAGAGTCTGATAGCTCATTCCGTGAGATTCCCATACCTCTTCCCTAGTCCGTTCTCATCTCAGTCAATTCTGCATCCCAAAATCTTAGCAATTAATTTTCATTCCCGGTAATCCTCCTATCTACTTTTGAGCACACCACCTCTCTTCCTACCACAGCTCAGCGAGGAGATTGCTAATGTTCCACTCGGGGTTAGGAGGGAGGCAGATCTGGCACGTCTGCCTAATGAGGATTACCGCAGAGGGAACATAAGGAAAGAGGACAAATGGGACCAAAATGGTATAAAATAGCAATTGCTTGGGTAGATGTAACCCCAAGTGTGCACCTACAAGGAGTAAGGGAAAATCAGTAGAGTTGAATAGCAAAGCGAATTCACCATTTACAAAAAGAGAAGGTTGATTCAGAAGGACTCTGAGCAGAGGTATGAGTGCTGGGTCATCCTGCCCATGCGTGGTTTGACCTGCCCTGCAGCTTCATGTAACCTAAAATTATGTCCACTCTTCTTCACCTTTTCCTCCACAAGTAATTTTTTCTGGTGATTGGTCTCTGAAATTAGCTCACATAGGGAGCACACAGATTTCCCTTTCCCTACCCGAAATAAAAAACCCCTTGTGATTTATTTTAGGAGATTTTAGGAGAGCTTTGCGAGTGGCATACAGCAGCTCTCACAAGGAGCACAGGGGAATGTGGATGAGCGAGTGGGTGGAGTTTCATCCATATCTAGAGGAGTTGAAAACTGTGGAGGAGAATGGGTGGACGCACAGTAAAATGTTCCACCTTGAGATCCTGTGTAGAATGGATCCAGGGAACATTGCCTATTGCTGCCTTTCCTCTCCTCCTCTTGCATCAAAAAAAAAAAGAGTATAAAGCAAAATCTTATATTTTATCCTTGTGGGTGGAAAAAATCTAGTGGTTTTATTCTGTCATGATGGATTTCTGCTCAAGCCCAAACCTTGAGGACATAAGTTAACCAGGAATCACAAGAAAGAAAGAAAATCTGATGTTTCTGTGTGACAGGTTCTTTGAGCTCTGCTCATTTCAGAAGGCAGTGTTAATTTGAGGTACCCTATGCCAGGTTGCAGATGGCACTGAAGACACTTCAGCGAGCCGTACTGCAAAGCTCCCTCTTCTCAGAGGCCCATTGGGCTTTCTTCTGTGTGTGTTTTGTGTGTGGATCTGCCCACCCAAAGCTCTTGCTTGGTAACTGCAGTTAGAGATGACCCATTGATGCATCCATCTTCTAATGAGCTTTGCAAGTATATATTTGCTCATTCTTTTTAATAGGGCAATCTTGCGGAACAGTTCTGTACAACTTTATATAAGCAAACCATGTAAAACATTCAAACAAAACAGCACAGGTTTGCAAGGGAACAAAGTTTCCCAATGACGTCTAGTCCACTAGGTATAATTACTGAGCCCAAATGCCCAGATCTGAAACTCTTTGAAAGTGCTACATGCTGCTATAGCTCTGTCCAAAGCCATTTTTTTGCACTACCTTGTGGCTCTTACCACCAGCTGCAGAAGCGGAGAGTTTTACAGTCACAGAGGTTAATGCAGATTTTCTTGATGACCCTTTATGATTTGTCACATTTTCTTGTGTTGTTCTTTAGAAGGTAGCATGTCTTCATTCCTGTGACAGCCAGCAGTATTACAGAGCAAGTTCCAGCTGAATGGGAATAGAGCTCGTGCTTATCTGGTGATACCTCGGGGGGAATAGAGCATTTGTGAAATTCTTCTTGGCTGTCAGAGGAGTCGAGGCATTTTCCTTCTCTCTTCTCAATTCACTTTTCAATCTCAATAGCTTATTGGAATGACAGGGTATCAAAACATCTGGAAAGCTAATACCATACATCAAGCACCTGCGTATTGCAGAGGTCTGACAGTGCTAACAGAATAGATGGATTTTATGTAATCTCTGTCTCCTGAAAAGAATAAAAGAAAAATATTATAGACTTGACCTGTGATCTCACAGAAATAGTCTGAGTTTTGTCTGGGTGGCTCAGCAGAATTGGATGCACTGAATACTGTTCCACTTGGTATTTAATAAGAAATGCCCCATGTAGAAGAGTAGTTGTGACCATTCTGTTAAACAGAGGAAATCCTCAGGGCATGGCTCCCATTTCTTAGACCTGGTGTTTATTCCAGTTGCTGATCTTGTTTCAAAAATTTGAGTTGCATTACCGCACTATCTCTGACATGCTGATAAGCTGGGCATGTGAAAGAATCAAGACAACTTCCCTCAGGTCCGAGTTTTCACTGAGACTCAGAAGAGTTTCCCTTGTTTCCCATTTTCTCTTTTCAACTTAAGAGAATTATCTACTGTTTCTTTAACTCTATCCACCAACTCAAAACCTCCAGTCAATGTGACAAAGTGCAATATACCTGCTGCCCGCCTAACACTGGGATGCTGCCCAGAAATCCTGTCTCCAGGCAGCTCTCGGAGAGGAAAAGGAGCCGCCTTGCAGAGTGGCTCGTGGAGAGCGACCTTCTGCAGAGCTGGTGGCTGCAACACGGGCGGAAACACCCGGGTGCCGAGTGGGGACGCAAACTTGGGAAAAGACCAGGAGTGTAGAAACTAGAAGAGAGGTGGTGTTGAGAGCTGGAATCGACACTGATGCCCTTCAGAGGGAATCGTAGGAATTTTTCCTTTCCTGTTCCCCCATGATGTGCATTATTTGGGAGGGAACACGGTGGGAAAAATGGGTCCCAGCAGCCATGGACTAAAGGAGCTTGCTGTCCCTTCTGCCTGCTTCTCCTCCGCTACTTCTCTGCACTAACCAGTTTCTTCTAGGTACATCAACAGTAACCGCAGATGGAATTTTGAGCTTTCCCTCCAGGGATAGAAGTGAGGGTACATTTTAGGAGAACCAAGTTGTTCAGGCAGATCCTTCTTTCACATAACACAGCTTCTGGTACTGGGGAAAGACCAGCTTGTTTCAATATTGATTCAGTGTAAGAGTAGCTGGGAGTTCAGAACTGCGAGTGGTAAGAACAGATCATGCAAATACCAACATCCTAAGAAAAGTGAGTGCTGAAAATGTCTAAAAGATCTGTATGTATGTGTAAGTTTGCAGGAGTAACACGCTTGTCTATCAAAGATCCTTGTGGTGTTGAATTGAAGCAGAAACATATGTAATGTGGCTGTGAATAAGGAAGTTTGGGGAGCTGTTGAATTATGCATTTTCTGCTTAAATTGCTACTTAGTGCTAGAGCTTGGCTTATGAGAGATGCAAATGTGTAGACATCTATGTAAACTTTACTATGGAGGAAGTATGATGTAATGTGCAGGGCCTGTGTTGGAAATGAGTATTTGTACATGCAGTGTAAAAATTAAACTGATGCACAACACTCAGTTATCAAAATAGATTTTCTATTTACTGCGAAGAAAGCTTGTTGCTAACTTGATTGTAGAGCCATGTTTAGGAAATAGGACCATGAGAGATTTGAAGAAATTTATGTTGTTAGGAGTTACTACACAGAGTATCAGTCACAAAGAGATGGAAAAAGCTATTAGTAAAAAAAAATGTTTCTTAATTACTTCAGCACAGAGTATAAAAGCATTCTTTTTGAAGGAAGAAGCCAGGGAGAATTTTTCTGTCTGATCTTTTGCCCTCGGGATGTTTTGTGCAGCCTGGCTCTATTTCATATCTGACTGCTGATCATCACCTACTCTGGCTGGTACAGCACTCAGTTCTGCTAAGCTAGCCTTAGTAGTTGTGCTTTTCTCAAGGCTGGACCGTTACCAGCATTGCTGTTGAAATAATATTTGGAAAGGCATGAACAAATTAAGGGTGTAGTAAAATCAAAAGCAGTGATTTCTCCTCACAGACAATTAAAACATTATAAATAATCATGGGAGGGATTATTAGGGTGAAAAACATTGGCACCTCTTAATAATCGGTTCCTTTGTTTCAGTTACCACAAGCATTCAAGGACTAGTGTTAATTAAAGTACTTGTAAATGGGAGTACAGTACTAATAGGCTTATTTTTCTGCATTGCTGTTCTATTTATCCTATATGTGCTTTGCCTTTTACAATCTAATTGGATGTATATTACTCTTTTACTATATGTAACTCCTTAAATGATTTGCAGAACAGTATAAACAATTTATGTGTGGTGTGTGCATTGCCTAAAGTATTGTACATAAACTTATTAGGAAGATGGAAATATGACATCTTTTATAGGAATGTATCAAGTCATAATGGGGTTTCTTGAGATTTCAGAATTCACTTTGCAAGCTTGTTTACATTTATTGCTTAAAAAAAAAAAAAAGGCTTCTCCAGAAGGTGCCAGATTGATAAATTTAGCTTTTTCTTGCGTCCAACCAAATTCGCGAGTGATCTGTCCTGTGCTTGAGATTTCCCCAAGCTCTCAGTTAAACTAAGGCCTTTACCTATTCCTAAACAAATGCTGTGATTGACTCAGTTTGCTTCATTCCTCTGAAAGAACAATAAAAAACGAGGAGGAGAAGGGGAGAGAATTTACATGTCTTGTCTTGTCTTGTCATGGCCACATGCTGATTTGCTAATATTTTAAATAGTTGCTTGCCTAACGAGCTATTATTTCCAAGCACATCTTATCCTTGCTGTGCACTTGTAGTTATTTAGGTTATGTTTGGGGGGGCGGGGATCAGGGAGGGGTTCTGCATGTTGAGCCTGGAGCTATTTCAATAAACGAGTTTAACAGTGCCAATATAAAATGAGCTTACTGTAACCAGACAGTTCTCTCGGAGCCAGAGAAGAATTTCTGTGGTCCCTAAATAAACAAAGTCTGTTACAACAAACAGCCCATCGTAGCTCCCCCATGGAGGCAGATTTCACTATGCTGCAGGATTTTCTTACAGCACAGTAGAAACAGGTCTGCATCTATATGAACATGCATATACACATACATATATGAGAAGCAAATAACCTCTCATTTGGTTGGAATTTATGGCTTCCTAATTACAAATGTGGAGACACTGTGATTTACTACTTTCTTACTTCATAGCACACTAAGTTGTATTTATATAATGTTTGGATGGAGAACTCCTAGCTCTTAGCAACGAGTTTGATGGAACAGCTGAACTAGTTTATACTGTAAAGAACTAAAAATGTAGTGCTTTACTGATCATTTTTTCCAATATTGGAAAGTTTGAAATAAGCAGGAAAAAAATTGTAATAATCTTTTATTTCTTTTTAATTCAGAAGTATGCTCCTTTAAATTAGGCTTTCCCTACAGCTATATTTTTAGGGTTAGAGAAAATAGGTTTTGATCTTATAAAACAAAGCTTTTTTTTTTTAAACTTAAATTATGTTATTTAGGTAATAAATCTCTATCCCAACCATCTTTAAGGGGAAATAGAAAGTAATACAGTGTTTACTAAGAAATTATGTTCATGAATTGAAAGTTGGAATCTACTTGTGGATCAGTTTTACTCATTTAAGCAACAGTATCTCATTTCTGAGCAGTATCTCATGTCTGGCAGACTTTCCATGTTGCATGTTGCAGTTGATAGAGGAAACATCAGTCTCTAGTGAGCAAACCTAATAGTGATTTAGTAAGGTTTTGAAAGTATTTTGGAATAAACCAAGAACTTCCTGTGGTAGATAAGAGGCTGAGTTAAAGGAGTACTAAATCTTTTTACAACAAGATTTAGAGGAAAAAATGTATGGTGTTTTTTTTTTCCATGGTTTATGACTATAATTTTGGATGCAAAATTATTTTTCAGAGATTTATGGAATATGATATATAGAAACACTATGGAAAATATTATCAAAATAGAATTCTAAAATCTTGTCTTTACCTTTGAAGAATTAAATACCTGGTAATGAAACTGGATGAAAAACTAAGTGGGTTGTATAGCGGGCACACTTCTTTTATTAGCAAATACATATACATCCACCTAGAAACACATGCACACACACAGTTTTTTAAACTTCTTTGAAAACTCGAAGCCCAAAAAATCAGCTGAGGCCTATTCAGACTGTTAATATCATCACTTAGTGTCATCATGTGCAAAATGGCAGCAATAGTGGACTTTACTAAAAATTGTATTGATATGTGAGATAAAGTAAAATCTCATTTTCTAAAGTAGCTTTGCAGTCTTAACAGCAAGGAGAAGCAATAAAAAGTAGTTTATTGCACAAATACCTCTCTGAACACACCCAGTAGAACTGCAAATGAAAAATGGGCCTCTTTTATATAGATAAAAAAATTCTCATCATAACTACACATAAAAAAGTTATATTGGCTCATGTAGCCCTTAGTGTTTCCTAGTAAAACCTTAACTTTTTGATCATTCTAGAGTCAATAAGTACCCTCTCAACTGCTCTTCTATTTCTTGACATAAAGGCTTCAAAAGAGGAAAATCTACTGCAGTAATCTTTTTTTTTTCCTACTTGTTTAAATCTTTCAAGTATTCTTTGAGTCCTACTTTACTGATTCACTGTTAGTGACAAAGATTCAAATTAAGGAATGAAAAAAAACCTATTGGAATATCAAATGTCTTCACAGAGTTAGGGGTGTTTCCTTTAACATTTATTAAGATTTGCATAAGCTTGCTTTATTTTAAATCTGTGTTACATGTCATTCTCTTAAAATAAACAATGAAATAATTGGTCTATATACCTATAGACCTAAACTAAATACCTAAATCTATTTTGATTCCCAAACCTGAAAATACACTTACGCTGTTTAGTTAAAAATGCTGGGTTTAGCTTTCAATTTGCATAAAAATGTTTTCAGAATTGGCATAGTTTGCTTCTGCTATATATCTTTCTTGTACTCTCTGTTTTATACGCCTACTGAGATCCTGTACTGCAATTACTGCCATATGGGAAAGCAAGTTTAATTTTACAGTGGAAATCCAACGTTGGGTAATCACATTGCCTGTCTAGAAACAGATACGCATTAAGAGTAAAAATTGTCCTATTAGATCCATCAAGCAAATCTCAGATAAGTAGCAGATGCTATGATTTATCTGAGATTATCTACAGAAATACTAATGTTATCCCTTGGATTCTTTCATGCTAGATATGTCTTTTTGAATTTCCAATCCGTTCTGGATTGGGACCAAGGAATTAAAAGGGGAGTGGGGGAATAGGGTGGGCATTTCAGACCTTCTGGCCTCTATCCAGTTTCAACTTTTCCATTCTGAAACTGTGTGAAACTAGGGTCAGGTCTGGAGCAAACAGGAGGTGGGCAGTTTTAAGCCCGGCTTTTGGTTTAGATAGGGAAAAAAGTCTGTGCCGCCAGCTGCTGGGGCCTGGGAGAGCGCACACCGCTGTATCGCTCCGTACCGCAGTGAGCGGCGGCCGGTTCTCACCAGACGGAGTCAGGCGTGGGTCTGCTGGGAGGTGGATGGACAGCAGGCTGTTAATGTGATCTGACACGCTGCGCACATGTCCTCGGTCGCGTGGCAATTAAACAATAAGCACAAGCGCTGCAGGAGATCCACTGAATGTTCCCTGCAGAATTCATGTGATATCTTTTCAAAATCAACATGGCAACTTGTGACAGGTACAGTCTAACAGCCATATGTTTCTTGCCTAATTACAGGAAAAGTTGCCCGCGTGCTTAAAATTAGTCAGAGAAATAAACTCTCAACATGGGGATGCTCAGCAGCACAGAAGTAAAATACTGGCGAACCAGAGAAAGGAATCCTTTAATTAGTGTTGCATGAAATGTGTGAGCGCCTGCGATACCTGTCAATGAGGTGGGACTACAAAATCGCTCTTTTGCAGAACTAAGGAGCTTGTCCACATAAGTTAATGTCCAGCACCTCTTCTTGGGTGGAATTTTCCTCTGCCAGGTGCCTTCACACTAACTGCGTGTACTCTTCTCATGCACCTGGAGTGGAAGTCAGTTTACACATCTGAAAACAGAGTGAGCATCTCTGGCAATGCACCAGCCCTTGATACTCACTCCAAAACACGTGCGACTGTTCTAAGGAGATAAGCTATTGATCAAATACTAACAGCTTAAAGTAGTTCTTCATAACCAAACTGCTACCCAGTGGAGGCAGCCATTCGTAGAGTCTTTACAAGAGTATTTTTTCTTTTTGTTTTTCTCTTATTTTACATACAACTGCAAGTAGCGTTGCGTATCTTCCCTTTTTCTGAAATTGTATACATTCAGGCAAGCAGCAGGTTTTGCACGTGTAAGTATGCTATGTAGAAATAACTTAAAAGATTTTTTTTTTCTTTTTGAGGTGTTTTAATTAATTGACTTAAATGTTGACAGTATACAGGAGTTCAGAAGAGGCCTAAAGGTCCTCTGCAGACATGTGCCTTGCTTTACCACAGTCAAAACTGGAGAACCAAGTATCTTTACTCGAGAGTAGCTCCCACTGCGGTAGCTATTTGTGTAATATTTCATTGAACTTTTCCCTCCAGAGCCACAAGCCCAAAATCTCGTTCAAACCTGAAGTGGTCTTAGCCTTGAGGAGTTATCAAACCAGCTGCCTTTTGACCAGATTGGCAGCCTCTATTCAGGGCTGATACTGGAAACAACTAGAGCAGCGGTGTGGAGCTATCTTGTATAGCAACTAGCCGTACTATGCTAGTTTAGCATTAACCTCTGGTTTTAAGAACATTCATTGTGGTTTGGAAAAAACCAAAATGTATTGTAGACTGCAAGCAGGAAGACATTTCATGTAACTTGAAAATAAGCTTTAAATACTCTTAGTGCAGCTCAGAAAAGTGGCTTCATTTCTGTTTAATGCATTTCTTCAGACTGTAGAGGGGAAACGTTAAGAGTGAGAGAGGATTTTTTAAGGCTCTCGGACTTCTGAAGGACATAATCAATAAATTTTTCTTAATTGGGTCCATATTATTTCTGCCCAATTTTAAGCACATTGCTAAGACACCTAAGGTTGGAGAGACATTTCTGATGCCCTGTACAATACCATTAGATAACAGGCATCTCCACAGGATTAATTAATATTTTAAAGGGGAAATGACAGACTGAGGAAATTTACAGTTAGAATGTTTTTCTTTCTTCATAAGAAAGTACAAGACACATCATGAAAAATGGAGGACTATGGCTTTTCTGTGAGGAAAGCTCTTAAGGTATTAAATTGTCTTGTGTCAGCTGAGAAGAAAAATGTTGTGCCTTCTTTCTTAGACCTTTTAATGTTCTTTTTTTACTTTTCTGCATAGGTTAGCTATATAGCCACCCAACACACATGCAAACACCTATATAAACATTTAATATTGCAGTTTGATACTTAGCAGGACAGATGCCAAAAAAGCTCACCAGTTAGCTTTTATTTGGTTTTAAAACAATTCTGCAGTTTCCAGTAGCCAAAGATGGCATAGTAAAGGCTTTTATTGCCTGAAAATAAAAGAAAATTGAGAATCTGCTACTGTTCTGCAAACTTTTTTTTTTTTTAAATAAATTGCCTTACTAGCCAGCTCCAAGTTACCTACCAGCTGCTAGTTTCCACACAAAAGAAAATCAGTTCTCTTCATTCCTTTCTGCTGTCACCCATTTATGATTAAAACTTTTGGATCAATGTTAACACATACTGCCCCAGTTCTTCTGGAAATCATTAAAAAATATTAAAAATTTGTAAATATATTGCATTAATAGACATAGGATGTTAAGTGGGAGAGCTGCAAAGTACTTGCTGAGCAAAGACAATATTTCAGCAAACTTGTCACTGAAAATCAGACAATTTCGAGCCATTTCTGATTGTGATGCCTTTTGTTTCTAAAATATTCTGGTTTTAGTTTTTTCCCAATTTAAAATTTGTTGGGTTTTTTTGCTTTGGGATTTTTGTCTTAAGTTTACATACAAAGAGGAATTGAGATTGCAAATTTTATTTTCCATTTAGTTGGAGCAGTCATCCTTTTGCAAGATTGGAACCTATGCCAGTTTCTGATCAGGAACATAGGCTCAAAGTGTTCTTCAGCCCTCCAGCATCCTCAAACAAGCTGTTTTCCACCTCTTGGGCTGTGACAGCAATGCTGCCTGCGGGGTTATGTCAACCCGCTCAGCAAGAGAGGGGCGGAGAAAGGCTGTGAGTGGCACAGAGACCATTAGGGTCTTGGATTTGGGACAAGGTGCTACAGGTTGGAGCCCCTTCTGCACTGAACTGAAGAGGTCTTTCCTGACCTGTTGTGGAGAAGGTACCTTGATCCACTGCAGAAATGCCCAGATGAAGTCTGCTCGATGCCTGGGCTGGTCTGGCAGCACTGCAGTCAGAATTGTAAGTTTGAGAGTTGAGCTGGGTGGCCATTCTCTTATAAACCCAAGTATAAGTATATTCAATTCTTCTACATTTAGAATTGTAACATATAGGAGATGAAAAACTTTGGTGTCAAAGTTATAATATTGCCAGCCATCATACATATTAAAAATACTTGTATTCATAAAGTACTCAAGTTTTCCCTGTTGCTTATTTTGAAAATAGGTGGTTTTTATTCATATTGAAGGCAGCGGGTTAGGTACTGCTCTGTGTGAATAACAAGGGTAAAATGTGGTCTTTAAAGTTTTAGGACTCATTTTCCTGCACTATTTTTCTCTCTATTACATTTGAGCTGTAGAGGCTTATGCAATAGACTAAAAAGACCTGCAGGATACTGAATCACACATGAACTTTTACACAACTTTCTGTTTGAACGTGATGGTTTTATTCACCTTTCTCGTCAGAATGGTCAGTGTTTTACTGAAATGTTGGCAGATGGGGAGCAGGAAGGGTACAAACTGATTCTAATATTTCAGCAACAACAGGAGAAAAAAAAAAGAAAAGAAAGAAAGAATAGCTGAAGAGTGTACTGTTTTTCTGGAATAATCACCTTTCTCAAAGCACTCTGTTCTCCTTGAGCTGTGGCTGCTTCCAGTCATCTCTTAATGTATAAGCACAGCTAGGCTTGAAACTGTTTTAGGCTTACGTTCCAACCGTTCCATTTATCTCCAGCTTGACAAGGTAGCATGGTAACCATCATATTAAGCCACAAAAGGAAAAGTCATGAGATAAATTGTGGCTTTTCCCTCTGTTCTTTATTCTTGTTTTTCTGTAATTGCGTAGAGCAGACGTTGTACAAAGTTTGATGGAGTTAGTAATTCTTAGCATATAAGGACGAAGAAGTGATGACAGTTACAGTTTGTTGTGAAAAATCTTTTGTATTAGTGCAGTTTTATCATTTGTCCCTGCAGCTCATAAAAAGCCATAATACAAATATTAAGATAATGTTAATGACTTGCAATAAGCAGACCAATGGTTTGGCTCATGCAGGACTATGTAGAGGCTGAGAACTTTACTAGTGATGCTGTTTCTCTGACTGGACGTATTTTAATATTATACTCCCTATATAATAAAACCTCACTACATTTGTTTCCTTTATTTGTGATGAAGCCTGTTACCTCCTGAGCATGTTCAGAGTTACATATTTTGAATTAAGATCTCTGTGAGCAAACCCAACCTGCTTAAAAGAAGAAAGTGTAAGCTGGTGGTATATGACAAAGATAATTCCTGCCATGTTTATTAGAACAACATATCTTTATCTCAGTCATTGAATTTCTGGTCTCCATTTCTTAACTGATGTGCAATTCTGTGCTATTCCAATTAAAACTGACCCATTCATATTTAACTGTTGCAGACTAAAGCCTGAATTCGGTATGGATGTTGGGCTGTCTTTTATGAAGACTTTTTTTTTTTTTTTTACACTGAGTGATGTGTAATGATGTGTGAGACTTCCATCAGCATTGTAATTAGAAACTAACCAGGTACTTAGGTAGTGAGCAGCTACCATCTGTTAAATAAGTATACACTTTTTTTTTGTTTTTTTTTTTTTTTAAAAAAGGGTAGGGTTTGTTTTATTCCTTATTGGCTTATTCCAAGGGAGGTATCTTTAAAGATTTGATTGTTTATAGGAAGATTCAGGAAAAGTATGTCTTCTGTAGCAGCTGCGTACTAACAAGGACCATGTTATGCAAATCTTACATGACTAAACTGCCAATTATATGACAATTTTGAGTGATAAACATAGAATGAAAATGGGTTCACCTATAAAGAAGTGACCAATAAAAAGGGGAAAATGCCTGTCCATATTCCATAACAGATTCATGGTAGGGTTGAGACTTGTGGGATCAATAGATCCTTCCACTGTATGAGTCACTACATTCACCAACTTTTACACTGAGATCAGTAACTTCTGCTTGACTAAAACATAATCTCTCTGACAAAGTCTGACCTTCTGGGAAGAAGTCCAGGCTTAACTTGGAGACAAGGCATGGAGAACCCACTCTGTTCCTTGGTAGGTTGCTTTAGTGATTAATCACTGATAGACTTTTAGAAATGTGAGCAGGTTTCTCCAAGACTCCTGAAAGAACTACACCTAAAAACACTGCAATGCTTGACAGTATTAGTAAATCAGACCTGATAAGTCATGAACATGCTCAGTTATAGTTTCAAGATCAGACATAAATGATACTTTAACTTACAGTGTCAGATTTTATTTAAAGCTATTTAGAATTCTCCACTAAATTCCTGCTAATATTTCAACAGATTAAATTTGGAACATTTGGTTGTAACATCTAATTTTTTCATAGTCTATCTGAAAGGTTTTTTTCCAAAGTCATTTTGAAAACATATGTTTGAACTCTAATGTTTTCTTTCAACATGAACTAAGTTTACCCTTGGCAGAAAGGAAAAAAAAGGCCAGGAAGACAAGTTTGGTTAAATAATGACATGCAGTTCTTAAAGAGTTTAAGTGAACCAAAATGAAATCTTTAAAAAAGAAAAACAAAAAGAAAAAAGAAATGGCTGTCCGTGGAAACATTAACTGAGGCAAATGAAATGTGCAACAAATTAGGGGGACTAACAAGGGAATTTTACGAACAAGTAAAGCACTGTGGGGGAAAAATAAAAGGTAAATATATGTTTCTGTAAAAGAAACCTCTGAATATTACTAGACAGCTAAACAGTAAGGGAACCAAATTTCTTCATTGGTTTTCACTACAGGCAAGATGAAAATAGCTATCTGATGTGTATTCTTTGCAAGTATTTTAAGTGGAACCTCGATATATTAAGTATCATGTCCTGGAGAGATTAGGCTGATTGATACGTCTAAATTACAATAAGTTATCATTCCTGATTATAGTCATTTATAACTGAGGAAGGTTATGAATGAAGTCACAAGGATGCTAACAGAATGGTATGAGCTGTCATTGAAATCAGTTATCTTTCTGGAAGATAAACACTGAAATGGTCACATTTATACATAACATAACACTTTTTTTTTTTTTTTTGTTAATTTGAGTAGTTAATATGTTAATAAGTAATATCTAGGGAAGCCTCCAAGAAATGTTAAAAATAAGTCATGGGGCTTATGCAAACATCATATTTTTGCAGTGAAAACCCAATTCAGATTGTAACACAGAAGCATCAGCACTATGAGAGATAGACAGATCATAGTCAGAGGTTTTCTGTTTCAGGCAAAGTTTCACGATACATGCCCTATAAAAATCTGAGAGGTAACAGTAAGAGAGGAAACTTGAACTACTGATGAAAATTTTATGGCTTCAAATTCATAGGAAACACATAAGAAAGCATTTGAGTTGTATACAGATCCATGAAATTACAGATAGTCAAAAGAGAGGGCTAAGATATTAAGATACATTCTACTATTTTGTAGGGTGGATAATAATACTCATAATATCAGAATGTCATATTAAACAAAACTCACTTCATTAATTTGGGTGTCTGTTCAAAAAAACCTAAGGCAGTTACACATCCACATACTGTGAAAAAAAAAATCAGTAAAGTACAATTTTTAAAAGTCTTTCAGGAGTGAATGAATGAGTTTGCTTTCTGTACAAACTATAGGCACCAAGTAAAACATCTTGGTGCTTTGGTCTGAATAAGGTCAAAAAAATAATTCAACTTCACTATATTATACCTTCATGTGGCTAAAAGGAAAACCAGATCTCTGGCAAAACTTCAATTTCTTTTAAATTTAACTGTAGCACTGAAGGTCCTAATATTTTTATAATCTATTTTGGCAGTAGTTAGTTTCTTATAGTCCTTTTTTAGCCTTCAGCTACTGTTAGGGTCTTTTGACCTTAAACGCCTCTTAAATGTTTTTTCTGTGGGGAATATAAAATAAAGAATAGTGTATAAATGTTATTCATGAGTTCCTACTTACTTTTTTCTCAGAATATATGAATAATGGATTAAATTAAAAGTCTTAAAATACAAAATGCGTAGGAAGTAGTGTTTATTCAGTGTAGTTTTGGCTATGGAATTCATTGTTATGACCCTTTCTAAGTCTTATTATAAACAATTATTTCAAAAGGTGTGATTAATATTTATTTTTATATACACATTTGGCACAACTAAACTGTATAGAATAAAATAAGGATACTGAGATTTGAACCCTAATTGACTGGGTTTATGAAGAAAAATCATCTCATAGAGACTGTATAATTATCCTTCCTGGGTTTGTTACATATTTTTGTGAAGGAACAGGATCTCAGCACACATGTCTGGATATATTTGAACCTATATTTCAATGATCTTGGCAGTAATTGCTTCGAGACACTGAAAGACTTCATAGTTTCTCAAAGTAAGGGACCATTTTGTCATTAGCACTAGTGGTAATTGGTGACAAGTCAAACGACTGAAATTTGCATTTGATTTTTTGTAATCAGCATGAAGCTTCTGAAATGTAGCCAGTTTTTTCTTTTTCTGACGCCTTATCTAACAAACAAGAGCTGCTTATCTGTGCACACTTACTATCTTTTTCCTTTTGCTACAATTCAGTTTTATGGCTTATGTCCATCTTTTCCATAAGACTGACAATTTTCAACTTCATTTTGAATATTTGTATTCAAATGCAGATTTTGTCTTTGTAGCTGGGACCAAGTAGAAGGCATCTTTGAAGAAATGCTAATAAGAGTGCTGTGATAAGGCACTGCTCCTTAGACATACCTTCCTTCTTAAGAACATTTCTTTGAAATCTAACCTAAAAAAATAAACCATTTTTCTCTTATCAACATTGCTTTAATGTGCTCAGAATAGTGCATCTATAGAAAAACAGAAAAGTTGATGGGTGATAGTGAGCTATTAATTTACTGTGTTGAATATTGGAGGGTCTGCTTTATTCCAATCCATAAAGAGATTTTGAAAGAAACAGCTATTTATGTTTCTTTTCTTCTTCTTTATGATTTAGCTGATTACCATTCTGCATTTACTGAAATGACATACCGGCTCTGGCACATGATAAACAATACTGAAACCTGGTTTATCATCTGCAACATACAGATGCAGAATACTGCAGCAGAAAAATGACTTGGATGTGAAATGCTATCAGCGTAGCTTGAAATCTAATGTATAGCAATTTCTGGGGGAAAAAAAAAAAGGATAAAAGAATGCAAAGCCTGTAAATGACACCCTTGTGTGAAATTTGAGGGAACCTGAGAAATTGCAGATCCTGAAAGATTCTGTCTCTGTAAGAGAGGAAACTCTCTTCACTGAGAAAAGATCACTGAAGAGAAAAATGTCACGTGCAAGTCTACTCACAAGGTACTGTGTGATTTGCTGCCTTTATCAAGTTACACAATCATACTCAACAATTGCAGGACAGCTTTAAGCTTAAAGAAATAATAATAACAACTTTATTATTCTCTCTTAAAAGCAGGTAAAGTCCTTTTAACTGCATTCAGTATCAATTTTCATATGGACCCATTAGAGTTAAAATTAATGTATTTGTAGAGATAGCTCCGTCATCCCAAATTACTTTTCTGTCTGATGTTCAAGCCTTTGATAGCATACTTTGTGTTTGAATTGAATTTTGGAGAGACACTAAGCATGTTAATTAGATTCTCTTTGTGCTCTAAGAGGGAGGAAAAGCAGAAGGGATAATTTTTTACGTTTCAGTCGAGCACTGTTTGCAGTGCACATATCTCTTTCCTACAATATTACGTGCAATTAGAAGTAGAAATTTCTAGCATTGACATGTTCACTATCTAATCTGAATTTGCTAAAGGTATATGTGGCCTTTGGATAATATGCATCTGGTACAGAGTAATTTTTTAAAATTAAATTTTAAAAAATATTATCCTGAGTGTCTTCTTTAAATGTTAATATATTCTATTACCACAACACTGTTTTATAACACTGAAACTACACAGATACTTGACTGGAACAAAAGTATAGCACACATCAGCTAAACAGGGAAAATATTTATGTTAGCTGATCCTTGTTCGCACAACCATGACGCGCTTTTTTTTTAGATCTTTTTTTACGAAGAGGGTAACAGCATTAGGGATCTCGGTAATGACAACGAGAGGAGGCAAAGGGCTTTGTTTGCTTTACTCACAGTCACTGGAGCGTGCTGGTAGGGCTAAGTGCCAGGAGGCATCATTGCCTGCCAGCATCCACCAATGCTTATGTTGGCACTCCTGTGATTTAGAGCAGCACTTGGGTGCTAGTAGGTGCACCTGAGCAGAGGACAAACTCTTTTGCTACAGACATATTCCTGTGGCTGAGAGTAAAGCAGTAAAGACCCTCATCCATCTCCTTGTTCATGCTCCTAATGCCACTGCCAGGTGGGGTTTGGATGTGGAGTCCGACCCAGGCACTGCCTGGAGCATATCCGTCCCCGATGCCTCAGGGAGAGCTAAGCAGTCAGCCAGAGCAGCCAGCCGCTTCCCAGATCCAGAGGCCACCTTGAAAGCAACAGCTCTTTAATGCCCCCCATTTAATCTGACCTCTCAGACTGAGGTCTCCAGAGAAGACGGTGGCAGGACGTTGAGGGATAGCAAAACTGTTAACTGCGCACGCGCGCACAAAGAAACCTGAAAGGGAGAAAAGGAAAACCTAGCAAAAGAGAGAATGCAGTAATGAAAATAATAACCGTACCAGTGAATGAAGATGTGACACCAGAGGGAAGAAATGAGGTGGAACAAAACAAATTTCATAATTACTGATCTAAAGAAAATTGAAATACGGCCTATGAAACAAACGAAAGTAGCATTTATTGCCATGCTTGTAAAGGCCAACAAGTTTAATTCGCAGTTGTTGGGAAAATGTTAAGGTATTAGAAAAATATAAAAGAAGTGCAGGGAGAAAACAGAGAGCAAGTTACAACCTTTGTAACTTGCGCACACTGGCTGTATTTGGAAGTAAGGAGTTGGGTGCAGGAGGTGGCACAGCTGAGCAGGGACTTCCCGGAGAGCTGCTCCTTCCCTTTCTCCTAGCAGGCAGCATGTCAAGGGACGGAGTCCAGGCATTGACCACCAACAGAAAGATTATGGATCTGCTAGAGAGAAGGGATCTGACAGCTGTGAGAAGATCTGGCAGTAGGGAGACACAGAAAAATGAAGCCCCAGATGAGAGAGAATTGAGGTCAAAACAGGAACAGATGTGCACTAAAAATAGGACGACAAGAAAAAGATAGATGCAAAGGTCCTTGCAAGTAGACAGATACCAGGGAGGAGGGAGAGACATCTTATTAAAGGAGAGATGGAAAAGCAATGATAACACAAAAGAAAAAAAAAAATTACAGTGCAAATTAAGAAGTCTCTTCCCTCTCTTTCAATTCACGTCATTCTTATTTAGCTCTAACTAAATCACCCCTTGAATCCTCAGCCTGTGTTATTACTTGGGAAAGGAGTGAACCTTATGTAAAGGGCACCAGGGTAGACATTACTGAATACCTCTGCAAACTCGAGATAATGACATTAAGGGAATTAGTAGAGTTAAAGTACAGTCTACATTTAGTTCTAATTAGACAAAAGATAGCAGCCAAATTACTTCATAAAATTTAGATAGGGAATTCAAACAAGTTACAGAAATTGTGGAAATATATAACTTCTGGGTCTAGTATGATTCCCTGACTTCTCCCTAATGTACCTGCTCCGTTGTGTTGTTTGTTCCCAATAAATTTACATGGTCTGGGGAACCAGACCCTTTCTCAGTGGTAGGGCAGAGCTTCACCTCAGTCATACCTGCATCTGAGTCCTCAGCACGTACCTGGCTGACAGTATTCATGTGGCATTCCTGGTAGTATGAGGTTGTTTCTGGCAGAGGGTCAGGGAATGAGAGTGAAGTTTGCTTCCAATAGCAACAGAAAGAAAGAACTATAAGCAAGCCTGTAAAACTTCTTTGGCCTTTCTGTCCCACAACCCCAAAAGTATGCAGGAGGGAAAGTATCAATTCAGCAACTTATCCATTCTCTTCTCCCCTTTTTCTGCAACATCTCTAAAGAAGATACTCCTGAGTTATTGTAACTCTTTAAGCCTGTCTTTGAAAGAGATAGGACAGTGTGAGAAAAAAAATGGAGCTAGAAATCTTATTTGCCCAAGAACGGATTCTGGGAGACTGTGAGAGCCAAACTGGCAAAGTGGATGGAGAATCTGGACATTTACTTTCTGTGTTATGAAGTGGAGTAACTATACTCAACAACCTGGTTGTTTAACTTCCAAGTATTGGTGTGCAGTAACTAGTGAATATCACAACATGTTTACTTTGGCTTCTCCAATGATTTCCTCAAAAACAGTCTTGTGATTCCCAAATATCTAATTTTCTTGTTTTGCTCAGGTTGGTATTTAAAACCGACCTACTTGCCTCTGAGTTACAACTCAAAGAGCATTCCTACAGTGCTGAGACATAACAGCAACAAACAGACCCTGCAAATAGCTTTTTGGTTGCTTGCTGAAGTACAGCAATTTGAAATGATGCTTTGCGCACACATAGATAAGCCTTCTCTAATAGCAGGAAAAACAAATGTTTTTTCTCTGTCATAATGAAAGATGACAAAGGATTAATTTTTTTCTTCCTGTTGCTACCATTACTAGCTTTAGGCCATGCATGAATTTTCAAAGAACCAGGTGAAAGTAGTTTTACATTATTTCTTATGCTCTCTTTTCATTATATTCTTATGTTTACAGCAGACTTTCTCCTGTTCTTCCCTCTAGCAGTTTTGTTATTATTCTGCTTTTAAATTCCTTCAAGTGATTTTCAGTAAGCTGTGTGTACCTTTCACGAGGTAGAAAGAGGACAGTTGGTAGATTCTCTACATGTAAAAATAGCATTTTGGTTTTATGGCTGTGCTATAAAAGAATTGGTACCTTGGTACCAATTAACAGTATTACATTGGTAATTAACTCACACAAGTGGTTGGTCTTATATATATGTTCTTCATTTTACATGGGAAGGTTTTCCTTATTAATTTCTCTAGATCCGTAGCAATCCATTAGCAGCCAATCCATAAGCAGTCTTATCCATTTCATGGACTTCATCTTAAGTGGAAGGGGGACCACAAAAAAGGCTGGTTTATGACTTATCTCTGCCGTTCTGCCTGAA
The DNA here is from genome assembly GCF_964188355.1 of Buteo buteo. Taxonomy (NCBI): domain Eukaryota; kingdom Metazoa; phylum Chordata; class Aves; order Accipitriformes; family Accipitridae; genus Buteo; species Buteo buteo. The sequence continues at coordinate 21,469,213 of NC_134186.1, read as the reverse complement.
TTTATAAACCCCTTTCCACTTGTCTCTGAGCCCACATGTCATTTCCCCTATATTTATGATTGCATAACTTCTTTTAGCAGCTACAGGATTGTTTCTATGGAAAAATATGTGTGGGTGTAATTATAGGCAGCCCTCAAAAATGGCTAGTGCAAAAATTTGGGATTTTTTTTCAGCTTTTTTACTTCCTGTAAGAAGCTACACCTGTCCATAAATAATGCACTGATTATAGAGAGGGAAGGCAAGAGATAACACTTCAACTTTGAGACTCTGATAGAAGGAGGATAAAGACCATTCTCTGCCAGAAAAATGCATGTGTGTAGTACAGCCTTCGTGCTTCCCACTTCTACTTTGCAAGGCAGCTTAATAGATGACAAACAATACATGTTGTCTTTTGTGGCAGAGGAGGATGTAATGGAGCTAGTAAGGAGAGTCAGAGGGAAGAGCCCAGCTTCCCTTCCGCAGGTTGCACATACAGGAAGGGTAAAAATAGTACCAAGGAGGAGGAAAAATGAAACCTTGACAGTTCTCCTCTCCAAGTTTTTAGCAGCAACAGAACAGATGCCTTTACTAAGGAGTGGTCCAAAAGGAAGCAGAACAGGGGTGAGGGAAACTCAAAACCAAGAAACACTGGCAGAGCACTTGTGTGCAGCGGAAGGAGGGTACCAAAAAATGATTCACAGGTGTCAGAAGGATGCTGTTGTGCTTACGGCCGTTATAGAGCATGGCGATATCTTGTATGTAGACTAAAAATGCCTGTATTTGCACCTTGATCAAATATGCATGGGTAGAAGATAAAACATACACCACCATAACACCCCTGAGAAGAAGACTGCATTATGGTTCCATTACTAATTCACAGAATTTACTGTTCATTTGCAAATGTTCCATTAGGACCTCCTGACAAAACTTTCCGTAACCGTATTTGTGGCTTATTAATCTGGGACTTGTTATTTCGTGACAAACATGTACGAGAACTACTAGAGCCACATGAGTTGTTCCCTGTTGCTGTGAATTGAGTGTACGGTCTCAGCACAGTGGCTCTGTAAACAAGCTTTTCTTTGGATAGTCTATATCATCACAGCTCCAATGTCATATCACCAGATCTACATAAGCACGTAGTCCATACTGGCCTTTTCAGGCATTTCTAGGGAGTCTACAACTTTGCGTCCATGATGCTTGAGGATGCTGATACAAAAGGCACTTTCTCTTTGCTTTTTGTGTCACCTATTGCATGTAAAAATAAGCTAGAGCCATGAAATCTAAAAGCAGCTTTGTCTCCGGGTGTGTCATGAACTGTCTGTCCTGCAGTGCTACCAAATTTGCATAGCTGTTACAGACAAGAAATTTATGTTTCTAATAAAGCTAGTGAGAAAAACAGTTAGGAGGAAGGTCATTGACCTAGGACCCTCACCCATCCTGTCCTTATTAAGCAAACTTCTGGAAGATTTGGTGGACTAAAGAGTCATTTGAAAACTGAGTAAAGATGTCAAGAGTTGTTCTTTTAAACTTGTAACATCACAATTTGGTGTGTTTGTATGACGCATGAAGCCTGACCTGGAGTCTGGTTTTGAGCTTTAATTTCCTTCTGGTTCAAACAGTTGAAACACTAAGGTCTCCAGGCACGCAGAGACCTCCTGATCTAGGGAAACTAATTCTCCCTCTAACTAAAGTTAATTCACCCCATATACAAGCTGAGAGGAGGCAGAGGAGAGCTGAGAGCCATTTGAAGGAGATCTGCTCAGGCACTGGCGGGAGGCATGGGGAAAAGCAGCACCCTCAGCCCCAGGGATCCTGCACCCTGCGAGCCCACGGGGAGCCAAGGGCAGAGACTGCTGTTATGTCCCCGTTCTCCAAGCTGAGCAAAAAGCCACCAGCACAGCGCAAGCCTCTTCCACCGGTTCTGGGAAGCACCTCTCAGGACTCATCCAATACCGTTTGGGCTGCTGAACTGTAAGTGATAGTTTTCTACCTGACACCTATGCTTAACTGCAGGGGCAATGGCAATCTTGAACTTACTATACATTTTTAATGTAGCTCTGGGTGGAATGAAGGAGGAGCGTGGTCCCAATGCCAGAAATGTAGAGCATTGAATTGCATTTTGTAGCAAGCAGCACTAAGCAACCTGCCTCACTGCTGAGTAAACAGACTAGGACTCAAACGACCTCTTCTTGACGACAGGAACAAAAGCTAGGTTAGGAAGAAATGTCTGCTGAATTGGCTTCATTCCATCCCCCCGCCCTCCCCACCACAGTTTTTAGGTCCTAAACTATGTGATCTAAATGACCTAATGCTGGGCCAATTTCAGTGCACAGCCAAAACCGCCTCAGGGAATGATTGTACCTAGTATTATTTCTATTCATTTTTAGACAATTGTGCTATAATGAATATTTTCACTGTACTTAGTCAGCAGAGTTCCTTACCTGAAGAGTGCTTGTGCTAACCTATTCCTTAAAGAAGCTGTTTCAGCCTTTGGAGAAAGGTTCACTGCTGAAGATTTCTGTTTTTCTTGTGTAAGTCTTAACCATATCTCTTGCAAGTGAATTCATTCTTCATGTATTCTGAAAGCAGCCTTTATAAAGCCCTATATACTTCATTTGCAGTGTAAGTTGTGAGAAAATTTCAATGGATATCAGTGGAAAATTTCAACGGACCTCAGAAACGTTCTAAAGCACGAGGAAAGGGAGTTTAGAAATAGCATGCCATACTCAGGAACCAAAGCTTCTATGAGAGCAGTAAATATAGGAAATGTATCTAGATAAGAAAACTTCTCTTAAAAGATAGTTAAGGTATAGAGAAGTATCAGAAATTCATAGTTCGCATAATATATGGCTATAGCAAGTAGTTTTCACAGATATATTGGTAGTTTTCAGTCTTTTGAGTTTGCCACCTATCCGCTATGCAAGGTTTTATAAAAGAAATTTCCTTTAAAATGCAGTCATGTTCTGAAATGCAGGCTTGTGGAGTTCTGGACTCATTCTCATTCGGTGGTTTCTGTATTTAGTATGTGTTGACTGTAGACAAAAGGTCCTTGTTTCCATTTGCTCTACCTGTAGTTTGCATGCAATCTCACAGGTCTTAAACACCTATATTCTCCTGTATTAATAAGACTACCCCTGACACCAAGCAATCTGATTTTTTCTAAATTATGGCCCTGATTTTATCGGTCTAAACCCCTTGTTGGTTTGGCTGCACTCAGTATCTAACAAGAAATTTGTGAACATTCCTGTTAATAAGAAACAAATATACACAAGTCTCCTCAGATCACTTTAACTGAAATAACAGAAATGATGAGCAAAATGCATTCTTAATTCTTCAATCAGAAAATTGGGCTATACGCACCACAGGGAACCAGGCCCACTGAGTGAAGCTGTCTAATGTTTACAGTGTAGTTTTTGAAAGCAGAGGCATATATAATTGAAATTATGTTTCAAGGGGACCTGTCATATTATTTGTGGCATATGGAATAACATTCACTTAGTGAACAATTTCAAACCACTGTCTCTTTCATCCCATTAAACATCCAGATGTTCTACATGTTTGTGTTCTTATTTGCAAAGTAGAGAAACACCATTGCCATTGCAGAATAAGGTATAGAAATGGAAATGAGGTAGATATTTCCTGCCTGCATGCCAAGCCTTCGCTGCCTATTTGTGGTGAGATGGCAATGCAAATATTTGCAAGTTATCCTGTAGGGAGATTTACTTTCTATAGAATTTTTAGATTTGTCTGTATTAAATTATCTTAATGAACTGTTTTGCCATAAAATTTTATTTCCATAAAGAGTATATAAATAACATGTGTAAAGCATACAGAAGTTACACAAAATACTGCAACATGTGACCTCTAATTAAATGACAAATCTGTTATTAGGGTGATGGATATCTCAGGAGACTGGAATAAAACAGAAAACACTACTGATAGGCATAGTTCCAGCTGGAATTCAGCCAAGGCAGCAGTGCTGGGAAATGGTACATCATCAAATGGGAGATGATAGCTATTTGAGAAACAAGTTTTGCATCCTCAAATTCCTAAGTCATCTCCACAGCTTTACAACTAATGCCTGTGGTAGCACTTCAGAAAAGATGCCAGTGTTTGTAAAGATGCTGGTGATACACTATTCTCTCCTTTGTAAAAAGTGATCCCGCTACTTAAAATTTAAGATGGAAAAGCTGGATTGCATACGAGAAACAAAGAATCCCTAGCTCAGCTGGCCATCCTCTGAGAATGAATTTAGTGGCAGAGGAACAGCGAGAATCAAATTTTAGGACTGGAAAGTCCCCATCTTTCACATGCGAAAAACTAATATAATATAATAAATATAATAATATAATATAATAGCTGTTGAATGTGTTTTATATTTAGGTCTAGAAATGTCAGTAAATTGGATCTGTATAGTGAACAGTTTCTGGAGCCAGAATTCTGCCTCTGTTTTTTCCAAAGCTCAGTAGAGCAAAAGGCTTAGAGCTTTTTGGCACATGGATGACAACAGAAGGTTTGATGCAAGGGAGTTCTAAATACATGGAATAAATACAGCTGAAATAATCTAACAGTGGAGTAGGAGGCTCTAGTTCCACATCTGTTGTTCTTATCTCACCAGAAGCCCTTCATGGCACGGTTTCTACCATACCAAATAACTAGACTAAATAATGCAACATTTGATATTCATTCAGAGGCTATGACCAGAAAGGAGCAAAACTATTTTCCAATTTGATATCTGTCTGCACAGCCCATAGAATTTTACCAAACCCTCAATGTTAAATGTACCTTTTTTGAACTATACATAATCTAACCCTAAATACTTCAAGTCCCAATAAAACTGCCAGATAAGAGAAATTCTCATGTTTAATAGCCTTCCTGCTAGAAATTTGCATCTTAATTCAGAGTTGGATTTCTCCAACAACAGCTTTCAGAGATCGGATATTCTTAGGGCTTTCCTTGCCAGATTGGATAAGCAACGTTTTTGGACTTTTTTGCGTGTCCACAAACCCACTATCTGTGCGATTCAGATACGTTAAACTAATCACTTCCACTTCTGAGGAAACTGTTCCATTTGTCAGGAATGTATAAAGTATTGGAGGTCTCCAGCGATCTCCTGCTGCAGTGCTGCTCCTTTTATTGAATCAGACAAGAGCCTGAGGGTGACTCCAGAGGCTTTGTGCTTAGGCATCTGCTGGGAACAGGCGTACCAGTGCTGTTATAAAAACAGGAATCGCCTCTGCCAGAAAGACAGGATTTGTTTCTTGGCACAGACCCAAATGTGCCCAAACACACTTCTTGCATAAAGAAGAGGACTCCTGCCAATCCTGTCTCTGTTGGTGGTAAGGGCTTATAGTTTCCAGTTCCTCCTCAAATTTTTCAAATATCTCTCTTGTCGAAGAGGTAACGTGTCTTGGTGGGGACAGAGGTATCAAGGCCAACATCATGCAGGTGAATGAGCCAGAAGGGCAGTGACTTGTTCAGGGTTTGGCAGAAAAACCTGCGAGAGAGGAAAGCAGGTCTTTGCTGGTGCTGGATCTCAGCCATTCCTGAGCTGCTCCAGGAGGGTCAAGGGAGGAGGCAGGGTGTCGCTGGGACTGCAGGTGGCCGCAGTCCTGTTGGACTTTTGGCTGCTGGAAACAGCTGAGAATGGGACCCTCTGCTCCTCCTTTCCATTTTCTGGTCAAAACTATTTAGCACGCTTGTATTTGATCTGAATTTCTTGGAGGATTAGGACAATCAAACTATTACATCCAGTGTTATCAAGTTCAGAAGATTATTTTTAGCTCAAAAAATAAATAAATGAGTTTTCTGTGGAAAGTTATCATTCTCAAAGAAAAAGCTCAATTTGAATCCCTGTAGACCTCATGTATTTAGAAAGAAGAATGCTAATGAGAAAATAGTGTTTTCTACTTGGTACTACTGAACAGATGTAGTATAGAAAACCGACTAATATTTTAGTTTGTATTAGTTGTATAAAACCATGCATTAAGACAAAAAGTATACTTTGTAGGCCCTACTAATTGAATCTCTTCAGTTAGAAGTGCCCCATGCATTCTTGCTGCCTGGTAAATAAGGTGATATATAAACTATCAGAATTGAGTTTCAAGGTGATATCAACTTTAGGCAATCTAGCAAGGAAAAGTATTTTAGGTCCTTCTTTTCTTTCATGCCAGTGATTAAATAGGGCAGCAGTCTTGATTTAGACTTTGAATTACCTAAGTGAAAGTGCAAGATTTTTAGAAAAATATATTCAGGACTTGTGTGTATCTAGAAAACATAAAATCATTTAAGAAATAGTTTATGGATTTCTCAGATATACTCCTGGGCACATTTAAGCTATGTGAGAAGTAGCACAAAAAGAAAGCTACTGATTTTGCTCACTTCCTCTATGCTAGAATAATCTTTACCAAGTTTCTGCAGAAGTGTTTTACTGTAGCATCAGTTATGCCAGAAATTCTAACTTATCGGAACTCAGCTATTTCATGCTCAAGTGATTCCTGGAACAGCAGGGAGATTTTCATAAATACATGATGGGGCAGATGTTGTACTGATATCTGCTCAGTGAAAACGGATTCCCAGTTTGGCTCCCCATCTCTGCCTGTTTGAGATAATCATAGTGAAAGTGAGTGGTAGTGACATGCCATTAAGTCTGGTACTGCCACACACTGGGGACCTTTATCTCCTGCTACATTTTTTTACTGCTGTAAACTCGGAATAATATGAGGAGCACACTGTCTGCAACAGTTTGAAAACAGTCTATATTTCTCAGTTACTATCATGTTTCATAAAGAAATATGGCAGTGGTCTGTGGCAAATCCTATTATCAGAATAATGATGTGATACAGTACATTTGGTTGTGCTTAAAAACTGATAAATAAACATAAACTTTTTATTCCCTCTACTTTCCCATCCCTGCTATGAGGTTCAGTATTCAGGGTACTTGCATGTCCAGCTTAATATATTACGGGTCTAAACAGGTTTACATGAAGTTAAACTAAAGTGAATGTCGAAAAACAGCGAAGGAGTAAGGTTATGGGGGGAAAAAGCCTGAGAATTAGAAATCTGTTACTAGAAAGAAATACTTCCGCAGAAAATGTCACAGGGTGAATAACCATTTTGACTTTCTTGAACAAGTTTATCCATGTAACTTGGAGCAAGGTCATGCCTGACTTCTGTGCAGTAAAGTCCAGATAGGGAGAAATGGGCTTGTCCCCTGCTGTACGAAGGCCACCCACAACTTCCCTGTTACGTTATTTTGAAGAGGTAATCTCCTCTACAAGAGTGTCCTCCCTGCTCCCCAGAGACATGACTGAGAAGCAGAAGAGACAGATAAGTCCTACCACAGGTGCATGCCTGGAGCCCTGTACTTAGGTGAATCCATGTGGTTATGGATCTCTGAATCTTTGAAAGCAGCAGCTGACATTTTCCTTCCACCTAGGTAGGAAGCTTTGGGATTTTTGTTCTCCTTTCTTAGCTTCTGTTTGACAAGGAAAAATGATCCTTAACCAAGTCATGTGAGTGTGGTATTCATTTGAGTCTTAATCTTATTCTTTTCTCTGGAGACCTAGAAATGATGAACACCTATCTCTTTTTGAAACACTCTTTCTGCAAGGGCAACAGCTTTTCTTTCCTCCTCTCCTTCCATTCCTTCCTTTTCTCTTTTTTGTTCTCTCCCTTTTTTGAAGAGATAGAAGGAGCAAAAGCCCCTTTGGAGAGTTAAAAATACTTGGGGTGATAAACCAGCATTTATAAGGAAAATTTGGAGGAGATAATTCTTTGTTCTTAGCCCTTTAATAACTGGAAAAAGACAAGAACTCATGTTCCAAAATCCTACAATGTCACTGGTCAGGCATCTCTCTGTAAAACTCAAACACAGGTCTTCATGTCAGATAATATTTTGGGGATTTGAAAGATAGTCACTGCAAAGACTGGGACATACTGATTTTGGTCTGCTTGTCATCTGTTTGCTTAGAAGTTACTTTCAAGTTACTTTCAAAAAGTTACTTGTTCAGATGCTATCTTCAAGCAAATTAATGAAGAAAGTAAAAAAAGGCATACTTCTTGAGAAGATATATTATTTGCGCACTTTTCAAATAAAATTGGGTCAAGTGGCAGCTTTGTGGATAATTCTTTACAACATATAACCAAAATTTGGGATGTTTTTGGCTTAATCAAGAGATGACATACAACTTGCCTTGTTTAGTACATAAGTAGTAAGTGGGACACTTCCTTGTCTCCATAGGACAATAAATAGGCATGACTCCAACATGAGTAGACTCTGAGACATGTAATCTCCCTTATTTATTGTTTTTGGTGTACTAATGCGAGTGTAATGTTTTACAGTTAAAACTTGCTGTCTTAGTTAAAGGTATTGCCATCATCAGTAGTCTGCCTGACCCCCTGCTATAGAAGATAGCATGGCACAAAGGCATATTTGCCCATCTTCAGATTCTTAACATGCAAATAATATACTTGCTTAAAATGCACATGAAGATGGGCTTGTGATAAGGTTTCGAACAATTGGGGATCTGAGAAGAAGGGATGTATTGCAACCTGCTAACAGGGCCACATTCTTTAAAAGCTGAATAAAACTTTCAGGCCAAACTTAGATCGAAAGAGGAGTGTGAAATTTAGGAATTTGTGTTCTGGTGACTTAGGTTTGCATAGCCCAGAATTATTTCTGTAATGATTTGATTGTACGAGAACTGCTGGAGTAGGTCACAAGTTGAAAAGTACAGCGATACTGGCAAAAAAATTAAATCCTATTTTTGTTGATATCAGTGGCAACCAGAGAATGTGTCTGGCCTTTGAAATAGACTTAAGATCTTAATAAAAGAAAAATTACCTTGTTCTGTTTGCAAACTTCCAAAATATTTTCCAAAAAGAAAGAAGAGTTTTTAATGCCCTTGGCTATGAACTTATGACTGTCAGAAAACCCCTATAAAGCATTAAAAACCACTTTATGAATTTTTATCAAGCTTTTGTTATCAGCTCTTATCCATTTTCTAAGCTTTTAGCTGGTATATTTACTCCTGAATATTGACCAGTATTGGCCTAAACCTGTTGATTTTCCTCTTATAAATCACACTGTTATTAAACAACAACACTTGATACTAATAAAACTGAGTCTTCACTTTTAAAACAATAAACTAAAATACTAGACAGTATCGAGGAGCTCAGAAAGAGATGACAGCAATCAAGATTCGGCTTCATTAATAACATTTGTCTTCATTAATAACTAATGCTATAGAAATGGTTCCTGGGAAAACAGCAAAGTTGCTGAACTGGGGAATTACAAGACCAATGAAAAAATATATTTTCTTCATATCTTGGGCTCATTTTCAGGCAATTAGGCCGCAGGTACATTCATTTGGTTGGGAACATTTTACTTTAAAATTCTGAAATTGATGAGCTATTTATTAAAGACGCTTTCTAACTGGCAGTATAATTATGCAAGGGATTATTGTATCTTCATTTATTTTTCTGGAGTGATTAGCTTGTGATGCTATAAAACTCATTTATGAGAATGACTTATATTTATAATGTTTTAATTAAAATCGGATTGGGAAGGAAAGGGGAAATTTACATTCAACATATATGGTTGTGTCAAACACGTTTGATGGCAGTTGTCTTTTTATTAGCTTAGGATAATTAATTGGGGTATTTATGTACTAATATTACCTAATTAACTCAGCAGCAAGGTAATTAATTCTGTTAACAGTTGTCCAAGAAAAAAAACAGTGTAGTAGTATAGCCAGCTGCTTTCATTTCACTGTACTCCTCTTGGTTACATGATTTTTTCAGATAGGTATTGTCTTTTAAAAGGATTCAGAGAACATATCTATTTCACTGGAGAGGCCAATTTTTGCATTTGGCCCCCAGAAAAACAACGTACAGTGTAACTTGCACAGGGAGAGAGCAGAGCAATTGGATGGTCATCACTTTCAAAGATGCTGTTAGATAAGGTACACCATCAGTCAAGAGCAACTGCAGTTATTCCTTTGTTTTGAAAATCAAAATACGTATGTCTTTTAAAACATGCCTTATTGCAACATTGCTGAATACCTAATGTGTGTAAGAATCAGGCATAAACGTTGGACACTGAGCAGGCATATAACTAAAACCAGAAAAAGATACAATTCCTGCTCTCATTCAAGTGTATGCAAAACCTTGGGTGAAAGAAAAGTTTAGTTCAGCCTTTCCAAGAGATAGTTTTAGGATGAAGCATGGAGGATTATGTGCAGGATACCTCATTAAAAAGCATTCTGCCTTGCTTTCCACATACCAAGTAGAGTTCGCTGATATTTTAGTGATGCACAAGGTGTTTGGGAACTTTCTGTGTTTGTATTTTTGCCCACGCATTGCCTGTGCCATAATGTGTGTGCTAAAGCTGCCCCTGAAAAACCCGCACTCTATTTACTTGCAAAATATGCAGGTTTCATCACATTATTTCTACTGAAAAGCTCGCGTTTAGCAATGCTTGGTGAAGGACCATTCTTGGAGTCTTAACATCCAGAATAGTCGTTGCATTTCCACAGAATAGTGGACAAGTTGATTTGAGGGTGGTGACAGTGACGGGCCACAGCCAGTGGGCTCCGAGCACCCCAAGACAGCTACACTGGGGGAGACGAAAGGTCCACCTGTGGCAGTGTCCCCACTGTCCCCTCTCCAGCAATAGGCTTGGCCTGCGTGGAGAGGAACAGTCACAAATAGTGACTCCCAGTGCCGCAGGACAACTGGGTACAGCTGGGATTCCTCCTTCTGATACTCTCCCAGCCTCCAAGTATTTTCAGCTCAATGACTTCCCAAGCTACGTATGGTTTCTCATTAGTTAGTTGTCCCCCATTAATTACATCTCCATAAACTTGTCCTCTCCCCTTGAACGATCTAGCGGGTCCTGTGATGTCCTGTGACACTAGCCACACATTTTTAATGTCCTTCAGGTGACACATCACTTCTTTCTGTCAGTTTTGAATCTGAACACCCTGAGCTTTGGTTTATGACCCTTAATTCTTAGAGAAGATGATTTCCCTCCACTGACCAGAGTTAACGGGCTTAGTATATGACTGCTGCACTAATCTGCTCCCATGAAACTTTATGTCCATGTTTCCCGCAAGCCTTACAGGATGGTGGTTTGGAGGGGGATTCTCCCGGTTTACTTGCTTCTGTTTAAAGAGTATTAGTTTATTTTCCTCTGCTAATCAACATGCCTAAATTCATGTCAGACTCTCAACAATTCTGTGCTCTAAACTTTACTCACATTAGTCATGTAAGTAGACACAGTGGGATGTAAAATTAAGTGATTTGGAAAAGAAGCATACTCAAATGCCTAAAGTGTTTAAAATAACAAATGGCATTGAACTCTGAAAAGCAGTTTTGTGAAAAGGATACAGGCATCTCTGACTCACAAGGGCATCTGGTCAGTTTGGGGGGGGGCGACACAGAATATCCGGTCAAATGGTTTATTGACTTTACAGACCAAAAGGTCAGGTCAGAAACTTGCAGACTGCCCACTTAGACCTAAGTAGCTGCTTACACATCCCTACAGAGGCTTTAAAAGACTATTTTTCTATGTCCTTTCTACATTCTAGCATTCAGTTCCTGTACATGTGTGTTGCATTGCTTCTGTTCCTGAAAACTGTGCTTTACCTTTGAGTATATTATAAATCCTGTTGATTGAATGAGATGACTTTTTTGCCAAAAGGCAGTAACAAAGGCTGAACCAGTGTCAGCTTTGGTAGCCATTTCTTTGGAAAAGTTACTGTCTTAAAGGAGCTCTCACCTCCATACTTTTAAACATTTACATGGCCTCTCTCATAGATTTCCACACACCTTTTTTTTAATTTACTCTGCTGAAAGGTACACAGCAGAGACCATCTCGTCCTTTGCAGCTGTTTTAAATATAATCCTGTAAGCAAACCATGTGCTAATATTTATCTTTCATACTTTATCATTACCAAAAAACCATTCTATCATGCTTTTTTATTTGTAAGTAACTGCTCCCAAATGAGATGTATGTCATAATAATTCATGCACCATCATGCCTTAGTGCCTAATTAAAAAATTGATGACAAATTCATCAATGTTTCTGGCATTCCCTGAAATATCCTCTTACTTTTTGTCATAACTTAACTGAGAAGTTCCTTGGTTGATTCATAAGGCTATTCCTAATCTAAAGGAGTGCAAATGAGAAAGTTACATTTCTAATTTATTTACAAAGGGTAGAGGCAGAGAGGTTGTTTCAGAACGGCAAGGATAATGTTTGGGTTTTCTAACAAGCCATTTGGATCCATTTGAATTTTTTTGCATACCAGATTTGAGAACTAGGTACTATCTGAAGTATTTTCACAGTGAAGGTGTAAAAGACAGGAATCAAGTCATTCCTTAACAGTTCTGTAAAGAAGTTTAATAGATCAAATGTCCTAAGTGTCTCTTTCTGTATCTGGATATTTCTGTATTTTGAAAATAACTTTTCTCCCTCCCTCATTTTTTTGTTTGTTTTGATTTATTTTTCTCTGTGTGGAAGCCAGTACTAGTATTCGTCCACATAATGTGGTGACAAATACTGTAACTTACCATCTCCTTCTTGTTATTTACCTGATTATACATAAAAATCTGAATTAATATTCTTCATGGTTCATCTTACTTGATTAGCCACAGTTTCCTAGGCCATTTACAGAATTAGTTTTGTAAGAACCTGTTCCTTTGATTATATATTCTATATGCTTTGTTCCTAAACTTCAGGTATTATATTTAATGTATTTATAAACCTATGCAGTGAATTAATCTAACTTACCAAGTGATCTGTGCAGTACAGTTGACCTGTTCTTAACTTTCTGCAACACGTTGCCAGATTTTGCATCTTATGAAATATTGTTAGCAAGGGTTCCATATATTTTTTTCCAAATTACTGCTAGGGTTATACATAGCTGTGTGCTGAAGACACATTCTTGTGGTACCCTCAAAATAGGACTCCACAGTTGATGATTTCCTGTTATGTTTTGAAATTTCTGTGAGAAGGAGGAAATCTGCGGAACAGAGCATGCTATCTGAGTAGGCAAATCTACATTCTTTCATAGTATTGAGTTTGAGAATACATAATTTTTATTTATGAATTTTAATAATTGTGTGATCAAAGACACTACATATTATTTATAATCTTCTAAAGTGCTTATCATTATAGTATTCAAGTATCTCTCACATCAATTTTTTAATGAATTGCCATAGTCTTTTGTTATTAGGAAAGTACCATTATCCCTACTTTATTAGCTAGGTAAATATTTCAGTGGTGGCACATAGCACATGTTTTGTACTGCCACTGAAGTAGAGGTGGTAGCATGTGATCCTTAATAAGTGGTAGCTCCAGGCATGGGTGGCATCTCAAAACTCTTTTTGTTTTCCCATACATATTTCAGAGGTGTCTCTATCAGTGAGGTCATGGGGTGTTTGGGAAGAATACTGTAACTTAGAAATAAATTATCCAGTATCAGAAAGGCTAGAAAATAAGAATGATCAAAAAAATGTTTTAGATATCCACCTCCAAAATAATGGATAAATTCCTGTGTAGACTTTAAATAATTCTTTTCTTTAGTACTGCCATCTCCAGTGTGTATGTAATCATGCCATAGGATCATCGTTCTGCATCTCTTTCACAAAAGACAACCTGAGCCATCTCCCTCCTAACCCTGCTTGACAGCCACAGGACGAAAGTGCAAATAGGGTAGCATGATTATTTTTTTAAAAGTCATGTTGTGGTTGGAGTGGGCTGAGGGTGGGTAGAGCAGGGGTTATATTTTTAAATAGCAGTGGTTGGCACCTCCTTTAAATGCTTCCAGTAGCACTAGCATATGAACACAGTGACTAACAGTGCCTGACAATTTCAGTTTTACTGCAGTTATTGCTTTGACAGGCCTTGACTTTCTGCCAATTCAGTTGGAAAGAGGCTTTATATCCCTTTTGCCCCACTGGCTTTCCAGATTCTCTCTCTTTTTTTCCTAAGCACACATTTCTTTCTCTTACAACTCTGATTTCTCTGGAGTAACAGTCACAGTCACCCCTTTCCCCTGCCCCGTGGCCACCTGTGCTGTTTCTGCTGTTAAATCATTAAGACACATACGCACATTCTGAGAAAACAGGAGAGAGATAATTACAACATTAATTGAACTTTTGCCTCATTAATTTTTTAATAAAAATATCTGCCTTTGACTTGAATGGGAGCTGCAACTGCTTGGTACTTCTAAACATTAAGTATAGAGTCAACCTGTCCATTAACAGCCTCCACCCTGACCGTGACCCGCTGACCTGTCCCATGAATGTAGTGTTTCTGTAGTATGTCAGTCTCTTCAGCCTACATATGAGCTCCGAGTGAACAGCTGAAGATGCTGGGTGACGAACAGTACAAATTTACCCTTTTACCAATTCCTGGCACAATGGCGATATAAAACAGGCAAAGCTGTGTGAACTTATATTTGTTGAAAGAAACACACTTTATCAAGAAAATAAACAGAAAGTCAAGGGCCAAGATCAAGGTTCTCACTAGTTCGTCATATCTTCTTCTTTTCAAGTTTAAGCCCATGACTCTCTATAAATATATATAATTGTTAGTAACTGAGAGGAAGTAAGGTTACTGAGGTTAGTCCTGTCCTCAGAATACTGAAGCTCACGGGTCCCAACGCAACAGAAGCCAAATGGGCAACTATCAGGAACTGTAACTATTCACAAGTTGGGCTAAAATGAGCTGTTGATGTCAACCCATTTTTAAATAGTCAAGTATGCACAACACAAAATCTCTTGTCTTTTCTGTTCAGCTTTCTGGGACTGCAAAGACTACCTTGGCATTGGGGAATGAATTACTCCTTTGCTCTGAATGGGGCTGCCAGGACCAGGCTGATGATGTAGAGAGTACTAGAAAATGATGCTGCCTTTTCATGTTCTCCAGCTTGTTGATGGCTTAGAAAAACTCAGTGCCTGTGACCATCAGCCTACAGTGGAGATGGAGTTCACTAACAAAAGTTTAAGAAAAGAAAAATCTTTTTTATCTCCTTATTGTTGTCTTATAGTCACCTACTGGCAGAACATTTGTGAGAAATATATTCTGTCTGCAGGTAAATTGATAGCACTGATTTTTATTTTTTATTGCCCATGCGTATCAACACTTCATTGTTAAGGAGGAGGTAAAGATTGAATATAGACTAGTAGGACAAAACAAAGCAACCAACACAAAAAAACCCCACAGATTACACTAATTTCTGAGCTTTTATAGTTTCTTTTCAGCCAACAAAATTATTTTGATTTATGTCAGCAGTATATTTGTCAATATGAATTTTTTCTAGGGGAAGTTTTTAAACTGTGAGCAGAATCCACAACAGCTAATCATAGCATGAGTGGTCAGTTGTAAAAACTTGTCATTTTCCTTTGACAACCAAATATCTTCTGTGATATCTTCTCAGGTCTTCTGTAATGGAAGAATGGAGAATACCTACGTACCTTATCTAAGGAAACATTGCAAAGCCTGTAGAGAACATGGCTGCGTGTTGGGGGAAAAAAAAAATTAGAGTAAAAATATGTATTAATTATTGGTACTCTATAACCATTGTGCTGTGCAATAACCTACCTAAAAACTACCATCTGGCACAAAGAATAATGAATACAAACAATATGTTCATACTTAGGAAGTTTATTAGTATCACTCTGGTGAAATGCCTGAAAGTGGCTTCCCATTTGCTATATTTTTTAGAATTATCTACTTTCTAACAGCAGTGATAAAAGCACATGAAAACAAACTAATAGGAATTTTAACAGGATAGTTAACATTTCTCAGAAGAAATCTGCTAGGTGTGCTAAGATATTTTGGGCAACATACTCAAAACAACTCTCTAGATTCTGTTTTAGGATTTCCTGTCACGGAGGAACACCTACACCATGTCTCTACTCAGTACCTCACTATTGTCAGTAGTTTTTCATCCACACAGGATATTCTCTAAAGGATGAATGCAGTACTAGAATTTTTTTGGATGAGCCCATGTGAGATTCAAATAATGTTCCATTATCTGGAGATTCAAAATCTGAGCTAGACTTTAAGCATATGTTACCTTGACTGTCTCCACTTTAATAACAGACCTTTAAATGTACAAGAGATTCTGATGGTGGCCTTTAAATGTATCTGGCTACATGAAAACTAATTATGAATTTCACATATGTATACATTTCTTTATGGTACTGCAGCTGTGCTCCAGTTTGGAAGTACATTTTTTTATGTTACTCTGTATCAGTACAGAATTGTACTTTATAGCTCTTTGATTTTGGAATCTAAGATAAGGCTTTTCTGAGACATATATTTTGGGTAGTCCTTCACATCAAACTTTACATTTCAAGCAGAGTTTTATGTGGAGTTATAACAGAGATTTTACTGAAGTAAAATGAAAAATGCCAAATATTTTATTGACCTGGGCTCAGGTCTATTCAGTTCTAGTTTCATTTCGATGAGTTTTCTGGCCTATTAGACATGTAATTTGTTAGGCATAATTAATACTCTTCTACTTATAATTTGTATATAAGCCCAAATATATATTTAATTGAAATAAAAACTCTTAAGTAACTGCAATAAAATGTCACCTCAAAAAGCCTCATTATGAAACAAAGCCTGTATATTTGTGTTAAATTTAGATGAATTGAAACAGCTGTCCTGGGGTACCTACAATTCATGTTTCATTCATAGAGCCACAAAACAACAAATTGCTATATAATTTACTTTAGTTGGCTAGAAATATTTGATCCTTAAGTTTTCTCAAGGTAAATAAAATCAGATAAGAGCCAGTTGACAACAGTCATTCTTGAATCTTCTGGAATTCATACCAGTAAAAACCACTGTGGGTTTTAAGTTTTCCGTGTTAAAAAGACATACCTTTTTCCATGCAAACTTTTACCTGTAGTTAGAAAAACAGTGAATTCTGGTTAAAAATATGTAAGAAATGAGTTACACTTGACTGATTTTTCCAGCCAGCTGTTGTATTTCAGTAGTCTGAAGAAGCAGGGGAATACAGTTTGTTTGCAGATGTTCAATATATTGAAAATATTCTTAACTTTTAATAGAAGTTAATATAGTTTGTTGTGTGCAAGTTCCTCAATGCATCATTACTGAGATCAAATAAAGATCTCTTTGTACTGTCACAGAAGTATAAAGTTGCCTTATTGTAACCATACCATAAATAATAATAGTCAGGCTACTTGTGCTTTGTATTAATTCTGCATATCCATGTGGTGTGGGAAAAAGAAATTGAGAAACATTAGATCTAAATGTACCAGGAGAATTACTTTCAGTTATATATGAGGCAAAATATTATCTTCAATGGAACGGCGATAGATTTTTAGATGACAAGTTTTGTGTACTAAATGGAATCCTAGAGAAGGCTGACAGAAACATAGTCTAGTTGACATTTGATAATACCTGTAAATGAAATATTTAATTATGAGCATAAGACAACAACTCTGTCTAAAACCTTTTTTCAGCTGGGTTGATACCACTTTTTCCATCTTTGATGAGAAAATGAATTGTGTTGCTGAAGACTGAATTTAAAGCCTTTGAGTGTCCTCTGGTTTTCATCAGCACAACTTCATATTCAACTTTTGAATGAAACTGGATGAGATTTGCTAGACTTCTGAGAAATGTTTTCCATTATTTCTCCTGTGTCAGTAAACAGAAACAGGTCACCTACAGGGTTTGAAATACAAGTGCAGAGAGGGCTCTTCTGTGAGAGTCCTGGCAGAATCACAACGCTGTTGAGATTGGAAGGGACCTTGGGGATCATCTACCCCCCCATGCCCCCCACTCAAAGCAGGGTCAATCAAAGCAGATTGCTCGGGGACTTGTCCAGTCAGGTTTGGAGCGTCTCCAAAGACAGAGACTCCACAATGTCTCTGAGCAAGTGGTGTCAGTGTTTGACCACCCTCGCAGGAAACCAAAAGAAGCAAACAAAAAGTCCCCCCTCAACCTTTCATATTTTTAGATGGAATTTCATATTTGTGCTCATTACCTCTCTTCCTGTCACTGGGCACCACTGAGAAGAGCCTGGCTCCATCTTTAACCCCTCTGAGCCTTCTCTTCTCCAGGCTGAACAGTCCCAGCTCTCTCAGCCTCTCCTCGCATGACAGATGCTCCAGTCCCTTAGTCATCTTCGTGACCCTCGCTGGACCCACTCAGCTGTGTCCATATCTCTCTTGTACTGGGGAGGCAAGGCTCGACTCACAACCCCAAAAGTGCCTGACCAGTGATGAGGAGAGGGGAAGAATCACCTCCTTCGACCTGCTGGCAGTACTCTGCCTCGTGCAGGCCTGGAGGCTGTTGGCTGTCTTTGCCACAAGAGCATGTTTCTAGGTCACGGTGAACTTGGTGTCCACCAGGACCCTTGGGGCCTTTTCCGCAAAACACCTTTTCAGCCAGGCAGCCCACACAGTCTGTTCTGGTACATGGGATTGTTTCTCCTCAGGTGCAGGACTTTGTATTTCCCTTTGTTGAACTTCATAAAGTTCCTGTTGGCCCATTTCTCCAGCCTGCCAAGGACCCTCTGAATGGCAGCACACCCATGTGGTGTACCGCCCAGTCCTGCCAACTGTGTAAGAGCAGGAATGTGCCATTCACTCATACATCTCTCAGAATTATATTTTCCAAGCACGTAATATCCTTACAGTACTTGCATACAAAAGATTTCTACAAGATAGAAAAGGATTATCCTTACTTCTTAGAAACTAGTTGTGATGGGAGTAAAGCATCTAAATACCTTTATAAATACTGCTATAGTTTGAGCAAAGGGATGTTCTGGCAAGGAACTGAATTCTATAGCTCAGTTTCAGAATTAACTCTCAACTACATCTTCCTTCACTAAGATGTCATAGCTTTAGTCTTGACTGCCCTATTTTTCATAATGTCTTAGATTGCTAGTACCTCAGAACTCAAAAGCCATGCAAAATATTTGTATTTAGACACATGAAAGCACTTATCAGACTGAAAGCATATCAGGTGAGAGATTTTGAATTCCTTGTAGTAGAGGGGGTACTTTTTGATTTGTTTTTATTCTTCCATTTTCATCTCACACTCTCCAGAGTATCAAAAAGAGAATATTCTTGTTTATGGTGCATTCCAAGAAGAGAGACACACAAACGTGATTGCATTTATAAAGGAAAATACTCCTTATTTCCTGGAAAGAGAGAGGGTGGTCATACATGAGCATAGCCTGCATTTATAAAAAAGCTATTTCAAACTGACTCGTGTTCTTTTCTGGCTTAAGGAACCAGGGAGGGCACTTTCAATAGATATATTCAGCAGCTGATTTCAGAAGGGGTCCATTAAAAAGCTCCTCCACCTGTAAATAGCTGTGTTGTATACAACTGCACATAGAAGCTTTGTGCACTCCTGTTATGTCATTATATGAGATAAAAGCGAGCTTTGACCCATCTGCTCCTTGAAAATATTGTGCTCATCTTGTTGTAGCTAGAATATACTCTATAGGTCAGTACAATTAAAAAAAAAAAAAGCCATCAAAATCCCTGAAGCCCAATTACCCCATCTCTTCAGCATTGAAGAGATGAACATTTCTGAGGTGAATTAATGGAAGTGTTTGTTACTGACAAAGACCTGAGAGATAAGGAATAACTTCAGGCAAAAACTGTCAAACCTGTTCACTTCTTGAAGTTGCTTAAAAAGCTCTGGCACCCTTAGAATGGAAAGAGCCATGCGGGGGCTTATGAGAATATAGCAATCCCTAGATTTTAACAAATAACATGGTGCCGCCTGCAGAACAGAATAACAGAAAAACCTCTTACATCAGTCAGCTTTTCTACAAAGGCTACCAAAATCTTTGCCATCACTTCAATTCATAAGTTTTTCACAAAGTGTTGTCTGTAAGTGGTATCTTATTCCAGTATAGCTACATATTAATGCACAGCATCTTCCTTCAGTACTTTCACTGTTGAAGAGGAACCTTAGTTCATTGTGGTGTTTTGTAAATGCTATAACAAATGTTAAGGGACTGTAATATAACAATCTAATATAACATAATGTAACAATCTAATAAACACTATAATAATCATCATTATGGCTAAGTGGCTAATGCAATTAAACCTAGCAATAACTGAATTTTGGGGTCATTGGCAATTGTGAAGAAAAATGTCCAGAAGTGAAGAAGGTCACTAAAATAATCTAAAAAACTCCTTAAAACCTATTTAAGGTTAAATAAAATTCAAATCAACCTCAAAACCTTCCTACTCCGTCAGTATTTTGTTTTAGGGCTTGTTCTGAATATGTAGGCAAAGCACATTCAACACAAAAATGACAATAAATGTTAGAAAGGGGACTTTGGGGGATATTTGCACTTGTGCAGTCTCAGATCTGCCAGGGCTCAAGCTGGTGGCATAAATGCCCCTCCACTGAGTTACGGTCAGATGACTTGTACAAAGTCACAGAAGCTGCCAGTGAATCTGATATATTCTAAGTCAGCATATGGCTGATGGTTTATTTTTTCCACTCAATTGTTTTTTTATGTTTGTTTTTCTACTTTTTTTTAATTGTGATTTTATTTTGTTTATATGTATGGCTCATCACTAATGTATTTTAATGTTTACTGCATCATCCGGGAAAAATAGAATATTAAAAGCTATGTAAATCTGTTTATAAACACGTTACTGTGTATAGCTCTTTGCCAAGGGAAAAGCATCCAAGATATTTTAATTGACAGTTCGGTTCAAGCACATGCATCTCATTTGTGAATATCTCCATGTACGAGTAGCACTCACATTTACCCATTTACAGTCACATCTTCACTGAATCCATTTGCAACGTTATAAATTAGTATACACACGGATGATAGGTACAGTAAGCTTAGCAGTAAAAGCATGTTCATAAGCAAAGTGCACAGCAATAATCAATGTTCATTTTCATGAGCAGTGTACAATCTAATAAGTCACAGTGCAGAACAAAGAGGAGGTTGTGTTATGTTACTCAGTGAATGACCACTGTGAAAAATTGAGTTTTCAGTGGATTTACAAAAGGTCAAAGTAAGGGAGTATTGAGCTGGAGAGTTCAATTTTTCTTCCTCAGACTGAGAGAGTTGCAAGCTAAGATTTTTCTCTTTCTTCAGAGAGCAGAATGATTTTGGGTCAAATGAGGGAATTAAATATTTAAGGACTGCCAGCAAAACACATCTCTAAGCATGTATACACTTGTTAGAATCTATAAATGTAACTCATTTGCTGTTCAGCATTCAACCTGATTTTTACTCTTGAGATAGTTTTGTGCCTAAACGTGACAAACCATAGTGTTTGGGCCGACAGGGTAAAAATGCCTTATTCATTCACAGAAGAGCGATGCATTGCAATCTTTTCCAAAATGAAAATTGTGAACTATCATTTACAGTAATTTTTTACTCATAGGAAATCTGTGTTCCCAAGTGCAGTGCACATATCTTTTTATTTAGCTAGTACATACTCTGAAGGCCAGATTCTCAGATAGACTTCCATATGTGTATATATAAGCTGACCATACAAATAATATTATTTAGATGTACCTAAAATCCCCACAACTGCAAACTTACATTAAGAAAATTAAATATGTGGGTTTAAGTACTGAAAGTATTATTTTACACCAGCAGAAGACAAGAACAATTGAACTCCTTTTGACAAGTAGGGGATTCTCAAAAACTTCAGTCAGAAAAGT
Organism: Buteo buteo; assembly: GCF_964188355.1. Taxonomy (NCBI): domain Eukaryota; kingdom Metazoa; phylum Chordata; class Aves; order Accipitriformes; family Accipitridae; genus Buteo; species Buteo buteo. The sequence goes on along the minus strand of NC_134186.1, from coordinate 21,447,528 downwards.
GGTTGGCTCAAGTAAGTTGGTGTCACTTAGATCTTTACACGTGAAGTTTTGCTGGGGGGTTTGTTGGCAGGATGCACTCTTCATGCGAGATAGACCCACATTCTGCTCAAAAAGCCCACAGAGGATCCAAACCCAGACCACTCTCACACATTCTTCTTGCACCTCTTTCTGACAGTGCCTCTCCACAGGATGGAGTTTAGATGTGCAAGGAGGCAGAATTGGAGCTTACTTCTCAGACACGCATAATGTAGATAATAATCCTGCCTCCCACATCATTTTTGCATCCTGTTTAAATGAGTCTATTGCCTACTTTTTTTGTCCATTTTAAGCCAAAATATCTAGTGACTTAATAACAGCTGTTGCTCTTTAAAATATACTTAGAAATCCAGTTTAGGATGCTAATTTGCTTAAGGATGGAACAGAACTACTTTTTCTTCTTGATAAAATTTCTTTCTGCATGTTTATCTCCTAATCAACAGTAATAGGCTATGGAAATATAGAGACATGGTAGTGTTTTTAAAAGGGACATTCCTAAGTACTCATACATGATTTTATAACAAGTATGAAGCATTTTAAGATGTTCTTCCAGCATCTCAAGTATTTCAGTTCATCCAGTCAAAAAGTCCGACTCACTTTGACGTCCGTGGGTGATCGGAATAGCAACTGAACCCAAAGAGTGGTCTAAAATAAACATGCAGCCTAAGACAGCTACCTAAGCTGTTCATAGCTGTTCAGTAGCACAATATTTGCTTTTCCAGTGAACTGGAATATTTTTTCTAGTTCTGTTTGGCTGTTTTGTGTTGGGGTTTTTTGTTTGTATGTTTGTTTTCCAAAAGTGAGACAGTACTGGCTGTCTTCAACTCAGAAAATTGGCCAGCGTTATGGAAGAGCCTTAAATTCAGGCAAGGCTCCCAGCATTGCAAGAAGCCTATGATTGCCCAGCTCGCTCATCTGGGCAGCTGCCGCGGCCAACAGGCAGCACACATAGCAAGCAGTTTGGAAACCCAGAGGTGCAGCAAGGAGAATCAGCCTCATTTCAACTCCATGGCAGGGAGCCAAAAAAACCTAAAAGTCATGGCTTGAGCAAAGAGCCGAGTCCCCTTTAGAAACATACCCAGTGTGCTCCTGGATCTGTGAGACTTTTAAGTACCGGTCATGAGCAAGCTAAATGAGATCCCAGGCTCCCAAGCAGCTTGCTAGATAGGAAACCAAGTGTATTTCCAGCAGAAAGCTGCCCAAACTTTGAAGGAATTCATCAAAACAAATATGTATTTGTACAGTCTCTTTCTACCTCAGCAAATTAGCGTTGTTTCACTGAAAAATTGTCATCCAGCTGTAATAATATTAACTCTTGATTTACATAGTCTTGCACATTTCAGAACAACCTTCCTGTTCTGCAGTGAATACCACTTAAGAAGGTATAATAGGTTGCCCTAACAAGAGGGTAACATACAACATATTGCCTTAATTTTGTGCTTTAACGTATTGCCTTAATCAAAATACCATCTCTTCTTCCCCCTCCTCTATCTTTCTCCTCCTCTTTCTCTCCATGTGTGTCATCCTGGGATAAGAACTTGTTACTTCTTGACAGCAGCATATGGTTGTGGCTTTAGATGAGATGGCAAAATCTTGTGTTTCTTGTGCAAATTACTTGTCCTTCCTGCTAGTTGCAACTTCTGGTCTTTAACAGCACAAAAGCAGCTTTGATGGATTAGACAGGCAAAGTCCTTCTAACCACGTATCGTAGTGCTGACCAGTAACTGTAAGGAATGTGTGGGAATAAGGCACTCGGGATGCTTCCTCTGAAAGCGTAGTGGCTTTGGGCACACTGTGATCAGCCTGCAATGACCTAAGATGACTCCAAGCCAACAGGAGTTTAACCAGATAGACAGGGACTAAGTACCCTCCAAAGACAAGTACTATGAAGCAAACCTATGTGTGTCTACCCCATGGTCAGTGATTGTAACGTAGTGCAGAAATACTTGAATTAGCTTTAAACTAGCCTAGCTATGGCAACAAAGAGATCTGCACAAATTTACCCTTCAGCGAGAAACCATCACCCATCCCTCAGTGTCCCCCTTTTGGACAATCAACAAGGACAAGGGGAGGGAACTGGGAAGGAACTCTGTTGCCATACCTACAAAGCTATTAATTCCTAAATGGTTTCACGTATAACAACCTTCATTCATTTCTGCTATACCAAGTATTATTGATTTTTGCTGCTGCAGCAGTGCCTTAAAGACCTGACCAATGCCTCTAGGCATAGATGTGTTATATTTTTATAGGTATGTGGGATAGAGATAATCCATGCCCTAGGCAGCTATCAAGTCAAAAGACAAGAGAATGTTAAAAATATATGGGGAGAAAAGGAGACTAGCAAGATCGCTGAAACTGCACATGAAGCAGTAGACCAGAAGAAGTAACACTGAAACAGGAAGATGAAGTTGCATTACTGTTTCTCCTATACCATGTATGAAAATTAATTAATATTAATCACTGCAGCATTATAGGATAAAGCAGTGATTTTAGTGCTTATGATGTGAACGTGTTCATTAACAAAAGACTTGCTTGTTCGTGCAACAGGCATACAACAGGTCACTATAGACCCACCAAATACCATCTTGTTAGTGAATCAACACTGGTGTGCTTTCATCATGTTTTGTGATATTAATTAGCTGAGGCAAGGTAGCAGACATAGCATTTTTAATGCTATTGAAAGTATCTAAAACAAAAAGCAAGTCACATTTTATTCTGCATCACAGCACATATTCAAAGCTGAAAGCACTGCTGACATGACTGCTTGAAATGAGGCTCCACAGATGAAGGTAGTGTAATTTAGCAGGGTTAATTTCAGCTAACAATTAATGTTTTGATAACCACTACAGGTCTCATGCTTATACAAGCCTCCTGGGTCAAATCCACTTCTCCTGGAAATCCATGTTTCAATTGTCTGTGATCAGCAATAGAAAGAAATCTGCATCCTGTAAACTTCCGTTCTTATTCTGCCTTAGAGCACTGGAATATTGATTTTAATCTTTGCTTCTTATTTATTTAATTAATATAATTCCATATTAATGTTTCTTCTTTGTCTTCCTTTTTCTTGTAATGTTTTCACAGCTCAGTCAGTGACACTGGCCTTTACTGGGAGCACTGGGAAGGTATCTGAGCCTGGGCATCATGGCAGTGCAACCATAGATGGGTCAAGACAATCAGTGGGTTGAATCACTGCAGTCTTAGACTGTCAACCCAGAAAAATGCTATCAAGAGAGATAAGAGTCTGGTTTTAAGCGTCAGTTAGCAGTCTTGTGCCTAGTTTGAATATAACTTTGCGTTCTCTTTCATGCACAGGTTATCTGTGGATTTAGGATATGTTAGAAACTAGATTAGAACCTGCAGATTTTAAGTGTATATATGCAAGCTCCATCTTTATAGCTTATATCAGCAAATAATTTTGATGTTCACTGAATTAATGTGTTCATTGAATTAATATCTTTCTATTTCTTTAAAAATCAAACCTACCCCACATTGACTAGATCTTCCAGTTTTCATGCATGCTGTGTCCAAATCTTTGTCTTCCACATTCCCATGGTAAAAGGAGCCATCACTTACTAAAGTTCAGTTTGTAACAAAAACTTACTACATTGAATAAGAAAGGCAAATACTTGAATGAAGACATTTATACTGCACTCATGTGAGGTACGGTAGAAAAGAGACCAATAATTTCCCATTCATTATTGTTTAAAATACCACCATTTATGTGTAATCAGAGGGTTTCAGAATCCTATTTATACAAACAAAATAATAAAAGTTCTGACATGTGCTGTAATTGCTGTGCCATAAACTTAAGCATTTAAGGTATACAGTATATTGGCTGGATGTATGTAAGAAATTACAGCACTTTAGCTGCAAGCTGAAACGTATTATTGAAAAGCTGATTTTATGTTTTATATAAATTAGCAGAATTGTAACACTAATGCCAACTTTTAAATACTGTTAATGGATAGCACTATATTATTTCAATAAATAGAGGTCTGGTTCTTGTAAAATAATTTGTCAAGCTATTGGCATGATTATTTTCTTTTTAAGGCAATGTATTATAAATACTATATTCTACATTAGTCTGCACAAGATTAGCTCTAATTCAAGAGTCAGTTCTCCATTCATCAGACAATGAGAACTTTATGACAAGAACTTTGCCTATAAATACAGATGTATAATGAATAAATGAATAATTCCTACCAGATAACAATATTATATTTCTTATTATAGTGGGACCCTCACTTACAAAACAGCCTAGAAATATCAAACATTTTGATACAGAAGCTCTTATGAAGCTGAATTTTAGTTCTCCAATCCTACATACATTGATGAGAATAAGTCCTCTACCACCATGAGATAAAATACAGATCACCTCTCAGACAGTTATTAAAAAAGAAATGCATGGATAAGACTGGAAAAAGTGTTGACCGGTTTCATGCTAATTGATCAGTTGACAGTGTTGAGAAGAGATTGTTCTACAGACACCCAGACATCAGCTGCCTGATGATACAGACCAAAATCAGTATAATGAATGTGGTAGGGGAATTATTTCAGGCATTTGTTTAACAATAAGTCCTTAAGTTATACTCTATTCCAGAAGAAATTATGCTTCAAAGGTGAATAAGCAATTGATTATTTTCACTTAAGTTATTTTAAGGAAAGCTATCTCCACCTAAAATGGAAAATCCCATCTTCCAGCATTGCAAGCTAATAACTGGACTTTCTTGGGCTTTCTTCAATCACACCTTAATAATAACAATAGCTTGTGGTGATTTTAAGAACTAGATTTTCCAAGGCTAAATTCCTTGTAAAGCTTTTTAGTTTCACAGCCTGGAATAAAAGCCCAAGTTCCTTCTCAAGAGAGTGCAGATTCATCCAAGGGGCCTTACGTTAGAATACAAACAAACATAAATTTCTAAACAGATATAACAGTGTGTTCTAAGTGATTCCTATTAGATGTCTCTTCTGGGAATTTCCATGTCTTTGAGACCTGGAAGTTAAACTAATAGGTTTCTCCATCTTTGGTACAAACTGACAGCAAGTCCCACTGCAACTGGCTCTCCAGTTGTGAGGCTGAAGATTATTATGCCTTTTTCCCAATCTCTCTCTAGAATGGTCGTCTTTGACTCATGGAAGCCCTTAGCAATATATTTCACAGGTTTCACTTTGAGGTAAATGATGATATCTGAGACAGATGCCAGCAATAACTGTAATACTTCTCTGAATCTTGTTTCCTTTTTCTTCTTTTTGTCTCCAAATGAATCAAGGCAAAATAGTTTTAGAAGTGGTTCAGTACATCCAGATGTAGCATAATAAACGGGAGAAGAGGATACAATCTTGAAGAATCTGTCATAGTTCTTCTAACCATGATGATTGCAAATATAACTAAATTTCATGCATCTGGCCAGGTAGTTCTTTGCACTTCAAATATGTGAGTAACTATCATGTGGCATCTGACCATCTAAAGACTCAAAAGCTGCAAACACCCTGAGCTGCTGAACGCATCCATTTTCTTTTATTAGGCTTAGAGGCCAAACTACTCCAAGTGCTCTCCAAACACAGAGACGGCTCCTGTCTTTGACTTTGTGTCATTACTAACAAAAATTCCGTAACATTTTCTTTGTGAGTTTGTCTCACTTCATAGAACCAGGTACTATGGTGCCCAACAGAAATCCATGTGACTGAAATTCAGTATTCACCGAAATCCCCACAAAGCTCTTTTTTCACCTTCAGTGTGTTGTTCTGGCATAAAAATCGGTGCACATGGACATGAAAACTTGCTGAATGTTCCTTTTTTTGTCCTAGAACATTAATGAAACAGAATGTGAAATCATTATGTTTAAATTTATTTTCTTAATGATTATGCTTTGGGCAATTAATTCCTAAGTCGTTTCTAGGCCCTAGAGACTTCTGTGACACATCAGAGCTTATGTTGCAGTAAAGGTAATGGAATTAAGTGGTATATAGAGGGTATAGATTCTGAAATGTTGGCATTGTGTATTCATGAAGCCTTCAGTGGGCTGCAGAATGATGGAGCTCCTAAATATATCTTCCCTTCTTTGCCCAGTTAAGCAAACAGACGAAAAAACAAAACACGCAGAGCTAATGAATACTGTAAGAGCTCCCTGCTCTAACACTAGCAAGAGTTCGCAGTAGGAACAAATGTTTAACCTCTTGGTTTTAATAACAAAAGTTAGATTCTATCCTCAGAAATGCTTGTAAAGCTTTCAGTTTTAGCAGATAAATATTTATATCCGAAAGGAAGAGTTTAGACCCAAAACTGAATTGACCACATGTTTAGCATTTATCTGTGGCTTTTTTTCTACTTTTGGTGTAAGTGTGCCCTTTGAAAGCGGTCAGAAAACATTTAAAACCAGATCATTGCTGTTCTGAACGTGGCTACAGGGAGAGCAGGAGGGCACCTACAGTTCGAACATCTCCAGAAGAGTCAGGAGATGACTGGCACAACTCAGTTTCAACTGGAGTTGTCTCTGGTTAATGCTTTCTGGGGGTGCTCTCACAGGGCTTCCCACTTTGGCTTCTTCCTGGACCTGCTCCTTCAGAGTTCAGTGGCGTGGGAGGACAAGGGTTGCAAACCGCTCCTTGAAAAATTATTCCATATTTTTCAGCAACCAAACACATTTCTAGTACTGAATAAACAAGGCCCAGATTCAAAGCAATGTTAAGACCCCCACGGCAACTACTTTGTTGTTATTTGCTCATTAGCCTAAAACATCTGCTACTTCCCTTTCTCCCCTCCTCTCTGTTCTTTTGAAGATGATTGCTGCAAGGAACAGAAAAAGACCTTCAGAGGGATAAAGGTAACTAGAAAAAAATAGGAAAAAAATCACACCCCACTATAAAGTTACCCTTGCACTGCACTGGGCGTTTCTTGGCAGATACATAGAATCGGAAGGAATTGTGGGCCACATGTTATTTTGGCTACTTTTCAATTCTTCATATCCTATACAAAAATATTGCTACAAAAATGTACAATTCCCTGTCCTTCATTCAGCCAGATTAATAGTGACCAAATTAACAGTTGCCAGCGGTGTAGAAATCGAAAGCAATTACCTGATCTGAAACCAGTGAACGTTTACCATTTTTGGTCATAATGTTTCAGTGTAATGAAAGTGCATCAAATATTTGAGAAGACTACATAAATTTTTTTAATATCTGATACTTCATGCATGTGTCAAAAAAACCCAATATACAGTGCATTCCCAGAACATTTTTTCAAGAAATATTGGTTAAAATCAGCTCAACAGAACATGGATAAACTTGTACCTTCCACATTCACAAATGTTTTCTTGCTTCGCGTTTCCATTGCAGAGAGTACATTTTTGCAATGGATTGGGATGTTTTTGTTTTTACTGATTATAATCTCTCCCTGGAACAATACCAGCTTACCTATATGCTCAATTTTGCCCCAGACACAGCATAAATGTGCTCCTGTGATACCGAAAAGCCGGTTGAAGAAACTCTCTAAGACTCATTCTGGAGTTTTAGAAAGCAGGCATTCTTTGTTGCAGTGCTGGATGCACGGGGGATAGTTCCACCTAGCATGCATGCCACAGCTTTAGCACTAACAGGTTATATAGAATAACTAATTGCATATTAATCAGATTAGTATACATATACATAAAAATAATTGCAACTATCTTAGTACTGCCTACATCCGATCATGTGCAATGAAGGATCCATTTGAGTCGAAGGGCTGCTTTTGTGACCACCGACCCATTTGAAGTTCTTGTCGGCTGTTCTTGAAGTCTTTATTCTTGTCCTTGTTCTTTGATCTTGAAGCTTAACGCAGCTTCAATCACATGTGGTCAGTCTCAACATTGTTCTCATCTAGCGTACAGGAACATCTAGTCATAAGAGCAAAGAACTGCAAAACTTATGAGTAATTACCTCTACTAGCTAATTGCTTGGCTCTACTTTTGTCTATTGTTTCAATCATAGTGTTAGTATAAGATTTCTGATAATTATTTACCAATTCTCACTTTTACAGTCACCTAGCAGCAAAACAGTTTCCACAGCTGGTACAAAATATTAAAACCATCAAAATATTTAGACATATCATACAGAATGTATGGAAATATGCTATCACCTGCAGAAAAAAGAAATTACATACACATATCAGAGGACAAAAATGGACCTTCTACTAAGATCAAATCCCTAGTCTTTAATTTTGGTGAGCATTGGATTCAGAACTTGTCTTTGCAGCAGAAATAGAAAACTGGTAAAACAGTGTCTCAGGCTTTTGGAGGAGACAGAAATAATCTTATCTTTGTACTGTCCCTGCTGGTCTTCTTAGCAAGAATGTCCCAAGAATGCTCAGCTAGTACATACTCCAAGGAAATGACCCCCTTAATCATCACATTAAAATGTAAAAGATTTGGGAAGTGTCACGATATTTTCATCAAGAATGTTATCGTAGGAAATTCTTTTGTTAAGGAATTGTGAATTGACTTGTTTTCCTTGCTCAGATGGTGAGGTTTCATTTATTTGAGCACTGCCTTTAAAGCAGCTGTTAAGAAAACAATAGGACCACTCATCGAAAATAAAATAATGTAATTAAAAAGTAAATCACTGCTGACACCAAAGTGTATTTAAAAGCAGCTGCAGTCATAAGATGGTTGGATTTTAGTTCACAAAAATGAAAGGCATGCAGCCACATGGGACCAATAATGCTGGATGATTTATTGTAGAAGAAATGTGCAGAACAAATCAGTAGAAACGTGGACCTGAAAGCAGAAAAAAGAAACTGTGAATGTTTAAGGCTTTTTGTAAGTTCTTGTGGAGCCGTAGGAAGTAGTGATTAAGAGAACAGTCTTTGAAAAGGGCTGATACAATCAGGACTGTATTCCTGATCAGGAAGAGAGAGGTATTCAGAGCAGTTCAGAAATCCCTCTATCTGAGAAAGGTACAAAGAACTATATGTAAAACAGGTGGAAAGAAAAAAAATATCCTAATTACTTCAGTAGTCTGATCATATCTTATAAAGTGTTAAATTCAGATACACCTGGCCACGGTTATAGTAAGTAGTACCTTCCTTCAGAAACAGTCCTCACTTTTGTATAATTCTGTTATTTGAGAACTAAACTAACATTACTTGTGAATAATATCCGCACTTGCAAATGTTCTTGCCTGTTGTATAGAGCAAATCTGACTCAGAAAATGAATAATTGGTAAGGTGTAAGCCTATGAGCAATTGGGATCTTTTCAGATCTTAGTATGAGAAAGAGGTTTGTTTCCATCTGTAAAATGAGCAGAACATTTGGAGAAATTGAAGCTGGGTGGTTAAACCGTGGCTCAGTAGTACTGGCTTTTGTTCCCAGAGTTTTCACAAATGTTTGTCTGACAGGAGGAAAGTTTACAGGAAGAGGTAATGCTCAAAATTTAAGGTAATTCTAAAGTTTGAACATTGACTATGTTTAATTAAGTAGTCAGGCGGGTGGTGGGGAGGAGAAAGAGCATGTAAGACAGCAGGAACTGTTCATAAGCAGAGGGTACTGGATCTGAGTTCCCAGGCTTTAAAAATATTTTGTAGGTTTTCCTGACCATCAGAATGCATCTTCCCAGAGATTGGATTTCGCTTTTTCTTGACTGTGTGATTTCCTTCTAGGGCATAATATATTTTATTTTTTATTTAATTTGCATAGTTCCTATGAAATGTTATGATTTTGTTTGATTTTTGGCACAGCAAGTAGCACTGTACAAAGTCTGTTGGTGCACAGAAAACTTAGTTTTGATATTAAAATTGTCAAGACTGGATGCAGTGGCAAAAGGTCATTTGTTTTCTGGCTGGGGTAGAGACGGATGAGGCCAAATTAGTAGTTTGAGAGAATTTTTTTGAGGGGTGACATTTTTTTTTTTCAAGCTTAGATTATAGTGCAATGATTCTAGAATAGGATGAAATATAAGAAGCTTCCAGCTGTGTGGGTGATATTGGGGAAAGGAATTGTTCAACATTCTCTTCTATCTTCCTTAGACAAGTGTCCTCCTTTATAAGCCCATTATAGTTAGGTGCATATTGGAAAGACACACATTTGTTCTTCAAAGCCAATTGCATGCCCACTAAGGGCCTGGTTTATAGCATGCCTTTTAGGTTGCTTTTACATGGGTTTTGGTTTTGTGAAACATGTTGTTTGAGCCATAAATTACCTTTATCTGTTTGTTAGTTAATACAAAGTTAATGTAGTTAATGTATTTCACAGACAGCTTGATCATGCTTACTGGATTAATTGATGTTTTAACCACAAAATCAACTTGACAGTCCAGACTGTAGATGGTGCCATGTTTGTGTGTAATTACTTAGACTATCAGAAGGTGGATCGAGTCATTCACTATCGTAGAGAAACCTTGGTGTCCCCACCTTTGCTTGTGGATTAGCAGGTGTCACTTCTTCAGAGTTATAGAAATGACCAGTGGCAGTATGATTGTCAGTCTTATTTCTTGCAAGGCATGTTGTTGTATCATCATAGTGCTGGAAGTCAGTAAACATGCTTGGAAAAAAACTTTCTGAACTGCAAGGGGTTTATATGGTCTGCTGTAGTTTCTGTGTCTGTACAATGGTGCAAATGATTTACAGGAGAGCTCTAGAACTTAATTATTGTTTAAAAGCATCTTTAAATTCCTTGAGGCAAGGTGCCATGAAAATACAAAGTGCTATTAATTGGCTCATCAGACTTTACAGAATGCCACAGTAATTGCATATTTAATAGTCTTTCAGTAGTTACTGTGGTGCAACAACTTGGCAATTCTGTTGTAAGCAAACATTTCCATCAGTTTCTTTCAGTGTACAATTGCAGTGCCGGGAGAAGACAAGATGGAACAACCCTGTGAATTTGGCATGCTTTTGCATTAGAAACATGAACGCTAAAAACATTCATCCTGATTACCCAAAGGATGACATATCTTTAAAGTTACTCCAGTGAATAGAGTCTAAGCACTGGCTTCATAATGAGACGTGGCATTTGCCATGCTTTGCTGCTCTGATTATTAACCACTTTGGAAGTTTGCCCTGCAATAACAGAGCAGTTCTGATCTCTTTAGAGATTAGTAAAAAGAAAACAACCTAATTTTATTTTAAGGGGTAGTAAATGATTTTAATATAGTGTCTTAACACCTGGAAATAGGTGCAGACCAGTCTGGCCTGCTGCTTTTGTACAAATAAAGAAGGGAATCATGTTTGTGTTCAGTGTTCTTCTGGAAATCTCCCAGCAGGAGTCTGGTATGAGATGGGAGAGGAAAAAAAAGGATGAAGGAAAATAAATATCTGTACACAGTATCCGTGATTTAAAAGAAATGAGAATACCATACAATTCTGATTACAGAGTTACTAGAAAAGACAGACTTTATTAGATGCCTAAAGGAATACAAATGAGATGATCACAACAGAAATATGTGCTTAACTACTGGAATGAGAAGTGTGCTTTTTTTGGCTCTGAACATGTCATGGAATATTCAAAACGCCTGTTTCATGGCATAATAATGCATTGTGTCATTTCATGATAACATGACTAACAGCTAAACTCTGAAATTTAAATCTAACTTCACATGAGCTTTAGAGATAAGCTTATAAATACGTCAGCGTACATAGAACTTCAAAACAGGGATGGGAAATGGCAAGGGATGTACATCACAATAAGCATTTTTGGCGGTACACTTAGGTACACAGCCTTAAGGTGTGTCCCTACCAGTTAGTGGTATTTTACAGCTAAAATGAAAATACTTACATTTATCCTGACCTCACTGCAGTGATTGTTTCTCACTATTTTCTTATTTTTAGAATTAATATTGTGGCATGCGAGTACAGTGCAATATGGTGAATACCTTCTTTTAGAGTGCAAGCCTCTGTTTATGTTCCTTAATTTAGAGCTATTCTGATCATAAAATAACTGTGTGAATGCTACACTCAGCAATTTGATGTCCGAGGGATATTCCAGAGTACTTTAGAGACGTTCCTTAAGAAAAACACGTTTCTTCATGTCTGGCTTATTACAGAGACAGTATCACCCATTTATCTCTGATTACTCTAAGATGACATACAGCATTGTGGCTACAGGGTTTAGTTCTTATTTTTCTGTTCTGTCTTTGCTGTTCTAAGTAAGCAACAGTACTTTCTACAGTGGAATTAATAGCTCTTCCCTAGTATGTTAATTACATTAATTGCAGATGTCACTCTAATAGCAGCTCCTACTGTTTTTAAAGCTGTAAGTCTTATATAATTCCTCTTCTAATATTAATTCTGCTCAACGGCACATGTAAACTACAGCTGTATTAACTGATCTAAAGATACCTGAAGCTCTTTAAGCGACAAGTAATGTGGGCACTAGGTACGGAGATAACCTTCATCTGAGGTTCTGAGGGAGCAGTTAGTGCTAAATAGCTTACAAAAAAATATATTATAATACTATTTCCCAGCTGTCTAACTGCTGGAGAGCCAGAGCGAACCATCAGAGATGGGAGACAATGTTACCTAGCTCAGGCCCCTGAAATTTCTGAGTAGGAAGGAAACTTTTCTGAGACAGTCTCAGTTTCTGGATTTGCCTCCATGTAACACCTACCTGAACAAGATCTTTCTCAATGTATTCAAATCCACACTGGGGAACAGGACAGGAGAGTTCCTTGTCTGAGAAAAACAAAAGCTATCCACTCCTGTAAAAGCTAATCCTGCCCTCAGGATGGGTAGTGCAGGCAGTTTCCTTCTCTGTCTGTCTGTCTGTCCTGACTTATTTACAGGAGCACAGAAGCAAAGATGAGGCAAAATTAAAGTACACAAGCAGAATCAGGGATATCAGACTGGAGCCGCTATCTGTGGAGAACTATGTAGATAGTCCTTTGAGTCACACAGTGTAGACTGAGTTGGTTTCCGAGGGGGAGAGAGTTGCAAGGAAAGAGGGTGGTAAAGGCAGCTCCTGATGGGAAAAATGGCAACATCTCCACTCCTTGGAGAAATCTCTGACATTCCTCTCAAAACTCTGCTCTTGTAAGTCCTGTCAGAGATTGAGACGACTTTATTCAAAATCTGAGACAAATGTGTTTTGGTCATTAAATTCTGAGACAGGTTAATGTCAAAGCATAAACCACGGGACTACACAGTGCCAGAGAAACGGCCCACAAGGGCAGCAACCTGTTTGTCACAGCAATAGCTGAAAGCGTATGGGAGGAGGAAGAGATGTGAAATTGATTTCTCTAAAAGAATACTCCTTTCCACATCACAGAAAATATAATTCATGATGGGACCCTCAATTCCTTAACTTGTTTGAAGGCTACATTTTTGATTGGGTTTTTTGGTGTTTGTTTTTGTGGTGGGTTTTTTTTGGAAGGAAGGAATGGTAAAGGGTGGCTTAGACACAACATCTTTACTGAAGGGACATTAAGCTGTTGTGATTGCCTCTGTACAGCAGTTAAAGCACATTTAGAATATTTATATTGTATATTCTGAATGAAGAAAAACCAACCACATTGATTTGTTAAAATGCTATCAAGGGTCAGGAAAGCTCACCTCCTGAGCTAATTTGCTAGTCTTATCTAAAAATCACTTGCTATTATCCAAATAATTATATCTCCTCTGTTCAAGCTACTACATTTGGCTAATGTCTGAGAAGCAGCAGGATGAATAATTGTGATACCTGGAGTCTCACTGCCAGCATTTACCAGAAGACAAAATCGTTCTCTGTCCCTGTTCTCTGGGCTGTTTCTCAGAGCAGATCCAGCCTTCTCCTGAGGTTTCCTGCTGATATCTAGGCAATTGAAACTCACTTATTCAGAGCATGCCCAAGAACCTGTCTCAATGATTTCATCCTGGACTGTTTTGAAACTATTTGAAGGAGTCTCAGAAAAAAATACTGTAGTTACCCGAATATGAAACTGATCAGTGAGCCTAGTGCTTTAAAACACTTTTATGATTATCTCCGGTGAATGCAGGTTTTGTCTTGCTGTTTGCAGGTTGCCATTCAGTTGGATACATCTGCTTTATTGTACACAGAATGCCTTGGCATGTTGGATAGGTTTTGTTTCGGGTTTTTTTCCCCCTGTTTCTTTTCTGGTGTGCTCACCATTTCCAAATCATTTGTGAGTTTAAAATAACAGTAGCTTTATAGCACTTAGATGTAGGTTTAAAGGCTAGTCTAGTCTAAAGGACTGATGAAATTGGGAAAGTTAAGACAGAAGGAGGACAAAAGGGTATGTATTGGATAAACCTATTAAGCAGGGCATGGGAGTTACACCTCTTAACGGTCAGCTTCAAAATCTAGTTTAATTCCCTACTTTAAAAAGTAGCCATTCCTAAGTGTAGTAAAAAGATCTTCCCTTGGTTTTGGCAAAGTCATTTAGGATCCCAAAATGTTTCTGTAGTCCTAAAGACAGCAAAGCATTCTATGTAGGTAGAGTGAAGCAAAACGTGCAGTAGAAAATCAGTGTGCAATCAAGAAGTGGATTCACAAGGGAGGCCCTTTTTCTACAGAATCTGCTCAGCCACAGAAAATGAGAGCTTAGCTACTCAGAGCATACCTAGGGCTCATTAACACACACTGCTAAGCTGTATACTATGCAAAAAATAAAGTATTGCTTTATTGGGAGACCCTAGATTATGTAACTGCACCTTAATGGAAATAAAATAGAGCATATGATTTTCAGTGTTGCCATTAGCAACAGTTCTGTTATTAATTTCAGCCTACATTCCCCTCCTGAAACAACCACTTCATTGAAAGAAAACCCTGTGGGACAGGTAATGCAGAAGGTTGTTAATGCAAAGTGAATCAGTGCTTTTGGGATGTATACTAAGAGTAACAATGAACATAATTCTTTTTGCATCCCATCCTAGTAATTTTTAACACAATCAGGAATTATATTTCCTATAATTCCCTCTTAAAAGCTTTTTTTTAAATGTGCATTTTCAGCTAGCATCTGTGCAGTCACTATCCTGAAATTGTAGCTTTAATGCATATTTCCATATTTGCTGGAAAATATGGACAATATCCACATGTTGGGAAAATTCTCAGCCTGATTATCTAACAGAGAGCTTTTTCTGTGTAAAAGTGAATACAAAATTGCTAAGTATCCAATTAAGGAAAGCTTTCCTTTGCAGAGCAGCAGTTAAGCTGGGACTGTCTGAAGTGCTGGGTTACCTGCTCTCCTGAAATGAGACCTATTCCGACCGTAACAATTCAGGATTGGATTTAAACGCTCATCTTTCCTTCCATTTTTCTTCAGTTGCACCCCAATAGTATTTCTTTATCTATCTCAGCCCCAAAACTGTGCTTTTGTAATTGAGTGGATATTATTAAAAGCCTGGAAATTCCCTCAGACTTTCATATTTGGTGAACTGAAAAACAGATTTTATATTCCCTGAAATGTCATTACCTAATTTTTGAAGAAAAGTAATAAGATTCTTTAATTAAAGAATAGCTATTTGTACAGGGAAATATTGAATTTGTAGGTACTATGATCAGCTAATGAATTCCATTCAGGCATGTTTATATATCTTATAATATGTGTGGTTTTCTCAGCTGCCACAAAATAGCTATCATAAACATAGGGAAGTCAAAGTAAAATGGACAAACACAATCCTGGTATAATTCCACTGACTGAAATGTATTTTTGCTGTTGCTTAAAGTAACTCCAAATCTGTGCTACTGGCTTTAAGTATAATCTGCTTGAATCTAAGTCAGTCATAGAATTAAACAGAATTTAGTTGTCATCAAATGGTAGAAATAAGTCTTTTACTTTAATGATGGGATTTTTTTTTTCCTTCCAAATGAAGTAATTTGTGACTAAAAGCTTAATATTTACAAAAATGGTCTTTTTTATGAACTGGAAAAAAACAGCTTCTGCACATTTTTTCATAAAAAATCTCTGCATGTTAAAAAGAACTGCATCTCAGCACTGAGGCTTCGGTCAACTTCAGCAACATCCTTGCCCGCACCCACAGGAAAATAGATGCATTGGGTGGTGTATTGCCAGCTCACAATAGTAGCCTTGCAAGTAAGATTTTGTAATGACTATGCTAATAGCTATGAGAAACTTCCACATAAACAAAAAATCCTCAGAAACCTGGGCAGACTCAAAGCAGGCTGATTGCTTATGGAGTTAATAAAACATGCTCATTCAGAGTGCATTACAGGAGATCACATTCACAGTTACTAGAAAGCCAATGTGTATATTTACGTGAAGATGAACTCCAGAGCAAATAAAGCTGTATGTAGCTGCTTTTATCCCAGAAATATTTTATTGCCACAGAGCAGACAACTACTTCCCTTTTCTTTTAAAGTTTTTACAAATTTCAGTAATGTGCCTACATCAGTGTCCCCTTTTTATTCAAATACATCTGTAAAACTGAAGTAGGCAAGATGTCAACCAAGACAAAACATGCCATATTTATTTTAACTAATATCCATGGAGATCCATAATGTGTTGAGCATTAATTAACCAGGTATTTTATGTTAGTTAATACTTTAAAGACAAGATTGGTCTCTATTTTTCTCTCAACCTGGAAAGAAAGTGTGCATTGGGGTAAAATAGTACCTTTTTCCTTTTTCTGCGGTCTTGTAATGTACCTTCTGGCACATCTATCGCTGCAGCGGAATTCTTCATAAATGAATATCATGCAATTCAACTTCTACTGAAAGCTATGGTATTGAATCATAACAATTCTATAACATCAAAGAAGGTACACCTCACTCTTAAGTAGAATTTAGTACATGTACTTAAAATTACAGTCACTTCCCTCTTATCTGATAACATCTTTCTAGCATTAAGTGGTTATTAGATAAAAAGTCATAGTCCAGAGCTCAGAACTCTTCCTTCTCCAGCAAGCAGCCTAATCATGAGTCCTGCGCTCCAGCCCCAGAACTGAAACCTTTTTTCAGGCTGTGGTAGTTTCATCAGTAGGCTAGATAGCAATGTCATCTAGGTAGTCTTTCACTCAGCAGCGGGGACAGCTGCAAGACCGTTGTAAACCCCTCGATAGAAAATTCTACCTGTATAAACACTAGTAAAGCATTATAGCAAACACTATCACCATTCCTAGTTTAGAAGAAGGGTGTCTGCTTCCAGAAGGGATCTTCATGCTGTCAGTCCCAAGTAAACAGGTCCTTTCAGCAATGAGTGAGGTCCCTAAGCCCACAAGAGGAATAGCTATAGCATCCTTTTGTCTTCAGTGCTGAGTCTTCAGGCTTCCTTGTAGACTACCTGGCTGCTCAGAGCGTGCAAGCAGATGCTCATATCATCTCTTAAATATCTCCTTCTAACGCCACTGTGTAACAAGACATCTAACTCTTCAGGGTATGTAGCAACAAGGAGCCAAAATTTGAGGTTTTGAAGACTTCTGTTAGCCTGAAACTATTTTCATGTACTGAAGAAGTCTCAGGGATAATAAACACACACTTTTCACATCCTGAAGTGATTTCTGTGTGCCTGCACATGGTGGAGGTGGAATAAGGTCAATTTATACTAATCATAGAAGACTGATTGGCTTTTAAGAGCAGCCAACTATCCCTCTAAAGCACTATATTATTCTCATTTTCATAGCATTTGATTTCCCACGGAAGACATACTGTGCATTATACTATACTTTTTCATTCTCACCTTATCTCTTGCTCCTTCTATAACAAATTAATTTTTGAGGGAAAGGATGATCCTGCAGTGGAGATGCTATCTTAAAACTCAGATATGCAGGTTTGTTTCCAGAAGACATTTGATTCATCATCTGTGAATTGAGGATAATGTTGCTTTTTCTGCTTTCTAAGAAACTTGTGAAAATGAGTCCACTGTGGATAGAAAGGCATTCACATATTATGAGGATGTGTTGTGAAAGGAATTAAATGTTCTCTGTTCTAAAACAATCGAATGAATGCCAAGCGGTGGTGGTGTGAAATGGGTGAAATTAAGCTCTGGCTCAAAACAGGTGTTTTTCATTCCCACAGTTCATTCAATCTGACTCTGATTTTGATGTCAGATAACATACTGTCATTTGTTTAGCTGAACCAAATCAAATCATTATTACGAAGTGCTAAGTGATCAGCACAGTAACATTTTCTGATGTTATTTGGCACACATAAAAAGAGTAATAAAAATTACTCATAAAAATAACTTCCAGTACAGAAAAGATACTAATCACGTCGGTTACCAAAAAGCAGCAGGAGCACATGAAATAGTTTACATGGCTTTCCAGATCCTACTAATCTCTTTTATTCTAAAGGTATTCAGATGGTACTTAACACTTTTGCTGAAAGCTTTCATTACATTTTAATGGATGTTACCCTTTAACCAAGGTGGTTTAAATCCCCTTGGTTGAGAAAGACTTTATATCAAATTCTATCTTCCATGCTGCTTTTTTGAGCTTTGTCCCACTTTCTGTTCTTGAAGATGAGGAAATGTTTTTAATCTTTTGTAAAATGCACAGCTGAACGATCTAATTTAGCAGTGGTTTCATACCACAGGGTTCTATTTGTTGCCATTTAATGACTTTATTCTGCGTGCGTGTTCATTTGTACATTGCAGGGACAAATGGATATAAAGTAAATTATTAATTTTTACCAACTTCAGATTGTCAGTAAGGTTGTCTGTATTAGAATGACATTATCAACTTTTTCAAATCATGCCATTAGGGCTTTTTGGAAGACAGCACTTTCATAGGGAACCGCTATTGAGTCAACCACCCACGCCCAGCTTGAAACACAAATGTAGAACATGGATCTGGAGAAAAGGATAATTGTTTGCTATTTTTGCATGTTTTAATTTAGGCCACAATCCAAAATATATTGAAGTCAATCTAGAAACTACTTTAGCTCCACTGGGCTTTTTGAGCAAGCTTTAAGCATGTAGAGAAGGGATCATTCTATTTCAACTGGAAACTAGAATCATATCATTGAATTAATAACTGAAGTTGGAGAAGAGGTTTCAGTAGGCTCTACAAAGATTTTATACTAAGTTTTGTAAGTGATTATGCCTAAACACACTTTTCAGAGTGATTTACCATGAAGACTCCTGAAAGCCTATACTAATTTAATTATTAAATCGTGACTTCCTACTTATAGGAGTAGCAGAGAAGCTGCATCAGTGGTAGCACGTTCTCACAGCAAACAGAGGCACAGACGCGGCCGTGCAGGCAAGCTGCCGAGGAACAGGGCGCGTTGATCCCGTGAGAACTGCCCACGCGCGACTGCGGTGTGCCGGGGCTGAGCAGCGGTGCAGCACGGTGCCGCGTGGTGCCGCCCGCCCTCACTCCCCTCACGCGAGAATTTCATACCTGTACTCCATTGCGTCACACTGGTATGCCCAAAAGAAGCTGAGCAAAAACTCTATCACAAATTCCCAAGTATCAGTTCCATGATTTATACTCAAGGAGGAAACCTCCTTAAATGGGAAGAGGAAAGAGGGTAGCAGCTTCCCTCCTGTATATCTCTGTAAAAACCGACAGGTAATCCCAAATTCGCTTCTTGACAACTTCCACATGCACAGAGGCATAGTATAGCTTGACAAATTTCTCCTGCCCCCCCCCTTTTCCTTTTTTTTGTTGGAAGAGGTGTGTATCAGACTTTACCAAAAGGATTTTCAGCAGCTCCAAGCAAGAGCGTTGGTGCCCTTTCCATTAACTTGTTCTGACATTGTAATGTTTTGACACTCCATCATTTTGCAAATGATTTAGTTTTCTTTTTCAAAACCTAAGAGTTTCATTATGTGGGAATCCTTGCTTCCCAGCCAAGTACATAAATGATGACAAGACAACTTGCAACATACAACAGTGAAACATCCTAGTTCTTTTTGCCATATTTTGACGTGAATTTGAGAGTTTGTTTACTTCAAAAATCAAAGCAAAACTTTGGGAATATGAAGAGGAGAGAAAAATGGGTACAAATGTAATACAGCAAGCCCTAAGAAAATGGTAGCTAAAATTTCTAAAACTTATGTGGTGTTTTATGCCTCTATTGTAAAGTCTGTGCAATTGGGTTATTCAAGGCAGTTGGGTTATATCAACTAGTTGTATATTATTAATTTGTGGGTTTCTCTTCAAGCATTTCATATCCTCTCAGTTTCCACCATCTGCCAATAAATTATAGCTAAAGAGACTGGCCCACAAATCAAAGCACGGTATCTTTTCTATAGCTTGTCCCTATCTATAGATTGTTCACAAGGCTGTGAACTTGTGTGGTGGATAACGTCTCTTTGCCTGGGCTGCTTAAGTTTATCACATCCCCTTAAATATGCGGTGGTCAGCTGGAGAGGCTGGAGGCAGAGGAAGGTCACTGCTTTTCCAGAGGAACTCCCCGAGCCTGCTCCCTGCAGGAGGTTGGAGAGACACAGGCTGGTGGCACCACGAGTGGCGAGTGGAGCTGGGTTCCCCAGGCTGACACGGTGCCTGGCAGCCAGACCTCGCATGGCGGCAGCCTCACAGACCCAAGAAGGCAGCAAGCAGAATTTACTCTACTGTCTTCCAGGATTTCATCTTCTTGACATAAACACTCAACCAAGGAAAACTCTTTAGTGTACAAAATATCTACTCGGGTATCTGTCTGTCTATCAGTGCATGTAGAAGTAAATATACACCGGCATTAATAACAGCGTAGGTGTTACATTTTAAATTTTTTTTTTTAAATTAGAAATATTACAAATCTGCATGATAGAGATGACTGCATAATTAGAATATCAGACTGGAATAACAATGATTTAATTCAAGTTGCAGCTTAATCCTGTGTAATTGTCAAGAAGCTCTAGGTACCAAAAATGTGTATTTTCGTTCCAGGCACAACAGAATGCTGGATTCTGCATCTTTTGATTTTGGTTACTGCTCAGGGAGTGGCCATGAATTCAGCTCTTGCATCTGAATTTTCACCTCCCTTAAAAGTTTGGGGAAGTCTGAATGCACCATGCTCTGTTCCTTATTTCCTTCCCTCTGCACTTACTACTAAGCTATTAATCATAGTTCATCCAGTCTTAGTATGCATTTTTAATTGAATAGCACACGTTAAAATGTTTTCAGACGTGACTGATTTGGATGTTACTGACATAATTACTGGCTTCTATTAGATAAGCAGTGTATTATTTTAATAAACACAACCATCTATGCTCATAACAGACTTTATTTGGGATGTACAATACGCAGTTAATAATTTTGAATGCAAATGTGTTCTCAAGGCAAGTAAATGAAGATACGCCTGACTGGAGAATCTCAGGAGGTTGAAATAAGGAAAAGTAAAAATTAGGGCAAATTCCATTGACAGAGAAAGGCAAGAAATGTCTTTTAACTTCAGACTTTTAATTTCATTCATTTAATCAGTTTCCTTTTAAATCACTTTGAGGGGAAAGCTGTCTCTTCCACTTTTGAAGGCATGGAGGTGAGAAGAAGGTTGCCATAGATGAACCTGGATGTGATGCCTCTCTCCTGCATGGAGCGTACCTTTGCTCGGTTCGGTTCGGCCCAGCCCAGCCCAGCCCAGCAGGGATGCTGGGCGAGGGCTGGGCTGGTGGCTCAGCCTGCTGCTACTCACCCAGTGCCTGCCCCAGCGAATCCACATAGCTCTGCTGCGGGCTGTTTGACTGCTCCCTTTCATCATAAAGTTCTCTTTATTCCAACTATATTAGCAGTATGGGAGTTTGATTAAATCTTTACATACTTACTTGCCTTTCTAGAGTCAGACTTCCAGCTATCTTAGCTCAGGACATTTAATGTAGTATAGCCGTTGGCCAAGCATCTGTATTTATAAAAAGGATTTTCAAGAAATGGCTTATCCATCCACTCAGGTTGAGGGAGAGGTCATGTCACATCTGTATTCCTGAGACGGAAGACCTCGTGTGTTGCAGAGAGGGCCCCTCAGCGCTGTAATTACCTTCCTTTGGCAAAAAGAGGGAGTCAGAAAATACTGAGAGTGGTAGAAACAACCAGTGAAAATTGTTTTCTGTAAACAAGGGTGTGTATGGACTAGAGCTAGTTTGGGGTATCAGAGCTATTGCTATCAAGCAGGAAATGGCACTATTATCACTAAACTGAAAGGTCAGCTCTGTTGGAAGTGCCAATTACTGGTAACGTATGAGGTGGGTTTCTTAGTCTAATTGGGAAATATTTTTAAAAGACAGCAGAAATCATGTGAGTGAGTTGTGAACTTTGTGTTCCTCTAGGTGAATTACTGGGGTGGATTCCTAAGGGAGATGGGGAAAACGCTTCTAAAAAAGTGTGATAGATGTCTTCTGGGCATCAGAGCCTTGTTAACGGTCTCTTGCCTTTGTCCTCAGTTTATTGTACCCATATAAATTTTAAAACTGCTGATGCAGGAATTCTTACAGACTTTAAGAAATAGTCTTTGTACAGTGCTTTGCCGCACTGTGGGCTTCCACAGGTGGCTGCTATATTTCACCCTATAATTTTCACATGCGTAAATGGAGAGCAAAGAGAAAGTGCTGTCAATGGCTCTACTTGGAGGAGATTGCAATGCATCCACCATGGACTCTTTACATCCTTACATATATGAGGATAATAAATAATATATCATACGTGCTCACAGGGTGTGTTAGATTGCCTAGAGCAGCAGCCTCTATTTTTTGTCTGCCTATTGGCCCGTAGATCTGTAACCTATTAAGAGCAATTTTTCTGTTCTTGCTTTTTTTAACCTGGTAAATTCCTCTGGTCACAAGGATTGTCAGAGTCACAAAATCAACAGCCCAGGATAGACTTTTTGCCAATAAACTACTATGTGTGGACTAACAGCCCAGGATACAGCACAGTTATCTTTCTGTGATAGTGTTACCAGAACAAACTCAGTTTAGTCATATTGTTTTGGGGTATTTCCCCAATGCAAAATTCTTCACCTTATTTATACCTGTCATCACTGTGCATCACTCTGAAAGTTTCGCCTTTAGCTCAAGATGCAAAAAATAACCTAGTCTGCAAACTGCTGGTGGTGTTTTAAGCTCACTTCAGTTCCTGCAGAAGAAAAGAGACTGTGCCCAAGGTCTGACTGCCTTTGCTACTCTTGCCTCCTGCATTCATAAAGGCTCCTTGATGAACCCTGTGCAGCTGAGGACACGAGGTGCCCAGATAACAAAGACGACAAAGCATATTTCTCATTGAATTTGGAGGCACAGTTTTATCTGGTACCTCTTACTTTTTTGCTGTAAATCATATTACTCTCATTGCAAAATTGTCCCAATCACTTTCTTCTTTTGTCTCTTTTCACAGAGCGATGAGGTTTTAACAGTCATCAAGGCAAAAGCACAGTGGCCTGCCTGGCAACCTCTAAATGTGTAAGTAGGGAATACTATGTCTCAATAGCCTTGTGTTGAGTGTTGGCTAATGGGCCGCTCTAAACTCATTGTCTCATATAATCATTCACTCTTGTAAAGAAATAATCTAAAAATATTTTGATAGATGAGTTTTTCATCTTTTTTTTTCTTTTTTTTTCCTAACAACTGCTCAACTGCTTCTCTCTTTCTTTCCTCTTTAGCATCTCTTCATTTTTCACATGCTTTGGTTCACTAACTGTTACAGCAGAAGGATTATCCCATGGAGTTTGTGCCTTCACTGAACAATGATGTTTATTCAATGCCTGCTCAAATATATGTTGTACTATTCTACATGTAGTATTTTTTAGCATCCTGTGTCACGCACTGTGTCAATACATCAAATCCTCAATCCACCAACAAAAAAACTCTTAAAGGACTAATTCTTTAAAATACTTGCCTGAAACACTCTATGATAGTGATCCTGATGGTAGTATAATCATGGTTGATTACCAAGTGAGATAGCAAGCTCGCTTCCCAGGATCCTAACTCTGGGCTCTCTGGCACTCAGCAGAAAACAGGACCAAACTCTTCTTTCAGGATACTCTTGAATTTACTGGTTGCCTTTTGAGGGGAGTGGAGAGGGGGGGTTCCTGCATAACTTACCTGTGCTTGGCCCAAAGTTCATACTAATTATCCAAGCCCAAATGAGTGAGACTTACAAGAATTGACTAAAGATGAGAACCCCGTATAAGGTGCCACCCCGTTAGCTGCGAGTCAAATTAAGTCCTCGGAGAAGCTGGGCAATCAGCCTACTGCAAGATCGTAGGGACCAGGTAGTGCTGTTTTGTCTGTAAAAAGCATAAGGGAAGCAGTTGGTGGAACACTGCGTCTGGTTTTGTCGTCGGTATTTCTGAAAGTATGTGAAAATTTGGATGTTAGTCAGAAAAAAGCTGCAGAAGAGTTCCGTTTTCAGAAAACATCCCCTACCATAAGAGGCTTAGAAACTCTTAAGCAGCTTAGGACATAAGCTGTTCAGTTTATCCCTTCCCCTGCCCCACAAAAAAAAAAAAAAAAAAAAAGGTTAGGAGGTGAGCACAGCTTAAATAGTGAAAAGATTTCTGATAGCTGATCCCTCTTTAATCTAGAAAAAAAACACCCTATGAAATCCCTCGTAGCATGGAAGCTAAGGAAATTTGTGACATGGAAATTCTCACTAAAGTATGGGAAAAGGCTTTAACAGTGTGACTAACCTTCAGAGCAGCTTATCTGAACATGAGATGGATTTTCCATCACTTGAATATATTTTAACCCTGAGACAGAGTTGTAGGCTCTGCACAGGAATTGTGGGTTTGGCTTTTTTTGGCTGGTGTTATGCAAGCGGTCAGTCACGGTGACAGTAATGGAATTCTTTATTTATGGTCTTATTCCCTTGGAATTTTCAGTGTTTGGATTTGGTAGTGTTTGCTATGTAGTAGTTGTGGATAGCGTTTTTTCCTTGCTATCTTCTTTCTATTCACTCCAAATTAACACTTCAAAATGGACACTTTTGTCCACTTCTCTGTTCTACTACAGTGAGGTCTCTGAAACAAGGCATTTATTTTTTCATTCCAATTTCAGTTACTTTCCTAAAGCAACATTTGTGTATGATGTTTCTATATCAAAGTGAACAATTTTACTGGGAATTGACTGCTCTGGGTGCTTGGAAGGCTTTGGCATTGATAGGAGAGCGGGTTTGTACTTTGTTCACAGAAAGATGGAGAGAGGATCTCCTGCTCCAGAGTCTCAATCCATTGTCTTTCAAATACACTGAATATATTACATGACAAAAATCAAAGCTAATTAAACTATGTTGCCCCTGGTCATGATAGCTAGTTTAATACAGCACTGAGAAACTTCACAAAAAAGTTGAGAGTGAACAACTTCAGATACTTTCTAGGCATATTCTTTCACATACATGCCTGCAAATGCTTTTGCAACATCCTCCAGATGTTCTTCCAGTCAATTCTTACCTTTTCTATATGGTAATTCTCACCTTTCAGTAACATCAAAAGGAATAAATCTTGGTATCTGTGCTTTCAAATGCCTTGCAAGGGTTCCCCTAACAAACGCTGGAGCAAGTCCAGAGGAGGGCCACGAAGACGATCAGAGGGCTGGAGCACCTCTCCTATGAGGACAGGCTGAGAGAGTTGGGGTTGTTCAGCCTGGAGAAGAGAAGGCTCCAGGGAGACCTTACTGCAGCCTTTCAGTACATAAAGGGGGCTTCCAAGAAAGCCAGAGAAGGACTTTTTACAAGGGCATGTAGTGATAGGACAAGGGGTAATGGCTTTAAACTGAAAGAGGGTAGATTTAGATGAGATGTAAGGAAGAAATTCTTGACTGTGAGGGTGGTGAGGCACTGGAGCAGGTTGCCCAGAGAGGTTGTGGATGCCCCATCCCCGGCAGTGTTCAAGGCCAGGTTGGATGGGGCTTTGAGCAACCTGGTCTAGTGGAAGGTGTCCCCGCCCATGGCAGGGCGGTGGAACTAGATGGTCTTTAATTTCCCTTCCAACCCAACCCATTCTATGATTCTATGATTTTGTGTTCCTTCACTTTACGGGTAGTGTTAGATTTTTGGCTTCTTAAATAATTTTTTATTATATTTTGCCGTGATGTCCTTCTTTTTTATTCCATTTAGAAATATGAGCTAAGTTTCAAAGGAAGACAAAATTTTCAACAGCTATTAACTTCTGGTGTTAATTTCCCATTTGCTGTTATGGATGGTCCTCCTTGGAATTTAGATTAGAATTGTGCAAGTACTGGATAATGACTCCTCAAGATAAACATTTGATCTATTATTATGCATAACATAGCAATCTTACTAATCAAGAATTGACTAAAAGTCATGAATAATCTTCTTTTGCATAATCATTAGTTATATATCTAATGTATAATACGGTGTGATAGTGGTGCCAAAGTGGCATTACAATGTGTCACAATAAGCACAGCCTAAAAACCTTCCTAAATGTGTTTTACAACAATTATAAAATGCATAATACTAGTGAGCCGATCTTTGGAGGCCTGAAGTGTCAAAAGTTGGCAAATTCAGCCTGTTCTCACTTCAAAGTTTACCTCCCCATTCCATATAGTGATTTTTATTGCTAACCCTATCCAAGTTACAGTACCAAGTTAGTTACAGCGATTACACTTAAAATCAGAGGGAGCAGGAGAACATTTACCTCCAAAACTTGTGAGAGGGCTGTAAGAGTATTAATCGATTTTCAAGCTGTTGTGGAGAAGCCAGGATGAGGCACCACGGACACCAGGCTGCTACCCAGGTCAGTGTGGTATCTGAGAGTAACGACGCACAGTTAATGGGGCTGGATGGAGTGCAAGGGACATTCACATAGGTGGTGGCAGACGCTGTCACGGAGGGGAGACTTACAGGCTCGGTATTTGCTCATCGCAGGCACCAGCTCAGTCAGACTCACCCCTTTCAGGGGAAACCCGAGAGAAAAGAAACCAGATGGGAGCCTGCAGCGAGGCTCAGCGCAGCCCCAGGCACCAGCCCCGCTGCCCACGCAGGGCAAGCACCAGCCAGGGTGGGCGCTGTGCCTGCCCCCGTGGCTGCCGGGTCCTCTCCCGTCTTTCCAAAACAGCGAGGGAGATTGCAGCATCTCCTCTCCTTACAAAGGCCGCAGCAAGGCAAGCTGCTAATTCTTGCCCACATCTTGAGCCCTTGCGTTTCCACTCTCGTCACCCCTAGTAACGAGTGGGAGGATGGTCTTGGCCGGGCACCTCTCGTGGATTCATCATGGAGTTAAATGGCTTTTCTTCTACTCTGTCAGTGCTGGTCAATGAGGCTGTGACTCCTGAGGCCAGTCGTACCTCATTAAGTAATGTTTCAAGCTCTGTGTAGACTGAGGGCATGAAGTGTGTAAGTCTGTCTCTAAATCTGACGGTGATGCCAAAAGCCTTTGGTTCATGACACCAGAGATAAGACGGGAAATATAACTGGGAGCTTTTCTTCTGCTTAGGGAGAAGAAAATAGAGACTTCTCAGTACAGATCCAGTGGGCACAAAGTGCCTCCCCAGGGAGAGTTCTTTGGTTTCAGCCATAAGTTCAGATACAATAAGTTAGAGTAGGGGCAGAGACAAGCTGCTAGCCCTGAGCAGGGAAGGATACAACGACACTAAGTAATTTTCTGAAACGCTTTCTGTTAATTACATTTAACGCTAATATACTTTAACATACTGTCATCTACCAGAACAATATAATGCTGTGGAAACTATATCCTGCCATACTTCACTGTCTGTTTTTTATTATAGAATCATAGAATAGAATCATAGAATTGTTTAGGTTGGAAAAGACCTTCAAGATCATCCCTCTCCTCAGTTCCTATATGTGCCTGCTCTTTGTCACTGTCTGTCTTTTTTTTTTTTTTTTTCCCTTTCATATCACTCATATTCATTATCCTCCAATCAGTTTCTTATCCATGGCACCGGCATGCAAAAAACTCTCCTGAGTTGTTGCGTGCAGGTGACAGTTTTGGGTGATCTTTGTGAACTAGTTCTATGGTTGCCTAACCAAGAGCACAATATTGGTAGCATGAGAAGGGGTGCCAGACCAAGTAATAAAACATTTTGCTGTTGCTTATGCTTGTATTACCAAGTTGCATGTCTGAAATTCTGACTTTAAAGTACTCGCAGGGAATTTTCTTCCTTGAGCGTAATGATATCAGTATACAGCATGCTGTCAAATGAAAGTAGTTTTTCTTACCTTACTTCTATAAACAAGAGCACAGCTCATTGCTCCCTTCCTCTCAGCCGTGTTTCAGGCAGAATCAAATTTTACTTTCATACTCAGCTGCAAATCAGTGGCCTTTGGCAGTATGGAGGATAAAATACAGCAAATACAGATAGTACAACTGGTATCCAAATCTGCATATCTGGCACTTGTAAAATAATCAAGCCATGACAGAATAATTTGGGGAGAAAGAAGGCAAGACTTTTAAAAATAGTATGCACCAAGTTCCACAGGAACTAATACCTTTAAAAACCTTGCCTTGAATTCTCTTCCCTAAAATATATGGGTTGGAGGGGGGGAAGGGGAGGTCTGTATTCATTATCCCTTTATTTCTAATCCCGACACCTTTATTGTGATATCCCACTTTTTCACTCAACAAGCACTTTAATCTAAATAAGAGCTTCCCGGGATAATCCACCAGAAAAAAATAAGCACAAATCCTGATCACTTAGTCCCACTCCGTAATGTGAGTTACAGAGTCAGTTACCAGAAGAAAAATGGGACCCTTTGGGGAGGTGTGGGGGAGAGTCAGTTGTCGGCCACAGGAGAAGCTGTCAGTTCCACATCTTGGCATGAGCCGGATTGTCTTTAATGTGCTGAAATCCAAGCCATGTAGTGTTGTCAGGGCACTGGCTGTTTTTTCATGGTCACTATGTCCTCTGTGATTCCTTACCATCAGGGAAAGGCATTATCATACATGTAACTTTCTTTTATATAACAGTATGGTTGGGGTGATGGTTGGGGAGTAGGAGAAAGCAAATTCTTCAGGTGGATCTCTGATTTTCCAAAATGGCAGGACCTCCAAGCCGAGATACCACATCAGAACAAGGAATATCATTTCACCATATAGTTCTCAGCTCTCTGAAAAAAAAGAATGGAATTGAAAATGGATAGTTGGACAGGAGTCACACATTAATAGATATCTCTCTGGGTCGTTTCTGACATTTCAAAAACATGTCCTGTATAAGTATATGGTTCTTTCTTAATATCAGCAAAGGGAGGAGTATTTGAATGGTCATTGTTTTGTCTAATCAATTTTTTGTAGTTCCTGTAAACCAGGAAGGCATTCAGCCCTATGCAATAGTGCAGAATATGGACTTACATGTACATATAGCTTAACACTGATAAATGCAAACATGGATCAGATGTAGGATGGAAATTATTCTGCAGTATGTCATGTATTCCATTATTAAACACTCAGACCTTATAGATTATTAAATACTGGTACAGATAGTGTGCCTTTCCAGGTATTTTCATGTGTTCATTCTGGCTTTTCCTGATACATAAAAAGGCAATCTTAATTTGGAAAAAAAAAAAACCAACCACAATCCAAAAAAAAACCCAAAAAACCCAAACATTGAAAAAGTATCTTTAACTTTCTGTCCTAAAACCTTTCAGATTCTAAAAAACTGGTAAGATGACGTCACCTCCCTGCATAAATTAGCTGCTTATTTCCCATTCCTTTCCTGCCAAAGTTTCAGTCTGCAGCCCTAGTTAGGAGAAAGAATATGTTTGGATAGGGGTCTCCAGCAGTATGATTGTAATTATTACTAAGAACCTCATGTGTTTTCTAATTATTATTTTTTTCAGTTTTTTGAATTATCTTAGATTAGTAGGTCAACCTATAGGCAATGTATTTCAATGCAAAAATTGAAGATATTTTACCTAGGAAAATAGCATAGTCAGAGTACCTGACATTCAAAGGTTAGTTATTTTCTGAAATATTCACCGGCGTTACTTTTCATACTCCTCTCTCATTTGTTTTTTTCTTTTATGCAAAAACACCACTGCTTTCCAACCTTTTTACCTCCTCAGTCCATTCTCAGTTACAACCAGTGCACATTGAAGTGATAAACATTTTTTTAATTATAATTCTGAACTATTTGAAGTTTGGAAAATTATCCTCTCCTTATGTCTCTCCTGTTTCCATTTCATTTCTCCATGTTGTTTGTGCGAGTAGTCATGGTCCTGTGGTTTTGCTGTGCCTCTTGACTGTGTGCAGAGCTTAGTCTTTTCCTCATCCACTTAAGCAGCTCTTCCCCATTTATTTGGAGATTACCTGAAAACACTCCAGTAAGCACTCGAAAGTGAAGCTTAGCAGAAAAGGAGGCCTATTCTTTTATACTTCAGATGAACAGAACAATTTAGTCCAAACAGTTTGTAAGTTAGTATGGTTACCTCATCATCCCCTACAAATTATCCCATCAATACCTGTCCATTTCAAGTTTTACGTATCTTTGATATCTTTTCTCTGACTACAAAGATATTAGGGCTGGTTTTCCTGGCTTGCAAGGGGGATATCATAAAATGCAACAGGATGTTCCCAAGTATGGTTTTCAGCATTGAGACAGATAAAATGACTAAACTGGGCAACAAAGTAGACTGTTCCAGAAATCAGACGAAGAGGATTCTATAGAAAGGTGATGGGAAATGAAAAATGCTCTGATCCAAAATACGTCTGAGTTGATGGATCATACTAGCTGGAGAAAAAAATGCTGACATACTCTTTTGCATTTTCCTTCCTTTATTCTTGAGTGAAAGCTCTTTCAATCTTTGCTTTCTTCCAGAATTCTTTTGCCACAATTTGAGCAAAAAATGTTTGTTGAATGTTTTGATCCTGCAGTGAATTTGCTATGATTAATGAGTCTTCATTACAGCATTTGGGAATTGAAAGCCAAGCCACAGAGGAGTAGGGAGTTTCATCTGTTTGGTGTTTCAGTGTTTGTTTGGTTTTCATTTTACTTCTTTTTTACTTACATTTTTTACTTTTTGGGTTTTTTTACTTTCCTGTAATCTTCTGCTATTCTTGTGCCCACAAAACTTCTCTTCCTTAAAGTAGCCTCTATACTTAGATCATTGAATGATTACTTAGATGTTGTTAGATGGACAACCACTTAAGTCAGAAATGGAACTCTTCACTGTCTTCTGAAATGTAATAAAATAACTCCCTCTCCTCATCTTATGCTTCACTGGGAAAGACTTTAATTTATTGTGTCCGATATTCTACTCTTTACAGCTCACACAGCCTTAATGTGGTGGTGTCTCACTGATAAACAACCTTGTGTAAAAGGTTATGTATACAGTTGTATACTTAAAAGAAGTCTTCAGCAGTGAAAACAGCTTTAATAACAATTTGTAACTACATTAATGTTACCAATATTATCTAATCAGTTCCATCCGATGGCAGAGAGCTGAAACATAAGCATTATCCATGTAAACATGATGTGTTGCTGAACCTCTCTGTTGACATTCTCACATGTTGCAACTTTTGTGAACTTCACAGAGAGGCTAATTTGCAAAAGGACATTGAAAGGCATTTAGGCAACCATTTGCTGTAAACACCTAATTCTCAAACCTTCTGTTCCCGAAGTGTTTACATACTTAAATAGCTATTAGTAACATTACTAATTGCATAAAAATACAACCAAAGTTCAGAGTTCCCAAAGCTCACTACATTTTCACAAGGGTAAGAGGACCTCTATTAGGCAACAGATCACAACTAAACCATATTAACTTCCATAATTTAGTTGTTGCCCTGCCTGTTTTATCAGTAAGGGACTGATCTTCATGTAAAACTTTTAAGTAAGTCAGCCACACACCCATGTGGTCAGCAAAATAAAGGTGGAGAAGACTTTCCTGGTACTTGGAAGATCTAGGTTTAATTCTCTTTTCCTCCTGACGAGATTTGAATGGTAACGCCTACCTCTGAATGTAAAATTCAAACCAGCAATCTACACAGTGAGAGCCCTTTACTGTCACATATCATGTTCTTCTAGCTCAAGCCTTGATATTTTGCATGGAATAATTAAATATTTATTGACCAGAGAAAGAAAGCAATCACTAGGATTTTTCCCTCCAGAAAAGGGAGGAGAGACAGAAGAGTTCTCTGAAAGAGATTAATCTCTAAAATGTTTGGTAAAGACTGAGTTAACCAGCTTTGGAAGATGGGGAAGGGGTAAGTGTGGAATAAGTACACATCAGTTGCATGCTCTCATTAGTCAGAAATCACTCTGACACTACTTTGTGGCACCTATGCAATGACAATAGCTTTTTCAGTTCCCTGGCTGCCTTGGAAGAGAAACTGTTCCTGGCCAACAAAAATATTTTGTTCTATTTCCAGGTTTTTAGCCTTTTTTTTTTTTTTTTTAAAACACCTTCACATTACCTAAAATAGGATGCATGAATTAGGTGATTTTTGAAAATTAAACACTTAGATTTGTCTTCTTTATTGACTGATATTTACTGAATTCAACTTAAGAAACAATGTTTCTGTTCACCCCAAAATGCATTTTAAAAGTAAATGATAATTTGCTTAGGTCTACTTGAAATTGATTTTCCATTACTTGCTAAGTTTCTCTGTGCTAGAAATAGGACAAAATTACATACATTTGCATTACATTCATAATAAAAGGAGTAGTGTTTTAGAATGAAGACTTCAAGTAGACATTTCCTTTTGTGTTTTCCTATAAAATAAATATGTTATTTGAGGAATCTAAGATTTTCTGAAAGTCTTTCAGAAGTAATCTTTTTTAGGATTTATGTAATTGATCTTTATGCCTATCTATTTGGAGAGTTTGAGAAATTAATTTACCTATTCATCTATTTGAATTATCTAATCTATTCTAAACTGCATATGTGGACATGTGCCACAACTAAAGCTGGCATTTTTCCTTTAATAAGAAAGACCTATATTACAAAATATTTATAGGCTATATTCAAAATCAGTACCTTGTTGTGCTACCTACATTTGGAGTAATTTGTTTTGGAGAGCTTAATGTGGAGACTGTTGATGGAAAAAGAAACAGATGTGCAGAGTAGCTTCATGGCCTCGATCAGTGATCTTACTAGAGGAAAAAAAAGATTTTTGTTTCTCCCTGTTTACTTGTTGCCTCTGATTTTGGTAAAACCAAGCTAGTGTCAACAACTTGCTTATTCCCTTATGTCATGCTTTAATTTTGAGATGGTTCACTGCAGTTAATTATTGTAAATATTAAGGTTAAAGTAATGAAGCAGTTTATGCCAGCTACATTTTTCAGGCATTTCAGATAGATAGGGTTGGTATGTGCTGAAATCACGTGTGACAGCAGCACAGGTCTGAGCCAGCGAGAACAAAAAGAGCAGAGAATGTGCAGCTGTGCAGCCTTCAGACAAGGCTACCCCCCGACATGCGTTCAGTCCCTGGCACAAACTCACACCAACACCTTTGCTGCCAAATCTTGCATCAGCTGCTGCTTGAATGCACCAAAATAAAACCACCTCAACCACCTACATGCTATAATTGCACCTTAAATGACCTTCCTACAGAAATGCTTTTTTTTTATTATTATTTTTAATTCTGTAGGGAATGCTACACTTTTTGTAGGGCCAGAAAGTACATGACTTGTTCAGAGCTGGTTGTGTTTGTTTAACTGTTTAGGAAATCCACGTAAGGAAAATATGGTCCATTTAGTCATGTCATTATGAAATTATCTCACCTGTTTGCACAGCCGTTCTCCCAGGCTGCTCTGTGCCAGCAAGAGGATGTGCCACGTGTCTCGTTAACTTGCTGCCATCACCTGGGTCAGCGTGGAGCCACCGATGCACCAAACCCGAACAGAAATCCTCGCTTTCTGTTTTCCCCTGGAGCCAGGCGTTTGCTGTGTCTAACTCAGAATGCCAATGGCAGTGCCAAATGCTGTTCTCTACTAAATCTATATTAATCAGCATTGAGAGGGGAAGATTCAAATCAATGCACCTTTCAGCTTTGATAACAGAGAGGCTTTAGATAAAAAATAATTAAATGCCCAGAGCCCTGGAGACTAGAGACCTGACAACATCTGTAAGTTAATTCTGTGAATTAGTCTTCCTAGAGCATCTTATTAAGGGTTGATAGAATTAGTCACAAGTACCACACCAAACTCCTCATAGCATACAAACTAAAGTTCATTGAAAAGTACGTACTAACTTTCTTTAATCAACTTCAGTAAAGAAGATGGGGTTTTGAATTTTGCCGTCATTCCAGTTCCTATCCAGCCACTTAAAATATTTCATATGCAATGAAATTGTACCTGTAGTTCTTTTAAAATATTATGTAATCACAAAAGTTTTGTTTTGTGTGATGTCTAGGTGAGTAAATCTTGAGATTAGTTGCCCATTTTCAGTTGATGTAACTCTTTTGCCATCCCATTAAGAATGCTGAAATGATTTCCTGTCCTGCTATGCAATGCACTGCCCATAAATAGCTGATATTGCTATCAGAATGTAATTTATAAAAATATACATTAGAAATGAGTAAATTATTCCATTGCTTAATTAATCAAGTCCTCAGACTACCCAGCTGAGAATTAAAAAAAGATGTTTGCACGCATACTTGTATTTGGGTTTAACTGGCATTCTGAATGGCAAAATACTGCCATTAACTGCAATTAACCAGCTGTAATGGGCATAGTTTAGATTTTATTTGTTGTTTTCTCCAAAGTGATAAGAAAACCTCATATCATAGTCCTTTAATCATCTATCCACTGTATATCATTAACATTTGATTATACAAATTGCTTATAAACACAGTTCCACCTAATGATTTGAAAAATAAATCATGCATGTATAATTTCACCTAGTGTGACTAAGAGTCAGCAGAGGGTTATATAGAAATAAGGAAGCCTATTATTTATTGCTACTCCTTGTATTCCTTACAATGCTCATTTTTCTTGCATACTTGTTAGACATTTTCTCCTAATTGGTTGAATGCTGCATTTATCTTCCACTTCCTCTGTACTTTTAAGAAAGTAAGGTTCAGATATTTTCTTGCTTTATAAGTTTATGTATCCTTCCATAGCTGCCTTTAACCCATTGAACCCCTTATGACGTGCATGTGGTTGCATTACCTTTAAGTTTCTTTTAACAGAGAAAAGTGAGTGTAGTTAACTCTCTTCTTATAAAAGAAAAGTGTACTATAAAGCCAAGAAGCTGTTCAATCTCTTAGTGAGGAAAGGGTGAAGACATCTGAAAGACTGGGACATTACTTTAATGAAAAGAAAATAATGTAATGTAGGTCACATGAGCAACTATTTGTTATACTGTGGGTGTAACTCTGGTGACTTCAGAGCGTTTGTGAGAGTGGAACTTCGGTGGCTCTGCGTTTAGGGAGCTGAGGTGTGAAAGGCACACACAGAGCAGCTCACAGCCCTGTTCTAAAAAAACCCATGCTATTTTGGACACCAATAATGTTTTGATGTTAAAATAGATTTTTGAAAGACATTTTCTCTCCTTTAATACAGTAGCAGAACTGTGAATAGTATGGCCCCTGCAGAATATATTACATATTGAATCATTATATAGAATGCATTATAAAATTAATAGCAGTACTAACACAGAAGCAGCAAAACAGTACTGTAAGGCTCCATGGAGACATGATCTTTACTCACAAAGTTCAATATTCCTTCAATTTTAGAGTGTTTTCTTAAAAAAAAAAAAAATCAATTAATATCTATAGTACAGATAAATTCTTCTGTCAGTGTGCACGGTAATGCCATTAATGTTAGTTGATTTACTCCAAAGCTAAGGTGAAAATAATTTCATTGGTGTGTAACTATTCATTTAGCATATGGGACAATTTCATACATTTGACTTTCCTCATGTAAGTAGTTACATAAATAGGACTTGTGAGAGTACAGCCTCTCTCCATACAGTAAAGTGGATAGCACAAAGAGTTCAAAAAGAAAAACTGATTAAAAACGAAGCTTAAATAACTAAGTGTCAAATGTTGCCTGAAGCAAACCTTAAAGACCATTTTAGGGATTCTTGGTGGGGGCGGAAATAGCTTATGTTATGTTGTTAACTGTATTTAATACCTTACAATATCAACATATCTTTGACCACAGTAGTGTGAACATTACTTGGCTAACACATGGTTGGGAAGTCGACCATAAAAACCAAACTAGTCATTGCCATTACAACAGCAACCTCACTGTACCTGAAGTACACTGACTTCACAATAACATGATTTCAGTCAATAACAGCTGCATCCAGGAAAATAAAACTTCCAGCAAAGAAATAATTAAGTTCATACAAGCCTGTCTCATTGATAACAGGTCATCATGAACAACTGAAAATAAAAGGATATAAAATTGCCAGTAGCTAAAGCATGAAGAATTGAACCAAGGAATAGGCTGATGAACTGTCTGAGTTACAAATTTATTCTCAGTGACTTGCCATTGTAATGAAGTGGGATGAGTGAAATGTGGTTATATTTGCCATCTCACTGGATCTATGTTATCCTAAAAGAAAATATATGAGTTTTTTTCTGAAGAATTATGATGTGCTTTTCTCCTGACAGATGAGTTGATTTAAATTTTGAGATGCTTGAAAGTATTTTTTAAATCCCTAAGTGGCTCTCAACAACTACAGATGTACTTTTATAAGAATAAAAGTTGTAATGTTGTATTGTATGGCCCATATTTTGCCTTAAATAGGCACTCTGGGAGTATTTTAAGAAGATTTTCTGTGAGGTATGTCTTGTCTAAATTTAAAACCCTATTTTAATTCTATGGTGAAGGCATTACAGTCTCTATAGACTATGTATTTATATCCACAAACACTCTTCATAATGATAGCTACCTAAGCTATCTACATCTGTAAGAAATATGCTGCAACAGGAGCAGATCTGTAGAATGAAACAGTGCTGAGGAAGTGACAAATTTTGGGGATGGAAGATTGCTTTGGGTGGCCATCACGCTGGTCGCATGGAGCGTGGCTGCCTGCCAGCAGCGGGACTGCAGGGAAAAAGCTCCAGGCTAGACTGATCAGAAAGAAATCAGGTCTGCGCTTGGAGATTGCTCCGGGATATGAACCAAAGCACAATGGGAAATCCAGCTCAGAAGTGCACCGCTGGTCTCAACTAAAACACCCGTATATACGTGTCCTTCTGTGCTCTTAGGGGATGCTGCACAGTGTCATCACACGTTACAATTATTTGCTGGCATAGAATAGTAGAACGTGATTTCAGGATTTGCCTGAACAGAGGGAAGCAGCATGCTCAATCATTTTCTTGTCTGCGTGAATTTGATCAATGGATTCATTTTTTTAACAAGTGCAAAATGGGGGAAATGTTACGTATCGATTACAGTTCACCTTGCAGGATACTGATTACAATACCTTGTTTTCAATTGGGTTAATTTCACTGCATGCTAAGTATTCAGATTGAGATTTTCATGCAATGTTTTACTTGTGGTTAGAATGTTATAATAGCTGTTTAACTATGAAGGTCTTGTATTGCCATCTTTTGGAAAAATGACTTGATAATCAATGAGTTGAAAAACTCATCCACATCTGACCAAGTTTAATGAATGTACAGAGATCTCAGTATTCCTATGATCACTTGTTAACATCTGGTAGCTCATTATTTCTTCAGAAACTGACCTTACTTGAGATGCCATGTAAAGCATAAAAGGATGAACAAAAATTTTGTGAAAGCCATGGTGGAAGCAGTGAAATGCAGTGAGAACAAAATCAGAATGCAGAGCTCCGACTGGTGGTGGGAACATTTTTGGATTGAAGCCTTTTGGAATGCAAAACAATTTCTAATAGTTAAGAGTGAGACATTTTGGTGAAACTGCAGGAAGAAGTGGAGGAAAGCAGCACATATGAATTGGCATTTGCACACTATATCATGGCCAACAGTATTACTCTTGCAAGAAGTAATCAGGACCTGAATTTATATAACACAGACAGATGTAAATGTAAAATGCTCATTCTTTAGAGATTCCACAATAAGTGATATTTTCCTTACATTAATTACAAGTAAAAAAATTATCTTTAAGTCCTAAAACTAAGAAATGGCCAAATTCCAATATATTTTCTTAGAAATTACCTGTATAAGAAAATACCTTAGAAAATACCTGTATAAGAAATGCAAGCACGTCAATTAAAGTAAGTATCTCGTTCAGATTTATGTACTCAAATTTTTGGATGAGATCTCTTGCTTTCTTGCAGATTATTTGTTATGTGGTGACGATGAAAATGCTTTGTCTTTAAAAAACTCAGGTTCCATGGTCAACTGCTCACAAGGGAACAGGAGTGTAATTTTAATAATTAACATTTCTGGGTTTAGACTTTTAAAAAATCTAGTTAGTCATAAGCTGTGGTGGTTACGATAAATTCTTGTAGAACTTTCTAGGCATTCTACGGTATCTACTACTGCAAAGAGATATAGCCATAAAAAGAAATGAAAATACCATGTTCTGGTAGCTCTGTGCTTTTTTAAGTGTAATCTTTCTTTTACTAGCGTGGATGTACTATTTGAGCCTTACAGTTAAAAATCATATTAACTTAAGTAGTTTGATGACATGCATCCCAGGAATAGAATATGATGATAGCCTGATGATTTCTGTTGCTTGCCCCCACCCCCAGATATAGTGTTCTATAAAGTATATATTTTTATTCTTGCATGGAAGCATTTTATTTCAATAGTGCCACTACAGCATGTGTGTCTTGACTTTTTATTTCTGCAAATCTCTGGAGGATTTTTTTTCCCCACAAATCCTTACCTCTCTTGTTATCTCCCACTATCACACTGTGCTGTCTATCCTAAAATGGGGTGAAAGCCAGTATCTGTCAATCCAGATGTAAATGAAGTTTCCTTCCACAAAATGACAGTATAGTACTACGAAATATTTTCAAAGTTTGGAGATTTTGTGTACCAAACCATTCTAT
This sequence comes from Buteo buteo, assembly GCF_964188355.1. Taxonomy (NCBI): domain Eukaryota; kingdom Metazoa; phylum Chordata; class Aves; order Accipitriformes; family Accipitridae; genus Buteo; species Buteo buteo. The sequence continues at coordinate 21,408,791 of NC_134186.1, read as the reverse complement.
GATTCTAGGATTTTATAGATAGCTGGGATTAATCCAGTGAAGTTTAATATTGTCAAAAATAGAAGAATTCTAACTCCTGATCTAAACAGAAAAAGTAATGCGTAAAGGACAATCTGATATACAAAAAAATATATAGGGAAAAATGTCAGTTGTGACTTTTGATAACATGAAGACAAACACATAAATCTCTCTGGAGCTGCAAAGCAATTCTGAGTGCTCCAGCTTTGCATTTGGCTAATGGTTAAACTATATTTTAGATCAGAAAACTTCCTGTGGTATATCCTTCCTTCCTGTGGTATATCCTTCCTTCCTGCGGTATATCATTCCTCCACACTGTTGATGTGCCATCTTAAGGATGACCATTTTCCCTAAACCATGAGGTCATCCCCGCTTGTATGACTTGAAGTGCTTTGGAAGTTTCATAGAAGCATCAGTAAACTCCTGACAGCTGTATGCAGGAGTAATTTATGTTGAATGAGCAGTTTATGCATCAGCAGAGCTAATCAAAACACTTTTGTTAAAAGGCTTTTACTTCAAAATGAAAGCTTTCACATGAGAATTGGATCTAAATGGTAAATTTATGGTTTCACATTGAAAACAGAAAATCTTCCTAGTGTTTTTAGATTTTTTAAATATAAATTCTAAATTTTATCCAAAAAGCATAAATATTTGTTTCACCAAAATCAAAAGAACTACTTGAAGTAAAACTCAGACAAAACAAATTTTAAAAAGCCATATAAAACAACTGGCATTTTTATCATTTTTATAATTCATCTAAATTTGAGATTGGGTGTGATTGAGTTCATAATCAATATAAAATAAAAGCTTTAATCATATGAATTTCCATTTTATTAATATTTTAGGAACTTAATAAGAATGACTAAACCCAACACCATCCACTGCCCTCACACCTTGGTTACTCTATTTTAATGGCTCTACAGAGCTCCATTTAAATGAGAAAAGAACATAGTCTCTTATTTTTCACAGAAAACAGCACTAAATAATGCTGGGTTGTATACTAGCAGCACAAGGCTGCAAATTTCTACCTTAGAAATGAAGTCACATGCAATTGTAAAGTACTGTGTTTACCTGCGAATTTGTATTTATAGTTATATACATTTATTAAGTGTCAACTAAAAAAACCTAATCACAAAACTACATCATGCTTATAAAAAGAATTAATGTCTTAAGTGTTATGTGTATTATTGAGACTTACGGAAACTTCATTGTTTGACAGATGGTCTGACACCCACATTAAGAAATTCATAATTCAATCTCAAAAAAAAGTAAGGAAGAACATATGTGTTTGTTGGAAAAGAAAAAAAAAAGTGTCGATCATTTTTTTTGTCAGAGCAAGCACATATGGCAGTTCCATTTTCTATCTCTTCCCATTTACTTTCTATTTAAAATTCAAATGTCACTAGGCAAGGAAAAAAGTTGGGTATTAAAACATAGAAAAGCTTTAACTAAGAACAATCACTGCAAGAACTTTATACTAATTGTTCATGGAAATTAATGGCCATCCAATTAAAACAAACTTACTCATCCCATTCTATCCTTCCTTTTGTTTTCTTTACATGTTCCTCCCATTGGTAGTTACTGTTTTATGATTATTTCCCAACCATCTGCTGTCTTTCTTTGAGGCAAAATAATTTCCCTTTATAATTTTGTGAGTAATCATGTATGCATTATTTTCATGCAATTATATGTCTACTTACTAAACCTAACTCCTCTTTCTTGTGTAAATACTCACTAACTGGAATGATTTGCTATTTAAATTTCTATATGCAAAATTTCAGACTTTCAATTGTTATCTTTTTGCATTGTTATGAATGTAATGATAATTAAACATTTACTCTAATTCACATATCCAGACACCAAAAGGCATATATAGGTTTGATGGACATAGATGCTGAATGAAATGGCACGTGTGTTTTATTAATAAAAGTAGTGAGATGTTGGACATCTTCATAGATTACACTGGGACTGGGGAAATGTAAAATGCAATGCCAAGCTTTTGACACTTGTGAAATAAATGGTTTTGAAATGCATGACAACACTGTTTTAAAATCGTTGAAAAGAATTTGAGGGAGTATCTACATTTTGTAGATATTCCAATAAATAGCCTCAGAGTAATTTTTGTTAAAAGGAGATATTTGCTGCAATATAATTCTCAGAATAAATTAAATTCATAGCAAACCAGGACAAACAGGGCACAGTCAGGGCTTTGTAGATTAGCCAGGTGTAAAGGAGGTGCAAAGCAACAGTGCTCTTACAACTTCCCATAGGCTTTCCTTTGTCAATATAGCTGTAATTACTCTGGGCGGACAATTTGCAGCCCCAAAGCTCCTAGGAAGTGAAGAAGACAAAAGTTTCCTGAATTAGTACAGTTAGTCCTTTGGCTTTGTAGTCAGCCTGGCCTGGATAAAACCCAGTAATGCCATATATTGCAAAAAGATTCCTGAAACATGGTTTGATTGTAAATGCACAGTAAGTGGTCTAAGAAGTGACATGAAGTTATTCTAAACAAACAGGAGCAAATGTTGCTAGCACGATGTCAGATAACCACACCTAACTGGTTTGTGACAGCCTGCAAAGAACACGCACACAAATCAGCAGTTTTCAGAAACTGCAATCCTAACTTGAGATAACTGAGAATTTTTTCAGTTAGGAAAGCCTGTTCACATTTGTTAATCATATCATTAAGGTATACCCATTCTGAAGGTATTAAATCAAATAGCTGGTATATTAATGAATGATATATCATTATTATCTGACGTAGCAATCCAGGTATGTTTAGATGACAATATGAAAACATCTGAAAGATGTGCTGCACAAAGTCCCTTCCTTTTGTAATGCTTTTTAAAAATACTTAGCTTAATGATATTTTAGAACAGCATTTGTTCTGAGTAGTGGTTTTAATGTCAGTGGTAATGATGTAATCCCTTAGCTATGTATGCAATTACATATCCATCTCTTTTTGCTGGTTATAGGCAACTTTCCCACTTTAAGAGCTTACATACAGCAAAGTAAGAGGTGGTTATGCAGGCCTTTTTTGTACTCCAAAAGGTAAATGTATAAGAATTTTTTATTCTTTTGTTATGATATAAATATGGCTTGCTTTATTCTTTTGTTAAGAAATAAAATAGCCAAACTCTTACTGTCACCTCCTCTGATTTGGTGCTCAGAGACAAAACCAGCTTGGCATTAAAGTGCCGTTCAACTTTTTATATGGATGTCAGTCAAATTTCACTGACTCAGTGTTCATTTTGTTGTAGTTTTCTTTTCCCTGTTTTTTGGGGGGACATGCACATATTTAAATTATTAATTAGGTTAAATGCTTACCTGCCCTGCATTTAAGCAGAACTTAAGAAGGATTCTCCCCCTCCTTCTGCACAACTCTGAAATTCTGTTTTTATGTTCAGGTGTTGATACCTGCACATAAAACTTTGTTGTCCATGTAATGGTCCTAATGCTTTTGCATCACTTCATAAATGGTTTTCTTAATAATATATGTAATCTAAATATGCCATCTAATTTGTTCTGTTAGTTGCAGACTTCTAAGAGAGTAGTACTTTCCATTCAACTTTAAATCTTAATTTTCTTCATTTCTTTTCTTTGAAGGTAGTCCACTTTTCAGGATGTTATGATTTTAAAGTTTATTCAATAAACTGGATGTTGCATAGGTGCTGTTGGTAGGCAGGAGGTGCAGAGTTGGAAGTTCAAGGCTGTAAAATACGTTTCATGCTTATAATGTTATTTGTATCAATAGCAAATAGTTCTAAAGATTAATAAATCAGAGTATTCCTCCTAGAAAGTGTTTATGTGATGTAGTATAAGCCTCTAAAAAAGAATGATGTCACTTTTGCTGACTAGAGGTTTAATAGGCAATTCATTTACTATTTACCTAAAATACACAGTTTTCATGGTCTATGTAATCAGCTAAACTCCCGGCTTTAAAAAATAGTGTTTTCACATCATCAGCACCATCTAGAACTGACACTAAACCAGTAGCAATGTGGTCCACGGTGCTCTCAACTACCTACCACCTCCGACAGCCATCAGACTTAGACTGGCTTCTCTTGTGTTTGTTTACACTTTTTTCTTCCTGTGTGAAAAGGCTGTTGCTTTATCCTTAGCACAAGCAAGATCAGATCCCAGTATGCTCAAATGAATCTCGTATCCACATTCTAATACTAGGCTTATGGCGAGGGTACCTTAATACAGCTCTGTGAAGAAACTTGGAGAGGTATAAGCTATTTCAAACTACCATACGCTCTATATAGTTATTAAATCCATGGAATTAATCAGCTTTTTTTCCCCAGCATAAAATATGTAAGACTACCTGAATTAGAATTTTATTTCAAACAGCTGTCATAACAATTAGTATTTTATGCTCTCCTGTTCTCTTTAACATGCTCACTTAATCACATTATTTTTTATCCACAACTGAAGTCAGAACTTGGATAACCGTGAAGCACTGCACAAATTCAGTATTTCTGAAGATGTTTCAGGCTGCTGGCTTTTCCTCCACTGCTGCATAACAAGCATCTAATACATGGTTTTAATTTATTTGAAAAAATTATTTGCATTTGTGCTGCTAAAAGTAGAATCACTTCTAGTAGCCAACCTGGTGAGTTTAAGAGCTAGAAAGAGATTCTCTGCACTACGCTGCACTTTGCAGTGGAAGTTCTGATGCTCTTCATGTTCAAATCTGTCCTTATACAATAGGTTTTTGTGTTGCTGGAAAATTCTTTATGCATGGGTGAGGCAAATGGCTTTCTTATACAAATATAGTACACATAGCATCCAGCAGTAAAATTCACACTGATTCCAACGGTACAAGCTCAACCCTATAAATAGTCTTATTTGTTGAGCTAGTTAGTATCATAAAGACAGAGAGTATATGCTCAGGCTGCCTTTTTCTACTTCTTTTACTTGCATACTAATCAAATATTAAACCAAAAGTAACCTCGAAGTTTTAGACTGCAAAATATTATTTTCACTGTGTCTATCCAGTAACTCCCCTCAACTACCTTAACTCATGTGTGCTCTATTACCTTTTACGGGGATATCAGCAGAAGACAACGGTATTGATTCAACTCTCAAAAATACATCTTGCAGCAAGCCAAGGTTTCTGTTGCTTTGTCAAAGGCTTTCTTAAACCCCCCGCCCCCAGCAGTGATAGCAACTAGATTGTCACTTAGGGAAAAAAACTTGTAAAGCAAAATCATGTTTGTGCTCTTTTAGCCTAAAAAAAAAAAAAACCCCAAACACACACAAACAAAAAACCTCCCACTAACCACACACACGAAAAAAAAAAAAGGGGGGGGGAAGCATTTTCTTATGCTGCTCAGTATATGGCATTCCCTACAGCTAAAGATCCAAATCATGCTAACAAAAAGAAAATAGAACAAAAATAAAGAAAAGGGAAAACATTAGGATGCAAGACACTATCTAGTACTTTGCTTCACTCTGTCCTGTGTGACAGGAATTGTCAGCAGGCTGATCAGGCTTACGGCAGAAAAGTACTGTCTGCTTCAGCCAGCGACAGCAGGATTCCCCAACCCTGTGGGGCTCTCAAGGGTGTCACCTGGAACTTTCCTCATGTTTGGGATTTGGTTTGCAATTCTTATTTGCCACTGGTTTTATGCATATACACGTGTAGGGGAAGGAAAAGAGAAGTATTTGTCTCTTTCTCACAGCAAATTCACCTCAATTAGTTACAAACTTTAGGCTTTTCCTGTGGGCATTACCAAACACGCTCAACCTGTTGCAGAAGAACACTTGCTTAAAATTTAAAAGCCTTAAAATGGCAATATATACTTGTATTGAAAGCAGATATAAAGATGATCTACATTCCTATTTTATCAGGTGTATTGACAATACAAAACTGAAAAGAGATGGGGTTTAGGGCGCACTTGAGTACATTTTTACACTGGTTTCCTTCAGGGAGATTCATAGGCCAATCTTAGAACACTGAACCAGACGTGTTGTTGAGATAGGCGTGGAAGGATTTAGGTTCCTGCCAACTCCATAAATCCATCATTCATGTGGATACAGGGAAGACTTGAAATTTGTCATTTTATTAAAAAAAAAAAAAAACAACAAACCCAAAACCCACCAAAGATCTCTATTGTATAAGCCCAATCAATACCTATCCTTACACCTAGGTAGTACTTATCAATCAATCATCAACTGTGCCTTAGCTCAGCCCATTTATCCTCCTTAATTACAGCAACTCTGAATGTTGGGCAACATTATACAACTCGTTCAAATTTATATTCATACTGCTTACAAGTATCCACACAGAAATTAATTAATAGAATAAAAAATAGCAAGTGCAACAAATGTATTTTATGATAATATATATTTTAAATACATCAGTCTTTCTTAAACACTGCATATAAAAAATTTTTAAATGTCCAACCTAGCACGGTGTGCTGCACTGCAAAGCGTGTGTGCATTGTGTACATCTGTACAAGAGTGGAGGCAGAGAGAGGAGAAGAACCTACCTCCATTTGTCATTTATTAATCTTCACATTTCTGTGTTAAACAGTTATGGGATAAAATACAGTACAATGGCCATGAAACTAGCTATCTGTCTTAAAGAAAGAGCAGAAGATATAGGTAATTTTTTGCAAAGTGCTCTGAAATTGGAAAATTATAGGAGGCTCAGGTTTACTGATACAATTTAGCACATGCAAAGGCTTGTAGGCAAAGAGTATCTCCTACTGAAGTGTTCCTTTATACAGTTTCAATATTGATATAGCTATAATTTAAATACACAATTTATTCTGATTTATATTAATAACATGATTAATATTTACTTTTCTAAAAGAGCATTCAAAGCCTTAATTGTACATGCCTATCACAAGAATAACAGGTGACAAAAGTTTCCCATTACTATGTGTCTAAATTAATCAAGTGATTTCCAATCCTCTGCCTTTAAATGTTATGATTATTGCTTGCCAATGTCACGCTCCTTTAGAAGAAGGGTCAGAGGGAGGATCTGGGGAACTACAGGCCTGTCAGCCTGACCTGGTACTGGGGAAGATCATGGACCAGTTCATCCTGAGTGTGCTCACAAGGCATGTGCAGGACAACCAGGGGATCAGGCCCAGCTAGCATGGGTTTATGAAAGGCAGGTCCTGCTTGACCAACCTGATCTACTTCTATGACCAGGTGACCGCCTAGTGGATGAGGGAAAGGCTGTGGATGTTGTCTACCTGGACTTCAGCAAGGCCTTTGACACTGTCTCTCATGGCATATTCCTTGAGAAGCTGGCAGCTCATGGCTTGGACAAGTGTACTCTTCGCTGAGTAAAAAAACTGGCTGGATGGACGAGCCCAGAGGGTTGTGGTGAATGGAGTTAAATCCAGTTGGCAGCGGGTCACAAGTGGTGTTCCCCAGGGCTCAGTATTGGGGCCAGTTCTGTTTAATATCTATATCAATGATCTGGATGAGCAGATCGAGTGCGTCCTCAGCAAGTTCGCAGACGACACAAGTTAGGAGGGAGGGTTGATCTGCTGGAGGGTAGGAAGGGTCTGCAGAGGGATCTGGACAGGCTGAGGCCAATTTTACGAGGTTCAGCAAGGGCAAGTGCCAGGTCCTGCACCTGGGTCACAACAACCCCACGCAGCGCTACAGGCTTGGGGAAGAGTGGCTGGAAAGCTGCCCGGCAGAGAAAGACCTGGGGGTGCTGGTCGACAGCCGGCTGAATATGAGCCAGCAGTGTGCCCAGGTGGCCAAGAAGGCCAACGGCATCCTGGCCTGTATCAGAAACAGTGTGGCCAGCAGGAGCAGGGAGGTGGTTGTTCCCCTGTACTCGGCCCTGGTGAGGCCGCACCTCGAGTCCTGTGTTCAGTTTTGGGCGTCTCACTACAGGAAAGACATGGAGGTGCTGGAGCGTATCCAGAGAAGGGCAACCAAGTTGGTGAGGGGGCTGGAGCACAAGTCTTATGAGGAGCAGCTGAGGGAACTGGAGTTGTTTTGCCTGGAGAAAAGGAGGCTGAGGGGAGACCTTATCCCTCTCTACAACTACCTGAAAGGAGGTTGTAGTGAGGCAGGTGCTGGTCTCTTCTGTCAGGTGGCTGGAGATAGGATGAGAGTAAACGGCCTCAAGTTGCTGCAGGGGAGGTTTAGATTGGATATTAGGAAAAATTTCTTTACTGAAAGGGCTGTCAAGCATTGGAACAGGCTGCCCGGGGAAGTGGTTGAGTCACCACCCCTGGAGGTATTCAAAAAGCGTGTAGACATGGCACTCCAGAACATGGTTTAGTGGGCATGGTTGATGGTTGGACCCAATGATCTTAAAGGTCTTTTCCAACCTAAATGATTCTATGATTCTATGACTGTCTGCCTTTCTTGTCTTTTCTGAGAGCATGTGTGCACAGAACATTGACATGTAATATCATGCAATACATACCAACTCACTTCGTATCAGCTCAGGTGCCAGATGCCGTAGGGAGCGTCTCCACACTGCCCTTGCTTTTCCCCTGCAAGAGCTGACATGCGTCTCTGTCCTGCAATGTCCATATTAGACATATCCTTAATGTAAAGATCAGGTATACAAACACACATCTCTCTCTGTTATCTTTACTGTGTACCATTTAGACTTCTGCTGTGTACTGTTTTTTAAATATAAAATTCCTTTAGGGAATTCTTAGAAATCCCTATAATGCAGTAAATCCTTTAGTTAATTGAAGTCAGTCAGCAGGCTTTTTAAGACTAATCACTGCTTGACAAATATATCAGGATACTGTATTCACAGAGCAACGTTGATACCGTCATTCATTATTTTATTACTTTACATTAGACAAATTGTTCCATTGAAATCAGAGTGTTCTATCTGTCATAAAAAAAAAAAAAAGTCATTTTCATCTCTTTCTGGGAAAGGCAGGATTAATGTAATCAAACACTTAGAAACTCTTCTACTCAGAGTCAATGTAAGATAATTTACACAGTAGAGAAACAACTTCTAACAGAAGTGGCCAGAACATTTTACCTATTAACAAATGCCTACTTCTGCAAGTTGCCTTTTGAAGGGGAACTAGCTACGCTAACTTTTAGACATCTTACATTTGAAACTGTGTGATAACTATGCAAAAACATTGTCTTTGGGCTGTTCTGTTTTTTCTAACGTACTGAGAGTGCTTTGAGCCAGAAAAAATACACAAATGAAATGCCACATTTTTACAGGGATGCAAGCATTTGTGGGAAGAATAAACTCCTTGTGACTAGGGAACAGTGTATGTGCATTATATATATATATACACAGCTACCTGACTCAAAAAGGGAAGATGAATAACACTGTAAAAAAACTTACATTAAAAATAAACATGGACTTTAGATGCTCATAAAGCAGTGTGGTTTTGCATAAAAATTGAAAAAAAAAACACCAGCTTGACTCTGTATTGACCCAAGTCCTGTAACCAAAGAAAACTTGGATTGATATCAGACCAGTATTTGGTAGAGCAGAATTGCCAAAGTCGTATTTTAAATAACTCTGTATTTCTTGTTGCTCCTAAGAAAGATGCCATGAAGAGGTCCAGCTTTTCATCTGTGAACAGAAACCTCCAGTTCAGGCCTGATTTTATTCTCCATTTGCATAGGAATGTGATAGTTGCTCGTCAGCATCGCAGAGCACTGCATGATTCAGCACAATTTCTTCCTAAGGGACTGGCTGACAAAGGCTGGATGAATAGAGGCGTTTTCACATACACTGGCAGAAACCTGCAAGAGTCTTGGCTGAACTCTCTAGGGCTGGCAATAGCCATTAATCTCTCACTTACGTGAGCACTAAAACTCTATTAATGAGCGCTTTTCTGCGCACATAAACACAGTAGCACTTCCAAGCACTTTTGGCATTAGTATTTTTATTCTCTTTTGGGGGGTGAAAAGTATCCCAGCAATCAAAACATCAGGTTATTTCTCTGCTATTTTACTTCAAATTTTTGTAAGTGTCGTGACAGATTTTTTTACTATTATTATTATACAACAGACATAAGCATGCCGATGCAGCTCGTTATTGCTGCATATCTCTCCCCCATTAAACTCTAAATCTCCTTGAACGATGCCAAAGCTGTTTCTCAGATGGTACACGGAGACTAAAACTAGAGAGTGCTGAGCAGCAGTCCTCTCCCTGTCCTACTTCTCTGTCTCGACATACCAGACACAGTGCCATACCAGTGGTCAGTATTTCCCAGTTTGAAGCACCAGTTTCATTTCCCTCTAGCAGCAAACTTGAATTTAGTTGTTAATAGTCTTCCTATGGCTAATTTGCAGGAGAGCTGCTCCCTCTGCTGAATTTTCTGTCGATCGGCACCGGCACCTGATGTCCTTCCTCACCATGCTGGGCCCCAGCCCGGACTGGAACGTGGGTCTGTCTGCCGAAGACCTCTGTACCAAGGACTGCGGCTGGGTTCAGAAAGTCGTTCAGGATTTAATACCCTGGGATGCTGGCACAGACAGTGGCGTTACCTATGAAGTATGTGGACTATTTGTAATATCTTCAAAACATAAAGTTTACCTTAAAGCAGTGAAGAATGAAAGCTGTTTGATCCATGGTAATGCCATATATGCCTTCACACTACTCTACTAAAAATTTTGCTTATAATGAATTAAAAGTCATTTAGACAGATGCTAGCTACAGTTACTGTCAGTCATTGTGTCTGAATTCCCTGAGGATTATTATTAATGGGATAATATTACATTCGCCTGGGGTATTATTAAATATAAACAGAGGACTTAGTTTGCTCAAAACTAAGCATTAAGGTGTCCAACCCCTTTGATACAGATCTGTGTGCCATCAGCAGCCACACCAACTTGGGTTTTCTACTGGTTCAACCCAATGCCAAGTATTCTGCTTGGCACAGAAAACTTAACTATTCCTTATAGCAGGGAGTGAAACTCTGGACTTGTCATCACCATGAGACTCTAAAATCATCCATTTTCTCTGTCTCCATCACTCTCTCAGTCTAGGAAGAGATTCACATCATCCTCAGGTAAAGTCCTGGTTTTGACCAAATGAGTTATGTCAAGTTAATGAACTAGTTAGGTTTCCATAGGTGACAAGCATACCTACACCATGTGTCTATACAGACAGTATAGACAGCTGAAATTAGACAAGATTAGTCACATCCTCAAATACCACGCATATTCCTTTTTCAGATGACAGAAGATGGTTGTTTTCTTCTTTCAGACCTGGTCTCTTTAGAACCTAAGGAATTTCTCCAGTTATAATGCAGCTCTGGAGGCATACTGAATAATGTTTTTTATTAATGTAGTTATCTAACCACACAACAAGGCATACATCTTATTGTGAACCCAGCTTCAGGGTTGAATCCCAAAGTGTTAGTGAAGTGCTTCCTGCCAAAGAAACCCAAAACACCACCTTACCATTAAGTGTGAATGTACTGAGTTCATCTTATATTGGAATTTCCCCATTTAGCATTTTGGAGAAGTTTTAATTTCTGCAGATTATTTGTATTATTAATAATAATCATTAGTTTCTTTTTTTAACTTTTTTTTTCTTTTTGATTGCAGTCTCCTAACAAACCTACAGTGCCTCAGGAGAAGATCAGACCACTTACAAGCTTAGATCATCCTCAAAGTCCATTTTATGATCCAGAAGGAGGATCTATCAAGCTGGTAGCCAGAGTTGTCATTGAGAGAATTGCACGCAAGGTATAATATATATATCTAAAATTGTCAAGCAAGCAAAACAACCCACTTCATAAACCAAAAAAACAATCCTTCCTTTCCCCTCCCCTCAAATCCACACTCCTTAACCTACCCACAACAAAGATAAGAACAGAAAAGAACTAAAACTGTCTTGGAGGTATTATTTCTCCTACTTCTGGTAATTACTGTATCTGCTTAATTGGGGTTTGTTTTTAAGTATGCATAGGAATTAGAAGAGAAAAAAGTGCTGCAGATGCAATAGTGCCTCACAGTATACTGTTTTAGCCCCTCTCGCTGCATACACGTATGAGTTTCCTGTATCCAATCTCCACAATAATTTCTTTGCAGGGGGAGCAATGCAATATCGTACCTGATAACATAGATGATATTGTGGCAGATCTAGCACCAGAGGAAAAAGAAGAAGGTACATTTTGAATCAGTTTGTGCTGTACTAATTTATATTTTGTTCACTTCTCCACTGTTATTTCTAGATAAGTACAAAACTGACTTAGGAGCAAAAGTCCCACTCAGTGACAAAAAGTGATTTAGGGTTTCATCTTTTCTGGTATCTACTATTAGCCTTCCCTTATACAGCAAAGAAATTGCATGTATACCTGGAAGATGACAATAACAATACAAGCAATAAAAAAGAGAAGCCTTTTGGGGTTCAAATTTTATTTTTTTTTTAAATGAAAGTTGGCAATTGGTCTTTTTTTTTTTCTTTTGGGTTATAACTTAGAAGATAGAATGCAGGAGGAAAGAATGTATCCTATTAGCATCTAAAGTAACCACCAAAGAGAAGCAAACGGAAGACTATTTTTAACATTCACTGCCTTTTCTTGCTTTTTAGATGATACCCCTGAGACCTGCATATATTCAAACTGGTCCCCATGGTCAGCCTGCAGCTCTTCTACCTGTGAAAAGGGCAAGAGGATGAGGCAGAGAATGCTTAAAGCTCAGCTGGACCTCAGTGTACCCTGTCCAGATACCCAAGATTTTCAGCCATGCATGGGTCCAGGCTGCAGCGATGAAGGTAATCAAGAGGAAAGGGTGGAGAAGAAAACCTTGTAGGGTTTACTCTTCCTTTAAAGTTCTTAAAGCTGTTGGTTGCTGTAGTGTGATTTGGGTTATGGCAAACAGGAATAGTTGCTGAAGAATACAAATTGAAGCTGTCTCTGGTCAATTCTGCAGTTCATCTGAGTCGGTGCATGAAGTACACAGAAGTATAAAGGAAAGGAGTAAAGTAAGCAATAGTGGAGAGGTCAGAACGTAAAAGGCGGCATAAAAGTGGTACTACACACAAATGGGCAGCTACAGATTTGTCAGCAACTCTGTTAATATTAGCAATTAAAATGGCTCTCTGTGTTTTAGATGGTTCCACTTGCATGATGTCTGACTGGATTACATGGTCCCCCTGTAGTGTTTCCTGTGGAATGGGAACACGCTCTAGAGAAAGATACGTAAAACAATTCCCTGAAGACGGCTCTATGTGCAAAGTGCCTACTGAAGAGACTGAGAAATGTATTGTAAATGAGGAGTGTTGTAAGTATTTTATTTAGCTTTGTAAATCCAGCCAATAGCAGCAGCACTGCCCAAACCATTTTTTTCTGAGCTCTACTAGTGAATGATTTTCTCTGTCCATTTTGAATAGCCCCTAGCAGCTGCCTTGTCACTGAATGGGGAGAGTGGGATGAATGCAGTGCCAGCTGCGGCACAGGGATGAAGAGACGACACAGAATGATCAAGATGACTCCTGCTGATGGATCCATGTGCAAGGCAGAAACTACAGAGGCAGAGAAATGCATGATGCCTGAATGCCGTAAGTGTCCCTGAGTTTAACTTCTCTGCTATAGAGAGAGGCATAATTTCTCACCCATTGCTCCATCACACAAAGAATATAGCTAAATCAGAAGCAATCCTGCTTTTTCTTGTTCTCCTTAAAATTAGATCCCTTAGGGAATGTGCATTAAGTACCACATTCACCATCAGGATGAGAGTATCAGTAAAAAATATTCAGTGCTATCCAATTACTGTATTACCCATACAGTGATGTGTATATTAGCAAGCTGTACCTAAGCAACTCTAATTTATGGAATATGAGGTATATTTATTTAATTGTAAGGCTAGAATAAAACAGTGCCCTCTCCTTTTAGCCCATGAACAGTTCAGAAATTGAGGTGTTCCTTTTGTGCAGTCAGCCAGTCTCACCCTTACTGTGACTATTGTTTTTAATTTCTCAAGAACTGTTAAGATTTTCATCAAAGACAGAAAGAATTAAGTTTAAAGAGATTTTTGGTAGATAAAATGTGGAAGTATCACATTTTAGACTATATCAATTTGACTTCCAGTTCTGTCCACTGCAACAATCCAGGTTTTTTACAGGAGTTATGATTGAACATACCTTCTTAAACTATTTATTCCCTGGAATCACTGGGACTCTGCAGATATGAACAAGCTATAGGGAAAAATAGCAAAGAAAAGGTATTAAAACCAAGCAAACCTTTCCATTTAATATAGTGTTTTCTGAGCTTCTTCAGCAACATCATTCAGCTTGTGATTCGTTTTGTCCAAAGTGACAACAAAGTATAACTGGTTGATGACATATAAAACATAGTACATTTTCCACCTGTATTATTTTCAAAATTTATACCTTCATAATTTATGTATAACAAGAATTCGTTACCTTTTTATTTTTGTATTAGATACCATCCCCTGTCTACTCTCTCCTTGGTCTGAATGGAGTGACTGCAGTGTAACATGTGGGAAAGGAATGCGAACCCGGCAAAGGATGCTGAAATCTGCTGCTGAGCTTGGGGACTGCAATGAAGAGCTGGAACAAGCAGAAAAATGCATGCTGCCTGAATGCCGTAAGTGTGGGAAACTCTCTGGAAAGAGGAGGCTAATTATGAGTGTCACAGTCTATGGGTCAAAACTCCTCATGGGTTTTTAGCATCACTTCTTAGATAGGAGTGATATCAACTATGGATTTTTTTTTAAATTTTTTATATTATTATTATTATTGTGCACTTTCAGCTATTGAGAGCTGGAATATGACCATGTCTTAATTTCAGCTTGCCTTACTTAACCCTACACTGAAGACCAGTATTGCTTTGGGTATACAGTTTCTGCATATTTAACACACTACAACTTCAGGCAACCATTTGTGCACTTCCCAGTAGCAAATAAGTCAGAATTATAAAACCTATTTTTTACTCCAATACAGAATGTGTGCTAGGAAGGAAGGAAGGAAAGATTAAAGTCACCCGTGTGATTTTTTTTAGCTCACAGAAAGAGCACAGATGAGGCTCGCTCCATTTTTGATACATCTCTGAACTGTACTGTAGACTTTTTACTGATCTACATCCCTTTTCAACCTGGAGTATCATATAAGCCAGCAGATGGCGTGGAGAAAGCTTCATTGATTTTTTACCTTACTCCACCAAAATCCCCTCTTTCTTGGGTGGTGCAAATTTCTACTTGCTTTGCAGTCTTTGTGAAATGTGATAGCCTAAGGTGCTGCTGAATGAATAAGATATGATTGCTTTTAGTTTCCTGTTGCCAGCTAGTTTATGAGGCTTTATAACTAATTACATTATTTTTCACATAAATTATTGGTTAAAAAGGCTTTTACACTGTAATTTGCTAATTCAGCTTTTCTTAAATAACATGAAATATCATTTTGATTATTATTCACTGGGGTTGTAAGTTTTAAGCAGTGTTGGAAGATGAAAACTTTTAGGACATAATGGTATTGCGTCTTAACACACCTCTCCTATGAAGACAGGCTGAGAGAGTTGGGGTTGTTCAGTCTGGAGAAGAGAAGGCTCCAGGGAGACCTTACTGCAGCCTTTCAGTACATAAAGGGGGCTTCCAAGAAAGCCAGAGAAGGACTTTTTACAAGGGCATGTAGTGATAGGACAAGGGGCAATGGCTTTAAACTGAAAGAGGGTAGATTTAGATGAGATGTAAGGAAGAAATTCTTGACTGTGAGGGTGGTGAGGCACTGGAGCAGGTTGCCCAGAGAGGTTGTGGATGCCCCATCCCTGGCAGTGTTCAAGGCCAGGTTGGATGGGGCTTTGAGCAACCTGGTCTAGTGGAAGGTGTCCCTGCCCATGGCAGGGGGGTGGAACTAGATGGTCTTTAAGGTCCCTTCCAACCCAAACCATTCTATGATTCTTTTAGTGAATTTTGCTTATCACATAACATTACCAGTAAAGCAAGGCTTAGATCTCAGACATATCAGATGCTTTATAAATATAACTCAATTTTTAACAGCTTTTCATTATAAAACACACATATGGGTGGGAAAATTGAAGAAGGCACAGGAGAATTATTTATATGTTCTTTGTAATTTTAGTGATCTGCGAGTACCAGTCTTGAAAAAGAAATTGAGGAAAGTGTCAAATAATATTTCTGCTAGAAATGGACTCAGAAAATTGATGTGTAGCCTCACATTTGCTGAAAAGACTGGAGGCTTAAGTTGTGTTCATGTATTTAGGGTGTAAAAACTCATTAGGCACATCTGTGTGTTTCTTCTCAACCTTATGTTTAGATCTCGTGGCTTTCATGTAATATTTCTCATTCTTTGCAGCCATTGACTGTGAACTAACAGAGTGGTCTCAGTGGTCCGAATGCAATACCTCATGTGGAAAGGGCCATATGATCAGAACAAGAATGATTAAAATAGAACCACAGTTTGGAGGAACAGCATGCCCAGAAACTGTCCAACGTACAAAATGTCGAGTAAGGAAATGCCTGAGAGGCCCAGGTATGGAAAAAAGGCGCTGGAAAGAGGCCCGGGAGAAAAGGAGAAGTGAACAAGCAAAAAAAAATGTAGATAGTGAGCAATATCCAGGTGAGCATGAAACCATTTTTTAGTATGCTCATGTCTCTCTGTCTTTTCTGCATATCAGGAGTTGGTGCACAGCTCCACTTCATGCTGCAAGAACATTTTCAGCACTTCAGTCTAGGGAAAGTTTTAGCAATAAAGTAAAGCATACCCACTTTTGATGTTTGCCTGTCACCAAAAACGCATGACCTAAGTTTAGGGCACAATGGAGAAAGGCTCACATCTGTCCATGTTCTATCGCTGAAAATATTTTAGCTGCTTCACTACAAAATGTGGAATGTGAAAAAAATCTAGAATTTAGACCTAGCAAAGGACTGATTGCAATTTCTGCAGACCTGGGTGATAATCTTTGCATTCAGCTACCTTTGAACTTTGAAAATATTTGTTCCTGGATCCAATGCTAAATTTCAAAACTGAATTGATTTCCACCTCAATAATCTGATTCAGACTCAGACTGCTCTAAGAGATCTGCTCAGACTGCTTTTTCAATCAGGGACAGTATTACCAAGCACTGATGCCTCAAATCAATAAAACATAACAACTTGTGGTATAGTTTACGTTATCTGGATATGAATTACTGCTAAGTTGTGGTTCACGCTTGTACAACATTAAACAGTTTCTTAATTTTATCTGTCTTTTATAATGTAGACAGTAAATTTCTTCTTTGATACATTTTTTCCAGTGTTTGATGAATGCACCTTAATTATACTTAACTGGGGTTTCTTAATTCCTGCTGAAATAAACCAGGCAATATGCTTTCTTAGATTCAAAAGATGCAAGTGTGCACACTTGCATAGTGGTATACATATTGAGATATGTAGGCTAGACTGAAATACTAAAAACTTAATCAAATTTCTTATTTTTTCAGCTTGTAGGCTGAAACCATGGACTGCTTGGACAGAATGTTCTACACTCTGTGGAGGTGGAATTCAGGAACGCTACATGATGGTAAAGAAGAGGTCCAAAAGTACCCAGTTTACTAGTTGCAAAGACAAAAAGGAGCTAAGAGCATGTAATGTTCATCCTTGTTAACAAAACACAAGGTTTCCAAGTGATGCACTCTGAGCTAAATGGAAAGTCAACCTTGGTTTGGTTTTTAAAACAAAAAAATATAAAGTGTATATTAGTTTTCATTTTTGCAGTGTGGTTTGCTTTTTAGTCTTGCTGGTGCAAGAAATATATTTTATAAATATTTCCTCACAGATTTATGCTGAGAGTAAATCTTTGGTACTCCAGCCAGCCCTTAATGCATAAAAATAGAAAGTCATTATGAGTCATTTAACTAAAATACAGATATATCTGTGGACATGGAATAGCCATATAGAAATACTACTTGTAAAGACATGGGATGCATGCATATTAACATAACTAAGTTAAAGTAACATGTTTCATATGTGGGAGGATTTCTCTCTCGATTTGATTTTGAAAATCCAAAGCAGTGCCTATGTGATTACACAACTATGCCAAGGAGTAATTTCAGTAATGCTGGTTCAATAATATTAAAGGTGCATGTTTATATTTTTACACTATTGGGTTAAGCTGATAGTTATAATAATTATCCTATATACTTCTCCTCACATGGATGCTATGGTCCATGCAAAATGATCTTTGTTTCTTTAAAACTTAAAAAGGAAATAATTTTTGCAGCTCAATAGTGATGTCTGCCCACTACATAGTCACAGTCAAAACAGCACACAAAGAAAACACGTGAATGGCATGCTATATCTAGATGCCATATTCATATATTGGGTGTATCCACTGTCTCTCAAAAAGGATACATAACTAACAGAAATTGGTCCAAACACAGAGTCACAACAGCTGTGTCATGGAAAGACTTCCACATGAGAGACACTAAAAAAATTAGATTCAGTTTCGTGAGGATGTTAATCACAGGCAAAGAGAGAAAGAGGTTTATAATATAATAAAAATGGTAGAGAAAAGGTGGGCCAGGTTCTCATGCATCCCTTGTAACAAACAAAGGGAACTGAGCCTCTGAAATGAAACAATGACAGCCTCTTAAAATATTAATTACAGATTGACACAAGAATAGATTTACAACAGTGTCACTGATGTGTTTTTACTCAGAGTATAGGAGGATCTAAGAGTTACTAGATTTGAGAGAATTACTCATTTGTAGATATATTAGCCAGGATAAATATCTTCCCTGACCTCTTGAGTGATCAACAGACTGCCAGAGATTAGAAGATAGCTCCTCACCATTCTAATTGCTATTTTACACAGTCTCCTGCAGCGTTTAGCTCTCATCCCTACACAAAATCAGGTGTAGGACCAGCAAGAACTTGGGCTTCACTTGCTATTGGAATATAATTCTGTCCCATAAGTTTAACAATATAACATTAAAGATGAGAGGTGAAGGTGATGGGTTGTCTTTTGGTCTAGGAAAGGCAGCATACAGCTATGTCTCTACATAAGTAATAACAATGCACTGAAAATAAAGACTGTTGATGCTGACTTAAAACAAGCTTGAGAGAAATGAATGGAGAAAAATTTATTTTATAGTCTCTTTAAACCAGCCTTAAGTAATTTACTCACTTCCTTAATACTCGGTCACAATCCTGAGAACCTGACACCCAGGTTTTAAGTGTCTGCATTTGAAGTGAACCACAACCCACTGAAGTTGTTCAACTGCCCCATCGTTACCCTGGGAATGAATCCTCTTGTTACCTCCGTGTACCTGAACGGGCTGGACGGGCTGGTTGCATTACACTGTAGGGCTTTTCATCATCATTTCTCCACTGAACACTGCAAGGGCTGCTCAGGACTTCCACAGCGGTTGCATCCCACCCCCTCAAGGCATTTTACTACTTTTTTTAGATCTGGAATGAAGGGAGGGCCAGGGAAATAATGGAACCAACCGCAATGTTAAGCCTCTCCTGCCACTGCTACATGAAATGGGTGCAAGCCCATAGTGAACCAAACCAGGAGAAAAAAGAATACAACAAGGTTTAATGCTAGAACCAAACATGTTACATTTTGCACAGCTTGGCTCATTTAATAATATTAATTCAGATAGTTTGCCTCCTTGTGCCTGTTGAAAAATTCTGCAGTTTAGGTCTCTATAGCACTGTCATTACAGTGTAGCAGCAAGACTGTCCCTAAGTAATGTATTTATGATGTTACCTTGCATATTACCCTTTTATGACCAAAAAAAACCCCAAAAAACCAAACCAACTAAAAAACAGTGGAATGGTATAGATACTGGAGGCGTTACCAACTGAGCATATTTCAGGTGAAGAGACAGATGGCTGCAGGGAAGGGCTACAGAGATTAATGCCAGGCACTCAGCCAGGGCAGAGCTTCATATGCAATCAAGACTCACACACCACCTACCTTTGTGAGCTGCTTTGCTAAGCCTGACCAGAGGCTATCCCAGCTGAGGCTAATCATTCAAAAAAATAACCTTTGACTAAGAAATGTGTGACAGAGTAGTTTTTGCAGGCTTGGATCCATGGGAGCTTGGAGCAGAGGGAGCAGCAGAAGAAAGTTTTTCCTGAATGGGAAAATAAATGCTGTGAGTTTGTGGACTGTATTTTATCTCATCAACCCTTACCACTTGTTCAAGCTAATCTTGCAAAACTCTGCCTGTTTCTGCAAATAATCAATTAAAAACAATGTTATTTACAATTTCATGTTTGTTCCAGTTAATCAAGCCATTTTGTCTTTTAATTACTCCTTTTGCCAAAGGCTACATAGTCCAAATACACCTTTAGGTATGTAGGAAATACATAACATATTTCTGAATGTGCCCACAAAATTGTCCATTAAAATAATCTGGCATTCCTTTCACTGTGGTTCTTACTAATTTGATTCTCCATACACTTTTTTTTTTCCTCCTAGGAGGCTGTTCGGTGTGATTTCCAGTCATTTCTCTTAGGCTCATTAAAGTTATGAACGTTGGAATATTTTTTCCCCCCACCTTGTTAATACATGCAATGACAACATAGATTGCACTGGGTCAGAAGCACGTGATCATTCCTGCCTAGGTTCAGCTTTTTCACACTTTTTCTGTTGAAACATTTTACAAGTCACTTGTCTTTCTTCTAACTTGATACAAAAAAAAAAATATTTAAGCTTGTTACATTTTGTAAAAAAAAAAAAACACAAACAAAAACAAATGAAGAAAAAATGAGGTTGATTTTCTATTCAGAAAAAAAAGCTCTGATACACAATATGTAGAAGTATTGCATTGTTACTGTAAACTTTCTAGTAGTGTAATAGCCACTGATTATCAGTCAATAAAAATGAGACCTGTTATCTCACTTATCTCCTGAATAATACTGCTAAACTCAAAGCACAGATATCACTCCAGTTTTGTAGAGCTCAACTATCAGATTTTAGCATTGTGTGTATGGTTTTTTTCCTAACATACAAACTGTAGAAGCTTTACACATAATAAAAAAGAAAAGCTAGGGGCTTAACAAATGTACAGTAGGACTCTGTGTGTGCAGCATACAATTTAAACAAAATTTTATTTGATTGCATTTTTAGAATTCCTTCGTTGTTTTTGTTTGCTGTGGAATTATGAAAAAGCTACCATAAATATTTCTTACCAAAGTCTTGTGTAGATGTTTTGTAGCTGTCTGGCTAACACATTATTATTATTATTATTTTGGAATAAAGACATCTTTACTATGAATTTTACACTTGTATGAGATTCTGTTCAACCCACGCACTTATCAATATAAGGAGTCAAGTTGTGCTCTTATTTACATTTCACTTCTGTTCAAGCTAACAGGATATCTGGAGTGAGCTGGATTTTACTAGAGCCAGTCATTCTTTCCAATCAGAAGTCATTTACACCGAGGTTTTTGTCAGATAGTTTCTTTTTCTTTAGAAGTCACAGGCTAACTTAGGATCGTTGCTCAAATTACCCTGTATTACTCTCATGTAGGTTTTGTTGCTGTTGTTGGTTTTTAATAAAAGAGAAACTATTTAAAAGAACACATTTTAAAGCCTGGTGAATGGAAAAATTATTAAGGGAACTTTGAAAAAGTCTGAGATTTTGTGAAACTTTCAACTCACATTTTGTGCGACTAGATGATTTAGGTATGCTGTGAGCATGAGTACAGCACTGGTAATTACACAGAAAAGTACAGGACTTTGGGGGAGCCGCTCAGCAAAGCTGCTGCTGTAGAAATGCAACTATAAGTAACACCCTGCAGCCAGCTAAAGTGACCAGTGTGGTCGTGAAAAAACTCTAAAACTAAAGCGTAACAAAGCTGAGGTGGACCTAGGGGTGGATGCCTGGAGATGACAAGCTAGGAGCTGCTTACTGAGAACTGAGGGCAGCGTCTTGTCCATTAAAACTCCCCTGGCGTTTAGCTGTTTGCTCTCACTAGAAAAATGCTCGGTGTTTCCAAGCAGCTGTCTGGAGGCAGGTTTGTCAGTGTGTACAACAGCAGCATGAGGCACCCCAGCAGTGCTGCTCGCCTGCAAAGAGCTGTCTACTGACAGAGCATCTCTGCTCCAGCGGCGCTGGGCGGCTCGGAGGGACCACGTCTCTGCTGCCAAGCCCCTCTCTTCAGATACTCTGCCGTAGCATCATGCCGTTTTTCAAAGCACAAAGGCAGATTAACTCACCTCCCTCCTTGTGTTTGTTGGCAAATAGGGGAGTTTCAGCAAAAATTGCTAATCCTTTTGTCTTCAAATAAGACCAACAGCACTGACCCTGCCTAGCTTGAGCAGAGTAGCCATTGCAGTGCCAGAGTCACAGCAGCCTGGCTTAGCAGGACAAGTCAGCTGGGCACCGTCACATCACGTATAACCAACGGAGACAGACTTTTCTGAAGGACACTTTACAGTATCCAAGTGACCCAACTCTTTCTCCACTGACAATGAGAAGCTAAGTGAATTTATGGAGCAATTAAATGTTCTGGCGCAGTGAATGGCGAGACATCTGGAACAGCAATCATGATCTTATGGCCCATAAAGTTGTATCAGACCAGCTTTTCCTCGGAAGGGGTCACAGAGCGCCTAAGTCAGCAGTGAACATACGGCCTCTTTAAATGCTAGCCATCCAAGTGACTGCTTGGGACCTACTTGACAGTACGCCTGCCCTAACTTAGGATGCTCTCCTTTGCATGAACGACACACCTAAGCCATCACCAGCATAGCAGAAAGATGATGGGTAGCGCAGGTCCTCAACCATGATTTGTAATATGAGTAAATCAATTAACTCTCCTTCTAGAGGTATCTGCCATTCTCAGGGCCACAGATACTGAGTTTCTGGGGTGGGAAAAAAACTAGCAAAACTGAAATTATGCACAGCTCAGCTAAAATCTGAAGCCTATCACTGCAGACTATTTAACAACTATCATTTCCATTTCTGATATAATTATTAATGCCACAACAGATTGTCACATGGCTACGCTCTTAACTGCAAAGCAAACTATAGTGTATACGTGTGCACGTGCGTGTGTGTATAAATATATATATGGTATACAGTGCATACATACACAATTTTTTCATGTTTTATTTCCACTTAGGAAGCAGCATACTAACTACTAGGGGAAAAAAAACCCAACCTTTACCAGTAAATTGAAATGTGCTTAAACATCTCTTGGTACCAAGTTTCAGGCACTTGGTGTTCTTTGCTCCACATGCAAACCCATTTAAGATCTTTATTGCAACGCTTTAAACTTTAGGACTCAGTCACTTCATGCAGTGTTGTGCAAAACAAAGCAATTACAGGCCACCTGAATGATATTGAGTTCTGTATCCTCTGGTTTCCAAAAGACAGAACAGTTTGTGCCATAACTGATGGGCACATTAACTGCTCAGTAGGCAATGACATTTTTCACATGTGGCCTTAATGCATCTAAAATGCTAACACTTGGAGCTCTACATTCTTCTCATCTTCTTCATAAAAGTCCTAGGGGACATCATTTACTCCACCATCAGTAATAAACTTGCAAACGCTGAGACAGGGAAGTCCTCCCTTTCTGCTTACTTATCACATTTCCACAAGTGGAAGAAATGAAGCCTCTCAGAACTCCCAATTTGCTTCCTTTTCATCAGCAAATGGCAGGGTACTTTGAAATAGGTCTTAAAAATATACATGTGATGTAAGTTTCAAAGAGAGATCAGAGGTTGCTTCCAAACACAGTAAGCATTTCCCACCACCCCTCTCACTGCACTGTTTGAACCAGCAGTGGCATTGCAAGCAAAGGCCTAAGTGTGACTCGGACAGACGTCTCTTAGGGACTCTATCACGATTCTGTAGCAGCATTTGGAAAATTGCCCGCCGTCTTTGAAAGGCCAAAAACCCCTGCATGTCGCCTCCATTGTGCCAGCCACCACCTCAGTGTACTTCGTGGGCTCAGCCTAAAAGCTGTCCCAATCACCACAGTCAAGACAGCGCCAACTCAACAGCCTCTCCATGGAGCTTGGACATGCCAAGAGACAACGCTCCACAGGGAAAGGCCGAGGGCACAGTACAACACCTGCATTTTAGGGCGTATCAGAAGTTCTGGGTTTAGGCACACCAGGCAGGTTTAGGCACACTGTGAATCCCCAGATGTGGGGAACGATCACACTCTTGGTGCTCACCCATTCACGCTGGGAGTAACCAAGGGCCGTAAACACTCGCCTACCCAAGGCCCAAATGCAGAAAGGACTCCAGAGCATTATGGTGTGTACCAAACCACCTTTACCTAAACTGCCTTTTATCTGTAAAAAGATAGCGAGTGCACATGCATATAAAGAAAAAGAAACAGGACACATGACTAAATCACAGAATCTTTCCAAGCAATGCCCTCTCTTCCACCCCAAGAGCTGGATGATGCTGAAAAAAGCCGTCCCCTCCCTGTGCCTGTAGCGGCTGGGGCTAGCACAGAGAAGGAGGTATGATTGAGTCTATACAGAAAGCACCACTACCTCTGTCACAGTTGCTCTGCCAATACTGCCTGTAAAACTAGATTGGACAGGACTAGAGCTAGAGTTAGAAGAATAAAGAAGTCCCAGAGCTGGCTGACTTGCAGCAGCGTCCAGCTTTGGGGAGGTGATGAGCACCACATGGGGAGAGCCAGTGGCTCATCCCTGCATCTGAATAGCTTAATGCTCGGGCCAGCAGAATGAGGGGTGCCAAAAGCATCATCCAGCTCCTGGAGAGGTAGAGTGAAGACAACACATAAGAGTAGCCAGTGGTGTATCCACAAAGTCTCCTTAAGTAACCGCCCCCAGACAGGACTAACAAGGTTAGGGTTAGGATTTATACTTTTGTGTTTCAATATAAGCACTGAGCCAAGAGACCTGGGCCAACAGCTGAAAAAAATGTAGATAATAGATCCCACACTTCACCCATAAACCTTGAGATATTACATATTATTTTCCCAGAATACTTTATCAACATAAGTCAGAACTTAACAACGACAAAAAAGGAGGTTTTTACTTACAGAATCCTTTAGCCCACTTGAGGGAACCAAACCAATGTCTAGAAAAGAAAAGAAGGGGTCTAGATTATAATTTTAAAATGTGAAAGTGTCTATATAATGAGTTCAAAATGCATAGTGTTATGAATAGGAGAATACAATTTTTATACCACTTACATAAAAAAAAAAGATGTGGAGAACAAGACAGAAGTACTATTCCTGTATTTGTACAAGTGCAAACAAGCAGCTATATTATTTAGAAAGGTTAAAACATTTACGCTCTATCCCAGAAGTCTCCATCAAAGGAAGAGGCAAGTATTTGTCATACTGTGTACTTGCAAACATATAGTTCTGCTTCCTTTTCTTTGACATGTTTCAACTTCTAGTTTATATCTACCGTAAATATCGGGAATGAGCATAAATATCTGTAAATAGATCATTCCTGAAGTACACAGCGGTGTACAGAAAGGAATATTGATCTCAATGTATGTACATACACAGGCTTGAAATGTCTTTATTGGAACCCTACCAAAAAATAAAATCACAGCCCACTAGATGGCACTGGAAGCCAACACAGACAGCTGCGAGTTTAAAAAACAAAATGCTAAAACCCCAGCTAAGCAATAGAGTCTACATGCACAGTGCCACTGATCGCAAGGATCCGCACAGGGTGTAAGTCAGCATTTTTCTCTCTGTATCTGCCAGCTCACGACTGCTGACACCGACAGCCTTACCACTGCAGACGTGCCAGGTACCTCTCAGGGAGGCATGAATCTTGTCCTAACCGTCTTTAATTAGCTGCAGAAATGCTAGTGGATGCAAATTGTATGGGAAGGGGGCGAGAGGGAGGTAGTGAAATGAGCTAACAATCTATTTTCCACCCATGAAGACACAGACCCCTGTGGACTGCTCTTCCAGTGAGGCACCCATACCTTCCCCCAGCGAAAAAGCATTTTTTTGAATCTTCAGAAGCAGTTACCCTGCAGAAATCCTACAGTCCAGGCAATAAACCACTGGGCTAGGAGGCAGGAGGCCTAGGGCTTCAGACAGTCCTGCGGAGGAGGGCAAAGGATTCGAGGTTTAAAGCCAACCTCCCCGAGTGCTCCCGCTGGGGCACAGGGGCTGGCGACCGAGCTGAGCCCGGGGCTGTAGCCGGGCTTCCCGAGGCGCCCACAGGGCTGGCACGGAGGAAAACATGTTGGCTGAAGCCAGAGTTAGAACCAGGCATCGGGTTTTGAGGCTGATGTGACTCAAGAGTCATTTTGGTGCCGAGGTTCTTCTTGGGTAAGGTTTTCTGTACTCAAGACAGTAAAGCGCCTGTTGTGGTGGCATTATTTTATTCACCACTATTGTGTAAAGATAAGCACTTTTGGGGTGAAAATGGTTTAGAACCGTTAAGAAGTCTGAATGACTTTCACAGCCTGTGCACAGAAAAGCAGCCGCAGCCTTCACCTAGTTGATTTGCGTGCAATGGGCAGCTACACCACATAGTACTCCTACCTACATAAAATCTCTTCTGTGCTCCTATAAAGCATAGCTTACAGGACTGGAAAGCTTTTCTCTTCTCAAAAAGCATTTAGAAAGCATTGTCTTTGTGAAAAGCCATCCAAGAATTACTGTGTCATGTACAACAACCCACACACCATTAACAAACGGCAAAGTACTCCTTACCATTTAACATAAATAATGCAAAAAAAAAAAAGAAAATCAGTAATACTTATTTTGTACAAGTTTTAAGTCCAGCTTCATGCTGCCAGGTACCACTCGGTACACAACCCCCAGACCTTTTCAGTCCCACACTGCTCTCCTGGCGAGAAACCTGGAGAAACGTCGACCGCGCTCATGACGAGCCGGGAGCAGAAAGGGTACGGCGGGCGCCCACCGGCACGGTGTCACAGCCGGAGGGCTGGCCGGCTCGGGCGGGAGCAGCAGGACAAATGTACCAAGGTAGGGACAGCGCTAGGTTTGCCCTTTTTTTCTTCAAAGTCAGATCACGTAAAGCCATTTGCTGGGTCATCTAAAAGACGTCGATGACGGAAATACGCCTTTCAGATTTTGGGTGTCAGGAACAAGGAGGCCCAGGTTCAAAATGCTTTATGTCTTTCTTGGAAAAACAAACTAAAATGTTAGCTTATGCCACTAGTTGGGTATAATACATAAAGTTTTTTGACTCAGAATCGGAAAAGGGAAAACAAACCTGAAAAATTAATCTTTTGGGGATTAAACATAACTTTAAAAACTTCACATACAAGTACCAATTTAGGAACATTTTCACTGCAGTTGAAGTTAAATATTTTAAATGTATTGTTTAGTTTCACATGAGCTAACTGTTTCAAAACAGCTTTTTATCCTTTTTCACATTAAAGTACATTCTAAAATTAAAACAGTCTTATAAGTCAAGAAAACAGTGGCCTTCCTTGTCTATTTTGATGTAATTTGGAAAATGTTTTTAGCGTGAGTCACCTAAAAAAGCAGAACATTTAAAATTCTTTATAAAAAAAATAAATTATTAAATGTTATTTTTTCTATTTTTGCCAATTAGGAAAAAAAAATAAAAGTTTCAATTATCAATAAGAAATACACATATGCATATTATTCCAAGTAAAAGTTACCAAATTAATTCTCATTTACAGTAGGCGCTGCTCTACTAATTAAGGTACAAATATTATATTGGTGATTAGAATACATAATACACAAAGAATACTCCTAACATTTTTTATTATATGAATGATAAAAAGAGCTTATTTACTCAATTTAGAATTTAAATGTAAAATGTAACTACCAGCCAACTTAATATTCCTTTAAAGTATTGGATTTCTTACTGAGGTTTCTCTTTTCTGTTTATATTTGGACCATTAGGTGAAAATTTATGGTATGCACTAGCATACAGAGCATCCTGCCTGCAACATTTCAAGAAGGGAAAAGTTGTTGGAGGAGTAATTCATGAGCAGAGCTGTACTTCCACGCAGTCTTCTTCGACCACAGGGCTAACAGGACAGGTGGGGAACGGGTTTTGCCCTTTTTTGTATTGCTAGACGCTGAAGTGCAGCATTTTTTCTAAAGTAGTATAGAAAATTACGTCTGGGGCTTGGTATGCCTATCTTCTGTATATCCGTTTAATATGTTTAAATACATTCGCAATTAATAGTTTGCTTTCCTGAAATAGTTTGCTCTCAGATGCATTTTTTAGAGCTTTGCATTTCTATGGTGACCAAAGCCAGACTAGCTTCTCTAACTGGGGACAATTCAGTTATTTCTGTCCTGCTGCAGTGATCTTTGTTTTCTATTTGTAGTTAAAAAGAAAAATTACAAAAAAAAGAAAACAGAGCTGATTGTACAGAACACACCTCTAACTGAGGCAAAGGGTGTTTATTTTTGTGTTTCATTAATTCCAGGAAAATTAATTTCAATTAATTTCTTGAGTTCCTTCAATTAATCACTTGAAGCTATTTCCAAAAGAAAGAAACGTGCAGAAAGAAAACCTGTAACCTCCACATCCAGACCAGGCTGGAGTCTCCATCCGAGACCCCTCCAGCGTGTCGGCAGGCGGCACGGTGCAGAACGGGTATCAAACACGGTGGCTTTGCTCTTCCCAAGCCACCCGAGCCCCAGCAAGCAGCTCCGGCACAGAGCTGGGCGAGGGAGCAGGGTGATGAACAGGAGCAAGCAGAGCTTCCCGTAAATCAGCAGAGCGCTTTCGACTCGAGAGAGCTATGAAGCTAGACGGGCTGCTGCAAAATGCTATCTGGCTCACCCGCACAAATCCAGACCCGCCAAGCACCAACAGACAACGGCGAGTGGGTCAGACTACGCCTGTAAAAGAGGACGGGCTGCTGCAATCTGAAGGGGCTCTAGGACGTCACGTCAGTTCTTCAGGCACCTACTGAACATAGCTCCAACTCAGAACACACTCCTTACACGCTCTAAAATATCACCATCTCTTGAAAGCGAGATTTCTCTTTTCATTAAGACAGTACTTTGGAGCAAAATCACTTCGGCGTAGATCCAAAAAAGAACTCTGTTCAAATCATCAACGTTGTCATGCTTAAGCTTGAGGTACGTGGCCCACAGAACATACAATAATTTAGGCATCTGAAATCTCTCACTGAATGTTTTGGAAGAGCCAGGCCCCTCAGAATTGATCCCATAAATAACAGCAGGGAAATGATTGCTCAACCCCCCATTTTCAAACTGCTCCTTTAGGTCTATTGTCTTCCCTGAGCTACTCCTGCTGGCATGAAGTGATTATGTTAACGTAACTGGATACTGGGTGATATGACTACAGAGCAGCTGGAACAAAGCACAATCTCAGCAGAGCAAACTTTGCTTGTGATACAACAAAACCTGTTCCCTCTTCCCTCCCCTCAAATCCCCAAAGACCAGAATGTTACAAAAGCAAGAACTAGGTTGCTATGACTACTATAAATTAACATCAACATCTTCTCCTTAACACTGTCTTTCTTAAAAATCTAGGGTTTAATCATATAACATACTTTGAATCTTAATCTAAAATTTTCCATATATGTTTCTGATTTAATGTATGCTAAAATTGTTCAGATATTTCAAGAATTCATTTAAGAGAACATGTAGTGCTTTGCCCACAGTTAATTTTTACAGCCCACCATGTATTGTAGCAGGGACTTATGATTTGGCAAGGAGGATGTCTTCTTATTGTTAGTGAGAGAGAGGAAGATGCTCATCTTTCCATCTTCCCAAAGAACCACATATGGATAAACTAGGCAGTTTTATAACGAACCTCAGTGTACACCAACAGGCTCTAGCTGACGAACGCGATGCCACCACAGGGCTGTTGCCGGTGCAGTGTGTCCCACAGAGTCACTTACTTCTAACTACAGCGCCCAGCTCTCCCCACGCATTCTGGGAGGCCAGGCAAAAGTTGGGCTGCAGAGCCGAAACTAGTCTGTGGGACTAGCTCTCTATACCTCCACGCTTCATTTGTATAGAAGGACTGATAACAATTTCTTCTCCAACTTTTTCGCCTATTTAGATTGGGGAGTGGGTTAGATCAGACATTGTTTTATTGTATGTTGTTTAGTGTAATGGGTCCTTACACCTTTCTCGTTCACTATATATTTCTTCAGTGGAGTAATAATAATGTCTGAAAACCTGATCTCTGCAAAAACGATTCTTCCCTGTAGAAAAAAGGACTGACAAAGTGAATTGATCATACTTTCTTCCTAAAATAGGGTTAAGGTTGTGCCTGTTTTGAATCCTATTAGTAAATTACATTACTCAAGCCAACATCTCTATTTGCTACAGCGAAATTACAAATTAACCCCCTTTAAAAGTAGGTCAGCTCACATCACCTAAAAGATCAGTAGTGTGTGATCAATCTTAATATCGTTATCAAGTAATCTGTAGAAAACTGTTTGGCAGACAATGCACTTTGACTCCATGCCCAGGGCTTCTGCTTTGTGATTAATGATTGTGCTATTCCCCATTTGTCCCCTGATAAGTTACACCTGTCCACCACTTAAGCAGACTTCATCTGAAATTCATGGAAGCATTAAAAATCACCAAAAGGGAAAGAAGAACAAAAGAGGAAAAATGTTCTCAGTATTTAAGAAAAAGTTGCTGGAAGTTCACATTTCAGTCTTACTCTTTGACAACCATATACTTTCAGAGTACTTCTGATTTAATGCTTTCCAGATGTATACAATACTTTTTACATGTACGAGACTGAACATACACTTACCATTAAAGGAGATTTTCCCTGTTGTACTATTATCCAACCCACTAAAAGAATAGAATTTATTGTCTACAGGTCAGACTAAATTCAGCTGCAGTCCTCTAAATACCAGCTGGTAAACCTGTGTAATATATGGATAGTGGATATTTGTGTGATGCCATTTACTGAAACTACATATTTTTGTCCTGCAGTATTTTCTCAAAAGGTTATTGACTGAATCATTGCTGACTGATTTACTGCCGTATGCGAACCATCTCTTTTGGCTGCTGCCAGTGCTGCAGTTCATCTAGACACGGGAGGCCAGCAAAAGGCTCTGAGCTGCTCAAGATCTATGTCTGCCCTTCAAGTGGGATTTATACATGGCATGGACTTCATTTTGGATTAAATGCAACTGTGAATATCATTAATGATTAACACGATTATAGTTTCCTCGGGTGGTTGTTTCATACCATGAAATGCTGGGTAGCAAAAAAGGCTTAATGGCTGAAAAAAAGTGAAAAGTGCCTTCCTCCCTGCTTGTCTTGGACTAACTACTGGTCCACACCCCCAGTTGTGCCAGTACAACTATTTGTGGGACTGAACTGTGCTCAGGGTACCACCTTGGCTTAAAAGGAAAGCAGAAACTGAGGGGCTGCATGCTACTGCACTGGGACAGAGACAAACTGCAGGCAGTAAAAATAGCCTTAGACTGACATTGTCACGGGACACTTTGTTACGTCTTCAACAGACACATGATAGAGAGCACCCAAGAGGCCAAATAAGAATTACATAAATACCAAATATAGCTTACATACTAACAAACACCCATAGCTGTTTGCTTCATTTACTCCGGCATCTGTAATAACAATACCATTTGAACAATGCAAGGACAGGAGCAGGATTTTTACCTCATATTCAAATTCTGAGGCATTATAATGTTTTACACAGCTGCATTTTGCTTCATTTGTTTTTCCTGACAGAGAATATTTCCTGTTAATTTTTTCCAAACAGCTTACTGGCAAAAGACGGTGCCACGTATTGGCATTTTATAACTGCGGCTAGCTCGGCCATGTGGTGAGCAGAAGAGCCTACACCTACCCCGCCCTCCAAAAAACCCCTTTTAAAATAAAGAACTTGTCTGTTCAGAACTGGAAAAATATTTCCTCCAAAAATCTTACCAAGAAAAATAATGGGTGGGTGCTTTCAAGCTAATTTTGGTGTTTTCTCAGGCAAAACTTGGGAATATGTTCAGAACCTAGTTCAGTACATTTCCTGCATGAGTCTATAGAAGACAAACAACCCAGTGATTTCAACAAGATTTCAGTGTGTCAAAGAGGAAATAATTTGAACAGCATTTCTTGGAGCTTTTTTGCTCTTTTAGAAACTCCTCAGTACCCTCTTGCATTCTTTGATTTAATATTTAAAGAAATATTAATCGATCTCTCTGGGAGGCCTATAAAACTGAGTGCATCTCTGGCTGCAATAAAGCCAGCAGAAATTGTATAAAAACATAACATTCACATGGCTGATACTTAACTCCTCAAGAGATTCCTAATTCTTTATATCTCCTAGTTACACATTTCCTGCAGCCAAGAGATGACTAAAATGATTTAACTGAATTTCACAACTTTGCAGATAATAACCGAGAACAGCAGGCAAAATTGCAGCAAAAAAGCAAACATCTTTCCTCCCCTGCTCACCATGACTCTATTTCAGTGGCTTGCTTCACAAAATAAACAACCTTCCCAGCACAAAAAGCAGTATGAATCCTGTGATTTCAAACTAAGGTATGTGAGGGTTGGTTGGTTTTTTTTTAAGTCCACATCATAAAACACAAATGTTTTTTTATGAAATGCAAGTGCCCTGTGTACAGTTCTCCTTGCAGCCTTGAATGGACACCTTGCCTCGTATGTGCTAGAAAAGGTGGTATCTAAAGGCACAGGTATCTTCCCCTGCCAGAAGGCTGAACCTGCAAGCATTTAATAGTAGTAAGAGATACAGAAATACAGTCCCCATCCCTTCCCCTGACATTAAGCAGTTCTTCTCATCAGAACCAGTGAAGTTCCCTTGTAGAAGGGTGTGAGAGACATTGCACATTGTCCTGGCAAAAGCGAAGAGACAGCATATCCCAGAAGAGAAAAACACAGTCGAGGAGGCTCAGCTTCCCATCCTGCTCTCCCCAGGACTGAGGAAAAGGGCTGGGACGACATAAGACCAGATGGAGGGAGGACAAACCTTCCACGGAGCGGCTCAGCAAATGCTCTGTCGCCCAAGAGCGAGACTTCCTCAGCTCAGCCCTCTCTACATGCCTTCCAGCCCTGTGCTGAGCCCAGGATTTGAACCATCTGTGCTAGATCTCCACAGTAATAATCTAATGTTTTCGTTGGCCACAAAGTTGGAAAGAAACAATAAAGGAGATAAAATGTAACAAAAGCCAAAGAAGTGACAAAACAAATTAAACAGCTGGAGAAAATAGAGCAAATGCATAATAAATATAATCATTAACATCCCCCATGTGCCAGTAATTTGACAGGCAAAACCAAGGATGAATCAGATATTTTCAAAAGTTTTTAAAACCCAAGCTGTTACTCACAAATCTGACTTGATTTTATTTTTCTAGAGATCCTTTGTTTCGTTACGTTGGGTACACACTTCATACAGCGATGGTTTAACTTTACACACAAACAGAAAAACAGAAGTGTCGAGCCTTGCTGATCTTACAGAGACCTAACAGTTTTAACGGCAACAGTATGATTTACTATAAACCGCTTGTATACCATGAGTGGTTTTAGTGGCTACAAAAAAGAAGGGGGGGGGGGGGGGGGGGGGGGGCAGAATTAGGTCCCATTCAAGGGACCTATGTTAATAGGCATTTGGAAACCCCTTCAACAAATGGTGGCTGGAGGACATGGAAGCCAATAATATTCCATGCAAATATAAGAGGGGTTGGTCTATTCCTCTTTCTATCCCAAGGGGTCATTATTATTTCTGTACATATTATTAATGCTACTTGTCTTTCCTAGGCTCATTATTTTATGTAACAGCTGAAAAACTAACAGCCTTGTGATGCTTAGCACTAGCTCTGTGTTACTACAGTAGGCAGGTTCACAGGAAAACACATCAATAAGCATTATATTTATTAATAAGTATTTGTTGAATCAGGACCTCTGCTTTTTTTTCCTCTTTGAGATACGGATGCAGCTGCATCTATACAGTATTTTACCATTATAATATCCACACCCTCAGGAATGATGAATATCTTGAAACACTAAGCTTAGATAGCTTTCCACCTCAGAAGTATCTACTTTTAGAATATGTTGAATAACACCTATTGCTGTTTGCCCCCTTCCACCTGTTTGCCTCTGGATACAGAAGAGGTTTCCAGAATTCAACCTGGTCCTAGAAGGGTCAGCAATAAAGTTTAAGAGGTTTGCAATTAAGTCTTTAAACTGATACTCAGATTCTAATCCAGTTTACTGAATGAACAGCTAGTAGTAAGAAGAGTTTTCATAATATATCCTTTAATTTATAGATACCAGGGGGACATGGGGGGTGGTGGTAAAGGGGTTATTTCCTTGGATTTTTTTAAAGGGAGAAGTAAGCCAGGAGAGCATATTGCTCTTCTCTTTTTTTTTTTTTCTCCCCACAGGACATTTTATTGTCAATGTTGCACACTTGATTTTTTTTTTGTTTGTTTGATAGTTTAAAGGCTCCTTACCTTTAACATCCCAATGAGTTAAAAGAAAGTTTTAGCCTTGGTTTATTAACTGCATAACTCCACTGACTCCAGTGGAAAAACAGTAAGGATCAATCTGTTCTACAGTGTTCTTCAAAACAAATTATTAAAACATCACATAACTTTTTCATGAGGTGTAAATCCAAACTATTGCTCACACAAAAAAACATGCAACCAAATTATAAAAGGAGGAATCACATAAAGCCTCATGAATCCTGATACAGGCTTGCATTCCTAGGTGGATCAAGCACAGCTTTTTTTCCTGTGATTTCAGAAATCCTATTTTCATTTAGACCACTCTGAGGCAACAGAAATACTTTTTTCTTCCTCTCTGGCTAAACTGTTTATCCTTGCCTCACTTCCCAGAGCCACAAAGCACAGGGCAAAAACTGCATCTTCTACATTAAAAATAAACAGGAAATCTCTGCAACAATATTCTACTTTTCTCTCAGAATAAAAGCAGAAAAGGGTCACTACTTCATGTTAGCTGACACTAACAATTATATAACTGATGCATCCCATCCGTTTCCATCTTTTGCCAGCTATGTTTAGTCTATATTTTGGCCCTGCATATATTACAATCATGTAAAACTGTGAGCAAGCATAAATAATTTAATGGTAAATTACTACAAAAATCGATCATTCCAAAGAAAATGTGAGGTGGAAAGAAGAAACTCATCCATCATAGGAAGCACTGGAGAGGCGAGAGGCGGTGGAAGGCGGTGGTGGAGGTGTTCTGCTTTTACACGATGGAACCACAACAAAAAGGCTGCGTTTCAGCAATGCTGCCTGCTCCTCTGACCTCCCACGTCTAACATCAACCTATATCTACGTCAAGATAAATTTTCAAGCTGTCCTAGAGTTACGTCATGCAATAATCAAGCTACTGTAAATATGGTGCTTGTTGTCAGCAATGAAACAAAATTACTTTTTATACCCAACAAGAGCTTTTACCCCGCTCAGTGATGTGATCAGAGGGGAAAGGGCTTTAAACAAAGAGAGAATAATCTTGTACTCTTCAAACGCGACAATGGTTTAAGTGCAAAGCTTAAGTGTCTTAAAAACAGAACCACAACTTATGCTTCTCTAGAAAAAGAGTTGGCAGAAGGGAGAATTGTTTTCACAGAACAGTATCAGCATGGAAACAGTATAATCCTAAAAAAGATACTGGGGAAGCAGTGAAGAAAAAGCCCAGAGTTCTCTCCAATAAAAGGCCATGATCAGGTGTGGCAGGCAAGATATTCTTCTTGTGTCTTAAATCCTAGATAAAATCTGGTTCTATACACGACTCCTGGCATATTCAGGTGGAAGTAGGTCCATCTACTTTGCTTTCCATCGCTCACAGCAAAATTGTCTATTATTGCAAAGAATTCAGATGCTGCAAAGGCAGGGGAAGACAAGGGAAGGATTATGCTAAAAGGAATATACAAACCTATAAAGATTTTATTTTCACATCAATATAAGACCATATCAAAAACATCAGAAAATAACAGAAACTGAATCACAGTTTCTTTACATACATTCTAGTGTTGTTGCTCCTGTAAGAGTGGTCCTGATGTATTCCTCATCCTGCTGCACAGATAATTTTAACCTATCAAAGCATTAATAGATTTCAGACTGTCAAAGCATCTATATAGCATCTATATACAGCCCCTGCCAAAGTACATATCTTCACATACACTCCCATATGTTTTGTTCAGTCTGTTATTAACTTAATCAAACAAGGCAGCTGCTACTAATGGCTTGCTTTAATAATCTGCATCCATCCCCACGCAGACAGGGTTTGTGTATGCTGCCGCCGTTACATATGCTGAGCTCAGCTGTGAGCATGTTCATACTGCCCTCCTATACAGCTCACATTTATTCTCGGTTGCCACTAGTCAACATCTCATATTTAGCACCAACGGGAGACGCAGATGCAGGCAGTGCTAGACTGACGCACTGACTTGCCAGATTTTCTGCAAAAATAATGGCAGAAATTTCATATTTGCTAAATCCAAAAAGTGGATCTTATAGCTTTCAAAAAACACCCAAGTACTCTGTCATGTTTTCCCAACTGTTCAAAGGAAGTTATATTTTCTCTCTAACACTGAAATGGCTCTTACAGTGCTACAGAAAAGCATGCTTATAAGATTATTTTCATATCTTCAAGCACACAGTAATTCTCACATTCTACACATTCCCCCTGTTTCTACTGCAATTTGATTTTGGTAGGTGATTCATATAACAGTGGCTTCAGCTTAACCCTTTTGAGCGCATCCATCATTCTGGTCAGGATTGTAAGTGCGTACCCTCTCAAAAACTGAATAACATACTCGACTGAAATATTCATCTGTTATGTACATATTTTCCACTCAAATAGCTTCACCTAATAACTCATGAAAGCCTTTAGTACATGAAAATGATGAGATTAAACATGATGCCTTTTGATATACTTCTTCCCTTCCATCTCAGAACAGTATTAGCTAAAGCCATTCATTTTATCTAAAGGGATCTCTATAATGCTTCATCTGCTAAACAGTTTCATTAAATTCTCCATCCCTAGTAGAAATAGGGTGCAATTTCAAGCAGCCAGGGGGTTTGGCTGTCTTTAT
This sequence comes from Buteo buteo, assembly GCF_964188355.1. Lineage (NCBI taxonomy): Eukaryota > Metazoa > Chordata > Aves > Accipitriformes > Accipitridae > Buteo > Buteo buteo. Next base: position 21,371,848 of record NC_134186.1, on the reverse strand, counting down.
CACTACTGAGATGCAGTAAATCCATATTTATTCAGTCTAACATAAATCTGATAATCTATATGTTAAAAGACCTCCCAGGATGTGACTAGCTGCTCAGGAGGTTGGACTCACGAAGAACGAAATGGCCCTCTCCCACCATTGCTGTTTGTCACAGCATTTGTGAAATGCTGGTTACCAGAGAAATGCTAACCAATATAACAATAATTAGTTGCATAATGGAAAATAATTTCAGAACAACAGGCTCATATCATCGTCAAATCTCAAGACCCATAACACGCTTTGCTCTTTAACAGACATCGGTTTCAGAAGACTGAAAAAGAGATGAGGCAGCTTTCATCGCACCAAGCAAATTAGGGAATACTTCTCCTGCCAAACTGAGAAAGCGGAGGTGGAAATCTCTCTGCTGTGGTGCGAACATCCATAATTCTGGCATTACCTAAATTTTTAGAGGTTGATTGGCTTTGAAAACGTATGCTGTAATGTTGTGTAAGGAAGGTTCAGGAGGTACTAGCTGATAGTTTTGAAGATAGACAGTGTTAAATATTACACCTTCTATAGGAAACATAGGAGGCAGAAGTAACTCTATCTGCTCTCCAACATTTTAAAATCATTATATGCTGTGCATTCATCAGAAGTAAAATTTTACTTAACTGTGAAGACACTGCATCCTTCAGCTTATAAACCAGTAGGAAGTAATGTGTTCTGGAAAAAAATATTTGTTAGAAATCCAACCGACCATTTTTCATAAAATGGGTTCAACACACATACATATTGGCCTTATGAATACCACGGGCAAGATTACATATAACAGAGGCATTTTTAGAATCAAGAAAGACAGTTCACACTCTATGGGCCCTTGTAGCACACAGTCACTCATCCAGCCCTTTTATCCAGCTTATTCTCATGGTGCTTCACATGCATGACCTTGGGAGGCAGACTGGGGTTGAAGAGCAAACTCAGGCTTCCCGCAAAGGAGGTTATCTGACAAGGAGACCTGATGCATGCAGAGCAGCTGTTGATCAAAGGAGGAAAAAAAGAACTATGCCCCCTAGTTATAATCCCCTGTGGGGTCTAGGGCTGTTAATATATACTCATACCATTGCCTCAGGGCCTGGGGTTTGGTTTTTTGTGGGGTTTTTTAACTTTTTTGTTTGTTTTTCTTTTTCGTTCTGTAAATCAAACACATGATTCTGTTTCTGCTACCAGTCTGATGTACAAAGAAAGTTTTCATGATGCCCACGCAAGTGTTTTCATACTGAATATTTAAATGCAGTAACAGTATTCACATCAGTTATTATAGCAAATCATGCCCTCATGAGGATGCACAACACTTTAGGATCTAGCAAACAAAGTTTCAGTCAAGTGAAGTTTTATAAAGAATGTAAATACCACCCTCAGAACAAGTTGCAGTTTTATTCTAACAAGCGCTCTTAGCGGTAGGATTTAACAGACTTCTGTATCAGTCAGACTGTCTTCAAGGAAAGCATCCACATCTTCAGCAGCACACTGAAGCAACCCTTTTCCATCCACCCATAGACAAAACGCTCATTGATTTGAAATGCAATGTGGCTACACAACTGAGCATTAATGACCCTGGAAAGCTTTTGAAGGGGCTACAAATAAATGATGTTAAACAGAGATTAGCAATGGAGGCTTCTGTACTTTTCTGAGTAGCTGAGTACAGCTGACAAAAAGTAGGGTTTTTTTCCTGAAACAATAGAGTAAGGAAGTCTTCAAAAAAAGCTAGTTTGCTGAAGATAACAAAGACTGAAAAATATTTATAATAACTGGGTTCAAGGAAACAAGATCAGCAAGAAAAGTGCTATTCATTTGCACACACACTTGGTTTATTGAAACCCTTAATCTGGAGAGAAAAACCTACTCCCTAAAAATAGTGTTCACCATGGCTTTGGGGCTGATTTTTAAGATGATGATGGTCAGCATTATGCTTGGCACCCTAGCACCCCGAGCTCCAACCAAAAGACATTCCCACTACAAATTAAAGGAATCAAAGTTTTTAGTTTTATGTGACACATGTAATATATTATCATATAATTTTATATCTGAAACACCTCTGAAATATTATTTGACATAATTCTCCCATATTTATTATCTGTCTAGGATCACTCTCTCTGTCCTCATACACATCATCTTGCATAATGAGTCCAAGAATCAAATTCTGACCTCAATATGGGTATATTATTACTCTGTGTAGAACAGATGTTGTTTGAGAATAAAAGAGAGAGGGTAATACAGTAGTTGTACAAGGTCTTTCATATCCGTGCCTTTCAATCAGGAAAATAAAATAACTTCTCTTTTTCAGATGCTCCTCAGCCGCTGATATCCTGACAAACATGTGAACAGGACATTTATTGCTCCCAGATCCCATATTCTGTGAAGCAAACCTGTATCTGAGGTATTACACTGTAAACGCACACCTTTGACACAAGGGTGAACCCACAATACACACAGCATCTTAAGCCCAATGTATGTTCTGATTCTACGTTAGGGACTAAGGGCCTCACAAAGCTCTTCCACTCACCAGTATTTTATCCCTCTGCTGAAAGCATGAAGCTTTCAGACCCACATTCATCCCACGTAGCCCCAGGCACCAAAAGTTACCTACCTCAGAAGTCCTAGGCTGTATGAACAGTCAACCAGGAAAGACAGGACCTCCAGGGCACGACTGAGATCTTCCTATTCATTGCACAGGGCTCTGTAAAAGGCGCCTTCGTTTCACTTTTCTCAGCTGAGTATTTGAAGTAAGCTGGGGTAAATCCAGGCCTCAGTCTTGAGGTAAGAGGAGAGGAACAGACTCGCGCTGCACCAGTTAATTCACGTTCTGAAATCCCCAGCTGCAGCTGAAGCTGCCCAGGGAAGAGCAGTGATCTGCCAAAGGTCACAGAGCCACCCCAGATGCCCTTTTGCACAAGGCTGCTCGCCTGCCCGCATCGGCACTGAATCTCCTCGTCTTACATTTAACCTGTTCTTGCCTTTGACCGTTTTCTGTCTTATTCTGTTAGCCATCCTTTTTCATTCCCCATGGTTTCTGTGTCTAACTGGATTCAGCTGAAGGGTAAAAGGACCCCCGTAAGATCAGGATCAGGACAATCTTTGTGTTCTTCTGTCTTCCAAGTTGTCTGGTATATTTTCCTGTGCCAGATTTAGTTACACATACAATAACGTACTCTTATATATGTTTAATGTAATGCAGTAATAAAACTGTCTCCTATACGACTCCTGTCTCCTACGTTAACATCCCTTTCACTTACTCTCTGCTTTGCTTCCAACTCTGCATTCCCTCTAGGTGAAACTTCCCTCAAGGAAGGAAACTGGTTTGAGGTTTTTTTCCACCTTAGGAAATATAGGTTCCACCTGCATAATGTTACTTACCAGGTTTTGACAGATGTTTAAGATAGCAGAATTTAGCTCAGTCGAAATGTCATTGTAATTCAAACTTTTGTATGTGAAAGAATACCATATAAAGGGAAACATATCATGTAAGTCTTTGGTGCAGCAGGATTCCCACATTTTAAATATTAAATATTTTCTGAAGGGGAAAAAGCTTTCCTCTTCATGATCAGACCTCAACAGTAATTGTTGAACCTACACCAATGAAGCACGGAGCCACTGAAACACTTAATTATGCCTTCTGAGCGCTGCTCAAATACCAGTATTTACCTCTGAGGCTGCAACGAAATTGCATGTTTCTGGTCTGGCAGAAAGAGCTTTCCAGAGTCAATATTCATACTGCTGTGGGGAAACACATCTAATCTCTACATAATCTCCATATAATTTTTATTATTATTATTTATAGGACAATATAGTGGGTAAATAACAGCAGCTCCATCTGTGTGCGGCATTAATGAGAAGCTCATTTCAGAGAGCAGCGATTCATAAATCAGCCTCCTTAAAATGAAAGAATGAACATAACGGCCTCCCACTCCACTAAGCAGACCAAGATCCGTGGCGCCTGCGAAAAGTACTCTTTGAACATCTTCCCTAGGTTAAACACACACCTGTGGGCTTAGCACCAAGTTGTTCCTTCTCTCCAGTTCATAGACATCATTTTTACTGAATAAAATATTATCCCCAAGCAAGATCAGGAGGATTTTTTTACTTTAGGCACTGCACAAACACATAGCTGGAAGGAAATTGCACTGCTCCAAAAGCTTGCTATCTAGACCAACAAGCCAGGAAAAAATTGGAGGGAAGAGCGGCGCAATGCATTTGCACAAATGTACAAACGTAAAGTATGTTAACAGCTTTAAATAGACTTCTTAGCTCTTAACAGAAAACAATAATTAATGTTTCTGTAGCTTCAGTAACGTTAAAAAATATTATAGTGATTTTTTTATTAAAGAAAAATTTGATGCTGAATGAATGCACTGACCTAAATATTTCATGAAGAACATCAAGGTAACAAAGTATCTAGAAAAGTATTTATGATATTTTAAAGCCAAACAGACTTATCAAAATTTTAAATGTTTTTCAGCAATCATTCTGAAAAACCCTTAAGCAGCTGCATCAATCCCTGTGAGATCAGTCTCATCATTAAAAGTACACACTGATGTGGAGATGGCTTTGGCAACCATGCATGCCCTGGACAAAGAAAATAATGCCATTTAAGCTGTGTTCTTTTTTTTTTTTTCCTTTTTTTTTGGATGAGATGACCAGTCTCTGAGGACTCCGATTGCTCTGTGAACATTAGCAAAACAAAGTTCACACCCCAGCTAACAAAGATAAAAGGTAAAGCAGACTTTTCCTACTTTGCTGATGCGGGACCTGAGAAACAGAAATATGAAGGTTATAACCCCACAAAAATTTAATTCCTGTGCAGTGACCTATAAACTGCCCTTTGACTGTTACCAGAACAGTCTGATGAATGATGTTGTGCATACGTGTCTGCCTTTATAAGGGTGACCTGCTTTCAGTAATGTTCTCAAAAATCCACTAGTTGTTTTTTTTTGATAGAAACATGATTTCACCTCAGATCTGCCTCCTAGTCCTAATCCAATGACTAGTCCTGATGGTGATATAATATTAAAAATAGTCTTTTTCTCCAATTAAACATTTTATATTTCAATAACATTGTAATCATAATTTTAAAAAAAAAAGATAGAAAATTAAGGGCAGCCTGCTTGGAATGTAAAGGAAAATAAGCATTCATTATAGCAATTTTATATAATGGGAGTTATTAACTTGGCAATACAATTGCTCAGTGGCGATGTCGTTAACAATCAGGTGATTAGAATAAAACAAATACTTTCATCGCAATTGTGGAGAGTGACAATAAAACAGCCCTACAGTGAAAAAATAGAACTATAATGTTTGTACTATCCTCAAATTTCTGTTATAAAGTCAGTTTATAGACTAAATTTTGGTAGCAATTTCTTCTTTTATATCTGTATCATATGCGCCTGTGTTCTCTTTTTATTATGACTTTTAAAACTACGTTATAAAAAGGACAGAGGACAAATAAAGCTGGCAAATTTGATGCAAATATAAATTATATATTGAAAGCAAATACATCTTTTTTTTTTGAAACTAGCTTCCACATTACACTAGTGGTGGTCTGTCACCACTTTGTCTTAGAATAATTTAAAAAACTGCAGCAGACACATATCTTCTTAATTACCAGTTTCCAAAAACATGCACACACTTACTTTAAAGACCAGTAAAACTTCAGCAGCATTATTCTCCATACTTAGAGGTATGTGAGGGATTTTTTTCAGGTGTAGGGTCTCAGAGCATAATCCTCCCATCATGAGAGCATTCTTTTGCTTACATATCAGGGCACACACACGTGCATGCACACAGACTGTATAGCACAACAGGCTGAGTGGTGTGACTGCAATATCTAGAGCCTCCTACTCCTCCTGTGCAAGTATCTTTTTCCACTTTTTAGGTGTTAGCCTATTTGTTTGTGGAGACTGTTCTTTCTTTCTTAGATGTGATAAAAAGACAGAAAACCCCACAGCTTCAATACATCTTCCAACGATACCAGATGGTATAATAAAATAAACTACCTATGCCTACAGTCCTCCCAGTTCCTGGATCCTTATACGATAGCTGCAACAGAAATATACTTAGTTCAGATATCCCACAGTTCTATTCTCTACAGATATGCTGAAGGAACAGGAAATACACTTTCAAATTCGTTTACCTACCAGTCACAGTGGTTTTGGGGATGACTGCTTACAGAATAGTAGAAACACTTCCTAAAAGTTAAAATGAAAGAAATTTGAAACCAACAGCTGTTTTTCTCACATTTACAAGGGATTTCCAAAATACCCAAACCCAAGAAGCTGAAAGAGCAGCTGCTCTGAGCAAAAGGCAACGACTGGATGTGGAAGATTGACAGAGAGAGATAGAGCTTGCCAGGCATAGTATTGGTTCGTGGTTCTCTCCTTGCCACCTCAGCCACATTACAATGTTATAGGGACTCTAAGCAGTTGTCTGCTGGGCACAAAAATTCATTTTTCTAGCAGTAGACGAGCAGATCATTATTTAAATTCACTATGTCATTCCACTGCCATATGCCAGGCAACAGAGGACATAGTGTAATTAAAAAATGGGAGGTTCCTATGGAAATTTGAAATGTTGTTTCATTAGTCTATGAGAACATCAGATCATATAATGGATGTAAAAAGAATTATTATATTAAAAATCTTCTATATTATAAAAATTATAACAGCCTAGCTAAGATTTGGAACAAAACTAAGTATAAAAAGTAAATACATTTATGATCATTTAAGATTGCCATGATCTGCTTCTTTTCTTATGGAATAGGAAAATATTAATGTCATTTTACAAACGGCAAACTTCAAGGAAAAATACTTCATGACCAAAGATTAGAACTCCTGAATTCTCGAGTCTTAATTTAGCCCATGTCTAGTGGGGAAAGGGGAGAAAGACGAGTACCTCTGGTAAAATGGCAATACTACTGTAAAGTAGCAGCCATGGGTTTGGGTTGATACTTCTCTTTATGAATAAATATAGCATAAATGGTCTTGCAATTGAATAGCTCAGCAGAAATGAAACTTCTGTATGAATAAAACGATTTGGATCATACCTTCAGTCTTTTGCCAAATGATAAATGAATGAGTTTCCACAGGCTGGAATGAGCGGAGGGAAACATATATGCTGAACGATCACTGAGGAAATGGAAGCTAAACTCAGTTTGTTTCAAACAATTTTCTGAAAGGTTTCAGCAAAGGTTATACAGGATTTCAAACACAGAAAGTAAACAGGACAAGAACTGGCATTATTGCTGGCATTTCCAGCATTTACTAATTTGAGTGCCTAAATACTGAGAAATGTCTGCATAATTTCACTATTTAAATCCATTGATGGAAGGTGCACTGACATTTTAGGTCAGTCAATTTGCTTTTAGTTCGGAAATAAGTTTTCTTCAAATTCTGCTAAGAGAACTGCAAGAAAAAAAAATCAGGAAGAACAGATGATTTGTGATTTTGCCTTCTGTTCAAGTAGGTTTTTTTTTTTTCATACTCCACCGAAGAAAAAAAGAGAAGATGATAATGGTTAGAGCATACAGCAGTGACATGGTGCCTAGGGTTTGGTTGTTTGGGGTTTTTTTGGACCTCGAACAGGTCATCGTTTCAGAGTAGCTCAGATACTCTTTTTTCCCATTTGAGGTTTGGGAGGATTTAAGTAGGACACCCTAGTATAAGAGAACCCTTGGAATGAGAGCTCCAAAAACCAGAAGAAATCTCCCCATTATTTGTAAAGGTGATGGCTCACAATAGATGAAAACAGCTAAACTAAAATCTGCTTGATGAGGAGGAAAAAAAGGCAATATTCTACTCATTTATTAAAAAACCCCAAACTATTACTCATACAGTGTGAGGCAAATTTCATAAAGCTTGGAGATCAGCTGTCAGTAATACAGAGCTTATGCTTTTTCCAGCACATAGTTTCAGAAGGCCATTTATATGATTTTATTTGATCTGTGTAGAATGTCAGTCTTTTTATGAAAGCCTCTTGGAAACTTTGCTGATGAGATAATTGTAAAATTAATATATTCAACATGAAATTTGATTAAGAACACCTCACTTGATTTCAAGAATGGAAACACAATAAATACTCAAATGTCTTGCTGGAATTTGTGCAATTTGGGGGGGAATACTTCATATAAACAGAGTGTCAACTGGACCCAGGAAATTCTGTTAGGTTCACACAGTGAAATTTCCTTTTAATGAACCCATGAGGGACTGGATTGGGGGAAAAGCACCAAGCGGACAGGGCATCTGGGAAAATATCGTTTGCAGCCTCTTTTTACCACCCAGACCACCCTGCATATGTGCATTTACACAGCACAGAACAGACAGTGCATTTTTGTTTCTGAAAAAAATTTTAAAAAATTAAAAAAAATCTAAAAATTGAAGTAATCTCCAGTACTTTCAGTTCTAATTTGTCAGATTATCTTGGCTCAAAGTAGAGAAGTCATGGCCCAAAAGTTCTTTTTCACTTAAGATTCCTATTGTGAAGGGTTCTTTCTTTCTCAATAAAGATTTGAACCTTTAAATTGCCCTGATTACAAGCTGCCAAACAACTTACAGAACCTAACCAAAGCATTTTCAAGAACTTCATTAGCACAGCATACAGCACAAAGACAAACCCTGCGGTAGACTGGAAGACGTGACAAATGCACCGGGGCAGGGGAGGCTGCCAGTAAAACAGGCGACTGGGCTGAGACAATGCCATTTATCCTGCCAACGGCAACATCTTCAGCTAAGAGAGCATTTTTAGCCACAGAGTGAGTTCATTTTTAGCTTTAAATCATATGACCTTTTCTTTTATGAGGTGAACTCATCCCTATGCCATTGCTCATGTGCCTTGTGCAAGTTGTATTTTGTGAGATGCATGTCTGACACCGATGCCAGCAAAGACAATAAATCCATCTTTCTTCAGATAGCATTTTTTGAAGAAATTAAGACAGGCTGTTTCTGCCGGCTGAAGACTCCTGTCCTAATGCACCACCTAAGCTTTTGCCTTCAGCTGGCTGTTTAGCAGCAGGAGCCTTAATGCAAGTGGGAATCATATTGCGAACAAACAGTCTGACTGCTGTAACTCTACTTTACGTGTTTATATAAAAAATACAAATTAGCGTGTGATTCCTCTATATATAATAGAAGGCAATTGCCTGGAAGAAATCCTGCAGTTAACCACTTTACAATTTACTTAAGACAAACATTTATTTCCAGTCAGAGACAACATGGTAATTTTTTGACCAAGGCAACTGTGGAACTGCTTAAGTCTGTACGAGGAAAGGCTGTTCTGCTGGGTACCAATGAAAATAAACACGCGTTTAGAGAAGGGACTCTGGTGCACAAGGTGTATTTTACTGCAATATAAATTACGGAGTCTTGGTATCTGGGGTTTAGCTATTATAATGCCTTTGATACTCACCACTGTAACACTTGAAAATAACCTCTTTTATTAAGAAAAGTACTAAAATATTTTTCAGTCCCTGAAACAAATAAAATTAAAACCTGATCCCAAGGAAAGTTTACTTTGAACAAGGAGGAGAACAAAAGACTCCATAAACCCCCCCAAAGATTCTGCTTCTGCCAGTCTGGTTTATACAAAAGGCCCTCAGACACATCAGCCAGTCACACACATCGGAGTGGAAGCAAAACAAAGACTAAGAAGATACCGGTGAATGTGCTTCCAGACCTGCAGCAGAACCACAACATAGTCAGGACATTGCATATGCACGCGTGTGCGCACACACACAACTTTGCACATCTAGTTTTTGATCAACTAAATTTACTCTGAGTTTAGACCATTTGAGCCACACATATAAAATTAAGCAGAAAGTAAGTAAAATAAAAATCTAAAAAGAACCCACTCAAGCCTATTTCATACCTTGAAATATGACAATCTTATTAATAAATACATTTTTAATGGGACATCTGGAGTAAATACTAGCAACCTTCAGCTCTCTATATACTGATTTATATACTCCATTCTTTTACAGTTAATTTCAGTGTACAGCTATAAGGGAAAGTTAGTGGTAACCACAATTTATTATACAGAAGCGAAGAGGAAAAAGGGATTACAGTTTACTGTCACATTTGTAATCATATGAGCACAAGCACATTACAATAGCTATAGTCCATTAGATCCTAAATCCATCTACTCCTGTCTTCTGCCTCCAGCAATGGCCAGCAGTGGGTAACCAGGAATAGGAATAATGTTCAGGCAAGCAGGCTGTGCTATTTTCTCCAGCATACTCTGCCAGCCTTGCCTATGCAATGAGGAAAATAATCATGAGATAACTGGGTTTTCTCCACACTGACAAATGGCATCTTGGGTATTAAGACGCTGCAGAATATTATCCCCAGGCTATAACACTCGATGCTTTTTGCATTTCACACATCTAACTTGCCATACATACACTTAGAGCAGGAACCCAAACAGACGTGAGCAGCATGTTGCTAAAACAGAATCCAAACAGCATCCGAACCAGAATCTAATTTTTGGATGAGGGTCAACATCAACTTACAGGCTGCGGCTCAGCTAAAGATCCAAAGGCACTTAAAATAATGAGCTGAGCAGCATATCAGGCTAGGCTTGTATCAGTCTCAGAGTTGATCTACATAAAGTTTCGTATGTTAACAGGGGCCAATGATATCACAGTAAAGCTGAAATCCCCCAACAAACAAAACAACATCAGTTTCACTAAACCATGAAAAATCCTGCCTTTCCCGTTTGCTGAATTCTCTTTGGTTTCTTCCTAGTTTAAGACAGTGTGGCTGAAGTTTATACATCATGTCACATCACTTCATCTAAGGGAACCTGAGAGGAAGAGTGAACATTAGGAAGCGTATGCATCTACTCAGGTATCTATAAAGCAGTGAGTATCAGTGCCCAGAAAAAGCTGTACACTATCAAGATGGGCACAAGCAGACTAGCGAATGTTTTTTTTTTTTTCCTCCTGTGCAGTAATCTCATGGAAAGCTCTCCAACAAATTGCAGGCAGGAACTTGGATATACACTAGCAGGCAAGAGGCTGGAACCTCAAAAATCAGTGTAGAACAGGAGTTTCTAACCACGCCTGGTCAGCACCAACAGTCAGTGCTATGCTCCAGCTGCAAACCTGCGTCCTGCATTGCCATGGCTTTGAAGAGAACAGAGACCTCTGCGCAGGCTGTGCAAGGATTTATACGTTTCTGCCTGCTGAATGAACCAACAGTCTATCCAGGGCTGCTACTGACAATTCTCAGCAGTAAAAGTAGCTGTTAAATCTTGAATTAGTTTGAAGTCAGGCTCATTAAATTCGGAAATGAGCTACAAAGATGTTTTCAAAAAGGATGAGTGAGTTAGTCAATTTTTAATTACTTATCAAGGAGGCGTTTTCAGGAGAGGTCTTCTTCACAATTAAGCAAAGCAATAAATATAACACATTTACAGCCGTTTTCATTTTCATGACAAACACTCAGAATTTGAAGGGAGTACAGAGATCAAAAAAAGCTTGCTTCGACCAATTTTTATGTAATATTCTGTCTTCCAGCACGGAGATAAAAAAAAAAAGCACAAACATAACATTCTGTTCTTCTTAAAGGAAATAATCCGTGTATTTACATTCAAGCAAAAATAATGAGACCTTCTGTTCAACTCGTCTTAAAACTTCCTTACACTCCAATCATACAAAGATATGCTTTGATCAAAATCTGGCATTTATACAGCAAGTTCAACGGCTGGAAGATTCTGCAGGTTATTACTTGTAGCTCTCCTCGTTCATTCTCACATTAAATCTGGCTGCATTGATCCAACGAAGGAAAATCAATAGCAACAAAGTGATTTACTGAAATTATCATTCATGCCAGTATATTTTATGGTACTGAGCGCATTAGGTTCTGGCTTGCTTTGGATCTGGAATTTACCCTGGGCAGCTGCAGGCACCCCGCAGCGGCAATAGCCGGAGCAGACGGCCGCACCACCACCAGTGAATTTCGGGAGCTGCCTTCCTTCCCTCACCACCTTTCAGCAGCCCCTCCTTTTCTGCCACGGGCAATCCAGAAATCCTTTACCCTGTGCCTAGCACCAATTTTAACACATGCAGAAGCTTTTTCTCTCTTTTTAAGCAAATGCCTGTCAAACTACTGTGCCATAAGCAAAGTACTGCCTTGTGCCTCCATCTCCTCGTGGGGGTGTGCTCCGTCATCCCAGCTGTCTCTGTGATCAGGAGACCTTAATATACACTGAAATGTAAATAAGGCACATCACACAAACACTTTATCTCCACAACTTGGGTTGGGCTTTATCAAGAGTTCCCCGTACACTACAAGTCGCTTACTGCATTTTAATCTGATCAAAGGACATCCTTGCACTCAATAAACCCTTTACACAGTCATAATCACAGTTCGGGATGGTTCTCCAGCTCCACCACCCCACCACCACCACCCCTATAAAACCATGACCCGCTAGCACCAGAGTGCTCTGCACAAGGCAGCAGAATCAACCCTGCTCACCGTGGAGTAGCACTGGCTGGTTGTTTTCAGCAGATGACAGGGGATTTTTATATCCAGAGTAACAGAAAACGGAGATTTTGAGCCTCAGAGAAAGCATGTTAAAATGAGAACCTTTTGCTTCAGAAAAAGTCTTTTGTCTAAAGCTAGATTAGCTTCAATAACAAATTACTGGGGAAAAAAGACTTCTGGTAAACCTAGGAAAGATGTGACATGACACTCTAGCATAGAGAAAGAAGTAACCTGTCAGAGAATGGAGAAGGAAACATTATACGTTACTACATGTTGTTATATTGCATGTATTATATTATACATTATTATACTATTACACAGCTGAGATCCCCGATTACACCTAACTCTGGCATTTAACCCTGACTTTCACTGGACAGGTTCTCTCTTTCCCTCACCTTCTCTCTTCTGAACACACAAACGATTGGTATTCTTCTTCCAGAGCAGGAAATCTGGATATTTGTGCTAGCACTTGGCAAAGAGATTGCAGAACATATCAGTACGTACGATGTTGCATGCCACATTTGTGAAACATCCCTCCATATTTTGAAATGCATTTCAACGACAGACTGGCTTAGCAAGGCCAAAAGCAGTTTTGTTGATTATTTTCAGTACCTATTCCCCCAGTACTCAAATGATTTCAAAATCTGACAACCTATTACTGAGAAGTAGATCCTTTCTGATAAGAAGATCTAAGACTTTGAATTTGGAATATTTTCTATGTTACTAAAATTAAAAGTATTGATAATTAAAAGTTCCAACTAATTCAATGCCCAGTTTAAGGTTTCACATTTTAAATTTTTCTACCCTGAACCAGAAATGTGACAAAATCAGTTTAAAGAAAATAAGAAATAGTTAAGTAGCAGAACTTCAGTTTTAGACATAGTTCCAAATATCACAACAACCTGCAACACTGCTGTGGTTTGGTAAATGTAATCTATTGATAAACTTCTCTCATGAAGTTGCCTGTCTGAAAAAAAAAAGTCATGGAGTGATTCATTAAAAAACATATCAATGAATAATTTAAAAGAGATTCTAATGTAAAAACTAAGTACTGACCATAGTGCCTCTTTCTACTAGAAATTCTGAAGAAGCTGCCAGAAATCAAATACTCTTTTAAGTGTGAGCTCTGCTACAAGGAAAAGTCATCAGGAGCAATCATTTTTAGTTTTACTCCAGTTACGTATCAGCACAGCATTTTTATTGTAAAGCCTCAAACTTGGAGACTTCAACATTTCATTCTAAAGGCTTACCAGGAGTTTGAGATTTTTAGGTTCAAAGACCAGCATCAGCTTTTAAAGCTTTCTAAAGCATCACACAGCAAAAAACTGCATGATTTAGCCGGGTAAGTGAAGGTCCCAGTATAAACACATGTTAGCTTCTGTGTAATCCCAGAAGGAATGGCCTCCAGCAATCAACTCCCAGTTTGACTTTCAAACTCTCCAGGTATCTAAACTTGTAGTCTCCCCACATCACCAGCACTGTTTTTTCCTCTTTTGGGGAAACTGAACAGTCCCATGACCATTTCTTGGGATGCACATAAACGGGTGTCGGGAGACCACTGAGGCACAGGACTTCTTCAGTCCGGAGGGATGCCCTTAGCAAAACAGGATGTATTTTTCCTCTTGGGGTCTTTTGATTTTGCCTTGCCATAATGACAGAGCAGCAATAGCTGTAATAGAAAGTGCCTTCCCCGGCCCCCTTCATCCCTCGCTGCACACACTTCTGCAGCAGACAGTAGATGGGGGATGAATCATCTCCACGTGAACCTGGTGCTATTTCACTTCCTAGACTAAAGCTCAAACCACCGAGCTGATACATCAAAGGGGATTCCACTAACTCCACTTTTAGTCAATTTATGAAGCAGAGTGCACTCCGGCCACTTCTTTAAAAGACAGACTAAAGGTACCCATCTTCAGCAGATGGCACAGAAATATGCGCTCCAAATGCACGGAGGTGAGCTCCTGTGGCTCTGATTTAAGGACTATGAGTTAATTTTCATTCTTGCTCCCTCTCAGCTCATTCAAAGTAGATGCCCATAGACCAGTCTGCACTCTTGCTATCTTAAAATGCTCTTCAGATGTGCCTAACCTTATTCTGCAGCATCTCTTTCACCAAGATTTAAGTTCATGCAGTAACTGGCTTATATGTCTGTGTCCTAATTCTGGGTTCTGGATTCTGTGCTTGTACAATCAATGTAAAAAAGTTAAGTGTTGTAACACTTAAATTCAAGGTAACCTGGATTTTTACTTTATGTCATTTTGCAGCTAGTTGCTGATCCATGTCGTTATTTACATTTTAATATAAAATTCTTAATTCAAGGTACAAAAAAAACCCAGCATCATAGTTAAAAAGAAAATAGCTTATCTACATTTAGACCTAATGTCAATGTATTTTTTTAAAACGCATCCAGGAATCTGACAATACTATTTCTAATCCCAAATCCACCAAGATATTTAGGTTCTTAACTATTTAGACACCTCACTTAAACCAAAATCAGTGGTACTCAATGATATACATATGTTCACTGAGCAGGCCCTTATTATGATTAAGTTTCTTCTCTTCACATGAATATTCAATATCTGTCATATGCAGGGACTGCTGCGCATCTCATTATAGCAGAGTTGTATGTATGGAATATTTCTGACCTTTGAACACTCACGACTCCTTCACAGCAACTTGTTACGTTCGTGAAATTCTTAGCATACCTACACACAGCTCATATAGACTCGTTAGGTATGGAAGTCCACACACACAGCACGCACTTTACAACCACTACACTCCAGTGATACAGAGCACTTTGGATATAATAGCATTTGTGCAGAATCTATTTATTAAGTTTTGGCTTGGAAGCCTAACTACAGGGAAAAGCAAAGTCATGCCAGGATGCGGTTGGTTTGATAAATAATGGAAGGAGATTTCGTAATACAGAACCCTATTATCCCTTCAGCATAAAATGTAAGGGAGGAGGAAAGCTAATAACAAAGCCGCATAAATTTCTCCTAATGGAGAGACAGGCAGATTCTTCCCTCAAGGGGAACAGGATTAGGGTTTGTACAAAATGAGGCAGGACTAACAGCTATCAGTTAGTCCAGGTTTATCAGTCGGTGGCAAACTCAGCCCAGCCTGCCTTCACTCCTCACTCTGCAGGACGGTGGAAGTAAGAGGCAGAAGCGGTAGCACGGGGATGGTGCAGCCAGCCGAGCTCCCACTCACCACAAACGCTCTAACCGGGCTGCTTGACGGTCCCCTGGCCAGCTCCGCACTGCTAACAAGCGATGACATAGCGCACAACTTGTCATGATTTCATTTAAAAAACAAATCAATAAATGAAATTACATTATTCTTCGCGAGGATTGAAAACCCCTCCAAGTTTTTGCTGTTTCCAGAACACTGTGCTGCTAGGCAAAGAGTTCTAGAAAATACAGGAATTTGTGATGAGAATTAAACACATTTAAGATTTTTAAAAAGCATACTTCTTTCTGTCTATACTTCTATTTTCTTAACCTCCTCGCTAAGCCACTGTATATGTTGTCAATTCTACCTCTTCAACCATATATCACTGCCATCAACTTCATTTCTGACCGGGGGACGTGGGGGTGTGAAGTTGTTTAACAGTTCAGTGTTATCTGGGTATCCCTTTGCCATCCATCATCTAGATTTTTTTTACCACTTTCCAGATCACTCAAAGGAATTAAAGCTCTTCAGGACATAATTTCTTTCCCTGCAATTTCTTTCCCTGGCAAAACCAGAAAGAGAAGTTCAATCTGTTTTCACTGAAAATCCCCAAAGTATTAGACTACACAATCATGCTCAGACAGCTATACATATGGGTGTCTGACTCCATATATCTTAATTTTCTTTTCCTGAAATCAGAGCAATCACTGCATGGACACTGTATATAAGCATGTTGAAACTGAGCCTCATCTCAGCTGAAGCCAAGATCATTTCCTTTTGATGCCATACAATACAATCAACATCTGTGGGAAACAAAAGCTTTGCATCAGGGCTTACAGAGCACAAACAAAAGAGCGGCCCGAGGGGCAGATAATCAGTTTACGCAGAACTTACTGTACTCGTGTTATCAAGATGGAAAACAGCAGCAGAAATTAGTCTGAAGTGAAATTTCATTTTAGTATCGCTCAGTATGCGACCTAAGAGACCCCATGGCACTGAGAAGCACTACCTTTGAAGGCTGCTGGTGAATGCCGCTGACACTTCTCATCTCAGCATGCAGAGGGAGGTTAACTTTGCACATAAACTGAGCAGGTATTTTCAGGTTCAGTTTTACAGTTTTTCCTGTCACTAAAGGCAACAAAGGCCTTGAACTGTTACTGCTCTTACAAAATCCCCCAGGAGAATCTAGGAGCAAATAAAAGGACCTAGCGGATTAAGCACGCTGGAAATAGTCTCCATACTGTAATGTGAAGCACTCGGACTGCCATCTCCTGCCATCACCCCTGCGGCAGCGGCGGCTCACGATGGTGCCACCGCCTCACGTGTATCCGTCACCGTCCTCTCCCCGTGAGCCGGTGCCAGCGGTCGGAGCAGCCGTGGGAAACCCAGGCACCAGCCGGCGGAGCGGCGGTGGGAACGTGTTGGGAGCGCGTGGGGCAGCAGCGGCAGGGCGTGGGAGTGGGGCAGCCGGTGAGCCGCGGGTAGGAAGGGCTCCTTGACCCACACCAGCCAACAACCAGGAGGTATGAAGGAATTACGCTGCTTTGCAGTTCTTTGGTCAAGGACAAAATGTGGACAAGCGTCAACCCAGAACAAAAAATATTCCTGTTTTCTCCAAAAAGAAAGCACTTTTCCATCTGAAATGTAGTATTTGACTCTGAAATTACATTTCATTTTATTAATCCCTCTCTTCACATTTAAAACTTAATGGGGGGAGTTTAAAAATGAATCATATCTCAAGAATGAGCAATTTTGCGTATTTGACCCACACCCGTGAATCATTTTTGCTCAATAAAAATGGCCCCTTTGGTTAATGACCTAAGCATCCTTTGGTTAATTAACTATTTGTTCAAAATAACTTCCCTGGGTCTAACTATGGTCCCAGGGGATGTCCGCTTCTGTGCTATGAAAAGTTCTAAAGTACTATCCTCTGCCTGTCCTAGTAGCATCACATTATAAAATACAAAACTTTCTACTAAATTTTCAGGACTGTCTAGCAGCCAATTTTTTTTTTAACATTACTGTATGATGACATGAAGTATCTATTGTTGCATTAGTCATAAAAGAGCTCAGACATTTGTAATAGATTGAATGGTACTAATCTAGTCTGACATCAGAGGACTGAGGTCTAAAATGTTTTCTCAGAGGAACAAATGTCTGTAATTAACTGTATCGTGTTAAAAGGTCTCAGAGTAGCCTTTTTATCTCTATGACCTGTCCAGTGCCTGCCTTGAAAGCGCTCCCCTGTAAAGAGACTTCAACTGCATTTTCTTTATTCAACAGGTAGTATGGAAAGAGATTTTTATCCCACAGTAACTACTGTCTGGAGACATTCGCTTGGAATATATTTAATTAAAAAAAAAAAGCCTTAAGAGAAATAACCCCATTATATTTCAAAAACAATTAATTCAGGCATAATTCTGCTGATACTTTATGGGTATTCCCTGTTACTCTTTGCTTAATACAGAAATTGGACTTCCATTGCATTCAGGAGGCGTCATGGGCCAGCAGGCATTATTCCGAGCAAGAACTGACAAACCACAGGTCGCCAATTCACCATTACAGCATCCTCACTCCCCATGCTCTATATTCTCTATTGCTATCACCAAAGTAATGAAGAATCCGAGATGAAAGGCGGTAAAAAATTCAGTATCATCGCTATGAATTCTTCTGTTCCAGCTGCTTGCTCCTCACTTTAAATTACAATCTTCTGCATAACCACAATATCATAAGCAATTGCAGCAGAAGTGATTAAGATGTTACACAAAAACGAAGGATTATCAAACTGAGGGAATCCTGGCTGCAGTACAGAGGTGAACAGATAAGTAACTCTGATCCTGTATGTAAAATAAAGAAGTAATATACATGTTCAACAAAATAAACTACCAGCTGTGACATGAATTAGTATTCCTCCCTTGACTTTCCTGGAGCTATGCTGATTTACATCAGGGGAGCATCTGCTCCATGGTTTAGCCTTGTCACATATCATCAGTAATTTCTTTACAAATTATTAATTGTGCTTAGGAATTCTTTTCCTAATGTTACAATGCTCTCTTCATTGCAGCATCAGCAACATTCTTCAACATATACGCAGCCTCGTCCCTGATGCCTTCAGTTTCAGCCTTATACTATAGCGACTCTCACACAAGACAGTCCTTGAAAAATGACACACTTCTAAAACAAAAGTTATTTAGAGCTCTACCAGTTATTCACCAAGGACCTGACATATTTGCTTTAAATAACTGTTCTTCCTCTTCTAAACAGTTTTGTTGTTTATCATATTTACCAAGCAACACATTTTCCAAATTCTTAGACTCCAGCCACAGCTCTTTCACCTTCCTGTGTCTACTATTCAGTGCTTCCATATAATGAGGCTAGACATAAGTGTTTTCTCACAGGCAATTCTCTGAACAGCAAACAAGAGCTTTTCAGCTCTTTCAAATGGCTAGCAGTCTTCAGTTTGCTAGCAAAAAATGACTGCACACCTCATTTACCACAAGCATTGAGCTTATGTCTTTGTATTTTTCTCTCCAGATCGACTGGAGAAACAGCAAGCCAGGCAAAGACAGAGGACGCAAACAAGCGCATATACGCATGTTGTCTTCTGTACTGCAACAGCAACTACGCTGCATACTAGCATCACTCAAGTTTACAAAGTTAATTCTCCACAATCCAGCAAACATGAAGGCTTCCACTCTAAAGTTTCAGACAAATTTCTTACAGCAAAGTCCAAAATCTCAACATTAAGTCAATACGCCCCAGGAAGCGCCCAATCTTTATTTTAAAACAGAGATGTTCAAACAATGCACTACCCGAAAAAGAAAACTGCTAGGTGAAAAGAAAATGACTGACATCAAAATCTGTGGCCATTAACATGTCCTTTTTGCCAACAGAAAGTGATAGTAGGTGAGTATTTCTTATATACTTACAGCATCATGACTAGTAACATTACTCGAACACAGACATCAACTGAGTCATCTAGTCCAATTCTCTGCTATGTCAGGCACTCATGTTGTATAAACCAGTTCATACAGCCTCCTTGTATGCTTTTTTCCCCCGCTAAGAACCCCTAGATAGTCTTTTGCTTTATATAATGCTTGAGTATCAAAAGCACGATGGTTGGTGCATTAATAAGTGCCTACCAATATTTGTGATGCTGCCATACATGTGTAACACTATATCACACCAATAGAAATGCTACAAGTAATAAACCAAAAGGATTTAGTTAAATCTTTAAGACCAGTGTCACTCTGTTTAATTCATATGTTCAATATTCTAATTTGCTAAGTAGTTACTTGCGTACATGACCTTCTCAGGAGATCACTTCGCTAAAATTAGTTTAACAGTGTATGCTAATGATACACACAGCTACCTTGCCAGTTGTATACATAATTGCCATAAATGGCACAAAACAAACAGTTTTGGTCAC
The DNA here is from genome assembly GCF_964188355.1 of Buteo buteo. NCBI lineage: Eukaryota > Metazoa > Chordata > Aves > Accipitriformes > Accipitridae > Buteo > Buteo buteo. The sequence continues at coordinate 21,351,736 of NC_134186.1, read as the reverse complement.
CTACCAGCTAGAATTACTCCATGTAGACTTTTGAAAACATGCTTCTTTTCCTGCACACCTTAGACCAAATTGGTGCCAGAATCATACAAGTGAAGGAAACTTCCCTCCTCCCCCGTATGAATCTCTACATGAGAAGTATGTAACAGGATGAGAAGGCATACAAAAGAGTGTCACTATAGTTATACTGGACTCAGTTTCAATAGACTCAATGAAAAAAGTATGAGACAGCGCTTGGATTGTTTTTCCCCTGCTTTACAACACACTGACATACGCTGAGCTTTATTGCTTCTGAAAGCATCCTTGCAGCCATTCGATGAGATTTAAAAATCTTCCAGTGACGCAATCCTTATGGCACGTTAGATGTTACTGAAGTCTCTCACGCATACTTGGGCCTAGCTTGAGCAATGTTAAATATGTCTCAAAAATGTTACTGTGCTGATGGCAGTATTATTCACATTACAACTGTACCAAGAAACCCTCCCCGAGGCTGAAGCCACACTGAGCTAGATACTGTCTGTGCTGACAGCAAGAATTCGTGCCTGGCCCTAGGAGCATACCATACTAATTGGCCGTGCAGATGAAATGGAAGAGAAAAATGAAGTTACAAAGACTCGCTCCACATTCATAGCCAAGCCAGGACTAGAAATCACATCTTCTGAATCATGGGCCAGTACCCTTTACAAAACCTGGTCCTTCAGCCTGCACGTGCACTGAGCAATGAGGCCCAACACAGACACTGTAAAGCTACCTGAAATCCCATCTCAGAGATTCCTCCAGTGCCTGAGGGCTCTCAGAAGCATAGCCTTTGCACGGCATCCGCCACTTTCAACCCTTGCTAGTGACAGGTTCTCCAGATGGGAAAAAATGAAGGTGCAACTCATTTCGTAGTCCCTCTGTGAACAGAAGTACGGAGCCTGCCAAATTCTCCCTGCTCCCACTTGCTGGCAATCTTGCTTCAGAGGCAAAATGGGAAGTGGGGGAAACTGAAGGTCCACTCTTGCTTGCTTTTTTTAAAAAACTAAGACCTGAGGAAGTTAAACCATTTCCGATGGGATAAAACCATTCACTCAATTGTATCATGACATTTTTTCCACATTTCTGTTTCTAAGGGCAACAAAATCCCATGATGGAAAAGAGGAATGGGTACCCCCATCCTGTCCATCCCACTGGACACAGGGATTGACTGAAACAAATGCAAAGTAAATTGCCTGTGTAACATCAGAGAAAGCTGAATCCCACAACAAACTAGCATTAAATCTGCTTCCTCGCTACCTAAACCCCAGAACCTCCTAGAAAGAAATAATGAAAAGCATTTAAAGCCATGCTGAATTACAGCTTATTTAGTAGCCTACTGTGCAAGGGACTACCACATGAATAAATATGATGAACCCTACCCTGAAAATATTTTTTTTTCCTCTTTTCAGAACAGTTTGAGGTAAATGAGGCTATTTTAACTCATTCGGAACTAAAATGGCTTGTCTCAACAATTCCTTCAGAAATATCTTCCTTTTCTCTATTACCTTCACCTGTAGCATAGCTGCCCTCCTACTCATGCACATTTGCAAGGGAAATTAGGCATGTTACTGTGGTTAGCAAATGACACGATGCTACAACAATTCTATCACCTTTGTTTCAACCCACACTTTGAGGAATTGCTAGTTTCTTCACCACTGAGCACACCGCTCATATCATGCGTAGCATGTACATTTCAATGCTACCACCTCAAACTCAGAGTATTTACTGTGCTTTTATTTCCCATTTCAAATGTGTCTTCAACCCCCTACCCATTTGTTTCTCACCATCTGAATAGGCAAATGCACCACAGTTCATCTGGATCATCACTCAAGTCTTCAATTCACCAACTAGATCCTCCTGCTGATTCACAGGCTTAAACCTCGATAACCACCACTGGTTTTATAGTTTCTAAAACAATCTAATATCAAAGGGAGGCATTACATGAAAAAAGTGTACTTCCTATAAGTAATAAACAAGGTTATTCAAAGGTACGTAACTACAAACTCACACCTGGAAGAGGCAGAAAATTAATTTCTGATATATGCATAGTTGACCTAAGCTGCAGGATGACAAGTTACACTTGTACAAGACTGGACATTCACCCGTTATTTCTGTCGCTTCCACCGTCTGACAGTTTCCTCCGCAGCCTGTGCTGCTGGTATCCATGGCAGCCTCGCATCCCACCGGGGGCCTGCCGAAAACACCCGCCAAGTGGGGACACAAAGGAAGTACAGTGGGTAGGGGAATAAAAATAACAGTTACAGGGTTTTTGAAGTCAAAAGGGTTGCTCTTCGATATTTAATTAGAAAGGGCATGTTAATTAGAGATTATTGAAAGAGAAGTAGGTCAGAAGACAAAGATAAGTGATAATTAATGTACCACTAAAATAAATGCTAAAAGCCAAAACCAAAACAACCGCCCAAACAGTAATTCTCTCAATAATGAGTAAATAGTGAATCATGCATACTTTTTATGCCTTTTTCCTTATGCTCTCCTCACATACAGGCAATTGCATTTTTAAAAGCCAGTAGAGGAGACATTTCAGCATGGGTACCCAGAGGGCATGGGAGAAGGGAGGATCTCCAGGGGGCTTTTTTTCCAGGGACTCCTTCCTTAATTCTAGCTACTATCAGCTTCCCCTGAATATAATTCAATCAGCCATACAGAGGGACCAAAAAATTTTGCAAAAATATCACATTAAGATTCTGCCAGTGAATAAAATTATTTAAAATTCAATGTTTCAGCTAGCAGTACAGTAGCAAAGCAGGGGTCAGAAGCGGCTAGTAGCACAGGAATGAAACTCAGTCTGCCTCCACCAAAAAACTGCCAGACTCAGAGCATCACGAGTTTGAGCATTTGTTTAGGCTAGGAGAGTGCTAGTATGTGCAACTAAAACATTTACAAATAGCATATCTCCTCCCTGAACAGGGAATACTGCAGTACATGCCAGGCCTCTAAATCTCTCAGTGGCATTTCTAGTACAAATCAGAGCAAGGCAATCCATCCCTCATTACAGCACCACCTGAATACTCTCACTGTTTATGCTTAATAATAACAAACTTTTCCCAAGGCTTGGTCACTAAAACCCAAGTACTATTCTCCCGAATTTCGTGTTGCAATAAAATCTAGTGGAAGATGTGAAAATAAATGTCTGACAAAATAGGCATGTAATAAGAGGCCATCTTAAATCCTGACTAGTCAACAGAAAGAGACCTATTTATTACCATATATGATGGATCAAGGCCTAAAACAATGCCTTATAGGGCTATTTCTGTCAGACATATTTATCTTTAAATCTTCCACTAGAATAAACTGCAACAGGAAAATTCAAGTTCTGTATTTCATTTAGCAGGTAATTGAAGAGTATCATATTCAGCCAACAAAATCCTTGAGAATCACTGAAAACTTGTCACTAACCGCAAGCTTTTGAGATAATAAAACTGGGTAGAGCAATTACTGTTACCACTACCAGGAGATAAAGCAGAAATTTTACTGAGAGGATTAATAACAAGACCAAAACATAAGCATGTTATCAGAATGTTTCAGGAGGTGAATTTCTGTCCACTATCTATTATTTCTATTAATAAACAAAACCAGAGAGAAAAACACACTGTTGGAGAAATGATCCTGATCATCTAGCTACTTTTAAAATGTGAAAAAAAATAGCACTGCAGTGCTCCTACATGAACACTAATTAATTTTTTGCAGCAAATCTCAATGGATCTACAGGATCCAGGAGCAATTTGAACCTTGCAAGCTGAGGCAGATTGTAAGCCCTCGTCAAACCCTTTTCTTCCATGAAAAGGAAAGCAGGTGACTGTGTATCCTACAGTCTCACAGGCCAGCACATCTACCCACAGATGAGATCCAATGCAGTCCCAAGGACCATGAGTCCTTGAGGCATTGCCTTCCTTCCAAGGTGCTCATTAGAAAACGCTAATCCTTTTTATGGCTAGGTGGCAAAGTAAAAGTGGAACCATTGCTGTGCTGCTTTCATCAGATTTACTAGTAATTTTTGCACTCCCCTTCCTCCTATTTTATTTTTATCTGGTTTGAATAGCCCATGATTAAATCAGTAAAAAAAAAAACTTACCTAAATGAGTTACAGAAAAAAAACAAAGAACACACAAAAAAATGACAAAACCCTCGCAGAACTGTGCAGAACTTTTTACTCCCACTGGTAACTCATGGAGCACAGGAGTGATTAGCCATTAATTATCCATTGGTAACAGAACTTTTTTATCTTAAATGGGCTGCGTGCTTAAACTTGGGAAAAGTCACCTTTTGGGAACAGCACATTATTGACAGAAAGTTTGGGTTTGGTTTTCTTTGAGGACTGAATTTGTAATTGATAAACTATTAAATTAAGGCCAGCATTTTCTGCTCACAAAATATGAGAAAACAGATTTTTTTTTTATTATTTCAAAATTTGAAATTGTCTAGCACCTCTTTTATCTAAACCTCCCCCTTCAATATTTGATCACATAGGACTTAGGCCTGGTTGGAGTGTAAAGCAAACAATAGTAATGTTTCTGCACCCCAGCTAGAAAAGAAGAAATTCCACAGTGAAGTCTCTAGCATAAATGTCAGTATAAAGGAAATTTTAAAATCACCCCTAACAGATCTGAATGTACAAGCCAAAAAAAATATTTTCTATGAGCTTTTCTGACACTGAAATATTCAATAAACTTGGAACGCCAACAGATAAGAATTTTGCTGAAACCAATTTATTTTGATGTCAAATGTTTGAACAAAACACTGTGCATTGTATGTGGGGTTTTTCCTGCTTGCATTTGCACCATAAAAATTTCAAGTCTCCTAGGCAATTTTATATTGTATATTAAATCCATAGAAAACTGGTGCTTGAACTCAAATCTCTCTCTCATTTAAATGGAAAAAATTATAAAAGCCCAAGCCTTACATTTAAATCTCCTAGCCTCCCTTTAGCCAAGATGACCTCCTAAGTCTTAACAGGAGGAAAACCACTTCAGGCTGAGTGTGTGTAGGAAGCTGCTCCTAACTCCCCCTCGAGCTGTTCCCCCGTTCATTTCTGTCATGTGCTGGTGGTGTGTGAGCTCTCTGCTAACCCTTCTTCAACTGCATCGCTAATCTAATCAAAGATACTTCCCAACAGCCTTCCTTCCCCTCATTATAACAAAACACGAGGTCCTTGTGATGTTCTCAAAGGTCTTGCTCACGTCCTGAAAAATTTTGAAAATTCATGTTCTATGGCTGTAACAAAACCTGAATGCAAACAGTTTGTAGTTGAATTTGAAGACCTTTCCCATTTCATTTCCTAATGAAGCCCATTTCCTGTGCTTCCATTTCCGCTTTTTCCTGCCTGCAGAAAAAGCGCAGTACTTCCCACATCTGTAGGGAAGCTTAATCAACTCAGCTCAAGTAATTCACGTCTTTAAAGCATCTCAAGATTATTATACAACAAGCAGTATAGTGCTGCATCAGTAGGTTAAGTTATTTGAATTCAATTTACCTGAGACTAACTAAAAGGAGATCAAGAATTTCAACAGAAATTGTGTGAAAGTATTACATAAACAAGCCTGCATTTTAATACTAAAAACCAGCACAGTTAGAGTTATTACAGCCTGAGGTAACTGATACACAATCAGTATTTCACCTGAACATATATTCTGTGGTAGAATTACTGGAATTACAATATGCCATATTATTCTTTAGAGAGAAGTTAAATGCTAGGGAAAGCTCTCTTTTACATAAGCACTGTTTTGCCTATAAAGTTAGCACAAACACCCTGCTCAAATACATAACCAATTATTTTAATCAGATACTCAGGCAAAACCCCCGCAGCCATATACATTATGTCCAGTGACGGCACTGATAAGTGCTCATCACAAAATGTTAATTGCATTCCACTAAAAATACTCAAACAGCCTATATGATTTCAAATATTGTGTGCCATTTCTCTCTAATTGGTCCAAAGAAATATTTTCATTTACCTTTCATTTCTATGTGAAGTTCAAAATTGTTCCGGAACTTGATGAAGACAAACACTTTGATGTTTCTTTGCGTTAGGAAAATCTTTACCCAATAAATTACAATTATGTAAATATTAGCCCCCCTGGGGTATAAGTGCCTCTTTGAGGCATAAGATGATTAGAGCAGAAAAATTATTAGATTTGTCCATGACCATGCTATACTTTCCTTCCTCAGGAAATTCTGTTATCAAAGAGTTTAATCCTATTCCCACTGAAGCAAGTAAATTTGGCCACTGAGTTAAATGGAAAGAGAATTCATTTCATCCACTCAGGCAGTACCCTAAAAGCCCAGATGATAGTAACATCCCTGATACGAATATTTAGTTACCGTTTTTAACACTGTCCTTTCACAATTGTGAATGCTTTTACTATTAACATTCCCTTTCCACTGACGTGAAATCTCAAGCTTTTCTGAAAAACTGCAAAATGTTACTAACCCCAGGTAACAGCTGGACAGCAAGCATGCATGCCCATAATCACATATCGTGGTTAATGTAGTGGGATTGCCTGGTGACGGGGCAGCACACAATTACATTGCTTTTGACATTAATGCTTAGTGGATGATGGCTTGATCTGATGTTTGCAAGGCCACAACAATGATTACAGGATTTGTGCGAGATGGGCAACGGCAGCTGTCTAAGAAGAACGCATATGAAGAAAAGCATGCTGATTTTTGTAACCCTGGTTACATCACCAAGTCCGTCCTTTCCCCTTCGCAAAAGGCATAGTTTGTTCTCTGCTCCTGGAGGCTTTGTATTAGGCTTAGGAATCTGTTTGAGGTAGTTAGTAACAAGCAGTTTCCCCTGTTCCAGCCTTTGCTCGTAGGATTATAAAAGGCTCCAACCGAGCTTAACCTCCTTTCCCTAGGAGCAGACCAGCTGGTTTGTGGTTTGGTGTAGCTGGTTCCTTACGGGTTTTCTCATTGTCGAAGACCATGAGACAGACTGAATTCCCAAGGAATGCAAAGGAAGACAGTGCCTCTTAACAGCAAGCAATACAGTAATGGCTCGGTGGATTTGAGCCTGTCTGTAGACGAACAAGGTTTCGATAAGGAAAGGATGAAACAAACATTATCTGAAGATTAAGGCTTTATCCTTAAAGACTGAGGCCGAAGAGACTACAGCCTCCTGAATAATTTACACATGCATGTTCTGAAACACATTTAGGAGAATCAATTAGTGTAGAAATTAGTGTAGAATTTTTAAGAATGCTTTTTCTTTTATACATAGAATAAAATGAAAAGTGAATGGTGTTACATGTTCATGTTATAATACAGAGCATATTCCTGCTTCACCAAAGGGCTATGGTACCTCAGGTGTCTAGCACAGAAATAGGAAAACATGCCAGATTCCAAATGTGTTGTGAAGCTTTGTGAGTCAGAACCATTTTCCACAAGGGAGATTATGATTCCCTAGGTTTGAAGTTTTGTCACATGCTTTCAGTCCATAAGACCGGCTCAACATATTTGTTATACATACATGCTTGCATGAAACTAACATTTTTCTTTAGAAGCACAGCAATAATTACCAAGAACACTGAGCAGTGTCTGTGTATTTTTAAACACCTGACTCTGCAGGTGGTTTAGGGGTTGAAAATTAATATGTGGTAGCAGATTCCGAGCTTCAGGAAACTTCTGGGAAGGGCTCATAGAAGTGGTCATTGGATGCTTTACTTGCTTTATTGTCTAAAAATAAATTGTGCCAAATGCGCTTGATGACCCATACACTGAATCCACAAGGTAGTGGGTCCACACTGAAGGTGAAGAGGGGCAAAACTTACACCTTGAAGTGAGGACTCTGCTCCAGGTTCTGATATGACACTGGCTCCCCCCTGCTGAAGGGTCTATAAAACGATAACAAGAAGTTAAAGGAGCAGTGAACCAGACACCGTGGCTCAGCAGCTTCTTGCTGAGATACTTTATTACTGTAATTCAGGTTAGGGCCCAAGATCACTCCGCTTCTGTGTTGGAGCATCAAGGTCAGCAGGGCCCTGATGCTCCTGGACTGATACCAACCTGAATGGACTAGAAAAATCACGGAGTGTTACATGGGTATTTGATGTTCGTACCATCAGGTGGGGACTCTTGCCAGCCTATCTGCAGAGTTAAAGTTTCACTTATTTCTATTACACCTATATTATGCTACACACACACTTACAGGTATATATGTGCCCTTATTATATTACAGAGATTAAAGTTGTTTTCCCCCCTTTAATGCTATATTCTTATTTTATACAGAATTGGTACTTATGAAGGTAACTTTAGAGAGTTCACCATTACTCAGACGAAGAGATTAAGCCAGTGGTGTCTGCTGAATTTAAGAGCAACTCCTGAGCATCTGAACGCAAAATTTACCATTTCTGGAAGTATCATCTAAGTATCTGCAGAAAGGTACAAATGTTGCCGCAGCTTTCTGGGGCAAAATCCCTTTCCGCAGAGAGGAATACTTGAACTCCCAAGTGCTGCAGAAGAAGAAAAGCACTCATGAGAACTCCGGGAACCAGGATATTCCCCTGCTGCCAGTGACCAGCAGATCTGGCTCTGTCCCAGCCCACAAGCCTACTGAAGTACCTATTGTAACAAACCCATGCACTTGAGTACAAAGGAGATTCAGTTATCTTTCTAGTCTACTGAATATGACCCAGTCACTCAGCTTTTTTTTTAAAAAGTGTTTTGTAGAGAAAGACCACAAAAGCTCTGCCAATCATGTTTACTTCATCTTACCCCATAGCCTCCTTCATACAAGAGAAGCTGCAAAATACTCTTTTCAGCGTGTCTGCCTCAAGTTCCATAAGCTCCATGCCATTTTGAAAGTCTAAAAGCATATAATGAGAGTGTCTTTGGAAAGCATCGTTAAAGAGCTCAAATACATTTTTGCAGTGGCCTGTGAGCACCTTCATTTAATAGGTAATTTTAGGATGACAAATACATGAAAAAATTTTGTCTTGACAGCCTTCCTTAGGTACCTCACCTCTACACTGCTGACAGCCCTGTGACTGCAATGTAAAGCACTATCCAACATAATGCTTCTAATCTGACCTTGAGAAACAGGGCTGTCCATTCTTAGAAATGGAATTATCCACCTTTATAGAGATTACTTTAGGTACGTCCAGATATTTGTACACCATTCAAATAGTGAATCTGTCCAATCTTTACTTCTTATTTAGTGATAGAGTTGACTAAGATTAAAGCTATAGACTTTGGCCCAATCAGTCTACCACAGAGGATGTTTCAGAGATATACATTGCATGTGCTAAAATAAACTCCACATTGCTATTACTGCTACTAATAAGCTGCTTCTTAACCCCCTTCTTACCATGCTCTTACTGAGAGTAGTATATTATTCTGTAAGCAATTTCACCTAATTTCAATGTGACCATTGTAGGGTAAGGCATGATTCAACAGGGTTAGGATGTGACTATTATAGGGTAAGGCATGATTCAACGGGGTTAGGAAAAGGAAAATCAGGATCTGCTAGTTATTTTATGCTCTTTGTTAGCATCTCAAAGAGAAACAAAACAAAATTTTAAAAAGCAGCTTTAGCAAAATAAAATATTTGAAAGTATGCTTTCATTTTTCCCAAATCTTCAGCTTGATGGGGATCTGCCAATGCTTCGCACAATAATTACTCACGCATGGCCTCTATTAACAAACTGCTATTAATTTAAACTTTCTTAGCAATAGTAGCACATGTTTTAATTACTTTGGAGACTCTCTAACCAATCTGAATGCTATCTGATCTTAATCAACACTTCTCACCCTTTTTCAAAGACTTGATATTGCACCAACATACAAATTTGCAAATATTGTGGCAGCTGATTGCACTGTTACAAAGGAAAAAAAATACATTTAACCAGCACATATTTCTAATTTTTGGTCTTCATCAGAACAGCATAAAAAAAAATATTAGTCGAAAATTAAAATAAAATAGAATAAAATAAAATAAAATAATCAAAGGTCTCTTTTAAGGCTATTCATCATTCTTGAGACGTTACCTCCACACTTATCACTTATAAGGTTTGGCACCTACCTTCCAAATGTCAAGGTAGTTTCTCTGTAACTGTCCTTTCAGCAGTGCAGTGTTTCCTCTGCTGGTGATTTTCAGCTAAAGCAAAATTTCAAAATTACAAAAATGAGAACAGATAGTTTGGACTCCATTCTCCCTCTTCCTCTTTACAGACAGCAGAATTTAGACTTACAGAGGATTTTCTCTATGCTCATATACCTGGTAGGTTTCTTCAAATAAACAGATATTATGCAATCTTTGTTACTATAATTATCACATACAGAAAACTGAAAAGACAACAGATGAGTGTACGGTAATGGAAAAAATAATACAAGATCTTGCTGTGAGCAGACTAAACTAGATTCCCCAGTGTAGGCAGGTAGCTAAAAACATGATAAATTACTACTGTGTGATATATGTTTCTTAAAATTGGAAGAGAATGGACCAAAACCAGCACTAAGAGGGCTGTTGTGATGCATGAGTTGGAAAGAGAAATAACTACATTAGAAATGTTCCAGATCCCTTTCAGCAGTGGAAATTAATGGAACATTGTCAATTAGCCTGAAACACTTAGCATAATGTATTTGGAATTTGCATGATGGATGGTTTATGTAACTCCATAACAATGGTCAGCACAAGAAAATTGGTTTCTTCAACTTGTGTAACTATGTTCCTCACAAAGGTAAAACAAAGAAAAAATTAAATCCATATAACAACATTTCCCAGGGATAAAGTTGGGCATTTCCTCCTGCATTTAGGTTTTCAAACATTGTCCAGAAGTAAAGCCCGTGCTAAAAGGAACAATCTGAGTCTATGTGCTGTATGCACGCCCAGCAGTTTCACAGCAGTCAACGAGACTCCTCACAAGCTTAACTTAAACCTGGGTGAAAAACTCTGAGAAATGGGTTCGAGATTTTGGATCTCTAAGTGTCTACCCTGCTATCACACCTGTGCTGATCCATTCAGCTCTGCCACCCTTTGGGCCCTGTGCTGCAAAGCGCTCCAAACACACAGCTTATTTCAAGAAGACATTTCATATGTGAGAGGGACACACGCTGGAGTGCCTGAATGAACTGGAGCCAGGTAGCAGAAATGTTTTCAGATCATTACCATACTGTTCTCTCCAGGTAATGCCATCAGATCAGATCAGTGATAAGGCAATCCAGCAAGCTGCATTGAGATCGGAGCCACTTGGCAAAGTGCCAGTATCTGTCTCAAGAGTTGGTTCTTGGTAGAGAAGTAAAGGAGAAAACTCCCCTTGCTAAAAAAAAACATTTTTCTTCCTATAAAACCGCAATAAGAGCACACATGGTAGTGCTTCTCCAGGACTAAAGATTGGTTTGTGCGATGAGAAAAATGACTTGCAAGTTTATGAACAACATCTTGTGACTCAAATACAAACATCTCAAATAGCAGAGGGGTTTTTTTTTCAATTTGAGACACAGGGAACTTAAGAAATCCCAAGTCATTGTACCATCTTTAGACTAATTTAACATCAGTGTATTCCCCTGATGCAAATTCAGCCATCTGTCAAACTCCTTATGGAGCAAGAAGTCAAATACATAATACATTTTAAAAGTATAAAATATTCAGCGACAGGCAAGACCTCCCTCTGGTTGCTCATTAATAAGCCACATATTGGTACAGTTATATAGTTCTAACTGCATGTCTTGCCTTCATTTTTTCATAATTTACTTTAGCAAAAGATGGAATTAAAACAAAATTATGTTCTTGCACTTACACCCTCTTTCAATTAAAGAAAGGTCATCTTCTCTGACCTGAACTTTATGAAAACCCCTGACAAAGCCTTTGTCAGATAAAATTTCTCATGGAACATGAATTCTTTCATATTTGTCACCAGTATAGGTCCTCCCTTCTTCATGAAATTAGTCTTATTAAGCATAAAATGAATGCTGTGCAGTTTCTTCAGTACAGACCTTCCCCACCAAAAACAACCTATGGCACAGAAAATATTAGAAAACCTTGTGGGAGCCACAGATGGTACTTCTGTGGCAGTCAGATGTTGGCATGTGGCAACAACCACATTCTGTGGCACGTTTAAGATCACCCTCCTCCCATTACAGAAGCCAAACAAAACCAAGTAAATCATCAGATGCTATTGCACCTATCAGAACTGCATGCTCAGTTTGTCACTTTTAATCATACAATTAAATCATAATCAGGTTACATGGAGCAAGACACACCATCCTCTAGGGTCCTGACTGTTCCCTTAGAGAAGAAGTTGCAGCTAGGTGTTATACAGTCATCCTGGAGTTTACAGGAGACTTGTTAGCACCACCTTCTCCCTGCTTTCCCCACAACAAGGATATTCCTGCAGTGGGTGCAGAACCTTTCCAGAAATATCTCTTATGCCTGCCCAGCACCGGAGCAGAGACCGCAGTATAGAGAGGCAAGAGGAAGAGGGGATGGAAGTAGTCCAACTAACATCTAAAGGCAAGCGGTAAGACCAAGCTGAGACTGGGACTGAGATACAGTGTGGGAAAAATTTCCAAAGGAAATGAGGAATCTCGTAGAGTTTCAGGTGGAGAGAAGACAGGGTGGTCCAAGGAGAAGGCAGGTCACCTGAGGTAGCATGGGCATACCTTGACAAGGACTCCTCAGTGGAAAGAAGGTAAATACTGAGATTGGATTTGAAGCTAGACAGATTTGAAACAGATAAAAAATAAGTAGAGGATTATTTAGTGATCTGTATATAATTAAAACAAAATCATAGAATGATTAATTAATTAAAGACCATCTCATTCCAACCCCCCTGCCATGGGCAGGGACACCTTCCGCTCGACCAGGTTGCTCAAAGCCCCATCCAACCTGGTCTTGAACACTGCCAGGGATGGGGCAGCCACAACTTCTCTGGGCAACCTGTTTCAGTGCCTCACCACCCTCACCGTAAAGAATTTTTTCCTAATATCTAATCTAAATCTACCCTCTTTCAGTTTAAAACCATTACCCCTCATCCTATCACTACAATCCCAGTTAAAGAGTCCCTCCCCGTGTTTCCCGTAGGCCCCCTTTAGGTACTAGAAGGCCCCTATAAGGTCTCCCCGGAGCCTTCTCTTCTCCAGGCTGAACAGCCCCAACTCTCTCAGCCTGTCTTCATAAGAGAGGTGCTCCAGCCCTCTGACTGTCTTCATGGTCCTCCTCTGGACCTGCTTGAGCAAGTCCATGTCCTTCTTATGTTGGGGGCCCCAGAGCTGAACACAGTACCTCCAGGTACTCCATCTCACTTCTAAGCAGGGAACTTCAGAATTATAAATTACTCTGGACAGGAGGCCTGCTTCCTAAGATATTTAGATCTACTTAAATTCAGTACCAAGGTTATGGCTGCTGAAAAATTTATTTTTTTTAAATTTCACTCCATAGCAAACATTCATAAAGTGCTTCCTTCAAATGGGCCTGAAGATGACGAAATTACTGTTTTCTTAGCTACCGTTTTGAATTTCATATTTAATAGTGGCATTTATTAAATATTGATTTGAAGATGCATAATTTATACCCATGGTTAGCATACGTGAATAGTTCTGTCACTCATGACCTCCAGCTTGAGCACTTATCACCATTCATACTTAGTCAAGTGAAGGTTTAATTTTATAATTCTTCATTACACCCAAATTTGCCAACTTATTTGGCATCCACCTACATCAGTAATCAATAGGGTGCCCTTCTGACCACGCCTGGAAGCCGCCAAGAGCCCAGGGCAGAGGGAAGCCAGCCTCCTACATCCTTAGGCTCCCTCCCATTTACATCTTTGGAGACTGAATAGAGCAATAGAAAGACCTGTAGAAATTCATGGCTGAGAGGAGATAAGAACAGTTTCTATAACTGCATTAACCAGAACTGATTTCATGAATGCCCCTAGTCTATTTCTGTGCTGCGACAGGCTAGGCTGAACCACCTTTGGCAGTGATTTATATTAATCTATTTGGCACTGCATCGAAATGGACTTTCAATGATCACTCAGACAGTAACCAGAGCTCAAATAAAACAGTAACTAACAGCTGAGTTGAAAGAATAGCTTTAGTCGAGACAGTTTTTTCTTATCAATTTACAGTTACTGAGGTGTAGAAGACAATATGGGACACGGATTTTAGAAAGAAATTACCAGTAGGTGAATACGTAAGACTTGACTGGAGTAAAGGCACTTATTGAACTGCAGACATGCATCAGTGAACCTCCACTAGTATTAACTTGAACAAAGCAAGAAAAATATCCATAGGCTCCTTGGCCAGTGACCTGGGCTCAAACCTACCTGGCCAACACAATTTGTATAATGCAGAAAATTCCCTGCCCTGCACAGATATCTAAATACCTTTGAGGGTTTGTGCCCTAAGTCCTTCTGCACTTCAACACACTATTTGTGACATGGAGAATAATACAATTTCCTTACATTAGCAGGTGATGTAGGACACTCATATTGGATTAAGCATTGAAGTCACTGTGAATTAAGATTTTCCACTGTACATTTTATAGGGTAAGATACCCTGAACAAATTAAATAGGTATTAAAATCTCATCATCAGTCTTGGATACACATAAGCATATAACCAAAAAAACATTCCCCGACATTCACTTGTAACTGTTGTCTCCTGCTTACGCAGCTCAAATACCAGAGGGCAACTATCAAATGAACAGATTAAAATTGTATAATTTCCTCATTTAGTCCCTTTCCTTCAACAATAAGTAAAACACTAGGAAAAAGCCCAACAGCAGAGTTTCATTTACAATTCTCAGCCTTCAACCTGTGATACTGTGGACACATAACAAACTACAAAAAAGGCCTGCCTAATAATAAATTATTTAGTATTAACATTTCAAATATTGCCATCTCCTAATTGTAAGGCAATTATAAAAGGCAATTGAGAGTATCTTTGCAAATGTGTTTTAGAATTTGTAAGCAGTTACACTGACATAAGATTGATGCAGTGCCACTAAAATCAATTAAGTTGGACTGGCACAAAGTTGGGGAACAATCACAATAGCAATGGGCAAAAGTTAGCAAGAGGGCATGCCCTGTTTAGGAAATATCAAGTATTACCTTAAACCTTTTTCATTCCCATTTTTCAAAATTCTAAAAATACTGTGACAAGGGGCAAATGGTCAGCTACAAACACCTCATGCCCAAGAAGCCGAACAGTTCAATTCAATAACCTGCTTGCTTCAGAATTAATAATCAAAGAAAATTAATCATTTGTTCTTAGCTTAAACCTTCATAGAAAATCCCAGTAGCATCCACATCAAATCAGTGGCCTAGGGTTGGCAAGATTTGCTGGTGATTTAAGAGTCACTTTCTGCATGTTGAAATTGGACAACCACCAATAATATCAATCTTTCTTTCTTCTTTTATTTCTACCTATAAAAGATTTCCATGAACACTGGATTGAGACAATAATTAAGTATATCCATAATTAACAGTAAACTAGCTGAAAAATGCAAATGAATACACAAGATGACAAAAAAAAAAATTTCTTTCAAAAATTGTATATTACGTTTTTTTCCCCTAAAGCTAATTTTGAAAGTGTCTGAACACATTCACTTAATTCCTATTCAGCCCTCTCTGAAACATGACAAATCTGAACTTCTGGCCCATAGATTTTGGCCTGAGCATTGTACATCTCTTTCAGGCCAACCTTCACATCCTATCCATCTTCCAAGCAGATAACATCCAATAGAGAAATAGTTTCTATTCCTTAAACTAAAATCCAGGTTAACTCAGCCCCAGTCACAAGACAACTGCCCATGCAGTTCTTTCAGATCCTTGCCCTGAGAGGTTTCCCTCCCTAAAGACAAGGAAAGATCTTCTGAACCCCTGGCCCAATTACTTGTGGTGTTCACCTCCTCCTTATAAGAGATTGCTGCCAGTCCACTGCTGAAAAGTGGCACCTCTGCCACCCAGGCACAATATCTGTCTATACTGGTGTCATCTACACCTGTGTAATCATGAAGCTGAAGGCTCCTCATCCCAAGGATGGTGCTTACAGTATCTCTCACACTGATAAGCAATATCCAGATTAGATCCCAGAACAGCCCAAGTCATGCTACAGGACCATGAAAAGAGACAAGCAACCACCTGGCCTGTTTATAACTGAGAGCAGAAGGTGATAGTAAGAGTTCGATACTCTCTTCACTTCTGTACTGTACATTACCAAGATACAAACAGGAAAACTAACTATTTTGCTGTACAGTATGTAACAAGCAGAAAAGGGTCCACCATCTCTGACATGCTCTCGTCCCTGCCTTCTACAAACCTTGTAATCTAAGATACAAGATACACAATAAGCAAATGTAATGAGTGACAGAGAGTAAGGGAATAGGTATCAGATTTTAGTTTAGATTAACTGTACACAAACTTTCTAAGCAGAATAATCCTAGTGTTGAGTAGTACAACATTTATTTAGAAATAAAGGCAGTATTATTTTAGTCATGAATAAAAGCAGCTTACTTAGTCTCTGTAACTTCTTCTACAGCAGCCTAAAATGACTAACATGTAGGTAAATTCTAGGAAACAGCAATCAGATAGTTGATATGCAATCTGTCCTAAAAAGAGTGAAGCGTGTGAACTTCTTTGCAGCCTAATAGACAATGTGAAATACTGTAGGAAAAGGAGAATCTCAAGTTTTATACCAGACTTTTCCACTAATTTATCAATAAGCTAGGCTAATGTCACTTTTTCTAGCTCCATTAGGCCATATACAGCACTGCCATAATGCAATTTGTATACTGTTTCATGCTGATTATCACTGACACTTCAAATCCTGACCCTGCTCCAGTCATCTGAGATCCTGCCATAGCCAAGTCACTTAGTAAAACTTTGCAGTGCTCTCGGGAAAGGGAGAGGAGAACAAGGCAGTAAGAGGATGCTCAGGGAAATATGTAAGAAGAGTATGTAATGTACCGCGATGCACTCTCTCAGCATCCTGTGATGTGTAGCTCAGGCAACTTTTGAGGCAGAGAACACCTTTGTATTTAGCCCTCGGTAAGTTCCTCTTCCATTAATTTCTTTGATCTGCTCTTGAAAGCTGTGTAAGCCTTCAGAATTTATGTCATCTTATTGCAAAGGCTTCCACAGCCTGATTACATTGGCTGAAGAACACAGAAGTAAAAATGAAGATTAAGTTTCTGCTGTGGGCTTATTTTCTCTGAGTGCTCCTTCTACACATTGACCATCTATCAGCCTTACTCTCTAGCTTCCTGATTCTGATGTATTGAAAAAAAAAAATGCTTTATTGTTCATCTTTATTCTGTCTGCAAGGTGTCCCTTTTTTTTTTTTTCTTCCCTGTCTTGTGCTTTTACATTTACCCTGCCAGAGTCCATCAGCCATGGCAGGATGTTTTCTTGCTTCTTACACTCCCCTTATTTTGCTCTTTAACTATGCCACTTTCTTTCAGGTTTTGTTTTCCAAAACATTTTGATAAGTATGTTAGTTCTGGTTTTGTCATATGGTGCCCCTAGATAGTCACCACCCCGCAAGAGATTTACTTTGGTTTAAAAATAATTCTATATCCTTTTAAATGTTAAGTGCGAGCATTTTAATTATTACTTTTTTGTTCAGATAAGCCTGCCCTTCCTGCACAGGCTTCCACTACTCCAGACACTTGCCTAACCGTGAAGAAACTGTTCCCCTTGTCCTTGTGGGCTCTCTCTCCCATACTCCCAGCTGCACATGAGATTTAACCTCTCTATCTCCTTGCCTGTGCTAGCTTGCAAGTGGAACCTGGGGCTGGAGACGGCAGAAAAGAGCCAAGTACAGTAAGAATCTCTCATTTCAACCCTCAAGTGGCCTGCGATTGTACTGGATATTGCCATTACCCTAGATTAACTACCAGTGTGCAGAATCAGCATAACTTGGTGAAATTGTTAATAAAGTATGTTATTACCTGGCATACACTGTTCCAGTTGAGCACTTGCTCTGCTAAGTGAAATACTCAATGGGCTGATCGAGGAAGTGCAGCAGATTGACTACAGAGAGCAAGAAATACAATGTTAGCAATGGTTTTGCACTTGCTGACTTCAATTCAGAGAGCACAATTGCCGTCATTGCTACTTTGAGGAGCAGAACCAAACAGTGGCCACGGAAATGTCATAATATGAGTTGACAACTACAGAGTTAGGACCTATTTCCATTTGCAATGCAAAGAAATGTCCAAGCCATGACACCAAGAAATTTGCTGTGTTTGTGCTAATTTTTGTCTGCCTTTTGATTTATTTAGAAGCAAATCTTAATCCTTTTCCAACCACCAAACCACAATATCCTCTGAAGATTTATATCGAAGGATTGCTAATGAGTTGTAGTCAGCTAAGTATGACACTACTGACAACTCAACCTACTGCTGTATGGGAAAAAAAGGAGATAAAACATAGGTGTGCAAAAGCAAAGAGTAGTTTGATGCTTATTAGAAACAAACCACACTCTGAACTAAAGCCCATGCAGTAGCTTAATCAGCAGGGAACACAATGGCAAATGAGGGTAAAATCAATTCCCAGCATTAAATTATCCTAACATAAACATTCAGCAATCCTTCATTTGTTTTAAAACAGTGGGTTTTCCCACCACTTTCATAGAACCAAATTATTACTAAAAATATTGCTATGTATTTGTTAAAAGCTATAAGAAGTATATAGTACTACAGGAAGGATTTGAAGAATACAGGCACTTTCCCACCGCTACCCTTCCGAATTTTAGACAACTTTATCAACACTGTGTGCTGATTCAAGTGCTCCTAAACAAGAAGCTGACCCAAATTCGTCCTGCTGCTTTGAACTGAGCTATTTTCCACACTCGTTTCAAATGTGCTTTCCCTAAACAATCATTACAACTTCAAACTGAGCAAAGGAAGGAATAAAAGTTCAAACTCTCATTTATTTTGATTTAATGTGCTAAAAAATCTGTCATGATGCTTTGAATTCAAGAGCAGTGTTTGGATTAGAAGGGAGTAAATTCTCCCAACTAAATGTGACATTTGATAGATACTGAAATGGCATTTGTTAGGTAGTACTATCAGAACATAAAAAACACACAAAGGAAAAAATGGGGGAAACTACATTAGTGTCTGTACACACATAAAGTAATTCAAAATGTTCTCCTCCCCATCTGCTTTATTACAGCTATAAGTAGCTGAATAGACAGAACTGTGCTTTTTTACTTTTAGCCTATTGTATATTTTATTTATTTTACTGTTTTTTAAAGTTCAGGGCTTGTGAATACCAGTAACAGCAATGACAGTAACAGTTCCTATGTAAGTTTTAGTCCTGTCAAACATGAACAAATTATTATAGTTGGGGGTCCAGACTTCTAAAGCATTATTAAATTATGCTGAGTCTGTGCACCATAGTGCCTTTCCCTCCATCCTCTTACTGGTTTCACAACAGAGCTTTTTTCTATTATCAATTGATTTACACTATTTTTTCAAACACAGATGCTACCAGCCACCCTCACTCCCACTGTAGATACCTCAGTGGCCTAGAAGACATGACTGGGAATCTATGGGGTCCTCTCCTGCCAAGGCTGGCAGCCAGACACCTGGTAGTCATCTAAAACTGCCTATTTTTAGTCAGATGAATTTCTCCCCTTTCTGACTTTGTTTTAAGGATATTGTCTAGAATAATGCCAATAATGCAGAAATCATTTAAAGCATTTTGAACTCAGAACTTCTTCATTGTTCAAAGAAATTTTACTTTCTAAGCTCTGCTTAGACAGCTGTCAAATCAAGTTAAAATGATATAATGGAAGCACAAGTAGATCCTTTGACAGAGTCAAAGAGCTACTCCACAGCTTATGTTGTATTGTTTTCTGGGATTCTGCACTAAATACAAATTAAAATACTGGAAAAGCAAAGATTAGGGGATCCTTCCTGTACAGCAAAGTGTACTACAGAGACAGAAATAAGGAAACTGATATCACATAACAGATTAGAAACAGTAATCTTTAATCTATTAACCCAGTTGCCTTGATGACAAGTCTTCAGGGGGGAAAAAAAAAAAAATCAAGAAAGTTAAAAAGTCCCATCCTCACAGTAAGTCAGTCAAAGACTTTTGAGTCTTCTTTAATTCAGAATATTGTTTGCCTAATTTTTAATTCGCATCTCAAGTAAACAGGCTTGTTTTCATGATGTGCGCTAACAGCAGTCCCCATTAATGTAGTCTTTTACAACCAAAATACACCTATCTGCTGCCATTCAATATTACTTATTCATTTTAACTCTATGAATAATGAATATAGCTTACCAAATGTTGAAGAACTTTAAAATGCTTTATTACTCTTAAGAGCTTTACTATGCACTTAGGAAAAAAAATCAGAGGTTTTTATTTTTAAATATAAAAATATGATGCACCTTTAAGTAGTTATGTGTATTTAACAATGCTAATATTGGTCCTTAATTCATTCTTCTAGCAACAGAAGCCCATGATTATTACTAATAACTCACAAAACCAAAGCATGGTAATATGACGATATATACCTATGTTATGCTGAAAAGATGGTTAAGAAATGGTGCCTCTTACTCACCATAATGGTTTCCATTGGCTATTCAGTCATATCTGCATGTATTTCATTTATTTATTTATAGAAAACATCAATACCTAGTGGCATTCCAGACAAAACGCAGGTACAGGAGGGTGAGATTAGATGGATTTTACAAAATAGTTCTAAGGATGATGCAAAGGAAAGAGCAGCCTCTGTTACACATATGCCAAGCTAAGTGAAGGCAAGTGGTTTAGTGCAGGGCTACTTGATAGCCTGATTTTCATTTATTGCTGGGTCTGCAGTGGAAAAATCCCAATGTCATTTTTGGAGCCTAAACTCAAGTTTGCAAGGATTGGCAAACGAACTATCTGCCATGCATTCACACTCTTCTTTTATTTTGGCAGTTAATCCTTACACACAGAACATGTATTTGGCTGGCCTGACCTTTCCCCAAGTTTGGGACTATCATGCAAGTTGGTGCTTCATTCAAGGAGATAACTATAAGCAATCACAGGGTTAGAACATCCCCCACCTGAAACACTCACAAAAGCACAAGTCCTTTAGAGATCCTTAAAATTATAATAGAATGCCACAATAAAAAGAATGCCTATCTGTGTTGTACACAATATTCAAATACCCTTGCAACATTTTTTTGCCACATTCATAGTGTCTCTGCTGGAGTCCAGCTACTTCTCCCAGAAGAAACTGATGAGGTTTCTCTTCTCTTTCTATCTTACATAAAGACCTTCTCCCAGTTTAGCTCTCCAACTCCATATGATTTTAATATTAGGTTATTTTCACAGTTTATACCAGAAACACAGGTTTAAATCTTTTCCCCCAAACATTAAGAAAGCTAAGCAGCCTGTGAACAAAAGATTGAACCATTTCTATAAGACATAACTAATATTTTTGAAGATTGCTAATATCTGGGACATAACTATGCTATAATATATCTGCTCCTATCTGCTTCAAGTTAATAAAACTGAAGGAACCAAATGTCTTTGAGATTATTACAGATATTCCCTGCCAGTAACAATTAAGCCACAGTAGGAAACTTATGGGGAAAGAGAAAACTGTAAAATTAAATTTCAAGTGCATACAAACTAATCATACATTTAAAGCATATTCCACCAATACCATGATGTAGTCATTGCTCTACCATATTTTTTTTTTTTTTAAGGAAATACATATATCTGATGAAGAGAGTTTCTATTAAAAAGTCTTGGCAAGACACCAAGGCTTAGTCCTTCAAAAGAGTATTCTTTAAAAGCTCAATCCCAGGCCAAAAATGTCACTGCAGAAGCAAAAGAGACAAGCATGCAAAGCTCTTTGCGTTTTAGGGAGATTCAGATAACATACAGGCTAAACTAAGGGGATTTTTAAAAAGCCAAAAGAAAAGATATGTTGTTTATGAAAGAGAAGCAGTCAGCAGTTTTCAGATTCAGAGCCCATTCAATTATACTAAGTTTAGAGACCGGTCTTTGCTTTGAAAAATCAATGCAAACAGCCAGAGCTTCAGTAATCTAATAACAGAGCATGCATCCGTCCTCTAGCAAAACTATACAGGCACTTTCCACCTGGCCTGGGTCCTGCTCTGCGTTCACAGCCTGAGAGGTGGAGTTCAAAGCAGCACTGTTAGTGGTCCTTTACTAACATTTCCCAACTGCTCTAGATGCCTGTCTCCAGTTATCAAAGCTAACTGGACTTCTGTACGTGATTCGACAGAAATGTGCTGTCCTCAGATGGTTTTGTCTCTTCTGTCAGAGGCTGGGACCACGTTAAGAGACAGGTTTCTTCTGTTGTAATGGTCTTTCATCAACAGAATTATGCTGCCTACTACCATTAAAGAAAAGAAGTCATATGGAGAGTCACAACAGCCCTCTACAAACCTAGCATTTTAAGGATCACAAAGCCATACAGCACTTCCATCAGAAATCTGCAGGAATTGTTTTAAGAAAAGAGATAATTTAGCTAATTTAGTTACAGTCTTTACGGGTACAGAATTGGAATAACCATATTTCACTTTAACTTTCCATTTGGGGTGTCATTACTAGAGCGAAAATTGTCTTAGGAAGAATTAATTCTTAATCATATTTAAAATTAAAATTCACAAAATAACCCTTACTAATATTCCTAAAAGAATTCCTGAACTGCCTGAAAAATATATTTTCCCAATGACCACTATTACCAAATATATAAAGAGCAATAAATAAGGTGTCATTTCTTGGATTAGGGTAAAGCCCAGTACCTCAACAGAGAACAATACAGCTCTTTCCAATTGTTCTTTGGCATATTCCCCTGTTTGTACCTTCAGAACACATTGACTAACATGGTGGCTGGTTTTATATTTCTGAATAAAGCAATTTGCACTTCTGAATTTGTACAAACCTTTGGATAGCTTTAAACAAATGAGGCTCTACATGAGCAACAGTATTTGTTGCAGTAACAATAATTTCTACTGTCATCTAAATTAATCAGGCTCAGTTGGTACTTTCTATTAAACTGTTATAAAAGGGAATCTTTTTCCCATTTAACTTTTTCCTCTTAAGGTGTAGGCAAATTTATTTCTTAGCCAGATCTCCTAAGGAAATGAGATTTATGCACTGAATCTCCATAACTTCAATGACTTGTAAATCCACTTGCAAATTTCAGTTAAATGCAATGGGGAAGTAAAAATCCCAAGGTATTGAAAATGCTTATAAACTTCATAACATGTTCAGGGAGAGAGGCCCTTGCAGTCCCCACTGATGGCAAGGAAGGCTGCAGAATGAGTTTAGTTTTCAGATATAAGTTCTACCTATTAAGGAGTGACTTGTGTTTCTAAATTTTTTTTAAAGTTTTCATCATCAGATGAGTGCTTAAGTGGCATCACGCTTAAGTGGCGTCCCCTCTTTTACTGCTTAGCCAGCAACTGAAATACAGCCTTCATTACTAACTCCAGGGATTACCTGAAAGCCATTATCTGAAAGCATTCTGGCTGGCTATCTGAGCAGCACTCATGTTTTCAGTTCTGTTCTTAGCTGTCGGATTTCTGGTCCTAATTGAATGTGAACTGTCAAAAATTTCCTTATAAAGGCTACATGCTGACTGAGTGCAAAGGTGAACCCAAATGAACTATCACTTTTACTAAGCTTTCCAGATCAAAATTTTACATGGACCATCAGGAGCTTAGACTGCTTCCACCACGTGCTCTCTGGATAAGCAGAGGATTTCTGCCTCCAAAGCTCCTTATCCAACCCCATCCACAAGCACTAAATGTGTTTCAATGCTGTTTCAGAGGAAGGCTCACCCCTGCATCTTTGCAAACAGCCCTAGCTAATACTTGAACAAAATAGTAGCACTGACACGTGATGTAATTTCACCACATGGAAGAAAATACATGCTTAGTTCAACGAGGCATCCAGGGACCTACCAAATTCCAGAGTCATCCCTGGAGAAAAAATGCCAGTGTATTTCATAAACAGCTGGATATGCTCTTCACCAAAGAATTTCTTTGCTATTTAAAAAAAAAAACAACAAACTGGAAGAATGGGTTTCCTCCAAATTTCTCTTTGAGTGAACAACTTCTGTCACAGACTAATACGAACAAAAATCTGTCCAGTTTATCCTCAAACCCTCAAAAGTCAGAAACACACCCTCACATACAGGCACACACCATCAACACAATGGGAAAATGAAGCCAAAACTTCATCAGAACTGATGGAAGCAGCTTAAGTTTATTTTAATTGGAGTGCATGCTGATTCATGGATATTACTAGACAAGATGCACAGTTCACATTAGCCTCTCAGGATCTGGATATCTGAGTCTAAATGTGATGCTTCTAATTCTGATACCTCTTATCAAACCTCCTCTGCTGTAGACAGCAGCCTTAATTCAAAGAAGGCAGCAAAGTGACATCCAGCATGGTCCTTTTTCACAAAAGAAAAGGTTGTCCCAAGCTGAAATGTCTTTGGAAACTGAATTTATTAACATCCTTACTGAGATTTTCAAAGCATTGTTTCCATTTCAATCAGTAAAGAATTGACTTCAGAGAAAACAGTTCTAGCTGTGAGCATAATTAGGGCTGTAAGAATCACACTTTTTATAACATTCCCATAGAATGTCTTATATTCTAACAGACTAAAATTGTATTACCACTTAGTTTCAGAAGACCTCTACCTCACTTCAGAGCTGCCTTCTAGACCTATCAATATCAATTTCAAATGATTAATAATGTTCAGAAACATCTGCTGACTTCTATTAGTTGCCAAAGAGCACCTGCAATGCCACCTCTTCATCTGCAGGTTTTGGTTAAGGTATATTCAGCCCTACATTGAGCAGACATGCCTCTGCTGCAAACTGCATGCTGGGGTAAAGTTGCCTAAACTAGTCTGTGTACTTAAGTAGTCTAGCATTGCAATAGAGAAAGACTGAGGCATTAACTACAAACACAAGAGGTTTGCCTGTGCAAGCAGCAGTTCTAATAGCTAACCAGTATTTAATTAATTAAACTTAAGGATCACCTCTAAAAAAGGACTACAAATGAGAAAACCAATTAAATATATCTGCACTAACATTTAATATGAATTGATTAAATTCAAAGAAATCCCATGACTTCTACAAAGAGGACTTATTTAATAACACAAAAATGCTCATCAGTGGTTTAATATGGAAAAATAAATGACCACTGTATCTGAAGACAAGAACATTTACTGCAGGGTTATTCAGAATACAAAATAAAAATGGATTCCTAAAAACATTCCTTTAGACTAGCCACTATATTTTGTTCACTCTCTCTCACACAATTAACCTGGGAAACATTAGTGGTTTTCTGAGTCTTGATGGTTTCTTTATGTACCAATATATTTCTTACTATTGACAGCATGTCAGGCCAGTAATGTATGTTCAAGGGAATAAAAGCTATATTTAGAGGACAAAAAGAACAAACTGACAAGGGGAAAAACTGCAGCTACACAGGACTTATAAGAATATATGCAATATGTAACAAAAGAGGTCATCCTTATTGGAATGAATTCTAAACATGATGGCTTTAAGCAAAGAGCTTACAGGAAAGTATAAGCAATGAGGTCACTAGTTCAGGAAAACATGCAGACTGAACTGTAAGCTATCCACTTTTCAGAGTGTTATACACACCACAACCAGTTTTTTAATGGTCTTGATTCCTTTACTTTAAAGGATAAATTTATGCGCCCTGATTCCTACAGCTCATCTTGATGCCTAACACGGTGCCACCTTCCTTTAGTTTCCTTCTCCCAGTTTTCAGGTGATTTCTTTAAATATCCTTCATTTTGTTTGATTTCATTTGTGGTTTATATTCTCTTCATTTTCACCCTAATATCACATCGCTGTATTTACTCTTCTCCCAGATGCCTACATTATCTCCTCTATCACAGAATTTAGCTTTTCATCCTTAAATCTACTGATTTGCTCTCCAGTCTAATTCCTTTTTGCTTTCTGTGATGCAGCCTGACCCTTTTATCAGCTACCCCATCACTTTTCTGTCTTTCTTCTCTCTCCAAAATGACTCCTGAGAGACTCTGCAGAACTGAAGCAGAGATCCCCTGAAGATCATCAGTGTCTGGAGGAGAGAAATTACAGTTCTTGACATCTAAAAAGATCCTGTTTCAAGGCTCTTCACTTTTACAGAACCAGAAATTTTACAGTACCACCAGAGTACTCTGTAGTTGTAGTTGCATTTGATATTCTTTCGGGGAATCTCGGGACTTTAAAAATCCTTTGTGACTTGAAAATCTAAGTAACTGAATGATGAGAAGTGAATTATTAGCCTCTCACAGCACAAAAGAGAATCACAGGAGCCTGGAAGAATGAGGAACAACTAAAAGAAACAATGCTTGTCTACCAGTCCTCAAAAACCAGACTATATGAACATATGAAAGCCTGCCAGTCAACTTGGTATGAAGATTTTTATAAATTTACCAGAGGATGGAATTTCAGTGTATGGTCATGTGAAATGTATTTCTGGCTATAATAAAGCCGAAGTTCAATAATAAGCCTCAGAAGTACCTTTAAATATGGGATATATTTGAGATTGCAGTTAGTTATGGCTATGTCCAAAGTATGAAGAGAATCTCCTGTGATGACTTAAGATACACATTAAATTATAAATCTACAGATGTCAATGAATATTTTCAGAAAATACATTTAATATCCATCAAATCAGTGCTGCAATTCTGAAGAGACGTTACTTTTCAACACTGAGAACAAAATCACCCTTAATCCTTGCTATAGCTTCAATAACTCAGCTGTTAATCACAGTGTTGTGACATATATTTCTCTATATAAAAGGCTGAAGTAACAAAAGGGGGGGGAAAACCATAGTCAAACACATAGCTGATCAGAGATCTGATGGTTTAAATATCCCCACTTGAGCTCTAAACATGACTGCACTTGTTAGTTCGCTTTCCTCGCCCCCTACTTCATGGCATATAATAGCTAAGAATCAAAGCCTTTCATTTTATCACCTGGCCATTCATTGTATAATCTACATGCAACAGTAATCTTTTAAAAAGTCACCCATACTAAACTAGAGGTACCAAGATAACATTTATTACATGACCCAAAATACCACTGGGCTATTTTCTACTTCAGAAAGAGAGAAGCAGACTGATCTTGGGCATCATGAACACTTGCCAAAAATTAGATACCATTGTCACCTTTTATAAAACCAAGTAACCTAAAAATACTAAAAATAGAATAAAATGTTCATCCTGCCACTACTAGCTGACACATGCTGGGAGAGAACAGGGCTCTTTCGGTGTGCCCCAAAGCCACAGCTTACCAGGAAACCTGTTTACCTCCCACCAAAGCAAAAGGATGTAATAGAGGACCTTACCAGTATAACCTTGCCCTTGGTTTTACATTATGCACTCTGATACTCAGAAAGAAAAAAACCAATTCCTCAGATTCAGTACCACTTACGGTTCCACAGTCAGAAACACATCAAGTCTACCCCGAAAGCAATAGAAAGAGCATGAATTTTAATGATGCTCACACACACATGCACCTCTTCTTCACCATATTAAACAGCCCTAAAATAAAGCACCATTAAAACTGCTTTTTCTAATCCACTTATGAAGATAAACAATTACTAATACTTCCTTTATCCTATAAACATCATCCTTAGTCTCTTCATCCTTCAAAGACTGACATAGACCTTTCAGGTTATATCGCAATGGAATAAGGAAAACCATACACACCATATTATGTTAACATAATAAAGTTGTCAATGTTAAATACTGACTACTGATATTACGCTGCTGGTCATAAACATATTAATTATTAAATGAGAAAATGCATAGATTTAATAATATATGCTAAATACTTACTTTAAATAGACATTTTAGAATCAAGTGTTTCAGAAAATGAAAACATGTAATTCCAAGCTAACATAATGAGGAGTATTTTAGGATATGGGATCAAAATCTTACCAAGAAAAAACAAGGCTTTTTTCAGAACTTGTTGCAGTAACTTCTGTCCCCAGGATCCACACCATGATTCTGATTTTCTCTCTCCTTTCAGGCTGCAGTGCATTTTTTAATATTCTGTGAATAGAGAGAAATGCTTTTCCTTGAATGTGCTTTCAAAAAGATAAAAATAGTTCATGTTATAAGACAATTTTTGACCCATGAATAATCATCCACAATACTCTCAAGGGGTCAAGTCTTGCATACTAACCAACAAATTACATCTCCTTACTAATATTAAGATCATACGTCGATTTTCCAATTGGTTAACTGAATTAATATAGTAAAGTGTTGGGTTAGAGAATGAAGTAGAACAATGTGGAGAAAAACATACTATCTCCACAGTATAAATTAAAAGAAAAAAATGAAGACGTTAATTTACTTATAAAAATATTCTACATACTGTAGCTATTTTTCTACAAAAATTTCTTCCAGGTGAGCAATTACAATCCTTTAACTTTCATCTATAAGTTTATTAGGTATTAAGACAAAATATCTTGTGACATCTTGAGACAATTTCCCCACTGTGCAAAGAATCTTAGCATGCTTTCAGCTCAGCATCACTTTTAATGTGGACTTCTATTTTACCATCTGTATTACAGCTAAATCAGGAAAGTGGTTATTAAGGTAAAAAATTTCCTTGAAACTTAATGATCAATAAGAGGAAAATCACACTTTTTTTCTGTTTACATTCAAACTCCATTAAGTTTCATGTTTTCAAGAGGCTTTTAACCTTCAGTTGGGGTTCATTGTTAGCACTGTCAGTTGAATTTTTCAATTCTCTCAAAATATTCTATTTACTGTATGCATTATTACATCCTCCAAATGCATGCAGCATGGTCCTGACCAAATGACCAGATACGACATAGCAGAAAGGACTGCAAAAACTCCATGTAAAGCTTTCTAATCACTGTACTATCTCCTGAAAATTAATAAAGATTCCCTTTCAGCTGGAGGAATAGGATCTGTTGCTACTGCAAAGGGCTTAAGCTACCCTAGACAACAACAAAGCGACAAAAGGAAGAAGTTACACATGGTCTTGCAAAGTTAACACCACAATACCAAAGATAGGAGGAATAAATATAATCTCATCATTGCATTAGCTTCTATAATACCACCTAATCTCCACGTGCACAAGATTTGAGAAGTAGTTTCTAGTTATGAACTGCTTAGGGTGCCAATCATTCCACTGTCAGCACTTTACTCCCTACCAAGTAACTGCAGACTCCTGCACTGGCAGGAAGCATCCCAGTTGTGCATACAACACACCTAACGGCAGACCTCCCTCCTGGAGGAATATGTCCAAAAATAACATTGTGATGACTGTTATAAACAGTTAACAGAGGTCATTTAGGGTGCAGCATTTAAAAAACATAATTTAAAAACCCCAACATCTTTCTGCTACATCAAATATGAAACTGGAAAAATTAAGGGTAAATGCTATTAATCAATATAGAAATGATCAACAGTTTATTCATTCATACCAAATTGCCTCCTTGAGTGACGAGAATTGGCAGAGAGGAGCCCTGAGACCAAATCCCTCAGCAATGTAAGTGGGATTTTTTGCCAAGTGTCAGAAGGAGAAAATAAAGTTTGCTACTTATCACTACTTGTTGCTCCTTGTCACCCTTAATTTTCTTAGGTTTTTTTCATTTCATGCAAAGTACAGGTTAACTGTAACTGAACACTAACTATAACTTATAGGACATGCCTGTAAGAGAACAACAACTAGGGCCCTCAAAACCAGCAAATGCCAAGCAATCTTAAGGGAAGTCACAGAGGAGTTTTTCTCCGTGAAAAAAATTCTCAGGATTAAGCTCAGATGTTTTATAGAAAGTGTTTAGTTACATAGCATAGCCACAAGAGGGAAGCTCAACCCACTTGTTAACTCTTTTTTAACTAGTTTATCGAAGGCCAAACTGCTCACAGGCTAGGTTCTTCAATTTAGAACAAAATATCAGATTCTTGACATAAAATTCAAAATGTTAGTCTATACTGGTGTCAAAACTTACAGTATAAAGACATCAGAAGAGAGGGAACAAACATAAGACGAAATGTAAGCTGCACAACCATGAAAATGAAGATACCAGACCAAATGAAGAGTCCTTTCGTAAAGAACTCAAACGACATCCAACCAAACTGCTAAATAGATGGCTTCTGGGATTTAAGGCAAGCAATGCAGCCAGGAAAGGACCTGGCTGAGGCAGAGGAGCAGCCACAGTTACTTAGCGAAGAAGAGAGCAAGCGCCCTTTGCTTGAGCAAGAGGAACCACGGCAAGCATGGGAAGGAGCCAGTGGCTCTCACGCCTGCACCAACGGCTAATTCGGCAACCAGCTGTAACAGAAAGAAATACAAGCTATGGTGCAAACATAGGGTTCCCACAGACCAAGCTCCACCTGTTGACATGGGTGAAATGGAGGGATAAGAAGTATGTTGTTGGTTGTTTTCACCTCTAAACTACAGGCAACAGTTCTGCTGAAGAAGAGGCACGTTCAGCAATCCCATACAGCAAATCCATTTTGCTCCTTTCCCGTGGGATGAGGGCTCAACGCTGCTCCGGGAAATGACACTTGTGGTGGGTACTGCCTGCTGGGAAACAAGCAGGTGTCCTCCTGCACCAAAAATATACCCCTGAAAACAGGGATGCTTGCCAAAAGGAGAAAGTGAGTTTGACTGACTGTATCAGATAAGAAGGTACCTAGGTTTATACATCTGGAAAGGACTGCATATCCAGTTGATTTTGGTACACTCTGTTCTTTTTTATAATGGTTCTCAAAATATGGAGAGGAGCAAAAGTAAACTAAAAACTAGGGATTCCAAAATAAATGTAATTTTCCTTGAAAGTTCCCTTTCTGTAGATTTCAAGTTTAACAAAAATTAGATGCTGAAAAATTAAAAAATATTTGTCATTTACAGTCAAAAAAAGCTGTTATTTGAGTCTACAACCAGCCATTGCTTTTTGTAGTGTAAGGCACAGGGATTTCACAACCAGAAATATGTCATCACGTAATGCTAAACTTAATTCACAAATTCTTTCTTTTTCCAGAATCACTGTACACACATTCAGAAATGAAACACACCTTTTTCTAATTTGATCACGTATATGGATAACATTTATGAAAGGCTGCACATCCCACACTGCCACGTGGTGAGGATATATGCAATCAGCATTTTACCAGTGCTAATTTCTTTCTCCCTTTCCGAACAATGTCAGATACCAATTAGGTCTCTTTCTCTGAGACAGGAGCTGCTTCCCAAAGTTTATACCCGAAGGGTTTTCCTTGACTCTCAGTGCAGCCTGGCAGAAGTGACAGGAAATAACTAACCATTAAAACATAAATTATTTTACCTGTCTTCTTTCTTGCCTGTAGCACTAAACTGCTTATCTATTACAAAACCATTATGTGGCTTAGAATATTTTTTTCTATTTGTGCATATCAATCTCCCAAAGAGAGAAGCATAAGTTAAATAAAAAACCATAAGAGTACGGTCTTTGTACTATCTTAAATATAGAAAGGAGAGCTTGCTACCGTTGGGAGTGCCGACAGATTTCAAACATGTGGTACTACTTTCACTTCATCTAACCAAAGTATTTTATAGCATTAACTGTTTTTACAGTGTCTCTTAAATATTTTGAAGGTTTAGTGTGCTTTCCAACTGCCAAATGACAGCTTAGCAGATGATTACCTGTTCTTCTCTCTCTGTTGGTTATTTCTCGTTCTTACCCCAAGGAATACTACTTTCAGAGCGCTTGTAGCACTGTGTAAACATTACCAATTACTTTGCACCGCTGCAGCACCATATAGTAGCCCCAGCTCTGGAAATCATGAGCAGACATTCCTCCTGAAGGATTCCCGAAGGGCTGACCACAGCAGCCTCGCTCAGGCAGTCGTTAGGATGAGGCATTAGACGAAACGCACACGCTTCTTTCTGCACAGCATGGAAAGGGAACTAGCTTCACAGCGTATTTCTTACCAGTGAATCTCACTAAGCAGTGCCTTTGCATCACAGAGCAGCTAATAAAAAGAGGACTATCTTGCACGATGCAGCTGCAGACAACAGCCCTCCTGGACTCAACTGACAGAGAAATTAAAACCATGCAGTGCAGACTAATGCAAAAAGGTGCATGCCTGTTTCTATCCCTAAACAAAGAACACAATCATTTTTAAAAAGCCTTTTCCAAACCTATCGGGCAGTTGGATGGATGATCATTCAGGAGTCGCTTCATCTTGATGCTCACAAGTAGTGCAAAGACATTAGAGACGGAGCTGCAGAGTCCTGTGTAGAAGCCTATGATTAAGCAAGCTAATGATCTGAGATGATGATCTGTGGCAGAACTGGTTCGATTTTATTTTGAACTGGCTTTTGAATTCTCAAAGAAGTGTTTTGCATTAGGGGGTAAAAGGCCCTGGTAAGTAACTTTTGCTTGCTGATAGATGTTAGATGCCTCTCAGAAAGCATATAAATCCCCAAAATGCTACGGAAAGCCTATGGACACGCAGATTATTACAGCTGGCATTTCTTTCGGTTAATGTATCCAACCAACACCAAAAATCACAGAATAATTTTAAGGTTGAAAGGGACCTTTGGAGTTCATCTAATCCAATGCCTTACTTTAAGCAAGGTTAAATTTCACACATTTTCTTCTTTTTCTTTACTCAGCATATAACAAGAAAATATTCAGTCCATTAAACGGTGCTGGTACGAGTGCACAAGTGCCTAGCAAGGGCTGAAGAACTTAACAGGTGACAAAAGTCAACTTCTACTGTGACAAACTTTACTGGAGTTTTTTTACTGCATTTTGTTTACTCCTTAGAAAAATTAGCTTAATGTACATTCCTCATTTTTGTCCAAGCCAGTGGCTTCCTTCTATCATGGAAGTACTAACCAACCCCCCCAGAAGGCACCATGCTCCACAGGGCCAGCAGGAAGACAGAACAAAGATCCTGTGGAGGTGCAAAACTAAATAGAGATTTCAGAAATACTGCAATGGGTTTTCTTACCACAGAAAAAAATAACAAAAAAACCCCAGCAACTTGAAGCATCCTTGATTTTAAACATCTGTGTTGCAATCTGCACCACACGGGTAAAACAAAGGGATTCAAACAAAGATTTGTCAGTCAGGACCGTAGCACCAGACAGCAGTATTGTCAGTCCAATTTTATCTCTTGCAGGACTGAAAACAATGATGTGCATAAGTCAGGTCTCAAACACGGGTTTAAAGTAATGAGATTTTTAAAGCCAAAAATAGGTTCATTTTATATGACATTAGTCACAGCAATTCTAGCCCTTACAACCATTGCAAAATGGGACATAGAAAACAAATGCTATTTTACTCACACAGAATATATCATTTGGGAGTTCTAAAAATCTAGAATACCACTAGTTTGAAATGCCTCAACAGTACCTTATGGCAGCAAGGGTTCAGTTCCCCTAGGCTTCCCTTTTCCTCAGCCACCTCGGAGGGGTGACGTTTCCCACAGTTCATTCTCCCTCAATGAGCACGTCACGCGCTACAGGAATTGCATGGCTGCGCATCAGACGATGGGCTCTGACCCAGAAAGAAAGAAGTGGCTGATAAGATAAACTGTGTCTGTCCCAAGTTAAATACCAAGACGGCTACAGTGAACTTGTGGCATATTCAGCAAAAACATCATCTGGATTTTTTGGTGATTTATTTTTGCAAAGGATTTCCACAGTAAACAAACGCTCTTGATGGACACTGTCAACAGCACTGTTGAAAAAGGTTGGGCCAGACATCTTGATTATATTTTCAAACTTCTTTGTATTATTTTTTGCAAAAAGAGAAGCTGACAGTATTTGTTTGCCATTTGATTATTACCTCCACCTTAATATTTGCTTATTATTTGGCTTACTTTTAAAGTCCTCATTAAAACCTCTTCTATGCAAAACCATTGTCCTTTGAAAAATTATATGCATGAGACAGTGTATAAAATCTTCTTTATTCTAACATCTATCTTTCCCACCCATATCCTCGTAAGCAGGCTTTACTTGCATTGGAATATTCATGGAGTATAAATAATAAAGAAAGCATGAAAGCCACTAGAGTGTAGGTAGAAAATTTACTCTCCTTGCTAGTTCTTAACTTGCAGTTAACTTTCTTACAACTGTACAATAACTTGAAGCAAAATCTGTCCTTTGAGAGAAACTGCTAAGCAACATTTCCAGCTAACAATGTGCTCCATCTTTTAAATATACACACTGTCACAGGATATTAATGTAACAGTCCCAATCTCTGATAACATAACACTGCTGGCTATTAAGAGCAAGAGCTAGGGTAGCTAAAGAAATTCTTGCAAAATTGAAGCAAAGGAAAATTTTTGTGCTTAAGCAGATGCTATGTGCAGGAAATTTTAATACAACTAATTTCCAGTTTCTCCCAGGTCAGTTGTCTCTCCACCAAACACAGCCCATTCTCCAAAACGTTGTTTTCATTTACCTCTCATCAGTTGGGTAGTTTTCCACAGCCTTTTAACTTTCCTTTGAGCCTCTACACATATCATGCATTTAGTAGATGTCTTGAGTTTAAAAAAAAAAAAACCAACACAACAGTAAGAGATGAATATTTATGTTCTAAAAGTTCTGGCTCAGTATTGGAGAGTATTTTCCCCAAAACTGTTGTGTTTGTTTAGTAACTAAACAGCAAACATATAGAATCATAGAATGGTTTGGGTTGGAAGGGACCTCAAATACCCTCTAGTTCCAACCCTTCTGCCACAGGCAAGGACACCTTCCCCTCGACCAGGTTGCTCAAAGCCCCATCCAACCTGGTCTTGAACGCTGCCAGGGATGGGGCAGCCACAACTTCTCTGGGCAACCTGTTTCAGTGCCTCACCACCCTCACCGTAAAGAATTTTTTCCTAATATCTAATCTAAATCTACCCTCTTTCAGTTTAAAACCATTACCCCTCATCCTATCACTACAATCCCAGTTAAAGAGTCCCTCCCCGTGTTTCCCGTAGGCCCCCTTTAGGTACTAGAAGGCCCCTATAAGGTCTCCCCGGAGCCTTCTCTTCTCCAGGCTGAACAACCCCAACTCTCTCAGCCTGTCTTCATAAGGGAGGTGCTCCATCCCTCTGATCATCTTCACAGCCCTCCCCTGGACTCACTCCAACAGGTCTATGTCCTTCTTATGTTGGGGGTCCCAGAGCTGAACACAGTACTGCAGGTGGGGTCTCAGGAGAGCGGAGATTGCCTTATAAACCACTCCTATTGTATCTGTATAATACTATATAGAAGTTTTGAAAAAGTACAACTCAAGGTAAATTTACTAATATTTTGTGAGTCATTTAAGTACTAACCCTTTCCATATACTGTAGTGTGGGTATGCTACTTACAAAAACATGAATTGAAATAACACAGCTTTGTTCCTAGCTTAATGGCTATGTCTCCTTTGCTAACTCCAGAATTTTCAAAGAAGCTAGCAAGGACTTAAATGAAGGTTTGGAAGAATTAGGATATTTCAAAGGTCTCCTTTATATACTCATTTTGGTTTATGAAACTTTGATATGGTATTTCAGTTTTATTCTGATTTCTTTTGGTTGCCTTTTTAAGCCACCCATCAAAATACAACGGACACTCTTCAAAGTCCTAAAGCCTGTCTTCCAGCAGTAGCTCTTAGCAATGTAGTGAGATTAGTTTTGTTGTGGATAATCTTTCCGGGAGACTTTAGACATTGACCATACACCCAGTTTACAAAACTTCTTTTGAAAGACTGCTGGTGAACATTTTTGCCATGTTTGACTCTTCCCTGGCAGAGCACAACATTACATGCTTTTAAATAAGTATGTCATCTTGAACATCTTTGCTTTTTAAAGCACAGAACATTAAGCTGAACTAAGCTTGCACTGAAAAAGCCATCAGAGTTCCACCAAGACAGTTTTACAAGATGCAGTCAACATTTTAGTTTGTCCTTTCTTCAGCTAATATGTTTTGATGTTATATTGCTACAACAGAATCGATCACCCAGGTCTATTTTTAAGCTATCCAGGTTTAGAATCAAATGATCCTTCTGTTACTATAAATCAGACTCTTTTAAACATAGCAAAAAGCAACTGTATTATTAATTCATTCTAATAACACATTCTGCTTTCAAAGTAGTGACCTCAGTTAATTAGGTAAATGGAAGAGTAAAAAACCAAAACACAACACAGCAGAGGTTTGCAATGGGGTTGTGATTTCTTCCAAATGATTTGGACTACCCATGAGGCCTTGTCTGACCCAACTCAGCTGATCAAAGTCCCAAAGGTGTTGAGTTTACCAGGCTACAGTGTACACTTAGCATGATCCTGACCATTCTCCTATGACTCAAAGCACTCCAAGATGCCCCAAGTTCAGGATAACACTCAGCTAGAAACCACTATCAGCTGTCCTGCTTCACGCCATCCAAGAATGGCAACAAATCCCAACAATCCTTGTTAGCAGAGTTTTGGGTTGTATTTAAGTCTTAGAGCTAAAACATTTCTAGCCAGTTTTTAGAATCATAGTCTCACAGAACCATCATTTATCATAGAATGGCTTGGGTTGGAAGGAACCTTTAAAGATCACCTAGTCCAACCCCCCCTGCAATGAACAGGGACATCTTCAGCTAGATTAGGTTACTCAGAGCCCCATCCAACCTGACCTTGAATGTTTCCAGGGATGGGGCATCTACAACCTCCCTGGGCAACCTGTTCCAGTGTTTCACCACCCACCTCATAAAAAATTTCTTCTTTTTATCTAGTCTGAATCCACCCTCTTTTAGATTAAAACCATTACCCCTTGTCCTATTTCTACAGACCCTACTAAAAAGTCTGTCCCCATCTTTCTTATAAGCCCCCTTTAAGTATTGAAAGGCCACAATAAGGTCTCCCCAGAGCCTTCTCTTCTCCAGGCTGAACAACCCCAACCCTATCAGCCTGCACTCATAGGAAAGGTGTTCCAGCCCTCTGCTCATTTTTGTGGCCCTGCTCTGTACCTGCTCCAACAGGTTCATGTCTGTCCTGTACCGAGGACTCCAGAGCTGGACACAGTACTGCAGGTGGGGTCTCATCAGAACAGAGTAGAGGGGCAGAATCACCTCCCTCAACCCATTGGCCACGCTTCTTTTGATGCAACCCAGGATACTGTTGGCTTTCTGGGCTGCGCGCGCACATTGCCACCTCATGTCCAGTTTTGCATCCACCAGTACCCTCAAGTCCTTCTCCACTGGGCTGCTCTCAATCCCTTCATCCCCCAGCCTGTATTGATACCAAGGGTTGCCCCGACCCAGGTGCAGGGCCTTGCACCTGCCCTTGTTGAACCTCACAAGGCTCACATGGGTCCACATGGGCCCACTTCTCCAGCTTGTCCAGGTCCCTCTGAATAGCATCCTGTCTCTCAGGTGTGTCAACT
Organism: Buteo buteo; assembly: GCF_964188355.1. Classification (NCBI taxonomy): domain Eukaryota; kingdom Metazoa; phylum Chordata; class Aves; order Accipitriformes; family Accipitridae; genus Buteo; species Buteo buteo. Next base: position 21,314,350 of record NC_134186.1, on the reverse strand, counting down.
GCACCACTCAGCTTGGAGTCCTCTGCAGACTTGCTGTAGGTGCGCTCGATCCCACTGTCTATGTCACTGATGAAGGTATTAAACAGTACTTGTCCCAATACAGACCCCTGAGGGACACCACTCATCACTGATCTCCATCCAGAAACTGAGCTGTTGACCACTGCTCTCAGTGCAACCATCCAGCCAATTCCTTATCCACCAAACAGTCCATCCATCAAATCCATATCTCTCCAATTGAGAGAGAAGGATGTTGAGGGGGACCACGTCAAAGGCCTTACAGAAGTCCACATAGATGACATCTGCAGCTCTTCCCTTGTCCACTGATGTAGTCACTCCATCATAGAAGGCCACCACTAGGTTGGTCAGGCAAGACTTGCCCTTGGTGAAGCTGTGCTGGCTGTCTCAAATCACCTCCCTGTCCTCCATGTGCCTTAACATACCTCCTAGGAGGATCTGTCCTATGATCTTCCCAGGCACAGAGGTGAGGCTGACCAGGTATCTTTCACTAGATCAGGTTGCCTAAAGCCCCAGCCAGCCTGGCCTTGAACACTTCCAGGGATGGGGCATCCACTACCTCTCCGGGCAACCTGTTCCAGTGTCTCACCACCCTCAGCCTGCCCTCATGTGCCATGTGCCCCGGCCCCTCACCATCTCAAAGGCCCTGGGCTGGGCCCACACCCCACACATCAGTGTCTTTCCTGGTCTGGGGAGACCAGGAGGGGACAGAGGAGTCCAGATGCAGTCGCCAAAGTACCAAACAAGAGAGGAGGAAAGCATTTTTACTGTTGTTTTCTCGGTTTATTGTTTCGGGTTTGTTTAAAATTGTTTACTGCCCAACCTTGAAAGGAGCTCCTCTTGAAGCACCTAGAAGGGACCTTCATGCTGAAGGCCAGCACTTCTTCCTGGCAGGGCTGCAGTCTCCTGCTTCTCCAAAGGAGCACTTGCCTAACTCCTCTGCTTGATCTGTTGCTATTCTTCGTGCACCACCACAGAGGGTCTGGCTTCACCTTCAGCCACCCATCAGGCAACCTTCTTGTCTTCAGACTGAAGAAAGCCCACCTCCAGGCCACAGGGATCTCGGTGGTCCTCTGAGGGACAACTCCTGTCGCCCCGGCACAGCAGCCTGGTGGAAGCCAGGTCATCTCATCCCCTTTCGTGGGGCTCAGAGCAGAGGAGATGGATGGCACCCCTTCAGGAGGGGCGCGGGTGAGGGGTGGAATGGGAAAGACGGGCTCACACTACCCATGGCAATCAGCACCAGAAGTGCTGATGCCCGGAGATGGACGGGGTGAGCCCGCAGGACGGCCAGGCGAGGAGGCTGGGCCTCCCGGCTAACGGCGGGTGCGGTGGCTGGGCCGATGGTAGGGCGCTGGCCGGGTGTTCCTGCGCCGCCGCTGCCACGGCGTCATGGAGGGGAGCCCTGGCACGGTGTAGTGGTGCCAGGGGAGCGACGCTGGAGGTGGATCCACCTCCATCGGCTCTTCTTCATCTTCTGGTGGATCCACCTCCATCGGTTCTTCTCGGTCTTCCGGTGGATCCACCTCCATGGGCTCCACACCATCAGCCACATGGGCAACGGCCACCGCTACCCTGCGGCTGATGGTGCCCCCCCTCCAACGCTTCCTCCTCTTCCTCCACCCCTCCTGCAGCCACCTCTTCGCCTTCCTGCGCAGGGGACAGCCACTCGCCTCGCTGCTGTGAGTCCTCTTTCTTCCAATCATCGTCGGAATCCGAGTACCTCGAAGCTCAGCGAACGGGGGGCCAGCTGCCGGAATCCCCGTATTTATAGGGTCCAGAACAATGAGGTAGCTCATGACATCAGGAGGGCACTGTGGTGTCAACATGTGGCCAAATAGGGCTGTTCTGGGAGCTGGGGGGCCTGTGGCCTGAAAGATGGCCTCAAATGGGAGAAGGAGGAGGGTCGGGGGGCTGAGGGACCCTTTTCTGGGGATCTCTCCCCTGTGCCCTTCTGCTGCCCCTTGGGCACAGGTGCTGCCCTCCACCTCCCCTCATGTGCCTGGGCTCCAGCCTCCTCCTGAGCCCAAAACTGGATACAGTACTCCACACATCTTACAAGCACTGAACAGAGGGGCAGGGTGGAAAGAGTGTCAGCTTCACTGTCATTAATATAGCCCAGGATGCAGTTGCACAACAGAAAGAAACTACAACATATAGTTAGGATCCTACAGTTGTACAACACTACAGACAGACAAATTGTTGCTAAACCTTCAAAAATGCATTATTTGAAATACAGCTACAGGTTGTAATTAATATTAGCAATTAATATTAATATATAGAAGGAAATTAATAAAATCCAACAGACAAAAGATTGAGCAGCGTTTTCCCCTTGGGTATAGTCTTTAGTAACAGATTCAGTCAATCATTCTCTGAAGTTCTGCCATCAGGACAAACAGAACATATGTCCAGGAAATTTAGGATGATAGTGTCTTGAAAACAAAGAAAAGAGCATTTCCAAAGAATTCATCACTCTATCCAGCATTTAACAGATGCCTTTAAGTTTTGAGAGAACCAGAATCAAGGACTAGAACAAGATGCTCTGTGCATTATTCTCTCATCTCCCTTGTTGAAATTCCTGCCTGTGTTAACGTTGGTAGAAGCTTTTATGTTCTTATTAGCATCACTGATTCAAAGTGGTTTGAAAGATAATTAGTTTCCACAATAGTTGTCCAACCTAAGGGGGAATTCACACATGCCTCAGAGGATGTTTTACTACGTTAAGACAGAAGCAGCTCAGAACACCTTAGAACACAGAAGCTTAACACCACTTAATATTTGCTGACCATAACAACTTTCCTTTTTCCACAAACTGACATTTTAGAGACACACAGGCCCAGCATCCTCACCAGTTCCAGTGTTAATAAAAGTCAGCTGCATACAAGCCAAGGAAAGATGTACAGAAAATATGGGTTACTAAATTATTCCTAGCCAGGTGACATAGCATTGCTCACCTGGAAGCATGTTTTGATGGCTTTTAATGGTCTAAGCAGGTAGTCACCTCTGAACTCTAAAGATGGACACTGAAGATTCCTGTGCAAGTCAGCCTCAAAGGCAAAGATTTCCTAAATATCTCTTGCACGTGCACCATAGGAAGAGAAAGTAGTTTCAGAAGTGTGGTGTAAGAAGAGAAAGAAGCTGACAATGTAGAATAGGAGAAGAAAAGCAGCAGGGTTGTTGTTTTTTTCTAACAAGACTCCATTACATACTTCTAATTATATTTGCTCAGAAATAATATAGGTATTTATATTCAGGGTGATAATAAAATTACAAAGGCAGTACACATTGCAAGAAATGTTTCCATAGCTATTTCAGTGTTCTTTCATAAGATGAATTATTAACATCAGTATTACTGTATTTTTGAAGGCAGGGGGTGCGAAGTCATGACTTAACCACCGAAAATATGGAAATGCTGTGCATATTTGCAAGCAACAGTCTTAAAATGGTAGCAATCAAGCAACACTACCTCATGTTTGCAATTATTGTTATGCATTATCCTATCAAGGAGGAACAATACATGATTTTAATTCTTTCTAACCCAAATAGTTCAAATTTTCAATGAGAAGTACCGTCATGAGTTATTTACAAGGAGGTCGTACGGAAATTCCCTTGCCAAAATTATTCAGCAAATATTATGTAAATAACTTTGAAAAGCATCTGGCTCAGAGCTACCGAGTTTTGTACATGGATGTCATTTTATGCAAATTATCTCATAAACACATCAGTATGTTTCAAAATAAGACATATCAGTGGACAAACTGTTCTAACTTTACAAGTTGTGGCAGATGGCAGGATGCAGAATGTCTGGAGCCTGCCAGATAGATGGCTTCATCTAGAGAGGACAGCCTTGGAAGGCGTGGCACTAAGGATGCCGATGACCATTATTTCCTCTCCCCTGCCATCCTTTTCTGTTTATACCTTCCACATCCAAATCCAGTAGATTCAGGTCTGAAGCTTGCTGCTGGAAAGAGGATGTTCAGACCTAGCCTGGCAGCCCAGCTGAGACTGGACAGAGGAACAGATAAATGCCTCAGCACAGACGTATAGCTGTTTTCATCAGCTACTCTCTGACAAAGACCAAGGGCATCTCTGAGGGGGGAAGTACAAGAAATAAGGAAATAAGGCAGGTCGTCTTGTATACCCTACTTGCTTCTGGAAATCGGCTGTTTGGAAGCCTCCTGAACCTCAGATGACCACGCTACTGGACACTCTGGCTCTTTTTTTGGTTTGTTTGTTTTGGGGGTTTTTTTGGGGTTTTTTTTTTGGTTTTTTTTTTTCTCTCCGCAAGCATATCAAATTACATTCTGAACTCTTAGTTTAGCCCTCTATTGCATCCTGCAACAGTAAATCCCACAATTTAATTAACTATTTTAAAGGCAAACCAAAACAGAACAACCTCAAAAGCTCCAAACTTTTGTTGTAACAGTATTGCCCAGGAACTTCCTATCAAAGTCCCAGGAAAAGCAGCATTGCCAAACAGAAAAAAAGATTAAAAATGGAAGTTATCATACAATTATAGAATATCTGAAGTTGGAAGGGACCTAAAAGGATCATAAAGTCCAACTCCCTGCTCCTCACAGAACTCCCTAAAACTAAACCGTATGACTAAAATGATCACCCAGAGGCTCCTTGAACTCTGACAGGCTTGGTTATGTTCCACAATAACACTGCACATCTATATAGTTCAACTTTTTCATAGCCTCATGCAGCAGACAACACTGGAAGTATTAAGCCTTGTCAAACCAGCTACCAGAAGAAAAATTCAGTTTCTAAACCAGCCTGCTCCCAAACAAGCTTTCCCCAGTCTACAGAGACCCAAACATGAAAGTCATAGCCACTCCTGCCATGCAGGTGCAAGGGAAGAGCAATCTTTGTCACCTCTGCTCTGGGCACAGTTGATACCTGTTGAGCTGCACTTTTCTACTTCTACAGCTTAACAGAACTCCTCTCCCAGATGGTCTTAGTCACAACATCAAAACCAGATCATTTGTGCTACTTACTCCCCAATTTAAAGCCTCCAGTTCAATTACTAGTAGCATCATCTTTTCAGTACTGTTATTCTGACTTGTGCTGGATCTGACTATCTTGAAGAAAGAAAAAGCATGCAGAGAGAACTTTTCACCATGCCACACCTCAAGATGAGCATTTGGAGAAATATAACATATTGGCTGTTCCCACTCAGGACTTGCTTGGCTCCGAGTATGCATGTGGAGAGCAGGGTCTACATGACTAGGTTTGCTGAGGAGGTGGTGAGGAATAGGAGAAAACACAGCTAAGCATGCAGGATAAATTTTGCAGCACTCTAGAAGTTACCCCTTTTATCTCACATCAAGGACACTCTTAACACAGGAGGTCTAGAGGACAAAGAGGAAAGAAGAGTTTGTGTCCTGGAGGAGCAACCTCCTCTCAGACCTCTTGGAGGGGAAAAGCATTCCAAATTGCAATGAAGTCAAAAGGCTCCATCCATCCCTTAATAAATTACTTTATACAGAGATAGAAATTTTGTAGCTAGGGCCCAAAAGTTCTGCTCTTTTTAAATTTTTATGTCAATGCAATTTCTTGCTCACATGCACTCAAATTACGTCTGCTCTTAAAATACATAACAGTAGTGCCCAGCACAGCACTGCTTTATTCAAAAAACTGACACACTTAGAAAATGTTAAGAACCTTCACCTTCCTTCTCATTCTGTGATGCAATATGTCACAGTACTGATTGCAAAGGATAGAATTGATGGCAACATAAAGAAACAGAAAACTCAAGTTAACAAAAGCTCTAGCATCTGAGTACTTATCTCCCAGTAGAGTTTTACAACTTGTATCCCACACAGCTGCTGCCAACAGCTACAAAGGGAATTAGGTAAGAAGGAATTTTTCCAAAAACTTCCTGTACTTTGAAGCCAACATAGCTATCGTATGCTACTTCTTAAATCCTGCTTTCTGAATGTCTGACAGCAGCCACTTCTGTTTGGCTCAGAAATTGCCTTAAAGAAAAAAAAAAAAAAAGAGACTAATTTCCTTGTAATGGAGAGCAGCACTTTAATCTGATGACTATCAGCTCTTACTACCAATTTACTGCCTATTGCATCCAACAGCCTGCATAGGAAGGTTTCATTTAGATATACAGCATACCTTAAAGTAATGAAGGTCCATTTTTATCCATCAAAAAAAAATAATTACAGGAAATTATCCAAGTCTTTAAGATCTTTTCCCTGACTCTTCAGCAACGGCTCTAATATTTGATTACTTTTCATATTTATGTTTATCGGATGTTGGTTTATATGCATATAGGAGCATTACTAGATGTCTTCTATCATATTCCAGGAATGCACTACTTAGATTTGGTCTAAGTAAAATCCAGTTAACATTTCTTATCTAATGATTTCTGACTAGTCATGATAAGTTATAGGAAGTCACAAGCATACTTACTCCAGGAGATTGGAGTTCCATGGCAAAAATAATAGCAACTGTTACCATGTTTATTTCCATGTAGCAAGGCAAAAGAAGAAGCTGTATGATATGTTAACACACTGTCTGTTTCCCAACATCCTCTTGAACACATCTGTTGTATCTTTTCCCTGCAAAAATACTTCTACAAGTAGAATCAGCACTTCCATTTCTTCTTACATTGCAACTTAATCTAGCACTTTTGTTATTGCCCCAAAATGGATTCTAGCAAACAGCCTCAATATCCTAACACAGCAAACATACCATCCTTAATTTTCTTTTTAAACCAACAAGCAAGGTCAATCTAATGTTTCCAAGAAATTGCAATTCCTTAGCCTTAGTGCACTGCACTGAGTATGCTTGACAAATTGTCTCTGCTTTAGTTTCTATAAAACCAGGATAGGTCAATAGGATATATAACAGTTGGTAAATTATCTTCTCCTGGCACTATAACAGCAACAACAAATAAACTACAAGAATTATGAAATTAGTTGCTTTCTTTGAAAAAGCACCCCAATAGACTTCTGCTTTTCCAGTGACCTAACAATATATTATTTATATAAACACATTTTTAAAAAATAAGAGTTTCAGAACTGGTCAGTTTAGAATTTAACAGACAGTACAGCACCAAGTGATGCAAACTAAATAACAGGTGATGGCTGAAATAATACAAATGTGTATCTTTCAGACACTATTAAAACTTCATACATATCCCTTAGGACCAGATTAAAAATACCCATATGCTCAGGAGCCCTTTAATCTATGAATACTTTATCAAAGTCACCAAGTTTTATACAGAATAAAAACCTTTCTACAGAACAAGGGCTTCCCAATTTGCCGTTCCTACACTTTTATATCTATTACACAAGAAACACAGGAAGTTCTGCATCAAATTTTAATTAACTTCAGCTGTATTCACCTCGAGCATTTTGGAAAAAGAGCTCACTTGCAGTCTCCTGGAAAAGCTTTTTTTGAGATAATATTTGCAAAAGCTCTCAAAACCTAGGTGTTAAGCTAATCTAATAAAACATCCAAAGCCCCTCAATTTAAAAAAAAAAAAATTATATTGAAAATGCCACCTTGCTGATAAGTAGCTTCATATAACCTTGACTTATGTAAATAATTCACACTAGCATGCAGTAAACAGTTTAAAAGTTCCAGGGGGTTTATAAACTCTTAAGAAAACTAAGCATTGTTATTAGAACAAAACATTTGCTTTTGCTTTTATTTTCCAGCTTCTTTTCCCAGCTCCCTCTGGGTGGGATAAAAATATTCTAAGCCAAGCTGCAGTTAGTTACTAATATGACTATGCATACCAAAGAAAAACATATTCATTAAAATACATCTAGCTGTAGAGATCTTCCACAAAGCAGAGATCTATCACAAGTAATAAAATGCTAACTTCATATAATTACCTTAATGAAAGTAGAGCTGCATTACACAAACTTTATCTGCAACTGAAATTCAAACTCTCATTTCAATACATTTCTATTATGTAATGTTTTTAAATTCTATTATTAATTCTGCTTGCTTTCTGCTGTTAAATACTCATACCAGTGTCATAGACACAAAGTGAAAGTGGGTAAAAATCTTAGATGCATGCAGGTAAAGTAGGGTTTAAGCTGGAAATGAAGGAACATCATACCACCCATAGCCAGCAAGGCCTTTTTATGCAACCTCAGCTCCCCTTAGTACACCCATTCGGCTTTGACAATTACTTCTAATAGGTCTAAAAACCTGACAGTATTAGTCAGAAAAATTAAATTAGTCTTTACCAAACTACTTTGATACTAGTTTTTCCAGAGACAGCTCGTTAGATTAATCCTGAACCATTAAAATGCTTTAGTAGTCACTGGGAAAGGGTGAGACAATTCACAATTTATTTCCATGGAAGCCTAATTAAATTACATGGAGTTATATATCTGATTCTGAAAGGGCAACAAGTCAATGCTGTGTGCTTTTTAAAGAAAAAAAAATTCTCTCATCTCCACTTCCTACAACAGTCCTCTCCAAATTCCACAGAGGAAAAAATCTAATTGTGTCACGTGATGGAGTCATGCACTTCACTCACAAGAGAGAAGCGACACTATATTTTATTGATATAAGATAGCGACTTAACAAAGTTTGACAGTAAATGCGACAGTGGTTTGACAAGATTCGATGGCAAGGTACACTTGAGTATTTACTGCACAGAGGACAGGGTCAGACAAAACTGTCAGGGAGACCCTCCTGTCAAGCCATGAGGTACAGAAAGGACCCCCTTACATTCTAAACCCCTTCTCAGAGGGGAGTTTAGGTGCGGCTGGATCCAGACTTAGTCCCAGACTTGGTCAACGGTTTCTGTCTAAAGGTTACGTGTGTGCAATCAATCCTTTATATCACTTAGCTAAGATTTCAAAGTTTCACCGCGCTTATTCCCAACTCACTTACCAAGTATATAACATGATAAGGATCCTCTCAGCCTCAAGGGGTAACCTTCAGAAGCATCCCTACTCGAGGGGAGATCCTGGCATGCAGCCCACTGCCACGCAGGAGAGCTCGATGGGCCCTGGGCTGTCCACTAGTTATGGAGTAAGATAATTGACTTATAGTCATATTTACATACCGACTACAGAAGTTAGTTTCTTCCAAATCTGGCTCAAGTCAGACACTGAGCAGCACTGTGGTTAGGTGGGCAAATTGCTCAAATTAGCCCTTGGCTATTGTGTCGTTATCCGTCTTCCCTGAATCCACAAGACCAGTCGAATCCACTTGAGCAGAGTTATGGGAAATAAAGGTCGGGGAGGGGAACAACACAGTGAGGAGCACACCGCCACGAATTGATACAGGCATGTAAGTGCCTTTATAGTAGTTTGTAGAGAAACTCCTATTTTTCACAAAATACTTGCCAAAAGAAAAAAAAAACCCAAACACCAAAAAACCCCCACAACAAACCCAAACCCCAAATGTTGCGGGCTTTTGATCTTCCTTTCCAGATAGGCTTAAAAAGATAAGACCCTACCCTGGACCCTGTAAGTTCTGCACATAAGACTTCATCTTTATTTGGACCATACACTATTTACATGCAGACTTTTGCTTATTATTGCATTGTCTTCATAAGCTTCCGTAGCCTTTTTCTTCAGCTGTGCAATTGGCTGCCTTTGGTACTTTCGCAAATGTCTCCATGACATTTCCTCAGAGATGAGTGCCAAAATATGATCTATCATTTTACAAATACCAATGGTTCCCTAAGAGCTAGAAGATACAAATTAAACAGTCCCCACTATAAACTAGTTCTGCTAGGTTTCAATATCATTGCCACCGACACTATATATCCAAATTAAGGGTTTCCATTCTATTACTCTTCTGGGAATAAAATAAGCATCAAGAGACTCTTAAGTTCTGTCATGTATGCAGGTAATATGGACATATTTGCCTGGTGAGTCACTTGATCAAATTCAAAGGCTAGTTTATGAGACCAGCAAAAACCCACAGGGGGTAATCCCTGGCATCATTCAGCAAGCTATATAGACCCTTAACACTGCATTGGCTACAAGGACACAAAAGTAAGCATCTCTAGACTTGCTCCAAACATTTTTCATTTACTGATGGAATAATAAAATTTAATAAGTTAATAAATAATATTAATAATTTATTAATTAATAATAAATAAGAAGTTAATAAAATTAAGCTTCTCAAATTTTGTTAGTTTTCATCCAAAGACATGACAATCTCTTTTCTGGTTTGAATTCAGGTGTCTTTTGGAAAGCAGCTTTGACTTTCAAATATATGTTCTATTTTTCTGCTTCTAGATAATTTCATATGCTTTTTAGAGTGTTGTACTGTTGTCATGGTTTAACCCCGGCCAGCAACTAAGCACCACACAGCCACCTGCTCTCTCACTTCTCACCCCTCCAAATGGGATGGGGAGGAGAATTGGAGAAAAAAAGTAAAACTCATGAGTTGAGATAAGAACAGTTAAATAACTAAAATAAAATATAGTAGTAATAATAATAGAAATATAACAACAACAATAATTGTACTAAAATGGAATATAGCAAAAAGAGAGAGAAATAGAACCCAAGAAAAGACAAGTGATGCACAATGCAATTGCTCACCACCTGCTGACCGATGCCCGAACAGCAATCCGCACCTCCCAGTCAACTCCCCCAGTTTACATACTGAGCTTGACATTCTATGGTATGGGATATCCCCTTGGCTAGGTCGGGTCAGCCGTCCTGGCTGTGCTCCCTCCCAGCTTCTTGTACACCTGCTTGCTGGCAGAGCATGGGAAACTGAAAAATCCTTGACTTAGGATAAGTGCTACTTAGCAACAACTAAAACATCAGTGTGTTACCAACATCATTCTCACACTAAATCCAAAACACAGCACTGTACCAGCTACTAGGAAGAAAATTAACTCTATCCCAGCCAAAACCAGGACAGCTGTATGTTGAAATTTTAGTGGTTTTCCAAAAAAATACTTACAGTAGCTAAATACAGACTAGCTTACAGAACAGAAAAAAAAATAGCTCACAGATGGTACTAACAAGGTATGGAATAAGCTAAGGTCCAATGACAGTCTACCTATTAATTTTCATCCAAGTTTACCCATATATAACTGGGCCTTTCATTACCACATTAAACAAATTAGCCAACAGAAGATGCTTATCAAAGCTTCATCAGAAATATACACTATGATTAGTTACCCAGTAATGAAAGAATTTTGATCTGGATAATTCTGTTCATTATTTCAGTTTTGTCTAATATACTACTATACTTGTCATTAATTCACCGAAAATCAGAACCATGTGTTTCAAACAGAAATTTACATAGTGATTTGAGATTTTCTTTGTACCACAGCAGCCATATCAACCTTACATTTATCAGAACCTAATTCTCTGACATGGTGAATTGTTTTGCATTTTTTAGTTACTGCTGGCTAGCTGCATTATGATATAATAAGTTTGTAATTTCTATTACAAACATTAAGCTGTGTTAGCCCTCAAACAGAGATTAACTGCTTTTCTCATTAAACTGTTTTTTGTTTTGGTGAGTGTTACAAGCTTGTGATAAAGTCAGAAAAACTTTAAATGAATGGGAAGTGCAATATAGACAATGAGTAATGTTTGTAGATATCTTCTGCAATCATTCATAATGCAGGATCATTTTACTTTGAGAAGGTTCTCTGTCATACTAAAACTGTCAAATTACTCCAAAACATTGATACCTCCAGACTCCCTTAGACTCTTAAGGATTTATTTTTTTTTTTTAAGCTAAAGAAACTAAGCTAAACACTGACACTATTACCAGGACTGCATCCTTACACCTACGGTTCCCCTGTGGTTGTGTTTCCAGCAGACATGTTTTAATAAAATAAGTTTCCAAGATTCCTAGTACGAAACCCAGGAAAACATCAAAGAGTACGAACAGGCAGGTTTTAATGTCAGAGCCCCCTAAAAAAAATCCTAGTCATATGAGGCTAAATGAATAAAAATTAAGAAATAGTTTAGACAGGAATATCTTTTTCTACATTTAGTGCTACGCAATTTGTTATTCCTTGTTATATTAGCAGTCAGGAAAAAGAAACAGTAGTAACTTTTTCTTATAAGTGATAAAAGACCACCACTGTGCACAACTTAGTCATCATGCACATTGCTGTCACTTTCAAAGTTACTAATGGTTAACCACAGAAAAGTACTGCAAAATGTTAAATGCTAATAGGGACTGGTGTCCATTTCTCCATGGGTAACTTAATTTGACCCCCTTAACAAACTTTGCACTGACACCAAGTAGTTTACTTCATGTTTTTGTTTCAGATTACAATAAGCTTCCCTTCAGGAGTATCAACACGGCACTGAAAGCTAGGCTCCAGACATTGTTTATCAGGACATATGAACACGAAAGTAACCAAAAATCAGGTCCTGAGCTGGAAAGTCACAGAAACAACATGTATGCAAACTATTCCAATGCCATTGCAATTTCTTGCCACCTAACATCTGCCACACAACTCACCCAAACACTCGACTTCATTTTTAGATCCACTGACTGTGTTCAGTCAAACCACTTCTAGCTCTACAGCAACCTGCCCAAAGCAGAACCCAACAATGCAAAATCTGAACTTCCAAAATCATCATTCAGTGGACACAGTCACAGGATCTTTGGTGATGAACTGCAGTTGTTTGGCATGGTGATAGGAGAAAGCCTGCTGACCAGGAAAAATCCTGAAAGAAAGTCAGAAGGAAGCGGTGTGCTCCGACTCCATCATCACCAACAGCCGCCAAGAACCCAATAAAAACTAGGGCACACAACAAGGAGCGGAGAGGAAATGCCCATTTTGCCATCAGGGCAATCCTTCCTAATTTTTTAGTAGCTTGGAAATTTAACAGAATATAGCAGCCTTGGAGACTGCATGTTCCACAAGAAACAATATGGATTGTCATGCTATACTAATTACAAAATTGTTACTAGTGCTAGAGGAATGATCTGCCAGTTGGACAGCCTTAGCCCACAATAAAATGCAACGTGTGAAATGAAGTCAGCTCTAGAGGCACACAGGACAGCATAAACATAGCTGCTGTTCTAGAATGGTGCAATGCACTCCTGGCAATGAAACCAGCTATTTCTATAGAAAATGTTTAGCAATTTGTTTGAAGAAAAAACCAAAATCCTCCTCCACAGAGATACACAGATTCTGTGCTAGTTTGTTCAGCCAGAGCATTTTCAGACTGTCTTAGCATGCGATTCTTCTGACCAACTTAAATTAGATTTTTGTTCACCTGGAATTTTCACAAGTCAAAACCTGTATCAACACACTGCTTCGTTCAGCCTTGGAAATGGATTTGTTCCAGTTCTCTTAAAAGTCTAGCACTGAAGCAAACCTTGTGGTTTCCCTTTGTAAGCAAAGGATGATATAAAGGACTTTAAGAGTTAAGAAGCTCACGTCTTTGCTGTTACTTACGTAACACATCATAGGTAGCATCTGGAGAGGAATCAAAGATAGAACAAAGGATGAAATAATGAATTTTTCTGTATTGCAGGAACAATTTTATTATCTTAGACTACATGTATTACACTGTATGTATACATACATATTATACTGGAGAACATGCCTAGTACACCATCATCTTTCTAATGCCTAAAAACAAGTCATAAGGTCAGTGGTTATGATACAGTTCAAACCCAAACAGCCCCACTGCAGGTGGTCATTTTTCCCTGTGTTAAACATTGCAATGTACAAGAAATATTCTAGTAAATAAAGATGCTTAGAGACAAAAAACACCCAAGACCACATCTGTCTAGTTGCTGCTTGTTACCACAGCACTATTAGTAAACATCCATTGTCACACTGTATCTATCTTTTAAAGAGAACAGAGCTCTTCTTTTACACCTGCTAAAGTGTTTCTGACCCACAGTTATCAGACTCTTTGCACCTTCCCATGTTCATTCTCCTTGCAGTGCAGCATTAGTATCTCCATGGGAATAACAACTACCTCAGTGACATATATTATAAATGAGCTCTTTACCATTAGCAGTCTAAGTTTTATAGAAAGAACATATTCTACGAGGCTTTTATTTAAAATATTTGCACAGAAACAACCTTGCACTGAAGAGAAGCCTGGACGAAAGGCAGAGACACTCCACAAACTGTCAGGAGGTGAAGGGAACACCTTGTAATGCTTTGATTTCTAATTAGAATGCAAGCTGCTTGAGGCAAATAGCGTATCTGAGCTGGTCAATTAAGAGTGCTGTTACTGTTCTTCCACTGTAAGACACCCTTGCCTTTGCAAAAGACAAAAAGTCATTACAAAATGGTTAATGCCTCAGTGTCTAGGCAGCTATCCTTTGGGAAACAAAAAATTATTTATATCAAATTACAGGCAACAGATACAACTAGAGTAATTTTATCTTCTGGTTTCCAGGGAGACAAGTGACCTCTATATGCTTCTCCTAACAAGCGTATCAAAGTCATATCATAGCAAGTAAAGCCATAAAAACCATAGGAAAGAAGCTCAATGCTACAGAGGCAATCACCTCCTCAAAACTGAAGTTAGTCTGAAGCATAACAGCTTGGGTAGTGTGTTTACCAATACAGCTTCACTACTGGTGTCAGTTCACAAGCTTCCTTTTAACAGAGCATTCATTGTAATAGATATTGCCAATCTTTGTTTTAAAGATAGGAAAACACAGGAAAGAAAGGCTCCAACATGGAAGCACAGATAGTATACTAAAACTAACAAATGATCCGGGCAGTAATCTAACTTTAGCACACATGGGACAAAACTTCCTGTGATCTGGAATCCATCCATTCTCAGTCCATCAGCAAGTCTTTGAAGCAAACATTTACGTTGTATCAGCAATTCTCTATTTTAGTCTTCCAGAATCTCAGGAGCATTCTGCTTTCTTCCTCAGCCAAGCTCAGGAAACTTACTGGAGCCCACAGGACATATAATCATATTTTCAATACCCTTCTAATCTACAAAAAGCAGATTTATTTTGGCAAAGCATACAGTTAAAGAGATTCTCTGTCTTCCCCCACTTCCCTATCAAGTATCACTCACACATTCACAAAATAGGTAAAAAGTGACCTAGCTTTTTCTTGGAGAAACTGCTTCAAGTTTCTCCACTTAAAGTTTACCATCCATTCCCAGGCATCTGCACGCATTTTAACCTCCTTGTGTCCCTTACCCTCATTTTCCTGCTGTCTTTCTTCCACCTATTCACTTCAGGCAGAACGCTACAGTAACACAGAGACGGAGAGGGTTTAGCTGCAGGACTCTGGTGTACCACTGTGAGAAAACAGCATGCAAACAGCAAGCCTGGGCTAGGTTAGGACTAATTTCAGCCTGTCCTAATCTCTCACAGCTGACAGTAATAAAAGGAAACCAAGAGATCATCAAAACACATGAAAGCCCTAGATACCAGTTCTACTTTGTTATTGTGTAGTAGATGAAGAGGTTCTTTGTGGTGTTTCCAAGATTAGCTTTAGAGCCCTGTACTACCTGTGTGGTAGGATGGGGAAAGTAGTTTTAAAAGATTCACAACTGTTGATGATAATTCCTGCATCCTAAACGTATATCTGGCCACAGGCTAAGCAGAAAATTCATGAAATATGCTGAGAAAGTTTTGTTTCAGGAGACAGAAAATAAAGCTGGAAGAGACAGTTATTTTGGACCTGACTAATAAAGCATTTGAGAATATAATGTGTGAAGGTGTTATGAATGAGATCATGAGAGGCAGAGCCCATGATTCTGAGGAAAATAAGAAGTGAGAGAAGCTCAACAGCAACAAGAGAGCTATAGGTCAAGCTCACAGATGCCTTAAATGAAGTGCAATGCTAACAAACACAGGAGAAAAACATCAGCATGTAATTCCAGAACCAGGGGTTGCAGTGCAAAAGGGATTACAGAAGAGACAAAAACAGCAATAAGAAACATTAAAAAAAAGACCTAGAAAAATGCAAGTCCAGGATTTCCCCAATAAGGGAAATAAAAAATGCAAAAACCCTAAACACATTCAATACCTGTTTTGTTTAATCTGCAAAGACTAACGATCAGATATTAAGCACAATTGGTGATGAAACAGAATAAAGACTTTAAAAAAAAAATCACAAAAAACCAACACCACACAAAACCCCAACATAGACAGTCATGAAGATATCTTACTGAAAAAGATACCTAGTTATTCTATTCCCTTTGATCCCACAGCTGACAAAACAAACACAAGAGAAAGTAACAGGAAAAAAACCACAACACACTGAAGTGGCCTAGCAAATGCTTACAGTGCCTTTACCATCAAGCAGGGCTTTGATCCACTACAAACTCAACAGCAGAATTACCACTTAGGTTCTTTTACTCACCACCTACTTGTATCATATACTTCCTGCTATTCATGACAAGTTTTACAGACAGCCAGCTGTAATCAGACTTTTTTTCCACTACAGAATTCCACATTTTTACACCCTTTTGTTGACATATACATACTGCTGTACCCGATTCTATCTCTTGACCAGTCAAGCATACCTTACACTCTTACTTGGTTTGTAATTCTCTCCTTTCCAATTTTTTGCATAAAGGATACTCTTTCACTTTGTATAGGACAGACAAATAGTCACTACTCACAGAAATTTATTTTTAGAGAAAAAGTGCTGAAGTTACCACTGTTGTTTTTCCTTATCCTCAAGGCTTCCTAAGAAATTTATATAGCTCATTCATATAGCATCTCCCTGCTACTGTGAGCTCTCTCATTACACAGATAGAAAGGAAAATGAAACAAATCAGAAATCAAATGTTGGGTGTTTATAGTCCTGTGCTCACTCTTAATTCTCCTTAGACGCACAACCTCACCTAATTACGAGATCCTTAGCACCCACAGCTGAATGGTACAACCTGACACAGGTGTGCGGCATCATTACAGAAACAAGATGAGAAACACAGGATTCTTGCACTGCTATCTCTGTGACAGGGCATTTTCCAGAATTCCTGTGTTGATAAGCGTTTGATGGTACAGAAGGTTACATAAATAGGCAGATAGGCCAAGCTAGATAAGAAGAGATGTGACACATACTGACAAATACATTTGGGGGTACAAGTCTTACAGCACAGTCAGCAGAAAGCCCAAGGCAAAATGGTGTTTTATTAAGGTGACTCACATAGCATGGAGCAAGGCTAAGCAAGGTTATCAATCCTTTTCATCTCATAAAAAATAAAAAGAAGACTGCTGCATACAGTTTAAAGAAAGGTCAGACCAGTATGAACCTTAGCCATGGAATTCTCGCTAAAACTGCTGCTTTTACAAAAGGCTCTTCTCTTTCCTACTGGCAAGCAACAAAGCATCTGTCTGTGTTCAAAAGTCCTCAAACTAAAAGCACAGTACTATAAATCAAAAAGCTGCAGTATAATTTGGCTAAGAGGGAGGTTTTTTCTTCACTATAATCAAAGCTCTTTAGGTCCATGCCCTTTATGATTTACCAATAAACAGGTGAGGTATGTTTGCAGCCACATGTCAATCTCAATCCAAGGGAAGTAAAGACCTTCTTTGCCTGCAGTAAACTGTATTATGGAATTTGCTCTGTTATCTCTACTTTATCCCAGGATAGTACAGGATTCCTGTAGCAGAAAGTCTTTGTGGTGGGTTAACCCTGGCTGAACACCAGGTCCCCACCAAAGCTGCTCTATCACTTCCCCCCCTCAGCTGGACAGGGGAGAGAAAATAGAACAAAGGGCTTGTGGGTCAAGATAAGGACAGGAGAGATCACTCAGCAATTACTGTCATGGGCAAAACAGACTTGACTTGGGGAAAATTAATTTATTGCCAATCAACCAGAGTAGGGTAGTGAGAATTAAAATCAAATCTCAAAACACCTTCCTTTCACCCCTTCCTTCTTCCTGGGTTTAAATTTACTCCTTATTTTCTCTACCTCCTTACCCCTGAGCAGCACAGGGAGAATGGGGGTTGAGATCCATTCATCACACACTATCTCTGCCGCACTTTCCTCTTCAGGGGCAGGACTCCTCACACTCTTCCCCTGCTCCAGCGTGGGGTCCCTCCCACAGGAGACAGTCCTTCACAAACTGCTCCAGTGTGGGTCCCTTCCCTGGGCTGCAGTCCTTCAGGCACAGCCTGCTCCAGCGTGGGTCCCCCGCGGGGTCACAAGTCCTGCCAGCAAACCTGCTCCAGCCTGGGCTCCTCTCTCCACGGGTCTTTAGGTCCTGCCAGGAGCCTGCTCCAGCGCGGGCTTCCCACGGGGTCACAGCCTCCTTCGGGCATCCGCCTGCTCAGGCACAGGGTCCTCCCCAGGCTGCAGGTGGAGATCTGCTCCCCCATGGACCTCCCTGGGCTGCAGGGGGACAGCCTGCCTCACCAGGGTCTTCCCCACCATGGGCTGCAGGGGAATCTCTGCTCCGGCGCCTGGAGCATCTCCTGCCCTCCTTCTGCACTGACCTGGGGGTCTGCAGGGCTGTTTCTCTTACATGTTCTCACTCCTCTCTCCAGCTGCCATTTCTGTGTCTGCTGCAACTTTTTACCTTCTTAAATACTTTCTCCCAGAGGCACCACCACCGTCGCTGATGGGCTCGGCCTTGGCCAGCGGCGGGTCCGTCTCGGAGCCGGCTGGCATTGGCTCTGTTGGACATGGGGGAAGCTTCCAGCAGCTTCTCACAGAACCCACCCCTGTAACCCCCCCTGCAAGCCCCCCTGCTACCAAAACCTTGCCACACAAAGCCAATACAGTCTTCCAGGGATTCACAGTTGCTGGGTGCAACTCCTTAGCTTAACACCACTGAACATCATCGTCTTCGGCCACCAGTCTCATGATCTTTAAAGACAGCAGGATGCTGGCAAGACCTTAGCAATCAGAACATCTGTAGCACTCCAGGAAACTTAGGTATTGCCAGTCTTCTTTTATGCTTCTCATCATCCCCTTTAGAAAAGAGTTGAAAATTGACAATAACCATGTGTATGCAGTTAGCCTCATGTATGCTCACTTGATTTAGATCATTTACTGAAATCTCTTCATAAAACGAATCTAATCTAACAGTAGGTCATTAATGTGTGCTAACATCTCATTCAGTCTGAAAACTCAAGATCTGAAAACTGATTTCCCGTTACAGAATTTGTATTAACAAACTGTGTTTATAGATTAATTCCAATCTGGGTTTTCTGCTCCTAATCTATTCTGAGAGCATTAACCCTCCCAGCTAAATTCTACTATTTACAGCTAGGATACTGCACTTAATTCACAGCAAGTCCTTCACAAAATTAGTAATCTTAGTTTTTGCAAGATGGAATATATTTTATAAATACACTTCATCATCAAAAGGGTTAAATATTTAAAAAAATCTACAATTCAAATAGTTGAAAAAACATACTTGAGCAGCTGCCTGGAAACATCCCTTCTTGAGAAGTATTTTTGAATGCATCAGTGAAAATGTGCTTAGACTGAATTCAATCTATATGAAGAATCACAGTATGCAGACAGCTTTTTTTAATAAGCTCATCATGTGTCCACTGAGGAAGGCTGTACTACATACATATATGCTGGTTCACTTGGATGAAAGCCAGATTTTCGAAAAGATCAGCTGCCATGTAGAGATCATAGCAGGCTGACATATTTTTCAAGAGAGCACAGCACACAAAGTACTCCCAGTGTTCCTCCTAAAGAGAGGAGCTTCTTGGAAAAATCTAGCCCTAAGGGAAGGGAGGGTGTGGAGGGTTTGAGCCTTTTCCTTGTGCTCTGAAAATGTAATGTAATTGCACAGGGATAGGCTACAAACAAATATTTCTTTTTGTTAGTCCTATTAGTATATATGATAGCTTTCTGTAAAAGAGATAGTCATCTCTAAGTGTAAAAATGTGTATATGTATATTGAGTTTATGTAAATACATTATTTCTGCATGCTTTTCAATTAAAATTTTAGTTATGATTTGTACTCCTTAGTTATAAGCTCAATTTATTTGTTTACCAAAGTAAACACAGTGTAGAAAGTAACAGTTATATATTGCTAGGCTAGAAAGTCAAGGAGAAGGTTTGAGTTCCAGAAAACATAATAAATAATGAAATTCAGTACTCTGTACACAACTGCCTCAAAGTTAGGAAGAGGACTGGAGCAGCTGGACTAATGAGTACCAAGGTTACGGATCAGCATAGGAGGGGCTGTAAACCTAGAATTATTATTGGATTAGTCCTCTATTTTGGACAAAAATTACTTGGCTGGCTACCTAGAGAATCAGGTTGGTATCACTGGACTAGGTTTATTACTTGGAATAAGGCTCAGACCAAACTATGAACAGGGATCAGGAAGGCAAGGACTAAAGAGCCAAGATGATGATTGATGCTATCAATGATAAATGAGAAAAAAGCTATCTTTGTATAGGAATTTGGTGTGTATGTTTAATCTAGGGTCACTGCTGCAGCTGGACATCTTCCAGAGAACAATATTACAATATGTAACTCTAATTCCACTTCCAACCTGAGTAAGAGAGATAGCTTTCTTCCATTTGAAACACTTACGGTGAAAGCACAAGTTAATGATTTATAATTTAAATGGGAAGCACAAGTCATATGGCCAGGGATATATTCAGGGATGAGGGGAAAAAAATCTTTAGCACTAGATCTTGAAAAGAGTTCCTAGCATGGGAAAACAAATAACAGCCCGATAGTCATGGCTTAGACTGTAGTTAGGGAGTGCTTAAGAAAGGAGAGCCTATGAAGCTGAAGTGGCGTTAGATCACTAAAGACAAGCAAGACCACAGGTAAAAAAATGATAAAAATGTATTAATAAGGTTAGAAGCTATACCAGACATACAACTTACACCTACCCCATTTTAGCCCTGTAGGTCTTGAAAAATCCAGCATGCATTTCACCCTCTCCTGAATCCTGCAAACTGGACTGTATCTTCCTCTCCTGTCCACTTCAGCCCTACGAGCCCTTCAAGATTCAGCACTACCTTCAGTTAGGCAGATGCTCCCAAAATGAGAGTTGGAGGAAGCAGGGCTAAATGAGTGGCACTCCAGTTAAGGCAAGTACTAACCAGCCCTAAGACTACATTTAGAGTTAGATTTCAGGAAAGTAGAGAAGCAGGAGCGAGATGAATGCTGCAGGTTGAGGGCCTTCAGGGTGATGTGGCGACTGGGGGACAGCGGTGTAAACATGCTGCCGCTGGCTGTAAGGTAGGTCAAGTCCCATTGCATTGCTGAAAGATGGGATTTAGGTTAAGGATAGAGCTTGGAAAAAAAGAGCATATGAAGTTGAGTGATAGATCTTGACATGCTCACACAGCTAAAATAAGAGCTTGAAGAAACAGGAAGAAATGTAACGTCACTCCTATAGCAGGTATGAGACTCATGGGTACAGCCTAGGCTGTGACTGGTCAGGAAAAGAGAAATGCTAGAGGTGAAACTAGTCATGGATTGTGAATAATTTAAAATGAAGACACATGGAAAAAAACGTAAAGGAGTTACTACTCCTGCTAAAGCAGGCACAGAGCCTGGATAGCTGGAAAGCTGAAATTAATGGTGACTCTTTAAAACCTCACAGCGATAAAACGAGGGCTGGAGGAAGCAGAGGGAATTAAGCTACTGCTCTTTATAAGACAGATACCAGTTTATGCCAGGGATAAGACTGGATTTAGAGTAGTATTCAATCTTGGGAAATAAGAGCCCACAGAGCGTTGATATTGTTCCTCAGGGGCTAAGCAAGGCGCAGGGCTGGTTCGGTAGCATTTGTCCAACAGCATAGGCTCTGCCTTCTCAAAGTTCAACTAGACTGGGAAAGGTCTAAAGGCCTGGCAGAAACATCTGCCATAAAAGTCTGAAACTTTAGACTCAAGTAATGCTGTACATGAATATCACAAAAAAAATCAGTGCTTCAAAAAGCAAGTAATCATCAATAGCTTTCAATAAAGTGCTCTCGCTTTTACCATTTCACAGATGACTTAATACATCTTAAGTAGTGTAGATGGTAGAAAAAACATTGGCTTCAGATTTCAAGTACTACCTCTCTATAATTTGTAAGCATCTCTTGAAAGGCAGACTTTTTGAGGTTGAAATAGTTACAGACTTGTGCTAAGAAGGGAGAATGGCAAGTTTTGCCTTAGAAGGGAGAAAAAACTCCATCCTCTCCCACAACAGCTTTGAACCATTTTTCCTTTTGGGCAGAAGACACTGCCAAAAGATGACTGACATTGAGATCTGCAAATGGTTATACAATACATGAGAATTGCCTGTAATCTTAGGATTCTGTGAACTCATGAAGACAACTGATGAATGCTTTTGTTCAGACAGAGGCTGAAGAGTAAGTTAGCTTTAATTCGGCTAAAATCAGGTTAGTGGTTATGGTTACATCCCTCATGATTTGGTAAAGTTAACAGTAAGAAAACATACTATAAAGACCCAGCTGTTCTCTGAAAATGCACTATAGACCTTTTTTTGTGCTTCCTAATGAGAAAAAAAAAAAAAAAAAAGCACAGCACTTGTAGCACCTGACATCTCAGCAAGTAAATTTCTATTATTCTTAATGGGGAAAAAATAGGAGCTAAAGAATCTCCTCAAAAAGCGCACATTAAGGAGTCTTTCAGAATCCATTAGATTTCCACATACAGAAGCAGATACACAGATGACAATTCCCATTGTAAAGTTTCATTCTTTTATCTGACCCCACATGATGATATTACAGTATTACGATGTTTTAGTCTTTTCTCTTGGCATTTACAGCTCTTCTGATCTACCCACCTTTTCCTTTCCCAAGCCTCTAAGTACCAGTGCTCACATTGGTTTATAATCCAGTCTACTGGAGTGTAGTTACACACAGCTCACTGTTTTTAATTTCATAACAGTTTCTTTCATACTTCCAATGCTCTTAGACTAACAGTACTTCCTCTGCATTGCTTTGTGTTGCCCTGCACACCCTCTGTTCTTACTGATTATATTCAGAGCGATGCTCAACAACTTTCAGAACATAATCTTACTTTATAGACATAGGCTCTAATACTTCCTTAGGGCTTGTCTGGTTATTGCTGTGTTCCTTGGTTGAGATGAACACACAGTGCCTAAAAACTCAATGACGTGGCACCACTGAGTGTCTCCTGCAGGAGCTGTAATCAGTAGCTAGGATGGATGTAGCTGTGACAATAACTGAAGGAGAAGCAGCTTGTCACCCCCTTCATCCCGTGATACAGAACATCTGCTGAACTGGACATTAATTGGAATTATCCCTTCAGCACCTCCTGAAGGAGACTACAAGTCTTAACAGTTTAACTATACTTCCAATTAGCTGTGCCCAAAGTAGAACTATTTTATCCCAGATAGCCCAGCCTCTTGAGTTCAGGTCATCCTGAGTTCAGGAACCTCTCCCACTTTTGCAAATACAACCTTTTTCAAAATAGCTAGAGTAGGATTTTTCCTAACATCTATTCATTGAGCTGGTTTGGACCAATCTGGGGGATATCAGAGATGGCTTTCAAAGAATAAATTCCAATGCTAAGGGAAGGACTGCGCAGACTTGAGATGGAGAAGCACATTTTTGGGAACAAGAACTACACTGCATAATCTTGCTATCAAGTATTCTTTCAGGTAAGTCTGCAACAAAAGAGAAGTCTGTACACTATTCAAAGAAAGTGACGTATATTGGCATTGTTATGCTCACAACATAACTATAAGTAAACTATTTTATGACTGTTCATAGGCAAGCATAAAATGCATGAGTAAGCCTGGAAATCTTACAAAATGCGATCAATGAAAAACAAAATACTGTATCTAAATTCAACTCTGAAAAAGCCACCCATTTCCTGAGGCCGTGTAAAGGTATTATGAACGATACAAAGAATGCTACAAACTATAAAAAAGGGAGGAAAAATATATTTGAAACTGCTCTGTGTGCAACCATGCACCCTTATTAAAAACTTTTTTCCGTGACATAAACAAATATTGTCACACTTAAGGTCTTCAGTTTAAAACAAACAAATAAACAAAAAACCTGCAAACTGCACAATATTTATTATGTTGCCTTAGATCTACAAGGAATATCAAAAAGCCACAAATTCCACAAGGAAATTAAAGTAAGTTAACATAGAGAGCTGAGAGGAACAGTAAGCATGACGCATACTGAACTGAATCCTCACTAGTATTTGGTAAAGTAAAACAAGGTGTATTGGAAGAGGCCTACCTGTTATGTTTTACTTCTTCCCCTGACAAAAATAACGAAGGTGTTATTCTGTGCACTTATGGAATTATAAAGAATTGGTCTGGCTGGTGTTTTCGACTATTTAATCCCTTTACATCAGCAAAGGGATTCGTCGGCAGAGAAAGCAGGCAGCAGAGTGAATGCTGTAATCTTTTTAGTTAAAAACACAGTTGGCACAGAAATTGTCCATTTTACTCAGGAGGATGCAATTACTTTTCATCTTTCATGTAAAGCTGGCTTCATGAAATTGAAAAGCCTGTGTATGAACAGAAACATAACAGCAGGGAAAAAACAAAGCCTATAGCTGGCTATGGATCATTTCTCCTTCTCCACATGGTTTGAGGGAAAAATAGCTGGACGCACTGGGTGAAGCCAATCTGCAGTAAGCGAGCTCCTATCAGCCCTGCAGACCTAGTGGCAACAAGGAGTCTAGGACTGAAGAGTTGAGACTTCTGGGGAGAGCAGATAATCAACCCTCATGAGCTGCACAAGAGAAAAAAACCACACAAAACAACAACGAAAAAGATAGAGAAATGGGACGTTGTCTTAAGTCTCAAGGGAGGAAGAAGAATCTTGCTAGTCAACCCCAATCCAGCAGCTGGGACTAGAGTAGAGAAGCCCCACTCACCTCTTACTCTGCCAAAGCCTTTGAGAGACTGCAACACAAATCACCAGGAATGCTTTAACTGAACGAGTTTCTGTAAGGGTATGTCAATCTGTTAGTCTGGTGTAGGAATGTTAATAAGAAAAATAAACTTTCTGAGAGTGTGAGGAAGAAAAAAATTTAGAAGGTAAGTCTTCCTTCCTTCCTCTCAGCTGATATAACAATACTAGCCGTGAGGAAACTCACATAGAAGGCGGTATTAGGCATTTGATTTAGGGCGCTCTCTTCCCAGGATGTGTTCCACCCGCCAAAGTCTTTGGCTAAATGAAGACAGTCCCATTTCTATTAGCAAAACAAAAAAAGCCAAAACACTCTGAAAAAAGCATGTTTTCTGCCCACACTGGAACACAAGTTATCAGGAAATTCCTCAAAATTTCAAAAAATTGGAAAGACATTTCTCTTCCAACTCTGGTTGTACCATAATGAACAGAAGGAAAGTCTGGATTCAAATACAACCTATAAATACAACTTTAAGGTCAGAAACTGCCAACTTAAGAAGTTACACTCCGATTATGTAAGGCTACAGTAAGTTAATTAACATTTATTAAGCAATGTTAGTTCCCAACATGAGAAGCAGCAAATTGAGTCAGAAGACTCTGTTCCTACATTCACACAAATACAGCTTATTTTGAGAGACATAACTGAGTGCAAATCTTGACCCGTTAATTACTAAGGTCTTTACCATATGATTTTAGGTACTTTGATCAAATGTTAAAGAACTCCTGTGACAGACAGATGTGCACTTGGAAAAAAGATGGTGCTCACATTTTATCAGAATTTCTCCTTGTTTTATGAGTATCAAGTTGTACAATAAAAGAAAAAGTTCAAAGATCCTTTTAATGAATATCTTAAAAACGTCTAGATGTTATCAATAATGAGATTAAATTTCTGTACCTTTGATATTTGGCATGTCTGTGAAGAAAAAGCAAAGTTATTACCAATAACCTCTTTGTTAAGTAGAGAAATTTAAGTCACCTTTGACAGTTCACTGAGGAGAACTACCAATAAAAAAATCATACCACTACTTGCTGTGTGGCTACATACCACATACTACACTGAAAAGTAGGCATATCTGTCTGGTTTAATAATTTTGTATTTTTGAAGTAAAAACAAAAGAGAAAGTGTTATAAGTTAAGAATGTCCACTGTGTGATTCAGAAGGAGGAACTGTAAAGGTTTCATCTCCTAATCCTTTGGTTCAATGCAACAGTGCAGTACTGAAGTGAATCTCCTAATTATCCATGCTTACTGTACACCAGGACAGTTCAAAGCTGATGTGAATGAAACAAATTTGTTTCTGAGGGAAGTGAAATATGCTCCAGCTACTCACTAAATGCTCTCCACCCCCAGTGGGAGTCTGAAACCATGAGCAGTTCATTGGTCAGCTTTGAACTGCATTTACAAATGGAAACCCATGGTCCAGAGGACTAAATGAGATCCACCTTGAACTAAAATCACCAGACGACACACAGACAAACAAATGTCAGAACCGACTGCTGCAATCTACTGAAATGTTCCTACTGCACCAAATAACATCACATACAGGCACCCATACAGATTACTTTGTTTTTACCTGATGAGTAAAGGCTGTTATACAGTGGAAAGATAGTCACCATAGTCTTCACAACGAATTTGGTAGGAATTGCACTGGATGTTAAATGGTCTGAGATGGACTGCTTTTGAAACAATTAAGACAAGCTTTTATGTTTTGTCTAAGCTTAATATATATTCAACACCAACTGCAAAGGTATGCTTATTTACTCAAGAAAAAATATTTTAAATCAAAGTAAATTTTTGCTAAACTAAACCACTTCTAAGGTATCAAGCAAAAAATGCTTTTGCATGATTTGCATTAAAGACAAAAATTCATTGCCCATTTGAATTTCTTCCTTATCCAGTTAGATAGCCTTCTATTCCACAGAAAACTGCATTTTCTTTACTGTTTGTAAAGTCGATTATGTTTTGTCCCACCCTTCTATGTAATCATACCTATCTTCTATTTAAAGAAGCCAGAAAACATAACAAACTTTTCCACAGTCAAAAGATCATTCTCTTTTTTTAGAAAAGCTTATAAAAACTACTATTTCTTTTAGGATTTGCTCACAGGTCATGTTTACAAAACATTGTTTTCTAAGACTTTTATCTGTGTCTCTTTTCTGAAGATTCTTCAGCTTGTCTATATCTGAAATTGCAGTATCCAAAACTTGCATTAGATGAAGACTCAGCAATTTCAAATCAGGATAATTATGTCCCTTGTCTTCCATGTAATATTCCTGATCATAAACTGAAAATCACATTTGCCCCTTTTCACAATAGCTTCACATTGTTGACTCACTCTGTTTGTTTTTCCCTATGACCCTAAATTTGTTTTCCAAGTCCTGCTCTAGTCAGTTATTCTAAACAGCACAAGTACAGGGTAGATAATGCATTCTTCACCTTCCACTTTCTAACATGGGGGAAAGGGCCCGTCTACTTTCACACACAATCCATGGGAACAGGCGCACGCCTCAACAAAATTCAAAATAGCTCATTACTGACCAAGGAGCTTGCTGGAGTCAGTGCACTCCAAGTACCACTGCAGAGACAGCCCAAGGGAATGCTGGGACCAGCACAATATTTTACATTTTCCCTCTGTTTCCTCCCAACTGAAAGGCTGTCCCCATCATCCACCTGGAATACCATTTAGAATCCTCTCCCAAAGACAGACACTCTTCCAGGAGGTTAAAATCAAAAGACATAGTAGACAAAATGACAGGACCTTGGTATAACAGCATCTCACTTGGATCACATTCCAAAGAGGCAATACCAGGAGTCAATTCTTTGCAGAAGAGATTTTTGCCCACGGGTTCTGGCTCATAGAACAACTTAACAGCGCACTTACAGACACCCTGTGCTCTCCGCCTTGCAAAGCAACCTTAACCCTTCTGGCTGAAAAGATATTACTCTGTTGAAAAGAACTGAAAACGCACAGTGCCTGAAGAAGAATGAGCATGGCTCTTAAAGCTAACAGTAGCTGACATAGGATGGGGAACATTTCTGTGACAGCTTCAATATTTAACAAGAAAAGTATGGAACAATGAATCTCAATTTCCTATGTAGTGGTCTACTGTGGATTTTTCTTCCTGGAGTAATTAATAGCAAGAGAACACCCTTCTCACACAGCAAACTAGGTGCTTACCACCCTTTGTTTCTTAGCAAACAACCCATATGTTTTCCAGACACTGATCATATGTAAGAGTTTATTTTTAACATAAACTCTGGTGTAATATGAAAGTTCAGCTGCTACCAATTGCCAGTCTTCCCTAGATTTAGGCAACAATATATTTTGGGAGTATGACTCAAGAAAGCAGTCACATGAGCAAGGAAAGCAGGTGGCCAGGACCTACCACATAGCATCAACTTCATCAGAACATCCTCAGAGAAGGAAAAATAGCTCTTAACTCTTTGGGGAGATGATCAGCGAGTGGAAGAAAAACTGTTCTAAGGTATAGGTTGTAATTATTACAACCAATAAAGCAAAATGTAGAGTCTATTGCCTAAGCGTCACAAAGAGATATATATTAAAAAAACCCACTACTCTTCTAATCAAAGTGATTATCACTGTGTTGCCAGTAAGTCTCAAAGAAACTTATTTACACATGGGGCCTCAGCCATAAGTTTAAGTTATGCCGGTGCCAAAGACACAGCTTACCTGGTTTGCCCTCAGAAGTATCTCATACAGCAGCACACCTCATTTATTTACCCGATGTTTCAACTGCAATAGAAGAAAGAAGTTGTCTGTTAGTCTGTTGGGAAGGGAGATGTCCAAGCTACTCCTAAAACTCTCACTGTCAGACCTAGGCCAAGCACTGGGTCCTGTGACTGCACGAGAGCAGGCGGCCAGCAGCCATTGCATTGAGGTACCGCAAGTTACGCTGTGGCCAAAACGTCATGTTCAGCTGGGATTCCTTCATCTCCTTCTTCAAGTGAGTTAAGCAAAAGAGAAGAGGAAATTGAACAATGTTATTTCTGTCATTTGTTTGCTTAGTAACAAGGCTTTGACCAAGTTAGCTGTTATAAAAGCTGGGTAGTTTCAGGATAAAGTTTTTCATCTTTAGCCAGAGATTTGAGAAAAGGATCCTACGAACTTTACTCAAACAAACAGTCTGGGAGCATTACCGTAGGCAGTCCTGATTCAGAGTGATAGTTGGGAAGCAGCTAACTTTAGGGACGTGGATTGCCCCATTTAATTAAAACCAGAGGTATTCTGGTGCTTGAAGCAATGTACATGGATGTGCTTCAACTCTGATTTGAATTCACCCTTGTGGGAAAAGGGATTACACACCCAAACTCTGCCTTGAGCCCTAAACAGCGAAGGACGTGACACATGCTCCAGAGGTATTACAAAAAAAGGTCAAGCCAAGGAAACTTCCCAAAAGAAGAAAACTGGACATATAAGACAAAACCTTTCCTAAAAACCAGCATAATGTTGCATCAAAAGTGAAAAGAGGTCTTTCAGTCCCTACACTTCCACACACGCCATCAGCTCATGGGCCACACACACTTTGAAAACATTCCTTGAATACCCAGGAGAAAGGAAAAGTTTAACTAAATACTGTCCCCGACTAGAGACGGTCGCAATTTACTAATCCACATGCTTAAGTTAGACACACGGGGAGAGCAGTAGTACAGTCCCCCTCCTGACCGAGAGACCTTTGCGCATTTAGGAGTCAGTGATGCACTTCACGGTGAACGGGAGCGTGCCCAGGCAGCGCTGGGCAGCCCGACGCCACGCGTACAGCAGCCCATCAGGCTTTCAATGCTCACAGCTCCTCGGGCTCGGACAGGCTCCCGCTCAGCACCGGCGACCGTGCCACCCGCTTGGCCCTGCCTGTGTCTGCCAGCACAGCGACAAGTTCTCATGGGAGCGTCCTTTAGGAATAGAGTTATTTCCTTGCAAGGAAATCCTATAATAGCTCAGACGACCAAAAGGGAGAGCTTCTCTCCATGGACAGGAGCTGCTCTGCTCTGCGCAGCACACCGCAGGAAAATCCATCCAGGCTCCTTCCATTGCAGCACAAAGGGATGTAAGATTTACTATCTATAACCCTCTTCTTATTCTGTCCTATTAAAGTGGTTATCTTATTAAGCCATTTGTTGTTGGTCTTTTCTTACTGAGATCCAGAAAGAGCCCTGCACCCTCTTGCTTCCTCCTCACCCCAGTGCAGAACACCTCCCTTTCTGAAACACCCATACAGACCAACTTCTGTCCTCAGTGTTGTGAAAGCTGTGGCCAACATCATTACCCTTAGAACAGTTAAGAGTGGTTCTCGAGAAGATAAGATGTTTGCTTGCATTCAATACTATCTATATTGTGGCCAAAAGCCATGTTACTGCTCTGCTTTATATTGGTCTTTCATTATGAAAGAAGAATATTGAGTAACCTTTTCAAGAAACCAGTCAATTATCCCTGACCTCCAGTGTAAGGGCCTGATCCCAAAGGTCCAACATGCCTGCTGGAACACCATAGTTGCGGCAACATTAATGCTGCATTCACATATTCTCCAAAATTTAGTTAGCATATAAAAATAATAGATACAAGTGTTACATAGGTATTTACTGCCAGAACCCAAATTCATAACTTCCTCTCCTCTTCTCTTCTTTTTCCAGATTTTCCCTTTTTAGATATGTCAAATAAAATATAGAAAGAAAGTGGCAAATGCATGTCAAAAAAAAAAAACCTCTAATGAGACTGAAAATAAATCATCATCAAGTTTTCCTGTTTAAAATAAAGCCACAAGAACAACTTGAGTAAGAAAATGCTGCTCTTCAACAGACCTGAAGAGGAATGGATCAACACTCACCCTCTCTATCCCTGTGTTTTCTTTACCAGAGATTACATCAGTCCACATCTGCTCATCGAGTGTATTAGCTAGAGAGCATGGATGTGAAACAGAACCTGCCAAATGAGGGTACCTGGACTTTTCAGATTCTTGTAATACAAAAGCTGAACTTTCTGTCCAAGTGAATCCTCAAAAACACACTAGTATTAATTCATTTATTCTATTATTTCAGTTACTGTGTCTACACTTCCTACTTCAAGAATAACTAGCAGAAAGCATATTCTTGATGCAATTAATTGACTATTTTTAACCAATACTGACTTCTCAATGGACTCTAGCTTATCTGATTATATGTTAACCAGAACTAAAGCTAAATCTAAAAGGAATAAAATTTTTCATCAGTCCACAAGGGGACTTGTGGATTTATTTTACTTGCAAGCAGATCCCATGTGATCTATCACTTAATTAAAAATGTTTTCTAGATCTAACTACCTTTCAAAGAAGGCCATGACTACAGAAACACTAGTCATATCCATAATTTAAAAAGCATTAAATTACCAGAAATCAAAAAAGGGGTTTCTTTCGGGTGTTTGGGGTTTTTTAATTCTTGTTTAGTTGAAGGTTCTGTAACCTTTTAAGGTTCAAAGAAAAGGGACTACATCCTCCTCATCAAAGGCTACTTTCTTAGCATCCTTTTACAAATTTCATCAAGCTATAAGCCATAAAACCATGAAACATTTTTATTCCTTCTTTTGGTTAGGAAATAGTAACATGTAGCTGTAAGCAGCTGAGTGGAAATACATTAGCAGAGCGTTCCTACAGTTCACATTATAATTGAGCTCTTATATATTTACTCATATGAACTGTAGCACTGAGTGAGACCATCAATAAGAGTTAATTATATAAAGGTTCTACTAGACAGTATGATACCACTTTTCAGACTCATTTTTGTCGCTGATGATTCTGCTTCTTGAACTACGTAAAAAAATGCTTTAGAGGTAATAAGATTTACTTTCTTCACTGGCTTTAAGGTTTGTTAAGCCTGATTCAGGTTTTATATACAGTCCTGAATATTAGCTAGACTCTTATCATTTTTTTTGTTTCCTGGACAAGCTACTTACAGTGACATTTATCACATCATCATTCCACCTTGCAGAAAATGATCTCTATTGTTTACACATTTACAAATACTCAAATGATATAAAGATTATTCTTTTTGTTACTTATTGACTGTAGGTGCATAAAGTACAGGACCAACTCTTAACTTGTCTGGCTCCCATTAGCATGTTAATAGAAATAACAAACTTCTTGGAATGAGTAAGTATCTGGAATGAGTAAGACACCCCATCCTCAGGAGATTCTATTCTGATATCAAGCATTCATCTTCATTAAGGATTGGGATGCTTCAGCATATGAGGGGAGGATACTAGGAACAGTGCCTCAGAAAAGAACAGCGCAATGGTTGTCCAGGTTAATGTAGGAACACTCTTTTCGGCATATTCCCTTTTTCTAAACAATAATCCACCAAGGAATGTAAAGGTCAAC
Source organism: Buteo buteo (assembly GCF_964188355.1). Taxonomy (NCBI): domain Eukaryota; kingdom Metazoa; phylum Chordata; class Aves; order Accipitriformes; family Accipitridae; genus Buteo; species Buteo buteo. Next base: position 21,282,201 of record NC_134186.1, on the reverse strand, counting down.
ACTTCTGCTCTTTATCCGAGAATAACTCCAGCTATTACAGAGCAAGGCGGTTTTGTGCCTCCAACTACAGTTATAGTGCAGTTTAGGGAACACGCTTTAGCAGTAAAAGAAAGACATCACAGGTGATGATTTGGTTATTGGACCATCCTTTACTTGCAAGGTAAAACTAAAGTGTTCATTTGATTTTTTTATGCCTGGGACATCAATTTCCTTCTTTCACACCACGCCTTCATGTGTATCTGTGAGATTAAAACTTGAACAATAAAAACAGTGTCAACTAACAGGCAAACATTAAGGGAAAGTGTCATAAATAATACCCCACAGAACAGGAAAAAACTCGCCAGACCTCAGAAGTCAGAAAAGATGGCTTCATACTCAGCATGCTGACTCCACCAATTTTCCTTGGACTCTCTTCAACATTCAGGTCCATGGTCAAATTCTGACTTACAGTTGCATAGATATATGCAGAACTTCAGCTAGAAAGGAGCTCGGTGTGGCATGATAGCTATGGCTCCCCTTGGTTGCAGGAAGGTCCTTTGACAGTTCTTCATATGTTTATCCACAAGATCAGAGAGCTGTCTTTAAGGTATGAAAAGCTAGACAAAATTGTGGCATCCAAAGGGGAGATAAAAAACACTGACTACAGAGACAGGACTTTAAATCCATGTGAGCAGTCAATAACAAAAGATTCCCACAGACTTGGGAATTCAACAATTCTCCTCAAGCTCAATTCACTCTCAGGACTGAATTATTCAGTAAACTTTTTTTTTTTCCCAGTAGTGTTTGCAAAAGCTGTCAAGGAAGAGATTGTCAAATTAGAATTAAAGTCAAGTCAGAAGAGAAGATGTGTTTTCCTCCCTTTTTCTCTAGTTTTGAGGAAACTTTCTTAAGATAGATGAAAATAGCAGATGACAAGCTACGGCACCAAGAATCCTCTCTATTAACAACATGGGGGGTATGAAGATCAAGAAAAAAAAATGGTTATCTGCTATAAAGAGGTCATGAAAGTGATTCATCATCTTGAAATGTTACACTGTTCACAGTCTTCTGGGCAGTATCTTCTGCTCTGAGCTTGCATCTGTGTCCCTTCCCTAGGCAGTACAGCTTTGTCCAATGACAACATGGGAAAACAAACAAACAAACACCCCTACACACACACATTCTCCCCCAGATCCCACTCCTACAGTAGACTTAAAGTAGCTGTCTTGCTTTTTCTCATAACCTTCATTCAAACAACTAATTCATTATCTAGACCCCTTCAACTCACTTCATAAAACATAGCTGAGCCCCAGTTGTATCAGGACATTGGCTGTCAGCTCTAATATGGCTTCAAGAGATGCTTGACAGTATCTAAGAGATTTTACATACTTTTCTTCTACTCAGTGCAGGATAGACATTTTGCTCTTCCTTCAGGACCTGCTGTGAGAAAGCAACCTACCTACCTACCATCACTCAGAAGACTCCAAAATGACATTTTACTAATTCTGACATAGAAACAGCTTACAGGCCTCCTGCAGAAGAAAGAACAAAGCTTTGTACTATCCCGTGTTTAACACTGGGTTTGTGCATTATGTTTTACAAATCTGAACAGATGTTAATAAATGACATGTGATTCCACATAAAAAACCTTAAGGTTTTATAAATACCATCATGAAAATACACCACCATCCCTTCTCATGTTCCTTCATCACAGTATTTAATACCAATCTCAGAATCTTTAAACGTCTCCATATTATTAGCTGTACCCATGAACAGCTATCAAAGTTTTATAAGACATTCTCAAAATGATGGTATCACCTTCTCTTTAGTTAACACTGACCTGTTTCTGTATGACCTCTAGCACTCAATGATGAGTAAAAAGCCCAAATGGGGGCATACCTATTTTCTAACTACCCTCCCCCTAAAAGCATTCCTAAAACCTTCTGTGAAGAATAACTAAACATCTCAAGAATGAAGCTGCTCAGAAAAGCACCACCTCACAAAAACTCAGCAGTAGTTACCAACGTTCCTATTTCTTATATGTTCACCTAAGCATTTTCTATGTCTCAGTAGCATAAAAAGATACATCCATTAAGAACGAAAGGTAAAGAGTATATGCATATATGAGGGAGAGTGAGGCAGAAAGTCTGGCACAGCCAGTAGCAGAAAGATTTGATAGATGTATCAATCTTTGATTCTACAGTGGCATTTCCCTTCTCCAGTCTGGACTTCAGGTGACTGCCTTTAGTGCAATGGCATCCTTCAACCACAGCCATGTCCTCTTTGATCTCTGTCTTTTCTTCCTGCTCTTTAATCACAGAAGTTCACCCACTTTGACTTTTTTTTGGGGGGGGGGGAAAAGCAACCAAAAAACCCTTGTGTGTCATGTTGCATGTAGTAAGTTTACTGCTCTTCATGTTTCCTTGATTTCCTGAAATACATATGGCTTCTTTCTTCCCTTTTCTTAAGGAAAAAAGTATTGACATGATAAGCTATATCCACCTATTTGTGGCCAAATGTCATTCAAACAATTATAAATACTTGATACAAATACTTGATGAGTTCTTGTTGCAGCATAACCATAATAAAAATTCTGATGCAAGTTGCCTTACTTTCTTCCAGAAAGGCATTCGTTTCATGAATGACTTAGCTTTGAAGATGATCTCATTGCCAAGCAACCCTTGTGTTACTGCCAGAACACTGGGGAAAAGCTTTATTTCAAGAAAAGAAAGAAGAACGTGTCAATTGATGATGACAGAACTGTTGTAGGTCAAACAGTTAAACTTACTCTGACTCCATGTGTAGCAGGCTTGGGGATTTTTTTTTTTGAGTACACTGTATTGTGCGAGGGCAGCGCTGAGCTAAACAGAAAAAAAATATACTTATGGCGGCGTACAAGTTGTAACTCTCAAGATAAGGTTAACAGGAGTGTCCCACTGCATCATGCAATGCCCTTCTAGGACCAAAGTTAATCAGCACAGCATTCACCCGGGATCTCAAACATAACACGATCCCCTGAATGGGCAAAATCTGGAGCTGACACAAGAGTAACCTCATCACAACTAAGGGTGCCTGCAAGAACAGAAACATGCAATCGATGACAGCAAAATGGCAGATATAATCCAGTTTTCGCAAACAACCACAGGAAGGCAAAGTCGTATTTGCTTTGAGACACAGCAGATTACATTTACTGCCATTATCACCAGAGAGAGACACGGGCATTTGCTTACACCGTGCACTTAGTACGTGCTCAGAGCTTTTGAGAATAGATGCCTTTGTTTACTAGCAGTGATGTCCAAACAATTTCATGGTCTTTCCTTCACCAGACTGAAAAATTTCCAACCCTCGCCACCTGCATTACAAATATCTCAGCAACTTCAAACTGCTGCTATTTAAAAAATGAAGCAAGATATTTTAGTTATAGGAGAAAGATAAAGAAATTACCCCTTCATCACCAGGCTGTCCAGAGTTCACTTTGCAGCAAGCTAGAATCCAAGGCTAGCGATGGGCTTGTGGTCTCACAGGATAAAAAACCACACTCTAGTAAATGCATTAATATCACTATGCCGTTGATATATTTGTCTGTCCTGGACAGACTACAAGCTATAGAACAGCACAGCCATCTAGGTCAGGGCCAAACTACCAAAATATAGCTAAATAATCTGCCTAAATGAGTCACAATGCACAAATTGTACAGTAGTTCAAAATTTGGTCACACGTGGTCACTGGACTGCTTGGACCGTACTTCACTGATGTCTCTGTCAGTGGTCTTTGACAGCTCCTCTGTCTTTCCTCCTCTTTATTACATATTGCCAACATTGGCCAGGACTTGATTTTGTGTTACAAATGGAAAAGTTTCTACCTCTAGAGAGCTTACGTATGTATAAATAATTCACTAGCCCTCTTGAAGCTGGTTTTCCCCAAAAGGGATTCTGGTATCTCTGGTTCTACCAAGTTCTTTAAATTTTACCCCTTCTTCACTGAAGTAGGAAGAGCAGCAGCACTGCTAAAGCCTGGTCTTTAGTTTCAGAGAGCGAGCTGTGATTGACAGGACCTCTTCAGAATTGTCTCTCTTCCCCCCCACCCTGGCCCTGCATGTTTGGAGAAACAAGCCAATCGTGTTGGTATTTCCAGCACCAAGATAAATATCTGTGCAGCATTTATTGAGACTAGCAGGCAGTTTCCCCATGCTTAGATGTGAAAACATATGTCATAAAAATCTCTGGGCTTCAAAAATACGACCTCAACAACTATAACAGCTACACACCATTTTATTATCTGTTATTAATCGCTAATAACAACAAGCCTGCGTGAAAGAGTTGCCTGTTGACTGATGGAATTATACCATATATACCTTATATGATGGCTTATACGATTATGTTTTACAGACACAATTTTTCTATTAAAAGTGAGGAAAAAGAAGTGATACCTTTGAGACATAAGCAAGCCTGCCAAAGCACTAGGAGACAAGAAGTTATACTAGTGAACAACTTTTGCTGTCAACATCCACTCCATTTGCAGAATACATCTTATTTCAACGACATACTTTTTTCCTTAGAAAAGAAAAAAGCTCCCACTAGAAGATGTTGCCGTCTACGCTATTTCTAGAACCGTTATCCCCAGTCTTTAAACAGTAGGCTGAACATCCACACCGGTCTGAACTTTCCAAGCTCGTCATGGCCTCTGATATTTGCTTAAGCTATTATAAAAAGGGAGAGAGAGAAAATAAATTAAGTTAAATGGAGCAGCCCGTTCTCAGCTTTTCCCCTCCTGACACCCACCAGCCTCCCCGCCTACAAACCCAGAAAGCGAAGCGGCACCTTACAAGTCTCCTACTCGTCAGGATAAACACGCTTAATGGCAGACGGCTCCTCAGCCTCCGCACCCCCGGGGAAGGCTCTCCCCTGCCCTCCCTCGAGCTGTGGCCGGTCCCCCGGTGCCGGAGATGTCCCACCGCGGCTCCCGCAGCTCCGACCCATCGCCCCAAACGGGGGCCCGCTGAAGAACGCCCTCCTGCCCCCCGGACAGCCCTGACCCTCTCCCCTCCGCTGGGTTCCCGGCGGGGAGGGCGCGCATCGCTTATAGCGAGTGATTTCAAGACCATCAGCTGAGCGCACGGAATAATTTCTGCACAGGAGCAGGCGGCGAGACGCAAAAGGCACCCGGCATTTAACGAAGTGTTTGTTAACATTAAACGCGGACCAGCCAAGAGGCGGTCTGGGCCTGGCCGGGGAGGGAGGAGGAGGAGGAGGAGGACGAGGAGCTGCCCCCCAGCACCCGCGTTCGGGACCGTCCTTCGCCAGCCCCCACGCCGCTTCTCAAGTTTTCACCCGCGCCCCTTCTCACACACGGCCGCGGGTCTCGCCTCGGGGCGGGGGGGGAACCGGGGCTCCGCGGGCCGGGGCCAGCCCTTCCCCCGGGGGCGGAGAACGGCGCCCAGCCCGGCCCCGTCCGGTCCGGATCGGCCCGGCCCGGCCGGCCGGAGGCAGACCCGGCCCCCCGCCCGCTCCCGCCGCGGGGGAGAGCTGCGCCAGCGCGGCTGGGCGGTCGCGGCGCCGGCCCGGCCCGCCCTCGCGTTCAACTGGTGGGACCCCCCCTTCCTCCTCCTCCTCCGCCCCCGGCAGCGGCGCGCAGGAGGCGGCGGGACGAAGCCGGCCGCGGGGGCGGGAGGTGAGCGGCGGGCGGCCCGGCCCGGCTCGGCTCGGCTCGGCCCGGCCCGGCCCGGCCCGGCCCGGCGGGGCGGGCGCCGCTGGCTGTGAGGATGCGGGCGGCGGCCCGGCGGCGCGGGCGGCTGCAGGCGGGCGGCGGGCAGCGGCGCGGCGCCTGACCGCAGGGCTCCGCTCCGCTCCCGAGGATGCTGGGGGGGCGATGCCCGGCGACAGGGAGGACGAGATTTGCCAGAAAGCGCTGCAGCTGCTGGCCGACCTGTGCTCCGTCGGGGCGGTGGAGAACGAGAACTGCCGGGATTTCATCTACTACCTGCGGGACAGAGCCCGGCCCCGCCTTACGGACTCAGGTACGGCCGACCGCCCTTAAGGTGTGCGGGCTGGGGCGCGGGCACCGGCGGCCTCCCCCGGCCCCGGGCTGCGGGAGAAGGGCGAGCACCCCCGGGCGTCCCTCAGAGGCCGGGTGCCGCGGGGAGAGGCCTGCCGGGGCGCCGGGGGCTGCCCGGGGTGGGGGGCGAGGGAAGAAGCGGGGGGGGGGCGGCCCCCAGGTAGGCCGGGGCTGGGGAGATTTGCCCCGGTCTGGCCGGGGGAGGACGCTCGTCCGGGCTGGGCTGCCCCCGGGGTTTGGCAGGTCTCCCCCCCCAACCCTCGCTGCCGGCCCGGAGCCGGGTGGGTGGGTGGGTGGGTGGGTGTCCGCTGCCCGAGTGCCGGCAGCGCGGGCGGGCTGGCGGGGAACTTTCCGCCTCGGCTCCTCCCGGCCCCGGAGCGGGACCGGAGCTTCCCCGCCCGGCGCTGTCTCCTCGGTAGCCTGCTGCAGTGTCACAAGCCCGGGGGGACGGTTCTCGTTCTCCTCTGGGCCTCCCCGGCGCTCCGGGTCTGATCGTAAAGACGAGGGAGGGGGTCCTTGCTGAGTTTCAACGCAGCAGGATTTCAGCTAACTTTCCGGATCTGCGTTTCACAAGCTACGAAGGCTGTTTCTTGCGTTTCTGTAGCAGGTTGTGGGGCTTGTAGGTCAGACAAGGTGCACACCGAGTGGTTTTGTGTGTGTGTGTGTGTCTGGATTATGGTCGCCTTTCCGTATCTCGGCATAACACTCTGACTTTAAAACTTTAACTTGAGCTTTTTAATAAGGAAGCTGAGCTCCAGCTGCGCAAAAATGCTGAAAGATTGATGATGCTCGGTACATCTCTGGCCGTAAGGGAAAGGCAAATTGCAATTTGAAGTGGGAGTTTATTATATTTATTTTTACGCTATCGAGTTGAGTTTGCTCAGTCAGAGGAGAAATTTAGAGAGTTAAAAGAGAAGCTGATAAACGTTTGCAGTACTGGAAAGACCTGCTGTTATAGCAGCTGATCATCACAGCACAGTACTAATTCCTTTAATATTCTCTGAAATAAATCAGTTTGTTTAGCATAGGGCAGTCTAATGACACTCTGAAATATTTTTCTGTAATTTGGTGAGTCTGAAGTAACACTCAGAACGCAACTTACCGACAAATACTTGGATATGCTAAAAGACCTGGAGGAAACAGGTAAAACTGAGAGAAGAATTTCAGGGGAAAAAAGGATCTGCTCTCACAATAATTGAATAAGGAATTTTCTGACATTCAGTTCACTTGTATCCAAAGATATTTGCATCCATTCTGGCTTTTCACTCACTTAAAAGTATTCAAATTAAAGTGATTCATGCAATGTTTGATAAGGTTTCTTTAAAGCTAGGCAAATTTAATTGTTTTGTTCATATAGGCAGATTTAATTGCTTTGTTCATATAAGCAGTAATTTTTGTGACAGACACCTGTGATTTTCTGTAATTTTCAATTTACCAGGGGATCAATCACATATTTGTATATCAGGTGATGATTCCAAAAATGTCTACTTAAATCAGTGCTCACTTTGAATACTAACTTACTGGAAATGCATATGGAGACTTTAGCCTCAGCTACTTGGATAACAGCTTTTCAGATTTCTTTCAGAAGCTACCTGCTTTTTTTCCATCAGCCTCAGGCAAAAAGAGTACCTAGCGTCTGTTTGAGAGCATTTTTAAAATATGGTGTGCTCGGTAAAAATTTATCACCTCTAACTAAAGATAAAAAAAAATAAAATCTATATTTATTTCTACGTGTTTTGCTTAAACCATTATTATACAACAGCCTTCCGGTATTGTTGCAAACCTGCTCAATTACACAGAGCAGCAGTCCCTAACCTTCGCCAGCCAATGTGCAGCAACAGTCAGCAATTATACTGCAGGCAGCATCTTCCTATTTGCCTCAATTTTAACATTTTTATTTTTCGCAGCTGCAGCCAGTCTCAGAGGGTCTAGCAGGCAACATGTTATCCGTAAGCCCTGACTTGGAAACCACTTCTGTAGGGTAGCAATGGCAGGAATTTATTAATTACCTTTTCCTATATTTCTTTGATGAAAATACATATATTGTCCCAGTACACTGGCTGCCCATGTAGTTTGTCTAGCTGGTCCTTGGATGTGATGGTATGGGCTGTAAGAAGACAGCGTACATGACCTCCAAAAAGAAGTAATGCGATTCACAGTCAGAGGGTGATAGCTTGACCAAAACCAGCTTGATTTACGTAGTGAGTTTCATTGACTTAGCAATGGCAAAATGGCATTAAAAAGCCCCAACAGCTGATCCATTCACTTTCCAGCCACTAGTGGTCTAAACATAGGGGTGTGAAGAAAACCTATACTGAAAGACAGCAGCATCTTCTTAGCCTTAGCAGAATTAGGCAAAAGATGAAGGTAGGTATCTTTGTTATAACTTCTTTTCCTCTCCCCCTCTGTGAAGGTGATGTGCATTAGCCAGACCGAGCAACTGCCTCTTAGACCAGCCAAAAGAGCTGTCTAAAAACGCATACAACTTTGTTACAGCTGAGAAAAGTGCAGCTAGAAAACATACGTGATTAGCTTTTGTACAGGAATGAAAGCATTTCCCTGTGCTTATAGAAGTTTTGCAATAAAGTGGCTGCTTGCCTAAACCCAATGGATATGGATGATTTTACAGCACGTTTGGTTTGAGCCATTCGTGTACGTTGGCTCTGTTACAGGAGGGGGGGGGCTGTACAGGTGCAGTAGTTATTGGAAAAATCAAACCCTAATTGAGGGAGGGAGGGAGCTGAGGGGCTGCTGAGCCTGATACCAGGGTTTGTCTACAAGCTCAGCCTCCCGGCACCCCTCAGTCCCAGCACCGAGCCGCCGGATCCCTGGAGATCCGCTTCTTTCGTGCCTGACATTTGCTGCAGGTGGCCGTGCGGTTCCCCACCGCCTGAGTATTTGTGTGTGACTCAGAGCGGGAGGGCAGGAGGGGACTGGATGCTTGTGGTATGCACAGCATCTTTATTTTTCATGTAACTCGCCCTATTAGGGGGAGTACTGTACAGTGCTCAGAGCATAAGTTTAAGGGCTAATGAGTTCTGGGTTTAACGCGCTGGTCTGCTGGATTTAAAGGGTGACATGGGTGAGTCAGATTTTAAAGGTTTTCAGGAAACTAAAAATGTAAATTAGGCATTTGGTGAAAAATCTTCAATTAGTTCAGTAAGAGCTGTATGTCAGAGCACCCTTGAAAATCCCAACAGGCATCCTTAAGCATTTAGATACCTTAATAAGCTGGGTCTTTCTCTGTTCCATTGCTCCATTCCCTATTTGTAAAATGTTGATAATATTTTATATTATCATAGAAGGGTTTTATGAGGGTAAAATGCTAAGTCCGAGCACACCAAGTATGTAATACATTTGTAAGGGAGAGTCATATGGACCTCTTGGAGATATTCAGGTGAAAACCGTGTTAGTCATATGGGCGTTTGAAAACAATCACTCAAGATCACGTAGTATCACCCCATGACACCAGATAAAGCAAATATCGTAGATGAGAAATGGAAGTTGCTTGACTAGAAAAATTATAGTAATGCATAAGAAAACGAAAACCACCAAAAAACCCAAACACAAAAACCCATGAAGGCAGAAAATCTCTAATGGAGAGACTGACCAATAAAAGAGGCATTAAGACCAGAAAAAGTTGCGTGTCCTTGTGGACCATTTCTGTAATAGATTTACCTTGCAGCTTCTTAATTGAAAAACTTGGTGTGGCATGAATCAAGGCTGCCAGAAAGCGTGTATATGTTTTTGTACATGTGACTGGACTTTTTAAAGGACGGACACTTTGGGGGGGAGTGGGAATCAAGAGGAAGAGTTACATGGTTTTGATTTAGGATAGTTTAGAGTTTGGCGTAGAAGAGAGGAAGAAAGTCTTTTGGTGGCTGGAGCTAGTGCCCTGTTCTCAATCTACCTGGTACGTGACTGTGCATTACGTTTCCATTGTAGCTGATTTGACTGCTTTAGAGCTACAGTTCAGAAATCAACTGTAAAGCTTCTGCCACTAGTTGTTGTAGTTCTTGGTTGTAGGTGATTCTGGGTCTTTGGGGGATTTTTGTTGTTGTTCTGTAGGGAATCTTTGTTTTTAAAAAAACATCCCAGAGATGGCAGTGGTAGGCTGCCATTGCTCTTTGTAGACCTGATGAATTTCTGCACTGCCTGTTGTTGTAGTGTTTTGACAACTTTGCAGCAACTTGTGCTGCCTGCATACCTTCCAGTGACTGCTAGATATAGCAACAAAGTGCTTAATGCATAGTTACATGTTTGCTGGCATTTGCTGAATATCAGTAAAATTAAGTTATATAAAAGAAGAGTATAAAAGAGTTGCACACTGAGACTGCCTTACACAAAACTTCATCTCCTTAGCAGATTCTACAGATTGAATTTTTTTCCTTTAATTGAAAAGTATGCAAAACTTGGAATAAAAAGTTTTTAAAAAGTCAGAGAAAGCTGTTACGAACCTGAGGACTGGATAAATATGGAGGTAAGGGATATAAAAAAAGCCTAGTCCATTAATTGTAATGAATTTTCATTAATTTTGTAGCGGAAAAATGAATAGAAATAGAAAGTAAAGTTTGCTCTCCTTTTCCATTGGATTGTACGTCTTAAGGATGAGTGAGTAAGGTCTTAAAATGTTCTTAATTATGTGCTTTAAAACTCACTAATAGAGGCTAAAACAAAATACATTCTGAATATTGTGAGTATAACGAGTCAGATTTTAGTACTTGATGGAGGTAAAGATAGTTGACAATCAAGAAACTAAAAAATGTGGGCATGGAAATGTGATGAACATTGAAGACACAGTGTATGAGAACGTGCAGTTATGGTCTTGCAGTAGAATTTAAGAATCTTATTAATTTGTTTTTTCATGTATACTTTCAACTTCAGGAAAGGGAAAAGCACAAAGAAACAAAAAGGCCTAAGTGGCTTCAACGTGGCCTCCCAGCCCACCGGTGGAATGTGAGAGCCGAGGTTTTCTGCAGAAAGTATCATTCCGATAGACTGGTCATTCCCTAGGAAGCTAATACTTGCAATTAAATAGTATCCTAGCAAGCCTCCCTTTAATTCAGAACTGAATTTAAAAACAAAACCTGTCTTCAGAAAGTAGTTTAATTTCTTAAGAGGGTATTTTTAAATTTTTGTAACTCAAATGACTTACTGATTTATCCCCGCCCCCCCAAACTTCTAGGAACATATCAAGCTGCAGAGTTCCATCAAGATGCTAAGTACATCTAGATTTATCTAGATAAATGTAGAAAGCATTTACGAGTTGTAAAGACTGGAAAAAGATTTGAGTGGGTGAAATAACTTTCAATATGTTTTTTATTTTTATTTTACTCATTATGAGCCATTGCTTTCCATATTTTTAATTTTCTTTTCCTCCTGCAAAATGAATATAAAATGCTGCCACTCCTAATTCCTAGTATTCTCTTTGTCATGCTAGTGCAAAACTCTTTGCAAGATAGAGGACAAGTATGAATCGTGTTCGCTGACATGATGTCAAATGAATGAAGAAGTGTGAAGCCCAAGTTCCTTTGCTTTTCAAGAACTAAAGTGCTATTTCAAGAGTTTAAAAATAATACAGTGATGTTATGTATTTTAGACTAAAAATATGTATTCTTTTTCTCTTTTGAAAAGTCTGGAACAAGTTTGCAGGAGGTAAAAATAATTATCTCCTGTTGCTTGTATTCTAAGATGCTCTGCTAGTTTAATTCCCTTTAAAAAAATAGACTCTCAGAGATCTTCCTGTCATTCTGAAAGAGTTTGGTATTGTTTTTTCCTGGGAAGTCTGTTTCAAACAGATAACTAAACTTTGAAACAAAGTGTAGAAAAGAGCAAATTATGGTCAAAAAAAAAAAAAGACTACCTGTGTGCTTAATAAGGGTTTGAAGCTGCCATTAAAGTAAATTAATTTAAATGAAAGTCAATTAAAGATTTTACTTTAATATAACTGCATATAACTTTTTCCTAGAATAGATTTTTCTTCTTTTTACAGGTGATCTAAAGATGCATAGGTGTTTAAGTTACAATTTATACTTCAGAACCAGAAAAAGGGAAGACCGCAAAGATCGTTCTTAGAATAAAACTGATCTTGAGCTTTGAATAGGTTGGAGCATAGTCATGTGAAATACTGTTCCAACATGAAAGGACAGATCCTTGCACTACTAATCACTTAACGTTTTTCAGCAGTGCAGAGCAACTTCTGTGTAGTAGTACTTTCCTCGAACTTGAGCAGACAGACATGAGGAGTGGGTTTTCTGTAGTCCCTCTGACCCAGACTCAGGCCACTGCTGAGCTGTGGCTGCTCTTGGGCGTTGTGCGGAGGAGACCAGGTTTAACCGTATGAGAAAAAGACAAGAGGAAGGTGGCTTCTAGCCCTTCTTGGCCTCTGCATCCATATTCAGTATAGGTGTGGAAAGCAAGAGCTTTCTGGGGCTTCCATTTCCATTTTGGTTTTACTTGTCACTTATATGGGATTTAGACCAAATATCTGTCATTTACAGTGCACTTAGGCACTGAAACTATAGCATAACATTGTGTTATGCTTGTGTTAAATAGACTGATGCCAACTACGCCCCTTTGTATTTAACAAAAAGAAGTATGTTTACTCATATACTATATTCATTGTATATATATAAAAAAATAATATTTATTTACTGAAGTCATTGCAAGCAGATGTGAGAAGTAGTCCTAAAAGTTAGAATAAAATACCATTTGAATCAGAAGTCAGTTATCTCTATAGTCATCCCACAGTTTATGCAAGTCTCTTCCAAATGTGCAGTGAACGTTAAAGCGAATGGTTATTTTGAATTGTAACACAAACATGTATCGTTGAAAATAACCTAAAGAGTAACGATAAAAACATTAACCTTTTAAAAATTAGGTTGGCTAAATAGCATACGGTCTGTCTTATACCTGAATTCTCATCTTAAATGCCAGTTTTGCTGATGAAAAATAGTAGGCTAAATTTAGCCCTTGTACATATGACTGTACTTGCCACTAAAACTTTATCACTGCATTTGTCGTAATTCTTATTTCAATGGGATTTGCACATTCCCCCCAGATAGGGGGAAAAGGGGAAAGAATTTGCTAATTATAATTTCCTAAGAAATATCCATAAGCTTTCCGCAGGCAACAGTTTATATTTGGAGACACTGTACTGTTAACATTTTTGTGTGATCCATACATTTAGTGACCCAAGTACAAATGATCAGCCACATGTCCCCCCAGATAGCTTTCTGGAAATTTCCTTTCCAAGCTAATTTGTGAGAGTTTAATTACACTGACAATTCAGAGACCTAGAAATGTAAGTCCAAAATTATTGCTGTCATAACAGCAGATCTGGTTAAATTCAGTCTTGAGGCTGTGCAGCACTATAGCATCTTTGGTCTGTAATAAGTAGAGGTTGAATATAAACTGCAATTTATGTATTTATGTTTAAAACCACATTTCTAGGTTTTAGTTCTTCCCCCAATGAAAATAATGATCAGTGTTGATTTAGTGCAAAGCTGTACTTAAGAACATTGTATTGTGCATCTTTTGCTATATTTTGTCATTAATTTAAGCTCTTTTGTGGCTTTATTTAGACCAAAGAGATAAAGAGAGATTATTTTGGTCTAAAGCTTTATGTCCCTTTCATATTGTTAACAAAATTTTAGTTCAAGGGATAAGAATTTAGAATAATTAATTACAGATGGAAGGATTTTTCATAAAAATGCTGTCAGTTGCAACTTGTAAAATCTGTAATTCCTAAAGTTCATCATCTTACAAGATAAATCTTTTTTGCATGTTCTGTAGTACTGTTAAGTAGTGAGTACTTGATACATTTATTTGGAGAGTAGAGAAAAAATTCTGTGACATAAAGAAAACGTGATGTGTAACAGCTGGAGGTTTGCACATTTGTTACATTAGCTATTGTAATCACACTGAGTCTTGTGTGTTTTAAGTTGCTCAATATGTTCAGCTGCATTTTTGGGGGATTTTAGTTTGGCTTCCTTTGGCAGACGCACGCTACAGGATTTTATCTTGTATACTTCCTATGGTTAGTTGGAATTCAGAAATACAGTGGATGCAGTCAAAACTGGCATATGTGTCTGTATGTCTTGAGCCGAGTTACAGTTGACGTGTGTCTGCCAAAGATAAATGTTGGAAGAGTCCAAGAATATATAATCTGTCAGAAAAAGCTTTTAGATTATTGATGTAAATCCACCATACTAACAAAAAAAGTCAGGCACTAATGATTTTGGAGTTAAAACTTTCAAAGGGCATGTAAAATAATAAGAATTCAGATTTGAAATAGGATCATTCCTTCCAGTATACTTTCTCACTTTTTTTTTTTTCAAGTTTACACGCACACAGAAAGAAAGCCTTGCTGACTTCCCATGGAAATATGTTTCCTCAGTTTGCTACATTTCCATCAGGAAGTTTGTTCAAAATGTCTTAATTCTATCTTACTGTCTGCAAAACTCCCCAAATGTTTCCTTCCCCCATGTGATGGGCCTTTTCTCTGTGTATACAAAACACTAAATATTTATCTCTTAAAATTTCTTCTTGTAAACCAGTCTTCATCATTCCCACCCAGGTTACTTTGTGTCTGGTTTCTCCATTCGTTTTCTAGATTGTGTGTGTTATATTCCTGTGTTTCAGATGTTTTTTTCATCTGGGTGTTCCCAGTCCATTTCTCAAGCAGCATCTCCTTTTATTTACTGCCCATATTTCTCATATTTTTAGTTCATCTGTGTTTTAATTCTCTGACCTCAACAGTATGGTTTGTTTTCTCCTCACATTTAATGTAATTTCAGAAAGTAATTGTATTGCTGTTTAATCAATCAATATATAATGTTTGACCCATCTTATACACAGATTATCTCGTTGGGCATCTGGCCACATCCATATAGAGTTCTCTTTAGAGCTCCCTTTTAAAACTTTCTACTTACTTTTTAATTTGCAAGAGGTTCATGCCTGTGGAGTTAATGGTTTCGCTAATAAATATTAAGATATTATGAAAGGTGTTTCTCACATCTATCAAGTTATATAAATCAGTAAGAATTATCCTACTGTAATATATAGAAAGGAACGTAGAATGCTAATTAGAAAATGATCAATGAGACCAACATTCTTAGGATCTTCTCTTTCCATTTGGAGCAGATGTTTTACCCATTTAAAAGGGGTTGGTTCCCCCCCCCCCCCCGAGAAGTTAAATGGATAAATTAATACCTAGTTATTCTATCTTTTGGGGGGAAGCCTACCATAAATAGGGTGATCTCAAGTATTCATTATGCTAAGGTCTCTCTGCACAGCATAAAGGAAGAGAGTGTTTCTTGAGTCTGGCTACAGGGAAGTAAAGCAGGTACTGAGTTGGTTCTCGCTGAGTGCCGTTCTATTCCCAGTAGTAGGGCTGATGTAGGATATGTAGCAGTGGCATTATGGCAATTCGTACCTGCTGAAAAGAGCTTTTAGGTCCATTAGCAACCAAATACAAGAGAAAACAGATCTGGTATTGCTTAAAAAAATACAGAAAGCTCTGCAGAGAAAATTCTCTTATCAGTACTATTTTTTAAGCTTTACCAATTTGCTTGGGGTAATACAAGACACAAATCTAAACTAATAGCTCCAATTTTGTTTAATTCTATGATTGTCCTCTCTTCTGCAGTAGATCATGCCATCAGGAAAGGCTCCTGTTTGTGCAGGTGCCACTAAGGCATCCATGGTAATGAAAGTCTAACTTTTCCTCTTTTTTTTTTAAATTGATAAATATTAATGATGATTAATGAGTCAAAAAAAAAATTGGAGACCAGAAATTGGGCTTAGCTGGTAAATAGAAAGGTGAGGGGTTGACCTATTTTTTTTCATTTGATTTGTTTGTTCTAAACTTATAGCTGTCCCACAAAGAAAGAGGGGTGAAACCTCATGGTGCAGCAGGCATGAGCGTGAAGCCTGCTGCTTGTGCTGCTAAGGAGATGGACGTGAGGAACAGAACAGGCGGCCAAGCCTCTGAAGAGGGAGACCTCACTCATGTTCCTAAGGGACCAGAGAGCACCATGCAGATTTGCTGTCGCTCGGAGTTAACTGAGTCAAAGCCTGGGATTTTGAGGACCTGCCTACAGGGACATAGTAGACAGGAAAAGTTGTGGATATACCTTGTTATACCTCTCTTGTAAGAAGTTATATTTCTGTTTTATATTACACTAAAATTTGCCTTTTTTTCTGGATTTAAAAGGCTTTTGAGCTTCTTTGGGGAGTTCACTGTAGAAAAAGATAAAAGCAGATCTGTCCAAATGCTTTGGCTGTCTTGGGGTCCCATCAGATGCTCATTGCTTTTTTGTTTGTTTGTTGGGGGTTTTTTTTGAGGGTTCATAGTTTGGTAAGCATGCGTGAGAATGCATGATTTGACACCGACATTAGGGCTGTGGCTAAGCAGGAAAGAGAAAGCTTGGCCATCGTGGCTTCATCTCGTCAGGGAAACCTGTCACCTCGGCTCTTTCCTATGCAGCAGCATCACTGTTCCTGCCAGCTTCTGTGAAGTGCAGAAGGTGTAACGTTTTTATATCTGCTTTCATTCTCAAGTTAATGTCTTGTTCCTGCCTACCTTATTCATTCTCTACCTGTCTCTTGTTCTGTTGTTGTTATGTTATAAAGAGTGATTTGACTAGTCAAGATGATTTCTTTCATACTGCTGCTATGAGCCAGTGACGATAAAATTGCTAAAAGCAGTGCCCAAAATAGCAGTGCACAGGTATAGGTTTGCCAGAGCGATTTGATAGTAATTACTGTATCTGTCCTTCTGTGGTATAGTGTTACAAGTGAGGCCCAGCGCTGTGAACAAGAACTGCTCTTTCTTCCTGTGGTGTATTTTTCTTCCTTCTTTTCTGTTTTTCTTGGGAGCTGGAAACCAGAACAGACCTTAATAGCAGCAGAACCAGCAACACCTTCAGCCACCTCAACTTTTTTTTTTTTTCCTTCCCAAATTGGGAGGGAGCAATTCTTCACCTTCAAGAACATCTAAAATTCAATCTCAGGATTCACTTCTCATCCTAAAGGCTCTGTGCACCGAGAGAAGAAGGAACAGAAATTTTGTTAAAATGGAAGTCTTGGGATTTGACATTTTCAGTGGTTTGGCTGTTTTACCTACTTTTTTTCTGTACCCCTCTTTATGAAGAAGATTTCCAGTGATAGTTGTTGCCATGGTACTAAGCAGGACAAGGTGTCTACTCCAATCTTAAAACTATGTGTATGGCCGTATCGTGAAAAATTATCTCTTCTGACAAGTCAGGCTTGTTTACGCAGAATTAATACAGCACCACTTCCCTTATTCCAAAGTGGAGAGAGGCTCTTCAGGTCATTCCCTGTGTGTCAAGGCAAATGCGAACTTCAGCAGGGCTGGAAAAGCCTTCGAATTAGCTCTGTCCTTCCACTCCCTCGTTAGCTGTTCATATGAACAACCGCTTCACGCCCTGCCGAGCAGCTGATTGGCCTTGGAGGGAAGTAGCATCTGAAGCAGTATTAATGTTTCATTCAAAATCATGAGAGCCAGGGAGGAGGGGAGGGGAGTTAGGGAATTCAAAGCCCCAAATCACTACTGCCTTTTATTTCACCAGGCCTTTTTCTCTTGAGCAGCATCCCCCATTGTCTCCCACACTGGATTTCCTCTCAGGACAGTCTTGCTGACTTTGTGAGATGTTTTTGCCAAGGGTAAATTTAACAGTGTACAGAGAGGAGTTCAGCCCCCTCTGTCCCCTTTGATTTTCTTTCTCCATCCTCTGTTGCTTCTCCCCAACCCTGATAACAGTATTTAGTATGATGTATGCCGTATAGGAGATGGAGGAGCACAGAAGCTGTGTAGTCCCTCCATCCTCTGCTACTTTCCTTTCTCAAATCATCACTGCTGCATCAAGACCTAGTATGTTTACCATGTAAAAATCCCTTTTTATTTTCTCAGTAAGCAAAACAGATCAGAAAGCTGTAAAATTAGTGCCTTAAAATGGTATCTCAAAGATGTATGAGCAAACGAGATGTGATAAAGCAATCAGTAATGGAGTGTAGTGGAATGCATGACAGCAAGAACAGCCAGCTGCATCAGAGAAATACACAAGTCCTTGGACTCCAACAGTATAAAACCTCCAAAGCTCTAAAAGAGGAGCAATTCTTTCTTTTTCTGTAGCAGTCCCAGCAGTTTGAAACATGGTTGGCAGCCTTCCCAGTGTATTACTGCAATCATATCACCATGATGTTAAAAGAAACATCACCTCCAAGTGGGTATTCACATAAGATCTTGGATTCATTGTAAATAGTATAGCACATGGCAGGGTTATTAAATCTGGAAATGTTGCTAATAAATAAAAGTCATTTGCTTAGAACAGGAGCAGAAAAAATGTTAGATACAGAAGTCTTGCATAACTAGCCCTTCATTAACAAGGGAGGACCCCTTTTACAATGTTTCAGGCAGTACTGTTCACAGTAAATGACAGCAAATAGATGCTAAGTCCTTAAGTACTTCTGAGATAAATATTAATATTGTTGAGTTTAAAAACCCAAATGTTGTTTATTCTTTTACCTAATAGTCTTTGGAAAAAAGAAGGGGGAAAAAAGCAAGCTTTTACAGAGTATTTCCTGACTCAGCAATTGACTGAAAGGAATGGTGCTGACACACTTGGTTCAAGGTAATGGAAGGACTTAGCCCCAGCTAAGGAGGACTGTGAACATACGAAATGGTGTAGGAGATGTCAGGCTGTAGATCCTGTGAATGAAGTATTACTCTACAATACATTAATACAAACTTCTTTGATTCAGGGATGTTGTTCAGAGATAGCTGTATGGTTTAGTTGGCTGGAATAGATTACTAGTTGGGGACTGTGAAAACGAAGGCTCTTAACTGTGCCAGTCACTTGGGGTGTTATCTTGGAGAAATCTCTCAGTGCTGCTTTTTCCCTGACCTTTCAGTTGCCTTTTCAGTACTGATACGCAGTTAAAATTGCAGCTAATCCCCTGTCTATAATCAGTGGAGAAAACAGGGCACGTCTCAAGTGTGATGTCAGTAAAGCACTGAGCAGAAAACTGCCTGAAAAGCAGCCAAGAGAAAACAGCGGGCCCAAGGACTTAGGTGGAAAGTAGTCTTCCCGAATACGGCTCTCCCTGTTTTCATAGTGAACAGGCAACAAGAGCCTGTGCTTTGTTGGGGCCTCTCAGCGCTTTACTCTTATAAATAATAAACAGAATATATTTTCCTCCTGTGTAGGTTAGCAAATGGAAATGTGCCTCTTTTATCAGCAAGGAAGCCATAATTGAGAGGCAGAGATTTGATGGAATACACATTCAAATGGGAATAAATAAAAGCATAAGGAGGATTTCAAAACCTCTATTTCTGTACTAGGCTTAATCTGAATGTTTAGCTATGGAATTTATTCATGATAGCTGTTTGCAAGCTTGGATTTATGTTTTCAGACCTAAATCCCACCACACACTCTAGCCTGCATCTGACTGTGCAACAGTACTAACAGGGTAACTTTTAGTTATCTTTTGCATATCCCAGCATTTTGCCATTTACTGCCCCTTTTTCAGCATAGAAGTTTCAAACATTCCTTTCATGGCCTGTGTTGGATTGCAAATGCACATCTCAGCGTGATACCAGTTGAGACTGACACTAAAAGGACTACTGTAATGGTAATCTTGTTCATGTTATTGTAGTGTAAATGCACAATACAAAGTATGTTTCTCGGAGGGAGAGGCCTTTTTAATGTGCCCCCTTTCTCCAGTTTGCCCCCCCACACACACACACTTGGGATTAAACAGTGTGGGTTTACTGACTCAATTTACTTGTTATTAAGGAGATATATTTGTTTATTAATTTCAGTATACCTCAACATGCATGTTTTGCTCATGTTTAGGAAACTTATAAAACGAGTCACTCACCCCTTACATGAAAGTCCTCTATAGAAATTGTTTAACAGTGAGATAACTCTACTCGACAACCCACTAACAGCCTGACTTTCACAAGTCTGGAAGTTTGGAACATGCAGTTCTTAGAAGTGCATGGTCCTTTTCCCTTCTTCTTCCTCCTTTCCCCCTTCCCTTTTTCTTCCTTTTTGTCAGGTTTTTTTCTTAAGTGAATGTAATCTTATCCTTGAAAGTGGAATGTTTTCTTAACATTCACATTTTAGTCATGCAAAAAATTGTTCCTTTTTACTACATTCATCTGAGTTTCTATAATTTGGGGGCAAAACTCAATCCTGCTGTCATTCAGATTTCAAAAGCTGCTAAACCAAAGCCACTAAATCTGACCTCATGATTTCTGTAGAAATAGTTTCACTCAAAATAATCTCCAAGAGTAAAATTTTCAAAGAAACATACATGAGTGAAACGACTTGTACCCCACTGAAACTGAGTGGAAATTTGATATATATGCCCTTCACGTTTTTTTTAAAATCCAAGCCTTATAGTATGTGGTTGCATAAAATAAGAAATGACTGCTTCTGTTCAATATACTTAACCCAGCATTATAGTGATCCATTTTGAATGATCTCATCTCATTTATTCCATTTTGTCTTACTTGAATAATAAATGTATGCTATAACAAGCATAATTACAAGAATTAACAACTTCTTCCTTAAAAATATAAGAATGTAATCAATTTTCCCCTCAATGCTATGCACTGTCAGCAAAGGTTAGAAATTTACAGTGTGAAAGGCAATCTTCGTTAACTTAGTGAGGCAAATATAGGGTGTTAAATGTCAACCCAATAGTGGGAATAGTGTTAATTTAAAGGAAATAGGATCACAGGCAGTTCCTGAGAGAAGGATGTATACAAGCACCTGATTCTAAAGAGAAGATTTAAAATAACGTTCATGTAATATAGTTTGAGGTATATTTTTTTCATAATATAGTCAAACTATTGGAAGTGTGATTTTTGTTTTGTTTCTTTTAATCTCAATTTCTTTATTTATTTTGGGGGCCATGTGGGACCAGGATAAGCAGTAGAAATTGGTGGGTGCCTTACTCACCTAAGGATGTTGGATGACAAAGAAAAAAGTACCAAGTGTTCAAAAAAATTATCCTAAAATGATTCAGCTGAAATAGCTGAAAAATTAGCAAATCCCCCCAGCGCATTCCAGTTAGCAAGGAAAGTGGGTTGTAGCTGTCTCTGTGGAGCTGAGAAGAAACCCCCATTACTATTTTTAGTTGCATTTTTTTCCGGGGCAAGAATAAAAAATGTAGAGATGAGAAGATGAAAAAACAGTGGCTAGAAATTTACTGTTAGTTTGCTCTGTTACGTATGTTTGGTTTTCCCTTCGAAGTAGCAGAATTCTTGGAAGTTCTTCAAAATCCAAGGAATTCCCCAGATCTGAAAGCAAACCAGCTGAGCAGTTCTTGGGGGAGGAGAGAAGACGTAAAAGCTGTGGCTCAGTGTTCCACACTGTTTTCTTAAGTGTCCCACTTTTGTGGTATTATGGTTTCTGGGAGTGAGGGGCTGCTGCCAACATTTTCTGCTTTACACTCCCCTTGTAATTCCGAGAGGGAGGTAAGGAGAGCAGTCGTTCTCCCCTCGGAACAGGCCTGAGGAAGAGCAGCCATGAGTCCGCAAGAAGGCGTTGCAAAGTTGATGGTCCCTTCTCTACATCCCATTTGTTCATGTACACCCACCTGGAGAGACTAGTGTATAACATGGAGGGTGTATTACTGATTATAATTGAACTAGTCTTAAAAAAACCTGATGCTGTATACCGTGATTATAATTTCTCTCTCTGGTAAGGTTGTTTATCCTCTTTTTCTTATTTATTGCTTGAGTGAACCTAATACATTTGAAATTATGTTTTAGAAGAAGTAAGATACTGTGCAACTGGTGGTATTTCACTGCAGAATAACCCCCGAAGTGATTTGTAATCCCCTGGCACTAACATCATCTAATAGTGAGCCAAATTGAATAATAAGCTCAGCGCTATGAACACAGCTTCATATTCAGCCTCATTCTGTTGTAGTTAGCATTGCCTAGTAATTAATTATTATTCTGTATTTATACTATCAATGACATCCAGAGGCTGGCCTAAACATGCTCGAGCCACTGGCAGCAGCAATATATATACCTGTGGATATTGTGTTCTCCCTCTATAAATGTATGCTGTAGACTGTCTCTTAGATTTGTCAGTAACTCTTCCCTGTAGCTAAATGCAAGAAGACAGTACGTGCTGGACATCAGTCAAAGACGCACACTGACACATAGCTTACTAATTACTATTAATGTTTACAGGATTTGGAATGTCCTAATTGATTTTGGCACTGAAAGTGCAGTCTAGTAAATTGCTTGTCACCTTTGTTTCATCCTAGGACTCATTGAGAATCTCATATGCAATTAACTGTAATTGCTATACTGTATTTATTCTAAAGTGCACAATACATGACTATTTTGTTGTTTGGATCTCAAAATTGGGGAGTTAATTGCTTACAAAAATACAGTTCAAAATAAGGGGATCTTTGTGGTGAGGGATTTTTTTTCAGAGTAGAAAAATACGAAGATTTTGCTGTAGTTCATGTTCCAAACTCCTAGTCCCTCCTGTACTTGAAATCTCACCGACTTCAGGGGGAGTAGCTGGTGCATAAAGACGCAACAGGTAGATGTACATTACCAACTCGTGTGGCACAACGAGAGGAGTTTGATTTGCTGCGTGCCATTCTGGTTATAGGACCGAATGTCCCCGTTGTGCTGCTCCCAGCAGTGAAACTTGAGCCAGTTGCCGGTTCAAGGCACACATCAGGCAAGCCTAGAACACTAACCGCAGGAGGACCCTGCGTCCACATTGCCGAACCCTGGAGTCTGGCTTCAGCCTTGGCTCCTCCAGGAGGAAAACGACTTCAAGCACACCCACCGGCGGTGTGTCTCACTCAGGTGAGTACCGCCAGGCTCCAAGCAGAGATACGAGGCAAAGCTGCAGCAAAAAGAATCCTTCCCTCTCCCTCCTCCGATGCTAAATCCCTAATGTGGACACATCCTCTGTTATTCAGGAAGACTCCAGCTAAAGAAGCTGAAACTAATTGTTGTGCTGCCTGTAAGACAGGGCAATTGTTTTCTGCACGTGGAACTGTACAGTAATTCTTGAAAGGAATATATCTCCTCCACGTAGTCTGGGTTACAAGGTGGAAGAAGCACTGAATTGCTCACACAAATTCATCTGCCAGTTTAGCCTGGCAATATTTTCTATTTAAACAGCCAAAGCTCCAGAATTCACATGGACTGTCCAGAAACCTCAATAAAAGAAACAGCTTTGCCAAGAAGCAGTCTAGGACAGCAAAAATAGTGAAGCGCTTCGTACAGATAAAGGGCAGGAATCTGCAAATTTTCCGTTGCAGGAATGGAGAGCTACACTGTCTGCTGATACCACCCAGGGTTTGGATGTTGGAGCACAGGTCTGTTTTTCAAGTTTAGGCTGACAGCACCAGCTCTTTTCATTTCATAGTGGATTGTTGAAGGAACAGCTAGTCATAAGTTTCCTTGCTGTCCTTGTTAAAGCAGAAGATACTCTTTAGTTCCTCATATTAAGAAACTAGCTGTTCTAATTTTTCTGGAGAAAATAATTTCAGGAGATAAGATACAGATCTAGCTAAATTAACTTAATTAAAGAAAATGCAAATCCAGTAGAATGAGACTGTAAATTCTACTTGCTGCAAGCACAAAATCTCCAAGAGTCTGGCTGTGACAAATAATGATAATAATTGTACATCTAAAATATTAGAAATACCTTCTATCAGAATGCAGGATGAAAACAGAGACTATTTGATTTGAATTTTTTTACCTACTGCAAGTGGAAAGGCAAGCCTAAATGTCATCGACTGATTTCCAGCACATTCAAACTATTTTAGAGCTGACTTTTAATCCAATTAATTATTTTGCTATTCTCCAATTAATTATCTGATTAAAGTTCTTATATATGTAAAATAGTGGTTTGATAATATAAGATTATAAAAGAAATACTGCAGAGTTTGCTTTAGAAGAAAGCATAGCAAGACTGAAATCTGCAGAATTCCAAGTTAAAAGAGGCTGTTAACTGTGATGGCAATTACATGTACATGTATATACCAAAAGACGATGTGTTATATTACATCGGGTATAGAAGACTACTACAAATCTTTACTGTAGGAATCGTTTAGGATTGTACATAAATACCATTGCTTGGATTTTCTGCTTAGATCTTCCAGCATTGTTACATTTATCAAAACCTATGTTTCATTTTTTTTATTACAGCTGTTGATTGTAATTGCTTCTTGTGGTATTTCAGGCTTCCTGGGATCTACTCTGAAAAAAACCAAATTCTTTCAGTTTACAACCTAAGAATTGATGCTTAGCAGTCCCTTTATGCTGCAGAGTATGGTGACATAACTTTTCAGTTGTCTGTTCCACTTTCTTTCTGCAAATATCTGTTCATTGTATCAGTTGGTACTTTATGTGTTGGCAATATGCCTACTGTCTCACAGAAAGCAGGTGCATTTGGAGAGATGACAGCTTTCTCAGAACTCAATTATTTAATTAACTCATTTATAACTAGATTATTTGAAAAAGCCATACCATCTGTTTAGTGGTCAAAGTCTTGCTTGTGTGCTAAGCAATGCTTATTAAACTCTCTGCATCCCTTCTATTTAGTTGATGCTGTTTCACTAGAAGCAACTGGAAAGTTGCTAGACTCAAAATTAGAAGTGAGAAGATCCGGGTTCCTTTTTTAACTTTTCAACTGATTTACCCAATTTCACCTTGAGCAACTGTGCTGCATCTTGCTTTCTGTTGCCTATTTGTAAAAAGGCATTTAAATAACTTTGACATGTATAAAAGGAGGGGAAAAGCTACTTAGTGATAAACAGGTTAATCTTTGTGATAATTTAACAGCTTTGTTCCAAAGCTACTTGGTAATGTGGATAGAAAAACACCATAAACAATTCTTCAAATATCCATTAGGGTTTCTGAACACATTTGTTGCCCTGTTTACATTCCATTAACAGTTGTCAGATCCAGATTTACTCCCAATGGTTTTAACTGTGTATGTCCAGACACTCGGAGAGAACACATGCAAAATTTTAATACTTTCTAGCGGCTTTCCTGAATAAACCTTGATTTAAAAAAAAGAAAAAAAAACCCCTCATCCTATCAACAATGGCAACATAACCAATTAGTTAAATAAGGACAGAAGGCTGTCATTTATTTCTCAGATATGTAGCAGAGGTCACTAAGCTGTTAAATAAAGACAAAATCTGAAAAAAGGTAGCTTGCAAATTTCTCTTAATCTTTTACATTACATATTTCTCTTAAAAATCTTTTACATTACATCTTTCTCTTAAAAATCTGGATTTGCATTTTTTTTCCCCATTCATATGACCTTCTTGTCATCATCCAAGAGGGCAGGAGGCATACTGTTAGTCAATGGACAGTAATGATGAATACATCATGCATGAGAGGTAGTCTGAAGACTTTGACAAGAAAGGTGTCAGATGACCCCTTATCTTAATCACTCCTGAAAAGTTATACTCCTGGGCACACACTAAGCCTATATGTAGTTGGTAGTAAAAATCAGGGTATCATAGGCGCACAGAGGATTTATTTTTGTAATTCTGAGGTCACTGTGATAAGTCATCAACTGATGGCTTTTTCATAGAATCATTTAGGTTGGAAAAGACCTTCGAGATCATCAAGTCCAACCATAAACCTCACACTGCCAAGTCCACCACTAAACCATGTCCCTAAGTGCCGTGTCTACACATCTTTTAAATACCTCCAGGGATGGTGACTCAGTACCTGGGTGATCAAGGAGGGAAGCTTGCATTTTGCAGTGCTTTCTCATACAACTCATCAAAACTCAGTCAAAATGGAGCGAAGTCCCTACACTAAACTGTGGCTCCAGCCTTACAGATCTGGGAGGAGTCGTGCCCCTTAATATCTATTTTATTTATCAGAACTTATTAATTTTTTAAAACACCAAAGCCCTAGAGGCAACATCATTTATTAAGCTTATGTCAGTGGTCACTTTCTATGAATTTAATATATACTTCAGGATCTTAGCTTTCCACCCACGCTGATATATCTTAGACTTGGGATGTACGTGTGTGAGTGTGTGTATCGGAGGGGAAGGATGGAGTGAGGGAGAAGAACAGAAAGCAAAGGAGAAACCTTGGAACACACAAAACAAGGTAAGTCGGTGTGGAGCCATCTGCCTGAGCCTGCAAAAACGGAGTGTATGAACTGCTTCTGTTCATGATCATTGAGGGAAGTAGATCAAAATCTTCAGGACACTTTTGAAGTATTAACTGTTAATTTTTAATTGCTGAACATTTTTAGATGCATTGAAGTAACGCACTTCTTCACAGTGGTTGACACTGGTAAATAGGGTTCAACAGGGAGTCATGACTATAAATGACTTCTTGAATGAAGAGCTTCTGATCCTTCCACTGACCTTAGAGCCTCTGGTGCTCACGAGTGGATGTTGCCTTATTTGTGCAAAAAGGCTCACAGTGTTTCTTAAACATCTAAAATAAAAACACTTCCTGCTCTTCTTAGGTGCAAAATGCACCATGAAGCCCCTTGCAGCTTTTGAAACCTCCAGACAGATGCAAAGCTAATGTATTCAGTTAAGTTACTATCAGCCTTAAAACCCTGAAATGCTGAAGTGTTAGTATCTTGACCTCTATGTTAAGATGAATGAAAAACAAATTAACTTCTGATTCAGCAGGCCTTTCTGAAGGATTGTGTTTGTTAGAAAATATCTCTGTTTTTACACATAGGTGTAAGGGCAAAAAATAAGCTGTTTTCCATAAAAGCGGAAACATCTTAATCTTGACAGTTGCCAGAATTTCTAGCCTTAAGGAACTAGCTATTGATACTGGTCTTTGGCATTTATATTTTATTATAATCTGATTGTTTCTATAGTACACAGCTATGGGTATTGTTGACAGAAAGGTACAAGAGGGATTGGCAAATTTAGAAGTTAACGGCACAGAGGATTATATCAAGCCTTCATCTTTGTGCCTTGTCCCCCACCTCTCTCCTTCTAAGATTTGTTTTCCCTGTGAATCCACCAGGTTCTCAGAAACTCCTGACCTTTCACAGTAACTGGTCTGTTGAGTGTGCCCCTTTGACCATGTGGTAGGGCCACGTTTCTCCAGGTATAACTCTGCCCAATTTTACTCAAGGAATTTAAGGGCACATTAATACATTAATCTTCACCAGTCACTGACAACAGTTTGCATCACATCTATAAACCCTGACATCTAGATTTTGGAGAGTAGCAATCCCACAGTTACTCCACTGATGCTAAAAATGCATGGTTCTGATTTATTATCTTCTTGATTTTTTCTTTTTTTAATCTGTTGTAGCTCAATAAAAGTGCTTAGATCAGCAGCTGTAGAGAGTAAACCCCTGAATTTGTCCCTGTGGTCAACTATAGGACAGCAAGCTGCCTGCCAGTTTGCTACTCTGTGAGAAAGCCACATATTTGGATACCTCCTGCATGATGTGGAGTAAGGATACTGACAGGCCTCAGAAAGTAACTGTTGGGCATGAAGATTATTACCATCCTTCTCAATATCCAAACTTCAGTGCATTCATTTCTGTAACCCAGTGTGCAATTTGGGTACACTCACTGCAACAACAGGATAAGACTCTACTGGTTTCTTCTTGGTAACAAATATTGATCAGGGTGGGTCTGTTAATCCAGGGTGGGTGGGCATCTGTCACTACTACACGGTGTTTAGTATTTTCTTTGTTGGTCATAATTAGAGTATATCAGCTTTCCTCTCCATAACGGTAGTTAAATACAAGAAGAAAAACTCAGGCTGTCCAGTTTCAATTTTACATTCACAACTAAGTACAACATGAAATTGTGTAGTTCATAAGAAAACTTCGAAGAGTTGTTGCTACTAGTTCTTTTTACAGATTCCTTTTAATATAAGGAATGTCTTGCACGCCTGTACAATTACACCCAGGAAAGCAGAAATCCAGATATGTTCAATTCTTATGCAAAGCTTACATTATTTAGGATACGCTTTGCAAAAAAAGAAAGTTGAAGTTTTCCTTTGTGTTTGCATTTGCCAAAATTAGGAGGGCTTCCAAGAGCATCTCAGCTTTAAAGTAAACATTTTCTAGGAATGAAAAAGCAGAAGAGCAGTCTGAACGATAATTTTTTACCAAATCTGTTTCTCAATTCTGTTCTTTAGGTGTTACATTTTTAAGCTGTTTCACTTTAGATTTCTCTTGAATTTCTGCTCCCAATGTCTCAGTTTTCGTATCTGTTCTACAATTTTCTCTTAGACAGTATTTTAGACAGACAGGATTTCCAGAATTACCCACCCACTCCTAAGTCTGTAGAAGCCTTGAACTCATTTCTTTTGCTCTCTGGAGATGAAGAGGAGTGTGAATGGGAAAGAAGTACAGTCCATATTTTTTTTCTAACAGTAAATTCATAGTAAACTTGATCTGATTGTAAATTACTAATTCATTATCTTTCCTAGTAGTAAACGTCCCTGTCAGTAAGACTTCCATTACACCCTAATACATCTGGATCAGACCAAAAAGCTTCATTTTATAAAATGGGAGCAGATAGATAATCCATTCACCATGGCTGATTTTCTGAAATACTTTAAAAAAAAAGTCAATGTGAGCATTAAACTGCATCTGGCTCCTCATCTGAGAAGGATAAATGCTTTCAAAGCTGCCTTTATTTCTCCTTATGCCAACAGCTCACTCCTAAAGGAAAAATGAGGCTATTTAATCAGTTTAAGATGCTAGTGGTTTATGATAGTTTACTTTTCAGGAAGAATAATGTGTAACAGGTCCAGGACGATCAGTTAGTATGAAGAAGTCCTAACCAGAGCAGTTTAAGAATATTGTAAACTATCTTTCTAGTCTAGATATTGTGTAGGGCTGAGAGTGCAGTCATTCAGGAAAAAAAAGTAAAGACCAGGCAAACTGAAAAACAGATATAAAGATCTCATTAGCTTCATGAAGGTCAAGATAAGTAATAAATTTCCTCTTTATCCACATCAGTCTATGCAGGCAACTTTCCTGAAGTCCCTTGTGAGGTTTCAACACTTGCAGCAACCTTTTTATGATCTGCCAGTATACAGGAAGCAAATGAATTTTGGCTCTTCCTTAAATGTAAAGGAAGGATGGTAAATATTGAACCACTGTGATGTGCCAAACTCCCATAATATAGGCTTAGAGTATTTGATTCTGAAAAGCAAGCTAATGAAATAATTGACCTCATTTCCATTCCAAGCAATCTGACTTTAAAGAGAACTTTTATTTCACATAAATTGCCCAGAAGAGTAATACTCTTCTTATTTCTCACATACTTATTTCCTAAAAAAAAACAAAATGAAGAAAGTAAGGTTCAAAAATAGGTAATTTTTTTTAGGTTATTCAAAATTAGAAAGGCTAATGGTTTCTACTGGGCTTAAGAAAATTAAAGGGACAAGTAGCCAACTGGTAGATGAAATTCGGTGCTTCCAATAGAAAAGAAAATGGAAAATTGAAAGAAAAATATGTTCGGTAGATTTGTTCTAGAACTATATGAGTGATGCAGTTCCTATTAATCATTATGGCTAGTTCTGTGAAAATATTTTTTCATCATATTACATCATATTCATCACATTATAGATGTGTTTGTATATATATTTACATATACATGTCTTTAGATATTAATGTGAAACTTAAATTTTGCTAAACCTCCTTTAAACACTTTAGTGGTCTGTCCACATCTCCCATGGTCCTTTAAAGTCATTTAATTCCACAGATTTTTCCCACCAAAAGAAAGTCATTCAATGAAGCATTTGGGTAAGTACTTTTTTTGTTGTTTTTCCCCAGGAAAGATTGTGCCCTAAAGGGGATCAAAATTAAAATGAATTTGTTAAAAATTTGCAGAAAATGTTGCCACTTTGTTGTTATTTTTTATAACATATCTCTGTAACTATTCTTTTGAGCACTTTGGTACAAGAATTATTGTACAGATACATACAAGTGGGAAATGAAATGCTTCTCATTTCTTTTAGTGCTCTCAAATGCTTCTTTACTATTTATTGCAACTTACTGGGCTTTCAAGGACTATAATGGAGTTTAAAGCTTATTGGCACGGTTCAAATAAGCTGTTTGCTCTTCATAACCTGGGGACTTCCTGCTACTGGCTGTATATTGAAGAAATAAATGGCAATTTCTCTTCATTATTATTCATAGGGTCATAACATTCAAGATTAATGTGTGCTCTGATGGCTTATTCATGAAAATGTTCACAAATCTTGAAAGTTTCATACTTGTTAACACACACAATTTGTCCAAAAATTTCTACTAGAAAGCATGGTTGTTCTTTATTCATTCTTCATCATTCATTTCTCTATTAAAACCTTTCATTCTGCCAATGAGGGAACATATATGGTATTTGCCAAAAGTGACTAGTCACTTTCTACAACTAGATGAGAAGTTAAATTCTTCAATAACCCTATGAACTACTATTTTTCATCCCCTAAAAAAAAAGGATAAACATTTGCAAATTATTAATTAGCAACTCAGTTCACCTTGTGAATGATCCTACAAGAAAAAGAAAAGTCTAACTATATCATAGTATTTATTCCAAGCAAATAATTAATCTGATTCTATTTAACATATCCCAAGAAGTAGCAGAGAAAGTGAGTGGGTGGAAATATGCATTACAGCTCTTGACTACAGTCATGGGAACTGTAACTCTTAAAAAGCACAGCTACTCAGTTTTTGCAGCACGAAGGACCTAACAGGCCTGATGGTCGTATGAATTTGCAGTATAAACGTATACTCCAAAAATGTCTTTCCCACTCAGCAGATCGCCAGCTTCTCCCTTTAGCTAACAAGCTAACAATGCCAAATGCTTTTAGAAGATTCATATTCATTTGCTCCAGCTACATTTCCTGTCCTACAAATGTAGCACCCTAACTGATTCTGCCTAACAGGATGAAATAGAGCCATTTAAGCCATCTCCACGTCATGTTACACAGAGAGTACTTGACAATCTGGCATGGTGTCTTTAAAACTGGTGTCCTCTCTTCTGTTATATTATTATTTATGCATTTTTTTCCAGATTATACTATTTTTCACTGGATATTAGAAGACCAAATGTATATAATAATTTTGCATATGTTATCAGTTGTGCAAAGTTTGTATTCAAAGAGAATGTGGTGATAACCAAAAAGAACCAAGTCTGCGGCCTGGGAACCTGGATGAATCTTATTAAAGTTGTGTATATGCAGTCATGACAAATTTTGTTTTCTACTGTGTTTTGTTTGTATCCATGTTACTTGTGAAACAGAAGCTTTAGTTTTCACAAGAGGAACAACATATTTCTTTGTCAGTAGATACTACTGCAAGATGTCAGAAAGAAAAATGCAAGCCCTTGAACATATGACTCCTCTCAACTGTGTCTTTAAGAATCACTTAAAGCTCATTCAGTCGGCTCTCTGATGAGTAAAGACATTTTTTGTCACAAACTGTAGCAGAATATTACGTCAGCTAAGTTGTCAGGAAATGTGCATTAATGCAGACTAAATATATTAAGAGAAAATAGATGTGCAAACGAGGAAATTCTTATAACAAGTTTAACTTACTGGGTTACAGATGTTAAGCTTTATCATAGAGACTGATCAGTTTTCTTCAGCAAGTATACTTTCGAGTGTTGTGCTTACATACAATTTTGATTGCAGTTAATAAACTCTCTCAATATGAAGTCACCTTACCTGTATTACAAACAAAACATTTTGCTTACATAACCTTCCTTCTTAATAAGCAAAACTAAAATCTTTCTTCTGATACAAAATAAAAGACTATTTTGCAATCTTTTGAGTCCTTTTTTCCTGTTTATGAATGTCCATGAACAATTTGCTTTAATTTTTTTTTATTTTTTTTTTTGCTTAAAGCTCTAATTTTGTGGTCTTACCAATAAACTATTATGTCAATCTTGTATCAGTTTTGAATTATATCACTGCAATTGCTACTGGAAAAATATTCTGAGTAAACAAACCTCTATTGCTCATGCACTTTTTGTTGTGAGTATTTTGTATGGCCATTTAGTAATTCTGATTTCATATTGAAATTGTGCTGTGGAATTTATGTACATTTAAACTAATTAATAATTACCTTGGTGAAGTCTTAGGATTATATTTCATTGATCTAGTTCATTTATGAAACTTAGTTAATTTTAAGCATTACCTGGAAAAAACATTACACAAATCTGTAACACAAGCAAAGCAGATGAAGAGAAAGCATACACTGATAAACTGAAATTTATAAATAAAAACATATGCAAGACACTCAGAGAATTAGAACAGTGTCTTAACCAACACAAGAGCCCTAAGGCCTACCTATAAGATGTAGAACACATAACTTGGAAAAAAAAAAGTATCTAAAAGCTAATGACAGCCTCAAATACCGGTAAAGCCCAGTTACAAATACATTTTTAGATCATGGAAAATGTTATTACTATGTGAAACCCTGTCACTGATCTCTCTTAAGCCTGTTTTGTTGGTCCACATTCATAAATTTCAGGGTCAGACGGAGTATGTAAGTGTAATAAAATTAATATAATCTGAGATTCACCCCCTTGGTTTTCAGCTGCCTGCCTTTAAAGAATTTTCCAGAAAGTTTCTAAACACAGTGTTAACGATAATTAACTGTGTTCAGGAATATTTCAGAGAAGAATATATTAGCTGAGAATTATTCCTTTGTCTCAGGAGTCTTTGCAAAGAGACACCTTTCATCCTGAACAAGCGCCAGCTATGTTAATTAAGAAAAACTTGTGAGGCACAAATGAAACTACACTGCAATATTAGGTTAAAACTGCTTCAGTAAGTACTTCAGATACTTCATCCTAACAACACATCTCCTCTGGAAAAGTTAGGGTCTTAGACTTCTAGGTTTTAAAAAAAAAAAAAGTTGCTTTTACAGCACAATTACTGAGCTGAATTATGGCTAACCCTCCATAGATGTATTTGCATGAAAGAAAGACAATTTAGATTTTTCAAAAGCACAGCTAGGATTTAAACAATAGGCACTGATGTTTCCATTGTTTTTCAAGAAGTTAGATGTCTAACCACTTCCCATTCCTTAAAATCTCCCCCTAAGCGACAAAAACTTATTGAAAGGAGGAACATTTTTTTTTCTCAGGAAGTAACAGCTTGAAATTACCATTGAATTTGGACAGAATCATATTCACAGATTGAGTGACCTGTCCCAATATATCCTAAAGATTAGTAACATGATTATTCAGAACAAGTTAATTTTACCATTTTAATGGAATGCCTTTCAAAATTTGTTGGGTTTTAAATCAGAAAAGATTGCTTCTATTGCAAGATTTTAAATTACTAAATTTTTTTTCACGTCTTACTAGCCAAACTTCACCTAATAAACCAATGTGTGTATTACAATAATGCTGGAATATCTGAATACTCATTTTAATAGAAAAGTAAATAAGCATAGAGAAGAAAGCTTGTTTTATTTCAATAAGAACTTGTATAAAAGAACTCTCCCAGTTAGGATTTCTGCGTTTGGTATTGATCTCTCCCGTTGTTGGCTAACTTAGATACTGGATTTTGTATAATATTTGGCAATCCAAATGGTAACTTAATAAACACAAGAAGGAAAAAAATTTATTTCATTCCTTGTTTCACATATGAACAGTCAAAACCACCACTATTATTTATGTATTTCACATGTCTAAATTTTTCGTAAGTTTTTTCAACATCAGAGTTTTAGAGGGTATGGCTCAACCATTTGTGCCAGAAAAAACAAGGCACAGGCCTGCAGTTTTATACTGTCAGAATTTGAATGGAATCATTATACATTTACCTTTGGTCTTACAACCTCCAATACTGAACCAGAAACATGCAGTATGTATATATACATTCAACACTACCTAAAATTCTTTTGGAACAATCTATGATTTCATTCAAAGTCAATAGAAAAGCTTATGTTCAGTAGATCCGTACTAAAAACCTGCACAATATAGAGGCATAATTTTTTTTTTTTTTTTACTAGATAATCTACAAAGTGTAGCTATATCTTAGACCTTCATTGATATTTTTGTATTGTGATCTAAAAAAATGTTACCCACTTACTATCTTATCCCTACCAAAATAAAATTACATCATTAGCCTGTTTGAGGGTCGTCAAACTTTGGAATAGGTTGCCCACAGAGGCTGTGGAGTTTCCATCTTTGGAGAGATTTTGTCTGGGCATGGTGCTGGGCAGCCTGCTTTAGGTGATCTTGCTTGAGCAGGGTGTTGAACTAGATGATCTGGAGGGTCCCTTCCCCAATGATTCTGTGATTCTGTTTAATAGGGTAATCTGAAGACAAGAGAATTTATATTCCTATCATCAATTCTCTTGACATAAAGAGTGGCATTTTTCTTTTTTTGTATAACAGGTCTACTTTAAAATGTAAAAAACTTAAAAAAGATCCAACAATGACTCAATAACCAAACTAGGTCTTTTTGCTAAAGCTGTCATAAAACTGATTGTAATAAAATCTGTCCCAGAGACAAAGGCCATGCTCATCTCTCCAGTCTGTGATAATAACTGATGATGTGATCCATAGGTAGAAAATTCTATTATTTGACTTGCTATTTCTGCATTGTTTTTAACCTTGTGATTGCTACTAAAAAATGAACAAATGCACTAATTATGCTGATAAGTATAGGAGATTAATAAGAATTTGAAAGTCAGTAGATTAAAAAGGATTCAAACATGAAAACCTGGTCAAAAATTGATTAGTACATCAGAATATCTTTAAGACACACCATGAGCAAGATATTCAGAGAACCTATGTGTCTGTGGCCTTACTGCAAACCACAGCTGAGTACCTGAGTTATTACAACTGCATGGAAATAATGGCAGTGTCTTCCAAGTCGTCTAACAATGAAGTTACGGTCTTAATAGGCAAAAAATTAGAGGAAGCTCTTTAATCTCAAGAGTGTTTAATCTGGAGCCACCCGTAAGATCTGTCTTCTTATTTTCTGTCTATAAAAAGGCTGCCTCTACTGGTATATGAAAGCACATTGCAGAGGATGTGCTTATAAAAATTAACTGTTTGTATATGCAATTGCATTGATTGGTTCCTTTAACCCATTTTAAAAGACCATGTTTTTTACAAAACATTTGGGCTTACTTTCGATGGAACAAATTACCCATTATCAACACATAATATTGTCCAGGTATTCTGACCTGCTGGAATTTGGGAGCTCAGATCACTCTGCAGCCATGATCAAGAAGCTCTAGTTACGAAATTTGGACTTGTATTCATCAACACCTCAAGACACTTGGCTGGCTTCGTGGTTGCACCAGGAAAGAGATCAATGCAAGTACCTGTGGCACAGGGGCTGCCTTCTGTTCACGAGGTTCTGCATTGCACAGCATCAAGAGCTCGTATCAATGCAGAGTAGGTACAGACAGTGGGTATTTCAGTGAGCCACTAATGGAACTGGCCAAATGCTAAAAGTGAGCACAGATGACCATCAAAAACACAGCAAAACATGCACGCTGAATTTATATGTTGCAATGCTACTGAAAAAACTTCCTTCTGAAATAGCGAGCACCTTTCCTCACTGCTCCCAAAGCCCATGCCTGCCTGTAAACTGCTCAGCCTTGCCTATAGTGCTTGCCTGCACTTTGATTCACAGTTGCAGTGTAGGCTTAGATCAGATACTGCTCTGGAAAACACATTGCTCTAATTGTGAAAGAGTGAATTGAGAAGCAGCTGCATTTTTGAGGAACACTTTCTGTGCTGCAGATCTCTGATTTTTGTAAGGAGAAACAGGTAAAGACTGACCCTGCTCTCATTACAAAGCAGAGAACATCACTGGCATCAGATGTGTACTGCTACCACATGGGAATACAGACAAATAGGCTTAGAAAACTGAGACATCTGGAAAGAGGGAGTAAAAACTGTACAGAAAATACAGTATGTAACAGTGCAAATGGCTAACATAAAAGCAGCTCCAGGATGCAGCCAAAAATCTCTTCACTTGGGACTGCACTCAACCCAGCTGTTCACACTGGCCCTGCCCAGTTGCTGAAAATTGCCAGCCAGGTGTGCAGTATATGAAAATTACTGTCCAATAAAAGGTAACAGTTTAGAGCACTGCCCTTTAGCCCCACTGTCTTTCATAGAAGTAAGACAGATACATGATTGTCCCTTTTCCACCCACAGAAACAAAAATTCCACACAAAAATGGTTCCTAAGGAGTGAGAAAGAAGTAAAACCAGGATAATGAAAAATAATCCCTTCTTATTCTGCAACTTGGCAACTTACCTAAACTGTTTATTACCCACTTCTCTGAAAGTAAGCTGTGAGATAAGGGTTCTCAATGTTATGCTGTTAAATACAGAGGTACATTATTAAAGCCCTTCAAACTCTCCAAGTGAAAAGTAGTTTGTATTGCACTCATGTATTTTTTCGTACGATGTCAGTTCTCTAGATGACTCTGTCCTCTACTGAAGCCATCCTCAAGGTAGGGGAATGTTGGTCTGCCTTTCCAATTGTTCCTCACCTTCACACATCTTTGGCATTAGACAGTCTCCAGTTCTCTCACCTTGTAATCTTCTGGCTTGTTCTGACAACTCCCAATTTCTCATTTCTTTCAATGCTGGACCATTTACTTGATTCAGTTCTTTGAAAAAGTGACATTTTTGCAGACCTCTGATGTATATCTTCCTTCTTCTTCAGGGAATCCGAGACAAATTGCTTTATTCTGAAGGTCTTCTTTCACTACTGCATCCCAGTTCCTCTGCTTTTTAATCAAATGGAGAGGTTGTGCTCTGCCTCCACTGCCAGGCTTGTTTACCAGTAAATATTTCAAAAATATCAAGAACCACCATTCTGCTTTCTCCCAAATTGCCTTTTATGCATGGGAGGAATTTCTTTAATTAATTTCCGTTCTGAAACTCTTTGCTATAGTTCCAAACAGCTGCTGTGCTGTCCCCACTGTTAATGAGCTTTGTCTTCATATGATTGGAAGAAGGACAGAAAGGGCCACGCTGGCTAAAATTGTTAAAAATTGGTTTTCATCATGCAAAACAAACTGAACAGCTCCTGTGTGAAACTGATGGTAGTGTCACTCACCCCTCTGCAGAAATTTAATCTGTCTGGCTAGTGAGAATGAGACTCACAGCAGGGGCAGAAGGTATTGACTTTTCCACTTTTTTGAAAAATATTCTTTCTTTTTTTTTTTTTTCTCAAATTGGCTGAGGCTGTTTCATCTGAATTGTCCTTCTTAAATAATTGTCCTAGTAGGAGCAGTACATTTCAACCTCATGCCATCCTTTGAAAATTCAGGCTAGCTGTTAGCTAGAGAGATGCAGCCTGACATTCTGAACCTACACGTAGTGTGAAAAATTGCTTTGATCAGGTTGTGTTTCTAATTTGAGGCAATAAAATAGAATTCTTACTAATTGTGTTTAGGGCATGATGTGTTATGTAATCCACAGAGAAACTCATTTCAAAAACACTGTAACCATAAAACCAGCTGTTCCACTGAGTCATTTTCCCAACGTGCAACTTAAACCAAAGCAAAACAGAGAAAAAGCCTCTCCCAGTTGTAACTTATTTGTGCTGATATGCTTATGGAGTAGGATAATGCTAGGAATGTGGGGAAAAACAACAGAAAACTCATCTCCACATTCCTTTTTATATCAGAAGTTTGGAAATAGAAAAAAAAAGCCTTCAGAGTTAAAAACCAGAAAAATCTCAGCTTAAAGAGATATTGGTACCTAAACTAAATTATGAATAGCAAGCCATGTATTGATAGTCCAAAATAATTTGCAAACATAAGAATGAGTCTAAGATTAGAAGGGAATTAAAATAATGAAACAAGATACTTCATTTGAATAACTAAAAAAAAATCCATGTTGTGTGGATATTTTCATGTGTGCATATTTTCATGGTGTTTAAGTATAATACAGCCTCTGGAAGAGAAGATAGTAAGAGCTGGCAAAGGAGGTGGAGGAAAGTGCACTACATAAAAGGAAAATAAAAGACAAAATGTACTGCAGGCACTGCTCTTGCATGGGTAGAAAGCTGGGTGAACAAATGAACAGCCCTTTTCTTACTTAGAATGACCCTTCATCCCACCCAGCTTTTGGAGGGAAAATAGAAACTAAGTTCTGTCAAGATAAGCCTTATAATGAATTCCAAACAAGGTTAATTTTTTTTCTTGGGGGGGGGGAGGGGAGAGAAGAGAACATTTAATGTGTTTCTATTACATGTCTGTTGCAGAGACCAGAATTTAATTTTTGTAGATCTGCAATCCAGAGATGATTACTTCACATATTGTATGCCTTGGAGATGCAGAGCTCCAAAGAGCACAAAGATGTGACATGCCTGTGTTTTTCTTGTTTGCAGATATCTCAATAAGCTTGCTCTCCTTAGTTGTCACAGCCTGTGGTCTTGCTCTGTTTGGTGTCTCTCTGTTCGTATCCTGGAAGCTTTGTTGGATCCCTTGGCGAGAGCGTGGTCTGCCATTTGGGAACAAAGACAACAAACAAGAATCACTGAACTACACAGATACAGAGACCAATGACCATGACTACAGTGAGGATTATCTGGGTCAGCCTACAGCCTATCCGGAGTCCTCCATGAAGATCAGCCACACCTCCCCTGATATTCCGTTAGATGCTCAGGCAGGAACGAAGGAGAACTGCGTACACAATGTGCGAATGCATCGTCAGATCACTGAACCAACCTCTTCTGCTCGGTCAGTAACTCCAATTTCTCTCTGACATTAATGAATACAGATACAGTCAAAAGAGCACAGCTTGATTATCCAGTACAGTAATCCATTAAAAATGCATAATTTACTTACCACATTCTTTAAAAAAAAAAAATGCACAAAAGTTATTCTTCGAGGTGTACAAACCTCTTAGGTTAAAGGGACAGGATCACAATGCTATTGCACTCGTCTATCAAATAGTGTCTCATTTGTGCTTCTCCCCCAGAAGCTAGACAAGACAGAGCACTGTGTGTCCCTTAAAGCACCAGAACAGCCTAGATTTAGCTTGTAAGGCATATTCATTTGCACTTAGCGCTGATGCTGAACACTCGGTAATATCTCCTCAAAGATTTTTAAAACGGCCAAAGAAGAAAAGTAGGGCAAGCTAATGAAGCACTTGCAAGAGTTAGAAATAGGATTAAAAATCATAGATTTTAGCCACAATTACAACCATGGGGGGAAAAGTGGCTGAACAAGAATCAGTGATGTCTCCGGGGAACTGGAGAACCAGTACAGGAGGGAAGAGGAAAGAGGGAGGGTGGGAGTGCGTGCAGGGGCAGGTGATAAAAGGATTATATTTCACACAGTAAGAAGAAGGATCAGCATGTGAAGAGACAGTAAATTTCTGAGTCAAAGCAGATGCACTTCAGCTGGAGAAGGTACAGCACTAGCCCAATTGCTCTTGCTAGGCTCCTTTCTGGCCATCTGGGAGAGCAAGTTTAGCCAAGGTTTGCCTGCAGGCACACCTGAACATGGGTAAGATGACAGCAGCTAGCAGCCAGTTCAGTAATTGCCACTTGTCCAAAACGTGTCTCAGAAAGAATTTGAGAAGTCCCCAGAATATTATTAATGCTATGCATAAGAATGGCTTGGACTTATATTGTTGTAGGAATCTATGGGGAAGTCAAAGCTATAATTATGGATACTGAAGCTTGCGCCCTACCACACGCGAGGCTGAATTCCAGCTAAGGGGTAATAGCGCAGAAGTACAGTACAGTACAGGGCTGGTGCTTCTGTGTTTTCAAACTGCTGGGAAATAAGCATGTCATGACATTCATCAACAACAAAAGATTTCATATCCAACATCTAACAGCAAGAGCTCTCGTGTGTCTTTGCTATTGTGAAAGTACTGAGTCAGATACAGGCTTTCTCTGCTACAACGGGGCAGCAATTCTGATACTTAATCAAATGACAAATGCACAGTATCACCACAGCATAGTCATCTCACAAGAAGCAGCAGCAATCCCAATCTGTAAAAGAACTGCCTCAGCACCCTGAGTGCATGGACAACATCTTCACTCGTGTGAATCTCTGCAGGTCTTTCTTCTGGCAGCTGTTCCCAGCCTGGCTCTCTGTCCACAAGGGCATGACTTGTCCGGGTCCCACCCCTGCCCTATACCATTTGCTGATACAGGCTTTGCTCTTTACTCCTCTCTTTCATTGCCCCTTACTTTTGCCCAGGTCTTCTCCAAAAGACTCTTTCACTGCGCAGGAGGGGCCCATCTTCCTGTACTGCATCCTTTCTTTGTTTACCTTTGTCTCTGCTGCTTTCTGGTATAACTGGGTAGCCAGCTGGGGCTTTGCTGTGTGGCCACAGAGACCAGGCACCTGCCCCTGCTACAATCCTCGCTGAGCCATCTCTCCAGTACTCTCCTTTTTATTCCTCCCCAGGGTACTCTGCACCTCCCACTGCGATGAGGAGCTTAAGAGTTGAACAATAAAAATCTTTTTTTGTGACTTGATAATATTTTATCGTGAAAATTACTAATGTATAGCTATAAAATGTATTTATTATGCAACAAGAGAAAAAAATTAGGGTAGTATTTAAGAGGCTGTTCCTGTTTCAAGCATGCATAAACACATATTTACAAGGAATGAATGAACAATGATAGCAGAGGAGTTATTACTGATTACATTCAACATAAATAGCTTTGGACTAATCCTGTGCTAGCATTTTCCACGTGCTCTTTCTATGTTCAACCACAACTCATGGTACTCCAATACACTGAATGATTGCTGCATATGAATAGGACAACAAAGTGGAATCCAACTCATATAAGATTAGGATTTTACCTAATCCAGCTTTCACATCCCACTACCCTGACAGGGTTTGCAAATTTGATTTCTGTTACCATCTCATGAAGTGGAAATTTCAATCACAATACCTGAGTGACTCCAGGTAATAAATTTCACTGGACCGAAGCTAAAAGCAACTTTCTCTCCTCGGAGTAATGAAACTAAAGGAGCTTTTCAGCCAAAGTACCACAGAGCTTATTACACCAGGTATGAGAGAAAAAACAAAACAATTGTTGGGGTGCTCAACAAAGCATTTCAGACCAGAACAGCTCACTTGTAAGTGAAGTAGTTGTAGAGATCAACAAGTAATTAAAATGCAGAGATGTCAGGAATTATCCTCCTTTGTCCAGCTTTACTTTAGAACCAAAAATCAGCAAGCTCAGCTGGCATAATAGGCCAGATCCTGCTGTCACTTACATAATGTTACTCGTTTCATAGGCATTAATCCAAAGGATTCAGTTGAAAATGGTAACTGATAAGAACAGCGACAGTTCTTACCATATCACATTATCCTTGCCAATAAGGCAGATCCTTTGGATTTGCAGTGGCCATGAATTTGCATTTGTCACTTTCTTCAGCCAGGTTTGGAAAGTGCATACCACTAGCTTGAGACATAGCAACAGAAAATTATGGGATATTAGCAGTCTAATGCTGAAGGTGAGCTCTCACAACTGTTGGGTATCATGCTTTATCACTTTATGGGACTAAAAATCTGACCCCACCATACATTACAAAAATACATCAAATGAGAACAGGATCTTTAGTGTGTGTGCACAGATTCTTATCATCTTCAACACAATCTGTTTCAATTCTTTCATTTTCACTTAAGGCATAATTCAATCCGAAGACAGCTCAACCTCTCCAACCCCGACTTCAACATCCAGCAGGTTCAGAAACAGGAGCAACTGACGGGCATTGGCCGCATTAAGCCAGAGCTATATAAACAGAGATCAGTGGACACAGACGATAGCCGGAGGAGTAATAGCAAGGCATGTGGAAAACTGAACTTTATTCTGAAATATGATTGTGATTTAGAGCAGCTGATAGTGAAGATACACAAGGCCATCAACCTGCCAGCAAAGGACTTCTCTGGAACTTCAGACCCATATGTGAAGATATATCTGCTTCCAGACAGGAAAACAAAACACCAGACTAAAGTGCACAGAAAGACCCTAAATCCAGTATTTGATGAAGTT
The DNA here is from genome assembly GCF_964188355.1 of Buteo buteo. Lineage (NCBI taxonomy): Eukaryota > Metazoa > Chordata > Aves > Accipitriformes > Accipitridae > Buteo > Buteo buteo. The sequence goes on along the minus strand of NC_134186.1, from coordinate 21,240,154 downwards.
TTTTTATTTACTGTCCCATACAATGATCTGAACACAAGGAAACTCCATTTCTCTGTGTATGACTTTGACAGATTCTCCAGGCATGACTTGATTGGCCAAGTGATAGTGGATAATTTTTTAGATTTGGCAGATTTTCCCAGGGAATGTAATATTTGGAAGGATATTGAATATGTCACCAATGTAAGTATTATAATTTTTCTTTTTGAAATTTTTTTGTTTCTGATTTTATTTCCTTAATCTGATTGTAACTGAAATTGTCTGATAAATTTATCAAGGAAAATACTCTATTCTCTCCAAAGTTTTGACCTTAATCCAAGGAAATTGACAGTACATTTTCAGTCCTCATTTCTTATTCTTTGGATATATTAAAGAATGTCTTATGCAGGAGATAGTGGGTTTAGTCATTGCCCTACTCATAGGTTAGAAAAGCTAGACAATGTTTTTCTCTTAATCTTACTTAATCTAAAATTTACTTAAGGAAATACTACTTTTCTTATTTTGCCTGCCTTTCTGTGTATTGTATAATTTGCCACATAAATTACAGCATACTAATCAGCCAGAACTGCAGATTCAAGGTTTCTTACCTAGTGATCTTCAGTCCTTCAAAAGACTATATTCTCATAAAGTGAGATAACACCACATCTATAATCCAGGCAAATGGAGTTCAGACAATGCTGTTCCATGAAAGCAATGAAACACACTGAATTGGTTTAACTCTTTGTTTGGCATCACTTTGGTACATAGTGAAATGGGAAACTTATAAAGCAAGTCTATATTTCTGTTATCCCAAAGTCTCTGGTATCAAATTCTGTGCAGGAATCCAATTAGTGATTAGGTACAAAATCACAAAGAATACTTTTGGAAAAGAAAGAACTTTCTTCTCAAAACATGAGCCAACCTCCTTGTAATACTATTAGAAATTAATCGCGTGCATCCTTTGGGGAGAACAGACTTTCAGTGAGAATGATACATTACAGAAATCCACAAAGGTGAAGGTACTAGTGCCAAGAGTCAGTAACTATTTCATTTGCTATGTCAAACCGTACTCAAACAGAGTGCACATTTTAGAGCCAAATAAACCAAACATCTTTAACAGTAAGATCAAAGTGTAAGTTTGTGAGACCTTAGTTCAGGAAAGCATTTAAACATATGTTTAGCTCAGTGTAAGAAGCCATTGAAAAGCAAAGGATGTTCTGAGACAAATACTTTCGTGAATTCAGACCCTCACCTTATACCGCTGTGATCTGGTAGCATGCCCATATTACTCTGGTAGCATGCCCATATTACAGACCAAATTGATTAAATCCTTTGGGGGGCGGGGGGGGGAAGGAATTTCTTTTTGAAAATTGACGTTGTTCTTGTTCTAAGGTGATTTCTCAGTGTTCTTAGTCAGTGTTCCATATTCATGTGTAGAACATGCTGTGCACCCACTGCACAATCCTCTTCCACACTAGAATGGAACTGCAGCAGCAGCACTAGCAGTTCCCTCACTCAAGGTACAGGCAGGGGCAGGGATGCTCAGTATCAGAGAAGGATGAACCTGGCTTTTCTTTGAGAAGTTGCTGCTTTTCAACCACAAGGGAAAGACAGAGCAGATGACAGTCATTCCAAGTAAAAGCCTGTCTTTGTACAGCATTAAGTGTCCCAAGCTCAACTTTTCAGTTTTACAATTAACTGAAAGTTGAATCCACGTGCACACTGGAGTTACTTTGATATGTACTAGTCCTTCTCCCATGGTTTAACTTAGGCAAAAGATTGGCTCTGGTATTTTCTTTTTAATCGCTTCCCCTTCCAAATTTCAAAAGCGATGCAGCATATAGTTTGTATTCAGATTTTCTGTGATCTCTGAAATTAAATTCAGGACCGAAATATGAGTCATTTATTAATTCCTACTAAGATTCATTCCTGTATGAAGTGTAACCCTGTTTATCCAAACAGAACACATGACCTGCCATCTAGACTTGTCATTGGGTTTTCAGCTAACAGAGACCTTTTCAAAGCAAATGACTCATGATACATAGGAGACACAATCCAATTTTGGCTAATGTGAGTTCTGAGATAAGAGTATCAGATAAATGAAAGTGTGGAGTACTCAGCTTACTAATTAACATTTCCAAAATTTCAAAGGTTAGAACTTACTCCATAAGGTTATGAGAAACCCTCCAAGCATCATTTAAGAAACCAAGTTTCAGCACATTTTCTTGTCTGTGGAGCTTAGATATCTCCCAGACTGACAGCAGAAGCTGAATCCTACAGGCTGCTCAGTGAAGCTGCTGAAGTGAATGCTCCTGTGGCTGCACTCCAAACCAGACCAGCAGGCAGTATTAGTGAATCTCTGAAATAAATTTTAGCAAAGTTTTGAGCACTGTTGGGAAGTTTATGGTTACAAACAGAAACTATCAACTACAGCAGGTTTTCAATCACTTTATCTTATTGTTTCAAATAATAATAATTACAAAACAGACAAATGCTAGGCAAGCTTACTGAAGGAAATTCACTCGGTGTAGATCAACAAAGAGTGCAACTCAGGAGGGATAAGCCAAGCAAACGTACTAGAAAAAGGGAAGGTCCGCACAACTACATGACAAGTTTGTCGTACTTCTGAACAGTACATTCATTTTAGTTCCTTGTGCATCTTATTACACTGCATAACCAGCAATCCCAAAGGCCTTTATTTTACATTCTCCATTTTATTATGTTCTAATCCAATTTGACACAGTAATGTAAAAGAATGTATCAAGTCCTTCTCTGCCCAGCAAAATGGCCTACTTCAAGTGAGCACTGCAGATTATGCCTGAAATGTCAGCTTTACTGCAAACAATGCCATTAAATTGACCTATTATGCCATGTGCTTTCTTCCGTTTTCTAATAAGACTGGAAGTTTTATCTAAAACCAACAGTTTGGGTTCTTTGGACTATAACATCTGCTACCATCTCAGAGTTTGAAATTTTCATAACATAGATGCATGTCAGCATAAAAATTTTCTACACACTCAAAAGCAATCTGCCTCCAAACACAAATCTCCAATATCAAAATGATTGTTCTTCTAATCCCAGGTCCTCTGAGCATAAAATCCCTCTCCTGTAACACTGACACTTTTTCTAACCAGAAAACAGCAGCAGTGGGCTGTTTAATGTAAGAAATAATTAAGTGGATCAACTTTAGATGAACATGAAATTAACTAGATAAGCTGTTTGTATATCTACCAGACAGTTTACACTGGTTTCTGGCCCATCAAGAAAAATGATACTCTTTATTTTTAGGCTGGGTTTCAGTAGTTGGTATGTTTTGTTTAGTAGCCTCTCAAACATATTCAGGGTTTGGGGTGGGGTTTTTTGTTTGGTTTTTGTAATGTTCATAGACTGGTGGCATGTTTTGAAGAGAAAAGAGTTGCTAGTATTTCCTTGGTTGCTGTCTTCAAACTCAAATGTGATCAGGCAAAAATACATAGCTTTGTCACAAAATAAAATAAACAACTATGAAGGACAGGAAGCTGTCAGTGCATTTCAGATAAAGTAGAACCTTCTCTTTCAGAAGATGCTATGTAACCACTTGCATAACTTGCACCCAGAAATCAAAATCTTTTCTCAAGAATTGCTTCTTAAACATCACCAGGCAGCCATAGGGCACAGAGAAGGATTTCTGGGAACTGGAAACCTAGCTCTGGTTCATACTGGCTGTTTGCATTCTCAAAATGCTTGGCCTTTGTCACTTGCTAAGCAGGTGATCTTTCTAGACGAGAGGAGTATTTAAAAGTGGCCTCCACTTAAAGCAGGGGGATAATCAGAGTAAGAAAGAACAATGTAAATTTCCATTCTTACCTGGGCCAGCAGTTTCCAAAATGACTACTAGGAGGCATATTTGTGACTTTGGTCTTATAGTATATGTAGCTTTTGACATTGATGCTATCTTTTCTGTTGTCAAATATAGTTATACTTGAGATCTAGGCATGGTACAATGAAAACTGTTCTTTTTCTGAATGCTAAGCTTATATACATACACTTTAAAAAAAAATAATCTTATTCACAACACCCCATTGGCAACTTTCTCTCATCTTACCCTGAGGCTGAACATCCCAGACTAGCCTGTTTTCATGAATCTTTCTATAACATTATATTCTCAAAGGATATTTACAAGATTTGCAATGATTATGCACCTAATAGTCTATAAATCATAGCTGCCATATTGACTGCTACCATTTGTCCTTATCTTGTGGTTCCTTTGAGGCTCTTTGCTGTATCCACCTCCTGTGAAGGTGTGAAGTAAATTGAAACTCTGATAAAGGTGAAAGCAGTTGGTCAGATTCAAACCATGGTTTATTCTCTATCTGCAAACAATCAGAGTATTAGAAAGGATTCAGAAGGTTACTCTGTTCTGAATATAGCTATTTTGAACTAGTTCTGCTTTTGTTTCTAGCTAAGCCTTGATGAATGTAGCATCCAGCCCCCAAACTTAAAAAACCATATATCAGGGTACAAAAGGAGAGTGAAAATATAGAAGAAAAATATTTCCAAAAGAAAGAGAGGAGAGAAGAAATTACAGAAAGAAAACCCTGGGTAATACATACAGAATTTGAGAAGTAACATGTCACAGACTGTAGAGAATGTGGATGGTTTGCTGAGAATCCAAAAGATAATCATGGAGAGTTCAAAGCTGTAAAGAAACATGAGCTATATATCAAGTTGTTTGACATCCAGAAAGAGCCAGCATATGCTAGAAGTTGCAAAGCCAAGAAAATGATTGCATCAGCTTTTAAGAATCATCAAGCTCTTTTAGGTTATATGCAGTGGTCAAGAATAAAACACTGTGTCAGAGAATGCTGAATTCCTTTTGCACAGAAGCAGTAAACAAACCTGTATTTTAAAAAATTAATGAATCTAAGTTGCATGTTGGTATACATGCTAGTGGTTTGACAAAGAGAGAGTTAAAAAGTAGGATGGTTATCAGTATTTGAAATTGTGTATTTTAGAAATGCTAATTGTTCACTGCTGCTGTTCTCAAGTTTGACCAAGAAAGAAAGATTTGAGAATTTGTATTTTTAGGCATTTATATTGTATAACTGAGGTGCAACTAGAATCGTGACATCACCGGAAGGAAGTTTCAAGTTCCCTGTTTCAGAGATGTTAATGCCAACCACAGCATGTGTGGGAGAGACACAAAAAGAGACTAAAGCATTTCAGTCAGTTCCTTATAGAAAGCATAATAAAAGTCTAAAACTTTGAAAACTGACCAAACCTACCAGATCTTCTGCAATTCAAAACTCTATTCTGTCCTCAAACTGAAAAAAACTTCCCCAAAGGTTGCATTGCTCTGGACCACTCCTGCTAAGAGGCTGTGAGCAATTTAGTGTGTGCCAAATGCACATGCATAGGTGCAGGTCATAATCCTTAGGGCTTACACCCTCAAAACTTGAGGAAAATAAAATTCCTTCATTGAAAGAAGTAGGTAAATACTGTCCCTAATTCATGGACAGGGGAACAGACACAGACAAAAAAGGATGTGACTTGCTCAAGACACGACACTACTTAATAGCTGAAATGAGACCAGGTCCAGAATCTGCAGATTCCTGGCACCAGCCTTAATCCATTCTATGTAGCACTGCTTATCTTCTTCGGCAGTGTAGAGATACTGCAGCTGGCAGTAAGTCAACTAAGTCCACCTACTCCGCTTTTAAAAAATGTTTAGCTTGTCAAGATGTTTTAGCCAGTATATAAAATTCCTGTTTTGGCAAGTTGCTGGGTTTAGAAAAGCGATGGCATTGAGCAAGATCTCAGAAAAACATTTAAAATGTTTACAATGGTTAACAAAATTTTTGGACTCAACAGTTTGAGAAGGAAACAGAAACAAATAAAATCTCTGGCTCTACATATGAATTAAAATTCAAACCATCAGTGTTAAGTGCCATGCCTACTTTTTAGGACAGTAGCAGTAAATGTTGATTTCTTTTGTAGTACAGAAGACATATCTGGTATTAACCCTATGTTCCATTTCTTTAAAATGCATAGGCTTTGGCATCAGGAGGCAATCAGTTGATGTGGACACGTACCCATTTAACTGAATTGCAAATGCAAGTTTATCTAGAAGAGAGATTTACATACCTATATAGCTTGCCCATGTTCAAGCATGCCAAAAGCTTAAGGAGCAGCAATTATTTAATGGCTAGACAAATTAAGGCAGTAAACACAAGAGGTAAGATTCACCTCACTTAAAGTTTAGATTTATTAAAAAAACCCCAAAAACATCCAAACCCAGAGGTACTCAAAAGAATACAGGAAGCGTAATTACCTTCAAGAGGCAGATCAGTGGTTGTTCATCTTCTCCTAAGTCACAAAGGTCACTCTTTGTTTCATGATTTTTTCTGACTACTTATGTAATCAAATGAACAGAAAAAAATAAAAGTCCATGTGTAATGAATCATTTCATAGCAAAAAAATGCTGAAAAGTCATAGAACTTTAATCTTTCAGATTTCTAAGGATCCCCATAGTAAGGATGAAAAAGAAATTAATTAGCCTTCAGCATCAGCACAGCAGGTATAGCAGTCACTGTACAGTGGAGAACGGCTGCAGCCAGTGTTTTTCCTATGGTTTTTACATTTTTTAATAACCATATATTTAAATGTGTTCATTTTAAAAACTGAGCTTTTCCTTTTGTATTTTTGTGTTTCTTTTTTAATCTAATGATTTTGCTAATTACTTGGTAGAAGAAGATTTGTCAGAAATTACATACGTTTAAATGATAAGGAGGCAGCACTCAACATGGCTAAACAAAGGACAGATACAGTTTTATACAACTGTATGGGGTAGAGGTAGAATAGTGACATGTCAGAAAACTTAAAGACAGCAGATGTCTAATTCTGTTTGGAGCAACTGGGTAACTGTAAGAATAATATTCAATAAAGCTTGGGAAGGGTTGGAAGTAAAAAAAAAGTCAAATGCCTCGAAGAGCAATGGTTTGAGATGTAGCTAGGCTGGTCCCGAGTCAGTGGTACAAGCACTCCAAGCTTGGCTCTAAAAGTAATGATGACTATTCAGTGCAAGTGATTATCTAACAGCCTTGTAGCTCCACAGGCATGGTCAGAAACAGGATGAATCTTGTAATATCACTGAAGCCTAGGCTAACATTTATTAGGGTTTTGGGACTAGTTTAAGAAAATGATAGTTCAGAGAATTGTGCATATATGTATATACCACTTGAAGTTTACAGAAACCGGGAGTATGGCCATCAGAGTTTTCAAGTGAGCTTTTTCAGTCTGGATATTTCTCTACAAAAAAACATACACACAAACAAACACACAAACAAAAGAAACAACGTGAAAACTAAAGCAGACAAAAAACCAAACCAAACCAAAACAAAACAACCATGTAGCAGAAATGGGACCATTTCAGTTAAAGAATTTATAAGAAAAAAAAAAAAATTTAAAGTCAATATTTTGAGAAGACTGACATTTCAGAATAAGATGTTTTGATTTCTTATTTGGAATGCCCTTCTACTGCAATATTTTCAGATAATTTGAAAGTTGAAATAGGAACAAAAAATCCTGGTTTTTATCAAAACAAAATGTTTCAATTCAAGCGAGGGATATTCTGCTTCAAAAGTGAAATAACTCAAAAGTCCTTATGAAATTAAACCCCTGGTTTCCACACTGGTTCTTACCCTGACCATCAATGCTGCATATTCTTGAGCTCTCTCTTTTGTCTTTATATCATACATGTTTCCCTGGTGCAACAGCCCCAGAACAGCAATAGTGTATGAAGAACATTTTCCTCCACACACTAGCTGCATTCTAAGAAAGGTTAGACCCAATCCTAAATTCCTGTTTTTCTAGATTAGTGGAAGAGTGTGTAACTATCCCTGTTCTACACATCCCCCTTCTCCTTTCTTCTCACAATCCTCTACCAATTCGTTTTTTTCCAGAAATCTCTCTCTAAAGAAGGCTCTCAGAGATAGCCTTCAGTGAAACAGCTCACAGTAACATACACACTGCACATAAAGCAAAAATGTGATCCTGGTCAGCCAAGCCTGTCCTTCAATTATACCATCCAAAATTGTTAGTGGGAGCAGCAAACACAGAAAAAATTGCTCTACTATTTTACAATTCATAGGCAGGAATTCTTCAAGATGAGCAAAGAGCACCTGCACAGCGTTAAGGCTAAAATAGCTGTATTAAGGTGATCTTGGCTGTAACCATTCTGCACGTAATTCAAGATTAGACTGTGCCATAGCCTTTTTCCTACAGGGTTGTATAACTTTCAATTTAAACATGTGTTTAGCCAGGCAGGGAAAAAAATCACTTCAAACATGCATTTAATTATTGAACAGTTTTGGGAGTGCTTACTTTGTCTTTTTTTCTACTAGAGGTCACAGAAAGCATTTCAATAGCTTGTGGACTCGTCAAAATTTCTGAAAAGTCCTACTCTTTAAATTTAGTTTCAATATTCGGAGCCAAACTTGAAAGTATTCTTCCCTCTGAACATACTGTACTTATGTGAAAAGCCTCAAGCCATTTTTAGTCTTTAATCCCCACAAGATACCACAGCCATCAGGCATCTTTCTCCACCAAACAGGGTATTTCAGAGTTTTGCAGTTTTCCTCTGCGTATAGTCTGTTTATCCAGTTCTCATGTTATTTTCCCGTGGTCTTATATTTAAGCAGTAAGTGGACTATTTTGTTGTTGTGTATTATTTACTTAGGGATTAACCATAACTGTGCTCTGTCCTCTTACCAAGACATACTGGGTATTTGTGCAGGGGATAGCCTAGCTACTTGGGAAGCACCTCCTGCACACCATAACTGACAGGCTGCCATCCTAACATTACCTAAAATGTGGGCTTGCTGGAGTACAGTCTTGACTTCATCTTTTCTAGAACACCTGTGTCCCAGGTAAACAGGTAGAAAAATAAAGTGCCACTACACACAGGCTCTTCTCACCAAAAGATTTGTCTGTCCCCTTTCAAACTCACTTTACAGGATGTGTAATGCGTCTCACACTTCAACCATTCAGGATTCCAGGGTCTTTCCAGAGTCCTGTTTCGGAGGACAAAACATCATCTGTACAGAAGGAAGGAATTACTGGACCATAACTGTAGTGCTTCAGAGGCATGTTTTTTATGCTTATAGGCTAAATTATAGAGCTTGCTGAAATTAAGAAAAGATGATACCATTTGCTAAATAATCACACAAGGGCTTTCTTCAGACCTCCCCACTGTCTTTGTGGGGGGAAAGCATTCAGAGTTGCAGCTGAGGTTTGAGCTGACTAGTGGAGAAGGACATATTGTGGGAACAATATATCATATATATATATATATCTCTTCTAGCTTTTCTCCTAAAAGTCTAAGAGACTTTTAGCAGCTGATAATGTAGTTTGAAAGAAATAAAGGATCAAACTACTGAACTGACATAAATCAGAGTAGAAACTTTAAAAGACACACACACACTACATTTTGCTAAGATTTGGTTATATGGTCAACAAGTACAATACCAGATATTATGCGGGCCCTAATTGTCCCTGGGAGGGCTCAGAGATGTACATGACAGCTTTTCTCTCTTCAGTCCCCAGCCCTTTAGAGCATGAAGGCCACTTCTGAGGCTCTGTAGAGAACCTTGCCCAGATTATTGCAGAAAGATACATAGCTATGCTCTTCCGCTCTGTCAGTTTGTAAAAAATAGATTACTTGGCAGCCAAACTATCCAAGGGAAGAGGGACAGAAAGACGTCATTCTTTCACGGCAATTGAGCTATTTTTCTGAGAGCAGGGCTAAAGAAACAATGGCAAAACTGGGGGACCTATAATCTGACTAAAAGCTTTATATCAAGATTTATTAGTCCCAAGCAGAGATCTTTTTACAGCAGAGATCTTCATTTTAACTCACTATTTTATTCTCCTCATGCATATACATTTCTCTAAACATTCAGAAAGATATACATGTATGAGGAACAACATATAAAGTATAGTGTTTCCTGAAAAAATACAACAGGCCACTGCAACATCACTTTGTGCTTGCCTGGGTAGGATTAAATGACAAACACATGCAAACCTCTGAATTCTGCACTCGTCCTCACAAACACTGAAAGGCAATTTGCAATGCACACTCAAATTGTAGAATTACAGATATAATAACTTCTGTAGTTAGTCCAACTGAAACCACTGGAAGTATTCACATGGGTAAATTAAGGTTATAGTCTTTTGCAGTGTCTGAGCCTTCCCATGGCTTCCTAACAGAGAATTAGAATGAGTATTTCACACCATGTACTTTGGTGAAGTGACAGGCTCAAATGACAAGGCTGCATTAGCAACATCTGTGGTATCATGACATTTGAGATTTGTATAGCTACATTTCTGGCACTTCATTGCTTGATTAAACACCTTGCTCTATTTACTCAAGAAACCAGTAGTCAGAAGCTACAGCTTACCTTCCTGAGTGCTTAATCATTCACTACTCCTTTCATGAGACAAACTCGACATTAAAGCTACATACAATGTCTGGAAGAAGATTTCCAACTAGTTTTGGCATCTTGCTTGTGATAGGCAGGTAAGAGAAAACAACTGATGGAGGTTTTCACAGCTGATTATACAAACTATTGGGATAAAATTCCCCACACAGATTCTTGGGCCAAAACTGGCATCTTAAAAATAGCAGTTTGTCACAACATCAGAAAGCATAACCTTGTTTGCCAGGCAACCAATTACTAACAGCCACAGTACGAGTCATTGAAATCCACCGCTCCTCCTACCTAGCATTCCCTCTTCCGTTTCCTGCAGTAAAATTATTTTAAAAGGAGTAGTGAATAGGAGATTAGCAATATCACACAATATTTAATATTTTCTATTCATATAGAAACTGCTACTCAAACACTATAAAAGTTAAAACAGAAGAGGAAAAGAACAATTCCCCATACTCTATTTTGTATATTTGTTTTCAGAATTCATAGAACCCTTTACGTGTTTTCTTTTTAAAAGCATGCTGGGGTTTTATAATTATTTTTAAAAGCCAGCTGTGGTTTAATCAACCATCTGATCTACATTACGATAACTCTTCTAAACAACCCAAACAATAAAATAAATATGTATGCAGTAAAGGGAAACAAAAGTGTGTACAAAAAAGATAGGAAGAAAACAGCAGACTTTGGTTTCAAGCCCCCTAGAGAGTTATTTATGATCATCAGGAAGAAAAGAGTCACTTTAAAATAATGAAAACCTTTCAATGTCTATACTCCACTGAGCACAGAATCTTACAGTAAATGCTAATCTAACAATAAACTTCACTCTGTTGGGACCGCAACATTTTATGCAAGTAGAAATGAGTAGTACTCAGGATGAGATCTTGACTCTACTGCAAAGTCAGGGAAAGAATTCCCACTGAAGCTCAGATTTCATGCATATCCTCTTGCTATAGTTTGGGAATAGTATCTTGTAAACAGTACAAAAAGCCACAAGAAATAATCTAAACGACTTGAGATGTACATCAGAAAATTCACTAGAACAGCAGAACAAACAAATTACCATCCTTTTATTCCTCTCTGCAAAATAAATATGTGACAATGACCTGCTCAACAAAGATTTGAATCTTCTCCTCCTCCCCCTCCCCCAAAATTTGATGGCTAAAATATGAGTGAGCTATAAAATTTGGTCCTGAAGAAAGCAGATAGAAATCTCTCCATCAGGAATGACCTGAGTTCTACATCCACATCTTCAACTTTTGAGTGGCTGCGGCAGTCCTAATAGAATGAAAACAGAATAGATTATTTTCTCTCAAGATTTCTGCAGTGAGCACCCCTGACCCATTCTTTTCAGTAGCTCAGCAGTGTTTCTCATTTGCCAGCTCCTTTTCCAAATTCTTCACTTTAATCAGTGTATAGTGTGCCAGCATTCTTGGGAAAGCAGTGAGAAACACTTCATTCAACACAAAGCCTTTATGGTAAAACAACATATAAAAAGCTTTTCATCCTATCTATAACTGTAATAATTTTTTCATCAAAATATATATATTTTTTTAAAAACAAACCAGTAGATATAGTAGTAGATGCTCACTCTCCTCACCCCCATCCAGCTACTCTCTTGTCTGTCTCAAAAATCATTTATTTCAGGAAATCTTTCAGTGCTAAAGCAGCACACACAAAAAAGGATACTATCCTTCTTTTCAGACAGTCTTGCTCCAAAATTAGGAGTCAGGATGGTCAGAGATAACTACACTAAATTCTTTCAGAATCATACTTCCTTCCAAAAAATTGAAGTTAGACCCTTTTAAGGTGTCAAATTGAGTACCCAGCATCACTCTTGCTCCAAAATTAGGAGTCAGGATGGTCAGAGATAACTACACTAAATTCTTTCAGAATCATACTTCCTTCCAAAAAATTGAAGTTAGACCCTTTTAAGGTGTCAAATTGAGTACCCAGCATCACTGATCATTCTCAAAGCAACAAAGAGTTCTAAAGTGAACTCGCCACTTAGGACAAGTCAACTCACAACTTTGATTTCATTTCAAAACTATCAAATTATTTAAATTGTAAGAAACTAAACCAAAAATCTGAGAAGGCCTCTAAGTGACTGCGAGATACTGTTCACTAAGTCACTCACAGACTTTGCTACTTTTTTTCCTACCCATAGGCTGGTATGTACTTGATTACACTAGTTATTCTGAATATAAACGTAACCAGGTAAAAGTCTGGGCAGCTCACCAGACTCACCTCACACAAATGCATATCATGCCATGAGGAAGAGAGTAAAGCAAGCCACAGAAAAAAATAGTTTTCCTCTCTAGGTACATTTCACATGTAGCACGTGTAAAGTAAAACAAGTTAGAAGAAAAGTCTTCTAAGAGGAGGAAGTTCTTTTGACTCACTTCTATGGACTTAAAGCACTAGAGCACTTCTATATTTAGTGCTCTCTTTATCTCACATCTTACAGTACCCTCTGTGCATTCTTTAAGAGAGAAAACATGCTCACTAAAGTGGTCCTAAAATTGCCTACAGTACACATCTAAATATAATAGGGAGGCAGAAGCATATCTGATAGAGAACAAGTATTACAGAAAAAGAACTGTTATCACACTCTACACAATCACATCTTCCCCTGCTCACACTGTAGACACCTGGATGATACACTTTATTTCAGAGTCTGCATTTTCTAAAATGGATTTCTGTCTTCTTCCTTCCCCTTCCTTCAGCTTCCTCACAGTCTTTAGTTTTATTTTAAAGCTGGTTTTTCTGTAGAGCTCCCAAGTAGATGTAGTACTGGATTGGTAAACTGCCTAGCAGCTTCAAGATTAAAATATTCTATTTATTTGCAAGGTAGGTGAATGATACATGGCAACAGCGTAAGTTCTCCTTCACCACATCCACATAGCCTAAGTGTCCTAATGGCAATAGTCCAGGACTGTGTCTGAAGAAAGGAGGGTAGCTGGATTTGCATGAGCTTTGGGGCAGCATCAGCAATTAAGGTACTGAGAAACACTGAAATGTTCCTGGATTGCCTAAGAGAAGTGGGGAAGGTAACCCCTTGTTGCTAGATCACCACAGATTTTCAACGACATTGATTCAGGAGATGCAGGAGGGAGGTTTGCCCTTAGAGGGTTATATACCAACAGCATACTGGCATGTTAGGCAGTCAGCAAATTTTACATAGCAGTCTGTTATGAAATTGTCAGTAGCATCTCTGGGGGGATACAGAACCTTCTCTCCCATGTTTCACCCCCAACCTTAAAAAAATCCAACCAAAATCCCAACTTCTCTCCTGATTCCAATGTGAAGTTTTCTTTGTAGCATGGTTTAAGAAATAAAGGCTGAAAGCAGTCCTCTTTTTCACACTTCTGGAATGACACTGTCTTGTTATCATTAATTTTATTGTCATTCTCATTCTTCCTTCCTCCCTCTATTATTTTAATTCCTTTTGTATTTGAAAACCAGAGAGATTCTAAGGTGTAAAATGAGACAATTTTGAAGATTTAGCGGTTTTGTCTATTTTGACATATTTAATACATGTGTTTTGTAGGATTAACCTTAGCGTCCATGATTATAGTCTTCCATTTAACTTGCAATTAAAATGGAATTGCTGTGCAAGGACAATCAGAGCAGTACAACTGCATACCTTTTCATCCAATCCATTAACAGAATATGGGTAGCAGTGAAGTAGTCTCTTTATCCTGGCTGCTTCGCTTTGAAATTTGCAGTGATTTTCTTTTCTATATGACCCATTTAAATAAATTACTAAGAAGTAAATGAAACTTCTACGGAAATTGCTTTTCTATTGTTAAAAGTGGGTAATTTTATAAAGAAGTGTTACTAGTAAAATGCCTGTTGTGAAATTTAGTTGTGCTTTCAGTCTAATGGAAGGTTACATGGAATGCTCTCAGACATGTTTTTAAGCCATAATGATCCCTTTTCACCCTCTCTCTTACAGTGATACTTTCTGCGGATGGTGCATTTGAGTCTTGCAGGGCATCAGTGTTATTGTTTATACAGGTGACAAATCACAAGCCAACTTTTTGTATTTAGTTGCACTACTTAATAGTAATCAAGCCAACTTCAAAGGTAACATGATTTCCACATCAGGGAGCTCTAGAAAAAAAGCTACTTTTTACCAGAAAAAACATGAAGTATTTTCAGTGGTTCCTGACACTGAGGAGGTGTATGACATGACACGACAGAATTGTCTCTAGAGAAACAAAACACATGAAGAAACTTCAACAGAAAGATACTTGATCCTTAGCTTTAAAATCAGAAGGAAACCCGGGAAAGGTACCTATTTGAAAGAAAAAGTAACTTTAATCTAAATCATGATGAAGAAAATGTCTGCGTAACTCATAGAAAAAAAAATAGGAGAAGTCGATTCATAAAACCATGTTTCTTTCCCCACCTGCTAAATGGGCGCTGAAATTAAGGGGAGCTGCACATAGAAAATATTATTTTTGAAAAGTCTGCCTTAGGTATACCTTATTAACAGAGGTCATAATTCTTTTAGTACTTTTTAGTGGGATGACAAGCCAAAAAGGATCAGAAGGAGAGAGAGGAAGGGCACACCAGGGATTTCATTGAGCTTGGATTTGATTTCCAGATATCACAAGAATTTTTAAAGGATTAGGCAGAGTTTGGATTAATGGCAATACACTGTTCACTAATAGTTATTTTAGTGGTCTGTGAAAGAAGTCCATTATATTTAAGTGGTCGAAATCTAGGGGCAAAGCGCTTCTTCGCTGCCTATTTACAATGAACAATGCACATGTGCTTCTCCAGCTTCTGCATTCATTACACTAGAGTCGTGAGCAGAATGATCCTCTCCTGGCCTTTCCAGGGCACGTACACAGAAAAGGGTAGAGTGGGCCACCATATCTTCTCTACTGAAACTGGACCCGGGATGGAATTACCCAGCAAATGGCAAAATCCAACAAAAGATATCTGATTAAAAAAAGAATAAAAAATTAAACATATCTCAGAGAAAAGCTCTGGAATGGCAAGAAAGACATGCTACTGCAACATAGTTTGACATTAGCTTTCTATTTTTCAAGTGTACTGTATTATCTGGACCATTCTCTTTTTCATATCAACTTCTTCAAAAACAAAATTGTAGATCAAACTTTTACTTAGACTAAAAGTAGATTCAGATTTATAAAAATGGCCTTTCTTTATTACCCTTTTTGCACACAACCTGTGCTAAGCCTGAGTAGCAAGGAAGTCAGCACAGAACACCTAATGTGAGGATAATGAATAGGTCCAGAAAACACTACGGGTGCTTACACGGACTGAAAAGAACATCTTTTTTATTTTCCTGATACTGTGACTCTCCCCACCTTTTTTCAGCACTACCCAGGTACTTAGTTTCTCTCCTTTTCAGAATGATGTGCTCAGAATGCACGATATGAAAGACGGCTGCTTCACGCAACACAAAACGCCTGCACTGAGTGCAGCTTTCAGTGCTAAGGGAAGGTGAGGGACTGCTAGTAGGGCCAAAGCTTCAATATCATCTCTCTCCAGCAGCATGTTTACACTAGCTTTTTTATGCAGAATGGCCGCTCCGCGAGACTTTATCCTTAGTTAAGGCTGCGTGAGCAGGGCACATGGGCTGGCTGCTCCCTGGGGCTGAGACCCCATGGGCAGTGGGGGACGCTGGCGCTGCCGGGCAGGACCTCGCCGGCCCGGTCCCGTCCCACCACCCCACCCAGGGAGCAGGGCAGGCCGGGGGGGCTGGGGGGCAGCCCCTGGCAGCAGCCAGCTCCATGGGGATGGGCCACGCCAGGCCAGGCCGTGGGCCCGGGTCAGCGGGGCCCGGGCAGGGCAGGTCTGTGGGGAGCTGGAGAGCAGCGCCCCGGGGCGTCGCTGGGGCAGGGACCGACAGCCCCGGGCCAGGCCGACGTGGGGACCGGGCCGACGTGGGGACCGGGCCGACGTGGGGACCGGGCTGATGTGGGGACAGGGCCGACGTGGGGACCGGGCCGATGTGGGGACCGGGCTGACGTGGGGACAGGGCCGACGTGGGGACCGGGCCGATGTGGGCACCAGGCCGTGGGCAGGGGGGGGAAGCCCTTGGGGGGCGGTCAGGGCCAGCGAGGCCTGTTGATGCCCTTGGGGCCCTGACCTCCCGCTTGTGTTCCGTCCCTGTACGTGAACGGATGACTGAGTGGGGTTAGAAGGCAGAGCATCTTCTGATATCTCAGTGGAGCTGTAAGTTCACATGCCGCCATTGTAGCTCAAGGTGGAGCGAAAGGCCAATCTGTTAATTTGCGTACACATTTAGTTTAAATTGACATTTTCATTTTAACGCTCCAGGAAAAAAAATATTAACAGGCAAGACATTTTGGATTAAAATATTTTGATTAGTTACCTGATTTTTAAAACCAGCTTCCTCCCTTGCAGTATTTCTTGGATGTATTTGAGATTTTCATTATTACTGGGATATAGAGATAATTAAACATTATTTTCAACTTATGTCAGAATGGAAGCAAGAGGTAACTGGCAAATAATTCATGGTAGAAATAATTTTATGCCTTAGAATGGATTTGCTGCTTCATTTTCTTCAAGATCACGTTTGCCTAGAGATAGTGAACACTTAACATGTAATTTAGCCTCCCCTCCTTACAACAAGCTACCATTTAGCCTTGAAACCATGAGGGTTTATTTTCTCGTCTCTTTCCATCTGTGTGATGTTCATCAAGAGTTTTCTTTTAAGTCAGCAAGGTTGGCCCACCCAGGTTAGCTTGTATGATAAGATACTGCACACTGGAATGCCATTAAGCTCTGTTTTTCTTTGTTTTTTCAATCTCGGTATTTCACAAAAATTTGAGGTCTAATCCAAATTAATTACAGCCTGTTGAAAAATTATTGGAATTGATATGACAGATACTGATGGACATTCATGAAAAGCTTTGGTCCTCACTTTGGGAAACTATTGCCCATTTTCCAGATTGCACTGTTAGATTGTTTTGTGAAACTTCCCCCTGTGATGCTTGCCCTGTCTGCCTGACCTACCTGTCCTTCCATTTTTACCATCTTCACATAACATCAAAACTCTTACATTTCCCAGCTGAAGCTCTCGCTTACATTTCCTTTCAAGAAAACGCTTTCCCTCCAAACATCTATTCCTATATAGAACAATTTACATTTCATTGCTGTTCCCAAGCTTGTCAACATTTCTAAAGCACCAGTGCCTTCTCTGCAGAGGGAAAGGTTTGAGTCAGCTCTGTGCTACTCTTCTTTAAAGCTTTGCATTGCAAAATCAAACCCACCCTCAAGAGGCTTCCCTTTCAAAAGACTTTTGAAGCACAATACCAAAGGTGGCAACCTGTTAACACTGACAAGGTGGGATACACTGAAGTGGGATATACTGGAAGAAAGGCAGGAGCAAATCTGTCCACAGCATCTCACTTGTAAACTTGCATCTTACAGGTTATGACATCTTCATTTTTAAATATTAGATCAGGAAGATGCAATTATCTTCTCTAGCTCTCAAGCGTTGCCTATTCCCGCCCCCACCACGGACCCCCTGCCTCCCAGCAACAATCAAAATGTTAAAAAGCAGCCTGCAATGCCTGGAAAAGAAGAGTCAGGGCAGACATTTTTGTATTATTGAATCTATACTGAACTTTGTATTTTGTAGAAAGCAACAAGTCATAGAAGAACTGCAAAAAGCAGTAACAGTTCAAGAAAACAAAACAGTTTTCAGAGGAACAGTTTAACTTGCAAGGAGAAACTTAAACTTTAATTAACTTCTTTCTCTGACCAGCAATGCCATCTAGCAAGCCTTCAGAAACAACTCTGTACACACTCTTTCCTCCTCTTAATAACTGATGAGGACGTTAAAAATTACTTATATTAACTTTCTACAGAAGTTTCATCTTCAGAATGCCTCATTTCTGTTTTTCCTGTGAAATCAGTTTCTGACATGGCCACACACACACATCAACATGGAGGACAAGTACTCCAGCTTTTCCAATCATGTCTCTACTAATTTTCATTAGCTCAATTCAGACTATCTCCCCAGTTCATCAATTTAGTTTTGAACAAATTAATACATTATCTCTACCTAAATAGCTACAGGATAATTCATTAGATTCAGTCCTAGGCCAAGATTCAGCAATGCACTTTAGCTGTTGGGAATTGAAAATCTATGTAAGGGATTCAAAGCCAGTAAAATCTATAGGATTTACGTGTATGTTTAAAAATAAGTGTGTGTATGAAGTTTATCTTTACTGAATGGAGGCTTTTTTAAAGTAAGGAACTTATTACAGAATAATTTACCAATAAAGTCTTAAATGACTCAGTAAGAACAAACATATTCTGTAAATGCATTCAGATAACTGAGGACAATATGCAGCTAACTGACTGGAAAGGCAGTTTCAGTAAATCACTGCCATCCTATTTATAGGATATAAATTATGACAATGGAGATGTTGGGTCTTTAGAGAGATAAGTACATTGACTGCCTACAGAAAAAGGCCTCTGTCCTTGACTTACTAAGGACATTCTGGAAAGAGCAAGTTACGTGTATGTTCTTCTCAAAGGCATTAACTGGGTTTATTCTGAAACGTATATGAAGGCAAAAGGCTTATTCTTTGACTCCAGCTACCCATATTCTAAGATATCTTGACTGACTGGCATAACACAAAATCATGTCTGGAGGATCCTTCTTATGTGGACTGCAGTGATCTGCCTTAAAGAAAAGTAGTCATGACACAAGGCTGATGGAAACAGGAGGGGAAAAAAACCACCAAAATCCATATCAAAAGATCTTCAGGCTCTGAATTGGAGACGGAGGATATGCTGTCTGCTGGATGCTTTACTTTTGATACTGTCTTTATATAGAAGTTGCCAAGATGCTAGGCAAAACTATGAGTAAGTTAAAATAAGAACATAAACTCCCTAAGCTGATAATCATAGTGGCTCTCTATGACCCAGTCTGCAGGAAGGATTCCTACTTCTTTCAGTCCCTACAAAGTAGAGCACAAAGTTGTGGTATTCAGAATTGGTCTGTTGGGCAAGATGTCTGTCTGACTATAAGGTGCTCCAGAATACCTCCGAGAAAAGGTAACAGTAACTCTGTTGTGGCATTACTGATATAAATCCTAACAGAGAAAATTCAAGCTACATACTTAGTTAAGCAGCAAAGCTGAAGTTGAACTTAGCTGTCAGAGGACATTTTTTTTAAATTAGAACACGCAACACCTTCTGTTTAAATTAGAACACGCAACACTCAGGCCTGGCTGGCCTAAGTGCTTTATTTCCCCCTTGTAAGGGTTTTTTGCTTAGATTCTTTAGCTGATGATACCTTTTACTGTATTAGTCATGCAAGAATCTCTCAGGTCCAGCATTTAGATCAATGTGTGCTAAGTAGCAAATGCTGTGCCACAGACAAGCCCATGGAGAGAGTACTAGGGATTCAAAGGTGCCCTTTCTTATCCTGCCTTTTTGTGCATCCCATCAGACTAGCTTCTATATATACACTCTGTACAGTTGTATAGGCATAAAAGCTGATAGCCAGTCTGTGACTTGACATGAAAATTATATTGTGTACCCAAAGCAGCATAAAATCCGGAGTGAATGACATGCAAACATTTCAGCTTTCTTATATTTCTTCACTGTAGTGAAATCAAGCTTCAGAACTGTTTTTAAATGTTCTTTCCTAGTAAGTGAAATCAGACTCATTTTCACATACCTACCTCTAAAAGCTTCTTTACTTATTTGCTTTCATTTTTTAAGAAAACCATGAATAAAAGAAATAAAGACAATGAAATGCAAAAAATGGAATCACACTGAGAAAATAATACAATTTGCAAATTAACTTAAAACATGAAATATAGCCTGACATTGATGTATTGAAAGATAATTGTGAAAGGCCATTCCCATTTTCCACAAACTTTACTTAATCATGTCTTATAGATATAGTTTGATTGAGGCATTAATAAATATCTACTTTACTAGAGTTCATTTCTTTGATTTAAGATGTTATGAAAATAGAATTTTCCAGTCATATCTTCTCTATTCATCTTAAAATGTGTAATGAGAAAGCAGCTGGCACTCTTCTAGTCACATGCAAATTCAATTAAAACCAACATTTCTAAGGAGTTTTTCTTGATATATTTTCTCATAGATATAACTCAAAATAATTCTATGATGAAATAATAAAAATTGTAGAGCTAACTTCATGAATTCATCATGTTAGATACTGTAGATTTAGTATCATTCCCAAACAGATTAGAGTCTCGAATTTGTTTAGTATGATATTTGCATAATATTTGTGTCCTGGACATGTACCTGAACTGAATTAATAGCTTACTCAAATCTGAACCCAGACTTCTCAACACAGATGAACAATTTAATAAATGTATATCCCAAAAAGCAGATAGCAGTTCTTAAAGTATTTTTAATTAATTTAGACTTAACACATATACCTAGTATACATAAATGATCCTCATCTTAGCAGAGTGAACCTCCTCTAAAATAAATCCTTGCAAAATTCAAAACCCCATATTATCAAATATTAGAATGATGTACAGTAACATTTGTCTTGCATTACAGAAGTATAATTCCATTAATTCCAGGAAAGATTATGAAATAAGTAGGAAGATTTTGTTTGTTTGTTTAAAATACAACTAATACTCCTCAGCTAGGAGGGAAATAAAAGAGAGAATTTAATTAAATACTGGTCATTAATCCTTTCTGTGCTTCAAAAGCTCAAATGATATCACCTCATTTCATGAAACCTCTGCTATTTTTCTGTTTTCCAGTGACCTTTGCAGATACATGTATAACTGCTAAAGGAGGTAGTGTGCAAAGTTACCATTGCCTGAGCTGTACAGCTCTGACATAGCAATAAGAATTTATAAGATCTCTAAAATCACTAGTGCCTTGAAAACCTCTTTCAAAAGTTAGCAACTTTAAAAGAAATAAGCAAGGGCATCACTGCCTGTACGTGCTCCCATTAATGGTAAGTTGGTGAGATGCATAAAAATACATCTGAGCACCTCACGATCCATAATTAGCATTATTTTTGCAACATACTAGAAAAGTAAAAAAATAGTGTCTGTCTTTTTATAGATGGGGAACAGAGGAACCTGGTATAATTGAGACATATGCTTTAATTAGAGTGGCACAGGCACTGTGTGATAGCAGGCCTATCACAGCTTGTCTGCTGCAGAAATAAAAAATGCAAGTTTCAGAAGAAATGGGCACAAAACTTATGATTGCCTAACTCAAGGACAGCATATCTTCTTCTAGACCAGAGGCAAAAGCTGTAACCCATAATTTGTCTTGTTTCCTTCCACCCCTTGCTGCCTGTTTTGCATGGTTTTACACACCCATTCTCTGTACCCAAATGTATTTATGAGAAGGGAGAGAAGAAATCTGATCCCAAATGTCATCCCCATTTGTCAGAAACTGCCTAACTACCAGGTAACTTACAGGTTTCACTGGGAAGGTTTGACCCAGCCTGAGCTTCTTAACACAGCCTCCAAGGAATCAAAGGTGAAGCCATTAAAGGGCCCATTGTTGCAGTCCTCTTTAAGATTAAACATCTCCCTGTTTAATATGCTGAGTTATACTCACCTAAGCACCAGCATGGAGCTGTTGACACAGTACTAGGGAGTGATTTATCCTGCAGGCTAATCTCTAATGAAATTAATAATTTTAAAATCTATAAATACCGTGTGACTAGACTAACAAGCTATTCACATTACTATTGGAATTCAGCATTTTAAAAGATATATTAATTTTGCATTAATTTTACAGGGGGGGAACCAGAAATGTTTTCTGGGAAAAGCAGGAACAATAAACCTTTCAGTAGAAGCCACTGAAAATGATTCAAATAATATGGCTTTTATGATATATCAAGTATTTCCACTAGAAATTGAACAAGGAGGAAGCATAATGTGAGTGAGGTTGTATCTCTGTCCTCCTAACAGCAATGAAAGGGTCTTATTTATCTTGAGGTTCCAGTACGAGATTTGTTCCCTTTGTGAAGATACAGTTTTCAGGCAAACCTTGTGATTTACACCTCTCATTGAACTCTCCAGCTGACTGCTTACCCAATATTGAATGCATCTAACTCTCCCAGGTAACGCTGGGCAATTTTTTAAGGAAGAAACTTCATGCTCTTGCCTTGTTGAATAAAGGACTGCATTAAAAGAACAAGGGCTCAGGGGCAAATCTAGGCAGGATTATCAGAAACAGACAGGTAGTGTGGCTCACAGCTAACATCAAGGCACTCAGCTGTCACCCCAAGCCTGAAGCCGAAGCCTGGGGCACTGGAAAAGCAAAGCAGACGTCAATCTTGTTCTACCTTTTTTAGAATACAGGAATGAGCAGGTTATAGATTAAAAATGGAGGCAGTCCTTTCTCCCTCTGAACATGGACAGTTTTTGAGGACAATGGGAGAGGAGCTTGGACCTTAGGTATGTTTATTATAGCATATTTATTCAGTTCTTACAATATGTTCCCTGCTGATCAGGACCAAAAGAAAAATAATATAGGCCATACTCATATAAAGAAATTATTATTGTAAATTAATTATCTTCTGAATATTTTCTTTTAAGTTATTAACATTATTAACCAGTCTTTTGGTGTGTTTATATTAGGGCTGTCCTGCTTGCACTGTAACATGCACAGTATGGTATTACTACCACACTAAAAAAAGTTAGACACAAATTTGGAATGTACAAAATGCATGACTTGGTAACCTACAATATTATGAGATCTTTTCCTAAGCAGGAATTTGTATATATCTCTGGCAGTGTAATATTTATATCACCACATTTTGTCAAGCATACATAGTAACATATAAATACTCAATTCAAACAGAAGCATAATCCTTGCAGAAGATCCTACCCTCTATGCTTGTTAGTGCTGTTCCCTAAAGCTCTTTCTTGACAATACAGTACACCTTTAGTGACAATCCGTAGCTTAAGCCATGTGGCTCAGCGATTTTAAACTAGTGAAGATGTGCAAAAAGCCTCTCTGTGCTCTGTTACATAGACCTTGGTTCTGTTAAGAAACTGAATTTATAGTAAGGACCTGTGTTTGCTGGATGTAACGCTCATGCTTGTGACACCACTGATCTCCAGTCAGAGCATGTTGCCTTTTCCACTGCAGTTACCCAGACAGATGAACACACGCATGCAAATTCTGTGGTGCAGTCACGGTTTGTGGTACTCTTTGAAAAACATTCCCTCATTAAGTTGAACCTTGAAGCTCCAACAGCAAAATTTACAATGTTTGGAACAGTTAAAAATGTTGCCCTTCTGTTACAGAAAATAGAGGTAAGCAGGGTGGAATAACCAGGGCACAGGGAAAGGCTCACTCTGTTCCTAAATCTATCTTTCCAAAATTAAGAAAACATTTACAAATAACAAGTATTATGAAGTAGTAGTTAATTCCCTACAAATCAAAATGAAAATGTGAGAAGACAGGGCTTCTTTTTCAGACTCAGAGAAGGATTTACATGCCAAAAAGTACATCTCTGCCTGCTGCTGCCTGCAAGCTTTCTTTCAATTGCATTCTTAGACTGCCATGGTTAGATTATTACTAGCACTGGCTTACGAACAGACTGAATCTCAAAATCATCTGTGACCTATTGCTACAACACCTACAACCTCTAGAACTGGAAAAGACTGAAGAAATTACAGGCTTTATTTCCAGTTTAACAATGTTTTTCCTGTATAATGCCCAGTGCAATTTTTGAAAAAGCATTAACAAAGTATTATTGTCATTGCAGCATTTGCTAAAAAATACATCACAGCGTAGGTGACGATTATTTTTCAAACATAAGGCAAAGCTTGTGGATAAGTATATTATGGCATAATTCCTAATACTGCATTCAACACATGTGATCTGTTCTTTCCTAACCAGTTCATTTATGCAGAGGGTTAACATTTTTCTTGGAATTTGCATCTAAAACAATTGTATAGTAATTAATTTACCTATGAACTTCTTGATAAGAATTGATAAAAGGTTTTAAAATAATCATTCAGGATGATCAAGTCTGGAATTGAAACTCTTGTATTTGGTAGTAACAGTAAAACATTTAAGTACTCACATAATGAATTACCTAGTGACCATGTGGAGCACTGGAGTTGAATACCAAATGGCTTTGCCATGGTTGACAATATCTAAGAATACCAAGATACATAGTTAAGACAGCAGATGCCTGGTGGGCTGCTTAATGGTCAGGGAAAACCTGAGTGATTCAACAATGCTATCTTCTCCTAAAAGTTTGTGACCAATTCATGAAAAATAAACTCTCAGTCAAAATTTGCCAGAGTGACAAATTCCCCAAATTGCCAAAAGGTGGCTTCACTCAATAATTTCTTTAAATGGCTTATGAAATTCTGCTCCCCTCAGAGTTGCAGCACAGGAGAGAATTCCACAGCTACAAATCTCAGCACCTCAGTGCTGGGGAAGTACACTTAAATGCTGGAAGTTGTTCTTCCTCACAATGGGAAGGATAAGTGAAATCTTTGCTTCCTGTTCCCCAGGTTATAGGTATCAAGCTCCAGCTGACCACTGGGAAAATTTCAGAGATCAATTATTCCTCCTGTAATGTTAAGTGCAGGTGTTAGCCAAGAGAAATGTCTCCTGGATGTGCTGACATCACTTTAGCCTGTAGGACTTCTTACAGCATCACCTTCTCAAACAGCACTTTGATCCTCCCACAGTCAAAGTGAGTCAGTGGCCCAGAGTTTGTTGCAGCAGGTCTGCTTCCAAGTGTGAGCCATCAAGAGACACTAAACAGGGTGAGTCATATCAGCTATCTTGATATTGTCACCACCTTTATCAGCTTTACGGCTACCATGAAACACTGATCTTTAGAATGGAAACGATGATAGTTGAAGTCAAGCCAGGGTTAAAAGCTAGTTATTACTGACAAAGGGCCCATAATATCAGCTTTTTCCTTCTTGACAGCATGTCTCTCCAATAACAGCACAAGGAAAGGACCTATTTTTGAATGAATGTACGTGATTATTTTTTTTCTTTGCATGAGTGGAGAACTAAAGCGAAGATGCCTCTCTTGGGCAAGGGCTCGGATCAAATGACCTCTAGAAATCCCTTCCGACATAACATTTTTCTACAACTCTGTGACAGCAATTCTTTCTGTCCTGCATGTCTCCCCTGCTAACTTATGAAGCTACATAAAGTGACTGCATAGGCTCTGGGCATTGGTCTATACAGCAGCTAGTTCAGAGACAAACACTAACCTGTTAGGTGCTGTTTTGAGGTATTTTCACTCACCTTCTAAGTCATCCACCACCCTTCATTTTTTGTGACTGACACCGAAGGAGCCAACCTGGGAAAGGAGAGTAGCTATTGCACAAATCTAAGCGGGCAAAATACACATATTCTACAGCAGCTGTATTTCCCTTCCCTATAAAACCTAGAACATAGCTTTGAATTTACTGGACAGGATAACACTTTTCAGTCAAGAATTAAATATTAGGTTACAGGACATAGGTCTATGAAAGTACCAGTTCACTGCTCAGTCAAAAAATGCAAATCAAATCCCAGAAATCATTTAATACAATCCTTTATTCGCTATGTTCTTTTATAAAAGAGCTGGATTTCTTTTAAAAAAAAAAAAGAGATATGCTTTGTAACTGCAAACAGGGTTTGCTCATTTTCTACTACCTTTCTGAAACCCTGATACCATTGACACAGGAAAGGGTTGCAAATCATTCTATCAATGAAACAGGTGGATAAGCTTACTTGAGGGAGCTTGTCTGCACATGGCACAGGAAGTAATGTCTTTACTTCTGGTGGAGACTGCCCCATTACCATAGTGGCTTCACGTCAATCACTCCTGAGTTTATGCAAGCTTGAGAGTTGCATAAAACTTTGCCCTGTGCAACCAATGTTTTTTTTCTGTGAACCTCTCTATGGGTACCCTTCTGCAGACCAGAAGGAAAGGCACAGAGATCTGTTGCAGGTTGTCAACGATACAGGCAAATCACTACAAAGCATTAGAACACAGGTATTCCAGTGCCTCACACTGTACCTCAACACTTAAATGTGTTTCATTTCCAAGGACTGAGTGCTAGAAACTATAACCACATTTACAGTTGAGAACTTTGGTGGTCTAGCAACAAATGTAGTGACTTGAACCTTGTATGCAGATGGATATCTGTTTTTTCAGATATGCTTCAGAATGAGAATTCAGCTTTTGTTTACATAACTGTAGATCCCCAAAGGTATATTTTAATCTTTAGCTCCTGTTGTGGGTAGGCAAAATTGTTATTATTGCTTCACATTATCTCTCTTTCCTTGGAACAGGATAATGTGGATCTTGGTGACCTGATGTTTTCACTCTGCTACCTTCCAACAGCTGGTAGACTAACTATTACAATAATAAAGGCAAGAAATTTAAAGGCAATGGATATCACAGGAGCATCAGGTAGGAATGAATTTAATGCTCAATGTGGATTTCTGTCCCATTTCCCTCCTAAGACACAGAATTCAGCACTGTCAAATCCCAGAAACTAATTTAAATAAGAGTTCATAGATGACTTTAAATACTAGCAGGGAGCTGCAGAGCTCCCAGAAAGGAGCTACAAAGAAATAGCTGGCTTTACTACATTCAGGAGTTTAAAATAATTATAATTCTCTTGAGAAATATAAGCCACTAATTGTTACACTTTGAATTATATTTAACCATACATCAGAAAATCCCACTGTGTAGAATATTGTCATCTTCTATCTATCCTACAAATCTGTACAAGTAATTAGGCTGTTATAAATAGGCTGATACACAGGCTGTTGTATAAAACAGTCATGTATAACACAGTTCGGTGGATATTTTAATACCCTTTGAGAAGTCGGTACACAACAAGGAGCTTCTTGAACCTAAACTGTTCATTATAAGCAGTCAACCAGGTAAAGCTTTCAAAGCTGCACTGCCTCCCAGGCATTCCATGGTAAAAAAAGAAGCTCAAATTCCAGTCAGGTCCAGGTGACTAATTCTGCAAGCAGGTATGGGCATACAAGAAGACTGCACCCTTCACTTTCCATTTATGTTTGCTTAAAAACAACAAAAGAAAACCAACATTGTTCTTATGATTCACACAGATCCCTACGTGAAGGTTTCTTTAATGTGTGAAGGAAGGCGACTAAAGAAAAGAAAAACTTCCACCAAGAGGAATACCCTTAATCCCGTTTACAATGAAGCCATAGTCTTTGACGTCCCTCCAGAAAACATTGACCAAATTAACTTGTCGATAGCTGTTATGGATTATGACCGGTGAGATACCTGTAGCTGTAAAATAACATCATCTATTGGCTTATAAAATCTTGCACAGTAGATTTGCATCCAGAAACGAAGTTGTCATTCTTTCCCAATAAATGGGAAATTAATGTCATGTTGAGTTTGGTAGAAGACTAAAATTTCTTGGATCATAAGGCAGAATTTCCTTTCTAAATTTTAAAATATAGATTTGCATCCATAACTGACATAACTAAGCTGCATATATGTTTGCCAGAACTGAAATAACTGAACATGTAGTCAGTCCACACACTGATGTTCTGTTTGTGCACAAGTATGCTAACCCCTTAGACACATGCCTCCATTTCTAAAATTGTGGTTTAGAGTTTACTTGTATTTGCAACTAATTACAGAACACAGGCAAAGAACTTTTTACATTCTTCATGCAAAAATAAAAAACAAATGCACACAGACACACAGTGTATGCTGTAATGGGGAAAATACTAAATTATTCTGACTAGTGGGAAATGCAAAGAGCTAACCTACATATTTTATAGTTCATTATATTTTTCAGGCAAGAATTAATTCTAAAAATCCATGATTAATGTTTCTAATGAAATATGTAAATGCTATGGTTCTAAAGGTAAAATTTTAAGAAAAAAATATTATGGAACATTTTCACAGTGTAGGTCACAATGAGGTCATTGGAGTATGTCAAGTAGGCAACGATGCAGAAAGTCTAGGTCGTGACCACTGGAATGAAATGCTCTCATACCCTCGGAAACCCATTGCTCACTGGCACCCTCTTGCAGAGGTAAGACTTTTATTTCTTGCTTCTCTATTATTGTAACTGTGAATATCCTTCCATATGGCATTAGACGTTGGATAAAATTTTATGAACAAAACCAAGATCCACATGCATGCACTAAATCCTACCAAAGGGCTTGGAAACTCTGATATTAAAGTCAAGCATAACACGCAAGTCTGCTCCTTTCAATTTTAAGGAGACAGAAAGTAATTCATGTCTTTAATATATACATGAAAACACCAAACATTATACACTGGATTAAGGGTTTGGTTTTGTTTTTTAAATAAGATCTTGGGTAGCTTTCACTGATAATTGAGATGAAGAAATGGACCTTGTTTACAGAACAACCAAGACCTATTTTTTTTATATATAACAACCTAATTTGACTTCTTCTCTCGTAACAATATAACATCCATGTCACTGGCACATCTCAAGGGATGCCTAACTGCACTGAAAAAAAAAATGTTTAAGTGTCTCTGGAGATCTGAGGCGCTGATAAGAAGCGACACAATCAGAAAAGCTTTTCAAGGTTCCTATGGTTTTTTTGTTTTGTTTTGTTTTGTTTTTTGTCTTTAGGGCCCTATTCAGCAGAAATGTTATGCAGGTCTTCTGCGCTTGGATGGCTGCCGAAGAGGCTTCCTCACCCTTTTAACCTATTCAGCAGAAATTTGGCATTCCTGTTGAACTCTTTCTTAGCCATATCCTCAGGGGCTATTCCACAGAGTCCAGTGGGGTAAAGATGTCCTTTTAATCCCTCTGTCTAATCCTCTCCCCAATACAGGGAATACTAACCCTGATTCATGAGACACAAAAATTCATCAAAGATCTAACTAAATTGCTTCCTAAGAGTTACCATGACTTACTTTTATTATTGCTATCACTGGCTAAAGTCAGGCAGTAATCCCAGTCAAAAGAAACTACTATGTTTATGAACAGCCACAATGTTACCCGCAATGCTGAAAGACAGGAAAGACCATAGTATTCATATGAAGCCACAAACGATGCCATAAGTGCCTAATATACAGAGGCAGGCAGTTCGCAGCCTCTGAGCATACTTTATGCATCAGAGTGCAGCCATGTCACTAGAATGCAACTGAGGAGTTCATCTACTTGGTTGTAAGCACTAACCCTAGGCATTTCCATAAATAATTGTTGGGCAATAGGAACATGCTACAGAATGGCAAAAATACCACAGTCTTGCCCTGTGTCCATAAGTGATTACATTTAATAGTGCGTGGGGACCACAGCAGCACAAGTTTCAGCAGGGAGACCTTTGAGTGCTCACAGGCTCTGTTGCAGTTGGAGTGCACCATGCCTTTTCAGAGCATGGGTGCTGCCAACATGCAAGTATGTTATGAAAGAAGATTAAGCAAAGTAGGGGAGCTCTGCCTATATTTTTGTGCCTTCAGTGACAAGCTAGCTACTGGCTGAAGTGCCACACTTGAAATGACTACCTGGGCATTTGGGAGCTGGGTTTAGAAAACACATTGCCCAGCTCTCAGCTGGAGCCAAGCAGTGATAGGAATGGCTTAACAAAGCACGTAAGGAGTAGTGTAATTGTTACTATTTCCCAGAATACGAGAAGGTCTCTTAGCAGAAGTTGTGTACATCCTTATATCCAACCTGTCTTCCCTCTGATAAATTTTATTGCAGCCAGAGCCCACAATTAGGTTTTGACAGCTCTTCCCTTCCTACAGGCATCCTGTTCTTTTCATACATGCCTGGCTAACTTCTTTAGATTTCATTACTGTGGATTGCTTTTCATGTCACTGAGCTAAACAGAGACATATTTTTTTCCTTCCCAGGAATCAAGTGGGGGAGGGTGTCCAGCGCATCCAGGCTGTGCAGAGAAATATATACACAGCATATCATTTTGGTTCCTGAATCAGGATTAGACTCAGCGAGAGCTTCTGGAACCTCTGTGGCCACAGCCATAGGAACCTGAATATTTGCTGAATAGGACCCTCAGTCTTCTACTATGTGAAGAGCTTTTGGTTTCAAGTAGTGTAATGTTATCCACTTGTAGCATTAATTCTCCAGCTGACACTATTGCTACTGATAGATTATTTGTATGGTCGTAAGCATTACCCAAATTCAAGTCATAATTTCTGTTCATTAGAAAAACCCAGGTTTTACAAGCAACATGATAGCAATGAAAACCAACAAATATGGGAAGCAACAACAAATATGGTACTTGTATTTGTAAAAAAGGTGCAGTATTGTGAATCAATAGCTTTCTAAGTCTTTTTTTTTCAAGAATTATTGTCATCAGACATTTATTTTTTGATGTCAAGTTGCATCCTCCATCTCAGTTGGTGCCTCCTTTCACCTTACATGAAAACAAATTAATATGGTTCTTTGCAGAAATCCTTCAAATCTGAAAAACTGAAAAAAAGTTCTGTTGGGTGAGAACAAGATACATATGGTATTTATAATGACAGTATGTTCTTTTAGAAAGAAGATAACCATCTGTATAACATGGAGGCTGTTAGTCCTCAACCTTTGTAGATGATTTTCCAGTCAATGTTTCTTAGTAGTGTCCATGCTGTTGCAAAAAGTTGGAAGCATATCACAGGTGGCTATGCTCTATCATACTAACAAGCACACACATGTGCGTGCATGTGCACATACACACACAATGTCATTTTAAAATGCTGTTCCAAATATATAGTGCCTGTGAAGACTTTCTTTATTATTTGTAGTAGAATTAACAGGGCTATTTTACATCATGGTATATTGTAAATGCTGTCAAATTCTGACCATTAAAAAAAAAAAATCAAAACACTGAACTCTTTCACATTATATCTATGCCCCCCAAAAAAGACCCCCTGGGATAAATTTTTTCCACTTACTTAGCCATGCATGGAGTTCTCTCTTCCTTCAAACTTTCCTAGAGATAATTTGATTCAAGCTTTTACATGGGGATTTTTATTAAAAAAATGCAAATTCAAAGTATGAGTATTTTATACAATCTAGTTGCCTGCTACGTACTTACAGATAGGGAGCCCTGGTCTTTATATATACGTCAGATAAGTTTATGTGCATACACATTGCTTCGTGTCTTGTATGTGTTGAATGCTCACCAAGCATTTTGGATTTGCAATTTTGCTGACACAAATATTGAAGAAAATATTTGAAATTTTGATCCAAAATCTGCAAAATTAGTTTTATAACCTATCAATTGAGGATATTCCAGAAAATCAGAATTGTTAGTGGGTAAAGCACAGCTTGGCACTTGCAGGAAATCTTGGATCTGTTGTAAATGTGTGCTGCAGCTATAAAGCAGAAGTCCTGTGAGTACAGTGGTTTTCAAAAATCTCATGCCATGCTATGGAGAATACAGCTACCACATACAAGGATACACTTGGCAAAATAAACAACTCTTCAAAACTTGCCCAAGCAAAATTCCAGACGGGTAACTGGGCATTTCCAGAAGAAAAATACGGATATAAGGTTGCCCTGTCAAAACTATTTCACTACACTTTCAACTGAAATTTTATATCAGCAGACCAGTGATAGGATACAACGTTCGTACCTGTTCATGCATGATCCTCACTTTAGGCAAAATCCTGCACTCTTTACCCAGGCTTATCTCCCATGAGTCACATGGGGAGATGGGCATAAGCAAAGAAGGAGGACCTCTTCCTTTGGAATGGAGTTCTTGGATTTCCTGGACAAATCATTATACATGCATCCCTGCCTGGAATGCAGAGCAGGCAGCTGCATGCTTTCCCACTGCAATGTTAGCAACAGTAACTTCTGTAAACAGGAAAACACCTATGCAGAAGGCTCATTTTGTGTCCATGGAAGAGCGCAGAGGCCTTTCTAAGATTTGTCTCTAGCAACTCAAAGGGGCATCAACTGAAAAGTAGTATCATTATAATTGCCGGTGTTTTTTTTTATTTTATTACCATACTCAGTTTATTTATTGCTCAAGGGTCTGGCATGAAGAGTATGATTTTGAACATGGCTCTATTAAAAAAAAAAAAGAAAAGAAAACTCTATTCAGTGAGCATTTAAAGTGGAATCCAGCACACCTCAAAGGCTTAGGGATGAGGAAGAAAAGCTAATTTTTAATTAAATTCTCCTAATTCTTGCTGACTCATGACTTGCAAATGGTTATTCAGGCTGTGGCATTACTATGTGACTTTTACAAATACCTGCCTTATCACTGCAGAGCATACACGGAATGATAGCTATTTTCTGTATTTGGATACAGAATCACCTTTGTATTCCACTTAACCAATGCTATTCCCTAGACCTGAAATATTTTCATGTTATGGTTCTGGTGCGCCAGTAGACTGCTGCTCTCTTTGGACTGTAGTACAATAATAGAACAGCACATTGGAAGGAACAGAGGATATCCTGCTACAAAATCACCTGAGGACCCAGAGAAAACTATGATCCCAATATTGTTCAGCCTTTCTTTTCTGAAATATGATTCTCAGAGGTAAATTAGTAGAAGGCTCACAGGAATAATTTCAAAGCTGCAACCCTCATTTGTTTTCTATTTCCTGAGAATACATAATTACGCTGTATGACAAGTATCGTAATTCTAAAATAGAAAAGGAAATCCCTTAGAAATGCATCTCAGCAAGATTTTAATCCCACTTCACTCATTAACAATGTGCTATTAAACTGTTACTTTTAGTATTCCATAACAAGCCACCATTTCAGATGTTGTTTTATGAAAAAGAAGTGTGTCAATGGGAAAGCCTTCCAAGCTGCTGACACTGAGGCAGAGTATAATGGGCAGTTATGTGATATTCCCATGCCAAAATACTCACAGCACAACCCTTCTGCAGTTGAGCGCTCAAATATTTCTTTATCTGTTTCCACTGAAATCACAAGATATTAAAAGCATTTCTGTTCTCTTTTGTTTCCTTTTTCCCTGTAAATAATCCTGGCAGTGGACAAACACACATGCATCTCAATGTGGGGAAGCAGGCACTATCAGAACAGAAAGCAAACATGGAGCATAAAAGCCCCAGTGCTCAAACTGTTCCTACCAGTCGATGCACACTTCAGCTTTCTATGCCAGCAGATCCATAAAACATCAAAGAAGTACATATGAGAAACTTGTTATATAGAGGTCCAATTTAACTACCAGTAGGGAAACTGCTGGTTCAATTCAAAGTGAGACAACAGGAAAAGGCAATGCAAAAGAGTAAAAATTAAGAGGTTATTTTAGTTCACCCTTCTTGGCTTCAGGGGATAGTTGTTGTTGGGGGGGGGGGTGTTTGTTGGTTTTGCTCTTTGGTTTTTTTGTTTGGTTTGGTTTCATTTCTGTGTTTTTAAAGACCAAACACGGCATGTGGCTATATTAACATGAGCATGCAAAGTTAGAGGTACAAGAGACATATTTACATGTTTATCACCTGGCAACATTCAAGCACTGAGGGGACCTATTTGCCATTGGAAAAAAAAGCTGCAAACTCTCTTTTAGTTTAAAAGTAACAAACAAAGGAGAAACAAACAAGGGAGGGGAGAAAGAGGACTGGAAATGCAGCTGAAAAATCTGTTTGACCCAGTTAGAAATTTATCTGAAATTACTTTATTGTTAATGCATTTTGTTTGAACAGAAAGAAGTGAAAAAAACAGACTAGGCGACTCAATCTGAAATGTCTTCAATTATAAGCTTTCTTCCCTTTAGAACAGTGCATTGTCAAATGATTACATCTCAGTATCAAGTGAGAAAACAATGGCTTTCTTATCTAGAAAGAAAAAAGCATGTAGAGAAAGTAATCCACAATAATGTAGAATTTAATAGAAGCCCTCTGTGCTGGAAAAAACGGCAGCAGGACAGACTTTGTAACAGCATCACCTTGAATCTTGCTATAATTAGTGCAAGGCCTTGCTTGCAACCATAATTCTGTTCTGAAGTGACAGCCTTAGAATATGTGAACCAAGCTAGGCAAGGTGTGAATTATCTTGTAAGGGCACTGCACATTCAAGGCTGAGTAGTTTCAAGAGCTGCGTTTACAGTTAATTTCTAATACAGTGGGTTGGGCAAGGAACTACAGCTGGAAATTCTCCAGGGTCCTGCAGTTCTCTGAAAGGACCTCCATCTCCTTGAAGGTCCGTAAAGAGCACTAATCCAGATGGCAGTGATGGGCACTATTCGGAAAAGGTATCATCAGGACATACCTCAACTGCTGCCCGAACAGAGCACACATGGCACAGAGGTGAAGATGACATGAGGATGTGTAAGCATCAGAGCTGTTTGTTTCTTTGTTTGTTTTGTCTGGGTTTTTTAGTTCCTCCTTCTTTTGCTCAAATGTAGACATTGTAAAACTGGAATGTTTTATTCAGTTGCATGCTGGCCAGCTGTCATTTTTAATACCCATTGCAAAGGTGCGTGAAGAGAGGTGTGTTGTTTTGGTATTCTTTTGTTTTTAATAACACATGAACATTGTACTATACTTTATTATTTCTTGTTCAATAAATAGTCCTGGTATCTCTATGTTTCATGTCTAATTTTGGAGAGTAGAGCCATACCTGTATCAAGGCTCTCTCAATTAGGTGGGCATTTTGTTTGTTTAGTAGAAATAATGCATGATTCCTTTTGCAGTGATGGTTTGAGGGACAAAAAATTTCTTAATTTTATAATACGTATTACAATCTTCTAAACACAAGTAAAAATGTACTGTGATTTATTTATATAAATCTAGTCTGAACAAATAAGTTTTGATCTTAATAAAAACTCTGTAAGAAACTGTGCAATTGTAATTTATTACTATTTTGTATTAATACATTAAAGTTCAATTCATTATTCAGAAAGCCAGCAAACACTTTGGAAATGTTTTAACTCAATTTTTCTCCACAGATGTTGTGTTTTGATAAAATAAATGAGACCAGAGAGACAAAGCTGTTAAAATGACAGTTACTTTACAGTACTCAAACATAATTTGGGGGTTTGGGTACTGAAACATCCTCTTGTTTCACCTCATGGCTGCAATCATCATTATAGAAAGATTTTGAGGGATATCAAACGTGAATATCATCTATACTTAAGAAGAAAATAAAGAAGCTACAGAAGTGCTTCTACCAAGTGACAATGTGTTAAATTATCAAAATTAGTATTTAGCATGGCAAGCTAGCAAAATTAGCAATCCTCCTGTCAACACCTGACATGTAGCTCAGGGAGATTCCCAGGGGTCCCCTGACGGAGCCCAGAAACAAATAGAAAAGAGCACAGATGTATCTGGGATGACCACACAAACTACACCTAAGAAGGCGATACTCTTGTCCTTTTTTCTTGTCTTTTTTTCACATCAACTGAAATTATATATCCATCAGCAAGGGTTGTGCATGACATCTAATTAAGTAAGAGTTTCTCTGTCTCTTTAGGGATAAGCTCAGTCTCTTCTCATTTGGAAGATCTAGCCTACTTGCACATATTCCATTAATAAAGGGCCGCTGATGTACAAAATGTGGCAGAAAACAATAATTTCATTCAACTAAGAAAGAATTGAATATAGTTCTGTTCTCTTCTTGGGACTATTTGATATCACGGACACATGGAAAACAAATGAGAACAGGCCTGTAGTTGATATTATCCTTAATAATGGTAACACCTTTAGGCCTGCATAGACTCCTGTTTTTCTGCATTACATACAGGTACCTGTAAATGGTGCTTCAGACAGCTGGTCAACAAGAGAGATGGAAGATTAACAAAGGACACATGTATAGGCATTTTGTCCCTGGCAAAGAATGTAGTGCTAATTATCCCTCTCTGCCTTTTGCTCTGTCAAAACAGGCCCACACATCTCTCCTTTCAAGACACTTTTCCAGCAGAATCATCCTTTAAGTCTTTATAAGTAGCCTACAGACTTGAAATGAAACTCCATTAAGACTGGGACAGCTGAAAGACTGATTGCAACAGCCTGTTAACGAACTGAAAATGAGAAGCCAAAGGTTGAGAATCCTCACTGAAAAAGCCTAATCAATAGCAAATAAAACATCCCACATAAAGTTAAACCTGAAAAGCCTAGTGATCCTGCACAGCTAATATCCAGTGAGATGAAAATTAAGGGAGATACCTTATTAATAACAAGCTTTACTAGCAGCTGACTATGACTTTCCACAGGGGGAATCCTGGTCAGGACATGCAACAAAGTCTAAAAAGCGCCTAAAGTGACGGAACAGGAGCGTGAGTGCAAAGTGATGTCCCTGAAGAGCTGAAGACATGGGCTGTCTAAGAAATCAGTAACTCAGAAAGTAGCAGAGACGCAGAACAGGGACAAGCCTCTGCATCTAAAGACATGATCAAGTTGGCAAACTTTGTGACTCCAAAAGTAACCTTTCCAGAGAAGGAAATCACATAGTGTCTTGTACCTAAAACTAATTCCATTCATGTCTGACAATATTGTCACTGAAATTTGTCATGGTGGGCCCTAACAGAGATTTCAAATATAAGCAACATGCAAGTTTTTATAAGGCTTGTGGTGTAAATTCTAAGCAAAATAAAAAAATACCTCTCCGCCTTGAAACAGAAATCAGTAGATGATCGGGGTTGAATATTTCCCTTGCATGGGTTGTGCAAATAGGAGGTTCCAACACTCAGAATTGAGAGCCAAAATTGTCCCTTAGTAGTGACAAGAACAAAGTCTATTTCAGGCCACTGTTTTTATCACCCTGATCAGTACTCTAATATTGCCATTTAAACAGCATCAAATAATTCGCTGACTATACTTATGCATTTATCATTTCCAAGTTAATTAACCACACACTTCAATCTGGTCCACCACATCATCCAAAAGGTCATGGCCTTAAACCACTTAATAACTTGCAAATAACATTCAGTGAATCTATTTCCAATACAAGCACAAGTAGGAAAATCTGTAAATGTTCCATAACATTAGATGTGCCTGAACAGACAGTCTGGTCCAAAGAGCCTAACTAAAGCAGCTTTAAAATTAAAAAATCATTTAGAAGTGTGAGAAATGTCAATAAGCCAGTTTAGCAGCCAGAATTCTGTTTCTAGAATGTTACTATAACCATATCATTTATATCTTGGTAACTGAGAGAAAAGCATTCTTAAAACAATAGATTAATACCGTTCGGCTACATTAGGACTCCAAAAAATGAAATCTAATTTTAAAAACACAACAGTTTTGGACCTTTTGAATGACCTTAGCTTTTTTTTTTTTTTTTTTAAAGTGATAGTTCACTACATAAAATCAAAAAATAAATCACTAAATAATATTTGATGAATAATCACATAAATTAGCTTAAAAAACATTGCCAAACTCATCAATCATCTCTTGTATCTTAGTGAAACTCAATTCCAAATATTTACTGTTCTAGTAGAAATACCTCTTCCTTTTTCCAGAAAACAATCTTTTGATAATACTGCTGGTATTTCCTCACTTCAAAACTGCAGCTGTCCAAATATGATGGCATTTTACTTTCAGTTCAAAGTGTTTTAATACATACCACATTTCAGGAAAAGAACATGAGGTATCCAAAAAGTCTTTGCTAAGTCTGGCCCTGGTCCCCTCACCTCAGTTACCCTTGAGGAATCTCACCAGCTTCTAGCTTAGGCAGGTCATGCAACAACATACATAACGGGGAAGTTCAAATAACTTTTTCAAGATATTCTGCTTCATTTTGAATTTCATTACTAAAATCTTACAAATAAATAAATCTTTTAAATCTAATGGAAAAGGAATTTGGGAGCTACAGGAACTGCAAACACCCGTAAGTCTTATGGCTGCACCGGTTAGAAACATAAGTACATTTTTGGTCAATAAATAAGTTTAGGCCATCATAAATGGTAAAAGACTCCCTAAAGGGGTACTATGCATCAAAGACTGCAGAAACCTACCATACACCTGGGATGAGGATTATACGCTGTTCAGTACCACACAGTTCCAGCAGCAGTAATCATGAACAAACATTTTACTGCTCTGGATGGTTTTCTTGTTATTGGTAGCAGGAGCTAAGGTTTTCTGTAGTATTTTCCCAAATGAATTTCTTGCACCTTTACCCAGTTGTTTGTAAATGTCCCAAGACTTCTTCTCTTTCTGTACTACTTGAATGACTTTGAAAGTTAAAGTGGATTGAAACAGAAGGAGTAATTCTTAGTATTATATTGGAGCTGAATCTCCTCCCTGTGAGAAAGGACAGGAAACTATTTCCTCCTCTTATTTTAAATCCACTTTAAATGAAAATTCATTGTTCCAAACACTGCCAAATAATAGGTTGAGCTCACTCAAAAAAACAATTCCTTCCTTTCATCAGGAGCATCTTTAGGTTTGTGTGTGGGGCTCTGCTGAATCGTGTTTTCGTTTCCTCCAATCTGTCTGAGAACTGGAGTGCCATTCTCTCCCACTCCCCTCTCCGGCCTCACCCTGTTCAGGCAGATCAGCACATTTCAGCAAAACCTTCAAAATGTCTGGAGCTTTTCAGACAAGATCTAAGATGCTTTGCCTTGGAAATTCCATTGCAAGTAGGAATAACATCTAAGCTGCATCTGCCGAATAGATTTTCATTTTAATTGTCTACTGTTTTTAATATTATTTTTTTTTTACTTCTGATATCTGCCTTTTCTTCTCCTCCTATTCTTTCCTCAAAACCTTTCCCCCATCATCTTTTCCTTGGTGATTTTTACTAGACAGATGGCTTCAATCATTCTCATTCTTCATATATAAGAAAACTTTCCTGAGCACGTTGATTTCTCCCGCAGTTTTCCGAGTGAGGCCACGTCCAACAGACAAAGCTGGTAATGACGTGTTTCAACCTTTACTCATGTTTCATCTGCTATTACCCACAGCAATAACATTTTCATTAGAAAGGTGTCTATTTTGTCTTCAGGTAACAGATCAAAAGTGTAGGGACATAAGGGCTGCTATAGAATGTCAGAACGTGGTAGGATAAATTGCTAGATTGAAATGTAATGAGTTAATAGTAACAGCCAGGCCTGAACCACTTCTGATGAATGTTGCAAAATCCAAGGTGACAGCAAATCACAAAATCAATAGCTACTCGTGTCTGTTCCTAAAGACATCAAACATTTGTCAATACATGTGAAGTCTGAAAAAGTACATTAATAAAATATTTCAGGCCAAAACATTGCCTGAAATGTCAGAGCATTCTGACACTTGTCCAAAGTAATGTTCAGGAGCACAGAAAGCAAACAGACAGGTGAGAGAGCTTTGTTTAGAAAAGGTGTTACCACAGGATTCAGGTGAACTGACATAATACTTATGCTATCCAACTGCCCAAATAACAATTAATTGAGAAACACCTTCTAGAAGTTTTATTTAAACCAAAGGCATAGCAAACTTCTAATGTTACTGTCCTTAAGAGAAAGGACCTCTAAAGAAAGGAGATTTGGATTTACTGCTCTATATTAATTTCCTTTCTCCTTTGCCACATCCTGCACCTTCTATGAACTGTTTCAAAAAGGGTAATAACATGAGACAAAGCAAAAAAAGCCTGAAATCTCTAAATCATTATTTGTTTGGGATGCTTGAGTAAAAAGCCCATTTCAGGGGGTAAGATGAGTCAGCAGCTCTTCAATGTGTAAGGAATGCAAAACATCATGCATTTAGTACTAATGATTGGTAGTTACTCATAGAAGTAAAAGAATTAGCTCATTTTCTGTTCTGCTGTCAAGACTGCAATACACATCATTTTAGGTATATCCTGAATAACTTCTTGAAAACATGCATGGAAACAGCAATATGCATGCCCATATGCCATACAAAAAGAACGCCCCATATGTACATCAGAGAAATATTCGGGTACATAGCAAGCCATGGAAAACAGAAACAGGGAGCCCCAAGTCAGGAAGACTGACAAAACTATACCTCCTGTATTTAATGAGAAACAGCAAACCAGCTTACAACCACCATTGCCCTTCTCTCCTAAATAGGTTTCCTGTTGGAATATAAATATAGTTTCAGACCTTTGCTTACATGTCCTGTCATTTAGTCCTTTGTTTTACGGATAGAAACATATTGCTATAAAGAAAAAATGCATCTTGGTAGTTTCTTTCTACATCATTCAGAGCAGCAGATGACAATCAAGCGGGATATAGGAGTGGAAGAAAATCTTCCTATCATCTCCTTAGTGGCTGGCATGTTGGATTAGCTTCTCCTCAATTCTTTCCCATGTAGAATAAGCCAATAGAAGGGAAGAAATTTAAAGCCAATCCCGCATGAGCTGACTCTATGATCAGCCTCAACAGCATAAAAACTACCTGTCTTTTAAGTTCATAACAATTTTCTATAGCACATTCTGAGAGAATTCTCCTACATGGCTCTCCAGAACACAGATTTCACTTTTCTTGTCCTGCACTCAAAGCACTAGGTATAAATAAGCTGCTAGAAAGGAAGGATGAAAGTACCTTGGTATATCATCTCCATTTTATATACAGAGTGCAGGAGCACAGAGAAAATAATATTAACATATTCATTCAGGTGCCAATTCAAAATTTAAGGGTGCGGGTTTGTAATAATAAGCATCTTGGAGCAGGATATTTCCTCAAAATAGAGTTCTGAACAGGCCCAGACACTATGCTAAGAATTCCGTATGCTCCCTCTAAGGAAAGCGCTCTGGACACAGACACAATACAAGACATGATAAATCATGAAATTTGCAACATCAATGACTTGCTTAGCATTGTATAGGAACTCTTTGGGAAAAGCAGGCACAGAGCACCCAAGTTACTGCCTTCAGCCAGGAAACCCTCCTTTCTCTTTGGAGAATTTTCAGCCTGATATACCATAGCCTTCCTGCTGCCTCAACAAATGAGGAAACAGTCTAATAGACAACTGATTACCCTTCGTTATTCCAGGGAATGCAGTCTGCTTTGAATATGGCAGGAGCATGGGGAGCAGAGGTAGAGTATGACATTATCTTGTTTCTAAACTGCATTATGTCTCTTACACAGACTCTCCTAACATAGTATTACAGGAATGGCTTTCACAGTGTGTTAACAAGCCTCAATTTTTATCGGGAAACAATTCACCCTGACTCTTCCAAGCCCCCAAATACTGACACACAGTGATTTTTATGCAACACAGTCTGCAAATGAAACCTGAGGGGTTTGACCCAGAAGATTCAACACAAAACTTAAAAGAAATAATTCCACCAAAACCACTGCATGCTCCATGACAGTGAACCCGGGTAGAGATTATTATAATCATATATATAGTACTCTCATACCAATTCATGTATCTATGCATGATGCCACATTACCTTAAGTGACTTTAATTCATCTTTCTGCCTTAAGTGCTCCAACAGTGGTTTTGTGTTCATTTTGAATTTCAAAATAAGTACCATGGGTGTGCTGCAGACTGTGCCTAAAATAGCATCTGGTTTGTAATTACTATCTGAGACCTAAATTACAAAAACCTGTAGCTCCGTGAAAAGATATAATTATCAAAAAGATCTTGTATGCATAGTTAGTCTGCATGCTCAACCATCAATTAAATCATTACCATCTAATCCTGCTCATAAATAAAATTTCACAGATTCCCAAATTCCTGAACCTACAAAAATTTGTTTCCAAGTGAAAAATTACCACATTTATTGAGTGACTAAAGAAAAACATACTTCTTCTATGGAGATCAGGGCTGTAAGCAGAGCCTTTTATCTCTTTTCTCAATGCAAGGACACACAATTGCCAAGTTGCTAACTGAGGAGTAAAATCAAGTATTGTTTATCCACTGCAGTTAGGTGGGATAAAGGCCAATTCAGCTCAAACTCATGGGCAGTGCTGAGTTTTGTAGGGTACCACACAAATCCCAGCTGCATCTGTCTGGCAGCATAGCTTTTTTACTCCAGAATTTTGTGCAGATTTCCCAGTTTCTACTTTCACTAATGTCAATCTTTTTTTCCTGCAACTAGCCACACACATCTGACACTCAATAAAATATTTGAGCCCACT
Organism: Buteo buteo; assembly: GCF_964188355.1. Taxonomy (NCBI): domain Eukaryota; kingdom Metazoa; phylum Chordata; class Aves; order Accipitriformes; family Accipitridae; genus Buteo; species Buteo buteo. Next base: position 21,197,777 of record NC_134186.1, on the reverse strand, counting down.
TCTTCATTCTGATATGCTTACAAAAGTAACAGGACAGCAGAACTGTAGCAGAAACATACATCATCTTTGTGGTGCCCAGGGCTGTGTGTCAGACAAATGCAAAGGACTGGTATATATCTGAAGAATCTAAAAAATATGCTTGGTCTTTTGCTGATCTTCTTCCACGTACTTCCACAATTTCTATGCCAAATGTGAGAGCTCAAAACCAGCATAATGCCAGGAATGCTCTGCAGGGAGTCAGCGGAGAACTCAGTGTTCCCTTTTGGGGAACTTGTGGAAAGAACCATAAGACTAGAGCAGGTGGAGGAGGCATTTATGGTTCTCTGATGGGCCTTTAAAGCCTCCACACCACTTTCACTGCCTTGAAGCTGCTGGGAAAGCTGTGAGACCTTTTTTTCCCAATTTTTTCCCTTATGCCACAATGTCTTAAATACAGATCATCTCTGACACAAAGACTTCTTTCTCTCCAATGTAAAGAATTCTTCACCCCGTTACTGATGGCCAAGGAAGGTATCTAGAAAGGTAACTATTATCCCAATTCCCATAGTGTCATTCTACTGACTAATTTTCCTGCAATTAGATTGTAGCAAGAAACCTGTCAAAAAATTTCAACTATGCCAACATTTTATTAATTCACTTAAGATAAATCTAGCTACTTTCTTTACTTTTTAACAGCATGAGAAAGAGAGCCTGGAAAGTCAGCCGGCCAACTGGTCTGGATTTTCAGCTACCTAACCTATATTGTACCACTAAGGGAGAAGAATAATTATAAAAGATCGCATTGTTGAAGTCACTAAATTTCTGTTGTCTGTCAGCTGGCAAAACTGCTTTATTGTTACAAAGCTACATCAACAGAAACCAGGGACTACATATTTATCTTTGCAGAAATATTAATCTGATCCATTTTACTACTTACATCAAATGTTCTCCAGCGATCTGCCTAGATACTTGAAAAACACACCTCTCAACAACAGAAATGTGAACAGAAATCAGTCATAGATTTACTTCTAAAAGCAGCAGTAAACTAACGCTCACTTCCTATGTGTAGCCTGGCCCATGCTAAAAAGAACTGACAATTTCATTTACAGCTGAGTCCTCATTTAGTAAGAGATCAAAAAGCTTCAGGACTATTTCTAACTTCACATGATCATTATTATTATTCAGTGCTTATGTTCTGGTAATTCTGAGAGGCCTACCATGTTAGGCATTACAAAAATGCCTAACTTCTTTTCAGAGCACTAGTTGAAGAAACAATGCACCAAACAACTGGAAAGTGAGTGAGAGAGTGAGGTTTGGATAACACAAATAGGAAGAGACACTGGCTACTTACATGCACACAGAGAAAGGACTTAGACTGCAATTTTAACTTCTATGGTATGGCCAAGAACCACCTAACTCTGGATCATTTTTCAGGGGACAAGAATGTCTGCATATCGGCCTGCACCATCAGTGGCCATTAATACTCATGAACCATGGATCTGAGATGCCTAGTCCTTTTAATTTGAGTCACTCTGAGATACTCACCCAAAAGCTGATAAAATGGCTGGGATTATGGTTGTGGTTTTTTGTGGTTGTTTTTTTTTTTTTAATTATATCCATCACTTGTGCTGTGCATGGGTGTTTTGTTTTCTTTTTCTTTTATTTTTCCTCTAGATCTACAAATAGAAAGTTTCAGCTTGTTACAGTTCTGTTTACTTCAGGATCTCCTGCACATTCAGACAAAGATCACTGACTAGGAACCCTCTGTGAAGAGTCCAAAGCTGGGCACTCAGAACATCAACAGGTTTCCTCTCCACTCATTTTTTTTCCAAACTGTGATTAATTCTTCTAGGATTGGCTATTGATGATAAAAGTAATAATAGCAGTAACATTTTTGGCCTTTCAAATCTGAAGCATCTGAGTGCTCCCACAACATATATATATGTGGCATCACTGAAGGGGACTAGCATTCTGGCAGAATTCACTAGGCACAACAACAGCAGGGACACAAAGTAATGCCCCATTTCCAGTAAGTACCAGAAATACAGACATCTTGGGGCTTTGCAGTACTTCCTTTGGTCGATTTTTAACTATTAATCACAACCTTTATTTGCTAGGGAATCCTATAAACAAATTCTCTTTAATGTTATCTTTTTTAATTACATCAGTCATAAATCCATTTTCAAGTCCTTGGTGTCATGAGTGATGGACATCATTACTGATTATGTAGAGGATACTGAACAAATCAAACCAACGAAGGTGACCTTTTTCCATCATGCATCCTCATGTTATTCACCATGTCTCTGGAAAAAGCCTTGTACTACATCTCCGAAAGACAAAGATTTGGGGTTTGCTGAACTGGATGAATGAATTCCAGCATGACTTTAGACAAATGAATGCAATCTGATATATGAGTATTATGCCTTCAGTCCCTGACACTACCTACTCTGGGCATTCCTTTTCTGTGCCATGATTTCTATTCTGGAAATAAAAGCTAAATTAATTTCCTTTAACCCAATAAAATTAAAAAAACACAGGACATATCCTGGGAAGTAGTAAGAAAAGTACCGTGTAGGTCTGTTTCTCACCTCCGAAATAATCTTACTCCATTCATACTTTTACAAGTAATTTCCTCCTTCCTCTGCCTCCCTGTAACTCCTTTGGCTGCACATACTTAGGTTTTCCCTGGGTATGCATATTTTCCATTAGAAGAGTATTTCTCCTACAGACACATAGAATTTATCCCAAATCTGTCCCACTAATCATGTCTTCTCTAGCAAAATGTATTTCAAAGGATCAACCAGTTTTCTTTATCTTCTCAGCAAGAAGTAATGTTGCCCTTGTTCCTGCCTACTGCATCAGAAAAGGTCCCTGAGAATAACACCTTTATAGGATGAATTTTGCATGGCTCATTCATACAAATGTGAACATTCATACAAGTTCATATGAATGTGTTTGAAGCTCTAAGCCTTAAACATAACCATGGAAATGAAGATCAATGAGAGATCATTTCCAAGACGCACAGCTGCGAGTCTTTTTCTAGTATTTCCTATCACTGAAACTGGATGTTAGATATGTCTCTAAGTTTAGCTCCAGATTTAAGACTATCCATAAAAGTTCTTAGGTATTTATACTAAGGTCAGACCCAGTACTGCCTCACAGCTCTGTCCACAACTTCAGCTGGAATTTCATTAGATGCTTTTGCTTCTATCCGGATGATGAAGTGGACAGGGTGACAGTAATGGAACAAGAACACAGGCTTGTATTCCTTCATTTATGATGCTGGTTTATGCAAGTCTATAAGTCATCAACCCATGCCTTAACTTCCCTCTCTGTAAATCAGGGATAAATATTTTCACCTGTGAAATATAGCAAGCTGTGTAAATGGCAAGGGCTACAGTAGCTGGGTGACAGTTTATTCTACAATTAATCAAAAAAATGTTATTTTTGCTTTATTAATCTAAATTATTCCTGAAACTAATTCAGAGAAAATGGAGACAGATTTTTAATAACGCACCATTATGTGTTCCCAATTCTAAATAAGCCACCATTAAATTTCAAAAAGCATTTGAAAAGGAAACATTTACAACACATAATAAACATTATTTAAGAAATTGTAAACTTCAAAATTTTTTACAGGTGTGATCAACCAAATTGCTGGCTATGTCAAAGGACAGTAATAGTAGAAATCATTAAAATACTTGTAAACTTTTAAAAAAACCCAAAATGTTTTATTACAGAATTTTTGTTATTTAATGTTATTTCCTAAATTAGCTCTTAATTTTTGAACAAGCTCTGCTGGTATGCAGTCAATTAAATATGACTTCAGTAATTAATGTGAAAATATTCAAGCTAAGTTACAGTTAAAATGAAATAGTAAAATGTGCCATAGCTTGTAATTTTTCTGAAGTAACAACAATTTCTTCTGCTTCAGATCTTTTAACATATCATTGCATAGCTATTTGCCTCTTTTCAGCATATGCAGTTATTTGGCATCAAATGACAAATACAACATTTGACAGTTATGAAGGGTGTTGTAATGAGTGATCACTTTTGAAGTTTCATGAAAACAGCCTCTTTGGACTTAAGATGATGCACACTTCACAGTGGGATGCTAATTGAAGGTGAGTCAAACCAGCCAGGCATAAAGTAGATTTTGTAATAATGGTAGATATTACCTAGCTATAACCAGATGCTGTGAAGAAAATGTGAACTTCTGATCTGAATCAATGGTCATGCTCTTTTATAATTGTAGTAGATAGTAGAGAAATAAAAATTGTATATAGGATCTACAAGTCCTTTGTTAGCTGGGGGTTTCAAACATACCAGCTGCCACCTCCCAAAAGATTACAAAGCCACTAACTAATGTGGTAATGGGTTAGACTATAACATAATAACGGGTTATGTGAGGAGAGTGTGGTGATAACGTCCATTTTTCAGAAATTTGCAGGGAAGAAATGGAGTGAAATGGAGTGGCTGAAAAGGTGAAAGAATAAAAAAAATTACAGTCAAGGTTCTCTCTGTTAACTGGAAGAGTCAAGCCCATGTTCTGGTCCATTATCTGGTCCAAGCTGTTTCTGTATTTTATTCATTGTCTTTTTCGTATAAAATATAACTAGATATCCAGGTCTTCTTCAGCCACTGATTCTCCACATGTAATTTTGACAAGTCACTTAAAACCTTGTTATCTCACAGATCTAATGTTTTTGCAAACCTCACATAAATATCTTAATAGAGAAAAAATATTCAAAAATGCAGCTTTGGATTTAGGCACCTAAATTCCACCCAAATGCCTACTTCATGCCTTTAAATCCATTCTGTTCGTTAGTGACACAAAACATCACAATTTTTTTCATCATTGTTGCATGTTAAGCATTTTTCCTTGAAATCAAGGTAGAACCAAGACACTGAATGAGGATTTCAGCTTTCACTTAGTTTCTGAGAAGGTATCTAAAGAAATCTGAGCGTTCAGAAACGAAAGAGTAAATTAACCCATCCATATTAGTTAATTCTAGACTTCAAGTGATTTTCATGTGATCTTCACATGATCTATGATTTTTGAATTTGTGACTGTCTAATAAACTTCGGCTTTCCTGTTTGCATAGTTTTAACTATCCAGTGAGTGTGGAGCTCTCACAGGGAATTCCATGGTGCTCTCAGGCTGGGCTGTAACCTTGTCGCAGTCATAACTTTGAAATGGCAAGTTCTTTGAAATGGCAGAATTAGAGCTTTTCTTTCATAGTTAGTTTTTGGAGACCTTCTGGCCACCCGCTGAGAAACTGAAAAACCACAAAGTGCTACTGACTCCATGTAGTTTCTGAAGGAAGCTTTCCATTATCTTTGCTAGAAGGCCTTTAGTCCAGACTAACATGGAGCCTCTGTCTTTCAAACAACTGTTGCTGTTTCCTAATTGCAGTTAACAGTCCCTGTTAGAGATTTACATTCTGTTTCAGAGCACTGAGTTTGAATGATACCGTCCTTTGTTTTGCATATAATCTACCATATGAAGGCATTAGCACAGTCCCTCAGTAACTCATTAAAACATTTTAGTCAAGTTTTAGTGCCCTTTTCATGCAAACAATGACTGCATGTTGCTCTCTCATAAAAAAAAACAAACAAGCAAACAAACACCCCGCCCCCCCAATTGTTTTAAATAGGCTCCAACTTCTTGAAAGAGTAATCTAGTGTATCCTCATTTAATTCAAGCAAAACCAGCTTTCTGGCCTATTCTTGCACTCACTTACACTACTGGGAATATTACCATTGACTGCAGTGAGGAAAAAGAATACCTAGTTTAATATACGCTTCAGTTTATAAAATATCAAGTCAACAATTTGCTTAACATGGTGCATATCTGTTCATTTATTTTTATACATAAATTACAAGGACCTGACCATATAGGGCAGACAGAGCTAGGACATTAACAAAAGACTGCAGTGCTTCTTTTTGTTCAGTATTAAAATCTAAATCCTTGTTTAAGGATATTATTAACTTGGTATTACTAACTTGGTAGTGTGCAAGCCATCCTTTTTGGAGGGATATGTTGCACTTGCAGATGCCAGAACAGAAGTAGAATGACTGGATGGTGGCAAAGGAAAGTATTAATAGTCTGTCAGATCCATCATGAACCACAGGCAATTCCTGCCACCTCACATTTTTAGCCATTCAACATCTATATTGTTGCCTCAGCCCATCAGAGACTGGAATGACAGTGTTCAACAACAAATTAATAACCTTCCCAAGGGCTTATCATTGACAAATTAGCAAATGTGACTTACCATGTAATCTAATGAAAACAGCCCTGTTATTATTAAGCAGTCATTCTACAATTAACTCACTTGCGTTTTCAACGAGTTACACTGCAATCATATGAAGACTATACTGCAGAACCTTCTTGTCTATTTATCCCACTGATAACATATTATTAAATGGAAACATTTTGCCCATATCTTGCCAAGCCAGTCCATGGACACCACTGAAGGAGCGGTAATTAATACTGCTAATGATTCTTCTTACTAGCCTGATTATCTCCTTATAAAACCCCTTATCTTCTTGACCTTTCTGCATCAGAAGACCCCAGGTGAGGAGGCTGAGAATTTTCTCTATCAGAATTCCTTTCAAAGCAAAATTAACAGGTTTTGCTGATTCAGTGTGCTTCCATTTTTGGTGCCCAGCTGGGAATATACTTAGGGGAAGAGATAAATATAATTTGCAACAAGGGCTTAGCACAAGTCCCTTTGCAACACAAGAATGTAGACACTCAAGGTTACTCATCACTTCTGAAAATCTTGTCCCATCTGAGTGCAACAAATTCAGGGGCATGATTTTAAACACCTCCTGTTGCTCAAAACATTTTACAACTATCTAGCTGTCTGTCTATATTATATATAAACAGTATTTATTTTATATATTTCCCAGTTATTCAAGAGATCATGAGTAAAAAATATCTAAGTGTTGAGCTTATGCAACACATGCCATAATAAATACACCCCCAGCTTTAAGCCTTGTTTAGTTTTACAAGGCTTTGCTATTAAGGGATTTTGTTTTGTCCCAGTGTGCTTTCTCCTTATATCAATTTCAGAATGGTCTTACCGCTTATCTTTTCTTTTCTACATTGATGGCAGTCTTTTTAACTTTGAACAACATCATCAGAGTAGTAATCAATGTTCTGCTGAAACTCCAGGGATTCAACAGATACTCTTAAACCATATTACTCAGAGGCTCCTGCCCACAATTTGGAATAAATGTCTGTATTTGAAGAAAGCAAATATCATGTAAACTATGTCTGTGATTCTTCATCATATGGAGAAAAATTTCACTTCAAATAATGAATCAGAAAGTAAAGCAGCGAAAGAGCTGGAAAGAAAAAAAAGAGACAACGGCAAGAGAGAGAGAAGAGAATACAATGGAAAAAATGAGACAGGACTAGAATTAAAGGCAATGATGTAGAAAAAATCCTGACAACTTCAATGGGTTGTCAAAAAAGATCTCCAAAGGCTCCAAAACAAATGAAACAAAAAAGCTGAGCCATATACATATATATAGAAATGAAAATGGAGCAAAGTATCTCTACCTAATAAACTAAAAATGGTGTTTATGAAATGCTGCATTAGTTTATCACATCTGCAGCCTGTATTGGTTCTAAAGATGAACCTGCACCAAAATGTCTTCAGTCTGTTTCTCCTGGAAAAATTTCTTACCTTCCATGGTCTCTGATGCTAAGAAACCATAATAATGTTATGCTTTCCATCTTTCTTGGATACAGTTGAGTTGATTAATTACTCCATTTAACTGCACTACACACAGTACATGTGCATGCATGTGAACGCACGTGTATGTGTGGCTTCTTCCCATGCTGGTGAGCAGGAAGAATATGCTTTCTTAATATTACCAGTTGTAATTAATATATGTACAATACCAAAGAAGAACATTTCAGAAGAAGTGAAAAGTGCAAATCATGTATTGAGGACTCTGTGGTGGTCCTTAAACCCTGACCTACATCAGGACGATGTGACACCATCAAAGGAATGTGGGATCGACTGAGTCTTCTGATACTTCATTACATCCTCAGGCATATCAGAAGGAATACACTTGTTTCTTTACCCAAGAGAATGCTTATTTCTCTGATAATCACATCTGCTTTTATGTGTCCCTATAGTACAAAATAACCAACCCCAGGTAGATTTAAATTACCAGATGATGTTTGTAACCAATGGAAAAACAATACAGGTTATTTTCCATTACCTTTCTACAGAAATTTAGCTTTAAAAGACAAGATCAGGTATAGTTTAAAAGGGAATTGATATATGTGCTAAATGACTGAAGCCATGCTAAAAGTCTTTCAATATTAGCCCTGTGTCTATGTATATTTGTAGTCACACACACACTGTACCATACCCAATATTGGGAAAAAAGTTATTAGAAAAGCTCTTTTTCCACAGTAATTGTCACCCATGAAAAGTGCTAAAAAAACAGCCATAAAAAGCAATCTGTTTCTGTGAGTTCTGTGTTTTCTTTCCTTCCCCTTCCCTACCCTTTTTTTTAATTAAGGTCTTTTTATGGAAACTAGATTTTTTTTCTTATGAGTTAATCTATTGCTACTGCTCCTTCCCTATCTTTGGTTGCAATTCCTATGTTACATGGTATTTCTGCACCCATGAATTGTATGGGGTAGCAGCAATAAAACTGAAGGTCCAGCAGGGGTTCTGTTTCCAAGCTAACATCCAGATGTTACCACATAACTACATTTCTTCCATAAACTTCCTCTTATACTTGACATTAAGAAGTCCCTTTATTTTAAGGTTATAAGTCAATTGATGGTAATCATACAGATTATCTCATCATTTTAGTATGTGGACAAAAGGAATGGAAAACTAATAAAATTATGAAGAAAAGAAATTGTACTGCTTTGTCCTCTGTTTTCTGCATTTTCCTCTGTTTCCACCTTTTAAAACCTCCCACAATTACTGCCCTAAAGTTTAGTGCTGTACTGATAAACAGGGTCAATATAGCACTAGTCAATAAAATGAGGTAGATACTGCATGTGAGATCTACTACTTTGACGTTTGTGACAGCAAAACTTTTTGAATTTTGCTTGTATTCAAGCTCTTTACAAAAATAAAAGAACACCAACCTATGTTAGGCATTACTGACACAACATTTTTGCGTTTTTGTTTGGTTTTTTTTCTTAAACTGACTTTGAGACTTTCAACAGTTAAGGGCACCTTGGGCCCTAGGCAAGTTATACAAAGACGTCCAGACCATGAATATTACCAAATGAGTGCTAATTAACTGTTTGTTTGTTTTTGTTCCACATAAGTTTTTGCTTAGGAAAAAAAGGAGGTTATATTCTTATTTAAGATCATTTTAATTTATTCAGTATCTCTAACACAAATCCAATTATTTTATATTTATATTATTGGTCAATGATAATTGCTTCTTGTGCCCTTCATGTTTATGTTTTAATTGGTATCTAAATTCTTAATTTGAAACATCCTATCTGATACAAATATTACTTAAGAAAGAGAAATTTCCACCGACTACTCAACTTCTATTCATTTCAAATTAAGCCTAGAGGGCTCAAAACAATGTAAGAGCTACACTCAAAATACTTACTGAAGTCAATGTTTGTGTTTCTGAGACTGGACTTTCGCCAAAGGAGTTAAAATTGCTATTAGGAGAGTATTATGCATTCTCGAATGCTTTTCATTTTCCTTTCTGTTTTATACAGTTTCATTCTTTCTTTCTTTTTGGAAATATCCTCTATAATATAAGGGACAAAACCCAGCATTTCTGTAGATGTAGAATCCATTAGGATTGCTAAAAATATCTGAAATGGATATTACTATTAATTATGAAGGCAGAATCTCTATTGTTATCTTGTGCCATAGGAGCACTGAGAACACACCAGAAAGCAGCCAGATTGTTCCTCCCAGGTTTTCTATCTGCAGAGATCAGTCTTTAGGAGGCATATAGTTAGTATTATGATTTCTACAATTACCTATCTGACAAATAGTGTGCAATTCCCCTGTTCTCTTTGAGCTTCATCATGAGGCTCAAAAGCTCCTAAAGCAGATCACGTTTTATTTTTCTGATAAAAGCAAAAGCTGAAGCCTTAGCTCTGAATGCTCCTGATCTAAAGGAAGACTGTAGAGATGGAGATGTCAAATATAAGAAATGTCATTGGTAATAAATAAGGCATATGAACAAATCACAATTAGATTAAGTAGATCACCTGAGAGTCTCAAGCAGGGACTGTTGTTTGTTATATATTTGTAATATTCCTAGAACATTAGAGCTCATGTCTTTGGTGATATTAAATGGAAACATTAAGTAAATACTACCAAGGCTACTGCTACTAGGTTTTAGAAAAAGCAGTGCCATTATGAATGGTACGCATTCACTCCATAGCATGTTCTTGCTTATTACTGCTATTAGAAAAACAAATCAAAAAAGACTATAATAAACATGTTTTAAGCCAATACTTTTCTCTCCTGCCAACTGTTTAACAACTAGTTTGTGTTCAGTTTCACACATTTATAACTATGTTATATGTGCAAATGAAAACCACAAGCAATATGTTTAGCTGCTTTAATAGAAGTATTGTAATCAACTGACATTGAGGCATACACAATGCATGTTTAATTCTGCCTTCCACTATATTTCTCTAGCTCTAGCACAGGAGACTGAAATTTCTTATTAGTACAAGCTAGAATATAGACTGGCAGTTTGTTATCATCAAGTTCCTATTGATAAATGAATTATTACTATTACACAGTTGGGGGAAGGGTGTTTGTATATTTTCCATAAAAACAAATTACAAATTCTTTATAGATGTGATCATTACTGGATGATTACCCTGGGCCAACAATTTATTCTCTCTAAAGTGCTTTGGAACTGCTTCGGAACTGCTTCCTCTATATTAGGTATCTGAAGTGTGTTATTTTTGGTCAAGGTCACACAGCAGTTTCACTGTTCCATGATTTATTAAAGGTTAATTTAAACAGTAGGAAATGTTCTTAAAAATATTCCTCACTGATGCATCTAAACACTACCACAACAATAGCAGCAGGATTAGTCATCACCATGCTGGTCTCATAATTCTCAGGGAGAGGGTGAAGAAGGCAGAATGGGACACTGAGAGGACAGACTTCAATTCGATAAAGCATCTAAATAAGTGCTTACATTTAAGCCTGTCATTAGAGTGGAGTTTTACTCACACAAACTTTAAACTCAAAGCTTTGAAGGAAACAAACCTCTCAGTAAATACGTAAGCAAGAATCTGAAAAATCAAATGGACAAAATTTGAAAAAAAATAATATATATATACCTTTTTGAAAAGTATCATAAAACTGTAGAAATAGGTGTAGAGGGGACCCCACAAGGTCAAAAAGGTCTCTTGCTTATCCTTATTTATACAAGGGAATCAACCGTACCTAAAACATCCTTGACAGATGTTTGCCCAGAACTGCTCACAGGTCTCACTACCACTGCTTCCCCAAACTGATTACTGAATTCAGTTGAGTCCTGCTATGAGCTCCAGAACCATTACAAGACTAGGAGTCACTCTCAGTTATCGCTCTTCATTCAGTTCACAGTCCCTTCCAGAAGACCACACACAGAAGATATAAACCTTCCCAACCACTTTAAGGTCACATATGAGTTATGTTGGCACAAATTTTAGCTGTGAGGTAAAAGTACAGGTACTAACAGCTGGGCAAAAGCTCTCCAACCATGCCTTTGTCAAATATGAAGAAATCCAATTAGGTAGCCCTAGCAAAAATACTGTGTTGACAAAAATGAGCAGGAAGCCAGAACTCAAATTGCTGAGTAGCTCTCTAGAATGACTGCAACTACAAAAGCTGTGCAGGTGACTGAAATAGCCACAGTCTTGGTATCATTAGCATAAATAAACACTAATGGGCAAGAACTGACATTGGCAAAATATTTCCAGAAAGCAAGTTGGTTAGTATTCACTAAGAGTGAAAACCTTTGAGCTATAATTCATCTCTTTTCAAAAGTGCAGATGTTGCAGTGTTTTGCAAAAACAAATCATTAATACCACCTATAGATGCAGAAACTGAGTTAGAGAGGTGAAATGAATTGTCTGCAGTCATTCAGCAAGTTTGTTTGGAAGGCAAATATACTCTAGGTGTTCATCTCCCAAATATGCCAGCCTGAACATCGGAGAGAGATTTTGCAGGTTAGTATTCACTCTCAGTAACTGAGTTCCCTTTTCAATTTCAGTATATTAGTCCTAATTCTGTGCCAGTTTAGTGAAATAGTCAGGTAACAATCATATGATATGGATTGAAAAAGAAAAAGAATCTGGTTCATCATGCTCAGATTTGGTTTTGATGTCAATCGCTATCACAGCTGTGATACCTCTGCTAAATTAACATGAAAATTGCACACAAATGAATAATCTGCTGAAATGCCACTACAATAATGTAAGAAAATATGAAATAATTTTCTTTATTATCAAATAAGTATTTTGCAGTGCAAAAATAAGATGTAATAATGACTTGATTATAAAAATCTAGTTAAGATCAGAAATCACAACTGTAATATCTGCACTAGGGGAAATACTACAAAAGGAAAAGCTGCTGACTATCAAACTTATCCAATGTTAGGTTTTTCCTTATACCCAATAGTATGCAAAGTATGAAGCATAAACACTTTTCTAAATAAAAAAGTAAAGAACAGTTGCCATGGAGACATCATGAGTTGCCTTGGGGCTTGAGGAAACACAATTAGCCTGCGAGATGGCTTTCAAACACTTTAATTTGAACCTTTTGGAGTTTCAGCAATGTAGTGATCTCCTGAAATAATTATTTGTGCTCTCTGTATTTTTTCAGCCAATATATATTATTGTGTGTTCAAAAGTAATGATTATGGTGGAATAGCTTTCATTCTGACATTTTAAATTGAATTTATAGAAGGGAAACCTTCATCTTTGACTCTTTAACACTAGATTAAAAAGTACTAGTTAGCAGAGAAATCTTCTCCTTTTTTCTTTTCAAACCTTTCTGATTTTGCAACCATGCGAATTAATGTTTCTTTTACATAGACTGCTCCTAGCAAAAAAAAAAAAAAGTGTTCTACACTGACTCAAATATTACCTGAAAAATTGCTGCTTGCTAATTTTCAGTCTGTGAATCACAATCCTTGTTCAACAGGATGCAACAAAGGGCAACAGAAAAACATAAGTTCTGTAGAAGTATCTGTAAATTCCATGTCCTAAAGACTTTATTCTTTGGAAATGTTTGCAACTTTCCTATTTGTAAAACTTAGTAACTTTGTTTTTTTAAAAATAGAGATTGGACTAGATGATCTCAAGAGGTCCTTTCCAATCTCAATGACTCTGTGATTCTAAGATGTGCAATGTAAATAATCTAGTTGGGATTTCTGACACCATGTCACCTGCACCCAAATTCAGTAAGTACACAAGGACATGTCATATGAGAGGAAGCACATAATGGAAACTAAGTTTAAACTGGTACTCACTAACAAGCTGCATTGCCAGACTAACCTTGAAAGTTAGGGATGTGCTTTTCTCAGGTCTTCTGACACCTGCGTATCTATCTGTGAACATATTTACTCACCTACTAAAATTCTGTGCAACTTTTAACATTCAAACATAATTCTCCCATCCATCATCTTGTTTATGCCATATCTTCTGTTCAATTCTTGTCCCTTACTCCATGTACTGTCAGGTGTGTAAAAGGACTACAGTTCTCAAAGCTCAGAATCTAGCTGGAGGGGACTATTTCAGCACAAGAGCTGAGAACATTTCTGAGGGTGCACAAGAGGACTGTCCCCTTGCAGGGCCTTCACACTGAAGGTGTTGTAGAATAATAGTAGGATGAAGATGCTATACAGATAATAGTACTGGTTCTAGGGCTGCTGAAGAGAGTCACCTTAACTTGTATCACAAACTAAGCCTATGTCCTAAGCTCACCAGGACATTGTACATGAAGACCAATGGACCAAACTGCCAGGCATCTCATTATTTAAAACTGAATGAGTCAGGGAGAGACAATTTCTAGTTTCTGCAGCTTTGGAGGATACGACTGGGCTCATCAAGGTTGTTTAGGTTCTGGGCTGGCAATAACAAGCTGTCCCTGGTCACATTCCCTCACAGCTCTGCCAAGACCCATATCATTCACAATTCACTGCTTTCTAAAGCAAGGGATTTTGTAAGCACAGGACGTTCGGTCTGCATAGCATTAGTAAGGCTCAATAGGAGCAGGTTTCTAGAGCAAAAGCTACTGCTGAGGACCTGACACCTACACTCTTTGACAGTCATTTGAGTTCTGTTCTTCATAACATGGTTTATACATATGTGCATGGTTTAGATTCCCTTTGCACCTATATAATATCAGCATGTAAAAAGTAACATACCACATTCTTGTCATAAAGTGCTATAAAGTGTAGAATTATGTTCAAATGCATTCCTACCTATTTTCCATTTCTGCAGACAGAGAAGACCATTAGCTGATTTAGACGGCAACCTAAAAAAAAAAAAAACACCAAAAAAAACCCCCCAAAAACCCCAAAACCTCCAAAACCAAACCAGCATTTAATTTAAAAACTCTGATCAATGAAATTATCTCTAAAAAATGTTAGGTACAAGAGAAATGTTCCATTGGCAAAACATCAATAGGAACTGTGAAAGCAGCAATATACTAAATATAAGCGAAAGATACAGATGGTATACATTAACAAAAGTCAAAGCAGACAAATATAAACAGCAGTAACACTCCTGTGTAGAAAGACCAATATCCTGCTCTTTTATTTTATTAAGCACTATGTTCATTTAGAGCACCTTGTAAATAACCTTCTTTAGGATAGATTTTCTCATTTTTACAGAAAGCCATCAGAAAAATACACATTTAAAGTGATCGAACAATGGTATTCATTTAAATACGATAATTATCTTACACTACCTCTGTATTTTCATTATCGGAAAACACACAGGTGCAGAACAAGCACTAAGATCTTAGGTCATTCTCACATGATTTTAAATGGCATTTTTTAATACAGCAAGTCTGCCTCCATTGTTAATATACAGGAGCTCTCTGCCTGCTGATTTCAGCCTTCCACAGATGATGCCTATGAAATTAGCACTTGTTAAATGTCCAGCATCAAATTGCAGATGTTCATTTCAGCATTGAGATCATGGCAAGATCATATTCTCCCACAAATGTCCTTTATAGTGAAAAGTAAGACATCAAAAAGGACCACCATAAATGGATTTGAATTAAGACATTTACTGCTTTTATTTAAACTTTCAGTGAAGAAAACAGTATTTTTTCTTGGCTATTATCCCAAGTCAGCTCTCATTAGAAAAGAGTAATCAACGATTTGTGGAGAAGAGTATACTTCCAGCAGATAAATACTCTGTTTCTGATTTGACAGTACTCTCTTCATGATTATACACACTGAAGCTGAATTCTGTAGTCATCAGGATATCTATGCATCTTTCCTTCTTTAAGGGGTGCATGGAAGTAGTTCTAATAACTTTTTAACCTGCATCTCTGTGTTGAGGTGCAGATCTAATGACACATAATTACTAGCAAGGTCTTTTGGAAAGAATATATGCTTCTAAATGGAAACCTCAAGAGATTAATCACTCAGGCTAAAAGTTGTGATGTGCTTTTAACACTTCAGATGAAATGAGCTATTCCTGACTGTTAGATCTACCTAAAATCTTTGTATTTCTAATAATTTACACCTTCCTTTAATCATCTGAATCTATTTCTCAAAGGAAGCCAATTAACTTCAATACATCTTTGCATATCATTTAATATAAATAAAAGAAACACATATTTCTTGGTGGGTTTATAATATAATGGCAACTCCATCTCATTTTCCCCCTTCTTTTCTTTAAAACAACCTGGTAGGTCATATTGGAGACTAATGCTCTAATCTGAATACGCAAAGAACACATCTCCAGAAATAATTCTGATTAGGAGAAATACAGATAAACTTTCCATTTGTGCATTGGAATAATGTCATGTTAGAAAATGTCTTGAGATCCTATGCAAGAAAATAGTACCAATTTTACAATTATTACTTTTGAAGTGCAAATATAATCTCAGAAGATCATTAGTAATGGCACCGCACAATTATTTGTATAACAGTAAAATTTATTAAAAAATAACAATTAACCACACACATTAGAGTGAGTGTGACTCTGTGAGCCTTTACTCTGTGCTGCTGTAACTAACCCATTCCTGGTACCCCAAATAGCTTCTTATAGTTGCACTGAATTGCAGCATTCAATGTTGACAATCACAATCACTCCAAAGTGTGCAATTTAAACATTACTCTACTTATTAGCAGAAGCTGAAGAAAGTTTCAGTAAGTTAGCAAATAGGGAATGAACAGCTGAGGAATCCAGAAGAATAGAGGTTTGTGAGAAATTCAGTAAATTGTAAAAATATACCACATTAAACCTTCATTGCTACTAGCTTCTTTCCTACCCATATTCCACATATGCAGGATGTCAGAGATGAGAGTGTATTCAGTTAAATGTCAGTAGTAACTAACAGTCACTCCCACTGCAGAGGAGTTTTTAGCCCTGTTTCTGTCTAAGCCCCACTGATGTAATGTACATTCGTGGTAGAAGGGCCAAGCCTGTAAAAGGAATGACTGCTCTGCAGAAGTGCTGCGTTTGCTGACTGAGCTATGCTTGCCTTAAACAACTCTCTCTTAATTATTCACAAAAGATATTAAACAGATATGCTGGAAAAGAACTGTGGCTTTAATACTGTGAACACGAATTTGGATATCCTCTTTAATGGAAGTGTCATCTTTTCTAAACTGACATATGTTCCAAGATAAACTATACTGAACATGTTAAAATACACTTTTTCATCTCATAGCAGTTGGATATATCGAACATTAAAATATACTTTTTCATCTGTAGCAGTTGGACAGAAGAGGTGTCTTCCTCCTTAGTCTATCAAACTCATTAACTGCTTTTTCTCTACAACACAAGTTCAATTGTAGGACATTTTAAAAAAGAAAGACTTCCTGAAAACACTGCAATGGTCCTATAATGAGATTTTATGAGGTTGAACTCGGAAAGATTAGGTGTTTCTTATGTTGATCATTTTCTCTCCTACACCTACAACCATTCAACCATGTAGCACACTCCTGTAACATATGAAAGCACATTAACTTATATTAAATTTATATTCAATTTATTTTATTGTCTTTAGAAAAATTGACAAAGAAAGGCATAACAAGGGGAGAGAGAAGAACTGCCTGGGAAAATACTAGAACTTTTATTAATGTTGGACAGGGCCAGAAGTGTAATTTTAACAGTTGATCCAGTCATACTGTATGATTTAAGAAACAGCTTTTCTTCTTTCCTATTAACATTTTTCTTTAGAGCGTGCTTCACAGCTTAATAGAGATTCTGTGACTCTCTACTAAAATTTCATATATGCATGATGATTTGACTCTTTCTGAGACAGATTATTTGCTATACTTAAACCACAGAACATTTAAATTCTAAAATATGGCAATCCTTAAGTTCTACTTTATCAGTTAATGCAATTTTTAGAGTATAATTAAAATTCTTTTGCACATTTACAGTTTACTACCATTTGAACATGTTTTTCATAAACCAGAAAACTGTGTATCTGATAGTCTTAGAATGTGAATTAAAAGGTAATTTCAAATCCTTTTTAAGATGTATCTAATAAATTGTTACACTTAGTCATCAATGATACCAGCAGTGATGAAGAGTATCAGATAATTTAAAAGTGCATTTACAGTATTCACATCTTATTTTGATGTGT
This sequence comes from Buteo buteo, assembly GCF_964188355.1. Taxonomy (NCBI): domain Eukaryota; kingdom Metazoa; phylum Chordata; class Aves; order Accipitriformes; family Accipitridae; genus Buteo; species Buteo buteo. Next base: position 21,179,985 of record NC_134186.1, on the reverse strand, counting down.
CTTACTCTATTAAAGCATTGATCCCAAATTTGCATCTGTGAAATTTTGAAAAGTTAATTTGTCAGTCCAAACAGAAAATAATGTGCAAAGAGAACATAGAAAGCAAGCATTAAATAAAATTAATTTCACAAAATGACATTCTGATTGCAGTGAAATAAAAACCAAAACCTGTTAATTAATCAGTTATTAATTTCTGAGCAGAGCCCAGTTCTTACAATATAGTAATAATCACCAGATAAATACTAGTCCTTTTTTCACCTATGACTGCATATTACATACCAAATTTATGCCTTATGATGCTACACAGTACCTCTAGATTTTTCTATGATTCTATGATTTTCTTAACCTATTCCTTTAGTAGGATCAAACCAACATTTGTAAATAGAACCTACATTTCAATGTTGAATCATGGGACGTAGGAAAACCTGTTTTATGTATACGTGTATGTATGTGCAACCAACAATTTTATCAAAGAATAGAGAGAGTTGGTAGGCAGGAATTCAGGTTTTTCCTTTTCTACAGAGTGGTTAATAACTACTAATCTTGAGCAACATGTCTTTACTGAGCAAGACACCATACAGCGCAGAAAGTCCATGTGTAACTAATTCTGCCATCCATCAGGCCTCTTGCTATTCTGCAATACTACAGATGGCCAGTTTATTCCTTTACTGCAAAATTTGATTGCAGAACCTCAGCCTAAAATAAAAGCACTAATAATGGTGTGAACAGAATGCAAAACAATGCAGGAGGACTTTCATGAGTCTATAAAAGATCTGAAACAAAAAGTATAATAGATGTGCCCCATTCAATTCAGTAATCCTTACTGAAGAAAACTACAGTATGAAAGAACTACCACCAATTTCCTCTAAGCTGACTGCCTAGGAACTACCAGAGGTAATTCCCTTACCTTATTTCTGAAACTGAACTAGACGTTCTGATCACATACTATGGGGATCATTAAAAATGTGCTGAGATGAATAAGGGTCTTGCAACATTGTGCTACTTCCAGCATAATATGTCTAGAGGATAACAGCTAAGCATGGACAAAAAAATGAATTATGTAAATGCTGTGCCTATCAAGCAACAATATCTGTACAAAGAACCTCTTTTGCACAGAAAGATCTAAAGAATCTAAAGAGTCTAAAGAATATTATCTTATCATAGGATTGTCATGACCATGACAAAGCAGGTCTGCTATGATTTTAACATGCCAGGACTACTTGGACAGGAATAAGCTGGCAGTATACGCTACCATAAGTACCTGTCTTATGGAAGCATTTTCATGAGCTTCAGTTTCTTTTGAAAATTGTTGTCCTGGTTTGGCTGGGATAGAGTTAATTTTCTTTCTAGTAGCTGATATAGCATTATGTTTTGGGTTCAGTATGAGAAGAATGTTGATAACACACTGTTGTTTCCAGTTGTTGCCAAGTAGTGTTTATACTAAGTCAAGGACTTTTCAGCTTTGCATGCCCAGCCAGCAAGAAGGCTGGAGGAGCACAAGAAGTTGGGAAGGACATAGCCAGGACAGCTGACCCAAAATGGCCAAAGAGGTATTCCATACCATGTGATGTCATCAACTGGGCGGAGTTGGCCTGGGGGGTGCAGATCACTGCTCGGGAACTGGCTGGGCATCGGTCAGCGAGTGTGAGCAATTGTATTGTGCATCACTTGTTTTGGATAATCCAATTCTTCTATTATTATTATTATTATTGCATTATTATTGTTGTTGTTGTTGTTTTCTTCCTTTCTGTCCTATTAAACTGTTCTTGTCTCAACCCACGAGTTTTACTTTTTTTTTCTTGATTCTCTCCTCCATCCCACTGGGCAGGGGGGAAGTGAGTGAGCAGCTGCATGGTGCTTAGTTGCTGGCTGGGGTTAAACCACAATAATTGTGGTTCAATATTCTTCCAAAAATTCAGTTCTATTCGCAGGAAATACTAATGGAACAAATGAACATTAAAGCCTAAAAATACACTTAAACCCCAGAAATTGTCTATATATGAGCTACAAAAAATTGCAAGTAAAAATTTGATGGAAAAATAACATAGTTGAGAAACAAAAACTGGTGCATTTATTGAAACAAGCACATAAGATGAATCATTGTGACTCAGGGAGTCCAATGGTATCTCAACCTCTTTCACATTCACCAGATTGTGGATCTGCTTATCAGAAACTTGAAAAGGGCACAGGGAAGCTCAAACAATGGATATGTACTAAGATTTCTTCAGTTTCATTTATTTTTACGTTTTCAGACAAGTAAAACCTGAGAAAAGATTTTAGAACATAACAAGCCGTGGTTTTAAGTGACAGTCTTTAGAATTAGAAATAAAATTGTGTTGTCTCACAAAGGATACCAGTTGTTTAACTGTCACAAAAGTTTAAAAACAGAGAAACCTCCTGCACTAAGGCACCAGCTATGCCACTATCCTAATATGGCTAATAATGATCATCAGGTAAGTACAAACAAAAAATGCACCAAACTGAATCTTTAAAATAAGATTATTAATTAGATGACAATGTAAGTAATAGATAAAAACATAAAAAATTATTACAAAGCCTGCTCATTTACCAACAGGCCTGATCTTAAATCATGCAAAGCTGATGGCTAGGCTTGGTGGCAGCTAATCTAAGAGATGAGAGACTTGCTCAAGAAATTGCTCCATAACATGTAGATGGGGAGCTCTGTAAATTAATTCTTCATCAGTAGCCTCCTCAAAAAATTATTCCTCTGTATTTCTGCTGAAGTCAAGTTTCCTGATGATGCATTGACAAATGCTCCCTGGAAGAAACATGGGAATTTGCATGCTCTGTGGGAACTTATCACATCAGTGAGAAAATCCTGTTCTGAAAGCTTTAATCTTGCTCCTTGAATGACAGTCATACTTCTAAGCTATCATCTGGAAAATAGCTTACTGGTATTCACACTTCTCTTTAGGTTTGTCATAACAGATTGCCAGTTGAGAAGGTCTTGCATATCCCTCTTCTGAATGCTTCTTCACATACGTACTCTCTCTTCATATAACAATGTATTTGTAACATATTTAGTTGACCCAAGGTTCCAACTCCATCCCAGGGTATTTTCCGAAGAAAACATACACCATCACATAGCTAGATACCTTCAAAAGAACTCATCACTGTTTGCCAGAGACTCCAGTGCTTTGCCATGCACAGATGACTTACTTCTGTGAAAACTAAAGAGCTGCTCAATGAATAAATTTATAGAAAGGTTTGGAAATGATTGTGACTCTACACTCAAAAAATTGATAGGTCTCCTGTGAAACAACTGTGACCACCTCCAGCATCTCATTTCTTCCTCCCCCCGCTCCCGCCCCCTTACTTTTTTTTTTCTTTTTGGCTTGTTTGTTTGTTTGTTTGGGGTTCTGTTAAATATGACAGCAGGGCAACTTCTTCCTGGGAAACTACATTACAATAACACAAGGTGTGAATTTACTGTTTGAGCCTCGTGGATTTGACTGTGAAACTCAGAAATTATATTAATAGCCACATGGTAAAATTCTCTTGAAGCATACCAAATGTATAAGTGAGAAGTCAAGAAAATTCACAACAGGATAGAAATCCGGTGTTGTTGGGGTTTTTTCCTGAAATATATAATGGTATTGTACTGGTAATCACTAAAACTCTTATGAAAGTGGATCCAATATTCTAAACAGTGAATAGAGTCATCTAAGCCATTACACCTAAGATTGATTAGTTAGCTCACATCTTTTTGACAATACTGCTTTACATACAAGAATTGCAGTTCTAGTACATATTTTTATATATTTTATTGAAATATTCTGCTTTGAATCAAATGTATTGGAGAAAGTTGCAGTCTAAGCCACCTCATTTCTTTTATGTGATGTCAAGGTACTTTATTTAAATAATATACTGGCACTTTCTTCTGATAAAGTAAAAAGGCTTGACTTTATTTTGTTCCTGTTCACATTTTTATATAAAATATTATAAGAATCTTTTCAGAAGCTCTAGTGACTGCAATAAAACTATACAGTCATAATTACTTTGCTATATTCTAAACAATATTATAGTATATGGTATAAATCACAAAATACTGTAAAAATATTTGTATCAGAGATGACCAAGAACAGTAGAGAGAGGGCTTTGTGCTTTTCCAGTGTGTATGTTGACTTTACACTGATGGTAATTGTAGTTATATACAAGTATTAAAGGAAGTAATGAAGACACAGTGGGTTGTAGCTGTAAAACTACAGTTTTTCCAGTCCACAGACAGGTAGAAATATGCACTCTGATGAATCATTAGGGATTCAATCTACAGCCTCCTTTACTGTTACAAACACGAACCTTTTGTAGCTAGTTCAGACAGACAGCAAGCAATCACAGTACATCGCAAATTTTGCTGTGTGAGACAAACATGTCTAAGTCAAACACCTCCAGAAAGCTTTCAAACCTGTCTGAGAACGATGGGACTCTCCCAGCTTAAAGAAAACCTCAGAGGATGTAAAACTGGCAGGGCAAATTTCATGACAGTCCTTTCTCACCCTTCTAGTACGGTAAGAATTTAAGAGCAGGGTAAAGTAGTTGGAGTCGGGAACACAGCAAACACTGCCAGTTCTCCCTAAACCAATACTTTGGAGACTGTGGTAAAGAATACCTTTAAGTCCAGTTCATGTTAACCAGGTGCTACTGGTTAAGATAAGATGGTTTTAGTGTTCAAAAAAAGTCCTGGGTTCTACTTAGAAAGTATAACAGAGATAATCTCAAAACCTACTTCCTTTTCTTCCAGATGCAATTTAAGCTGTCTCAAGCTTTGCCACAGATTAAGTACTTACATATGTGATTAGACCTTTAAATCTCTGCACAAATTTCTTTGTCCTTAATACTTTCTTTGAAAATTATATTGATATTCTCTCAGTGTGATTGTGCAATGTTCTTGAAATATGTGCCTCAAAGAGTAATTTAACTCCGTCTACCTTTTTAGAATCCTAAAATAAGAAGTTTTAGTCTCTCACCTGCAATTTAATCATATCTATACCATTTTAAAAGGGAGGAATACTATGCCTCTCCTATACCGGTCTATTTTATGCTGTAATCCCTGCTGATATTTTAGAAATTAATCTTTCCCAGGATGATGGAATGTGAAAGAAAAAGCACAGTTATCATCAATTATCTGTGCAGAAAATATTAACTTTATTACTCTTCTATACATTCATTTATCTTTGAAACAATAGATCATCAAGACCTTATCCTGGAACTGCAATATTAATCATACTTCAGTTATTTGATTCAATTTAATGTAAAGTGTTCCAGATCATTTTAGAGTTGGATACTGAGATTTAACATGAAGCTGAATTACCATATTCTTTAGTAAAAGAATTAATCGTGACTGCTTTTGAAGCAGAAGCCTTCTCCTTCCCTGCCAGGGTCATCTTACAGCATGGTTCTAGGAGAACAAGAACATATTTAGCCCCATTTTTCTAGTACAGAGGATGTCAGATTAACAGATTTCTCCTCACATTAGGCCATTTTATGAGTGGGCAGGGAAGCCAGACAACTTTCCCACAGTCATACAGAAAGTCTGTTGTATGACGAGGATTTCAACCAGCATTGCCATGTTTTGGGCTGGACAACCCTTTCTCTTCATCTGTTCCCTAGCTCTGTAGGAAGGAATACTCCAGCCATGGACATCTACAGAGGGAGGTTCTCCTCATCCCTTTCCAGAGTTCTCCTTCTACCTAATTTCAAAGAATAAGGAGTCTAATGAGACTGTCAAGCTATGCTTTGCCTCTCTTTCAAAAGTAGGCAACAGGGAAAGGGATAGCAAACAACACTGTGTCCCGAGTACTACCGGCAAACTGAGTGTAACTGAAAAGAAACCAAACCCCCAAAACCAAAAATCCCCTGAGATAATGTAAAGCTAATCAAAATCCATGGGCATTGCTTTCTGTTCTAAATTGTTAGTTCAAACCCATGTTTATGAAATACCTAAGTCTCTCTCCTGAAAATGGATTTCCTCACTCAGTTAAAAATTGAGGTAAAGTAATCCATTTTTTCATAAAGAAGATTTTTTAGATCTAAAACATATAACATCTTCATCAAATACCTTTTGTATCCCAAAGAACACGAACAAGATGTAATAAGTAATAAAATGGCCTAAAGGAACCAACCAAAGAATACATGAGAAATGTATCACTTCCCTCAAAAATGTTGCAGAATTTATTTGTATCTACAGCTCTTTCACAGGGCAAAATTATTCCCCACAGTGATTTTTTTTTTCCCCCATCAGGAATTATCAATTGCATTTTAAGTGCCTCATGTAATGGATCTTCCATCATTTTACATGAGAAGTTGCTCCACAGTCTAATAGCTAAAGATCCAGAAAACATATCCAAGTTAAGAATGCTCTTTACTTGGTGCCTGTTCATACAACCTAGTAATTATCCTTTTTCTGAAGTTTAATCCTCAAATGAACTTATGTGGCCTCAGTCCCGTTAGAGGGCTGAAAGAAACCTTAAAAAGATGACAGGAGATGACAGGCAACATATCTTTTTTCACAGTGAAATATTGTATGAATTATTAATCTGACCCAGAAAAGATCACAATCAAAGACTAGCAGGGGCCCCTTGAGCACTGTTAGTGCATAATTCTATCCTCTGAATCTTGAAAGCTTAGGGAACTGATACATGAAGGACCAGCGCAAAAAGTGTACGTCACTGATAGGAATTATAAAGAACAATTGTAACATCTACTATAGTGTTACTTACATATAAGGATGTATTTTCAATTATTCTTCTATTAGCATTTCTTTTAAAACACAGAGGGAGATACTTATAATCACCTAAAAATACTGTTGAACAATTTTATAATTTTGAAGAGTAGGGGACGCAAAGAAAGTGTACCAGCAGAATTTAAAATTTATTTCTTAATTACAGAACCATTTCTTTGGAATGAACAAAACAGTTAAACCACATACAAGAAAGACATCAAGAGGATCTTTATTCAGTGCTGAATACCCTTAGCACTGTGGACATCCTCAGACAGGGAAACTGCCAAGTCATGGCTTTGAGTGAGTGAAAAACTGAAGAAAATAGGTAACTACAGATTTTAGCACAAGCATATTCAGCAGCTGTAGTAAAGTTGCCTCTACCTTTGTCTGCTATAAAGATAAAATGTCAATATGAGTTGCTACTGTATTTGTATTGCTCCTGGAAAAAAGGATATCTTTGATTACTATCTTCTCTATGAAATAATCAATTACCTAAACTAATCCTGAGTTACTGATCTTGTTCAGCTGTTCTAACATGGCAGATCCTGCTAACACAGGATAATGAAAAATGTATAAAGTTCTACTGTTTACATGTACAAGTAAGTAAAAAGAGCGAAATTAGGACACTAGATTCTAGATCTTACAGTGCTTGACAGATTTTCTGCACTTGTATTAAATGAATTATTTCATCAACTGCTTAAATGCAGGACATACTATCTATAGTATCTTGGATGGATAGAAACAAACAAAACAAAAACCTCTTTATCTACTTTCCTCAGAATATTACCATTATTACACTTGACCTATATCAGTATACAGCAGGGTTGATGATGCCTTGTAGTTCATTTGCTCAAAGCATACACAAGTTGCCAGTTGCCTGCTCATCCAAACATGAATATCTGGTATCATATAAAACATTTTGAAAACTGTAGCCAAAGAAAAGTGTTTACACTACATCTCATCTGAGAAAGTCACGTAAGGCCAATCTCTTATCCCAGCAGGCTTGAAATGTACAAAATTGTCTAAAGGTTTAATGAAATGCGAAACCTTTGCTGGTTCCTCCTGACCCTATGGGATACACACACAGCATAACTCTTAAAGAACCTTCAGGCTAGCTCAGTCTGATATACATGATTATTTATGCAAAAGATATAGGATTAATTATTTACAGTACATATTTAGTCAGGTACACATTCCCTTAACTTTAAAATCAGCTTCCCATTTAATTATTTTCTCATTATTTTCAACCACACAGTTCCTCATAACCAGATTTTGAAAAGTAAATTTTGCTCTGTAAGTTCAACAAAAACGAGAGGCATGTATGAACAAGCCTGAAGCCCTCATTGTCCAGAGGACAGAAAAATCTCATGAGCCTTTAAGTAAATAAAACACAAATTACTAGAGAAGACTTCAGAGCAGCCAGCAGTTTTAAGTCAGCTGAAACTTAGACACCAGTATACACTCCATTAAGATGAAACTTTCTGGTGTGTATCTAAATCATCCCCATATTACATACAGCTTTGCTTCAAAATGTATCAGAGGATGTACTTAGATAATCCTTATTACAGTAGTTTCTGAGCACTTCACAACCCTTTATGGTTGTCATTTTCTAAGGAAGTACTTTGACAGAGGGGAAGAGGCTCAAAGGTCCAGAAACTTAAAAGACTGCAAGTACCTAACTGTCTACTTGAAAGTGGTTTTCCTACAGTAATTCAGAACTGCAGCATTAAAAATCAGCAGTACACCAAGGGTGCAGCATACATTTGAGCATGGATATCTTTTTTTTTTTTTTGTCCTAATCACTTTTTCATTAATGGTACCAGAAACCTTTAGAAGACAGTATATGTGAACAGATATGTGGATGGTTTTTGTGTCTTGAGTATTTTAAATTGACTTTCTGCAGGCTGTCATCAATGTTTTTGTTGTTTGAATTGCTCAGGAATGCTCTATGCAAACACAAGGACTGATCCTGCAAGGTGTTGCCTTGTGGTCCTGATTCCACCCATCACAAAAGTGCAAGCAGAACTTCATGCAGTCTGCTGAAGCTAAGCGCATGTTACAAAGTGTTTTGCTCAGCTGGCACAAAAATGTTTAACATCTTACAAGATTCAGCCTCTACATTTAAAACATCTGTATGAATATTTGTGATGCAGAAGTCTCTGATTAGAAGAGGAAACGAACCTAGATAGACACCAACCTGAACGTTCCTGTGCAAACTACCCTTCCCAGGCCTTGCATGGTCTCTCAGTCTGACAGCCACTGCTGTTTACTAGATTTATTTTTAAATGCTGCAAATTGCTTTTGGAGTTCCAGTCCCAGATACCGATTTCCAAAATACAAAGCTTCTGAAGGAGTTTTGTGTAGAACTAACTCTCAACCATGTTATGAGATTTTTTTTCCCCAAGATCTTTCTGACATAAACCCAATTTATTTTTAGAGGAATCCACAGCAGTTTATGTTTAGACAGAGACAAGACAGCAACAAATGTAAATTAAACATTCAGAGGAATATTATTTGCAGAGCTTTTGGAATTCTAATATGACTTTCACTTCTAGCACGTTTAGACAGGGGCAACAAACACCAAGCCAAAAAAAAGTTGCTATTGATTTCAACAGGTTCAACAGTAATTGTAAAGTTGAATATCCCAGCATCTTTATAGCCTCCAAAATAATCAGAAGCCATAAGAATTCCAGCAATTACAGAAAACATTCTTTAAATTTGGAATCAAAACCATATGGGCATTCATGTCTGGAATCTCATCTAATATAAATTCCCATCAAGTACAAGAAGTATTCCAGGCAAGGAGGGGAAATTGGCTATGCTGGCTTCATAATCTAACTGTAAAGACTGTGGGAACCCACTTTATTATTTCAGCTATCAAACAGCGTTACTTCATCCAGACCCACAAACTGTCACATGTCACATAACTCAAGCTCGCTTCGGCTACTCCTGCAACTCCAGTGGAGTTCAGACCAGCTACAGCTGCCTCAGGCCTCTCTGGCGTGTGTTGAACAAGAATGTCGATATTCTCTGAAGGTGCACAGGCTCAAAGTCCCAAGATGCCTTCTGTCATGCCCTCCCTAATCAAGGCTTTCACCTTCCGTCTGATCTCAGGAAGTCCTCTAAAAGCCACTAGTTGTTAGCTTTTCTGCAAAATACTCAGAAACCATGCTGAACCCCAGCCCTTGTTTCCTGCACCCAATTCCAAATTCAATTTGGAATTCAATTTGCCCTGATGGACACCTGCAGAAGCATAGCCGTCCCTAAGCTTTTTCTCCTTTCAGAGAAAAGGCTTACCTCCTGTTGCTATCAGCTTTCCACGTTAATCTGATTGATTTTAGGAGCAGCTCTTCTAATAGCAATCTGCTACCAAACTCTTCCAGGGCATCTAAGAAACCAAGCTTGCCTGAACAGTACCATAATTTAATCATTCCATTTTCCGCAACACACAGCCAAACACATGCAGAGACAAAACCGCTGTTCACTTTCCTCCAAACACCCACAAAACTAGCCTTATCAGTTTTTAAGTGTTTGCAACAGCACACCTGCTCTTGCATTCATTTCCCCAGAAGACTCCATATGGCCGTAACAGTTTGTCAGCAATGCCAGCCTCCTCACTGGTCATGTTTTGCACAGGCTCCTGCCTAGCCACCGTGAAGCTTACAGTGATTGACATAAAATTTGCCAACGTACACCTTTTTCTTGTGAGATAATGTGAAAACAAATACAATGACACATGGAGCGTCGCAAAGCCCCACAGTTAGAGATGCAGCTGAATGTTGGGTAAGTCAGCTGGAAAAGCGGTTTTGAGGCAAAAAGCCCATGGGAAGAAGCTCGTTTCTCAGTTTTTGCTCTTAATCTCCATGTTCTTTAGTTTTCTCCTTATCTCACCAGAACAGAGATAAGAACACAGTTGTGCAGGGAAAGACAGTGAATTGACAGTTCTGAAAATACTGAGATCATCATCCAGAATTGCAGAATATTATTCTGTGAGATCTCAATTTTCACCAAAACTCATTACTGAGAACATATTTACAAGTGAATTACTCATCATCATTGAGATGTAACATGAAGAATGGGGAAAATAGTTGTGGCCACTAAAGAAGTAAATTAGTGTGAACTACATATTTCTAATAGATCTTCAGTAAACAAAAATCAGTCAGCATAAAAAAGTAAATAATCACTAAATTATCAATTGTTTCTAAAGATTATCTGATTATATAATGTTCTATTACTTTCTGCTGATGAATTTTTAAATGGAAAATATTTTCTCACATCCCTGTCACAAATGCAGCTATTTTTTTTGTGCCCAGAGGCAGGTTGTCTCAAAGGAGGTACACAGGCAGAGACTAACTCACACAGACACATGCTCATTGGTTTTTCACAGAACCCTTTAATTTTGGCCTTTTTCCTTTGTTGCTCTCAGTAAAAGTAAAATGCAGCCTCCAATCATTTCAAATTTTCTGTTTATTGCAAATTTGAGCTTTAATGCATTCTCCCCAATTACTTCATAGTACCATCTTTGGCATTAAATTGAGTTGAATTAAACTCTTGAGTATTAACCTTTGTGGTTATTTTTAGGTTTTTTCTTTCTTTTTAAATACCTTTTCTTATTCGGCAATGTGAGTAAAAATATAAAATATTTTGCATACTGAAAAACAATGCACAGAAAGAAGGTATATGTATATATGAATACTGTGAGGTCTGATGTAGTCGTCAAGAATTTGAGCAATGAAGCTGCACATCTGTAGTTTTTATACAGGTGGTATGATAACTCCTTGGCCTTCAACCTATTTATTAGTCCCTCTAAATCTGTGAATTTCTAGCTCAAATATTTGTTCAGACTCTGTTGCCATGGCCCCTCTGACTCTGAAATATTTGGGAGTTTCTGTGCCAAGATTTTTAGAGCCAACAACATTTCTGTTACTTGACTTGCATAACCTCCCCTATCTTGTTTTATAACATATATTTAAGACCCAAAAAAGCCCCATCATTTATGATGGTGTTAAGAACAGCTAGAACAGGAATTTATTGACTGTATTTTTGTACTCGCTGGTGAACAGAACTTAAGATATTTATTTCTGCTTCCTGGATGAAAGTGGTTAAGAAACTTTCTAACTTTTTATTTATACTAATTAAAATTAATTTTATTTCTAATTCTTAGTGCTGTTCTGTTGTTCAGGTTTTTTATCACAGAAGTGAATGAGTGTTGTGGAATAAAATGGTGATGGAAGGCATATTAACTGCAGTTGATACTAGAAATAGTACAAGAAAGCAAAGTCAGTGACAGATTTATGCCAGATGAGACAAGACAGTGCATTGGCAATATATCTCAAGACATATGCTTTATATATGATAGCAGTTTATTTACCTCATTATGTTTTAATTTTAACATTTAAAACATCTAATCTACCAGTTCAAGTTCAGTACTATGTATCAGGTGGTAGAAATTCTGTATTGGTAACTGGTGGAAAAAATATTCTTCCAGATTGTTAGAAAGCTTCTCTGCACCTGCCAGATGTGCTAGATCATACCGTACCAGCAAATCATTTCACATATCCCACTATAGGAATTCTTAATGTATCCTAACTCATGAAAACTATTATTCTCAGGTCTATTGATCACAAAATGAGATCAGTGACTCTTCAGACACAAAGAACATTCGGCCACTATTTTCTGATCATGCATCTCAGGAACCCCAGTGTCATTTTATCCTTTCCTGTAACTCAGTCCCACTGAAACAAGCTATCCTGAGTCACATAAATCCAGCTATATTCAAACTGCATGCATTCATCAGAACTTCTGATACTGGCACTCATGCATGCATTTCTTTCTACATGGTCCTCAATGAGACTTATGGTTCTCTGATGTCCTTTGACAGAAGGAAGGAAGAGAGGAAGGAAGGAAGGAAGAGAACTCTGGCATTTGTGACAGAAAACAGGCAGATGCATACAGGCTCTGGCACACATACTTCTAATGAATCAACATCCTGTCTGGGGAAGAAATAAAGATATCCTCTTCTTTGATAGAGAAGCTGCTAACTGTGCCCTCCTGGAGCCATTCCAGACTGTGAATGGCACAGTTAACACTTGATGCTTCCATACAACTGCACAACAAGTTACCTTCCAGAATGAGAATGATCATATTACTTCTTAGAAAAATTAATGAATGCAGCACACAGAACTAACCAATGGAACTTGCTACTGGAAAAAAAATCAAGGCACTGCTGAACCTCACAATGTTAGCAATGAACCTTTCCAAAGTTAAATGTACAGAGAGAGCAAATGAGAGGGCAAATTTTTTTTAAAAAAACCTCATTTTTAAAAAAGAAGGGAAATCAGGGATGCTCAGTCCTTGCTGAGCTTCAAAAATAAGCCATTCTGAGCTCATCTGTAGTTTTTTAAAAAAATACAAAATTAGTTGACAAGATAGCACTAAGATGAATCCAGTCTTAAGTGACATAAATATAGATAATAACATAAATTTGCAATTGCCATAAATTGAATGAAAAAAAAGCTGATGCAGGAAGGAATTATACCTTAATTTCTTGGGATTTATTAAAATAAAAGAAGGACTACAGTTTAATGTTGTTCCATAGTAGTTCTCTTAAAAGCTCACAGAAAAATTATTCTCTAAAGAGATTGTGCAGTTTACATGGGAGAGGAATTAAATTAGGGAACGAAACTTGCAGACTTGCAGAAGAAAACTTGCAGAAACTTGCAGAAGTGCACCAGATTACTGCATTTTAAAATAAATATATCAAATGCCATTTCAGCTACAGCATTCAGACTCATGATTCCAACTTACACTGGAAATCTCAGTGGGATGCTGGCAGTACATAAGAACACAGATGCCCAGAGCTGTGAAATTCTCTGTATTTTTAGAGGATGTACCAAAAACTGTAAAAGAGTTCATGGCACTGTATCTTTTAGTCTGCTTGGATCTCTGCTTATCCAATGGCACTAAAGAAGTTACTGGTTCTGTCCTGAAAAAGCATCAAAATCCTACTGGCTGGAATACCGTATTTAATGACTGGAAAGAAGACACAAATTTCATCACTGCAAAATGGACATTATTACATTCACTCAGTTCAAAATCCAAAAGCAGAATCTATGTATTTTTCATCTAAAAGTATTTTGAGTTGCTTTGACATCACAGTATCATAGCACTGAATAGTCATCATTATTTATACACATTATACACAATGTCTCTTATAAGTCTGGCTAAATTTTTTCCCTCAGCAGTTCTAGATATAGCTGGGTTTGATTATTTCATAAAGACCCAAGAAAAAAAGTAGGTTTGGGAAGGGACTTTGGTCAGCCTGGTGGGTTATTTTATGAGGACTACCATAGACATAAAATAGTTATGGACATCTCTAACAAGGCTGAAAGTACTACTCACCACCACTGTACACAGCTATTTCAAGCAGAGTCAAATGAAAAAGCAATCTCTTTATTAGAGCCAATGGGGAATATGAACCTAGAGCAGGTACCAGAAATCAGTTTTGAATCAGAAGCTTATTTTAAAAAGCCATAAGCTTAAAAGTATTTAATGATTTCCACTGATAAAAAAAAGACAGTGGGAATCCCCTGCATAAAATTCCAGCTTCAGCCACAATAGTGTGAAGTATATGTGCTTGACAGTATTTCCACAAAGTATTTGTCAAAAAAAATAGAGCTTTCCTTCCCCCCAACAAACTTTTTCTCAAAAGTTGTCAACATGTTCTAATGAAATGAAATAGAATTGCAAGCATTTTTAGGACAGGACCATAACTCAAGATGTTACAGATAAATTGGATAAATAATATGAAATTAATAATGTGGCATTCCATGAAGACAACCACAACTGATTGTGGAACTGTTAACACTTGATGCTCCAAAGTTGAGCTAAAATCTCACTCAACTGAGAATTCCTGTCTCAATATAAAATCAAGTTTTACTTTTGAAAAATCAAGATAAAATTATTGTGCTACTCTATCAGAAAATTAAAATTCATAGTCAGCTACAAGTGCTTCCAGCTAGAACTGGTACTATGGAAGGACACCTTGCAGGTCCATTTATTTTACCTCCAGAGAAACTTTACGACCTACAGGTTTTATGCTTATTCAATGTTTATTTCTGCAACATGCACTCCTTTAGTTTGCCTCAGCAATTCATAGTTTGAACGACCTGTTTCTCTTCTGTTTCCACAAAAAACACAAGACATGCCCTGATCTGGTTTCTACTCTGCCTAAATACTTTGGATATTTCATCTAGGTTCAATACTGTCAACCTATGACTCTCTTGCCTTTTCTTAAAAACATGAAGACACAGTGGATACTCAGAAACATTTTTTTATGATGACTGAGGTATTCAATGTAATGCATGGTAATCAAATGCAAAATCAAATAAAAATTCATTATTTACTCATCAGTATATAAGGGATTGCAGTACTGGTAGCACACAATGAATGAAACATACTGAAAACTTCAGTACTTGTAAATTTTTCCCTTGTTACAAATGCTCTTTCTGCACTTGATGATGATTCTAGCTTATATAAAGTTTTCTCATTTCCCCTGTTCAAGTCCCTTTTATTCACCACTACAGAAGGAATTATTTTCTGCTTGGTTTTCAGTCAGCCTGAGAGATTTTTGAAGATCATAACTACTGAGATTATTATTCAAACAATACTATTTACAGACATGAAGACTGAACTGTTCCACTACTGTAGCACAACAATTAGTGGAAATCTGAAGCAGTATGACAGATTTCTATTGCACTTCGTAACCTTACTAAGTAATGCTTCTATGAAAATTGCTTCTTAAACAAAGAACACTGTAAAACTGTGTTTTCCCTCTGTAAAACTGAATAATTGCATTCCAAAAACCACACACAGGGACAGCTGCATCCAGCTACTCTTCCTGTACATAATTGGACTAAAGAATACAGTTGACATGCACATGATAGCTTAGGTTGTATCATATAAAATAAGATAGTATCTGTAATCTTGTCTGCCACCTGTTCTCTCTCAAGCAGCAGTGTACCTGTGTATTTTCTAATTCATGCAAAAATAATCCTACCATCTTCCTTCAAAACTCTCATTTAAACTTTCTTTTACTGCAATGTCTAGAACAGCATGGCTAAGCTTTGGTCTGTTTTAACCAGTGCTTATCAAACCATTCAGTGCCACTCTAACCATGACTTTGTGCCTCCTGCCTGTTTACCTCACTGAGTTTTTGTCTACTTTATCCCAGAAGCTCCTCAAAAGCAAGAGATATAATATTGTTCCATTTATAGAGTATTATATAGATAATTTTGTGACTGCAATTGCAAACCACTGAGGGATGAAAAAAAATGTTAAAAAGTAGTAACATCACAACTAGCTCATTTTTAATTTGTCAGAATTTAGCCACAGAAGCATGGTGAATTTAGTGCTTATTTATGGGCACTAGAGATTTATACACACTTCCTGTAAGCATTCCGTTTGTAACTAAGGACACCAAGCTGGTCTAGAGCTTGGACACAAGACTGATTTATTGCAGGTTCTCAGTTAATTGCAGTAATGGACTGTGAGGAAAAATAAATCACTGAATTTCTTTCACTGCTACAGGATAAAAGCATGTACATTATCTCTTTACAATTGGTCAACTGACATGTTGTAACTTAATCGAGTATGTCAGTCCCTAATTTTGATGTTACAGAGAAAATTTTAAGAATATAGAGGGAAAATTGAGGGGAGAGACATGTATTTTCTATGACATATTTTTCTCTTTTTTTTTTCTTGCCATCCACTCTGGCAGTACGTTGATCAACTAGGATGCATGTGTCTGCTGGATTAGCACAGAGTGTAGCATGTCCCCACTAGAAAATACATTCTCTCAGTCACCTTTACAAAGGCAGGAGACGCTCAGTCGTGTAAACTACTGAATACTGTATCAAGGTACTAAGCATCAAGCATTCACATTGAATGCATTTGAGAGGAACCCCAGTGAAGATTCTAGCACAGTGGGAAATACTCAAAAACTTCTGTTTAATTTATAGAACTGTAAAAGTTCAGGAGTTTATCAAACTAATCATCAACCACTGGAAAGGGTAGGGCTGAGAACCATTAAAAAATTGCCTGGTACCAGAAAAGGGCAAAATCCTATAACAAGTTAGCAAACTTTGGTTGACTGGACAACCTTACTAACAAAACAGAGGGTTTTGTCTGATAAAGAGTAGCTTTTGAGTTAAAAAAAAAGAACAGATTTTCTCTCCAGATCTTTGAGAAAATGTACTTCTGGTCGGGCTGGAAATACTGCATGAAACAGACACTCTCAAGGGACTTCAGAAATTCTGTTTCCAAACTCAAATTGCCCCTGGGAATGCAAGGCACATGGAAATAAATATATTGGAAAAACAATCTCAAAATTTTCATATCTTGAGCATATTCATATCTTGCTTTATTTTTTGTGCAATAGCTTGAGCTTTGACTTGCTATTTCTGTCTTCAATATATTATTTGGTAATATAAAACCACAAAAATTTTTATTCCTTAATATGAAGTTCCCTTGCCTCTATATTTCTTCCTCTTAATAACTTCAGATTTCTGAGGTGGCAATACCAGAAACAGGTAATTACTGTTTTGAGTAAATGAAGAAAGATATTAGCTTTGCAATTGAATTAGAACACAAGCTCTTTTCAAGTCAGTGTTCCTTCTGGTGCAAACAAGTGTCCTTTACTCCATGCCTTATACCATTAATGGGGCATTTGAAACTTCTGGAAGGGTGTTGGTGGACAATTTTATTGAAATTAATTGATTGCAGAGTAGTGCAGTCTTAAGAACATCCACCCAAATTACCCTCATTATCCCTTGGTTCATTCAAATTGTTACCTCCTAAAGAAGTCATTGGGCTTGAATGTGGACTCAATTCTAAGCAAATATTGATGCCAGTGATTTTATGATCAAGAAGAGCAAAAATATTAATTTATATAAGTAGTTTAATAAAGTTGAAAAATCTGCTGATCTTATTCTAGAGTTTTGAAGAAAATGAAGTGTGACCATTGGAGGTATTGAGCAGAGCTAACTCACAAGATCTTCATGGAAGCCTCAGGCTCTAAATTATTTTGACGGTCAAGATTCAGAGCAGGGTGAATTCAGAGGCTGTGGCAGTCATCATGAAAAAATCACTAGCACAAACAAAGTGTGAAGAGTCCAAAAGTACAAAGATGAGGCCTCGGTGTTCATAAAGTGCATGCAGTCCTGACCTGGAGAAAGCAAAATAGCACTGTTCATCCGTAGCTTACAGAAAAGATGGAATCGCTAATTAGAAGAGAGTTGCAGAGCATATTTGAAGTAATAACCTGAAAGAGAATAGCCAATATGGATTTCAAAGGGAAAATTTTCATCCACAAAGATGGTTGTAAAAGGTTATGGAGCTGATTATGGCAGCTCATTCAAACTGTTTGATATTCAAAAGGCATTTGATGACACATCTCCTGCTGAAAACCATAGAAAAAATAAATTTGGGTCACATAGAAGGAAATATCCTATGGTGAGCACTAATTGCATTCATCTTTTATTTATATATGGAAACCTCATAAAACATTCCCTACCCCAGTGCCATCCAAATACTTTCCAGACTGAGCTATATTTAGGACTCTTTTCCACTCCCTGGAGATGGAGGTTCTGCCACACTCTAGGATCTAGCTCACTAAAAATCCTAAAATTCTAAGAGCAAAGGGCTTTGCTGTTCTTTGTTATAAAAACTTAAATTAGTGGAGTTTCACTTTACCTTATCCATCTGCACCTTTCTGTCAACCTTGCCTGACAGAAAGAAGCATTTTTGGGGGGCAGAGACAGACTTTTTATTCTGACTTGACGAAAGCAGGGTCACATTTCAGAACCTGGTTGTCTGCACATACTTGTGTACATGCTGATGCTGTGTTTCAAGTCATGAGTTATCACCATCAATTACCAATAAGTACCAATTCCAATGACTGTATCCTTGTGCCCTACCTGAACGGTATTGGCATGATCCACTAGTTTTAATGTCATTCCCCTTCCCAGACATTGGGTTAACTAGATACAACTTTTATTTCTGTCAAGTTCTGCAGTTTTTTCAGTGGTTCAGCTTCTCTGCTTCTCTGCAATGTGTCTATTATTTCATCAGACCATTAATATCTTTCCAAATTTGTCATTTTACTAATGATCAGTGTTACAGAAAATCATAGAAAAATTTCATTCCTTTTTCATCACTCCATACAGAAAATTATGAACAGGAAGGATTGTTTCTTTCATATATGTCTAATTACAGGCACTCACATATTATAGCTGCATGGAAATACATAAGTACCTTAACTTGCAGAGATTATAATTAGCACCTGTAACCCCAAATGTCTTCACTGTGAGTTCTGGATAATATGCAATTTTTGTTAGCAACAACAGAGAGAGTTAAAAAGTATGTGGATATCATGGGAAAACATATATCTTAGCACAGAAGATTTGAGCAATTCTGTTTTAACACATTTATTATCATAATACTCTGGTGAAACAGAGAAGCTATCATTGGTTTGTACAAGTAAAAGTTTTGAAATAAATATCATAAAACTTATTACATGAATCCATTAACTAAAACTGCTTGCCCTTCTCAAGTTAAGGTATTTTTCCACAGATAATTTAATTAGACAGAGGAAAAATGGGTAAACTGTGTTTCAAAAAGCCTAATCCAAAACATGAACACATTCTTAAAATTGCAACTAACATTGTATCTGTTTTATTTGAAAACCCAGATTTTTTTCCACATCTATTATTACACTAAATGGTAAAGTTGAAGTTGTAAAAAGAAAAAGAAAAAGGAAAAAAAAAAAGGAGCTTATAGTAACATTCTTAAACATTCAGAATATTGAAAAAGTTCACACACACATCTAAATACATAACTAGCTGCCATTTAAATCCACAGAAAAATATTGTATGTTCGGTACTGGCAGATATTGTACTTCCTGCCTGCATATCTATGCTGGCCTAGGTCAGTTCTTTCATACATATATTATTGCCACACATCTCAAAATAGAGCCCTTCAGTTAGGGGCTGAGCACACAAATCCTATCTGACTACTGTGGGAGCTGAGGGCACTCAATACTTTGAAAGAACATTAAGCACTAAAACTGGAAAAACTTTTTCTCAAACAATTTCAAAGAAAAAGAGGTTTTATTTGCGCACAAATGAATTCTTAAGTCATTTCAGCAAAGAACAAATAGCTGTTGTGTATTAATGCTGAAACGTTTCATTTTTGCATTTTGAAACCAAGGACCTTGATTTTCATTTTGAAATGAAAATTTGAAACTGAATTCCATTACAATTAATTTTACAAACAAGAGAAAACCTTTTTTCTCAAAGTAGGTCTTGGCGATGCCAGTAAATTAATATGCACAAGTCTGTTCGTTGGCCCTCAGGCCAGCTGGCATGAAATGGCTCATGTCCATACTATTAAACTCAATTCCCCACCAAAATAAGCTACATTCAAACTGTGTATTGGGAAGGCTCCCTGACCAATGCTGACTCATGAATCACACCTAGCTATTGTTTGCGAAAGTGGCAGTGAGCTCAGGCCAAAATTGAGCAGGAGACCTTTTTAAAAGTGTGACAATACAGAAAATGAAGCTGCAATACACACCAATGTTCCCTGGCACAATTTAATTTACTAGAATCAATATACCTTGAATGTTCTTGAACTGAAAAATTAGTTCTTTGTGGAAAAAGAACCTGTACCATGCACACCAAGACCGGGTATTCTATACATATTTAAGCATGGTGGAATCTGAATATATTTTCTAACATGAGATAGCAGTTGCACAGGAATGAACAGCTCTAGTCAGTTTTGGGCTCAAGTGGCCTAATCACTTCATTTTAAACATCCTACCCTATGATGAAGGTTTGGACAAGGGAGAATGGCAACACAGCAGTTCTCTTACTTCACTTCCTGACATGCTAGTCCTATCAGTTTTATTGCAGTACTTTTTAACAAAATGAGGAAACAGTAGTCAGCTAAAAGCATCAAAATTACTGTACCAATTCTATTAGTGCAAATCATCATATTTTTTGAATGGGATCAAACACAGGGCATGAAGCTAGGTATGATGGCTGTGTCAGTGATCTTGAGCCTCAGGTCTGTTAGCCTAAGAAGGATGTTCTAAATTTGACCTAAACCTGGTTTTAAACTGCAGAAACATTTTCTTGTTCACTGAAGGGCAGAAAAACATTTTAGGTAGCATTTAGCCCTCCATGAAACCTCAGAATGCTGCTGGCGCCTGCCATAAGGAAGAGTGACTGCTGCTTCTTAATTTTAGATACCTATAAACCTGACCATGAGGGTGGGATCCAGCTGTACACTTTTAGGTATTTCAGCATTAACACTGAGGCACTGAGCTTTATGAGATATCATCACAACCGATGAAATGCTAGTCCACTTCTACCTTTTCCAAAAGTACCTATGAGGTCTCCAAACTGTCACACAATACTTATGTCTGCTTCTTTTATAGCCACTTGCAACAGTAGATAAAACAGCTCATTAAAGGGCTGAAGCAAGACCATTCAACAAACTTCAGCTAAGACACTTAGATTTTCCACTCCCATGGACTGGTGTGCTGTACAGTGAGGCCCTGTACCATGATGAATAAGTGATAAAGTTCCTCATGTGAATTCATCACACAAATGCTTTAAAGGCCCTGTAGTTCTATTAAACATCTAAGACTTTTGAAAAAAAAAATTTCAGGACCATGCAATCTTAATCATTTTTTCCCAACACAGTGCTATGAAATGTAAAAGTCCTCTTATCCTCACTTCACAGAATCCAAAAATAACTACAGTCAATGGAGAATGAAAGAGGGATCCTTCTAGATGACTGAGAGTGGCTAAGCTAGGCTTTTCCTGTGAAATGACCACTGGAGAAGCCTCTCTCTTTCCAAAAGGCAGGCCTTCACAGACTGCATAGCTAAAGGTAAACTTCTCTAGCCAAAATTAATCTTTCTGAATAGCCCCCAAGTCTGGTTTTGCCTCTGAAATGGGTAAACAGTACTTCTATATTTCACACCAGTGCTACAAGAATGAACACATTAAATATTATACCAAAGCAAGGTTTAAAGGAAGTATCCTCTATCGGGGGGGGAGGGGAAGCATAAATGATTTTCAGGCCAAGCTCTTCAGGACTGAAAGACAATATGAAGTGTTCAAATATTACAGTTCCGAATGTGCAGATAATCAGAAGTTTCCTAGATTTGTCTAATTCCCACAAGACGTCAGTGGCAGTGTTCTCCAGTCCTTGTCCAGAACTCCAGTCACTGGACTATTCTCTTTCCATGTGAATGAAAGGTTCTGCACAGTATCAGCGCAGAAATTGGCTTGCCTAAATGTGCAGCACTTCAGCAAAACAGCTGGTGATCTACCTGCAACCTATAATGTATAGCAACTCCTAAATTTTGTATGACTTGAAACTGGAGATAAAACATGAGAAAGTTCATGGGCTAAATAACAGGTCAGAGGATAGAAAGAATATTGCCTTCATAAATACACAAGCAACCCATTGATATTATTTATTTTACAGTTAAATTTTACTCTCCACAGTCAAATATTGCTATTTGTTTTAATTAAGCTTTCTTTTTGCTCATTAAATGAGGTTAAAAAAAAATAATCTAATTTACAAAGTTCATCTTAGCACAGTGGATATTTCCATACTAACAACAGCCCTAATCTTCCATCTTTTTTTAAAAACCATTCTTGCTTTTCACTGTTTCTGTTGAGTTTTTCAAAAGCATCAACTTCAAAATCTTCCCCTCTGCAACTATCTTTCTGCATATACTATGCACTGCATATAAACAGTATAATCACATCATTCACAAACTTGTGAACATTTTTCAAGGTTTCAGTATCATAATCAGAGTCCTAAGGGCCTGTAGGATAAAGTCAACCTGTCCCTGAATGCGGACAGGTACAAGAAAAGGATCTCCTAGCTCAATATGGAGCATTCAGGATTCAGTGAATGGTCTTGATCTCAAGATCCTCATTCAGTAAGCAGGCAATTATTGTTGTGCTATGTGGACTGCATCAAGGAATTAGGTGAATCAGGCATCTCTGGGTTAGAAGCTTCCTGGGAAACCTGCCAACAATCACTTCCTGAAAGGCTATTTCTTACCCAATTCTTTCACTCTGACAAGTCTCGTAATTGCTGTTTTATGACCCTGTTCAGTTTTCTGCATCAACTGGGATGATAATATTACCATAACAACAAGCCTCTATCTAATGAGACCAATTATTCAAAGGTTATTTCTTGTCTTGTGACAAATCATAGGCTGTCACTACTTCCTTTTTCTCCAGTGACAGAATATCAAGACTGACTTCAAAGTTTTCTCATCCTGGGAAGTTTCGTGTAAACACTAAAGTGTGTCCTTAAAAGGCAGAGGCACGGTGCTCTGCTTCAGCAGAGCAGCAGGGAACAAAGGGGCCTTCTGCTTGCCCTAGTTAATCTCAGGCCCATGGAATCTCAGGTGCTTCATTCTGAGTCAAATAAAGGCTGAAAAAGAGCAAAAAGTCAACTAGAAGTAATCATGATAAAGGGCCAAATGACAGAACAAACAGATTAAGCCAAGTGAAACCTCATTTACTCCAAAATAACTTACAACCTTGTCAACACTAGATATCAAAGACTATAAAGAGATCTACCATAACAAAGTGCACGCTTTTCCTAGTCAAAGCCCTGCTCTAATATCTGACTGTGATGCACACAGAGATTTGTGAAAGGTGATGAGAGGTAAAAATAAGATGGTATGCCAAAATCATAAGAAAGCCAGTGTCCAAACTGAGATTATAACGCAAATTCCTCAATTTTATACTGACTCATGTCTCTTGCAGCATGCTCCTTCCTACTGGAAAGGATGCACATGCTACATAGGGTACAAAGCTCATGTCTAATGACAAAGGAAGATGTTTAAGATCTATTAGCTGGCTTGCTAGATGTGTCCATATACTGGCAGTGATCTGACTGATGTGATTGTGCCTGAGAGGACTCTTTAGAGCAAACGTGGGCTTTGGGCTGTTCACATCTCAATCTCCTAGCACTCTGAATTAGCGTGCTTCTCTTTGCATGTACAATACACCCTGTAAAGACCAACTTCTGTGTCAGTTACTGCACTAAATTACTTCAACTGCAGCAAAGCTGAGAAGGGATGTGAATTAACAAGAGACAAATAATAAATTGTGTAAATGGTGTCATCACAGAAAATGAAAGCAAAGCAACTTCACATAACTAAATTTCATTTCTCTTTATACTGAAGTAAGGGCTCTGAAAAGAGCCACACAAAAATATCCAGAGAATGATTGAAGAGGCTTACTGAATGAGGATTAATAAATAGCAGTAGAATAATTTTGGCTTGCTTGTCTCAATCTTCAATCATAAAACAGAAATTTTTGATGTTCACGGTTGAATTCACAGAAAGCTTTTATTCTGAACAACATCACCACCAGAATTACTCATTATTCAACCATGCATGTCTTTAGGCTTTTCTGAAGTCACTTTCCTTCACAGTTCCATAAAAGTAACAATGCAGGTATTTCTGGGTTATTAAATTGATCATATACTTTTGTAGATGAACACCTAAACAATCTTACTCCATACAACTACAAGATAGATAGATATGTTCCTTGACACACTCTCCCACCTAAGCTGACATGTGCCTTAGCTGTCCTCTGATATTTGTATGTGTTTCCTTCCCATGGAAAGCAAGAAATGGATGAAAGGGAAACCTGGCTTGCACTTCAGTCTTGTCTTAACAGGGAGTCATGTAAACACCTAGAGCCACAATTTAGACATAGCATTAGGAAGTTTATTATGTACATAATTTAATTAACACTCTGTTGGGACGTGGCTAAAGAAAACACTTATGGATGTGTCTAAGTCCATCCCTATTCAAATGTGGAATTAAGCATATATATAAACATGTGATCTAATTTTATAAATTCAGTGAGTCCTAGGTATATATACCTGTATGTTTTTCTGGATAGAAATGTTTTCTTGTATCAGAATTTTTGTCTGGCTTCAAGTACATTCCTGTATTAGTTGTCTACATCTAAAATACACAAATATCTCATATTGCAAGGATATGTGGGACAAGCTTACTACTCTTATAGTAAAATAAATTAATTCAACTTGACTGTACATGAATTTAAAGTCAAGCATGTTCCATAAATCATTAGGTTATCAAAGACAAGAGAAAGCAGAAACTCACAGGATCAAGGTGGTATAGTAGTTTTAGCATAGAAACAGTATGAAAAGGCATAATATTGAGTTATTAATAATGTTGCTAGAACTTTTCATGAAAGTTCGGTCCTAATCATGTGAATGGAAGTTTTGCTTCAAACTTTGGTGAGTCCAGATTTGGCTTTCCCTGTTTTCTTTCTCCTCCTCTTCAGTCTCACCAGTTCCCCAAAAAGTTAAAGATAAATATCCATGGTAATATCTTGACCCCATGGACTTCAAAGAAATAACTGTATGTATTGAAGCTTTGCTTCAGTTAGAATTACAGGATTGTCAACTTTATCAAATAAAAATGTATACATTTCTGAAGTGTAAAAATAAAAAAATTTAAGCATATGACAATATTGCCCACTTAGCCTGAAAAATATTCCAATTCAGAGTAGAGATGATGTATTCCAGTGACATACAGATTAATTAAAAATGAAAAAAAAAAACCCCTCAGTGTGAAATAATGAATACTGTAGCTACATACAACACATTTTATGTACAATTTAACTTTGTAATGAGAATGCAACATGCATGATCTTTTACAAATCAACTTATAAATACTAATTGGAGTAAGCTGTATAGACAGGTATGTCAGGCTATGACAAAAATTACCTTGCCAACAATATCCTGGTGCAATCTTCTCTCATTTCAGACTTGCATATATTGGGTGACATGCTTTAATACTTCCTCAAATGCGGCAGTAGAATGTTTCCAAGTTTGGAATACTGCAGAACTAGATGATAAAAAAACAACATTATTTAATCAGAACAATGAACACAAAATAATCTGCCCTATCAACTTTAAGACTTATACAGAATTTGCCAAAGAGATGATATGATTTATGTGAGAAAAAATTGCTTGAGACTAGAAAACCTGAAACCATTCAATATTAAACATAGTAAGGGTATCATTAGTTCTTTCTGCATGAAAATATGTTTTGTTTTTTTTATTGTGTCCTAACAATATAAACTCTAATAACCCCACTATAGCCAGGTCACAGTTTGAGTTGGTTCATGAATATTAGTGTCTAAAGTATAAGTCACACATCAAAACTGACTTCACATAATTCCTATTTTTGTTTAGTTGTTAGATGATAGAATTTAAGTTCTACTTGTGAAGAAAAAAAAAAAACAAAACCCACACAAAAAAAACCAGAATATCTTTTTCTTCTTGATTATCATTCCACTATTAGCAAGTTATTCACTAATAGTAACAGAGCACCCATGACACACAGTTTGTGAAGCTTTTAGAAAGATACTGAAAAAAAAAAAAGAAAAAAAATTCACACTAGCATACGAGAACCTGGAGGAAAATGATGATGGCATGTCATCAAAAACCACTACTATGTTATATGTTTTTCTGGTTACATTAGTTTTACATAGATATAATGTGAAATTCTGGCCAGATACTTGTACCTCTAATTTCATCTGGCACTTCATTCAGTGTATTTTCCTCTCTTTTGAAATTTAGGATATTATTTTTTCTTTTTCTCATTTTCTCTGTACTTTGCTGTTGCACTGCAGTTAGGCACAAAAATTCATACCTGCTTTATAACTCTTTTTATACTGCCAGTGCAGTCCTTCTTCCAAGAGAGGATACTGGTACTAAGCCTTAACATAGGTGCAGTATATATACAAGTGCTTAGTAACTTAGTAGTAAAACCAGCTCCCTTGTCCGCCCATTGGTGTCTGAGATGAAAATGGGATCTCAGGAATTTCACATATTGCTCTGTGTAAATTAAACTATGTGAATGGACACAAAACAATCATCTATTTATTTTAAAATTCTCACTTGTCTAAGTAAATTCACCTACACATAAATTAATAGGACAGATAGGATTTACTTTTTTTCCAGGGAAGCTTACTGTTAACTAGTAGGCCAGCTTACTAAACTACTCTAAAATCTCCTTTTAGCATAATCCTATTCAGGCATCCACCATGAGAAGAAAAAGAATTAAGAAAAATCAAACCAATTTATTCTTATAATAGTTATATTGCCACTGGGACCCAAATGACACACTTTGCTTTCAGGTTATTTTATTCTCTAGAAGTCCATATCTAGAAGTACCTAGAAGATCCAGTGTGGAAGAGACACCCTCAAGGAAAACTTAGAATATTCACAACCCTAACCTTGAAAAAGCTAAGAAAAATTCACATTTTCATCAGATGGAGATGTAGGTGATACAATGTCATTGGCACTAATTGATTCCTAAAAAAATTGCCAAATATTTAATATTTTGCCCAATCTTTTAATCCTATGCTACACAGGTAAGCCCTAGAAATGTCCTTCTGCCACCTTAATGTGTACTCAAAAATCAATGCAAATTTTTAAAAGTTTTTCAATAACCTATAAAAGCTTTTTCCTCACAGATATTTGTGTACATTTATATCTATTTTTCTGTACTTTTTTGTTCTTTTCTGAAGAAAAAATCAGTGTTTATGTTTTTTTCCTGAAAGATCTCAGGAAAAAAAGAGGTGTTATAAATAACTATAACAGCTACAACTAAATAGCAACTTTTATTTTTTTTTTCCAAATGGTAATGTTTGGTCCATGATAATTGTGTAATGGAAGAAAGATAAGGTCTGTGGGAAGAGGTACTGTCTTTTTTTTATTAGACCAATTAACACAGTTAAAAAGACAGACTGCCAAAAATGGGTGAGCATTGCATGATAGCTTGTTTATTTTTCCATATGTATCAGCTACTGTAATACCTTCCCCTGCAAGACTTCTATCTCATTAATGGTTTCATTACCAGTGATGATTTCATTGGTTTGGCACCTGCCTGTTCTATCCACTGCCAATGAACCCTCTCTAGGCAGTAAGGAAAGACTCTGGCCCATGGAGCAACCGTTTAAATAAATCTGTCATTTTTGTTTCTATGGAAACATACATCTTGCAGCTTTCCCAAGCTAATAGACAAGTTAGCCTCTCAGTCATGTTCTTTTATTTTGGTATCTTCCTCTTAACCGTCATAAGATATTTTACTCTCACGCCCATCTTTTTTGGAGAAACTATGCTACAGCCACTATTTGCCCTTCAATTCTGATTGGTATTTGTTTAACCTTGATTGAGTTAGCATATTTCTTTTTGGTTAACAGCCACACAATACAGTTCCTGACCTCTTATCTGACTCAGTCTGTCAAAACCCCATCCATTTTGCTACCTTAGTTGTCAAAGATGTTCTATGACATTGAAACTTTTTACTTCTTAATTTTTAATAGCTGCAGACTCTCAATTTTCAATTTTTAAGTGCTCTAGATCTTTTTGATTAGTGAACTTTTTCTCTACCTCTTACACAGGCATATTCTCTGGAAAGAACTCCAGACAATGCCTATCCAATCAGTTAGGCCAGTTTCTGGAAGTCACTTGACATATCAACAAAAATGTACTCCAGTAACCAAGGAAAAAAGTACACCCGTTTGTGTATTAACTGTTAGTTTGAAAATTTACAACAATATTTCATTAATTTTCCTGAGTGCTATAGTTGATAATGTGTCAAAAGAGATCTTTCCTTACTTGTTTCTATACCTAATGGTTACTTTTCTTAAATACAGTCTTCAAATCATCTGATCTTCTAATTCCAATTACTTTATTTCCTACATGACTGACCATGGGAGACTTCTCATAAACTTATCTGTCCACACCCTTCAGACAACATACTGAGAAACAGCAGTTTTAATTAGAGCTGGTTTGGAAAGATTTCAAATAAAAAATAACTAACAGAAGTGCCCATGGTACCTTCAGCACCAGATTAAGGTTGCTGTCATGCTCTTATCAACCTGAAGAACGTCTCACTTTGACCTTCAAAAAGTCTGCCTGTGCCCATCATGAGAAAACATGCAGTGTCCTCTTGCATCATTGAGGATGAAGTTTTCAAGTAACTACAGACATGAGTCACTTTCAATTATCAATGCACCTGGGGGAGTTTCCACAGGCTCTCTAGCAGCCATGAACACTCTTCCCCTTTGAAGGACTGCCAAGAAGATGCAGTAGTGGATACATGCCTCCCTTCTCTTGAAGTGAACATCCTTATAATGTGGCAAGGTGGGAACAGATTCTCATCATACAAAGTCTCTGTTCCTATTGTCATGCAGCAGCAGAATCCAATTTTTACCTTTTTCAGAGCGTTCTGCAGTTTTAGAATTCTGTTAGCGATACAGGAACATTTCCTTCATCACAAAGTGTACAACGCCCACAAGAAAGGGCCTTCAACCTATGGATCCTAGATGCTGTTGCATTAAACATTAAAAATAATGAGCATAATCATTGATATAGCTCTTCCTAACTGTATATCCTTTCCATACTCCCCCCAAATGCATAATTAAAACAGTAGCCTGGCTTCACCTTCAAAATTCAAAGCACTTTTCTTCTATTTCAGCAGAGAGAAAGATGGGCTTCCTTGTCTCACTCAACTGCAGCTCATTACAAAGGCCTTTGTGACTATAAAAAAATATGTTGATTTCACCATGACTTTCTAACACACAATCCATCATATCAGCAGCGGACGTGAGTGCAATATGGGTGTCTACAATAGTTCAGATCTCCTCTGCAATATTCACAGCTCCTTTCACTGAAGTATATCAGAAAGTTTCAGAGCTCCTTGAACAAAATCTTCCAACTTGGTTTGATTAATTAGTGTAGTCAGAACCCTCTTACAAGACTAGTATTATATCTTAATTAATTGCCTAATGCTTCTTTTGCCTTGGGAAATTTGATTAATGGTCTTCAAATAAAACATCTGGTCATACACAGAAGCAATCACTCACTCCTCTAATGGAGTTTACAGATCACAAAGGCACTAGGATTGGTGCAGATAATGTACATGTAGCGCACACTGCTGCTGCTGTGTCTGTTGTTCCAGCACACAGTACCCATTTTAGGTGATTTTCAGCCAAATGTCTTTCTGTGCTTGATGCACAGGCACTCAATCCTGTTCTTGGTTTCATATGTAAATAAGTGCAACTCCCAGCTTGCATTGAACAAAATATTCATACATCCAATTTTGTACAGACTGCCTTTCCAGAGCCTGTACAATATTATTCCCTCAAACAACCACAAGAAACAAACAAAAAACCCCATATTCTTCAAGCTTGACTGATCCTAGCCTTCTCTCAAGGATTTTCTGTCTCTACCATCCTGATTTCTTTTTCTTCAGCAAGCCATGCCAGGTCTATTATTTTTGTATAGAGAAAAAATACTGAGTTGTCAGAATAAGTCAGTAAAAATCACTCTGCACCATTATATGAGGTCCTAGCACTTCTGCACAGGATGATTTGGATGACCCTGTATGACCAGACAGAGCTCTTCCACCCAACCATCTGTTAGTATATGCACATGCCTGCTCACGCAGGTGCACCTGTGAGTCAGCCCATTTTATAGTTTCAACTAAAAAAGAGCCATTTCTATTAGGTGCATGTCCAGGGTAAGTAGTGGGTTACTCAGCTCAGCATGAAATTCACACAGAAAATTCCTCTGCAATATTCCACAGGATCTGATAGAACAGTGCTGAGACTGTGCTTTATAAGTGTCCAGAAAGGGTTAGTACTGCTTACAATTGGAAAGTCTTGCTCAAGACAGCTTCCAGAACACTTTCAGTCTCTCAAAAGCAGTTTCTATTACTGAACAGCAGCTCTAATTCCTGTAATTTTGAAGCACTTCAAGAAGGCCACTTAAGTGCTCGGTCTTTTTGCCAACAAAGTATACTACTAGAAATCTAAGAATATATAATTATAAAAATTTGGGTTGTTATTTGAACTCTGGCATCTTTGACAAAGTGCCTTAAATTAGTTTTTATATTCTAGTTTTTAAAATGGGATTTGAGAGTCAAGTCTTGGGCACTAACTTTCAAGTTAAAAACCAAGGTGATCTGTGTCCTCAGAGATTTTAATAAATATCTCGGTCACTAGAACTTGCTCCTAATACCTCCAGATGCTTGTGAAAAAAATAAAATTATTTTCAAACTCAGAGAAAAATGAATTAAAACTAAAATAAAATTTCTTCCCCTGTATGTGTAATTGCATATTGTTCACAATTAATGTTCATAAAATATTTTGAGATCCCTGGCTATAAACAGAAAGACACATGGTGCAATTATGTGCAATGTATTGTGGTTATTAAATACCATGTGAGATTCTGAGAAAATAACAAGTTCTGATACTAAGTACTTTTAACCACATTGTTATGCATTCACCTTCTGAAAGAATGGGTTATATCTGCATATATCACAGTGAAAAGAATAGAAACCAAAGATCAGTACTCTACTTAACAGCATCAATATACTTGTATCTTTTCCAGGCCAGACACTGAAAAGAAGTATCATTCACTTAATGGGTGGTTATGTATGCCCCGCCAGTACAAATCTTTAATGATTTATAGTGATGCATTTCTGAATACTTTTCCAGACAGATTTGTGGGAGCTATTCTGGGTACAGGAAGGCACCTTCATCTTCTGAGACTGCAAATCTGAAAAAGTAGTCAACAAATGATAAAGTCATATTTTGGAATCAAGACAAAATGAACAGTAAAAAGTACTGCCTAAGGTAATGGCTGTTAAGCTATTTAGAGTGCTTTCAACTGACAGTATCCATTTTTTATCCTCCTGACTTGAAGAAGCCAAATGACAAAATACCCATTTGAGGTAGTCAGTGACCAATTATATCTGAAGCACTCAGGACAGAAAATTCCATTGTTTATTTTTGTCCAAATTAGTTTGAAGGACATCTGAGAGGTAAAAGATCATCCAGGTCTATCCCATGATGGATATTCTACTCTCATCTGTCTATGGCATTCCTTGAATAATGAAAGAAAAGAGAAAATAGATTGGAGATTTGTGGTGAAACTTTAAAAAGCAAGAGAAGAAAATGGCTATTATTCCTGGCTGAACAGCAGAAGAACATTCATTTCGTAATCTAAATTCATATGTGGAACCACTTTGATACAGCAGGCTGGTCCAACTGGCAGCCTAAAGAGCCCATATAGCAGCCCAGCTTGGCTCACCAGCTCTGTCTCAAAGGAGGCAAGGTAGCAGATGAGGCTGAACAGAAGAACGTGTAGTAGCAGTCCATGAATTAGCACTCAGACTCAGAAGGTCATGGTGCAGCCCATGCCTAGAGCCCAGAACAAGGTCCAGTTCCGCAGTTAGAAAAGATAGGCCATGCTGGTGGATGGCATAAAGATTGCTGCAATAATCAACTGTGCAGCAAAGCCAAAACAAAGCCATAATAAAGAAAAGCAATTAGGCATTCTGCCCTGAGAAAGCAAACACAACCTTTTCTCTATTGTTCAGTTGTTTCAGGGCTGTGTCTGCTGTCTGATTCCTACATCGTATATCCTTCTTCCCTGATAATACATTAAAAAAAGGGGGGGGGGGGTGTCTTGAAAAATAGTGCAAAAAATTTTTGCGTTCCTATAAATCTGAAAAACATCCCTGCCAAAGCCCATCACTGTTTGGTTATTGTATCACTGATTCTATACTGTGCTGTTAACTACATTTACATTCATGTGATATAAAAACCTTGGACAAGATTTGGTATCCCTCACTTCAGCCAGTAATGAATTAATATTATAAATATTGTTATATATGAAAGCAAACAATTAAATTCCATTCTGTCTTTGTCTTCAGAGACATGATGCCTAATACCTGGATAGAATTCTATGTTATTTCACTATAAAGGCTATTAGTAAAACAATAAATTGTATGTAATATAAAAATGGAGCTATTGAATGCCTTTTGAATTTCCTGCTAGTAATTCTTATTGTCAAAACATCGTATAATACAGCCTTTGCTGAATAGCAGCAGAATGTAGCTTTTCACTGAAAATGTTGAGACTGTGTTTAGCAAAGGCTAAATAGTAAATTATTCTGCTTATTCATTATTCAGATTAAGCATTCCAGAAACATTTCCTATTCTATTAATTAGTAATTTGAAAACTACTCAATGCAGAAAGCTGTAAAGAGACAGCCTTTTAGAATTTGATTGTTTCATGTGCAGAATGCAAAATTAAATTGCAAAATTGCACATTTATTTGCTAAGAAATAAACAAGTAGCCTTCCTACTCATCACTTCTGCTGTGCAGCTTCCCCAGCTATTCCTGCTCTGTCCTGGCTGCCAACTCTTTACAGGAGCCAGACTAAAAATAATCTAAATGGTAACATGTAGTTGATCACCTAATGTATCAAATTCTGTCTACCTTATTTTACACTTCTCCACAACCTGGCTGCGATGTATGTGCAAAAGCTGGCAAATTAACTAACGTTGTTGTAGCTACAATAGCCTAAGGATATAAGCCAGGCAAGATTTATTGGGAGACATAATACCTTTTATCAGATCAAGTGATGCAGCTGGAAAAAAACCAAGCAAGCTTTCAAACACACAAAGCTTACTTCTAAGTTAATTAATGTGCATATACATATATATGCACACAGGCCAAGCAGATGGATTTAAAAAAACATAGAACACAGACCTATGTCCAAATTTAGGGGTTTTGTTCCAATTTTACTGCAAAATTCACATCTTTCTGAAATCTCTGAGATGGCAGTGCTACATCAGATGTATTATAATCAGTTCTGGGAGAACTGAGAATCTTTAGCCCCATAGGCAGTGCTGAGAATTAAAAGCCACAATCTGTCCAGCTCCCTCTGTTTGCCAGTTGTAATTAAATAGACCTTATATTTTCCCCACAATATTTTGCATACAATTAAGGTTCTTTTAAAATTAATTTATCAAAACATGTTTGCCTTCTATTTATAGTAAGACAAACCTTCATTTGTTTAATTTAGTACCCAAGAGTTCATGCTGAAGACTGATGTTTGAGATTACAACAAACTATTTGTTTGAAAATTGTAAACTGGCAGACATTCCTGACATTAAGACAGATGCGCCAGAAGTACATTCTGCTCTGCATTTTCTGACAGTGTAAAAACTACGTTAACTTATAAATAAAAGATTTAACCATGCTTGCAATTGCGAAATCTATGACTGCTCCTGCAAGTGTGTGTGGTCCAGTGGAATTCAACTCCCCGAACCAATCTTTTACAAACACACAATAAACTTCCTTCAGGCAAGAGAGCTGTTTTTTTATTTATGAGTATATAGTTAATATTACAAGCAGCTATGAAAGGGAAGAAAAAGGAAATCAGAACAAGTGAAACATCAGGACATTCCAAAATAGGTAAGCATAAATTTCAAAAAGAGGCTTTTAAAATTCAATTGAATAATCAATCTGTATTGGGTACTACTCAGAAAAAGAAAATTTGCTGCTTTGGGATAAAAAAAAGATACTTTTACAATGCCAATACATTGGCATAATGATATAGTTCATAATCATCAACACTCTTTACCATACCATTTCTAGCTGCGTCATTCTTATGAACTCATTATGTGAATACAAAAGTAAGTGAATGTTGGAAACCTCGGCAAGTTTGCACAAGTTTCTTAACTTGGTTCTCAAGTACTAAAGGGCTGGCGAAAGCTGCAGGAGGGGAGCACTGCAGGCATCAAAGCCATCCTGGCTAAACTGCACCGCCTAAAAAGGTTGAACTTAAGCAAAAATGAAAAAAAAAAAAACGAAAAGAGCACCAGATCCAGAGATAACTACCACTTACTTCAATGGCATAAGCAGGAATGAAGTTGGAGGAGTATATTTCACCTCAATGGGACACTAGTTCTGAAAAAGTGGTGGGATAGAAGCCATGTAAATAAAACCAAATTTAGTCACCATTTCTATAGACTTCTGGGGAATACTTTACCATCTTAGGAATGTTTCCTAACTTTACAAAATTCCTTACTTAAAAATACAATTCCATGCAAGGATTGTTTACCTTAAGGATCTAAATCCACCACAAACTATATGCACACTGTTCTATATTAAACCACTTTGTGATGTTTTTTCCACATGCATGTGAACTGTTCAAACCAGAGATCAATCACTATGTACGTATATTTATGATATAGAAACGTATTTTCTGAATAACTAATCACCAATTAACTCTTGTAATCTGCAATGCTATGCTTAAAACAGTAGAATTCCATTTTCATTTCATGCTTGACTGTAACCTTGACTATGAGGTTGCAGAACTTCCCCCCCGCCCCCAATGCTACTCTAAGTAAATCCCAACTGATACTATCAAAAGAAGCATTACAGCAGCCAACCATCACCCATATGTCACAGTCTGGGAAAAAGGGTAGTTTACAGCCATTCTTCAGTATCAAGGATACTGCTGTAGAGAAAAGAAGTATATCATACTAATCAGGTAGTTGTGGAAACTGTGTTTCTCGTTGAGCATAAATTGGCAATTGCTACCCGAAGAATTCACCC
The DNA here is from genome assembly GCF_964188355.1 of Buteo buteo. Classification (NCBI taxonomy): domain Eukaryota; kingdom Metazoa; phylum Chordata; class Aves; order Accipitriformes; family Accipitridae; genus Buteo; species Buteo buteo. The sequence goes on along the minus strand of NC_134186.1, from coordinate 21,144,675 downwards.
TAGGTGTTTTGGACTAAATTAAAATTCTTCTCTAAGAATTAGTCTGTGCAAAAGTCCTGCTGGGCAAACTGATTTTTCCATGTGCATTTTCCATTTCGCGTATATTCAGTTAGATTGTAGGGGATTTGAAATTTCTCATGGGAAGATGTTCATTGAAAAAAGGTAATTGGGATAGCACAGCTTGTGAAGCTTTTGAGCAGTAAGAATAAAGGCAAATGTTCTGTTTGTATCACCAGCATTGTAAAATCTTTGCATGGCTTTTAAAGTTTATTAGCCCAGTTGTAGACAGAAACACTAGGTAATTAGGTAGGTAAAAAAGACTCTCAAGTGTACAATTGCATTCCCAATAACTACTTTGGAAACAGGTCCTGTAATAGCACTCAGTGGTCTATGGCATCTTTCATCCAAAGTGAATTTCACCTAGCATGTTTATGACTGAAATGCAGCAACTGTGAAAAATGTAACAGCTGCTTAATAATGCCAAGCAACCAGGTAAAGTTTAGAGGGAGAAACGAAAATGGGTTTCAACTCATTTCAGTCAATGGCAACTTCAAGAAGAAAGAAATTATTAAGGGTTCACTTTTACCGGACCATCCAGCTAGAGCCACTCTCCGTGTTAAAAAGCATATAGTTGGATCTGTAATTACCACTAACTAGTCAACTAGTTTTATCCAAGAGCTCTCTGATGTCATACTATCCCCTAACAGCTGTCATACCAGCTCAAGATGGTTTACAGGTGTGCATATCCCCATTTAAAATAATTGGCGTTATCCACATTCTTATTTAGTCTGGATTTCAGTCCAGGTTTGTATCCTAACTCGCAGCACACCTTGGCAGCTATGCTTAGTGCACTGACAGCTTTGCAACAGTTTGCTCAGGAGAGATCCAGCATGACAAACTCAGCAGAAGTTCAAGTTTCTATGCAGTGAACAGGTTTTAAGAGGCAGGGCTTTTAGTTCTTGCCCCTACATGCTATCATAAACTGTTCCTGTTTCCATTTCAAAGTCAAACAGGTTAGCTGAATTTGTGCATGGTTTCAGTCTCTTTGACTGTACAATGGAGCAGAACAAAAGAGAAACAATGAAATCCATTACCAGTAGCAACTGAGAGGCCATGATGCTAGCGGTCCAGTGGCTGTTACCTCCTTCCTGAGACAAGTACCTGCCTGTCCTGAACTGAAACAGCTGCGGAAGGTCAGGACAATTGCTGGGCCAAAGCTTAGATCTCACAATTGGGTCACACATGCAGCATAAACAACCACCAACAACTTGATGTCCCTTGGCTGTGTATGCAAGAATTTGCTGTAATCCTGTTTAACTGCTGACAATCACTGGATCATATTCCTATTTTTCTACACTTGGCAGAATTATCTTGCATGCATTACAATATACAGAGGGCACAGGTTTGACCATCTGGCCATAGATGTCAAACTGAGACATTTTCCAGTGGCGGCATCTGGTTTCTCTACAAAAAGCAGTGTGTTTGCAGCTTTGGGCCTGTTATATGGTAGGGCTACAGATGTGTTATCTAAGCTGCCAGATCTTCTTGCATTGCTTTCTTTTCATTCATCTTTAACTCTCTAGTGTTTTCTTTGTTTGTAAGACTATGTACAAGCATATTTGTTTGGTAAAGGTTTAATAAGGAGCTAAAGTTTACCCTATATATTTCTTTACATGTGCTATATCACATTCATCCACTTGATACTTGAGCCAAAACTATTATACAGAGATGGTTTTGGAAGTGCTTAGCCCTAGAAAGAAGAGCTCATTAGCTTCCAGCAGGTTTGTAAAGCACATCACCTTCTAGGTAGTCCCAGTTGTCCCCTGTCTGTATAATAGGTATAGATACTTCAGACATATGGAGGAAAGAAAACTGGGGTCAAACATGATTCAGTTGTTTTGAAAGGGAAGGCTATTTGCAAAACTGTCATTACATGAAAGAAAAAAAACTAAAGAAGAAAGAAAAAGAATAAAAAATTAGTGAGAAAAGCCAGATAAAGATGATGATTCCCGTTACACCCTGTGTGAAACATACACAAGCAGGAAATATGTGGTCCTGCATGGAAGCAGGAAAAGGCAGTCTGAGATCCTAATCTATACTTACCGGGTCACAGCACATCCTCAGCCATGTAACAACTTTGGCCCTTAGGAGCTAAGAATAACACATGTAACAAATGGTAGTACACAAGGATATAATTCAAGATAGATTACAAAGCTGTCTATACTTTCTAATACCTGGCATATGTCAAACATGGACAAAAGTTACAGTATTTCCTTAAAAGGGAGTTCCAACAAAAGAAAACACAAAGCCCAGAATTAAAGATTGAAGTCTCTTTCTGTAAAGTTTCTGCAGAAACATCCCATAGGATTGTCATACATCCTATGCTATTTCATTCAGTGTGACATTAGTAAATGACAGATGTACTTAAGAGTTTGGAGAACCAGGAACTAGCTTGTAACAAAGACCAGGAAGAAAGTCACAAAAAAGCAGCCAGTGGCCAAGTCTAATTTGTCACTTATAATTATACCATGTCAGGCAGTAACATCTTTTTAAATCACCCTTCAGGCAGACATACATAGATAATTTTGTCCAAGGATCTAAAAGAATATACATAAGCACCCATTCATGTATTAACACTAACCCACCCCATAGGAAGATACACAAATTCTCTGCCTAACTCTGCCACGGCAGCACGGCATGTGAGAATGATTACAATGATTGCTTACCCCAGACTATTCTCAAAATTAACCCAGCTGTGTTTGTGGGCCCAGTACAGAGACTCTACAGTCTTTCTGCCAGAGGTAGAAGTGCACAGAGCAGACAGTGAGTTTGTGGTAGAGCATTTGGATGTGATACTCAAATATCATGTGCAGAAAAGGGAATATCTTGCTATTATACCAGTAGGCCTAAAAGATGCAGTAGTGTGCTAGCTCCCAAGTGTCAGCAATAAATACGTCCCATTGGAGGACTACACTGATTCAAGTGCAGAAAAGTTATCCCTTATGTACAGATGCTGCTTGTCCTCTGTTGCAGAGAACCACAGCAGGAATGTTATGTTTGAACATATGGACGAGTTAGTCATGCCCTATCTACTCAGGGAAACAAACAGCCAGGCTGGATAGCTTGCAGGGCAGAACAGCTTTTTTTTTTTTTTTCTACAACCCAGTAAAAGGCCACGATGGTGGCACTGAATTTCTATTTTAATCAGTTAATAGAAACAGTTTCTGATTGTCTGGTCAACTGAGGGCTAGAGAGATGGAAAATTTTACCACATATGTATTACTGAATGGATTCAGTCCTTTTCAGCTTTCCTCTTAAGACAAGTGTTCTGCTTTTTTCCTAAGAAAAGACTCTATGGGTTGCATATTTTTATGACAAAACTGAATTGTCTTCAGCAGAAACTCACATTTCAAACCATACAAATTCAGTGTGCACCGAGCCCTGACAGGTCAAGGGAAACAGATCAAATCCACTTGATATAACACTGCAGAATGTTATATGCTGTACACAGATATATGTGACCTTTTTCCTGGATGAAGATAATTAATTTTGGTGATACAACAAAGCTTGAGGAATGGATTCAGTATAACAATGATAGCACTTCTAAACAACTGGCTGACTTCTTTAGAAGAATTAAAGAAATGGTTATCTATTATTCATGACAGCTTAACATGTTTATGTCCTTATCAATCAGCATAGTGCCTGTATTTTATTATTCATCATGAACTGGCACTAGGATCATCTCATCTGATACAGACTTTCAAATGTGATAGCTCTAACCCTAGAGAGAATATAAAGGCCACATAATCCATTTCTTGCATGTGTCATGCTTCAAGTTCACTCTGTTAGTTTGGAAGATACTATTTTCAGAGATTGGGTGCAGCATAACATGAAGCCTACATTAAATGAAAACATGGAAGTGTCTTGACATGATGGGGCTTTGAAAAATGTCAATTTCAAAAGTTGTACAGCTGACTGCTCTGCAGGTCCAACTGATACACCCTCTCCTGACATGGACCTTGTCTGTTAGGAGATTTCTCTGAACCAATGCTCAGATTAATGTGCATCAAAAAACATGCTCTCCTATTATGTACTCATTGTGTACTTATTAGCTCAGATCCCCCTGCTTTGCACCACAATTACTAACAGTTTATTTTGCTTAGACTCTCTGGCATGCATCAGGGATAATTTTGAGATCATAAATAGGCTGGCAGAAATAAAAATAAGAAATAAAAATTGAAGTGATTAAATTTATTTTCCATACCAGATTAGAGACAGAAATCTATACCTGTGAATCTCCATTTAAAGTCAGAATATGTCTCTTTGACTCAACTCCCGAATGCAATTCTTAATTTTGAATTCATCCAGAGAAGTATGCTTGTAACCAACTTTTCCAGAAGTAGAAATCTCAAGACTTCCATGTAGAAATCTGAGAACACAGCAGGCCTCGTTAATCTTACCTTGAGACCAGGATTCAGCTGATAGCAAGCAGATATAAATAGCAAGAAAGATAATCACAGATATTTTCTTATTTAATCATATTCTGATCTTTCTTTTTAAATTTATAAAAAAATACCCCCTATTTTTAAGCATGACTCTTGAGTTTGGGCTTGGCCCTTCTTCCTTTATAGGACTCATTTTTATTGGTAATGTGAAAAAAACAGCACAACAAATTTCAACCATCCTCATCAACTTCTGCATGGCCCCTTCAGGGCTTTTTCTGTCCTAGTTCCCACATTTCATAGACATTTTCCTATCTTTTAGGGTTTGGGTAGATTTAATTAGACACTTGCTAGCACAACTCCATTCTACTCAGCTCAAGTTTCTGGTACCATAGCTATCACCATAATCTCTGAACATGTCATCAGAGATCACTTGGAAATTTAAGGTAGGGTCAGAGTTTTAGTTTTAAACAATATAACTGAAGAGTCCTGAGTTCACTGGTATAGTCTCAGAGCACACCACCTTGTTACAAACTCTTTTCGTATCTGCCAATGAATTACAAAAGTATACATTATTCATCAGCAGTAAACCTATTTTTTCCACCAGTTAGTGACATTTGGTCATCTCAAAGGGAAAGTTACTTAATAAGTTTTAACAGCTTTCCCAGGTATATAGAGATACCTTCTCTCTTCTTTGCAACATGTAGGTACACGGGTTACGAATCCATCCCTTCAGTGAAACAATATAGAAACTACCACTGAAATATGATGAAATGTTATAATGTCAGTGTCTACTACCAAAAAAAAAAAAAAATAAAAGCAAAGTGAAACATATCATCATAGACATTTAAAATTTAAAAAATTTCTTTTCAGGTTTTCACCCTGGTAAGCTTTAATACGATATTTAATAACCAGAAGTCATGCATCACATCTAAAATATCTGTTTCAAAAATAAATATAACCCCAAAACCACAATTGTCATTCTCAACTGAACTGAGCTGTGCAATTGTCATAATAATTTCCTGTAAATACTCTGAATTTAAGACAATGCCATTTTGACTACTGTACTCCTGTGAACATGTTTAATGAACATGAACATTTAAGCAAAACAAATTTTAGTGAGAATATTCATGAGTGGATTTCACACTGTAAAACAAGCCAAAAGCAGTGAAAATTTTAATATTAGTTTATATTGAATTGTACAATTCAAAGTTTGTTTAGTTTCAGGGTTATACAAATTTAAGCTTCCAGGTACAGGGAATTGTCTTGGATCAACAGAACATGTAATTCTGAGTTTTACAACAAACAAACAGACCATTCAAAATAATTACAGATGGTTGATTTTTACATCAGACTGTTTCATGATCTGTGTCCAGATGAAGTTCTGTGGATTATTTCAGTACTTAAAGGGGGCTTATCAGAAAGATGGGGACAGACTTTTTAGTAGGGCCTGTAGCAACAGCACAAGGGGTAATGGTTTTAAACTAAAAGAGGGTAGACTCAGACTAGATATAATGAAGAATTTTTTTATGAGGAGGGTGGGTAAAATACTGGAACAGGTTGCCCAGAGAGGTGGTAGATGCCCCATCCCTGGAAACAAGGTCAGGTTGGATGGGGCTCTGAGCAACCTGATCTAGTTGAAGATGTCCCTGCTCATTGCAGGGGTGGTGGACTAGATGACCTTTAAACGTCCCTTCCGACACAAACCATTCTATGATTCTGTCATTTAACTAGCTCCAGCTGTAAATCAGTAGAAATTAAATGGGGATTCATTTTGCCTTTGTGATTTCATTTTTAAAGCCAGTCCTCATGAGATTATTAGTTTTTCCTGCAGGTACTGGACATCTCAAGCTTTCACGATTCCAGGAAGCACTGGCTTTCACCATTTTGGAAGACACAGACCCTTAACGTTTGTGAGCTTGCCACTGCAGTAGCAGATTGCTAAAGCCTACTAGAACCTGGCTTGCTAATAGCTTTCCATTCGTGTGTCTATCACTTTGGACCATCTGAACCATACTTCCTTCTGTATGTTTTCTCTCATTCAGAGAGTTTGGAAATGGTGTGTTTCAGTGAAGTTTGCCTCTCAATTCTAAGGACTTGAGAGCCGCCTAGTGGAGGCCCCTGTCTGAATCCCAAAATTCAGCGAAGTCTCCTTTCTATCACAGTGTATTACATTACATTCCTTATTGGTATCACTCCGGACACTGTTCTTATAGTGGAACACCACGTAAAGACTTCAGTTGGATTTCATACGTTTGTCTCTTTTACAGAAATGTGAATCACTTTCTAAGGTACAAAACTGAAAGTGGTTTAAAAAAAATAAGGCAGAATTGGAATTGTGTTGATTTCCCACTATGACAAAAATCTTTTCTAACCTCACAGATCTCAGCATTAGACCACCTCATCAGGTAGTGGCCAGTACTACCAAGGAACTTAATTCTGTAGACCCGACTCTGAACAAAATTAGAAAATACACAAGAAGATAATGATACACTACATATTACTAATATAAAACACCATTAGGATTCATCAGAGCCAAAACCTACCAAACTAGGCAACCATAAACTAAACAAAACTGCAATTACAAACAAAATCCCATTATTTCAGAAAGTTACCTCTTTTCCTCTTGTTTTGCCTGTAACACATTTGATCATGAGATGGAAAACCACAAGGCACACATCCACTGATGTATCACTGATGCATCAGGCTGAGTAGCAGTTATTCTAATGCATGTGTGTATAAAGTCAGTAATGTGGAAAGCTGTAATTCAGACTATGTGTCTGATGTTTTCATCTATCTATATTGCTTTACATGTAGAGGTTACCTAAAGATGAAAAACATAATCAACCCTGTTTTAAGCCAGTCTGGACTTCAGGAGTAAAATCAAATATATATGTATATGTGTATTACATAGATCTAAGCGACAGTAGTGTGGGCTTCCCACCTTTTTCAGGATTGTAATAACATAGGGCATGGAATTAGGAGAGCATCCATTGCTCAGTAAAATCCAAGGAAGAATGGTGAGGAAGCTTGAGAGTCAGGGAAGTTTCCAAAGCTCAGAAAGAAAAATGTCAGGCTGGATTTACAGAGCACACCGTGAGTCTACTAAAGTCGCAGATGTGGACAGACCCAGCAATGACACAGTGTGGTTTATGTGTTTATGGCAGTCGTGGGACAACAAACATATCTCATGATTCCTGTGAGGAACCAAGGCATACCTACAAGATGCCACAGTGGGACTGGAGGCAAGTCAAGGAACTGAGGAAGACCTGGAACAGGAAGCTACAGCAGTGATGTGGAAGAGTTGGAGATCTATGACAAATCAGAGATACTCATCTCAGGCAAGGCAAGGAAGTGCCTTGAACCATAATCTCGAAGTCTCTATGGCTTAAGTCCTATCTAATGATAGATAAGATTGCTCCACCATGAGTGTGATAGAGAAATGAGTTTCTGCGAAGAAGTAAACTTACAGTTTACATACATTCCCCTTGACTGTAACAGGGTTTGCAGGTACCATAGAGTGCCGCATACTGCTGCAGAGCCTGACTTATTGTGGCACTGCTCTAGTTTTACCAACTGAAATGCCAGAAAGAAACTGACTTTAAAAAAAAAAACAAACAACAACCACCAAAAACCACATAGCATGCAATGGTATAAGAGTGAAATAATATCTTAAAGAAATGTAATTTTTTCCCCAAATCTAGTATCCGCTCTGAACTGATTTCAACATCCCTTTAACACAGAAAACTCCATCTAGTATCTGAAATCAAACCACCAACATAGATGAGGAGCTGAAAATGCCTATTTTTCATTTGGAAACCTCAAACAGCTGTCAAAACAGAGACACCAAAAGGTAAAAAGGGGGAATAAGTGCAGCAAAGAAGCAGCATTGACAAGAAAAGAATACCACCTTACCCAGAGAGAGGACAGGAACAGTGAAAAGGCATATACACTTACATCAACATACTTGTTTTCTTTTAGAGGTTTGTCTGTCACATCAAGATAGTGACAGGAAACCTATTCTAGGAGTAGTTCACAAGAGAAAAAGTGTTCCTTGAGATGAGAACAATCTTTCTGCTCTGTTAGTGTGTAACATCCTGTGCGCTGATAACAATGTCTTCCCAGGTATGCCAAGCAATCCTGCTTTAAATCACTACCATAAATATATATATATATTCATTACATATACAGTTAATATGTAGCTGGAGAAAAAAAAATAACATAAAAACCGTGTATATATATATATATATATAGGCAGAACTGGAAAATATATAACAACTAAAGAAAAAAAAAACACAAAACAAAACAACAAAGCTCAGTTCTTAACCAGATGCTATAGCATGTCCTCCCTGAATACTGCATCTGACATGGACCATCATTGCCATTTACAATGAAATTATGGTTTAATAAGCATGGGAATGTCTCATTAAGAGAAATCCTTGGAACCTTCTGGTCTTTCAGCTGCTGGTAATTCTAAGAAATGATGGAGCAACATTACAAAATCCAGATTCTTACCCAGCATGCTTAAGCTTTTACAGGATGTTTAGCAGTTCAAGATATTTTGCTTTGTAGATGATTTGTCCCTGTTTTAAGATGAAGGAAAGAAATTATATATCTATATCCTGACTTTTAAGTATGCTTTCTTGATAGTAAGTTTGTAATATTTTGCTTAGGGTATTTTACTTGCTTAGGTGGTTTGGATTCAAACAGAAATAAGGTTGCTCTGAAACTGAGAAATGGTATTGTTCATCTAGTGAAGTCTGAAGAATTGTCTGTAATTATCAAAAATTCAGACACAACCTATAATACCCCTTCTAAGGAAAAGTTTTCAGTAAGGAGTTCTGCTATAACTGATGTTCTGACATACTCCAATAAAATTCTCCAGAGAGACTACTGCCTTATTTTAGATGTCAACCTGGACTACAGACTGCAATGAAAAAGAATATTAAAAGTCATAAAGTGAAGTTGCTGCTTCATGTTACCTTAAGATAGGACTTTCAGTCATAACTTAAGTCAAGCATGTTCCAAACGGCAGGCAAACCATGACAGATTTTTACACAGATATGATTTCTCCCTCCACTAAATGAAGAAATTAACCTATTGACTCCCGTAGTCTTCGTCTCCTGATCATTACCTTCGACTACTGTAATAGACATACTAACCTCAGAGAACAACTCTGAAGGATTCCAGGTTTACCTAGGAGGTTAGAAAAGGGATTGTTTTTCCATGTTCTTCCCCAGTGTTGAAGCTGATTATTTTGTGGGAAAGAAAACAGCACACTTTGTCAAGGATTTCCATACGACATATTCAAGGAAGACTATACACTTCCTAGGGTGTCTGTCCTCAGTGCATAATCCTTCACGGATGCAAGCAGGCAAGCTTTCCATCTTCCCAGGCAGGAGTTCTGGAGTAAAGTGAAATGACACTGGAGTGGAGAATGAAGTGTTAGCCTCCCTGTGCATCACTGACTTTGCCTGTAAATAGGAAATGGCAAATTGTTTAGGCCTCTTAGGATAAAGCAATATTAAAAGAAAAAATACTTATCTGTGCGCTTCTGTGAAATTTGTCTATAAAGCACATATAACTGTACCTCGCAGCAATCAAGCAAATGGAGGTAAAAATCTGCCTGCTATGATACATTTTCATGAATTCTGTCACAAGTCACATGCTTATGCACAAGGCAGAAAGAAAAGGAAAACTGTGTAAATGTCAGAAAAAAAGTAGAGAAAAAAATGGGGGCGGGGGGGGGAAGTGAAGAGGTGGAGAATTCTGAGAAAGAGAAATAGAGACGTCCCATTTGGCTTCACATACAAAGGGAGCTTTCTAACATCCTAACACATGGTTTCCTAGTGAATACAATGTTAGCATAGCCACGTATGTTTCCAGACAAGGCATTCAGTCATGGAAATTATGAAAAAGCATAAATAAAAATTGCCTCAAATGCAATAGGTTCATGTAAGTTAATTGTAATTAATTTTTAAGTCATCCTAAGTAGAATTATTTTTCTGAGACAAGAGACCTATCAAGGACTCCATTAAATTGACACAGAACTGTGTTAAGGGTATCGATTTTAGCTGGAAAAGTACCGGCAAGAGAAGAGGGGAAGGGGAAGGAAAAAGATTTTTTTTAAAAATAATTTTATCTATGGTTTTCAGTCCTACTGTAAATAGGCTGAATAGTGCAAGTGAAAACAATTGCTTTAGATTCTTTTACAGTAACAGCTGTGGTTGTTGAAATAGCTACAGACATTATGCATCAGATCTTCCTGTGAAAGGATGACCAGTGCTCCACTGACTTTGAATCTATGCTGACTTTCACCAAGTACATACTGCAGTGTTGGTCACACGGGAAAGCAGATGGGAGGAGAAAGGAGGGGAAATAAATTATTTTTATTTGTGTTTAATAAAATTTGGCCTCCAGGCTTTATGTGACTCAGTACTGAACATCTGGGATTGATCACAGGATCACAAACTGGAAAGCAGTCATCTGGCTTCTACAAATAAACACATTCAGTTCCTCTTCCACAACTTTATTTTTTTAATGATAAACTGCAACAGCCATATGAAGTCTTTTTAATACTTGCAGCCACAGTATTTTTAACTTTTTAGTTATTTTTAGTATTACTTTTTCACATCACGGTATCAGACAACTGTTAAATTTCATTTAATCCTGGACTGGCAGTAGTGTTTGGGATTGCCCTCCACACGCGTACACACACACAATTAATTCACTACTATTTTGCTTCAAAATTTTATGAAACAATGGTAGTCTTGCAACTTCGATTTTTATTAGTTCCATTCCTCACAAGCGTCATGGGAACAGCACAATATATGATGCAAGATGCAGCACTGATGAACTACATTGACCGGCGTTTCCTATCTTTAGAGGTATGTGCTAGCTGTATCATTCTGTAATACTGCCTAACTGCAAAGAGGTTTGAAAATGTATGAATGTTCTTCTGTGTGTCTGAACACAGAACAGTTTGTATGATAAACAATACCAGGAAGATAAATTTCCAGCTTTTTCAAGTAAATAAGTAAAATTGTAGCTAAACCTTTAACTATAATGATTCCTAATTACCACATCATTATTTGTTGCAGGATATAATTTCATAATGTTATATATATATATGTTATATATATAAACTTGCATTTTTTTACGGCATCAGTGGATTTAGCTAAACATGCAAATGTTTATAGTACTGTCACTGTCTGTCCTAGGGAACAGTATAACCATATTGTCACCAGTAGAAATGCAGTCAAGTTTTAACAAGGAGATAGAAATTTATCAGGTATTTTTCCTATGTACAGATGAACCTACCAGAAAGAGTAGTTCAAGACACATTTGTGTAAACTAGCAGTGTTTCTGCATTTTAACTAGGAGTTGAAATAATCCCCTTACAGCTGGAAGACTGAAATAGGTGTTTGCTTTCAATTAATTATATAAAAGTACCAGTACCTGCTTCTTTTTCTGCAGTAAAAAACTACCAGTACTGCAAAATACCTTTTCAGTATTGGCATGCTGTATTCATACATAGTTTATCGTAAATCATTAACATGTCCTTGGCTCCTGACTTGTATTGGCAGACTTTTAGAGAAGCTTTAACTTGCCTGAGCTTGCATTCCCTTTTTGTACAAAGCTCTCACTGGTCTTAACTCCACAACACAGGAGGAACTAAAGGACTAGCCTGGTATTCTGTTCCCATTGTGTAGACTTAGATTTAAATTTTCTTAGCCACTGTAGGAATAACTTCACATGGTAATTTCCATTCCTTTGGCCCATTAAAAATGATGCAATTCTACCTGTGACATTTGGTGCAAGGCGCACCTAAGAAAGAACAGGAAAAAGGGTGAGGCAGGTATATTGAAGAGAACACTTGAAAACATTTAAAATAAAGTTTTTGTAGAAAGTAATTCAACTGCTTCCTGGGGACTTACAGTCATGTATAATGGGGGGGAGGCACATATTAATGAGGCAGGGCACACACAAAACCCACACCTCACAAAACAAACAGACCACCACCACCAAGTTTACACAGAACACATGCATACTGCACTAATCATTCAGTAAACTCGGACATCTCCTAGCCAAACACCACCTTAAAACAAAACACCTGAAATCTGTGCATAAAACACCAAATCAGAACACCCAGTCTAGCAGTTAGATCTACTACAATTGTGTGTTTGGGCTTAAATACTGGCTCAATTTCCTCATCTTTCCGAAGTGGCAGTTGGGCTTCTATTTTCAGGCCACTTACGATCTTTACACAGCAGCTGCGTTACAACAGAGAAGCCACTTTCCCCACCCTTAAAAATGTTGATAATTTGGATCTAGGTATAAAGAAACAACTGGGTTTTTTTAAAAATACAGCGAACAATTTGACAAAAAAACCCCAAACCTTCTCAAACATAGATATGTCAGTATTTCCATTTTCTATTTTAAATGGATGAAAAATAGCCACACTAGATACTGTCTTGGTCAGAAGAGGTGTATTTATGTGAAACGTTCACATTTGTAGATTTCCTGCAGAAAACTTTTTGAGACTACTTCACCAGTGGTCCTACAGAAGGAGTTCTGAAAAGTTTCTGGAAAGCAAGTAATGAGAGAACATGTGCCCTTAAGTATCTCTGGCTGTTTCCACCAGAACACTTTTCCCTCTTTAGGCAGCAAAACAAAGCAGCTGGTTGTCAGTAACCACACCAAGAATAAAAAAGTGTATTTTTGTCCAGAACTGTGAATGCTAGTGCCAGTCTAATATGTCCTCTTCACTTAGATACACAGCAACAGACGATCGGTTTGAAAGAGATGGGGGGCAGGGGGACTGGAAAGGAGAGAATAGCATGGTCTTTAAAGTAATCATGAATGAGGTTGTAATCTATAGAGAATATACACGTATATCCATGTATTTTCTTCCTGTGTTCTAACTCAAGAAGAGGCTGGAAAAATGCAACCAAGACATACTGGATTACGTGGAAGAATTCCGAGACTTTTCAAAGATGGTACTGTCACGCCTGGCAGGACTGAACAATTATAAGGCTGAGGTTAAAAGTGAAGTAGAGAATTTGCTAACAAGAATTGAACGAGCACAAAGGGACATTGACTATTTTGGATCTGTCACAGATTCTAATACATGTATAGAAGTACATGAGGACCTGGTGAAACAGCAGCTATTGGAAGAAGCAGAAGAAAAAAAGAAACTTAAACTCATGCTTAATGCAAGTAAGAACAGTTTACTTTTCAGAACTGTGCTGTGAATGAGCCAGTCCCCTAGCCAATGCATGCATACTGATATAGGGATAACAGATTTTCACAAGTTATGTGAATACCACAGATAATTGCATGGGGTTTTGGCTGTGTAAATACTAGACTTTAAAAAACAAACAAACAATCCAAAAAAAAACTACAAAAAAGGTATGGGAGAGGGAGGGAAGAAAGTACAATTCAAACATTTATTTTGCAGATACTCTACTGCATATCAAATTGATTCTTTGGAAGCTGCTTTTTATTATAAAGTAATGTAAAAAGCCTCTGAAGGTATGCTCTCGCAAAGTCCCAGAAAAAATGCCAGTGCATTTCTGAGTATTGCAGCTATACCAAGGAATTAATGGTGGTCTTTGCTTTTCGGAGTGGGCAGGGGTCAAAACCTCAACTCAAAAGTGAACTCATGAGTTAGTAAAAAGACTTAATTCACTTCTACAATTTGCATCTGTTTTACTGTCCTCATCTGTTATTCTTTCTTTCTCTCCCTTTCCCCTCCATGTACTTTATCAAGAGAGCACATTGGCTTAGCTGCAAGCAAAGCTCAGTTCTGATTTGAAAATTAAGTGTTAAGGTACCTAGTATGAAGAATATAGACACAATCTATACTTTTTTTAAAATAAAATGAGTTTTATAGTTTTAAGTATCTTTACCTTAAGAAAGTTGAGTTATAGATGTAAGTTACATATTGTAGACATATTTGAAGTAGTCTGTTTCCTTTTCATTCAAAAGTAGTAAGAAATGAAAAATAAACAATAAACAATAATATAAACTACCATTTTTTAAAAAGCCAGGTGAAAGATCTTTAGCATCATCAATTATACAACTAACTTCAACAGAATTAGACTGATTTAATTTTACAAGTAAGTTTACAGTTTGTTCCTTGAACCTTTCCAGCAAGAGTATTAAGGCAGATGGTAACAGAAGAAATCACCTATTGTGCTTCTAAGCTCTAATCCTACACCACAATTGAGTGCTCTGAATATCAAGCTTTCCTTTTTCCATATATGGATTTTTTGAACATTAGGCATTTTTTTGAGAGGCAGAAAAATTTGGGGATTTTTAAACTGACTGTGTTAAGGACACTTTGCAAATTATATCTTTCTCAGAGTTTCACAGGGGAAAAATTACTTTCTATTTTCCCTTGTTGGAAATTATTACTTTTAATTTTATTGAAGCAGTTCATTGCTACCCTGCTTTTGTCAATAGGAGTCAGATGCTTGTCCCATTGAAATCGATGGCAAAACTAGTACCTGTGTAGATTTTACAGCACTTAGGAAAAGCAGCAAGACCCTCAACTCTAGCAAATAGCAGCTCTGCTTCTATGATATCATATATTAACCAGAAGTTACAATTATTTTTGCTGAGTCGCTCCAAAGCTCTAGCAAAAATATGGGGTTTTAAGTCCAACTTTGTTACTGGTTTTGGTTCGGGTTCACAGAGACTTGAAAATAACAATCAAGTAGAATCACTGTTTTTACATGCAGCAGTTGATACCTCATCCTGCTTTGGCTGGGAAAGGGGAAATTATCTTCTGCACATTTGGGGGTATGATAAGAAACAGTGGGTTTTGAAGGTATCATTGTGGAGAATGTGGAAAAATTTTGGTAAACTTTTTGCTCACTGTGAATGTCTCAGTTTCTCAATCTTCCTCCAAGCTGTTATGAAAGCCAAGGAGAGTTTAAAAACTTCACTCAAGAAGAGAG
Organism: Buteo buteo; assembly: GCF_964188355.1. Classification (NCBI taxonomy): domain Eukaryota; kingdom Metazoa; phylum Chordata; class Aves; order Accipitriformes; family Accipitridae; genus Buteo; species Buteo buteo. Next base: position 21,129,269 of record NC_134186.1, on the reverse strand, counting down.
ACACTATTCATAGATTTCAGATAGTGATCTGGTTATTTCTCCTGCAGAGGAAGATGTTGCTAAGGCTGGCTAGGTATTTTGATTCAATAGTTTTAAGTTTTTAGAATCTCTCTAATCAATAAATGTTAGTTTTGGGAAAGCTATTGTGGCTTGCTCAAGGAAGGTGCATTCAGAGTGAGGACTTCCAAGAAAAAAAATTCATGCTGTAGCAGCAATATTCAAATGCTTTGGTTAGAGGGTATCAGTACACACAAGTGACATAAAGGTTGCCTTCTACAGGCAACTGGAGTCTTGCCACTGACTTCATTAGGTTCATATCAGGCCAAATAGGGAGGCTGGTTTTGCTTTCTCCATTTCATCTACTGCCAGAGCTTCCTGCCTTAGGGCTTTGTTTGTTCTGTTTACTAAAATGGCTGCACTTCACTAAAGGCAATTCTTTAAACTTCAAATAGTGTCTCTTGTAATTTATGAGTGCCTTTGGTAAACAAGCTTGTTAATATGCTTTGCAGTAGAGTTCTTCCTGGAAATGATGGTACTTGATAAAGATCTTAGCGTCTAAATGCCCGAGTCTTCACAATCTTGGTGCTTTGTGGTCTTCAAATGTCTGTGCAAAGCACATACAAAACATAATGAAGTCAAAACTATGACTCGCTCTCTGCTGGTGCCAATTTTATCCCTATAGTGAGGTACACAATTATGTAATTCCACCAGCCATGCTTCTAGCATAAGAATTGATAACACAGACATCATACCAGTTCATTTAAAGACCACCTTATTATATGACCATTCCCGATTTTGTGATATATATATTTGTTCTAGTTGTTTTGTGCTGCAGGTGTTGGGAAGGCGAATGGGAAGATAACCCAGTGTTTTGGCTTTCAGTTATGATGATCTGTTTTTATTTGTCTTTATATTATAAATGCAGAAAAAAGAGGCTAACAGAGGATAAGAGAATTCCTGAAACAAAAATACTATACACATGGTGTATCAGGAAAATAGATTTTAATTTGTATGCCTTCAACAAGAAATAAATTTGATTCTTTGACTGTGTTGATCTAGAACAGAAGTCACTTCTCTGAAGTAAAAATTACAGCCCTGTAAAAGAACTGAAAAGAATAACCACAGAATCACTAACTGTGCTCTTGGTCTCCTCTCAGGTACACAAACAGAATCCCGTTTGGATAACACTGGTCTAATAGAGCAGAAAACAACACACTATGTGTAGCTGAAGATATGCAGTTTTCTTAGCAGGAGACACTGAATGTATCAAATAAAATTAGCTTCAACACTACTTACAGTAGCCATGCTGCTGACACCTTTACTGATATATTGACCCTGGCCTTATGGCTGCATTAAAAGGAATCTAAGTTATTCAAAGAAAGGAGACTAGAAAATTCACAGATATTCTAATTTTTTTTTTTTCTTTGGGTGTTTCCTTGCAGGTTGTGACAACATGCTTGCAGGTATTAAGTCCCTAAAGATAGTTAAGAAGACTGGAGATAAGAATGGCTCTTGGATGAAAGATCCTGGCAAAAAGCACACAAAGATTTATTTATTAAATGGTTCTGTAAATAATGTTATTTTGGAATTTGCAAATATCATGACATTCATGGAAAGCAATCACACACTAAAAGCTCGCAGAGTCACCTTGCCATTTCCCTGGGAAGGAACTGGCCACGTCATATATCAGGGTTTCCTCTTCTATCACAGATATGGCTCCTTAAATGAGATAATTAAATTCAATATCCAGAAAAGAAATACAGCTGACCAAATGCTACTGCCAGGGGCTGGAAGGATTCCTGCCTATCAGCTTTCTCCATCTACAAAAATAGATCTTGCCATTGATGAGCAAGGGCTCTGGGCAATCCATGCAGAACCAGAGACTGGAGGAAACATTGTAATTACTAAAATCAACCACATAACCATGGCAGTAGAGCACACTTGGGACACATCATGCAATAGCAAGGACGCTGAAGCAGCTTTCATGGCATGCAACACACTCTATGTTGTCTACAACTTTCCCAGTGGAGGCACCTCTCGCATACAATGTGTTTATGATGTTTTGGATGCTGTAAATACTTACGAAATCCCAGTATTGCACTTTCCAAAACGTCAGGGTAGCCATTCCACTATACATTACAATCCTAAAGAAAAGCAACTCTTTGCTTGGGGTGATGGATCCCAGATCATTTACAAGCTTCACACAAAGCAAAAAGTTTAGAGTCTTCAGCAGCTTTTCAGCTACACTTAAAAGCTAGCAGTCCCATGACAACATGGTCATTAAAGTGTATTAAAATTTCATTATTCCCATCTGTTACAACTTTTATCTATTTTACATAAATTCAGGCTTGCATACCCCAGTGATCTTAAACTAATGTCCAATTAAGAACATGTAAAGACTCCATTAATATGAATTACATGATGACTAAATACCACACATGTACAACACACACACATGCACAAACTAGTCTTAAAGACTAAGGTTAATTAAAAAAAATAATAATCAATCTCTGACTTTCTCTTCCTATCAAATTTATATATTCTGCTTCAGTGCCATAGAAATCAAATCAGAAGTCCTTCCTGTCCAATACACATTATGTGACAGCCTTCACTACTCTGAAGCTCACTGTAGGAAGCCTTCTTGTAAGCACTGTAAAATCACATGCTTCCAGAGAAATTATCTATGAAGTTTTAACAGGAGAGGTTTATTATAGCACAAAGCATAAGAGTATACATCCTCACAAACATGGTTTATTTTTAACATAGTTCTTGTACATTACATCAAAGCTATTCCTAATCATTGAACTTCTAGACTATTTCCATGAAATGTCCAGATTTTTATTACCCATATAGCTGTACACTCCACTTTTGATCCTGCTGATACATTAGCTGCAGCTAAATATTCATTTTTATCAGCTTCAATTTGCCACCTTTCAATGTTTTTCAGTGTATCACTGCTTGTGTGTCAGAAGGAATGTTCCTGGATGATCTGTTCTGTATCATACACTATTTTTAAATGTTTTACATATCACTCTGTTTCCTTTTTTATTAGTCCTCTTTCAGAATCTAGTTGTGAGGCATTTTCTCAATACTTCAAATCACTTTCATTGCTCATAGTGGAATCTTTCTCATCCTATCCTCTGACTCCAGCAAAATACCTGTACAGAAAAGGTGGCCCTGATGAGCACAATAGCACAAGTGAGGGAACGCCACCAGTCAGTCCTGGTTTTGTGAGTTACAGAAAAACTTCAGGTAAATACAAACACATTTTAGTTTCAAAAATAATTTTAAAACAAACAAGCAAAAAAAAAAAAAAACACCCTAGACTTTTACTTGTGAAATACAGGTACTGGCTGTAGGTTTTGGATTTTAATGACAGATGCATTTTTGTTTAATAACAACAACGACAAAAAAAAACCAACAACAAAAAAATGGTGCTTGAAAAGCAATCCACATCTGTTTCTACAGAAAGCCAGTTTTGTTCTTTACTCTGAAAGAGCTATTGTTCTGTTTAAAAATAGCTTCAACAGAACAGCCAAATATCAGGTAATGATTTTGAAAACAAGTTACAGAATACAACTAAGAGTGTATGGACTGCTGAGTTGCAACAGTGCTGCTGGGCTTTTAGCAAAAGCAACCGTATCGTTCTATGCAGCCTTAATGACTATACCATTGCTTCTGTATTACAGAAGCCATAGGAAGCACAGTTAAACACATCCTCACACTGAAAGTAAGGTGGGCTGGCACTGATTTCCTGTGTGACTATGGGTCAAAGGCAGATTCAACTATTTGGCCTTTTATTCCTCATCTGTAAAATTACAAACACAGAAATACAAAATGGTATTAGCCACCTTTGGAATGCTTTGAGATCTTTTACTGCAAAAGGATGTGTAATCTTCTTTACTTAACAAATAAAGGCTTTTGATGTAAATATGGATCGAGTCTGCTCTTTAGAAAAGGCATTCTTGGAATATGCTATGCCCACACTATTACACAACAGAGAAAGGCTACATTATTATTCTGTATAGAGATTTCAATGAGCAATCCTCAAAGGTTCAGGCAGGGTCCTCTCTGAACCTTGCTACCCTGGAAATCCAAGCTTATCATAGAATCATAGAATGGGTTGGGTCGGAAGGGACCTTAAAGACCATCTTGTTCCAACCCCCCTGCAATGGGCAGGGACACCTTCCACTAGACCAGCTTGCTCAAAGCCCCATCCAACCTGGCCTTGAACACTGCCAGGGATGGGGCATCCACAACCTCTCTGGGCAACCTGTTCCAGTGCCTCACCACCCTCACAGTCAAGAATTTCTTCCTTATATCTAATCTAAATCTACACTCTTTCAGTTTAAAGCCATTACCCCTTGTCCTATCACTAGATGCCCTTGTAAAAAGTCCCTCTCCAGCTTTCTTGTAGGCCCCCTTTACGTACTGGAATGAGTGAGAGGTACTGCCTAGTTTTGATAAAAGAATAAAGCTTTGTATGGATGACCTTCACTAGATTATTTCATATTGTACAAAATGCAAAAGAAATGAAACCAAGAAAATAGAATAACAAAGTTTTCACAAATCTCAAAATTGAGGTTCAGTTACTAGGAGGGGCAAATTTTCAAGCCTTCTAGTTTCAAAAACATATATGAACAATCAAACAATCTGAAGAGCTGGAATTCCCAGATGTTAATCCTGATACTGATTTGTTGGCAAAACATTTATGTACAATCATAAGAGAACAAGGACAGAAAGAGGCATGATTTAATTAGCCTGTCTCAACTATTCTTTAAAGTCTTTAATGATACGGACTCCACAACTTTCCCAGGGAATTTACTCCATCAATTCACACACCAACCGCTATAACATTTTTCCGAAAGCACAACTTCAGTTTTCCCCGCTGCAATGCAACCCTGTTGATTTTTGTCCTGTCCAGCATAAGAATGTAAGACTAGCCTTATTTAATCAACCAGAGAGTTATCCAACCCAATAGCCAATCTCAAAGAGGTATCAAGAAAGAATACATATGGAAGAGCATAAGAACAGTATAAACATGTACCTCTCCTTTTAGTGATTCATGCCAGAGGCACTGCCTTTGTGCTCAGTATCACTGAAATCTTTTTTTTTTCCATGAACTTCATTGAATCATAGAATGGTTTGGGTTGGAAGAGACCTTTAAAGGTCACCTAGTCCAACCCCCCTGCAATAAGCAGGGACATCCTTCAGCTAGATCAGGTTGCTCAAAGCCCCATCCAAACTGACCTTGAACGTTTCCAGGGATGGAACAAACCTCTAGGCAACCTGTTCCAGTGTTTTACTTCTCCCATCATAAAAAAGTTCTTCCTTGTATCCAGTTTGAGTCTACCCTCTTTTAGATTAAAACCATTACCCCTTGTCCTATTTCTACAGACCCTACTAAAAAGTCTGTCCCCATCTTTCTTATAAGCCCCCTTTAAGTATTGAAAGGCCACAATAAGGTCTCCCCAGAGCCTTCTCTTCTCCAGGCTGAACAACCCCAACCCTATCAGCCTGCACTCATAGGAAAGGTGTTCCAGCCCTCTGCTCATTTTTGTGGCCCTGCTCTGTACCTGCTCCAACAGGTTCATGTCTGTCCTGTACCGAGGACTCCAGAGCTGGACACAGTACTGCAGGTGGGGTCTCATCAGAACAGAGTAGAGGGGCAGAATCACCTCCCTCAACCCATTGGCCACGCTTCTTTTGATGCAACCCAGGATACTGTTGGCTTTCTGGGCTGCGCACGCACATTGCCACCTCATGTCCAGTTTTGCATCCACCAGTACCCTCAAGTCCTTCTCCACTGGGCTGCTCTCAATCCCTTCATCCCCCAGCCTGTATTGATACCAAGGGTTGCCCCGACCCAGGTGCAGGGCCTTGCACTTGCCCTTGTTGAACCTCACAAGGCTCACATGGGTCCACATGGGCCCACTTCTCCAGCTTGTCCAGGTCCCTCTGAATAGCATCCTGTCTCTCAGGTGTGTCAACTGCACCACTCAGCTTGGAGTCCTCTGCAGACTTGCTGTGGGTGCGCTCGATCCCACTGTCTATGTCACTGATGAAGGTATTAAACAGTACTTGTCCCAATACAGACCCCTGAGGGACACCACTCATCACTGATCTCCATCCAGAAACTGAGCTGTTGACCACTGCTCTCAGTGCAACCATCCAGCCAATTCCTTATCCACCAAACAGTCCATCCATCAAATCCATATCTCTCCAATTGAGAGAGAAGGATGTTGAGGGGGACCATGTCAAAGGCCTTACAGAAGTCCACATAGATGACATCTGCAGCTCTTCCCTTGTCCACTGATGTAGTCACTCCATCATAGAAGGCCACCACTAGGTTGGTCAGGCAAGACTTGCCCTTGGTGAAGCCGTGCTGGCTGTCTCAAATCACCTCCCTGTCCGCCATGTGCCTTAACATACCTCCTAGGAGGATCTGTCCTATGATCTTCCCAGGCACAGAGGTGAGGCTGACCAGGTATCTTTCACTAGATCAGGTTGCCTAAAGCCCCAGCCAGCCTGGCCTTGAACACTTCCAGGGATGGGGCATCCACTACCTCTCTGGGCAACCTGTTCCAGTGCCTCACCACCCTCAGCCTGCCCTCATGTGCCATGTGCCCCGGCCCCTCACCATCTTAAAGGCCCTGGGCTGGGCCCACACCCCACACATCAGTGTCTTTCCTGGTCTGGGGAGACCAGGAGGGGACAGAGGAGTCCAGATGCAGTTGCCAAAGTACCAAACAAGAGAGGAGGAAAGCATTTTTACTGTTGTTTTCTCGGTTTATTGTTTCGGGTTTGTTTAAAATTGTTTACTGCCCAACCTTGAAAGGAGCTCCTCTTGAAGCACCTAGAAGGGACCTTCATGCTGAAGGCCAGCACTTCTTCCTGGCAGGGCTGCAGTCTCCTGCTTCTCCAAAGGAGCACTTGCCTAACTCCTCTGCTTGATCTGTTGCTATTCTTCGTGCACCACCACAGAGGGTCTGGCTTCACCTTCAGCCACCCATCAGGCAACCTTCTTGTCTTCAGACTGAAGAAAGCCCACCTCCAGGCCACAGGGATCTCGGTGGTCCTCTGAGGGACAACTCCTGTCGCCCCGGCACAGCAGCCTGGTGGAAGCCAGGTCATCTCATCCCCTTTCGTGGGGCTCAGAGCAGAGGAGATGGATGGCACCCCTTCAGGAGGGGCGCGGGTGAGGGGTGGAATGGGAAAGACGGGCTCACACTACCCATGGCAATCAGCACCAGAAGTGCTGATGCCCGGAGATGGAAGGGGTGAGCCCGCAGGACGGCCAGGCGAGGAGGCTGGGCCTCCCGGCTAACGGCGGGTGCGGTGGCTGGGCCGATGGTAGGGCGCTGGCCGGGTGTTCCTGCGCCGCCGCTGCCACGGCGTCATGGAGGGGAGCCCTGGCACGGTGTAGTGGTGCCAGGGGAGCGACGCTGGAGGTGGATCCACCTCCATCGGCTCTTCTTCATCTTCTGGTGGATCCACCTCCATCGGTTCTTCTCGGTCTTCCGGTGGATCCACCTCCATGGGCTCCACACCATCAGCCACACGAGCAACGGCCACCGCTACCCTGTGGCTGATGGTGCCCCCCCTCCAACGCTTCCTCCTCTTCCTCCACCCCTCCTGCAGCCACCTCTTCGCCTTCCCGCGCAGGGGACAGCCACTCGCCTCGCTGCTGTGGGTCCTCTTTCTTCCAATCATCGTCGGAATCTGAGTACCTCGAAGCTCAGCGAACGGGGGGCCAGCTGCCGGAATCCCCGTATTTATAGGGTCCAGAACAATGGGCAGTGAGGTACCTCATGACATCAGGAGGGCACTGTGGTGTCAACATGTGGCCAAATAGGGCTGTTCTGGGAGCTGGGGGGCCTGTGGCCTGAAAGATGGCCTCAAATGGGAGAAGGAGGAGGGTCGGGGGGCTGAGGGACCCTTTTCTGGGGATCTCTCCCCTGTGCCCTTCTGCTGCCCCTTGGGCACAGGCACTGCCCTCCACCTCCCCTCATATGCCTGGGCTCCAGCCCCCTCCTCATCCCATGCCTGGGCTCCCCTAGGTGACATGGTGGCAACAGTGTTCCAGGAGGGTCAGGGGTCTTCAGTGACCGGCTCCCTGCAAGTGGCGCAGCCCCCCATGCCTGACAGGGAGGGAAGCATCCAGACATCCCGCCGGCAGGAAAGAGAGGCACAGCCGGCCTGCGCAAGGCCTCCCAGCGCTCCATAAAGAACTGCTGGTTACCAAGTGTTGCGTGGGCCCTTCTTCCCCGTCTCCTGGCCTGCCCCTGGAGCGTGGGGAGGTGCCATCTCCTCTGCACGGAGCCCAAGGGAGAGAGGAGGAGAGGGCCTGGCGTCCTTTGGGCTGCTGGGCCGGCACCGTGAGAGGACTCTGTTGGAGGCCACCGAGGGAAGTCCTTGGGGCCTGGAAGTGGTGGGGTTTATTTTCAGTCTGAGGTTCACCCTTGCTCTATTTTCTAGTTTTAAGAACAAATCTTCTCACTGCTTTTTTTTTAACTAATCACCGGGGATAATTTTAGTGTTCTTGTCTAACACAAACTATGGTCTGATTTCTGCACTCATCTGAGAGTTTTGCCAAGACATTTCACCACAGCTATGGCAAAGACAACAACTCATAACGCTTCAGTCTTGTTCATGCTCTTCCTGGAACACAGCGTAGATTAGGCCACTGGTCCTGCAGCATGGTATAAGATGGGAAATGGGCTGTGGGTTGGGGTAGCATATGAATTTTGTGGACTGTAGTGACAACAGTTTCTCAGGCTTACAGCAGCAATGACACATCTGAGAAAGTCTGTTGTGACTATTTTCTGTTCTGCTGATCAGTTAACATTCAAGTAAGAGAAAGAAGGTATACTTTCTCCTCCAGCTTCCTGATAATCTCAAATATATATGGATTTGATTAATTTTCATTACTGGTAGCACACAAACTGACATTTCTGAGAAAGTCAGAAAAGACATTTGGTTAACTCTGGGATTACAAAGGGCAAAAATAAGGATAGTTTGTTCAGAATCTGAAAGGAAAGAATCATAAATATCTGAACTGAATAATCTTCTCCAGGATACCAGCCTCCAAAAAGCAAGGACAAAGCACTGTTGGCAAGGCAGTAGTAAGCCATGACAAGACTGCATGAAAGAGGGCATTGGCTTCCACTTCAGGTAGATGATACGATTGATTGTTACCATGGCAATGAAATTGGTACAAGGAGATGAACACAGAGAAGTCTTCATCAGGAACAAAAAAAAACACAAATGGCAGTTTATGACCTCTACCTTCACCATCTAGATAACATCCACTATTGTCCTTATTACTCAAGTCCTTTCGTGTTGCTCTTTCTCTGTGTGCCTATTTCATCTGAATCACTGACTTTTTGCTTTTTCAGTGCTGCATTTTCATTTTCAGACTCTACAGACAGGTCCTCTTGGGTTGGCTCTTCTGCTTTACTGCAGCTCTCAGAGTGGAATCCAGCATTCTCCACAGTGACAGCAGGATCATCATCCTCCTAAAGACAACAGCACTCCTCAATGCTTTGGCTGTGATAAAGGTCCCCCTCCTCTTCACTGATAGTAGTTACCTCATCCATTTTCTGCATTAAATCATGACCACTCCTTCCCATGGTGAGATCAGATAGCAGGGTTTCATTGCACAGGTACTCCTCATCTTCCATGCACCCCATTCTTTCTGCCAGCTCTTTTGCAGAGACTGGCTCAGGTCAGGATAATCTGCAAGAATTATGTCTTGTTTGTGCTTGAAGTAATCACAGTTATCATAGACAGGAGGGTTTTCAGCCCTCTCTGATTTATTGACACCTGTATGATGAATTTAAGCTTTCTGACAATGGTGTGCTTTCTTCTTTGGATTTTGTGGATGCCAAGGATCTGCAGATTGTATGCTAAAAGCAACTGCTTTACTAGTATAGCAGAACTTGATGCTAGGAGCATGGTGTAAATTATGCCAGTATAACTAGGTTTATTTTTACAGTGCCAATCAGATATATGCTTGTTTCTTAGAAAATAATCTTTTTTTTTTCTTCTTCTTCATTTCTATCTGCCTGGATCTGTTAGCATTCATGTAAGCAGCCACCATGTAAGAAAAACATATTTATCATGGATAGTTTTAAGCAATGCAACTCTTACATGCTTACTGTCATCCTGCTATGCAACAGTGTATGTCTTTCCCCCTGTGCTGTTTCCCACCCTGTGTGATTGTCACCAGTCAGAGAATGCTGCTGCAAAGACATGTGTGGAAGCTTAGAAAAGAAACTGCAGAACCGAAACCACTAAGATACAGCTCTCTTAATACTGAAGAAATAGCTCCTCCCGAAGGCTAAAATCGGGACCTGTGGCTCTAAGTTATTTGAACTTTTCATAGTTTTGCATTGCATATAAGAAGATAACAATTTTTTTATTATACTTGCACTCTATTGAGCCTTAAGCCCAGAAAAAGTAATATACAATCCAATGACTGCAGTTACAGAAAACCAATCAGAAGTGCAAACAAGCTCCATTTACTGATGTGGAACTCCAGCATGCAGGCAAGGCAGTAGTATGTGCTGTGGAATGACAGTAGGCTGGTTTCTTGCTGGAGAATTGGCACACTGCTTGGCATCGCTTAGAGTGAGTAATGGACTTCAGTATTCATTGATAGACTAGGATGGTCACTGCTCATGTTGTGCTATATCGGTAAGAGCTCTGCCCATACCATTTGTTTCTCTCCTAAATAGCTTGATTTACATGCAGATTTCTTCACGATGACATTTTCACACATTTATTTCTATTCAGGGCCTAATCCAAAGTCTGCTGGCATAACTGATTTTTTTTTTTCTAACTTCGGTTGTGTCTCCATAATGCCACAGTTGCATGTCTCTACAAGAGTCCTAATGTTTTCTTTTCTTTGTTTAAAAGTGGGCTTATCTGGATCTCAAAAATTGGGTGGTATTGGCATGAATACTCCAGAAAGGGGATTTGGAAGGGAGGCGAAATTTTGCTCTTAGGTACATCCCACGAAGCCTTGTTCACGCTACAAGGAATATAGAAAAATGTCTATCAGTGAAGAAGTTGACCTTTCCTATTAAATGCATCATAAAATTCTATGATGTCGTTACTGCAACTACACAGGGCAGTTAGAAAAACAAAATGTGGCTAATAGTTGCCCATGTTTTAAGGGATAGTACTGAATAACTGACCCTGCACAAGAATTAGCAGCTTTGACAGAAAAGGTTTTCTTTAGAATAGGTGCAAAACCTGATTTGAAGCCTTAGCTTTTCTCTATATGGATCCAGAAAACTGAGGGAACCATCTGAAATCAGATATTTCAGTCCCAAAGGCAATCAGCTCTGAAGTGTGTGCAGAACTCATATCACTGTGGAAAATGTTATCTCCCATGAGGATCTCAAAAAAATTCTACTTCAGTAATCTTTTTAGCAAAAGCAATTTTGCTGAATGCTACAAATTTCTTGTTTTCCCCTCCATTTTGGAAGCTAGTGACTACATCCAGAAAAAATGCATTTCCTATTCAATTTTTTGGCCATAACATGCAAACATAAACTTGCAGGTTAAATGACAGCAGTAAAGTCAAAAAGTATTGCTCTAAATTTACAGGACTTGCATGCAGACAAACTGAAAAAGCCTCCAGGCTACCCTGCATCCTTTTCTTTTCATGGCATTAGTATCATGAGAGAAGTAACATATTCCCATCCTTGTTGCACATTTGATACAACTACATTCCTAGTCAGTCTTGTCAACAAATAATTTATTAAATTTCAAATAAATATCATTCATTCCCCAACTTACTAATACCATAACTTACATGATACATAGTTTGAATAAATCTTTTTCTTATCCAATTTGTACTGAAAACAATGTCTGGTTTACTAACCAATAGGTATGAAGGGCGTACATTTTTTCTATCTAAGCAATTTGCAATATGTTGGCAACAGTCATATACTTGTATGTTTATGTTTTGACATGTACAAATGCACATACATGAACAGGAAAAAAAATAAGGGCACACAACGGTACAAGTATAAAAAAATTCATATATGCCATTGTAGTTTTCCAGGTGAAATCAGAACCCTAAACCCATGTATCTTAAGCTTATTTCATAACCTGAAACACTGCACCTCCTTTTTCTTGAAGAGCAAAGACATGTAATTTTTTAAAATGAAAACATTTGAGTTCTCCCCACTCACAATCATCCAGCTACTCCTGCAACATAAACCTCCATAGGTTTATCAGAGAGAGCACAGCACTGAAATCCAGGTGGCACAATTAAGTTGCAGCTGATTTTACTTGCTATGATTTTAGTGACTCCCTGTAATGGAGCTATAAGGCAAGGAAGGTGCTGCTTATCATATCCTTCCAGCTAAAGCAAAATTTTGGGTAAAATATTTATATTAACATTTGCTGTCATAGTATTTGTCTGATATTACTCACAACATCAAAGTAACTTCAACACTGTAAGTATTAGTATTCATAAAAATCACATTTTAATTTCACCCTTGTTTGTGTCTATGCTAAAAGAATTCCTTTGACTGTTTAGTGAGGACGTACAACATCACATGACTGACTATCCAAGAAAAACAATAAGGAATGTTCATAAACAAGATACGAATACTTTTTAAAAAGGAATGTGGCATGTACGCAGAAATAGAATCCTGATACCTGACAATCCACAAGCAAGGCAAAGAAGAAGTTAAATTCATATCCTTATTCATTCCATTATTTCAGGGAAACAAATATTTCATCTGTGTACAACTGTACTGAATAAAGTTGGCATTTTATATTCTGTATGAATGGTGAACAAGGCTTTAAGACCAAACAATACAGCTGTGTTTTTTAAAGGAGCCTAAAAGAAGTGAACCTTTCTCTGAATATATCAGCTAAAAAGCACAGAACAGATCTTAACAGGAGGAAAAAGTCATTTACAACAGCAAAAAGTGAAACGTTTCTCAGTCTGAACCTGTGAGTCACAAATCAGGTATGGATGCAGAAAGCCACTGTCTTAAGCTACAGTTATGACAGGAATACAGTAATTATCACACAGCAAGTTTTTGATACTGAGGTACTTCTGGTTTGACATAAATTCATATTTAGGAAAAAAATAAGGATCATAATGATTATAAATATGCAAAGAAATCTAGTTCCATAAGAAGAGCAGAGCAGTTCTCCTAAAACAAATCAGAGCCACAATAAAGATGACTGACCAAAATTATTTCCTGTTCAGAGAGGATTTTTTGGGAGACAGAATCTCCTAACTATTTATTAACATAACAAGTCAAAGATAGTTCACACTATGAAGCTGCAGAGAATAAAATAACATGTTATGATAACACACAATAACATAGACATCTTAACTAAGTTTGAACATGTATAATAAAATTAAACTGCAAATTACCTGAAATAACTTTTTCCATGCTAAGTTCTGTTTTTATTTGGACTAACAGAAATTATAGTAAGGCACAGAAGAAATGGTTTTAGTTTTTAAAGAGATGTAAGCTTATTTAGAGGTTTATATAGCTGCAATCAATGCAAAATCACAACAGGATTCAGAGGTCATTTGCAGTGACACATGGGTTTTTCTCAGAATCAACCAAAACTCCTACAGCTGTGGCAATGTGATTAAGCTAAAAACAACCTTTCTGAGAGGGTTTGTGCTGATACTTTACTTGGTTCCCTACCAGCTCCAGTCCCAATGGGGTAAAAAGGTGCATGAAGGCTGCACAGCTTTTACCCCCAAGTTGTAGTTCAGTTCTTCTCCCAGAATGGTACAAGTAAGGAGGGGCAGGAAATGCATGGTTCATAAAGAATGTCTCTCTGATTTCCTAGCTGGAAATGGATACACAGGCAGCTCACAGTGAAGACTTTGGTTTGGATTTGTTTACCTCCAACCGTGGAGATATACCCTGAGACTTTAGTTTGTGCTAACATCCATGCATCTATACAGACACCATAAAGTACACTAGAAATTTTGAGTGAAGAGGGCAAGATGATTTGTTTTGGCTATACAAGAGAAAGGAGAATTTTGAAGTGGCTGATGCTATTTATAATCCCCCAGTAATACTTTCAGATTTACAAAAAATCTGCCATGAATTCAAATATTCATCCTCTTATATTGACTTTCTTTCTTGATAATTAGATTTAAATTTATAGGCAATATATTGGAAAATTAATTAACATGGCTGTAGTCAGGTTTTATCATATGAGACTTTAGACACCTATCCTAGTTAATTTAAAAAATAAAAACATATCAGGAGACATTTTTCTGGTTACTTCTAAAATCTAATGAAAGTATAGTGGGCAGTCTCTGCCAGGGCAGAGAGAGGAGACACATTAGCTGTGCCCCCCCCCCCCAAAAAAAAAAAAAAAGACTAAGAGGGAAGAATTGCTGAAAACCTGCAGTCTGGCAGATAGACAAAATAGGGTTTAGGTGCTAGATCAAGTCTCAGAAAAACACAAAGTTTATCTCTGAAGGCAGAGAGAGGAACAAAGGGAACAGGGAAATGGCCAAAAGTCAAGACTATTTAGAAAGAGTCAAGAAGGGCTCTGACAGGAAAACTGTGTTGTGTAGAAACAGGCTACATGCCCCCAGAGAACTTGTAAATCTAAGAGTTTCTCTTGCATTCACTGTCAATTACTCATCATTTCCAAGCTATGCATGCTACGGTACACACATACAGCTTATCAGCTACTGGATCCAAGACAATAATTGAAGATAGGGACCTGCTGCCTTTTTCTGTTGATGGCTTGGGTTTGGGGTTGGGTTTCAGGGGTTTTTTTGCAATAGATCTTAGTGACTGCTTGCAGGCTCACCCTAAAGATAATTTTAAGATGTGTATCAGCAGAGACTCAGTTATACTCTTCTTTAATGTCCACAGAAGGTATCATTCATCCTCTATGAAGTCACATCTTAGCAAACACCAGAAAACAACAGACGAAAGCTGAGCAGTAAACAAATCAAGAGCTCAGGCATGTGACTGAGTTCCTGCATATCAGCTGAGTCACAATAACTGACCTTGCCAGGTCTGGCTAATATAGAGGTTAGATTAAAGTGGTTTAAGCTAATCTTTGCTGCCTGAGAGTTGCGACAAGTCACACACCACAGCTCATTGCTGTAGTTAAGCAAGCACAGAATATTTTATCAGACTAACTGAATCATAATACCAAACAGCATTGGCTGGAGCTGCCTAAGGTCTGCCTCTAAAACAAAGGTGAAGGCATGACTTATTGCATCTGTACGTACGAATATGAGAAAAAGAACGGTGTGATAACAACCATAACAAAGAAGCAATCAAGAGCGTTATCTGGGGAAAAGAACAGAGACCCTTGTCTCCTGGCTCAAAACTTGCAGGTAAGATGAACTTGGAATTTTTCTTCTGTTATGGTCTCTCCTGTGTTTGAAGGTACAGGATTTTGTATGTATTTTTTAAATGAGGAAGATCTTACCAAAAAATACATCTTACTTGAATCAAACCTAAACACTGGCTAGAAGCTTTCAAAAAAAGATAATAGAACAATGGATATCTTTTTGAGTCAAGAAACAGCTTAATAATGTCTTATGTAATTCACGATACTTTCTAGCCTGTATTTTTTCTACCATTTCTTAATGCAACCAATTTACACAAATGCCAAATCTCCCAATGTTATGAGCTCAGTCTGACTGAAACAAGTCCCATGACTCAAAATTGCCTCAGTAAAGAAGACGGAATAACAGCTTATATGGTACTGTATTCTCTGTACACAAGCATGGACTAACTTACAGTATAAGCTCTGTTTTCCAAGCTGCAGTAAGGCAGCCTATGCCTGATGGTTAGAGCAAATGCAGATGTTTTAAACAGCTGTGTCTGCCTGAAAAGACTGCAGCTGCCCTCCATTAGGTTTTAATTTACTATGGTAGACTTGCCAACCCAAAAATTTATACAATGCCTCAACATATGGAGCTAGTATTTACCTGGGAGCCAAGAACGTTCATGCTAAAAACTCTCAAGATCACCCGCACCTGGTTTAAAAGCTGAACACTAGATGGAGCTATGTCCTTGTAGCACCACTAGCTAAATTTAGATAAGCTGTCTCAGGTACAATTCCAATTAGTTACTTGCAAGTGGCCAGATCAATGGCTTGTTTAAATGTCTTTTAAAATGCTGAATAAAAGTAACAGTATGTTCCCGAAAGATTTTTAAAGAACCGCAGGTGTCCATAAAAGCTTCTGGAATATAAACGGAAGACTGGAAAAAAACACCTCAAGTATAGTACTCCCTGAGAAAACTATCTACATATTAATGAATTTTTTTAAATGTGTATTTCATGTGTCCTAGCAAGAGATATCTGAAAAGAAGACTTTTATGTCATGTGTACTGCTGCAGAATAGTTGATGCTCTAAACTGAGAGAGAAAAAAACAGTAACTTCTGTTTTAGTATCAAGTAGCTGTAGCTGTCCTGCAAGATTCCAATAAAATTTCAAGTGTAATTTTATGAAGAGATAAAATATCTTTATTTAAACTGTCATCTTGAATGTTTCACATTAACTCCACCAAATGATGACAAGGAAGAAAAAACACAAGTGTCTTACCCATTAAAAAGAGCATACTACATATGTTAAAAAAAAGGTTTCAAAGATTAAGAGAATGTTGTCCACCTTACCAGAGGAAATTGGTAACATGACTGGCCACAAATCTCTGTTAAAGATAAGGCAGGCTACACTGTCTAATGAGACATAATGAGCTGTATGGAGTCAATGGGGAAGGATTCTCCAATCCATTATTTCCTGTCTACAGCTGATTTAACCAAATTTACCTGAAATGAAATCTATGAGTGTTTAAATAGATCATTTTTTCACAAATAAGAGATTACACAGTACTTGCAGTACTTACACAGTCCTGCATCACAATGTATATTCATTCTTCTAATCCTGGTGTTTCATAGCCTGTACAGTCTATGAATACGAGTACTGTGATTTGGGGAAAACAGTGAAATCACACCGTGACTAACTAACCTTTGCTGTAGTCTTCCTGGAGTACAGCTTTTGATAAAGAAGGACATGAGGTCTTAGGTATCTCTTGAAAAAATTCTTGAGTAAATTGATAATAAAAAACCAGAATGGTTGGGACTGAATATAGACTATATTAGTTGCAGCTAATTTACTCTCCTTTATAAACAGTAAAATTAAAGCTTTATAAAAAGTTTTCGGCAAATAAAACAGCAATTTTGAACTTACTGAAAATTGATGTATCAAAACATGAATGTTTTTTTCTGCCTTATAGCCATGAGCTGCTATTTAGGGAGCATAGCCATTTAGAGCCTTCATCTAAGTGTCAGTTTTAGTTCATACCCCTCAGTGACTATGAACCATTCTGCCACTATTCTTACAATCCAGCAACAGACCAAGCAGTGCACTATGAAAGAACCACTAACATGCATAAGCCTAAGCACCATTCAGGCATGCTTGCAGGATCAGGAACACAGCCTGAACTCAAATACAGGGCCTCTCAGCATTGTCAGCGTGACTCATAATGTGACTGTGACACTGCAGAAGAGAAACTTGGACCGTTCTGCTCAATAACTTTTAACATAATAAAAATATACCCTGGTTGTTATATCTAGTTGAGATAAACAGTTATAGAGCAACATCTGGGCTCTCACAGATAACTTCCCACTGATTTTTGAGATGGAAGAAATGAAGATGGTTAGTAAAGCAATGCCCAGCAGTGTTCTCTCTTGGGGTTCCTAACTTGTTTTTTTCATAGGTCTTTTCTGAGAAGGATGGTTCTGCTCTCCCTGAATAAGCTTCATTGTTATATAAGAGAGGCAAAGACTTAACACAATGCCAGCTTTGTGACAGTAATGTGTCTGCACTACTGCAGAAAAGAAACAAACCACTCTTATTGAAGGGGGGACTTCTGGAATGGTAATTAGCCAAGAGGCCAGGACAGCTGAGGGAGTGCTTCTGAAACCCACTAGGCTGAGAAAGAGAGATACAGAATTAATCCACTTCAGTTAAAATGATATTAAACAGGACAGACAGGATCAACAAGCTAAAGGTATCCCAAAATTAGGATTCTCTCTGCTTTCCGGTGGTACAACAATATTATAGCAGTATCAGCACTCCATATATCAAAAAATACAGAAACAGAACAGTAAAATCATTACACATGAATACTGCAGCAGTAGCGGGACAGTGTTTTCTATCCTGTGCTGCTCAACCTCCCTCTGCTACTGTCTTTGCTTCCCAAGGGAGTGGCAGTAATTGCAGTGCCTCTGTGTTCCAGGTCCTTTCCCTTCACAGCACTAGGGCAAGGCCATGCTCGCCTTCCCATGCACTGGCTGACACTGCTTTTCCCAACAAAACACTGGAGTCAGCATGTTCCAGCAGGGTCTCAACTATTCCAGGTCAGGAATAAAAAAGAAAGGAGGTAACAACCCTACATGGCCAAAAAGGAGTAAATGAGGTCCCAGATGCTGCTTCTATCACATGGAAAGTCACCCAGACACCTGTCCTAGACCACCAGTGAGGCTAGTTGGGGAAAAGGAGGGGAAACCAGGCTGGTGTTGAAAAAGAATCCCAGCTTTGCTCAGACTGTTCTAAATTCCACTGACCGTTTCCCATATGGTTTAACGATACTGCAACAAGCAGTGCCATAGTAATAGTTTTTGGTATCAGTATTACGAAAGATGCAAATGTTATCAACCATTATAATTTTGACCACTCCTCTACGTGAACTATTTAAGATGACTATCTCAAAGCTGAGAAGAAAGACAAGAAAAATTCAAAAGCAAGCCAAATTAATACACAGCCTGTGGATTCTTGCCAGTTTTAATTACTCTTTAGCACGTTCAGAGATGTTTCAAAGGCGTTCTACTTCACTTCCCGCTTTCTCCCTCTCCCACCTTGGGCATGTTTGCTCTGTAAGTGAGGTCCAATTCTTTATCTGGAATACCTGGTATGTGATTCATAGCCTTGGTCTCATGCATAAGCTTAAAAGAAAACCGAAATCATACGTAACTCTTCACAAGGTCAGAGAGTGCATCAATTGGTAACAGGGAACAAAATGTTTCAACATTCCAAATACAGTACAAGCTTACGCTAGGCAAAAGGAAATTCTAAAATTGAGGACAATTATTATAAGTAATAGAATTACATTAAAACATCATGCATATGAAACATTTAGAGGGAAGTCAACATCATCACGAATGGAAGACAGCAAACTGTGGTGGCTGAAATACAACCACTCCACAAGCAGTGAAAAGTGTGTGTTTTAATTACATTATGTTAAAAGTACTCCTTGAAACTCTTTATCTCATTTTCTGCTAAATGCTTGCTGTTTAGCCAACTCCCCAGAAAACTGACATAATCAAAGTAGTCAGCACATGCATGCTGGGAAAGAACTGTCATTATCACACACGTGGGATGACCCATTTGGGTAGAAACAAGACAACAGAAACCTTTATCAGATTTTGGATTAGCAAGGCACCCAAAGTGACCAGTAAACTCCCAATGACCAAAACTTGCAGCACTTTTCATATTTCTAGGAGTCATCTCTACAGACAGAAAAAATACCTACACCGTTTGAGCGTCTCTGTTTTTTGTGTTTGCTTCCTTTGAGATTTCCTGTACTAGAGATTTTTGCAATCATAAACATAGCATTAGAGAATGTTTTTAAAACAGGAGTTTTTAAATCTTTGGACAAAGAGAGTATTGCTTTTCTCAGTTAATAACATAACATTTTTGTTAACCTATAAAATCCTTGGTATGTAGGAATATGCACCAAAAATATGCCTGGTAGCACTATTTAAACAGCATAGTTCTAATCAATTGTTCTGCTTCCAGTAATAATGATACAAAGAATAAAAAGCTGGATTTGGGGGGGCGGGGGGCGGGCAGGGCCAAGTTGTCCAAACTCTTCCCTTCACACTGAAACTCACTGAAGGGCTGATAACACCCAGCTTCCATCTCTGCAATGAGGTGATGGGAAAGGTTTCTGTGGAGCCAAGGTCTAGAAGGCTGCAGCCCGGCCACCCAGACCTCACCAGTTCCTGCAGGGCACATCGTAGCTGCAGCAACTGAGGTACCACGAAGCAGGGGAGGTCGTGAGGCACCAGCCAGGAACCCCCCAGCAACCCTCGAAACAGGATTTGCCTCCACCGTCCGTCCTGTCAGGGACGGGGCCGTGCTCCGCGGCCAGGAGCCTTGGCGCGGCCTTGACTTTACCTTAACGTGAAGGGTTGGCGGTGGGCGTCGGACATTTTCATGGCGCTACAGGTGCGCGCACCTACGCTGAGGCGCTGCTGCCCCAGCCCTGACGGTGCTGGGGGGGGGGGAAACGGAGGGCACCCACCCGCGTGCCCGCCAGCCTCCCTGGGCTCTGCGGGGCAGCTCTTCGCGAGGGCCAGACCTACTGCGGGTGTCCCGAAGCGCCCCGTCAGCTCCCGCCGGGTCCCGCGCGGGGCGAGGAAGGCGCCAAGGCGGCCCCGGAGCGGAGCGTGCCCCCGCCGCGAGGACGGGCTAACGGCTGCCGCGAGGACGGGCTAACGGCTGCCGCGCGCCGGCCCCTCCGCACCTGCCTGCGCGAGGCGGGGGGGGGGCCGCGCGCCCTCTCCCCCGCCCCGCAGCTCGCTGTCACGTGAGGGTGGCGGCAGCCGCCGCTGCCGGTCCCGTCTCCGCCGCGCCCCTCCGCGCGCGTGAGGGGAGCTGGGGGCGCGCGCACCTGGCGCCGCGGAGGCGCGAGGGCGGCCGGGAGCGGAGCCCGTGAGGAGGCGGCGACGCCGCCGCCGCGCAGGTCGGTCCCCGCGGGCGGGGCGAGGCGAGGCGGGGGCGGGCTGCGTGGGAGGGTCCCGCCTCAGCGGGGAGGGCTTGCGCCGCTCCCGGGGCGTTCCGGGCGTCCCCTCGGCGCGGTGCTGGGCGGTGAGGTGGCGGAGCGCTGGGCCGAGCCGTCCCCCGGGCGGCGCGGCGGTTCGGCCGAGGGCAGCGTCGGGCGGGAGGCGGGTGAGCGGGACGCGCAGGCTGGGCTGCGGTTCCTGGGGCGCCGCGGCCGATTTCTGCGCGGGGATCCCCGACGAGTCCGGCTGCGGATGGGACTGCAATGCCTGTTGCTTCTCCTTTCTTAACGCTTTGCTATTGCTGTGAGAGTGAAGGACTCCATACTGTGGGGAAGACTTTTAAATAGACGCGGCTCCTGTAAGTTAAATATTTATTCTCACAGCGAGCAAAGCTTTGAAACTTGAGCTCCTCTAGCAGTTCGGTAAATAAACCGTTTTGTTGACATAAAACAGTCGATTCAGAAACTGCTGTCAGTAATGACATCCAGCTGCAGCCAAGTACTCTGAAGTGGAAGTGAGGTGTTCTCCCCCCTCCGGTCTGTAATTGAATATTAATTCGGAAAAGAGGTATCTGGGGGAAATAAGAGAGTTAAAAGGATGTTCAGAAAAGAACAGCTGGAAGATGAAAGCGGCTGTTAGGGGCTGTTTTACCCAGACGGAGATAAGGGAGGTAAGAGTATGAGGAGATGTCAAGTGATCTCCAGTTTCATCGTTCAGCACTCATGTTATTGTGCTACTATGATAAAAATACCTCCCCCTTAACATTTACAAGAAAGATAAGCAATCACACCCCTTTCGGTATGACCATTTCTTCAGTTTTGCATGGAGCAAAAGAAGATGTTAAGTATTAATTTGGTAGGTCAGTAACTGCAGATCTGACTGTACACGGGGTGAAGTGCAATATGTGCTTTTGAAGATTTGCATGTACAACACATTGTATTTCCATAGTCATAAAGGCTTTCTACAGTTTCAGACTTTTAGTTGCAGGGTTTTGGCAGGAGAGGAAACAGTGAGGGGCACTTTTCTGTCGTTTTGGGAGTTTGGGTTTTTTTAAACAGGAATATGTGAACAGGTGCATGAAGGGCTTCATTCTGAAACTTGTATGGAAATGTGGAAAGAAGAGACGGGAGGGCAAAGAAGGCTGAATTTCAGCTTTTCAGGTTTATTGATTTACTTTACTTGTGTTCCTGACTTTGGCTTGGATCTGCTGTATGAACTTAGTTAGAACCAATAAATCTTTACACTTCCTTGTATCTTCCTGATGGAGAAATGCTTGGAGTAGAACTCAGTATACCAGGAGAGTGAGAGGACAAACTGGGACAAACCTAAGCAAATATGGGCTGTTTTTAAATGATATGGATTTACCCTCCATTTGCTGATAGTTCTGGTTGAAGCAATTGTAAGGGCCTCTTGAACCTAAAGGAAACCCAGTGTATGTCAGAGCAGAGGAAGAGCTCAAAAGAACCTTAGGCTTGTCTTCAGGACAAGTATAGCTTGGTACCAGAATATGAGGAAAAAAAATATGTAAAAGAATTATACTATAGTTTTTAATATATAAAATGATCTCAAGTGATATGCCTGTAACTGTTTTGAACTAATGTTAGCATCACTTTTGGAAACTTAAATGCTTTATTTACCTAGGCCAGGTAATAATCAAGTGTCTTGGCAAAACATATAGCAGTTTATCTATCGTGCATCTGGGACTCTGCCCTATGGAAAGCGCCAAATTAAAGGGAGGGGGCAGAAACTGATTAATCTGTGTGGCTGACGCATTGTAGGAATTGGGCTGGGAGCACTGTTCCCTTGTTCCGCGTTCCCTTGCTGCTTTCATCTCTTGTCCCAGGAAGCTGAGGAATTAGAGGAATGGTGGCAGAGGGCACTGCTGCTACCATCTTGATTTCACTCCAGCAACCCCATCCATTCAAGGACTATGCTAGAAGCAGGGAGGACAGGAAGGAAGTAGGGAAGGAATAAGTAGAGATGGGATAACAAGCACTATCCTCCCCTCACTCCTACTGTATCTGATCTCACTTCGTCTTTGTTAACGTGGTAGCAGCAGTGTGGAAAAGTGGTTGGGGGGGGTGTGTGGTGTGTGTAAACAGAGACTACATTGGTGTAGGCATAGACCAGAGAAGTACTTTCTGGGTTCTTGAATCAATTCTCCCTGTTTCCTCTGTCATGCTTCTGTTACACTGAGTCTTTCTGTTACTCTAGACTGTCTCTGCAGGCATCAAGGCAGCATAATGTGACTTAATGTGGTAGAGTGTGTTTGAATGGAGGATGGGAAGAGAACAGATGGAAAAGAGTGAAGACCTTAAGAATCACCTTCCCTGAACACTTTGATAGGGTCAGCAAACAAAGCAAACAAGGGGGAAAGGCAGAGGGAGAATGTACAATGAGTGCAAAACATGGGAAAATGAAAAAGAACAAAGGCAGTGACAGATCTTCACACACACACACACACACACATGTGCAGCTCTGCTTCTAGCCCTCATTTACCTAACTTGTTTCCTGTTTGCCACTTTCCGGTCTCTTTCTCTTCAAAACAAACAAACAAACTCCTACAAAAACCTATAAAGCACTTATCCCTAGACACTACCTTCACTCTTATTAGACTATTCAGAGACAGACCAGAAACTTAGTTCACTTTCCCCACAGCTAGGGATTTGTTTGAGCCTTTCAGCTCAAACAAATGAGGGCCTTGACCTGGTAAGATTAGCAAAGGACTATGCTCATACAAGTAATGCAGAGCCTCAGTGGGGCTTTGCTAGTTAGCAAAAAATCCACCTCCTCCCTCCCCCCCCAAAAAAAAGATATTTACAGGAATAGGATGAAACCATCTTCTTGGTTTAGATGTCCATAGTATGATTCAGAGGATTTAGTGTTTATCAAAGCAGAGAAATGATGCATAAGGAAATCTGTTTTGTGATAAAGATCACTCAGTATAGATGGAAGCGTGTTATCATTCAATGTACTGTACCAAGCAAGGCTTTTCTGCATTTTCCAGAAATACATAATAGTATAGAAATAGTAATGCAACAGAAGACAACATTGTTTAGGGCAGTAGATGAGAAGCTTCAGAAGTCACTTTTCTGTTAGTGAAGTTGCATCATTCAAATCTTTGGAGATGTCATCTCAGTTTGCCACCTCATCCTCAGAGTTCAGTGAATTCAACTTCTTAAGGTATAATCTTGAAATTCGCATGAGCCACTGAATAAAGTTTAGCCAGCAATGGCTTCCATTGGAGACACACTTGATCAGTTACCAGAATTCGGTAGATGCGTATGAAATCATTTCACTTCAATAACTTGATCCCTTGAAAACTGGAAATTTTAAGCCATGAACTATTTTAAGTTCTCTAAATTTTCCCCACTTTGCTCTTGTCTATTCTGTGTTGTCAACTCACCTGTTACTTTGAAGAGCTGAAGAAACTGAAACTCCCACCTTTGGACAATCTGTTCTTTAACTTTGTCTAAGCACCAGCTCTGAGGTGATAACATGTCTTTGTTAAACTGTGACAGCTTGCCTGCCACCCCTTTACAGTATTTTATAGTTCTTCTTTTAAATAGATGCACATTAAGCAACAAAATAAAGGTACTTTTTTTGTACCTAGGTGCCTCTGCCTGTATGTTTTAGCACAATGTTTTTATTTCAAGTCTCTTGTGACCTTGTAACATTAGTTACCTCTTTTGTTTCTCTGCATCTTCATGTGTTTATTGCTATAAAACCATTTCCCAATAGCACTTTGCTCTTATTTGGCAATTCATTGATGCAGAGAACAAAGAAGTTAAATTACAAAGATAATTCCTTTCTGAAAGAAACATAAAAAGCAAATCCTAATGGCACTGTTGCCAGTCTAGGTCAATTTGTGTATTTTATGTTTATACTGTGCATCTGCCAAGTTACAATGTAGTGGTTTAAAGGACTATAAGCATGACCTGGATTTTAAACTCTTACTCTGATAACCTGTAAAGCAAGATTTTTATGAATATTATGTAGCTTACTAGTATTTCTGGAAGACCTGTAACCCAAAGCTGCTGAGGGGGAAGAGCTATATATTTTCACGATGCTTAAAGAGGAAAATTTGGTATCTTCACATGCCAAGATGGGACATAATTTCTCTGCAAGATGATCAACAAACTAATGGGGAGCCATTAGTGTTTCTCTCAACAATATGTATGTGATATATAAAATATATTCTTATATTTATTTTATATCCATATAAAAATATGTGTTCATCTGTTTAGCTGAATTTTCCAGGTAAAACCTGAAGTAAATGAAGATAAAGATAAGAGTTGAGAATTGAATACAGGGAAAAATAGAGTGCTTTGTGGTTTAGAAGGGGGAAAGATAAGAAACCCGATAGTGACCAGACAGTATGTGGCAGACAACATGCCTGGAATGGTAAATGATGGGTCTGACTTCCAAGAAGTTGTAATGACAGAGCGTGAACTGCTGATTGTATGAGAGGTCTTTTGCATATCACCCAAGGACATGGTGCTAAGTTGATGATGGTTTCCTGAAGCAGATGTGAATTTGGAGAAAACAGATCAGCAGGCCTGATTCTCCTTCAGCAAAATCTTGAATTAGGCTAGAGGGGTTAAATAAGACTGAACACTCAAAGTCAAGACTTGCTGGATGGAAGAAAAAGAGAGGTCCAAAGCCTGGCTCTGTTATAAGTGTTGCTTATCAAATGCTGACTGAGAGTCTTGTTTTCATTAGAGCAAGGATGGAACATGTATGAATATTCATAGAGAATGATTCAGTTGTTGGCTATGTCTTCATACTCTTTAAGATCAAAAGATTTTATGCCAGTTAAAGTAATTACTAAAGATAAATCTAAACTCTGAATTCTAATCTGGATTTCAAGCACTGACTATGGGAACTGCTGTTTTACTTTATCCTCTTCTGAAAACATGTCTGGTTGGTCTCCACATTCAGAGGTGACTTAGCTGGGGGTGCCTTCTTGTTTCTGTCTGTACTGCTTACACAAATAAGTAATTTTGTTTCCAGTTTGCACTATTTTCAACCCAAAGTTTATTTCAGAAGTCTTAGTTTGACAGAGGAAAATATTTGCCAAGTGTCTCTTGAATATAGGGAATCATATTTTTATTCCACTACAATACAGTGCAGATAGTAGCATCTGCTTTAATAATGCACAATCAGAACATCTTATTCTAATGACGTTGCAGTAAGATTTATGAATGTGTTTCTGTGATGATGATAAACTAATGTATGTAATCCAGTCAGCTCCCAAATGGAAGTATTTTGATGTTCCACTCCAGAGAAAAAAAATTTCTCTAGCAAAGACCTTGCGGAAGTGAATCTGATATTTTAAATAGATAGGAAACCAGCACAAACCATCCTGGGAAGCAGTTTTTGCATTCACCTGGATGGTATTTGCTGTGTGCAGTATTAGATAGGGGATGTATGAAGATCTTCTTGCGTAAGACTTCTCTGTCTTTTACATAAAATGTTCTGTCATTCTGTAGTTAATAATGAAATTTCTGTTAAATCATCTTTGTCCTATACATTCAGTGCCTTGGTGACATTTCAGCTGATGTTAACCTGTATACTAATAAAAACAAGCTCTTAGGAATTGAAGTAGGTGATCCAAAGAGGTGCCTTCCAACCTCAGCTATTCTGTGATTCCATTATTCTGTGATAACACTCTGATATGCTTCACAAAACTGTTCTCATTAGGCTTAAGTGCAGGTCTTCACAATGCAGTTAACATAAGCTCTTACCTGAAATTTCCTACTAATTCCATTCCTTTCTTTAATGCGGAAAACCTCTTTTTTCAAGTTTTTATGCCCAACTTAAGGTATGAAGTTGTGCTTTGTTTTATGATTGTAACCTCTCTATATACTTTGCAGTGAGGCTACAAGTGAGAAGTCACATAAGCATGGGTCATCTTCCTGTGGCCTTACCATCACTCCCTAAACAGTTTCACTGGCAGATTTATGGTCACCCAGCAGACCAGGAGAAAAAATGGCAAAACAAGTCACTGGACCTTGAGATGTGTTCAGGACATGCATTAACAACTTCAGAAACCGTGAGACTGTAGGAAATGTGGTAACCAGATACTCAACCCAGATACTCAGACATGGACCCCAGCTACCCTGTTAATTAACAGTGCATTAAATGTACTTACTACTTAAAAAAAAAAAATAAAAAAATAAAAAAAATAAACACCCCCCACCAAACAAACAAAAAACCTCCCATAGCTGAACTTAAGGTACATTTATGCAAGTGCTATGTAAACATGTATACATATATAAGTAAAGCATCTGTTGTAAGCTCTTTTGTAATACATGCATTAATAATTGTTTCAAGAAGGGAAGAACAAATCTTAAATTTCAGGGCTACTTATATGGACAAGAAGCACAGGCTGGTTGTAAAATATCAATGAAAGTAGGATATGTAATTTTCTTAAGGAATGTGTTCATTGCATCTGAAAAAAAAATCAAAACAAGTGAATAGTTTTCTTTTCTTGAAAGAAGTCTTCTGTAATGAAAAGTATATATACAAAGTATTTTAGT
Organism: Buteo buteo; assembly: GCF_964188355.1. Taxonomy (NCBI): domain Eukaryota; kingdom Metazoa; phylum Chordata; class Aves; order Accipitriformes; family Accipitridae; genus Buteo; species Buteo buteo. The sequence goes on along the minus strand of NC_134186.1, from coordinate 21,101,901 downwards.
GTTAGAACAGATTATGTTGAACCTGAAAATCTCAGTCATAAACATTATAAGTTATTAGTTAAATATTTCCTGAATTAAAATGTTCTTCAATGTAGGAAGCTGAGTGTATCCAAAGTAGTAATTTTACCTGAAACTGAAAAGAGCCATTTATGGTCTGATCTTGCAAACTTCATATGTACAAAAGGAAAATCATATTAGAACCTTTCGTTACTACAAGAAAGGAGAGTTGCTATAACAAGCATTTGTGCAAAAAGATCTGTTCTGGCCTGCTTTGCAGATCACACTATAGTGTTGTGAAAAATACTTTATAGTCCACAATAGTTACTCACCTATACTCTGTGCAGTGTGTGGAACATTTCACAATAGTGGTAGATTAGGCTAAGGATTAGAAAACTGTTGCAAGAATTGTGGTCCAAATCTGTTTTGCTTTGATTATATTCTCCATTTTAATTAGGAAATTTGGTAGCATCTTCAGTTTTATTTGAAGATTGTGAAGCCCAGCTGGTTCTCATTTCACATAAACTACTTGCAAAAGGATGTACTGTAGAAGACTGCATTTTTTTTAACATGGGGAGAGGAGTTTGTGTTCAGAGTAATTTATTGGGTACAAAGGGAGCCCATGCTCTAGAATGAATTTAGTTTAGATTCACCAGTCACTAGTAGTTTTTTATTTAATCAAAGCTTCTGATTATCCAGGGACTAATTGCAAAGAACAGGACTAGTAGCTGCTCACTTCCTTTGGAAACCCAGATTTGGGTACTTAGAAGCAGAGGTTCCAAATTAGTTAACACTTATAAAACTGCCATGCTAGGCAGCTTGCCTAGTTTGCCACACAGTATGCCTAGCAAGCAGCTTTCACAGCAAATGTGTTCTATTCGCTTTTCTTAGCTAACAAAGTAAACAGTACTATTTCTGTCATGGAGCAAAGCTATCCCATATCAATAAGGACTAATAGAGAAGAAACAATTTCCTTATGACAGAGTAGTATTTCAGTGTTTTTTAACATGGCCGTATTTTTCTTTTCAAGTAGGAAAAGACTGAATATATATATTTTTTGGAATTAATAAAACTGTCTTGAATATTTCCACTTGGGGTTTTTGAAGACCCCTGAAACACAGGGGACTAAATCTCTCATATATAATAGCAAATGAAATTTTAGTTACAAATTTAGTATCAAAGTGTAAAGTAGTCATGATCGCTGATATGGGAGCAGACTTTGATCCATTTTCTGGAAAGTGAAATAAACTGAAGAAACTGACAGTGACCTCTGATTTCCTTTTCTTTCCTGAAATAGAAGAAAAATTTAATTAATTTCATCCAGTGGACAGTCATTTGAATAGTTCAGTCTTTTTTTCTATTGGTTTTTAATTTTTATTTTTATGCACTGTCACTTGGCCCCAGATGCAAGAAACTTCTGAGATATTTTTCATACAGACAAATCAGCTGGTAGCTATTAGGTATTATAGGACTTTGCAAGTCATTAGCCTGAAATCGTTTCATTTTGTGGATCATTTTGTGTTCATAAACAGGTCCAATAAAGGTATTGTTATGAAACAGTAAAATACATGGTTAAGTTATTACCTCAGGAAAATCCATAGGTTTATTCACAATCAGACCAAATATGAGTAGTAAGCCTTTCAAACAGTTCTAAAAAGCTGCTCTGAGTCTTGACATGAAATACTCTGAAATAAGATAGGATGTGTAAAAGGCCGACACTCAGTATCCCCTCAGGTGTTATTGCTGTTTGGGACTGCGACAGTGCGCTTTTGGACTTCTGGCCTTGCTATAATGACACTCAGGCCTTTCAGAGTAATATAAGAATTCTGTTTCATTTGTTTTCTATGTCAGTACAAAGGTGTCTAATCCATTTATTTCAGAGCCAGTAAAATTTTAGGAACTTCATAATAATATATTGCTTCAGGTAGTGTTATACTCTAGCATTTGCAGATACAACTGCAATTTTTCTATTTATTTCAATCATATGACAGAGCTTTTCTCTGGAGTGGAAGTAACACAAAGTACCACAAATTTTAGGCTACGGTTTTATTTTTTGGCAAATACTTCTGGGTCATTGTTCACATTCAATTAAAATACTTATCTGGAACTGAATCTAGAGAAATCCTATGTATGTTCATTATAATGGTTTAACTTCTATTTTTTTCATGCCCTAAAACTAATGGGAATTCACTATTAAAAGAGAACAAAAGTGATCTTTTATATATACCCCATTGATGAACTATGCTGACAGCATCCTGAACTTCAGATGTAAATATATATGTAAACACCAGAAGAATACTGAGATTATGAATGGGTCTGTTTCTAGGTCCAGTTCTTGCATTCAGTTTGTGTTGAGAAAGGCATCTTTTAATTTGCAAAACTTCCCAAAGCTTTCTGAATTAAGTGTCCTAGCAAACCTGTAAGCCAAAATGACTAAACTGGAATATGGTAGCTTTGGAGGCTTATACATGTAACCAGTTTTACTGAGCAATTAGTCTCTTTCTGGAAATGACATATACTTTTTAAGTTTTGCAAGTTCAAACAGGCATTCTGATGCATGGAACTGTGGCTGGGCATTTTCTTACCCCTTTCTTAGTCCTACATATCATGTATATTTTATAAGGAGAAGTTCAAATTGATTTGACTTCCCTTGATAACATGAGGTGACATGGAAACTTGTTCATTTTACCTTTGTACAGAATTGAGAATAAATGCCTTCAAATGGTTGGCAGACAAGACATGATGGGCTTTGTGGTTGGTAAGAACTTGAGAATGCCGAGCATGGTTGGTAGTAAAAGGTGCTATAGATAACAGTAGACTTCTAGGATCTCTTTTGTATCCTGTGCCACTGGATGTATCTACTCTATGGAGGCAGCATGCTGGGCACTTCAGAACTCTTTTGTAAGCCTGTAAAAAGTTTGCACCAAATACTCAAAACTGGATATACAGTTACCTGAAACTTACTTGTTTCAGTTGCGGCAATAGAGCAGAAACAGTAGCAGCATGCATAGATGAATGTGAAATAGAAAAGCTGCGCAATTGGGTGGGTTTTCAGCGTGGTGATTCTGTTAAGATCCTTTGCTAGGTAAACATATTTTTCTGTGAGCAAATACAGCTCCTCCATAGAATAGGTCATTGAGGAGACCTATATATCTAGTCACATGTTCATTATGGGCTGCTATGTGTTCCCTCTAAAATCAGCTTTTGGTTTCAGTGGGTGCTTAATCTGTCTCTAGTCACCTTGGTATTCGATTTTTTTCTAGGATCCACTGGAAAAACAAGAATAAAGGATGTCACATTTTTCTTGCCACCTCTAATAATGTTTCTTCAGCTGGGAAATATTACAAGTTTCTCTCACCTACGTGAATCTTAAAAGTATTAAATGTTGCTTTTGAATGTCAAGTTACTGTTGTGTCTGTCATGCAACATTGCCTCTCCGTATAATGTTTTTTCTCATAATTAGAAAATTATGTTAATCCATTAAGTATGGAAAGTAAATATGATAGGATAATATATCATTCTCTGATTTAGAAATCAGCTGTGGCACAATGTTTGATACAGCTGCTTCCTTACTTGTTGGCCAGTTCTGCAAGGAGTAAGATGTCCTATATTCTGAATAATGGAGGAGCAAAATCAACAAAATGTGCCATTTTAGATCAGCATTGAACTTGCCATGGGGAATTTTTGCCTCTTGGTTATACTTATTATTTAGGCAGAGAAAGAGAAAAACTTGAAGACAGTTTTTTCCAAAGATTTTCATTAATCTTCAGCAAGCAATCAATATAAGAATGTTTATAAACATAGGCATTAAACTGACACAGCTGTTAAAATTTATGTTTTCATTGACGTGATGAGTAATGTGGGATATGGTGCTTTTCATGGTGATCCATTTGTTGTTCCTAGTTTAATGCTTTTAATCCGAGCAGATTCACTTAAGTTGAATTTGCTGTTTCTAGCAGAAGTATATTTTTCCTTTCTTTGTTTCCCACAGACACTTTCCTCAAAATAGCTACTGAAGCTTAAATTTATACAGAAGTACTTGATACTGTCAGTTCCTGTTAGTGTGAATTCAGCATGTTTGTGTTCACAGATGCAGGGTGGGTCATATTAAACCAGCCTAGTGATGTTTCCAGTTATTTATAAATTGCTACACAAAATGTTTCAAAGAGGGAAAAAAATATTAATATGAAATTAAATTTTACAAAGTCAAAAAAACTGTCTTTTTAGTATTCGTTTTTAAGCCTTATGTCTAAAGCTGAGTTTAGACTTCGCAATTCTTCATATTACATTAATAAAGTTGAAGCAAATTCAGGACGGAGCTTTATAACCCGAATAACTCAAGAGTAGATCATTTAGTAATGAGAAATAATCATAAAAAAATCTCTCTTAGTTGTGTCTATGTTGGACTGTTTCTGTGTGTAGTCTAACCCAGACCTCAGCTTTTTACCTTAGAAATCCTGTGGATGAAAATTGTCTCTTTTGATTGTAGGAAGTCAGTTTTCTAGCTTGTTAACCCTCCTCTTTGTTCTGAGGTTCTGTTGCCAAAGAACAGATCTTGGATATCTCAGTGTCCACTGGTGCCAATTCCTCTACCAATCCTCACCTTTTAAGGTCTGTTTTAAGGAACGCTTAGTGCTCTCCACTCTTCTAATCCTCTGAAGTGAGTTATTTCTGTAAACATTCATTGCTTTTACTCTGCGTGGAAACATTCACCTATTCACCTATGTTGTCATGTATTTCTTCTGTGGCATTTTTCTAAAGGTCAGAAATACCCTGCAACTTGAATGCTACATATAGCCTTGGTCATCTCATCTCAGCTACGATACAATAAAACAAGAACAAGTACATAGAGAAGCAGCGAGTGTGTTGAAAAGTATGGATTGGGTTTACTCTGAGGAGAGACTTGCAGGATAATGACTCTTCAGTTAAACAGGGATGTTATAGGGGGAGAAAGGGGAATAGGACTGGAAAGAGACTGTAAGATGGTGGCATGAAGAAGTGAGCAGTGATTAACCACTGTTGGGTTGGTTTTCTTCCGTGATGTCAGAGCATTCACTGAAAAATTATACAAAATGAATTTGAATAGAAATCAGATAAATCTACAGAGGTTAGGTCCTTCAACATCTATGAAACATGGTTCCTATCCAGTCTGTGTTTCATGAAGTCTCATTCTTGCTGATTACTGGGAAAGAGAACAGGAGACTGATCACTATGCACCTGTGTTGCACTGAACATCATTAGAGACAGAGCACTGGGACGGACAGACTGAACGAGCATGACTGTTCTTACAGTGTCATAAGAGTTCCAAAAATACATAGCTGTTTTCTGCCTCTGAGTCATATGAATTTGATGGATACCTGTCTTGATTACACTACCGGCAATAATAAATAGAAGTTGAGGCACTAGGACCAAAGACTGTATGGGTTCTAATAAGTAAGACAGTTGGCTGAGGAGTGTTTGCTCTGTTGGCAAAGTAGCTGATTTTTACAACAATCCTCTGTGTACATCAAGCAACTGATGAAAATGGACACTGTGAACAGATGTGAAAATTGGACCTCCTTACATTTCTTTGAGATATCAGATCTTCTGGCCCTGTGTTAGCACTGGCCTCCTTTAAAGAAACATCTATGTTTTCAGACTAATATTCCAAATGGTACCTGCATAAGTTAATGCAAAATCTGTTTCACAGTGCCCATATACACTTCTGTATGCCTAGTGGGATTTATACACATGTAGTTAATAGATTAATAAAGTTAGTTATTAGTAGTGCTTGTTCTGCTGAGTTGGTTCTGTAACAGCTTAATGGGCAAGAAGAATGATTTCCATTTACAAAACTTACTGAAATGCAGAAAGGCAAACAAAAATTGAACACTAGGATTTTCCATAAGGGGCTGGCCTGATCAATTACGTTGTCATCGCCAGGCTGAGAAGCCTTTACTTCAGAGAGATTTGAAAATGTCTGAGAACTATTTATGAACCATAAGAAACATTATTTGTAATTCTCAAGTTTTAAAGAATGTTTTTTCCAGCAGTATAATTTGTCTAAATATTTAGGATTTTTATACAGGATAGCTTTGAATACTTCTGTTAATCATATATACCTAATCTCTCTCAATTTCTGTCAAGGTCTTGTCCTCTGTTTTACTCTAGGGCAGAGTTCATTAGTGCGTGAATTCTGTGTTTATTACCATTTCTCACCTTTCAATTTACTAGAGCATGAATTTACTTTCACAGGATCATTCAATATATCATTTCTCAGCTTAAGTTTTTCAACTCTTGTGTGGTTTTGTTGGTTTTGGTTTTTGTTGTTGTTTGGGTTTTTTTGATGTTGTTGTTGTGGGTTGGGTTTTTTTTGGGGGGGGGGGGGGATGATGCAGTTTCCCAGGCATTGAATCTGGAGTTAAGTAACTTAGAAGACCTAGTTGAAACGTTGTCCTTCATGGAAGAAAATTTGAAGCTGTAACCTTGAGGCTGGTGAATACCTGAGATTAGAAGGGGGCGGGGGGGAACATGTTTATTTTAAATGTCAGAATTTTGGGGGTGTAACTCTTCTTAATTGCAATACTTTTATAACTAAAAGTGAACTGTAGTACCAAATCCAACTTTTGTATGCCATTCATATTTACATTTATTTTAAGACCACAAATGTTCATGTTTTGGTTCAGAAACTTTCCCCCCATGTATTTTACCAGGTAATGCTTTATGCAGTTGAAGTTTAAATCCAAAGCATTTATTCAGTGTGGGTTTTTTGAAGTTTTAACTAGCTAGAAATTGGAACAGTTAGATGACAACTGAACTAAAATAATTAGTTGTTATTTTCGTTTAATTCAATAACAAATAATGAACGCAATTTTGGTTTTAAGATTTGCAAAGTTGGAAGCTACAACATTTCCCTTTATATTGTGTATAACAAAGAGAAAACTTAAAATATCTGATAACAATTTAAAATTAATTTATGAAGTGCTTTTTTAAGCTTTTATGAGCAATGTTTAAAACAACACTGAAGGAATGAAGGGTTTTCTAGAGTTGACAGAACTGCTATAGAGAGGAGCTGAAGAAACCTCACTTTGCACATGCCATTCTGTCAGCGTCAGCTTTTATATGTAAGGATGAGACTTTGTATAAACATGAGTCAGGAAATTTGGTTATGGTACCAATAGCAACTGTAACTTAATATCCATGTGGAGGAGTTACTATGTGGTGATCTGTGTTCTTAAAGCATCATAAAGTATCAGATCCTTTAGCATATTTTTAAGGGTGCTTTCTTTTTTCCTTCTCCCTCCCTTCCCCCAAAATTGAGGTTCAGCCTCATATTAGCAAACTTAATGGGTTTATTTTTAAAAACAGATGTTTGGCTTTGACTTTGCTACTTCATAATGTAGTAAATTTAACTACATTCAGTTCCCTTCATATTTTAAATCAAATTATTTAGTATGTTATGTTTAAAAGCAACATAGTTCTTACTGCTTGTCACTCTACTTTTATCAGCAGCACATAAATGTGGTGGTTTTACAGTGCCAGAGTAATACCCAGCTGCCTGCATAAGTCAGTTCAGCTTATTTAGTTAATGACCTTAGTTCATTTTCACCACGGAGGTATTGTACTAGTACTGTGCTTTGCCTAAGGATGTCCCTTCATGTAAGGACTCCCAGCAGTATGTTGACTAGAGACTTTACCAGTTCTTCTACCATCTACCTGAAATAGTTCAGTATCAGGTCTTCATTCAGCTTTGGCTAATCTATATTTCTCTCTAGAGTTTCCCTCTCCCCCTTAGTGTGGACCCTTTACACTTTCTGACTGAAAATAAATATTATTTTTTTATTATTCCCATTCTAGTAATTCTTAAAAAAAGTCTATATTCCTGGTTTTATTTATTACATAAAGGGTAATTAATGAAGGAAAGGTTCTATTTACCCTTCTGCCTATTCCAATGAAGCATATGAAGGGGAAATAGAGCAAGTAGTGTTTAAGTTATAGTCAGATGAGTGGGATTTCTGGCTGGATAGTCCTGCAAGATGCCATATAAGTAGCGTTCCTTAGGCGGTCATTCTAGTGATCATCAGAAATTCTTCTGTTGCCAGCAGCTGTGGATAGTTATTTAGGACTAAGGATTAACTTAATTAGAGAGGTATGCCAGGTTCTAAAAGGCCATGATTCAAATATGTATTTATAACTTTTTTATTTGATGGTGTTGTGAGAACTACCGAGCCAGGTTGGAGATAAATCAGCAGTTGTGTTCCTGTGGGGTGACTGGATACAATACAGCATGTGGCTGGGGGAGAAGCAAGGTGGGAAATGACAGGGGTGGAAATTGTGCACATTTGTTCATTCCAGCTCAGGAGTCATCTTGCAGCTGAAAAAAGCAGGGAGGACTTCTGAAGCTTACCCAAGCCACTTGATTTTTCATTATACCATTAAGTACAAAGCAATATGATACTTGAATTTGAATCTTTAAACAGTTTACAAACACGTATTTATTCATCCCAGAAAAAAGCTGGTGGTAGTTAATTATTAGCTGTGTCTTCTAAATGAGGAATTAGTAGGCCACTCAAAGCATTGATATTAAGGCAAGATCTGGATTTCAAGAGTTCTTGTGAAAAATCACATCTCTCTCCATAACTGATAAAGTTGGCGACCTAATTATTAGAAGCAACCTTGGAAAAACATCTGAGTTATGAGTTGCCTAAATGTTCACATTCTTATCTCCGGACAGCTGCTGGTTCAAGGCAGCCGTGAAAGATTCAAATTTAATTAAGGCTTTTCACAATTCTGAATACGTCTTGCTCATAGTGAATATGTCTGTTAAATATTATGTTCTTTTTGGACACAGTAAGCTGTAGTTTTACATACAGAAAGTAGGTTAAGAAATTTGCAAGGGATATTGGCTCTAAGCACAATAGTTCTAACAGAGATATTTTATTTGAAATGCAAATTTCAGCTTGGGATTTATAGGGTAAAGCTAGCTGAGCAAAATAAATTTAGAGCATTCAGACCAGTTCACTCTGTCTGCACTTCCTGGAAGATCTTATTACTTAGGTAATTATAACAAACAGGGTTGCAATATCTTTGTGGGCTGGGCTCTAAATTAGTATGAGCGTGTGCCTTAGAAGGGATGATAATAATTTAGACTTACATCTGCTTAACAGTAAAACTTTGGCTATTAATAGTGAGCAATTTTTACTGATCAGGCGAAAAAGTAAATTCTTTTCTTCATAAGGACCTGAAAAGGTGAGTAGATGGGTTCTTGTATTTTGCTGGTATATAAATTGGTCTAATAAATCCTGAAGGTTTGAATTTGCTAATATTAAAGCTTGTACTGTAATGTTAGAGATAGTTTTTGTTCAGTCCTTACCAAAGCTGAAATAACTTATTTTTCAAAATATATGTATATTTTTATATAGGTAGATAAGTCATGGTGTTCTGCATCTGTTGATGTCATTCAGGAATGAAAACCATAAAAGGAATTGCAATTAAAATACCAGCAAATAGATGGATCCTGTTTGATGCACTTGGCATGCCTTGGGATTGATACAGGTGTCTTGTTATTTAGTTATAATAAAAAAAATAATCCACAATTGCAGATATTTCTATAGAACTAGATCAGAAATGGTAACTGAAAGCATATGAGAGCTAACAAGCTCTTTTCACAATATTGCTCAGAACAGTCAAACTGTAAGAAGGGAGTGTCTGGGAAAGTAAGACTTGCCTGAAGCACAAGCAACAGGTCTGTCTAGAAAAAGATGTCAAGCAAGTAATATTACATTATTGCTCTGGAGCAAAGAACATTGCTTTTATTAATAAATCATTGTTTGATCAGCAGGTTTTACTCTAGCTTAATGCAGTTAAGCAGCAAATACACTGTGGATACAGGCAGACTGTGGAGGCTGGGAGGAGATAGAAGACTTAGTTCTGGTGATATTTTCAGCAAAACTTCATGGTTTGTGCCACGGTCTTGACTGAAGGTTTTTGTATAAGTAAAATTTCAAGTTTGTAATGTAATGTATCAGCTTTTTCTGTACCTTTTTCACTACAGATGGTCAAATACTATATTTGATGTTTGGAAGAAATGGTAGTTCTGCATTTTTAGTTAATAACTTCTGTGTATTGCTCTAGCCGCTTTAAGCACGCGGAGCAGTAGCTTACAGCACAAATAAGAGCATGCAGTGCAGTGTAGCAATAGAAACTCTATGCTATGTTTAGTATTTTTCACTCTTTTTCTCCCTTCTAATTTTGAGCCAGTCTCCTGTCCTGATTTACCAACACAACTGGTGGCCATAGATTTCTGGGGGAATGGCTGGTAGCCACATCCAGCAAGGTAGCCTAGGTGCCTCTTTGGCAGCTGCTTACTGTAGGTGGATTTCCTTTCACTGAGGTGATTATTACCGATGTTATGGTTGCTTTGAACTAGGGGAAATATTGCAAGGAAAAAGGCTTATTGCAGTTGAGAATCAGGTATCTCTAAAGTATTTAGTGAATCTACTAAGCTACTGGCAGGTAGATGTGACAACAGTAGATGGAAATCTACCAAAACCAACAAATTGGCAACAGAATCAGAGACAGTGTCTGTAACGTTCACATGTGTAAGCATTCTGAAATTTTAAGTTCATATCAGCTGATTTAATGACTTTCCAGATTATTCTGAGCACAATTTGTGTTATTTCCAATACCATTAAATGAAATGTTTGAGTCGGATGCATTTTGGTGAAATTCAGTTACATTTAGCATTGTTCATACTCAAGTTATTAATTTGATAAAAATGGAGAGACCAAAACCCACCATTCATTTACATTAATCTTTGCCTTGGGTGACACTAAAGATATTTCTTCCGTTTTCTGATAAGGCATTCTCATATTGCTCTTCAGATTAATTTGATCTGAAGTTAAATAATGGCTTACCCATTACAACAAGCTATAAATGGCAGAGCTCAAATTAGAGCGTAGTAGTTTCTGACTCTTAGTCCTGCATCTGTCCCTCTAGATAGTGGTGTTGTATACGTTGACTAGAATGGACATAGGACACACACATTACTGATAACACAGAGGTTATTAATAAATTAGCTTTCTTTGTGTATATTTCTCCAGCACCATGGAGAAAAGCCTATGTCTCAGGATTTTTAGTTTTTAAGAGAAGCAAATAATTTTGAATTGTTAGTAAAAATTTTCCATTGCACTGGGCTTATTACTGAGATTGAACTTTTCTTGTGATGCATTAATTTCGACTCGGCCTCAAGTGTACTTTTAGGGATTTTTTTTTTCTCTTTTTTTTTTTTTTTGATGGTCCCTCTGAAAAAAAAAAAAGAGTAAGCTTTTATTTTAAAGCTGACTTTATCCTCTGGCTGCTGATTCTACATTCTAGTGTTTAGGCAGGCTCCAACTGAGATAGTAAATGCGGGTGGTTTAGCTAAAAGTCATGCAATTGGTCATGGTGGCCAGTGTCTGAACTGTCACTGGATGAACACAGTACCAAAATATTTTCATCTATGTGAATTACCATTAGAGATTATTATAATATTTATTTAAATTCAGAATAGTTGAATTCTTAGCATAGGTAATTGCATGATAAGTACAGATTAGTGAAATTTCAGTGGCATTGGAATAATCAGCCCCACAAACATCTGACCATTGTTGATACACTTGTCTACAACCTGCATCATTTGAAGGATATCTCTAGCCATTGTCAGACAGGTGTCTTTTGTAGTGCTTAGAAAGCTGTCAAAATTGAACAGTTTTGAATTACAGATTTAAAAACTTGCTTTGTCAGAAGATTGAATGTGAGAAGACTGAATTGCACCCTTCATGGAAGAGAAATCAAAATTCTATGACCCTTCAAATTAGGCTTTTTCAGTGTTTTGAGTTGTGTGTTAGAGCACTGCAAAAATTATGTATAAGTACGATCCTTGTTCATCACTGTGTGGGCACTGATTTCATACTTTGGCGATGAAGTGATGTGCAAAAGGGCCTTATTTCAGAGAGAATTTTCTCACTGGCAGTGAAATGGACAGTGTAAATTTTTTTCGCCTTTGAAATGTCATCTGTTGACAATAATGACTGCTACTTGACTAAGAGTCCGGCAACACCAACTCACAAGTAGAGTCTAATTTTGGAACATTTTGTTTGTTATCCTTAATGTCAGATGGTAACATGAATGTCTTTAATCCTGTTTTAAAGAGGCAGCAGTAACTTCAGAAACTTCATAGCTGGGGCATTTTGGTTATTGGAACAGAAAGAACTCTGTTTTCAGTGTCATGAAAGAAGTGGTAGAAAGATTGAATAGGGATATAGAAAGGAGTAAAAATGATTTCGGAATTGTCTTTACTCTTAAAGCAGCAATCAAAAAGCAGAGCTCCTACAGAGTTCTGCTTATAGATTAAGCATGTTTTTCACCATGTGTTCATTCCTTCATTGAAACCTAGTCAACCATCTTTTTCCACACAGTGCAAAAGTTTGAAATGCACTGAACTTTGAATCTAGGAAACCACTGTTAAGGATGAGAGGTAGGGGAATCTCAAGCTTCTGGTATTTGAGATTGTTTGGTTTTGTTTCCATCTGCATTTTCTTATTTTAGTAAAATCTCTTAAAAAAAATAAATGAATTAACAGTGAATTAAAAAACTCAAATCCCAAGTTATCTATAAAGAATAGGAACAATTTTGTTAGTTTTCATATTACTAGGCTGTACTTTTGCTAGTGTGGACTTTTGCTTGTGTGGCTTAATTTATAATGTAACAGTGACATATATTTTTCTATCAGGTCTGGTTTAGTGTAATACACATGGTTTCATCTGTTTTTTCAGTAGGAAGTAAAGGTCTGAAGAAATCACAGATGATGGCTTCTGACGCTAGTCATATGCTGGAAGCAGCTTTGGAGCAGATGGATGACATCATTGCAGGTATAATAATGCTTTCTTTTACACCAAACTCTTTTTTGATTTAACTATATTTGTCTTTTTCCCTCCTGCAATTTTCCTGTTTGTTTTTTTTACTTATTATTCTCAATTTGTCAAGTTCTGCGACACGCAAATTTCTCTGGTTCAACTGTTATGTGAAGAAAATTTAAAGTAAAATAAAGGAAGAAAACCCGCAACTCCACCTCAGACATGTGAATATTGAAGCAAGAGTGATTTACTTTGCTCTAAGGCTATATGGTAGTATAAACACATCCTAATTCATGTGGTAACATTCCATATTGTATGTGTTAGTTTTTTATTTCAGTGTGTCTTTGAAAAAAGTTTTCACCAAGTCTTGTAGTTAGCTGGATGGTATATATATCTGTATTTTACACACAGACACATAGGTATACATAAATACATACATATATAAAAATATACACAATTTTATTTATGATATATATTTAAAATAGCTTAGCTATTAACTACCTTCATGGCCTAAGAGTTAGAATGTGTATCTTTTTGTTGACATTTAAATCCAGGAGTGGAGTTATGAATTTCTTTTTTACTCAGCTGTCCACTAGAAAGGTATATGATGCAAGACAGTATTTGCTGTCTTTTGGTGCTTTCATGGTAAGGCAATTAAAAAAATTTCTTTCAACATTACAGCATCCAAGAAGAGAAGTTAATTTCTGTGGTTAGAGCTCAGTAGCCTTGGGGTTTGTGCTTACACACCGTTCAGTATGAGCTTCTAAAAGAAGTATCTGGGTAGGGCCATGATCTCACTTGTGCACAATGGGAAAGCATTCACTAAAGCTTTAAAATTTAAACAGTGACACCCATGCTGTCCCTTCTTTTTTTTTTTTTCCCCCTAATGATGAAGTAGATGGCATCGGCCTCTGGTTGCTGCAATTTTGCTTCTTCCTGCTCTTCCTCCTGCTCTTCTAGTAAAGCTTTCTATCCAGAGACTAATATGGAGATTCCAATATCAGACTAGCTGTGATTAGGCAGGAAGTAATTATCCAGGAGTTTTAGTTTAAAGAATCTCTAGATTTTTTTTTTCCTCTCATCCACTTATGAATCTTCACTTTATTCTAAATGTGCAAGCTTTAACAGGCTGCTAAGATATACAGAAGTGTAAATGTGACTATGTGATAGATACAACTCCACAAATAACTTTTCACACCAATGGAACAAGTTCCAGGCAAATGGAATTGAGAATTTAGATACGTATTTCCTTCTCCCTTCTTTTTCTGAATGCAAAACTTTATTCAAACAAGATTTTAACCAACAGAAGTTAATTGGGAGTTTATTTCTTCAGCTCTTACAAAACATGTAAACAGATAGTCAGGGAAGCATTGGGCTTCCCTCAGATATGTAGAGAGAGAACAAGAAAAGCAAGTCCTAAACCATAATTCATAAACTAGGGAACTGAAATAATTTCTTAGCCATTGCAAACCTTGCGTTATCATACCGGCTAGTGCTATAAAAAAGCCAAAGTAACATAGAAGCCCATGTCCCTTTAATTATGCTATGGAACCTGTGCTCATAAATCATCTGCATGCATCTGGAAATTTTAACTCAATACCTCTGTTCTGTGATGATTTTACATAGCCGAGCACACATTGGTGATACGATGGATGCACTGATGATTCTGTTCTTCAGAAAAATCAAGAGAAAGAAAAATAGACATATTCTAGTTAAATTGATTTTCAGATTAGACACTTACTTTCTTCCAGGAATTGCCAGAGCTTTGTGGCATGTTTTCATTTGAAGGAAACGGTTAGCAAACTTGCCATGATTTTGAGGATTTTCATGCTTGTCATTCCATAGGATTTCATCTGCTTCAATCTTTTCTGTTAATAGATCATGCTTCCAACATATCTTAAATTGTCTGGTATCTCCTCTTATGAGCAATAAAAGACCATGTATTAAACAAACAGGTCTATCACCTTGCTTATCTGAGCAGTGCTATGTTTTTAGAAGAAATTTCAGTTTTACTTCAAGATGCCATTTCATATTCCCTTCAAAGAAATGTTGCAGACTTACAGGCTGTACGTTTTTTCCAGTGAGATGATAACGTTGCTACTCAGTAGTGTTTCCGTGAATGGAAGCTCTGAAAAAACGGTTGTTGTGAGGCTGGTTCTGGGTAAGACAGTAGGTGGGTAGTGTTGGGTATTTTTTCCATGGTATGGAAAGATAGCCTTGTAATATGTGGCGTAACTGATTAAATGGCAATATATGACTGCCTAAGAAAATCACATATTACTTCTAGTTTCATGCTAGAAAAATAATTGAGGTTGGAAGCCAGGTTTGATTTTTTTGTTTTTAACTTTCTTTTCCTTTTCCCCACTCCTTTTTCAGATTGTTTGTGCCCATAACATTTTAGGGTTTAACCTTGATAAAAAAAGGAATAGAGTTAAATTGTTCAGGCTTCCAAACAACATTGCTTTTACCCCACTCAGTTGCCATGATGGTGGAGACAGTGATACAGAGAAGCAAAGCAAATGATGGAAGAAATACTCTGTGTGAATCAGCAGGTTGCATGTCCCATTCACAGCTGTTTTGTAGTGGTGTTGGTATCCGAGCTCTGAAACAAAAAGATTCAGGCATGCTAGTGCTATGTAGAGTTTGTCTCCACAGTGCAGGGATAGATCACGAGCAAATTGGCAACATCTTCAAGAGAGTTGACTCTGTGGCTTCACATTACTTATAATTTTAGTCTAATGTCCACTGATGTTCAAAATAATATGGAAAACAGGCTTATAGGGGAATATAATGGGAAAAAAACCCCTAAGATATTTCCCAGACAATGCATGTCTTGAGTCTTATCAATGTTAATTGAATATTTCCCATATGATTTCAGAATTATATCTACCTGTACCAATAAAAATCATTTTGCTTTATTCTTTTACTTACTTTTTAGTTATAATATAAAGTAAAAGCTCAGTTGGGTGTGAAGGTTGTTTACCTGATTGATTGATTGATTGATTGATTATTTTCCATTACTAGAAATAGATAAGACATTTTAAGACAGGTTGAGTTAAGTCTGTTCTGGTTGTTCTCCTCTAGCTAGTGTTCTGTGGGTTCCAGAAATATTTCTTGAATATTCTGGTATGACTTAAGAACAAAATAGATCTGCTGGAGCTTATACTTGGATACAGTTATTATTCAAATTCTTCTCAAATTGAGGAACATAGTAATTATTCAAGCTTGATTCTAATTCAATCCAGTAAACTTCTGTATGCAATTTGGGCAGGGACTGGAAAACAGGGAATGTTCTCTTGTCCTGTGTGGTGAGAGAACAAATAAGGTAGGATGCTCCTTCAGAAGGAGAACGGGAGGACTATCATGAAACAAATCAGGACTGAGAGTCTTCTAACTGCAGATTTATATATATACCATATTATGCAAATATTGGACAAATCATCTGTGCAAATGTAGCTGCTCTTAGAGTAGACTGGAAACAGCAAAAAGCAACTGTTCAGAGCTTGTGCTTTCAGTTCACTGTATCCAGATTCCGTGGATATCTCACAGCAGCACTGGATTCAAAGACTAAGGCTGAACTTCATTACTGTTGGAAACTTATGTAGCTGATGAAAAAGATGTTTCATTTGGAATGAGGCCTGAGTGGGTACTAGAAGAGGTATGCTCTTCTCTTGGCCTCAGAAATCTTTGCTTTAGGCACAAAATAAGCATTAATCACTATTTTAGAGAAGTGAGAAGTCCAGAGATGTGTAACTTGCATTGGTTAATTTTTGAAGCTTGAGTAGATGTGTATATATATACATGCAAAACCAGCATTCTCTCTGTTTGATGATAAAACAGTCCTGACTTCTTTTATTAGCTGTAGTTATTAAAATATTAGATTGTGGTCTTGTCCTTTAAGGTAAGAACTGGGCATGCAAATACATATTACAAATATTTATGGATTTGCAGTCCTACTTTTAGCCTTCTAATTTTAAAAGCGTTGTCCCTTACTCCAAATGTTAACATAGCTCATACATGATTCTGATTAATCCAGATAAAAAGTCTCACTGTAGACTGTGCATCTCAGTGCAATACAAAATGTATTAGTGTTTAGAGTGCATGAGGGTAGGATTGTAAAGCAAGATTAACAAATTGAATTTCATTGGGCTTGATCAAATTTGACAGATAGGTCAGTGTTCTCAAGTCTTTTATGCTTCAGTACATCTGTACTGATAACCCACCCTCATAGCTATATAAATTAGGCATGCTAAATGATTAGCCTGATTTGACTAAAATAGCAAAAAGGGCTAATGTGATTGTCAATGAACATGACTTACCCATTAGCTAGAATGACTTGCACTCCAAACAGAGGCTTTCTCTAAAGAAAGTGCCCGTATGTCAGGTCTGTCTACACATTCTTTATTTGAGGTGAATGACTTTGGCATTGCTTCCTTCTGAGGTTTGAGCAAGTCATTACTTTCCCTTTTATTCAGCTTGTACCCATTTATTAAAATGGGTTTCTTTATAGGACTATGGATTTTGATTATTTTTTCTTTGCAATATATCCTAATGAATTAAAATTTTTATTTTATTTTATATCAAACTGCTTCTCTCTGTCAACAATCTGGAAATCCATTATCTCCTTTTGTGAATAATGACCATAATTGTAAGATCTAAAAACTCCTGTCACAATATTATAGGCTGCAGCTCAAGTCTCTTCAAATTCACCAAGTAATCAGTGTAATTATTGAATTTCCTTTTAACCAGAGCTCCTGCAATTATTGCTTACTGAAAAATAATGAGAAAGTTAAATGTGTTATCACATGGGTGTGTACTGATATTTCAGTATTAGTACTGAAAGATTAAAAAATATAAATAATTAAAAATTTTGTCAAGACGTTGTCCAAGAAGTATGCATGTTTAAATTCTCTTCTCTCGAGGTGGCAGAACACTTGTGTTCAGTTCACAACACAGCTTTGGCTGTGTGGTACAAACCCAACCACTTCCCACACCCTTGCTGAAAAAGGAGCCTTTAGAGGAAATTATACTTAAGAGATGAACAAGATTTTAGTTCAAGTTTAATATATTTCCCTCATAGGATCTATTTGCCAGAATTTGAAGGAGGACCTGTTGGGGGGGGGGGGGGGGGGGTGTTCTTCTTTTTTTCTTTTATTGTTCTGCCCCATTGTAATTTTACTGTGAAAAGAATTGAGTTCAAGTTCCAGAGCTACGCTATGTTCCTGGATGTGTTAGATTACTAAATCACCTCTAGTTAAGTGATTAGAACTGGGATTAAAAATGCAAGACCGGTCAAAAAATACTAACACTCTCATTTGAACCCCTTTGGATGAATTTTAGGTTTTGTGGAATAAGGTTTTCGCTGAGTTCCTACATAAATAATAGGAAATCAAAATTTTTCCTAGTGACCTCATCCTCTAACCATGAATAGTCATATTACATTATCACAGGATTCATTCAGCATGCAAGGACTAGTCTCACAGCACTTTAAGTGAAGAAGATAGACAACTCTGTTCTGCTTCATAAGGGACTGAAATTGTCCAGACCAGACAGAGAGCAATTAATCCTATTTTTTGTAGTGTGTGCTGGGGCGTGGGGTGGGTCTTATTTGACATACATGCTGGATGACATGCAGCTGATGGGCAGTACAAGCCTCTTGTGATTGTTTAGAATGACTAGAGAATAGCTTCTATTTTTTCTTTTCAATTTGTACACTTCCAGATGGCTTTATATTTTTATCACTTATGTCCTATTCAAGGCTCACAGTATTTTCAAATTCACAATTTAGTTTCTATAGTAAAGGTGTATAGCTTTTTATCATTTTAATACAGAGATCTTTGTAGAATTTCATTTTGGAACACTGAACTGGCACAGACTATAGTTGAAATTATGATGAGGGAGTAGAATAATTTAAATAATGAGCAATTTCTTTCATTATAGATCAGAGTAATTGAACAGCAACAGCTGCAGTGGTTTTCTTGTATTTTCTAAATAAATTGTAATTGTGTTAATAGGCTGTGCTTCAGTTATGATTAGTGTATTTCCTTTTTATTTTCTGTTCTTTTTCAACCAATAATTTTGGCTTTTTTCTGAACTTCCTGTCATAACAGTTACAGAAAATTATGTATCAAGAATATTGTGAGGGGAAAAAAAGATAAAAATGGTGACCTTTAATCATCCTGGATATTAAAGGGGAAAATATAAAAACCTAACACAAATATTTAGAGTTTCTAATTTGTAGTTCAACATTTATAACACTTCTTATAGCTTGTTAGGTACTGACATTTAGCTTCAGATACTTGACTTTGGAAAAGCTATTGAGTTAATTCCTTAGGTGTTGTCAACAATAACAGATTTATAACAATTTAAAACCTTTTAAAACTTTAAAAATATAGCAATTCACTGTCTTTCTGTTTATTTAATCTATAATTTTTCACGTCAGCTATCATCTTTCTCTTAGGTTTGTTAACAACATCTAAGACATGGTCTCACAAACTCCGCACACTTGAATAACCATTACAGCCTTTCGATACTATATTTTGTAGGGGCTTTGCACATGCTATAGCTTTCAAGTTAAGACCTTGCATAACTGTTCAAATGCAGTTTTAATCTGTGTTTTAAAAGCATGTGAAAATCATGGCAACTTGCATGTTGATTGCGCGTGTGCAGCGTTGTCTACTCATTCCTTACCCAGGGTTGCCAGAGCAACCTGGAGTTTGGAATTTCCTCAATTTTGAGTGCTTAACCTTGCAAGAGGTCATTATAGCTCTTTGGGCTCCTGTCCCAAAACATGCTTCCCATAGTCTCACTATCCTAAGCATATTTTCTCACTGATAGTGGGGGTCTGAGCACAAGATAGAAAGTGAAGGCTCTGAATCTTGTTTGTAGTACTGACGGATTCCCTCTATAAACGGGTCAGTACTACAGAATCTTATGGAGCTGAAAGCATTGAGAACTTGTTTTCTATAAACACTTAATGATCTTTTACAAAAATAGATGTTTAAAATTGTTTTGTATAAGACAAAATTGTCCTTTGAAGGTCCTAGTCAAACAGTGATTTAGTGATCAAGTCAGTCTTCAGCCTCCCTTGCATGTGTTCCTGTCTTTCCAGCAAAACAACAAAATTAGAAGTTTTCTTGAAAGTAAGAGTTAAAACTAATTAAAAATGGAGAAATCTTTACAACTGAAATATGCTACTTTAAAGTCTTTATCTCTGACTATAGATAAACAGTTCTGTAAGTATAAAACAACAAAAATACTGTCATGACCTGGACACCTACATCAACTCACCAGAAATGCAGTACTGCATTGTGTTTATGCAAAACAAAATCCATACTTCATAGGTATTTGTATTAAGTTTTGAAAAAGGATTGAAAAGAAACAGAAATGTAAATAACTGCAGATACAATATGTAGCAAAGAAAGGCAGTTAAACCATGATGGCCATAACCCCATAGGATTGAAAATCTGAGAGACAACGGTTCTTTTGTGGTTTATATGATGTGATCTGCTTTTCAGTACATGAGTCACTCAGTTGTTTAACAGGCTAGTGAATAGATTTCCAAGATTTAAATTTAAACAAGTTTTATCAAAGGTGGGACTTCTTTAAATTCAAAATCATAGCTTCTCAACTTCCTACTTTAGGGCAATGAAATTGATTTGAAAGAGTTTTTAAAAATCAAAATAGTGTAATTTTTATGAAACAAGATGCCTTTATTTCCTCACAAAAATGGAACGTTCTTATTTTCCCTATGCTTTCAGAGATTCATTTTTTTCATGAAACAGTATTCATGTTACCAATAGCTTACTACTGCTTACTACAAACAATTATGAATTTTGTACTAAAAAGATGTATTTTTTGTCTGACAACACTTTTAATTAGACTGCTGGTTTCACTGGCCCTAAATACACGTATTTTTCTGTGTAAATACGGGAAAAAAAGAGAGAGAAAATTGGTGCAAGTATTTGTTCTTCTTTGTCTTTAATAAAATGTGTTGATCCTGGTTTTTCCTGTGTGATGGAGGCTCGGCCTCAAATCTCCATCATAGCTGCATAATCCATCTTCCTGGCTGCTTAGCTTGTGTTTCTGGCTAGGAGAGATCTTTTTGTTGTAGTTGTGTATACAGTACCTAATGTGCTGCACATCACAGCTTGGAGTCTATAAGCATGTAAAAGGAAAAAGGTTGAGTAATTACATAGATAATTTGCATAAGAAATTATAGACAGTTCTTGAAAATTGTCTCAAGGATTCCACATGTGGTTGTAAATAAAGCTCAGTTGAAAATCATCCGAGCTGCATGAAACTTGCATCTAAATGTGGTCATTAATGTTTCTAGGCTTGGAATTTTTTTCCTAGGGCTTCCTGCTAATCCAGCTTAACAGTTACTGTTCTCTGTAGTTAAAGATCTAAAAGCAGAGATTTGACGAGAAGCTAATATGAGCTATGATTCAAAACACACCATTTGTGATGTATTTTACATTACAGTATTAGAAGAAAGGATTTTGTGAGCTACCTCTTCACTCCTTTGACAGAAGGCTTAGGAACGAGGAGGCTGAATTATGTCCCATCCAGACCTTACTACTAGTTTACATAAATTCACGTTTTCAAGGCTATCTTCATGAGAAAAAGAGACTTGTGCTTCAAAGAAAATTACACTTTGTAATCTTGAAGGAGAGAGGAAGAACTTGGACACCCTATATACTCGTTGAGTAAAAACTCAGGTAAAAAAAAAAAGTTCTTTAGCAGTGTAATGATTGACTGAAAGGCCAGAGAAAATGTATGCTTATAATTTCATTCTAACCACTGTTGGTCAGATATCAAAACTGTTACCCTTGAGTATTTTGGCTTTATAGAAAGTCATCCTTACCCCAGCATAGAAGTAGCTTTTGGGTTTTATTGTGGGGCTTTTGTTGTTTTTTTCTGTTTTCTTGACTAAAGGAATCAGCAGTTTTAAGAAAATCTCTTTTTAACCACTGATGGTTGAGTTATGTATTACTAGGATTTTTTTCTAAAACTCAACCAGTTTTAGAGTGAAAGACTGAGATCATAAGGATGAATGCAGGGGATCAGAAGTTAAGATGTAAGGAAAAGTGAGAGATCAGAAACTGTATCTACTGCTAAGAGTGATGAAAGTTGGGTGATGGATGAATGTATACAATGTAAGCTGAGGAGAGTGGATTTTCAAACTAGCAAGGCTTTCTGCTTCTTTCTTTATTTCTGCTTAGTAACTTATTTTTGCAAGCCACCAGTAGTGCTGTTTTTTCAATAGGTTATGTATTTGCCCAAAAGGAACGTTTCTTTGAAGCCATTCAGCTAATTGCAAGGAACTTTGAACTAAAAATGTGCTTGCATGGTTAGGGTGTAGGAAATGTGTAACTTAAAGGTTGTTTTCCTTTTTTTATTACTTTTGTTATTCTTTCTACCATACATATACTGTGCAGCAACATTTAACCTCCTTCATACACTGTATGTGGAAGCCAGAATTGAGCTGCTTGGAATGTCTGAGTTCCAATACTTTTTCTTCCCTTTCTTTCTTTCCTGCTCCCCTAAGGTGGACATTTATGATGATTAATTGTGTTCCAGTAGTACACTAGGAAACCATGGTGTTGAATATTATATAAACATAATGACAAAAGATTCCCCTGTGTCCTGTTTACCCCTGGAAAAAATGAGGCACAGGAAGACTGTGACTTGTTCAAGGCTATACAAAATGAGTCTTTTTGCAAGAGTTCAGAACTGCACTCATTTTTCCTGAGTATCTATAAAATTCTTATGCTTGGACCACATTCTTCCCCACTTCAGCTATCTATATTAATTGCTGTTAATGGTATTGTGTATTGGTAACACTGTGGCATCTCTTTTTTTGCATGAGTCTGCAAGGAGATCCAAATTCTTACTGTCTGGTGCTAAAACTTAATGTGCTTTGCAGCATGATGATATAAAGGTTTAAACTAATGCAAAGAAATATAATTATTTACTCCTACGCACTTTTACTTCTGTTTCTTCAGGGTGTGTTCTTGTCCTTCTGGTGAGCAATATATATCCTACTTAATACGAAACTACATGGAAAGCAAATAAGAGAAGCAAGCCTGTGATTCTTTTGAATTTAAGCAGTAAAACAGGAAGCTTTCTGAATTAAAATGCTGAGTTGAACTCTCCATTTCTGCATTTCTTTACCTAGTATAAAGTACATTAGTTGTTGTGTTCAGAGGAATCTTCATTTTCCATTTCAGCTGGGAGAATAAAAGATGCTACAGTAGCAAACCAGTTTAAAAATTATTTCACAAAAGAGTGTATGCATGTATTTGATGGGGAGGTGTGAAAGGTCGTTCTCTTAGTGATGCACTTGAGATCTGTGGGTAGCTCCTGTTCCAGACAAGGAGAACTACTCATGGGAGGGCCTTCTAACTTTTATTGAGTACTCTGGCCCCTACGCAGCAAAGCAAAGCACTTCTAAGTCCTTGCTTAATATTTGTGATCCCAGTGACTTGAAGCTAGTGGAATTTTGATTGCTGAAAGCTAGAATCTTCAGCACATCTCAGAATTATGCCCTGTATTCTTGGCATGATAAGGATACAGATATGGTTTGGGGTTTTGTTTGTCTTTCTGATGGTGTCAAACACAGGTACGTTCTTGTCTCACCAGTGCCTGCTTTTTGAAGTCTAAATACAAATCTTGAATAGTACTGATAGATATATCTATATTAATAATTTATTTCATGGATAATAACCTCAGTTGAAAGATTTAAAATTATGAATGAAATTGAGCCTTTCAATCTCTACTTCCTTCATTTAACTTTAGTTGCTATTAATCGAAGAGATGTTTTTCCTTTCAAGGTTTAATGGAACTCATGCATATAAGAATTTACAGACAGTTCACTTGTAAGATCATTATATCTTTATTCATATAAGCAAAAAAATATTGTGCTGTCTGTTTACTATTATTAGCTAAGAAAATTTTGAAGTATCTTTATTGTCTTCTGCAGTTTAAAATCCTGTACTATTTGTGCTCAAAATGAATTCCAGTCATAGGTATGGGGTAAGTTGTAAGATATACCAGCTTTTGTGCGTTGTTAGGTAGTTCAGGGAACACGTGTTTGCCATAAGGATGTCTGATGATTTTCATTTGTTGCATCTTTTTTTATTAGCAATGAATAGAAAAATATTTCCTTCTTCTGGCTTCTTTTTTTATTGCTCATTTCATGCAAACTTAAATGGAGGAAAACTTGAGGCAGGAAAGGGAATAGTAAGAAAAAAACCTGAAAATTCTTAAATTGACTTTGTCTCAATCACTACACGTCAAACTGATGTTCCTTCCCAGTAAAAACACATTACCACCTTCCAAATGTCCCTATACAGGACATGACTGTCCTCAAGACCCACCTTAGATTACATCTATGGAAACTTGGCATATGTGCCTTACACATGGACCCAGTTCTTGAGAGTACTGAGAAATTATGACCTTCCACTGCTGTATAAAATGCGAGACTTTGAGGATGCTTAGAATTTTGGCAGTCTGAACAGTCAGCTGAAGAGCTTGGAATAACTGAAGCATACATATGGAATATACCCAGTCTCAGGAAATCATGTAACGTATAATTCCTGGCTGGCGCTGGCTGTGCTCCAATGCTTGAAAATTTTTACCTTTATAGAACTGAGTTTCTTAAGGGTGACAGTTCTTTCATTTGCCAAGATTAAAGAGTGTGTGTGTGTATGGGGTTTTTTTCCTAGTGTTTTGATAGAGGCAAGTCAAATAAAGGCGTGCCAAAATGTCTGTATTTCACTGTCATTGAATTTTCCTACAGAATTTAAAATTATTTTTCTGTAGAAGGTAAGTGTTACCAGTAACGTTGTAGCCATGATTATCTAAGGATGGGGGCAAGATGTGATATGTAGTGAGGCATTTAGACTGGTGAGGGAAGATGTCACCAATACTCTCCTCAAGAAAGTTAGTGGTATGTATGGTATGGCTGTATAAACTACCTAGTATAATTAACTGAACTCGTGAACAACTTTTTTAAATCTATATTTATCTTAAAGATTATGGCTTTTATTTCATACCTGAAGTATTGGTTGTGGGCCTGAAAGTTTGTGTGGTTTTGTTTGGATTGTGTGGTATTTGTTTTTTTCTCTCTTGTCTGTATATAAAAAGTATTCATATAAATAACATGAAAAATACTCTTGCAGAATGCTCCATTAAGTTTTTCCCATTCCGTATCTATTTTAAATTGTCAGTTCATTGAAGGGGTAGTTAACGAAGCTGATTATGAAATAACTTTGGAACCTGTCTGCTTTTCTAGTGTGAAAAGTGCTTGCTAAGCAAAAAGATAGAAAAAATTAGCATGGAGTTTTCCAAAAGAAAGAGTGAGAAACTAGTTTAAAAGTGCTAATGTCACAATAACCAAGGAAGCCATATCTTTAAAAGTGGCATCCATGCTACTTAAGAAGACAATGCCAGATTTCAGTTAGTGTGTGTGTAGTCAGCCACTCCAGCTGAATGAAAAGATTTAAGAGGTTACATGATCCAAATGGCTCTTACACAATTTGGAAATCTGCTATTTTTAGTTGCTAGAGTTTAATATTAATCTGCATTAGGAAGTACATAAACAGAAACAACTATAAATAGCTGAGAGTATAGAAATACACAAGAAAATATGTTCTAGTGGTTAGAATACTCAAATCCAGCAAAACAGCTAGTTGATCCTCTCCTTGAAAGGAAACAATTCAGGAAGACAAGGTTGATATATGAGGTGAAGTTGACCTCGTGTAGCAGTCTTTGTAGCACCGGATATTGAAGAAACTTTATCTTGGACATGGTCTTAGCCAGAAATTAAGATGAGATCTCACACTTGAGGTATTAAAATAAACTCCATAAGTAGCAGAAGTCAACAGGACTAAACAGAAAATATTATGAGTTTGAAAAGAGGTTAAGACTCTACCAAATACTCCAGTAGTGAAAAGTGTTGCTTTAAAAAAAAAAAAAATCCCTACTACTGAGCCTTGCAAAAACTTCAGAAATTTCTAGAGATGGCTTTGCATTCTTTAAAACAGTCAAACAAAAAGCCACATATATTGTACAGTAGAATTCAAACCACACAATTTTTTGCAAAGATATTTGATCTGACAGAATTCTTTTTGTTATTAAAGCAGTGGTTGAAGGAAAACTGGTTAATATTTAGAATTTTCCCAAAAGCTTTGAGAAAAGTTAAGCATTCACAAAATGAGAGACAAAATATTGTATTGGACCAAAAACTGATTGAGATGGAAAACAACATTAGGATTAAATGTTCAGTTAGCATTTTGGTTAAAAGCTAATCTAGGTACAGAAGGCATTTCAGTGTACTAGGACCTAGAATGTCAGTGTATTCATGAGTTGCATTTAAGTATTAGTTGTATATCAGGCTGTGTGTAAAATGAATCATTGGGTTCAAACATAGTTTGTAATGTCCGAATCATGGCGGATAAATAACCACAGCAGGCAAACTCACATTGATTAACGCAAAGTAGTGTTCATTCAGGAAGAAAATTTGAATTACTTATACATGCGAGTTTCAAATTAAATAGGTCTGCTCAGGAAAAATACCTTAGAAAATAATTTTCAAAGGCCCAGTGAAGATTTCTCTTCTTAAATAAGATGTAAATTATGTTAAACACAGGACTAAAATGAAGAATAGTGTGGAGATTATTATAATCCCCTTGTATAGATCAATGATACAGTGTTCTAAGGAATACTATATGCTATGTGGATCCAACATACACCTGTAAAGCATGTTACAAAATGAAAGGATTGAGAGGAGTACAATACGAATGATCAAAAGCCTAAAATTCTCCCATGAAGTCAAATAAAGGGGGAAAATGTGATCGCTTATGCCAGAGAGAACAGGAATGAAGGCATGAGTACAATCTGTTATGTACATGAGGCAACGAATTGTAAATAAAAACTGTAAAAAGTAGAGCAAATAGAAGTTTTCCATCTGACTAGTTCTTAAAGAAACAAATGGATATTAAATGAAATCAAGGACTGAAATTCAAGACTGAGAAAAGATAGCTCATTTTAGTGTGCATCTCATTGAAACACAGGGTATTAAGACAACAAGACTCTGAGATATTAGAATTTGTATTCTTTACAATTCTTCCATCAAGTGAGATGTGTTTGTTGCTGTGCTTACTGTTCTTGAGAAAATAATATTGGTGCTGGAAGGTTGGCAGGAGGGAGGTGGTGTAATTTAGAGGGCTTTTTGTAATTTAGAGAGCTAGCAAAGTTTCATAGCCATTTTTATTACTAACTTTTGGGGTTTTGTTCTCTGTGGGAGGGTTATAAACCTGCTCAAGGTCACATATTTTTCTAGTTCTGGTAACACAATCTATTTTCATCTAAGTTTCTTGTCAAAGGACTGCATCAATCTTTCTTAAGTTGCTTAACACTGCTCTGTGTGGAGACTTCTAACTATGTAGCTGAGAAGTTAGTGACATCTCATGGTAACCATGGAAAATTACAGGTAATTTGTGGTAAGGTTTGGGCGTTTGTAATTTATCAGACATTGCAAACGTTTTCTGCATCAAAATTCTTTTTTAATATGTTTGTACATACCTCTCACATTTAATTTTTCAGTGTCATTATTTATCTAGAGACTAACTCAAGTATTTGTAAGCCTGAAATACTGATGCTTGTCAGTTAGCTTCTGAAGTCCAAATGTTGTAGTGTGTAGTACCTATATATTTGTCACTTACAAACCAATTGTATTACATTATTGTCTCTCCTGGTTTCACTTGTTTTAGGTACAAAGTCAGCTACAGAGTATGCTAATGGTGGTTATGATATTGTGTCACCTGCTCCATCAGTATACTTGGGCACATTTCAAATTTTGCATCTCCTGGAAGATCTAAAGATGGCATTGGAAATGCTAGAGGATCCTCAAGAGAAAGAAGCATTGCGAAATCAAATTCCAGGGGCCACAGCAGTGTGTATACGGGAGTGGTTTGAAGAGAATCTGGTAAGCAGTTATTTATAGCTTTTCCCTTTTGTTTGCAAACAGCATTGGTTCAAGTATTTTGATACTTCAGTTATTTTTATAACAACTGAAATCTGCATACTTAGAGAGCTGCAGGGGATGGTGAGCAATCATAGAAAGCTGAGGATATTACCACTTTATGTGCTGATTACTAAAGCAATGTAGATATAGGAGTGTAAGATGTTGGTAAAAGACCTTATTTTGTCCTTGGTGAGAGAAAAGATAGTAAAAATGAACTACCAAAAAAGTTACCTTTCCTGTGGGTTTGTTTGGTTTGGTTTGGTTGGTCCTTTGCTGGAGATAACAAACAAGTTTATAACGAGTTATAAAACTTTTCATTTTTAAAACACTAATTTGGCATTGTCTGCTGAAGGGACAAATTCAAACTGGATGATTCTCCTATCCTTTTCCTCACTACATTTCCTTTACCTTAACTGTCAGTATTATGAATCTCCAAAGTATCTTGTACACCAGGCAGTGGTGGTAAACACAGGAAAGCTCTAGCTTCCGAATGTGAGACATTCCTATTGGGATAGATGGAGAATAAACAGTTGACTACCTGGAAAAGATTGAGGCTTACCAAGTGAGGAGCAGATCTTCAGACAAACCTTAAAAGAGGAGACCCATTGGATGTAAAGAAAGAGAAACAGCAGGTCCTGACAGAACACTCATCTTCACCAAGCCTGTCACTGCAAGTGAATAGTGGTTTCCTAATGAGTAAAAGCTACCTATCACTTTCTCAACTTCAGAAAAGTTTTCTAGATGAATGGATTTTCTTCTGGCTTTGTCCATGCATGTGACTTCTACGTAACTGTGTCTGTAGCTTCTGGTTCAGTGTTTATCATCTGCTATAGCTGCCCTGTGCCTATTGTAATCTAATGTTGTTGGAAAGGTAGCTGCTTTTCTTTGAACTTGTCAACTGCTAGTTTGTTGGCATTCTCCACAGAGTGCAGGTCTATGGCTGGAAAGTCCTGTTTGGGACCGTATGAGAGAAAGGAATGAGAATTTGATACCAGTTTTGAAAGCAAAAGGTGGAGGCAATGTTTAATTTGGATTTACAGTATTAGAGTCCATACCCTCAGGCCAGCTCTTACTGAATTCCTGCTTTGGCAGAAATTTTAATGCTTCTTCAAAGCTTTGCAAGAGCTGAAAGATATTTTTAATGCATAAAAAGCATAGATTTGCAGAGTTGTTCACAGTAAAGTTGGCCCTGAACCACCAAGTTGAAGAGTTTGAATCTGGTGCTCTGGCTTTTGGCCCTTCTGTTGCAAAAGTATTAATTAAGCTAGCTTTTCAGCTCTACAAGGTAGGT
Organism: Buteo buteo; assembly: GCF_964188355.1. NCBI lineage: Eukaryota > Metazoa > Chordata > Aves > Accipitriformes > Accipitridae > Buteo > Buteo buteo. The sequence goes on along the minus strand of NC_134186.1, from coordinate 21,072,710 downwards.
AACACTTGATGTTTTGACTCCTCGCATTTATATACGTGTACCTCTTCTTTTTTATGGGAAACCAGCCAAAACAGAAGCCACAGTTCCCTCTTAGAGTTGCATTTTACTGATGTCCTAAAAGCCTTTTCTAGTGCATCAAAAGTAGCATTCATTTGATAAAGCAATTGGGCAGTCTGGATTCAGAACCAACAGAACAGGGAAACTGGTGGTATAGAGTATCTCTAGTGCAGTATGTTGTGACCACTGTTTTTAAAATATTTTGCACTGTTCTGTGTTGAACAATTCTGCACTTCTTTTAAAGACATGCACAGGGAGGGTAGTGCACAGTTGCTGTGACTGTTATTCAAAAATGGGTAGTAATTTATGTATTTATAGACCTTTTTTTATATTTTTTAAAAATGCAAGTAATTTGTAAGCATGCACACAACTTCCGTGGACTTCAAATTTGGAAGAGCTTTCTTCACTGACAAGCAGCAGTTTCACTTGGAAATTGAGAAGTCGTCTGATAAAATTCAGCTCAGTTCAGTGAAATGGAATATGTATTTCATGGTTATGTCCCATACTGAAAATTCCTTAATTCCAGCCCAGAGTTGTGAAACATGATACTTGATACGTGAAAAAGGATAGTCAAGATAGTAAGCTATGGAGAATGAGAACCCTCTAGCTCAATGAATCCATTCCCATTGGAAGCCTCAAATGAAGTTTGGTAATCATTAGTCTATGAAATGTTGGAGTGTCATAAAAGAAATCCTGCTCAATTCCCATGGTTTAAACACATTGAGATTGAAGTGGTTTGCTGATTTATTAAAGATTTAATTAACTAGAAATCAGTGAACTATGTATTTAGGATCAACATCAGCAATACAACAGATAAACCAGAATACTAGATGCTTAAGAAATGTTAAGGAACACCTACAAATTTCTAAATGCTGTTCTATAACTAATTCCAAAAAGTTAAAATCACACAGACATGCACACATACACATTCACAGTTACACGCACACCTCTCTCTCACAGCTGATGTTGGTTACAAGTATGAACAGCCTCTTTTGTGAAGTGGGTTCCCCTATCCACACACCTCCTATTGGACACATGGGTGCTTTAGTGTTTGTGTGTAGCTGTGGAGCTCCCTTCGGTCTGCTAACCCACGCGCTGGTGAGCAAGCACCCCACGAGTTCCCACAGGCACCCCTGAGGTGTGGGTGCCCAGTTGTTGCAACTGGTAACTATCAGGCAAAACATCATTACATAGAAAATACCAGATACTCTCAAGTGGAATTTGCTGCAAAGTGTCTTTTCTAAGCATTCTCTTTAAAGCGTAGGCTGATAATTCAGTACAGAGATTTGGAATATATTTTAATTGTTGTATTCAACTGAAATGTTACATAAAACAATGTTTGATATCAGTAGCAATAGTTGAATTGTAACAAACTTTGGAGTGGATGGTGAATTTATGCTTTTGAGCTGTTTTTTAGAGCTATTATAGGTTGGATTGGAGGGGGAATTTCTTTTGTGGACAATTATTTCCACATCTCTTTATTTTTGGGGTCCATGTACCTTCCTTTGAAGCTGGAGGGCTGATCTAGCATGTACTGAATAAGCTACTGGTCTTAGAGAATTCAGCAACTGCTTTGTTTCTAACATTACAGGAATAGGTGAGGTCAAAAATATTCCCAGCTTATCCTGACTAGGAATACATTCGAAAGTAAAGATACAAAAAGCAATCTGACATTTATTTTAAAAGCAGATAATAATGCTCCTTTCAAGAAAAGAGTGTTATTTTATGACTCTTCTTCACTTATATGCGTGCTTGAAAATTGTGGTAAAAAACATGGCAGCTGCCATCCTTAATCAAGAATACAATATGCCTTATGGAAATAATTTGAATTTGTGTTTTGCTACTGCCCTATATTGGCTTTCAATGGGAAATGGCAGAAAGGGGAGTCAGAAAGATGGCTCAAGACTAGTTCCTGCTGGATAGTATCAAACAAAAGCATTTAACAGGTAGCATTTTGGTTTAAGCAGAAGTACAGAATAGAAGGCCCAATTACTTTCTTGTGTGTTCCTTCTGCATTAGCAATCATCATAACCTAACGCAGCCCTGAAAGCTCTCTGAGGCAGAGTATGGCTATCCCCACTAGTTCTCTTTGTGCTACACAGCAGTACTTGGGATTGCAGGTTAGAGGATAGAAAGTGACTGAACCTTCTTTATATTGTTTGTTTGTGTTTGAGTATCATCTAGAAACTAGAGCTCAATTGTACTAGAATGGGAAAAATAACTTGTGCAGAAAATTGCCTCTTGGCCTTACAATTGAAGTAGCTTTGCAGCTTTGGTAATTGCCACTTAGCATGCTGAACTACACCTAGTGTTTAAATAAATAAGACTGTGGAGTTTAGCATTTTGGTGAGCTTTGAGGCACATTGGCTTATTACTGATCAGTCAGGAAGCTTTTTGTTGTTGTTGTTGTTGTAACTTACATTCTTTGGTCTGTCTGCTATAGGTGTGAATACCAAAGATGTGGGAAAATTTAGATATGCCTAGAGTGTGAAAACTGTAGACATTGTGTTTCATACCTGATACTACCTTGCTTACTTCCTCTTTTGAAAGCATCTGCTTTATTCCCTTTTTATGGAACCATTGGTGATGATTTGGTGTTTCAGTGATTTGGCGGAGTTGGATTTTGTGCTTATCCTCTATGATCCTCTAAAGAAGAGGCATGCCATTTGTAGAACTAAAGGTGTGCTTTTTGAAAAGGCTCCTTTTTGCGTTTCTGTTGTCTAAGATCTGTGAACATATCAGGTTCTTGAGTTTACAGTACAACTGAGCAGAGTAATTGTGTTGCTGCTGCTTTGAGATAGATGAAAAAGGTTTGACAAAGTAAACGCTGAATTTAGAAAGATGATTGCTATGTATCATAGAATGAGGATTTAATAGTTGCTGTAACTGCACAAATCTTTTGACAAAGCTAAAATGGAATAAAGCATCATTAATTATAGACTTTTAACTACTTAAGAACCGTATTAAAAATTTTTGCCTTGAAGTGAATGTCTGGAGTGTTTTACATGCTTTACGATTGTAAATTCTTTGGCCTTAAAAACAGAACAAAAAGATCTGGGGATTATCATTGAGAGTTCATGTAAAACAATTTTGTGTATGGTTTCAATGCTGCTTGTTAAATATTTTAGTATTGCTAGTGACCACATGATATATCGCAAAGCAGGTAGTAATTTCAGCATTAAAAATTAACTGCTGCAGTAACAACTGACTGTTTGACTCGGTGACCTATGAGAAGAATGTATTTAGTTACACTTTCATTTCATAACTCTAAATGAACTTCTACACTGTTAATTCTTTTTTTTATTCTATACATCTTTATGGAGCCCTTTCCTGAGTAAAGAGGAACCCTAGTGTTCTTACAGTGATCATAAAACGATTGTAAGCATGAGTGAAAGCCTCATTTCCAGGATTGCAAAACATGATCTTCCTTCCACTGGAACATTTATATTTAAAGCAAGCCACTTCACCATGTAGCTTTATATACTAACCCTTAAAATGCTGATTCTTTAAAACTCATTAGTATTGTCCTGATTATGTTTTTTCTTGGAAGCCTAATTCTGGAAGTCTTCTAAATGTTCTAAATTTGAGGAAACAGGAAGGGGAGAAGAGCAGAAGAAATAATAGACGACTGTGTGGTAGAGGCAATTTGTTAAAATAATGCAATTTGCCTTATGATATATGCTGTGCTTTGTCTCATTTCACAAAAAAACCCTCTGTGTTTTTGTAGTGGTAAAACCAGACTTTTTAGCAGAAATAGGATAAATTTCTTAGAGTCTTGATTGCCATTTGGTCATGATTAACATTCAGAAGAGATTGTTTCCACTGTGTGTTAAAATCAAGGAATTTTTTTTTCCCCAGTGTCTTCACAGGGACTCGGATTAAAACAGTAAACCCCAGTTCAGAATTCTGACTTGGTGGTGTTTGTGAAGTTTTGAAATTACTTCAAAGTTTTATTTTAAGTATGTGTTAAAGTGCTCTGCTGAAACATAATCACTGGTCTCTTTGTTTCACTTTTGTCTACGATTCATTTTAAAGAGTTATCTGTCCAGAACAGAGGCAGAAAATGACTGCAATACAGGGCACTTCAATATACTTGAAAACATGCTTTTATAAAAGTATCAATAGGATTTTTCAGCAACAGCTGAGTGGGAAGAGAATATATTCTGAGCAATGCCAGTTAAAGCGGATATATTTATCTGCTGGTAGATTTGACTGTGGGACTTGGCTGTTGAGAGTCACGATGGATCTATATATAGCTGAATCTTCCCATTGCCAAGTGGTATTAACACATGTTAAATTGAAAATGGACCAGTAGAGCCTGCTTGGGACAGTGTAGAAAAGCCATCATTCTATAAGCATTCACGTTTATTTTTGCCAACTTGAAACATTAGATGGACGTGCTTTCTGACCAGTAAGTAGTCAGAGTTGAAAGTTGTATGACCCAGTCCTCTGCTGTGCTCCAGCTCCTTTTCAATGAGTTGACGGTGCATGGAAGCCCTGAACTGGAAGATCTGTTCCCCTCTGAGTTCCCCAAGCACGTTAGAGCAATTCACAGCACACAAGAAAGAGCAGAGATGTGTCCTTCATATGTGCAGCTATTTATGAATACTAGAGAGTGCCTTGGAACTAGTGGAAAGGGGGTGTACACAGCTTGCATGGAATTTTTCTAAACCAGGCCTAATTTTTTTAATGTTCTGTGGTTGCTTTGTCTGGGAGTCAACCCTATCATCTCTGACTATGACTGCTTACTGTAGTAGCTGTCAGCAGAGGTAGGAAAGTCTTCTCTGCACAAAGAACTAATAGAAGCTTGAAATAGCTTTGCAGTGAGTAGGGCTGATTTACATCTCATTCTTAAAATGATATAGTGAGGTGGTTTTGGCATTTTCTTTCACCCTTGTAATGGTCGGTAACGCTTACCAGAGCCACCTTTAAACTACAATGACCAGGAGTGATTAAACAGAATTGTGTTATGGCCTTAGGCTTAGAGTACTCATGGAAGAGAGGTGGTATTCCTGTTATAAAAGCAGGGCCTGTATTTTTATATGTTAAGTTTTCCCAAATTTCAAGGTAGATTACTGACATATTGTGAAGTTTAGCCCTTGGGGGCAAACCTCACCTATGTGGGCTATCCACACATTGATACCGTCAGAGGAAATAGAGGACTACTCTATAGGAAGCCATGATTGCATACGGAAATTGCATGTTAGCCTTCAAAAGCATTAATACAATTTATTCAGTTCCATTTATCTAAGACTCTTTCAGTTGTTGGCTTCAGTGCCTTCCTTTGCACTAAGTGGCTGAATATCACATTAGTTCATCTTTCCTCTTGTGTCTAATGTTACGCATGGTGTCCCTTTTTCATTTCACATTATCATCTGTCACTAGAATTTCCAGCTGCATTGCTTTTCACTGATTTAGATATGATACACTGTATTAATTTAACAAACATTACTGTATAAATGCGAGTGCTATGAAGTATGTGCTTTTTTTAAGTGTAGCTAGAGGAAACATTGGAAGATGTTTTCCATAAAGTAATTAACAGAGGGATTGGTAAGAGACAATTATTTCATTAAACAATGGTGCTACCAGATAAGGTATAAAGGTAATGGTCATGTAAAGAAACTGGGGGCAAAATTTTCTTAAAGGTACTGTATTGATTTGGAGGTATTACTTGAATGTTAGAGGAAGGGCATAAGTTTTAATTATTTCTGTATATAACCTTTATTCAGATTTCACAGAATTTGGATAGGTTGACCTATCTTATTTGCTAAATGTTATCAGCTATGACAAACATGGCAATAATATAATTCACAACAAAATTATTTCATTCTCTTTTGGAATAGTACGCTAATAATAGTGGCAAACAGGCTTGTATTTAGTTAAAATGCAACTAAATATATTTTCAGGTTTTGTGATCTTTCAAAAATGGAAACATTATACTTATTCTAGACATATTATGCAACATGTTGGCATAGTACTCTTCTTCATAAGTAGATAAACATGTGCTTTATTTTCTTGAAATAATGAAATGCTTAAGAAGAAAATGAATATTCGTATATTCCTTATCAGAAAAAAAGGACTTGTAAAGGTTTATCTGCAGGTTATTCTGGTTTGGGTTTTTAATTTTTTTTTCCATTCTGAAATTTAAAAGAGAAAATCTGATGTGTGTCATCCTGAGGACAGGCAAAATGTTACTTGGTAATATCATTGATATATGTGCAAATACTTGGTAAATGTCCTGTTTCAAATGTTTCATATACTGATTTACTGCATATTTAGTAATTTCAGTAGTGCTTTTAAACCTTTCAGACACAAAAGTAAACCTGAATTATTGTAGTATCTTGTGTGGTAGAATGTAAATATATTTCTTCAAATATTTTCTTTATGTGTCAGTGTACTCTTTTTCTTGCTTATAGCAACTGGGCAGGAGTGTTCACAGTGATTTTGTTTTTCTCTTAAGTAGAAAACATTTTATAGTTTTTATGCAAAAACATAGTATTCAAGTTTCTTACAATCCACATTTTCTTCTAAATAAGTTTCATGCAAAAAGTTATAGCTCTTCTAGAACTTGGGCTGGAAAAAGTATTTCAGCATATGGCAAGGAATGTTTGAAACTGCCAAGAATGTGCAAATGTCTGTGGATGAATTAATAAACAGTAAGTTCATCTAAGTATTGGTAATACATTCTTTATGCAAGCCAAGGGAAGACAGCTAGTTATTACTTGAGCAGTAACCAGAAAGGACATAGTAGTGCTAGAGATATGTGATACCATGCAGCCTGCAGATGGGAATGACTCCAAAGATGTCAGCACCTGTTTGAAGTATTACCTCCCCCCCTCCTCCGAATATGCAATAAGGGTGAGGGTTACCCATGCTGGCTTGGAACTAATGGCCATCTAAGTCTGATTATTTCTGAAATACAGATTTTAATCAAAGAATTAAGCCATTAGGATTGAGTGCATTTTATGCAGGGAGAGGATTATTTGTTCATGTATCTACATAACATTATTTCTAGTCTGTTTCCCAGGATACTAGTCAGTTGGGTTTTTTTTAATTATCACGAGTAAAGCAAATGTGCTCATATACAGAATGCAGTTGTTGGTTTTTTTCTTTTGTTCCAGAGGTTTCATCTTTCTCTGTCACTTAGGCATTATCAGTTAGTCATGATTAAGACTCTTAAGACAAATTATGTTGCTGGAGATGCTTCATCTAGATTTCTGAAGCCATTCCTCATCATGTAAAAAGGATTTCTTCTTCCATTGTCTTTTGTGCAAATAGCCTAAATTTCTTTTCACACAAGAATTCCTGTGCAGGCATATTCTCTCCCTCTTTCTTCACTCTGAAGCGCTTGCATTTTTCTGCAGCATGAGAATCACAGGTGTGTGAATTGGCATGCTGAGGAAATTTTTCTTTTTTAAAATCTGGTCTTAATCACTTTGTTTCCAAAGCAGCCCAAACACTTAGGATTGGGAAGAGCGCAGAGTAATGGATGTAGGAAAAGTTGATAGTAATTCTTGGGAATGAGTAAATTTTTGTGGCATGCCCATACTCAGCTGGACTCCCCTGATGAGGCTGGGAAGACACGTAGTTGGTCATTTCAGTTCTGGCCCTGAAAGGCCAAGTGTATGTTCTTGTGGTGTTTTCAGAGGCTGATGGGTTTTGAAACCAAAATGATCTAAAAGTTATTGCTGAAAAGGAAGAGAGATGCTATGCTCCAGGGACCTGGACCCGATGGAGGCTGAAGAACTTCTGCTCTGCTTCCTATTCGCTTACCCTCTAACCTCCCAGGCAATGGAGTGCCAATACAAGAACACTATTGACAGTTTGCATTTGTGCTGCTCTGAAAGATCGCAAAAACCTGTGTTTTAGCACAAATTTAACTGAATAAAAAGTAAAATTGCTAAAATAACAGTAATAAATATGATTTTATAATGTTCACAGGGCCTCAGCTGGATGGGAGAAAGAGGGACAGTGGTGGAAAAGCAAACAATTCTGTGCTTCGTCAGCTCCAGTGTTGGTAGAAGAGGGATTACACCAGACAGTCAGATTGCCCTTCCCTCCACAGTTCTAAGAGGATTTGTGGATGTTTTCTTGTCTCTTCATAGGTCTGGAATGGAGGGACATGAGACGTATAACTGATTGTTTAAAGCATTGTGTTACTTTCAGTTTCAAAGCTGTTACAGCATGTCTGTTTGCCATTTGAAACAGATTTAAAGTTGTCTTTGAAATATATGACATTCTGACTAATAAAGTAATGGGTTGCTCAGTTGAGTGTTTTTTATGGGTTATGTATCAGCAGACATTCATGTGGCTAGCACCTTTTTTGTTCGGCAAATGGAGTTTTTAGCTCTATCAACAGTGGCAGTAATCAGTTTTCTATGGAAGTACAGAATTGGCAAAGAAATCCTAATGGGTTTTCATACAGCTTGTTGGAGTATATAAACTTTGTTAATTTTAAACATTTTAGTGCCCTACATTGCATTTATATTGCTGTAATGTGTGTTTTCATTTATTTTTGGAGATTACACTGGAGAAAATAATTTGGTGGGGGGAGTAATAGCTAGATCATTCTCTCTCCATGGGGTAACACTTGAGGGTGGTGGTACTGCAGTGATAGTGGGGGATTTTTGCTTGTTTGTTTCTTAATTCTCCATTGAACTAGAAGTTAGTGCTCAGTGAAGAACTACACACAGACATGGATTTCCTAAAAATAAGAAAAAAAAATACAGTGGTAGCCCAATGAAGCAATCCTCAGATTGCAACATATTTTCTGTATTTTCACACTGCCCAGAGAAGGTAACCTGCTTTTCCAGTGAAATGGAAAACTACTCTAAGCAAATCTGGGGCAATTGGTTTGCATGCAGTTGGTGTCTGGAACTTTTTCAGGCCAAAGCTCAAGCAGGATGTAAAGCTCAGCATGCAGGTGACAGGCTAAAAGTGAACATGTGACTGCCTGGAATGTATGTTGTCAACATTCGTGGCTGATAAGATACAGAAAATTCAGATACGTTTACCTTTTAATCAGGAAGAATGACTGTAACAGAATCAAGAGGCCTTTGCATGAAATCCAGGACAAATGACAAGGCAGAAATAAGGTATGTTTGTCATTTTAAATACTTCTAAGAGGAGAGATGGATACTTGCCTAGCTGCAGACACTACACTGAGGCACTAGTAAGTGGAGTAACATAGTTTTCGTGTAGTTTTTTTTAATGAAAAACAAAATCATTAAGCAATGATATGTGGTAGAATGTTTTAAGAGACGTATGTTTCACCCTTCCTTAAATAAGGCTGAAATGAGAGTCTTAGAACCTATGTTTTGAAATGGATAAAACATGGAACTTCAGGCTCCGTAGTACTGGTGCTATGGGATACACAATATTTTGAGGTAAAGTTTGATGTATTTGCTGTTCTCCATAATTAGATAACTAGTTTTCTGGGGAAAAAAAAATGCCTTAAGCTGTAGGGAGTTCATGTTTAATGTCAAGAGAACCCCTATTCAGTCTTCATTCAGTTTGTCAGCCATGACAGAGGCTGTCATGCATAGAGAAGCATACTATATTAAGTGCATCTTAATTTTTATGATTTTTTCAAAAAAATGGACCACTGACAATGTACTAAGGCTTTTGCCAGATGGTGTGATCTATTCAAGAAATATCTCCTCTCATCAACTTCAAGATAGCATAAAAACTTCTACAACCAGCGTGGAGTAAGTATGTTCTATTTACAGAGCACCCCAAGTCCTCTTCAGATCTGTCTTGTAGCATGGTTTACTTTTGGAAACTGGCAGTTCTTTTATCTTGTCACATTTACTGGTGTTTTTAGGTGTCCTAGCAACTTTAGGAGACTTGTAGCACTAACTTTCTGAAAACCATTCATATTTTTCTTGTCATGTGACAGGTAATAAATACATGAAGAAAGCTGGAAGTCTAGGTTTATATCCTTCCCTCTTACTTTGTGTTATGGAAGATTCTAAAAAGAGGTCCATCAGGTCGAAAGGATCAAGAATGGTTGAAATAATAAAAGCCCACATCCCTTGCAGAAAATCCTTCATGTATCTGTGACTTCCACTGTTTGCAATGTGGTTAGATGCCTAAGTGAGGCAGGGTCCCTGTAACTGCTTTTCAGGGTTTACATACAGCTTCAGACTTTGAGTTCTTTGTATATATCACTAGTAGGATGGGCAGCTTTGACACTGGCTCTTCCAAATTGCTGTTTTACTTTGCCTTAAATGCAGGGGTGAGTTTGGCTGGGAAGATAAGGAAATGTTCTGATATCACAAAAATTCCATGGAGACAGCTGCATTTTGGTCTTAATAGGCATTGCCCCAGCAGTTGTCCTTGTGTGTGTAACAATCAGTTGCCCATTTAAGGCCAAAGCCACTTTCAACTAGTGGGAGATACAATACTGGAAATTGGAGTTTATTGGGAAAAATTAGAACTTAATCATAACTACTGTGTGGAGGCACTAGAGGACACCGCAGTAACAGGCAACGCTTTTAAACTTCCCTTCTTGCCAGAGCATTGCTTTGCATACGCATTTATCTTGGTGTTGCAAGTTTGAAAAGTTGCCATGCTATGAGACTTCAGCTTCAGCAGGAACAGACAAAAATCTTAGAAGGGTATCATCATCTTCTGTTAAGATGGAAAATTGCCTCTTTGGCAATAGCAGTATTTATGGGATAATTAACTTATCCACAGGATCGTCCTTGTATCCCTCCTCTTTTATAATGTCTTTTGAGAGGACAGGCAAGTAATTCAAAGAGCAAAACTTATTTTTAGGTTTAGTCTGAGCCTGAAATAAACTGAGAAGGCTGAGTAGTGTTACGATAAACAGGGAGTAAAAAAGAGACAGGAAATAGGGGGTCTTTAGTAATGAGTTCCAGCCACTCTTGAAACAGAAAGCCAGAGAAAGCATTACTTGAAAATAGTTTCTCAGTGACAGCTTAATAATTTTTAGCTTGTTATTCAACATTAAAAGGGAACAGTTTCTGCAGATTTATACTATTCTTGAAAGATCTTTTTTAAAGATCATTTAGCAACTTATTTTTTGGCGTTTTTAGAGTCACATTGTTCTTGTTGCTAACCGATCTGCTGTTTAAAAAAACCAGATGTTTGGGGGAGAGTCCGAAGTTTATACAGTTGTGTGTTATGTATACATCTGTGAGAAGCATTTGGGATAAGACTGTGGGACAGAGGCAGAAGATTTAGCTTAAAATGTGAAAACACTTTCAAGATTTTAGAAGTTGAGGGTTGAAAGGGGAAGAAGTCACAGCTATATCCTGTAGAACAAAGTAGTGCGCTTGCTTCCAAAAGTTTCTTTTAACCCTGGGAATGTGACTGCTGAGATGGGCCCAAAGCATGGATGGTGAGATTGATATTTACAAGCACTTCACGTGGCTAAAGAGGGTAAGTGATTTGCTGGGCTTTGTTTTCTCTTTGTAAATGCACATTAGCAAAGCTTAGTCAGAATTCTCAGCTTTGTGAAAGGAAGCGCATTGAGTGCCTCAGACATAAAATATTGTAAGTTTCTTCACGAGAAATGAATTAAAGACATTTCTTCATGTAGGAGGAGGCGGCTTAGGGAGGGGGGAGAGAATCAGCTGTCTTTGTCTTTAAAAATGAAACTCTAGGATCAAACTTTGAACAAATGGCATTAGATTCTAGCAAGTGCTCATGCTTTCCTGAGATTGTAATACAACAAAGCAAATCCTGCCTGGGAATTTATGGCAAAAAAGGAGAATATGTTGTTTACCATTTTGTGCTTTAAAATTAAAAATTATTTGCACTAGTTCTTCATTTAATCAATTCTTCATCGGGGTAGCTCTATGAGACCTTTAAGGATGCCTTTGTTTTGGATAAAAATGGTGGTACTTTTTTCCAGTGCATGTTACTCTGATAAAATTGTTTTTTGAAAAGTCAGTGCTGTTAAAATCCTAATTTTCTGATGAACTGTCTGAACATGCATTAACTGCATGAGATTGTTTTTGTCTTCCTATAAAAGAAAAAATGTAGGTTTGGGCAGTTGTCTCGACACCTTGGAAAAATCACTTTGTTTTTGTCAGCTTTTAGATTTTTAAGTTGTAGGTATTTATTTTTCAGTGTTTGAAAAATCCATGAATGAGATGTGAATAGATCCTTCACAGTAGACTGGGTTTTTAATTACAATATTAAGTTAATTGTGTGTCATGTAAGCAGCACATCCTCTCATTATACTTTTAAAATCTGTTTTAACCTGTGTGTACTTTTCTTGCAAATTCTATGCACACCATTTATGTTAGTGCTTCTGTATGGCACTGGATTAAAAACACACATGTATACATATGCACAAGCAGTCTATTTTTTTACTAGCTGTATAAACATAAAATATAGGTAAATACTTATGTGAAATGTAATTCGGAACCTTAATTTGGGTAGTTTTGTGAATGAATATAAAATATTCATGATATAATGTTAGTCTTTGATAAAAGCTTGAGAATCCTGAAGTTAATTTACAAAATATTTACATCAGGTTCTGGAAACTTTTACATTTCAGGAGTGTGGATGGGGAGGGGATTAAATGGGGAATGAGTGGGATAGTGAAGGAGAAGAGACAACAGGAAGTACCAGTTGGTAACATTATACTATTAGTTTAACCTGTGCTCTGTGCAGTTAAAGCTAAATAACTCTTTAGTGTTTTTTGAGATCACTTATTAATTTGTTGTTTAAATGAGGTTTTGAATACAGCATGTCTGCCACCCCTGCTTCCTGGTTTAAATTTCATTTCTAAAAAGATAGGTTTGCTAATAAAAGGTTAAGGTGTGCTGTTACCAGCTTGTGTGGCATTAAGGATATGCTGAGGACAATAACATTCTGAGAATGGGCTCAAGAAATAGCTTCAGTGAAGAAAATCTCACACTGAAATGTTCACAGCTTTGCAGGGGTTAACACAGGATGTTTTTAGGATGATTTTCAAGTATTGTGTTCGGAAAGGATACTGTGTTCAAACGTAGCACAGGCTTTTACAGAAGTTAATAATGCTATTACTGTTGTTGCATGTAATTCCTTTTATGTAGGGTACATAAAGGAGAATAGCAATATTGCTGCTTTTCCTTGCAAGCTCTTTAAGGGGGTGAGCACATGTGGGGGAAGGGAAGAGAACTGAAAATGCTCTTGCATTGTTCCCAGGAGAACTTAAGCAGTCTGCTCCCAAATTCCTTTGACAAGTGATTTTAAAAAGGAGTTGAAACAATCTAAGTTGCTTATTTAATTCTCATGTTCAAGAATCTTAATGTCACATGTCTGGCACTGACTGATAGCATATAAAGATTTTAGGCCCTGCAATCATAAACTGTTGCTCTTTGGCTGATAAAGTTTGAGTACCCTCCAGAGTAACAAATGGCACTTAACAGAAACTCCAACAGACTTCCATAAACCCTTGGTGAAGTATGCCAAAGCTGGTTCAAATTTCATCATTAGCAGAAATCATTTCAGAGACCAGGATCAGTTTTGATGTTGCAGTGGTTGGCTAAGCTAGATTTGCATGGTATCTGCGGCTTGGACTGGGTTAGGGCAGCAAACAAATACAAAAATCACGAGGTCAAGGCAGGCAAAATGACAGATACAACTGCTATTTTCAAATGCTTAGAATAGACGATCTGGTTTTGAGCAGTAGTCTTGTAACATAACATGTATAGTATCATGCAAGAGCAGCAGGGACAAAGCAATATTTAGATTAACTTGAAATAAGGTGTCCCCATACTTCAGCTCTTTCCATTGGACTTTCTTGATGTTAAAATGACCTGTGAAAATGCTGTGCCAAGAATAGCCATAGGTATGGACAGAGTGGGCAGCAAAATGTAAGAGCCGATGGACAGAGCCAAGAAACAATTTAGCCTTATCTTAGTTGTATATCAGGCACAGTTAATGTGTTTTCCTATGTTTACTGGTTTTTTTTCTCCATTTTACTTTTTTCTGCCTTTTGCAAGTAATAAAAATTATTAGTCTGCAGTAGTACTTCTTAGAACAGAAGGAACTTTCTCTGATACTATCTTACCAAATCTCAGAAAGACAAAACTCTGCAGTGGGTACAGCTATACTGTACTTCGTGGCATGTGATACTTTGATGGCAATTTCAGAACTGTCCTGGTTAGCTTATTCTGGCTGAGAAGCTGAGTATCTGACATAGGCACATAGTACCCTTCTAGTTTCATGCAGTGTTATAAGAGTTTGTAACAATGCAGATATTCGATGATACCTTGTTAGTAAGACAAAAAGCCCGGCTAAGGAGATCACAGGAATTGTTAAGGGAGGCATGTCGCTCAGCAGTCTGTTTCTAGAAGGATACAGAAAAGTTCCTGTGCGTATACAGTGCACTTTTAACATCACAGCTAAGGCAACAGCATAGTTCTCATAAAGTAGTTGGTGGGCAGTTTGTGGGAAGTGTTTTGCAGATAACTGTTGGGTTCTTTTACAGGGCCTAAGCATAAATCTGCTGCAGTTAAAAGTTACTGTTGCAAGCCAAGGAACCTGAGACACCCCCCACTACCTGAAGCTGAAAGTGTCTTATCTTTAGCAAACTTTCTTTGGTTCTCTCAAGGGATTTGGGGTTGGGGGTTCACATACAATTTCATCTGTTGTCCTGTTGCTTTATTCTTATCTTTCCATCTGGCCTTAATTGGAACACACCATTCCAAATAAAAATGACACAACCCCCATTTTGGTATGTAGGCATTTAGTTATAACCACAAATTATTAACAAGCATCACAAACATAAATGCTAATATTTACTACAAACAGTATTATGGGCTCTCTAAGGACATTGTAAATTAACTGAGCTATTTGAACTGCAGTGGATGGAGTGTAGCAAAATGGAAGGTCTCTTGCCTCTGGAAAACATTCTCCAGTAGTAAGATGTCTTATTTTGAAAGAGAGATGGCTTCATATGAAGCGGAGGCATCTGATGACTCTTGTAGCTTGCTTTAGACTTACCTTCAGAAGTGCATGCAGCACCAAGCTAATGGCTGACCTGAAATAGGTGTACATTATTCTTATGCTTTCCTTTCTTTTATTCCAGATGCTATTCACAATCTGTAGTAGCAAGAGGTGGAGTGATCAAACCCATGCTGTAGCCATTAAGCTCATGATATTGAGGGTGAATCTTATGACTTCTCTAAGAATATCTTCCTTTAACTAACGTAATTGCCTGGAGGAGAAAATAGTATTAGGAAAAATTCTTTTGTTTTACAGACTACAAAAATTTACCTAGCTCTGTCTTTACTTAATTTCAGACTATATCCTGTTAGCTTTTTCAAAATGACTGCCATTTTCACTTAACCAACAAGGAACAACAGCAAATATAAAACCCTGTTGTTGATTTACTAATTGCCTTCAGATGAAAGGCAAGAATTACAGATCCAGAAATCATGTTCCAGCGTTCTCCTCCTCAAGTCTACTGAGCGAATGTACATATATTCAGCTGGGTGTGTATCTGAGGTAGCACTAACATGCCAAGAGATTGAATTTGTATTACATCCATAGTCAGATGCCAAAATAAAAATGTTTACTGTGCAGGCTACTCACTCATCACTACACAATAGCAAATACTGTGACTCATAACATCAATTCTGCTGACCCAGAAGAGTACTGAAGAGATGGAAAGTTCATACTCTTCTAAATATTATCAATTCAAAATAGGCTGGAACAAGTATGTAGCGTACTTTTTCTTGTATTGAAATATAATATTACAGTCTGTGCACTGCTAGTAGTTTGCAGGAAAACTGACTGGTTGAATTCTGCTGGTTATACTCCTTGTTTTCAGGTTCTAAACTGCAACAAAAGACAATATGTCAAGCATGTACCTAATCTTCCCCATTCATGCAAGTATTATAGTTGCCACAGGCATCTTACTCAATTATCAGTGGAACTGAAGGTGATTCATGTGACTCAATAAGAAGAGGGGAGGGTTATGACATAATCTGTCTTCTAAAAGAGGCGGGTGACTTGTTGAAAAAGCTTACAAATCACCACTCTAACTGACTGCCAGGTTTCTTTTCCCAGCTCCTCCCCCCTCCACAGCCCAATACAAGATCCATGGTATTAGTGACAAATTTCTGTGTAACAGCTTGCTGATCAACTTCAGAAGTTGCTATTTTCTGTTTTAAAATTAGCTGTGTTGGAGATTCTTTCAGCTGAAACTGAAACAGCACACATGAGGAAAGCATAAACTGGCCTGTATTCAATTCTATTATCTTGCATATGTGCTTCCTTTAAGGGGCTTACTTTTACAGCCTATCAAGATTCAGCTAGAAGTTCTGTTACAGGAGCTTCTGAACAGAACATCTGTACAGAAGCATTATACAATGGTTGTCGTTCTGTTCTGACAATAAGCTGCATTCTGAATTGTTTCCTGTCAAAATAACAAGCAAGAAAACATAACATTCCATGCTTACTGGGCTCTGAGAAGGCTGTTATAACTTAAGATAGCCGAGTTGATGAAACATTTCCTCCCTTTCTTGCCATACCCTTTTATATTTTTGCTGATTATCCCCATTTTAAATGAAAGCTGTTTAATCATACTCTGAAGTCTGACTTTTTTGTCATATATTCTGGAGGAATATTTAAGCTTTTTTCTTGGAAAAGGACTCTGTAATGACTGGATCATGTAAGTAATACTTGGACAGTCAAGTTTCCAGCCGGTACCAATATTATGTCCAGGTTAGAGTAAAGAGCATATTCCAGAGAGAGATTTGGAAACTGAAGATGAAGCTGAAGCAGGTGATGGAATGCAAAAGCTTTTTTTTTTTTTTTTTTTTTTTCCCTAGAACCAGAAGAAACAGTTTATTTGGAATTGTTTCAGTAAACATTTTATATTAATATCTGATGCAATCTCATGGGCATTAAACTATATCCAAAATCTCTATGGAGACTATAATACAGGTGCTTCAAGAAATTCTTTTGCAGCTCCCTTAGGCAAAGTATTTATGGTATACACTTGACTTTTCAAGTGGACTACCATCAGTGTAGTTTCAACCACCTTGCCTTAGCATGCTTTCCTTCTACTTTGTTATCATGTGTTATCATAAACTTTTTTACATGTTTTATGCAGTTTCTCTCATTCTCTCATTATAAGAAATATAATCAACATATTTAGCTTACAATTTGTGGAGCTCAGGTAAAGATTTTTGGTCTTTAGGGCTACATCTTCTGAAATAACATCTCTGTGGACAATCTTGGTGATTCAGCCTTTTGATCATGTGGTTACAGAAGTCTAGTGTTTATTGTTTGTGAGCTCTTACACCAACTTGAGTCATCTGTAGTCTTATGACTTCAGTGTTATAGGTCCTATATTCAGTTGCTGCTGATACGTGTGGTATCCAACTATACTTGCTCAGTTCCCTCTCAGTACTTTCACAACTGCAGCATGCACTCCAACCATCCGCAGATGGCCTTGGTTCATATTACATTGTTTTATCTTGTCTTTATGCATGCCACAAAGATTTCCCAAGTCTTAAACAACTGCTGTGTGTCAATCAGCCACTTCTATTTAGCAGGTCATTTTGTCTACTGTACTTTTCCTGTACTTATCTGAGCACTCTCTGGCTGACCTATTGGCAGGGTGCATTTTCTTTATCTTCCCCCTTTTCTGTTCACATGGACATGATTCGCTAGGTTTTACATGGGTATTGAGTACTGGACTGCCAGCAGAGGATATTTCACAGTCACTCAGTGCAGCAGACATCATCGGAGGCTATACATTTGGTAAATGTGAGTGTAGTATAATATCTTATTTGTGATTTGATGTTGAACTAATTCTTAACTACTGATTATATAAAATGTTGAACTCTGTTTTGCATTCATGACAGATTGGTTATGTAAAAATGTTTTGGCAGTAATTTAACTCACTATGCCTATAAGGCCAGGGGGGAGTGGTCACACAAGTGGTTACAAGTATATTTCTTAAATCTAGCCTAGGAAAATAGCAAATGACAGCAGGAGGAAGGGTACAAAAGCTACTTGACTAGGCAGTTTTCATCACTGGGTTTTGTCATGAAGAGAATATTTTCCTGTCTAGCAGTGTGTGAATACTTGATGTTCTAGGTGCAGGAAAGTCTCCCCTACCATTGTGTGTGAGCCAGAGATATATTGGGGAAGGCCTGTGGGCTCTCCATTGAGAAAACTAATTTAATGGTATATAATGGATTCTTAACCCTAACGGAAACATAGCCACCAAGGCTAAAGATTTTGGATTCTAAAATGCAGTATAAGACTTTGCTCTCTAAGTGGAGTAACAACCCCGGCAGAATGGCTGGCAGTATGACAGGATGCATAGCTGAGGTCAAAGGATTATCTAGGCAGACATACAGAAATGCATGTTGTTTACTTATGAGGGTGCCTTATTTTCATTATAGTACTACGAAAGTTAATAAGGAATGAACTTGAAGACCATACGGACTGACTGACCAACCAACTTTTAATACAAAGGGCCTAAGATAAACTGAAGATGCATGTTTTATAAACATATCAGGGGGGTGAAGGGTGAGTGGTATATCTTAATAAAAGGAGAAGGCTTGAAAAAATTACATTGTGATGTTAGGACAGAGATGTTATGACACAGAAATTCTAAAAAATTAAAACTAGTTAGGAGAAGAAGAGGGAGTGAAGTCACCATTCCTTTAAGGGCCTTAGGTACTCACACAGTGGGCCAGCTCCCTACAGGTGCCACTGTAAAACTTACTCATTTGTCTGAGACTTCTGTTTGGTATAAGTTATGCACTCAGATGTGCATAGTTAGAGCCATTTCTGTTAGGTCTTGAATCTTAGTTTTACCTACTATAAACTGGTCAAAAGCTAGTGAGAAAAGTATATTCTGAGTAGATTTAACATATTATTCTTTTGACAATGAACGCTGATAAGCGAGGTGTGGAGTGAGGTTCTGCACATTCCGTTCTTCAGTGTTCTTGTTGACCCTCTAAAACAGGTAATAAGGACCAAGCTCAGTGAATGTATAGGTGATTCTAGCTAGTGGCCGTGCAGCCATGCTAAAGGACGATTAAAACATAAGAAGAGCCTGATGCATAGGAAAACAGTATAAATAATAGGACATGATTCAGTACAGACTAGTGCAAGGTTATACATTTAAGCAGAAACAATGAGTAAACACAAGATGAAGAACAGGATGCTAGCTAAATAAGAGCATTAAAAACTTGGAACTTATGGGTCCTAGGCTGAAAATGTGTCAGTGTTACTATATGGCTAATATGAAAAGAAATATGGCCCAAGAGTCTGTGAAAAGGCTTTTTTCCACTCTAGCCATTTTCAGCTGGAGTCCTGTCTCTCCTATTAGGCACTTAATTTCAAAAGAAGTCAAGGAACAATTGGTGAAGAGGAACCAAAAGAAAGCAACAAAACAGGTCTTGAAAAATTAACCTGTGAGGAAAAGACAGAAAAACTGGTGTTTGTTTAGTCCAAAGAGGGACCTGCTAATTAGAGATCTAGATAGTCTTCAAATATGTAAAACATTTCTGAAGTGAAAGGAAGGACATATATATATATATATATATATATAAAATGATAGGAACCGGTAGGCTGAAGTTGAAGAGATGATGATTCAGATCAGACATTAAGAAAAAATGTTCTAATGATGGGTAGCTAAGAAGTAGATTATCTGGGGAGGCTTTGTGATCTATTTCTGGAGGTCTTTAGGAGTAGGCAAGACAAGAATATTGCAAATAATCATCAATCCTAAAATGGAATAATGAACCGGATGATCTCTTCAGACACCTTTCAGTCCTGTTTGTTGGTGCCTTTGTGATTCTCTCACTTCCCTTCAAAATTATCAGAGACAAGGTTGCTCAGTTTCTCTCAGCTCACAAAGATGCCACACATATTTAGTTCAGCACTTTATGGCTTGAAAAGTGTCTTTTGATTGGATAAATATTTGATTTCTTGATTTGCATTAATTAGCATCAAGTTTATTTTCATCATCTGTTTTACATTTGGACCTGTAGACCTCAGTGGAGATCAAGAAGCCATGAATATATTTAATATTTAAAAAAAATCCTATTCACAAATGTTCAGTTGAAATAGAAAGGACAGTTGGGGAGGAGGATTATGACTATATTGGTGCCATTCTACAAGTAACTATAAATGAGTAGTCAGCTGCAGAGTAGTGTAGTTGAAGGGAACTCAGTGAAGTTGGATTCTTGTGTTAGCTGAAAAGCCAGTTTTATTCCCCAGCAGAAATGCATTGCCTGCAATGGAGCTGGGAAATGAACTGCTAAGGGCTCATGTTACTTTTGATACTCTAAGCAAACAGCTCTATTCCCACACTTACACAGTGTTTCAGTATGCAGGATGAAGTTATGGGACTCTTCTAAACTTTTTTTAAATAAATCTGCAGATTATTTTTTTTTTAGTTGTGGTCTTTCTCTCTGCAGTATTAAAGTTCATCGGAAATGGGATATAATAGTTAGGAACAGGCCATGTTTTAGAAGGTCTTGCTTCTTAGAGCTATTTAGAAATCCGTAAGTGACTATGTAGCTAGAGTAGTTCCTGATAAGAATTTGATAGTTTAAATAATTTGGTAATTGCTAACAAAAAAAATGTATACTTTTCTTGCAGTAATTTCTAGGAATGGCATAATATATATGGCAATTTTTACCATTTAAAAATAAACACCAATATTCCTTGGCTTTGGCAAAAGACTGTTGAGAGCAGATACCTCAAATTAAAGGTTTTTTGTCTTGATAAGGTAGTATTTCCCAATGAAAATATAATTTTCTAGAAAATATCAGATCTATTTCTATACCATTCTTGATTGCTGGAAATGAGAAAGTATTCAAAATCCAGCTAAAAAAAGGTACATTCAAAAGGTTTAATGCATATGAAATAAACAGGTTTAGTCTCTAGACACATTTTGCGTGTTTTTTGTATTATAACAAGCACTCAATATATATAATTTTTTATTAACTTTTGCTTGAAATTTTAATATTAACTGTAAAAATTCTCATAGTGCTTTTTTCCCCCAGTCACAGGTGAATCATCATTCATCTAATAATGAAACTTATCAAGAAAGATTGGCACGATTAGAAGGTGATAAAGAGTCACTCATACTGCAGGTATGTCTTAAAGAGAACATTGACTACATAGTTGATATTCAGTGAATAAAAGCTGAAGTGATGGAATATTTTCTGTTAAACAAATGTTAGCAGGTCACCAAATGTAACTGATATTTAATCAGGAATTAATTTATAATCTGTGTAATCCATCTGATTGATTTCATTGTGGGGTAACTTGGTAAAGGAGAGGGGAGTAACAGCAGTAAGAGGGAGAAGAATTAAAAAGGAAAAAAAAAAAAACTTAAAAATAATGCTGTGGAGTCCCAAAACAATGCTGTGATAGTGGTTCTCATTCTAGGTTTGCTAGGTTGTGCCAGTTGATTTTTCTAGGTTCTGTGTGCCACCATTTTTAATGAACTGGAAAACTGACAGGTAGATAGAACTGATACTTTTCCTGCTTGTATACTATACCAAAGTTGCTTTACATCATCAAAAAGCTTAAGGGGGAGGTTAAGGGGGAAAAAGAAAATTTGACAGTAAAATGCATGCCTAAAGCTCTTCCAGGTTTCCCGTTTCTCAGTTTACCAAGCCTTTTTCAAACAGATCCACTGTCCTATGTAAGTTTTTGTCCTGGAGAAAACACGTGTTGTACAACTTAAAATTAAAAAACTTAATTATTTTTTCTGGATATTTTCACTACTACTAAACTGTACATTACATGCTTTTTAAAACTGAAGCTGGAGATTCTTTAAATGGTCTTTTCATACCCTTTCTCTTTGCTCTTTCTTTGTAAGAAAGCATATTATAAGCATATGTATCAAACAAAACTTAACTATACTGGGTAGGTGTTCTCCCTACTTTCAGTTACTAGTTTCTGTAAGCATGTTTTATCCTGTATGTTCTGTTCACACTTGTGTTAATTTACTGAGTAGAATTCTCACTGCTGTTGTTAAATAAATAAACGGTTTGTGAGACATAAGCTTAGGCTTGGTTGGATTTTTTCGTTACTGTTAAACTAAAATTGCTATTACCAAATCTAGGAAAAAAAATATCCTGAACAAAAAACAAACTTCTGGTTGGGATTTAAGCGTTTAAGTTTGTGCTGTAAATTCCCATTTTTCTGAGAGGGAATCAGGTCAGGGGAGACAACATCACAACTGATATTTATTAGAACACCTTTTATTAATCAAGTGGTTATTAACTGTAACATCTTGATTCTATTAATAATAGCAAACAACTTTTCACACAGAACATTCACTTCTCGCACAGTTCGCTCACACACGTGAGCAACTCATAATTGGAGCAACAATTAGGAGGCCAAACCCAGCTGTTTACTCAGAAGCAGAGGGTTGAACTGATGCACCTGTGGCTTTGTCCCTGAAGGCTCCTTTGTTTCATCACATGTGTGTATAGTCCTGTAATCTTTGTCTGCATATAGCAGCCACTGTTGTCTTGGATGTGGTTCATGCTATACAGCCGGTTGTTGAGAGTCATGCGTGCTGGTGGGCTTGTACAGATTTGGCAGAATCTTGCTCTTCAAAGTGTATCAGCTTTTGTGGATTTAACAGGACCACTAGTCTCCAGTGCTTTCAAGTTCCTGAAGATTGTTCAGGCTCCTGCTCAGTATGTACCTTTCCTGTCTTTGTCCTGATGGTTTTTAGTAACTATTTCTTCATCCACACAAATAGGTACCCATAGAATGCAGCCAGCCAAACTCGCAAAGAAGAGTCTTTTATTACATGGTTTGGAGACCTGCCTAGAGTTTTTCTCAAAAGGAATGTAGTAAAATCAGATGTAGAAGTTGCCTTTTACTCCCATCACACCCCCATCAAATCACAAGTCTTAGTCAATATTTATGCATTTTCTTATCCCACTGCACAGTATTGCAGTAGAACTCCAAAACCCCCAGGTAAATAAGATAGATTAAAACCTTAGTCCGGTAGATGAACATCATCAACAACAACAAAACAAAAGGTGCCAAGATGGAGCTGGGGTTAGAATCTGGTTTACACCAGTTCTGCATATTCTATCTAGGCAGTCGAATATGAGGAACTCAGGCAAGTCCCACGCTGAGGGAGTCTGCTGGTACAATAAACCTGGCTCCTGGGTGTGACCGTTGGCATGAAGGATGAGAAAGTGATGGGAAACAGAGCACCTCTGTTCTATAGCTCATGTTGGACTGTGCCAGTGACTGTGGTCCATAGCTATAACCTGTAGGGAATATGGGACTCGGAGCTCTCCAGTCTTCCATCAGCCTTGCTGCAGAAGAAGCAGTACAAGTCATCTTGTAGTGGGCACAAGCAGTGCCCACTGTCTCTGTCCACCAAGACTGAGTCAAACAGTGCACCTCGAAACCAGCTTCCACTGTTCAGTCTGTAGTGGAGGCTGGAAATACTGCAGCATCTGCGATACCTTCTTATAGCCCAGTGCCTGTGTATAGAAGCTAATATATTTCAGGTGTTTGGTTTGTTTGGTTGGTTTTTTCCACAAAGATGCTTTAAAACCTTATACCATTTGATTTTTAGCTAATTGTTCAATATGCCTCACTCTTATAGATAATATTTTACAGAAGATATATTATCTACAGGCTGACTCTTGTGGGTGTTGCACTGCTAAGGCAAGATAGACTCACCAGCGTAGCGTACGCTGGGGTTATGTTCTGTGTGCAGCCTACTGATTCCCTGAAAAGTCTGGCAGATGTGATCCTGAAGAGAGGGGAAAATATGAGCTCAAAGTTGTCAACGTGCCTCTCAGCCTGACTACTGGAACATCCAACACATGCTTCTAAAGCTGCTAAGGTTTTACTCAATTCCTTTGCAGGTCACATTTAACATACAGAGTTTTCCTTACAGGTTACAATGCTAGTTGGAACCTAACCCGACCCTTTAAGTAGAGCTTGTTTTCTTTCTCTGGAACCTTGCATCAGACTGAAGGAGAGGATTCAGTTTGTTTCTTCTTGCTTTCTGGCCTCACAGGGTTGGGGTTTTTTTTGTGTGTGCCATCACTTATTTAATGGGAGCAAAACAAAAAAGTAGGCGAGCAACAGATTTCCTTGTGGGGAGTTCTCCCTGTGCCCCAGCTTGGATGTGTCCCCCTGCCATCTGCCTCCACCCACTCCTTCCTCTCATCTCTCGTCCTGCATTCATCTGTACTCTACCCTACAGCCAGCTACTTTAAAGGCAAAAAAATAATATAGTCTTCTTTCTGTCTTTTTCTATGTTCCTTTCCCAGGCATGCTTGTCATTATGTCTGTAGGTAAAACAAATACAGATCACTCAGTCACTCCCTCTGCAGCTTCCCTGAAATGAACTCAATTGTTTGTTGATTGGGTTTTAGAAATGCTGCATAGTGGGTACCTCTTAAAGGTTTCACTTCCACATACTGTACTCTTTTTTTTTTTTTCCTTTTTTTTTTTTTTTTAAATAAAGGTGTTGCAAGGTTAGATATGAGAGCATAGATAAGTTTTTGTTAACGCAATTCATTCAAACTGGAGTTTAAACACCTAAGGTTGTTTTTTTGTTTGATATAACATTTTTCTAGTATAATCCAGGCTTTTATATAAATAAATAGTAAAAAATGAATATATAGAGTGTATGTGCTGCTCAACATACGAATTAACGCGGGGTGGGGTGGGGGGGGGGTCCATGTCTTTCTAATGCTATCCTCAGCATAGTTTTTTCAGCTTTGCAAGCTTTGAGTTAGGCTGCTGGGCTTTTCTTATTACACACTCACTGGTCTGTACCACCATTCCCACAGTTCTTTACCAGTATTGCTTATTGTTTCTCTTCCTGGGATTCATTGTCTGTATCTCACGTCTTTTGCTTTCATGTTTTGGCTTGCAAAGCCTGGGAATTTTTCTTGGAATAGAACTTTGCTGCTGCTAAAACATGCCTTTTACTCATTGCATTCTTTATAACTTCAGAATGCTTTATTGATAGGTAAGCTGTTTTTCTGTTCTTGTAAGAAGTAATTGGTTGGTTTCCGAATGAACAGTTTTATTGTTTATCTGTTTTAGGGAGTGAAATGCCAACAGAACCTGAAATGGCAATGCATGCTTCAAAACCACATAAAGTTTTTTCAGTATCCTATGTTCTTGTTTGGTGCTTTCTAATTTTTCAGACTTTTGCATGAACTGACTCAGGCTACCTAGAGTCTTCCATCTCTTCTAGAAATGCTCTTTCTTTTTCATATTAAAACAAAATAATGGGGGGGGGGGGGGGGCAGAGGGCGGGGTTGAAGAAAGATAAAGGTAAGACTGAAAAATTGTCTGTCCTGATAGGGCAGGTTGCTGCAGTGCACGAGAATATTAAACCATTGAGGACTTTAAAAGAGAACTTGCTGTTAAAATGTGCATTTGGATGTTAATTGTATAAGGTAATTGAAACTTATTTACAGTCAGTTCAGTAGCATTGTGCTTCTCTGCTCAAATTACAGGTGAGTGTTCTTACAGACCAGGTAGAAGCTCAAGGAGAGAAAATCCGGGACTTAGAAATCTGTCTTGAGGGGCATCAGTTGAAACTGAATGCTACAGAAGAAATGCTTCAACAGGTAAAAATCTGGATTGGAAAGCTTCTTGCATAATCTTCTCCAACAGAGGGGTGAACATATATGGTCAGCTTGTCTGCATCTGCATGTGTGAGTGCCTTTGGCAACAAGATAAAATAGGAAGAAAATACCTTTTTTATTGTTCTCTTGCTGCTTTGCACTTTTTTTTTTTTCAATAAATGTTTCTTTGTTTTCCTGGTGCAGAAACGTTTTACTGGCTGGTTGCGTAATACCGTACGTGGCAACATGTAAAATGAAACTATTGTGTCTTATAGTGCTGTGCTGATGAACTAAATTTGGATATGGTTGAGTAACTGGTTAGACAGGTTAAATGTATCTAATATATGTAGGAGTTATAGAATTAAGAAGTTTTATTTAAATATCTTCTGTTTTCATAGCTGAACAGGTAGTAAGTTGAAATGAATTACTATATCAAGCTTGATTCCGTAACCATTTTTTTGCTTAATTTAGGAGCTTTCCCCTTATTTTTGAAAGAAAATTGGTATATAAGGACATTTTTCTCTATTTCAATCGACAGTTTCAGGCTATGTGATTTAATTTTTGCTCTTTCATGTTACATGTTGATATAACCCATCTGTTGGGCATAACAAACGATAAATTAAATACCTTACATTTCTTGTGTTACTGTGGAGCTGGCAGGTCTGTTGATGCAAAGGAACTTCCCCAGTGCAATTTTCTATTATTACAGATGCAGATCATCCACTGGTAATATAGTACATAGATATCAAAATAGATTTGAAACTGTAAATAACCCTCAAAATCTACACCAGAAATTTGCAGGATAGATATTGTTCTTGATGAACTTACTTCTCCCTACCGAAAACACTGTGTGATAAATTTACTGGTTTAGTCTGTGAAATATACTAGTCTTTCTATGAAGTATTCATAGCTTTAAATTATAGTTGTGTTAATCTATATAAACTTATAAATTACAGTTGTGTTCATCTATATAAACTTATTTTACTATGATAAGGATCCATGTACATATGTATGTAAACACTAGCAATTTCTATAAGCAACTTGTATCCTAAACCTTTTAAAGTTATAATTCTGCAAGCTTCTCTAAAAAAAACTTGGTCTCATACAACTGCTGCAGCCCAAAGTGCTTCCAGCTGGGAAAGGTTTTATTGTCGTATTAACTGAGGGGACATTTTTAAAAATGCAAGTAGCGAGTACATTTAGTTTTTTAGTGAGATCTGAAGTGAAATTCAAAGAACAGTAACTATTATGAAAATCCGTTTTCAAACTTCAGGAAGGCATTCACAATAGAGTGTAGAAGTTTCCTGTTTCAATCTAAAACTAGATAGTTGTTCTGTGACTTCTGCTAAAACTGTTTATTGTTTCTCTGACTTAAAATTTTCTGCTCTGATAGTTTTCTGAGGAAACTGTGAATTTAAAGCCTAATTTAACAGAACACTGCGGCATCTGAAAATAGAATATAATAATGCATGTACATTGCTATTTCAGTGAAAACGTTTGAATCTACCCTTCTGGCATCAGGCATATGCACAAATTGCTTACAAAGCTGATCCTACAGTGATAAGCTACAAAAGTCTGTACTAAAGCTAAAGAAGTCAGAGAAACTCCAAATATGTTTAACATAAACCTTAAATCTAAATTTTGAGATGACTTTGAGTGGCTGTAATTGTTGCCAAATGGAAGTAATTTCAAATTTATTTTCTTTCTTGTACACATATTAAATAGTTAGCCATAAGCTCAAATTTGTTGATTGTTTTGTATCATAGTTTTGAGATCTTGTATTTGAACATAATTTACAGAAATACTGATGGGCTTGCTTGTTGATTGCTAAATTTCTAAGTGACTGATGTCTCATGCTTACAGCATATATAATAGCTCAAGTTAGAGTGTTTTGTTTTTCAAGAGAGAGAATTATCTAGGCCACAACTTGGTAAAGATTTGTTTCATTTTAATCCTATGAGTTTGTCTATTTGAACTTTGCACAGAGACAGACACATACACAAACACATACGCTTAGTATTTTAATTTTAATGTGAGTGAGGTACTTTCAATAGATGAACCAAAATTTAAAAATAAATTCAGTGTGGAACTGAGATATTTAAAATTTATTTTCTCACTGGAATGAGAAAAAATGATGTTAAGGTTTTAGTTTTGGAACAGTGAGAAAAGCCAATTCAGTGAAATACTAGAGGATGATGAGTGAATAGTAGTTGTGGTGTCTTTCTTACATGGATTACATCCCTCAGTAGATAGTGGGATACGGGAAACCCAAGTTAGATCTCTCAAAATCTCAACAGTCAGAGAAATTATACATTTATTATGGCTCAGCAAAGGGCCCTATTTGTCTATAATTTATTTTGAAGGCTCTCTTCTCAGTTCATCTTGTTGAAAAGATTACCCTCTACAGGGAACGAGCTGAGATTTGGAGAGAAGAGAATGACCTTATAATGTGGTGATTGGGATGTTCACATAAGGTATGTCACCAATAGGCCTTCTTGCAGTTAATTTGTTGAAAGGAGAGTGAGTGTTTGGCCTCAGGGGCTTCAGTAGACTGATGGATCAATCGGGTTTTGGGGAGAGTTGGGTTCAGATCTTCTCAGCAGTTCCCAGTGTCCTGTACAAGTGCTCATGATGCTTAGCAGAGAGATGAAAGGTACTAGTGTTGTCATTGAGTTTTTCCAGTCAAAACTATGTAGTGGGTCTTTGAAGACAGTATTTATTTATTTTTACAGTAAACTAACTTATTTCTAATAAGAAAGAATCATCTAGCTCTATGTACCTATATAAATATTCTTGCTTTTCAGAAAGACTTCTATTATCTTCCTGAGGTGCATGTAAATCCGATTTTATTTCATGGTTCTGCTTGCTTATTTAGAATATGTTGAACTCCACTGATTTTTACCTTTGTGAACGTAAGTCGACTGCTTCTTCAAAATAGAAAATGGAATGATAAAGTTAATTGCCCTAGCTTGAAAAATCTATAATGTGTATTAGTAGAACTGAGCTAACTGCAGTACGGATAAGTATATTATTTACTTACCTGGGAAACCATATACCCAGGATAAGCCCTGTCTTTTTAATTTTGGGAACTATAAGAAAAGTGACTCTTAATTAATTCTGTGCCCAAAATGCTACAATAAAAACAAAAATCATACACTTTAAGATAATTTAATGACGATATCTGGTAGTTCCACAACAGAAAGGATATATAATGCTACCCTGCAAAATAGTTTTTGCTGAATCTATGCTAGCAGAGACTTGTCCACTTTGTCAGGGCGGGGTTACTGCCTAAAATTCTTCTGGCTTATGATTTATGTACAGTTGTTTTGAACCCTGCTACAAAGTGATCATGGAAACACTTCTGAAACAGCACTAAAATAAACTTTATATGAATTACATAAAATGGCTGTTCAGCATTTGGGGTGGACATCTTGAATGTGGAATAGTAGGAACAGATAGTGCTGCTGCTTTGTGGAAAACTGTGATTTTTCATCACTCTAAGAGGATGGTGCAATATCCCTTAGTTGAAATGTGAACTTTCAAGAAATGAGTTGAGCCAATCTAAAGGTTACTGCTACAAAAAAGAAGGCCTCATTCTCCTTTCATCCTTCTCCCTGTTCCTGACCATGTGCTTCTGCAACTTATTTTATACTGGCTGTCATGCTCATCAGACTTTTCCCTCGACGACTGAGAGAAAACTAACTTGGGCTTTAAAAAGTAGGGGATGTTTTTCTGCTGGGTTAGTGAGTTGAAACAGCTCACAGGAAAGGTCAAGGTGTGGCATAAGGGCAATGGTGAGATGTGCATTTGACCTAGCTGCTTATGAAACTACAGCCAAAGAAAATATAGCTCTGTAGCGTTTGAGAAACAAGAGAATCCTGTGTAACGGATGCAGAGATGCCCTGGTGTGCACAGTTACAGATAAAGCGTGTATGTTTTCATGAGATGTGATGCTTACAGTGTCAAACTCAACATTTTGCTTTTGTGAGGATACCTGTTCCACTACAGACTCTAATCAAGATAAAGCATTTTTCACCTTGAAGGTGTTTGCATTTTCTTTCCTTAAAACAAAGTAGGTCTTTCAAAAGCTCATGTAAGTCAATGGCAAAACTTTAAATCAGTCCTTCAGTGTGATTCCAGTTTGGGTGAAAAAAACACATTTCCCTGGTCATCCTTCATAGTAAATGTTAAGAGAAAATTTTCTGGAGCATGACTGGGAGCAAGGCACCAGTTTGGTCTCACTGAATCGCCTCCCAGTCTTGTCGTTGAATGTGTAAAAGATATAGAAATGCCAGCCTGTGTGAATAGTTACCTGCCTTGCCCCTTAGCACATTGTAATGAATATGTCTTGAAATAAAAAAACCCCAAACCTCCTACAATTATTCTCTGAAAACAATTTATGCTGTGACAGTACCTTTCCAGTATATCAGCTGCTTTAAAATGTAAAATTACAGTCAATTTTAGAGAACAATGATGTGTATGTGTCTTGATCTAAGTTAGTTTGTGGCTTTTTTAAGTACTTTCTTCCAGTCAATTTTAAGAAAGAAATTTTTTTTTAAGAGAAGAGGGGGTCCTGAACATCTGCGAATTTAGCCTTTGGGAACCTCCTAGCAACTTGCTATCAACTTTTCTTTCATTTTCACTGTGTACAAATGTAGAGTAGAACTGGAAAGCAAAAGTAATTTTTGCTCTATAAAGTAGCCTAAATTGTCCTATAAAAGAAGATACCAGCCATGCATAATGTAAACACATTGGTGCTATGGAATCTATGCTGTCAATCTTGACAACTGTCTTAAGTCAGTTTGAAAAGTGAATTTTCTGCACATACAGATTTCACCTCCACAGTTCTTTTAAGTGCATTTGTTATGGTAATTATCACGAGTAAGAATAGTTACCTCTTTGCTATTCCAGTGCTGCATTTGATTTATTTAACAGATACTAGTTCCCATTGAAGCTCTCTGGCATAAAGTGTTACAGCATACAGTTTGCTTTGCCAATCAAAATGCTGGTCTGTGTGGCAGTATCTTTCCTGTACCTGACTTGTACCAAATCCTAGATGTGGTTTGACTGTGTGTTTCCACCTTCCAAATTATTTCTGACACGTAATTGCAAGAAGCAGTCCAGGGGCCTCTTGTCAGAAGGTTGCATTGTGTAAACATGATTGTGCCTTCTGTCGAGTAAATTTTCTTGCAAAGTACAAAGGACTTGGCTTTAGGATTCTTTCTGTCTTAAAAATACACATAGAAACAGAAATGCTGGAATGTAAACAAGAGTGAATTTCTGTTTCTCATGTCAGTTTATGGCCAACTTCTGCCCGGGTGCAAGGACCAGAGGAAAGTGTGCCAGACAGTGCCCTTTGTGAGACACAATGGAGAATCTTTTAAAAACTAGTGGATTAAAAGAATGCAGGGAGGAGCTGTATGAGAGTAGGAACTTGAATCCAATGTATTTTAGTGTGTACCTGTTCTGGGTTTGTAGTTGTCTTATACTCAGGGGAGCCAGAATCCTATCTTGGTTGCAGGGTATAAATCTGGTGTGTATCTGTTTGCTTCTCAGGAACTTTGCTGGCCGGCAAGAGTCATTCCTTCAACTTTCAATTGCCTGAGTTATCTGATCTTAGATGAGTTTCAGCACTTGTTTATAGCATGCAGTAACGTCTTGCCAGCAGCTAGCTTAGTGTCTCAGATTTTGAAGTGTGCTCTGTGCTGCTCTGATTGTGAGGCGTAAGATTTTCAGAGTGTGCTCTCAAATTGTGCAGCTTTTCTATACAGGTGAGCATTACACTGCTTTGTTATTTTACAGTTAATGTAGGCACGAATCTGGTCATCAGGCATACGCAAAGGGCTGTTCAAATTGGCAGTGCAATGGGAAGTTCTGTCCTTTCCGTTGCTTAACTATATATGAATTGGGCAGATGAATTGGAGGGCTGTAATTCACTCTCTGCTACTGACTTGCACCATTTCATGGTGATTACACATGTACATTACTCTCAGCTGTGCTTTCAGTTAAGCAAATATCTTATTTCTACCACAGCTGACACACAGCACTTGAAAAGTGCAGTCGTCATTAGTGGTGGTTCTTGCTGAATTTTGCTTACCAGGTAGGTAGCTTGGTCTGTCTCTCTCTCTCTCAACTATTTTAATAAGGGTGAAAAGTATGAAATTTTTTTAGTGTTGTGTTTTGTACACTGCACAAGTGCAAAATGGGATCTTTGGGGTTGCCCCCCTGCTTGACTAAAATCTTACTTAAGGTTTCTCAATCAGTGTATGGCATGATTGTTTCTTCTGTTTTGTGGAGTGCTAAATATCTTGGAATTTTCTGTGCTTGCAGCTGGCAGCCTATAAAAGTGTAGTGTCCTCTTTCTGAGCTATTTTCTGTCATGTTAAATTTTATAAGCTGCTTTATAAGAATTATGTATTTCCAAGACAACAAAATGTGCAAGTGAGATATACAGCATGTGCTTCAGTTTCTTTGGGAATATTGAAAAACATGATTAAATATTTTAAAAGTATATGGTGTGAATTTTAAAAATACAGTTGTGTTTGGAAATAGTTTGCTGTTTGTTGATCTGTCTGGTACATGCATATTGTAGCTTCTGCATGACTCGTCTTTGTAATTATTCTACTCTAAAATAGCTTTTTTCTTTAATTTTTAAAGTTAAAAGTTGAGTTTCAAAAAAGAACTGTAAGAAATTAAATTATAGTACATTTTAAAATTAAAAACAAGTATCTTGTTTATAAATAAGATTCCCTAGGATATATTCTATTTCTGGTTTATATTTCAGCTCTTCAAGATCCTCTTAAAGCTGATACAGCCCAAATCACCATTTTTGCCTGTCTTATATTATCTTTTTTGCTTTAAAACCAATAACATAAATTTGTATTTTCTTTTCTTACAATTGCATATTTATTCTGGCTGAATTGAAGTTGCATCATACCACTGAAATACACTATAATTTCTCTGTAACAAAATGGGTCACATTGTTAATGAGTTGTTCACTGTGAGCATCTGCTTGAAGATGAAAATAATTGCTTCCAGATGTTACCATTTCAAGAGGGGACATTTACTTTAAAGGGCACTTTCTTTCAAAGCAAAAGTTAGGCTCTCTCCATGCAAGAGAGATTGTCAGCTGTTTTAAATCAGTGTAGCTCCATTGAAAACAAACTAGGGATAGTTAGCTATTTTGTCTATTTTAAGGCAAGAGTTTTATGCCAGTTTACACTAGCTGAGGATCTCATTCTCCAGCTTCAGAGCAAACGGTAGAATTTTGTTGGAGTTGATTAAAAAAAAAACAATCAGCTGCCTTCATGCTCACTTATACCAGGTAGTGCCTTAGTGTTCACATGGAGCTACTGAATTCAGAATAAAAGGAGTGAGGTATTACTCTCCATTGCATAACTAAGTGTAATTTGGGAGCCTATAGAAAAAACAAGGAGTAATGCCAGATGGTGCACTCAAAGGATAGATCTTTTGTTGCAAATCTCTAGAGGGATGCCATGTCTCCTTGCCTTATTAAGAAATCTTCCTGTCATATCATGGAATAGCATGTCAGTGTCAAAAAAAAATAAAAAAAATTATAAACATTGTTTCTGTTCAACAGTGAATAGCATCTGTCCATGGGGTTTAAGTCACCTCATCCTGCTAACCTTTTTAATGTTCAGTGGCCTTATTTCATATCAAAGTTCTCATTTATAGCTGTGTCTTAATCTGCAGATGTCTGCTATGTTAACACCCTGTACAGAGCCTGTTCCAGTCTGGACTGGAACGTGCCTCTGGAACTTCTGGAAATTAGTGTTTTTCTGGAAGATAGAGGAGATTTTTGTAATTATAGTTTGTAATAATATATATATAATTTGTATAATTTGTAATCACCTTTGTAGAAAGCAGCAACTGCCTGGATTTCATTAGGTGACTGCCTCTTAGAGTGTCTCAATAAAAAAAGTCAGTGCACTATCTTTTCCAGATTAGTGCTTGATTTATTTCATTCAGAGAAAAAAAAACAAACCATGAGGCTACATTTCTGTTTATTTTCCCATCCATACACAAATATCATTGTCAATGTCAGCAGGAATGGGCATGGCACTGGGAATAGTGGGTGGCTTAGATAATTGGTGTTGCAATGCAGATGCAAGTTCAGTACTATTTTTAATTTGGGCAGTATTCCCCACCAGACTAAAACAATTTACATGTAGAGCAGATTTGGGTTCCAAATAAACTTTAACTGTATAATTTTTAGAATAACCTTTGTGGCTTCCTTGACTCCAAGCCGTGGTCTGTAACATACTGTACAGTTTATGGAAGTGGAAGAGATTGAGAAAAGGGTGATGGACAGGGCGGTTTCTGATCACTCGGTAACGTCAGCGTAGATCCAGAATAACTATGGCAATTTCAGTTAAGGCACTTCCACGTAATTCAAAGCAGAATCTGCTGTGATTCCTCGGTGTGTTTCATATGATCAAAACACTAATATGAGTTATGAATTACCATAAATTTTTTTAACCATTTAGAAACCGATGTTCTTTTTGCAAAAATTCATTAGGCACTTGGAAAGTTACACATTGATTTTTCAGCAAGGCTTAAACTCCTGAATGGATTTTTTTTTTCTCTTTGAAAATTGAAGCCAACAGAAACATTTTATATATATAATACAGTCTGTTAAATTTTGGAAGATTTTTTGCTTTGGCTTTCTTGAAAACTGAAAAATGCAATGAAGGTGTGAATATTGAATGTTTTCTAAACACAGTGATATCACTCTGTCCACAGTACACCTTTCTCTGCAATTTGAAAAACACACTCAGGGCACACAAGCACTGTTACTCACTTTCGATATTGCCTTTTAGATTCCAGTTGGGGCATACCACTTCTCATTCACTGGGGTTCCCTCCACAGTGGGTAGCTGTCACAAGTTAACAAGCGCTACATAGTCTAGTAAACTTCCGAGTACTATTAGCATGACTGCAGAAATGTGGCTTGTCTTTGGTACTCCATTTTGGTTAGGGTGCCCATTCTGTAATACATCCTTTATTGAACAACACATGATAAGTTCTAAAATGTTTCATGGTAACGCTAAAACATAGCTTTGTCTGATGAGTATTTTAGGAAGTAGCCAACTGTTTTGTAATGTTTTTGTAATGGCATTATATAGGTTTGTGTTTATTCAGACTTAGTACTGTTTTCTGATTTTATGACTTGCCTGGGGATTAACTCTGCCACACGTTTTCTTGAAATACAGAGGGGGACACAGTGGTTTAGTGATTAACACGGGAGAACATTTAGGTGAAAATAGCTGCAGAACTTGAGAAACACACAGTTAGAACAGTTCAAAGTTTACATGCCATAAAGAGAGGTAGAAAAATTTGCTTTCATATGAATTTGCCAATCATGCCATTTTCTTTTTTTTTTTGTTACTTTTTCTGCCTGAAGTAAATGCTTACGTCAAATCTATCTTGCTGCATTTTTTGCATTGTAAAGCAGTAGCAAGTGTGACTTTTGAAGATGAGAATCATTTTGCTTTCATATTGAAAGTGTTAAACACCAGGGTAGAGACTTTAGTATGGGTCTGCCAATAAATCACATAGCATTCTGTCAGTGTTCAAATAAATAACTGGAGAAAATGTTTTGCTTTGCTTTCAGGAGTTGCTGAGTCGAACATCACTAGAGACTCAGAAATTAGATCTAATGGCTGAAGTTTCAGACCTGAAGATTAAGCTGGTTGGTATGGAAAAGGAACAGAGTGAATATGAAGAGAAACAGAACAAAGCTGAGGTGAGTTTCTTTCATTAGCTCGTTTTCTTTTTTTAATATCACATGTCTGTGGTATGCTGCCATACACCTGAGCTTTTGCACTGAAATCAGCATGCAACAGGATTTTTCTGTGCTTACAGCACAGTCCCTATCACTGATCCTGTGAATTCAGTGAGGAATATGATTATGCATTTTTGGGATGTGGTTTCTTTTCCCCTCTCTCATTATACTTCAGAGGTTGCTGTTTGGCTTTAATCAAGGCACAAAGTGCCTTCCAGAAGCATATATTACACTTGGTGTTCACTTAACCCTTTGCTTTCCACAGGAGCAGGACTGGCACGGCCATGCAAGGCCTACCAGAGCGCTTCTATTTCCTCCTCTATGAGTCAGAGAAGACTGTCACCTCCATAGTATCAGGGGTGCTGCAAACACTTAGATGATCCCCATTGCTGATTTTAATGCATCCATGGCACTTGGGAGGGTAAGATGAGGGGCAGGACATTTTCCTCAAATGAGCCTTTCCCCTTCAGGTTACATAATAAATAGTGCAAAAAAAAAAAAAAAAGGCATGCATTGGAGGGAATTCTAATCCTTACTCCCCTTCAGATGTGGAGAGTTCTGGACATCAAAAGCTTTGCTTTTTACCATATTGGTTAAGAAAGAGAGTATGAAAAAGGGAATCATATGAACAACATTCATTTCATGGTAGTGAGCAGCAGGTGGGAGCTGGGAAGGAAAGCAATTACAGAAGAGGGTGATTCATATGAATTGCCATGTGTTGCCCTACTCAGTGGTCCTGTAAGGGCACCAACTAGCAGGAGAGGATTTCCTAGCAAGGGAGGACTACTAGGTCCAAGATTTATATATTACTAACTGAAAAAAAGACTTTATGTTCCACATTGACTTAGGAGAATTTGAAATCCAGACAGTGTTAGAAAACTGTTTGCTCTCCATAACATTGCTAGTGGAATATTTGTTAACTATGCATAAGTAATTTACCTGCAGTGACATAATAGGTTTGGGGTGTGTTTGGTTTTTGACTTATTTATCCTCTGAAGTTGTCTTTAGAGATTAAAAGATAGCTTAAAGAGAGCAATTTCTGGCAGAGGTTGCAAGCCAGAGAGGCACCAGCTGCTGTTTTTACCATCTGTGGCCTTCTCATGCTCTTTCACCCATAATTGTCAGTGTCTTGTGTACAGAAGGCCTAGGCAGTCTCATACTACCCAAAAATCTAAACAGGTCGGTGCAGCTTCCAATTGCTTCAGACAGCAGCCTGCTCCCAGCAGCCGCCTTCCTGAGGGCCCTTCAGCACTTCCCATTACGTGTCAAATACCAGGATGAGGCTGCCTAAATTACTGCAGGACGTGCACAGTCAGCCTGACTGCTGGAAAGCAGCAAAGCTTTCGAGTGCATTTGCACTGATGGGACTTTTAAGTACCCAGTAGGTCTGGGCCTGTGACCTGTGAAATTCTTCTGCCACTGCAACGAGGTGTGTGGCCCCCTTGGGTGGAAAAGTTGATCTTTATTGGCCTGGAAGCCTTTGTTGCATTGCGAAGTGATAGGAAACGTTCCTGCTGAGATGGAAAAGGATTCTAATCTGATGGAAAAGTTGAGAATCATTGTGTTAAGTACGGTCTGAATTATTAACTACCCCAAGATGTGATTAGATTTCTGGCCAGTTGAAAGCCGCAAACCTGTGTATACAAAGCAAGGAAAATGGGTCTTGTAAGTAAAGCTGTGGGAAGTAAACAGCATTTTTGGTTTGCTCATTGAGCCATTCTTTAAATTATTTCAGATTGTCCTGAATAAGCAATTTGTCAAGATAAACAGGGCTTGCTTCCAATCAAATTGGATGCTTACTTGAATTCTAATGCTTTAACCCTATTTCAGCTCCTTCTACTGTAAATTTTACTAATTTTTTAATACAAACACAATTTAAAACATCAGAATGAAATTTATTAATATATTTTCTTTATACTATTAGACTACAACTGCTGCTTAAATTTGGTAATAGTTTGGGTGTCTTCCTGAACTCCTTGCCTCCACTGCCCGACTACATCTTTCTAGTGAATAAACCACTCTCACGTACGCAAACAGTCTACCTTTAGTTTGCTCTTGTTTATGCATACGTAGTTGTGTTGTGGTAACCTAATTGCTTCAGAGTGAGACAGTTCTTCAAACTGACAGTGACTGAATGAAATTAATCTTGCTGTAATTGTATCTCTGAATGTCGTGGCCACTACACGTGCTCTTACAGTGTATAATGCCTCAAATGAAACTGCAATTAGTATTTTTACGTAAGTGGAACAAAGCTACGGGTTACAGAGCTAGGGTCTTTCTTAGAGACTGCAGCTGGCCAATTCCTGCTTTCAAGACTGAGTTTAGCATTGACAAAGATGAGCAGAACAGTGATTTGATAGATCTGCTACTATCAGAAGTAATAGTCCTCAGTTTTCACCCTAGTGCATGTGTTATATAGGCATCCAGTCATTAAACAATTTTAAACAGCTTGTTAATTATACTTCATGGCTGACCCTGTCATTTCTAAATATAATAATAGAGTTTTAAAAGTTTAAAATTAAATGTGACATTGCAGAATAATTCAGCTAAAACATGTTTGCTCTGTACTCTAATTTTGTGTCGGCTTATTTCACAGCAGCTGTTTCCAGTCACATAGAATTTATCTATAGAATTATTTCTCTAGTTGGGTTGGGGGAAAACAAAGCAAATTAATATAACCTTCTAAATATGAGCAAATTTTAATGTGTCAGATTTGTTTCACTTTATCTTGTGCAGCTGTGCCTTAGTTTTGGTTTTAGTTAGCAGCAAAGAGTTGTCAAGCATCTCTAACCTCCTCTCAAAGGTATTAATTTCACACTGAATGCCACTTGTCTCTGGCTCTTCAAAAGCAGATGCTAAATTTAAAGTGCCATTTATTTATATATATAACACAGGGGACAGGAGAATAGCTGCTTGTAAGTGAACTGTCTCACTCTTGGCTTTGTCATTTTAATTCATTTTTTGTGGAATAAGGTTCGACTTTTGCTGCAGTGATGCTGTGAAGGTTTCTGAAATCCCACACGAGGGAGTTTGTGTAGCTTTTCTCTTACCTGAGAAGCCTTATAAATTTTGGAAATGTGTTTTCTTAATGTAGCAAGGTATGAGTGAGCAGCATTATCAAGTGATTAATGGCAGCCCTGATGCCTGTTGTACCTGAACATAGACAAAAGAGACCTTCTATCACTATCACGAGACTGCAGAAGTAATTGTCCATTTCAACTTGCTTAACAGCCCTACTTCTGTCCTGTTTTTTTTTCTTTTTTAGCATGGGATAAGTTTTGTGGTTTTTGCTTTTTCATACTGAGGATCTGAAGTTTGCTATAAGCTGTTGGGAAGTGTTTTGTGGCTCTTGTGTGGATACTTATGAATTAAATATCTAGTGCGTAGTTACTTGCAATTTCAAAGAAACTTGACTCGGTGAGCCACTGACTCCCACTGGGGAGTTTGTTGTGTTGTCTCACCTGAATCAAATTCAAGATATAGTATGTTAGTGTTAATAAATCTTCATGCTGTGAAAGAATCTCAAAAATGAGAAGCCTTTTCTACCTTGAAACTAGAAGCAACTGTAAAGTCATATATTGCAGCTGGAGCTCGTCTGTTTCTCTTCCATAGACTTCTTATCCTTCACTGGGATAAGGATTTCTGCCATTTCTGTACTGCCAAGTTTGCCCTGACAGAAGTCTCTGTGGATGCAGAGTGTTTCCCATTCCCATTTTTAATGTGAGCAAAAGAGAAAAGAATTACAAGGCAGCAGCAGAAGTGTTTCTGAACTCTCCCATGTTGCCACAACTGGAGCAGCTATGTTTGTGCTCAAAAGTCTGTGCATCTTGTTTGAGCAGTGGTTCTTCAGAACCTCATATGCGTTAACAGTGTTCTCCATCAAAGATGAGCACAGACTAAAGGCTTGGTGCTTAAAAGCAAGGGAGATGGATGTGTGTCCTGACGATTCCAGTCTCCAGTTGGTACTGCTCAGTGAAGTATCTGATGGTGGAGATGATGGTAAAAAAGAAACAAAATCAAAGCATGGAAGATGGAGGGATTGTGGATAGTATTGTACACACAGCTAGTACTAACGGTGTTCTGCTTTGCAGTGCTCTGGTAAGAGGATGAGTTAGCTAGGGGGATGTTCTCCTTACCAGCATCCTACCGTGTTGCTGCAAAGTGGCTAATGTGGCCACTGAACATATGGGGGATATGGTTTCACCAAGGGGAGCTTTGCTGTAACCTGTGCAGCCCTGGCAAAACACGTCAGCCTATAAAAGACTGACTATTGCCGAGTTGGTATGCTAGGACCCAGTATTCTTTCTAAATTTTGTGATTGTTTATGGACCTAATCCTCATTTACATGCATTAAAGGTTTGTTGCATAAAAGAGGATGAGCATCAGACATTGTGATCCTGATTGAGAATAATATGTATAAAGTGAAATATATCAACTGCTTTTCTGAATGTCATCTTAAGTACAGAGCCCTAGAGAAATCCTTAATTGATGTGAAACTTTTAAGTAACTGATACATACACTTTTGAAAGGAAATCATTATGAATGTTTAAAGTTGCCTGTGGATGCTGATGCAGGTTGTGTTAAATACTTACCTGGGCATAAGTATCCTGTCCTTGCAGTAGCTGTTCCCTAGCTTTGAGATTATTGGTTCATTAGAGAGTTGAGATTACAGGAGGACTGTTGTGCACTGTAATGAAGAAAATGAAAAAAATTATACCATGTCATCTGTTGTTCTGTCCACTGAAATCTTTTTCAGTCCTTTGGGAGATGGATTAATCTCATCAAATTTATTCTACTTGAGAAGATTGAGAAATCACAAAACTATATGTTGTTAATGTACATGAAAATTAAGGGAAAGTTACTCCAAACTTGTAATACCTGAGAAAATACCCAGCACTATTTACTACTGAGTTAGGGAATTTAAGTGAAGTGTTACATAGATTTTAATATTTGTCTTCGGTTTGCTTTCTGTAGCTGGATTTTTTTTGTCTGTATCACTGATACACAAATCCAAGAAGCTGGCCAGCAGATTGGTGAACTTTAAAGTCATTGCTTTTTCTTCTGTGGTATCCTGTGATTTCTCCTATGTATGTTGCTTAACTCTTTCTCCATGTCAAGATGCTGTCTATCTAGCAAGCTGGGTAATGGAGTTATTTTTCTGACCCATGCTAGACCTAGAAA
Source organism: Buteo buteo (assembly GCF_964188355.1). Classification (NCBI taxonomy): domain Eukaryota; kingdom Metazoa; phylum Chordata; class Aves; order Accipitriformes; family Accipitridae; genus Buteo; species Buteo buteo. The sequence goes on along the minus strand of NC_134186.1, from coordinate 21,032,088 downwards.
CAGAATTACTTTACTAGTAAATTCTATGTATAAATTGTGAGAGTAGGTTATGGCCCCAACTGAGCACTTAGCAATTTCTTCCTAGTGGATGATTTGGCTGTGTAAATGAATGTAATCAAGTCCCATTTCAGCAAAAGTGTGCCTCTGAGCCAGCATATTAAAATATGTTCCAATTTTTCCTGATGTCTGACTTCATGTGACTGTATAAGTTTCCAAAAATGAGGGGCCAAATTCTGATCTTCACATTAGAATCAGAATCATAAATTAGCCTGGAATATAGATTCTGTTCTATTTAACTGTAGCTTTGTGCAATATTCCAGATTTATACCCATTCACATACACTTTATCAGAAAGAAAACACATCATCTGTCTTTTTTTAGTTTGCCTTTGATGTGCTTCATGCATTTCTTTGTGCTGCAACTGTAGAAATATCTTACTTGCATCATTTTCTTTCTCACCTGTCTTTTTTTTTTGTCTTCCTTTCTTCCCATGTTTTCAGTCAGTAGTGAACCTGATCAGTGAGCTACAGGAGCAGATGTGTAGACTGCAGCTGGAAATTAATAGTAGAATCCAAGAAAGAAAGTCTCAAGATAGGAAACCAGACTTGACACCTAACGGTCCTCAATCTAGTCCAAGATCAGTGGTAGAGACTCTCAGCCAGAAGAATTGTTCTCAGTGTGATGTATGAGAAGTACACCTTAGCAGATGCCTGTGTATTGCCTCTCCTCTTATCTTGCAGAAATTAAATTCCGCTAACCAGAGCTATGTTGTGAATTATTGGCGTTAATCTTTGTGGCTTTCATTAGTGAAGAGTGAGGTGGTCATAAAAACTACAAAAAAAAACCCCCACACACCCCAGATACCCCACCCCCGATTACTGGGACAAATTTGGTCACCATTGATATCTGTCTACTAAAGCACAGATATCTGTAAGACCCAATCACCTCTTTCAGGTTTTTTATGATTTTCATTTTACTTGTAGGTCTGTAGTACTGGTGCAGTGTGGGGGTTTTTTTGATTTTTGGATTTGTTTGTTTTTTCTTAGTTGAGATTTGTCTGTTTGATATGCAGCATGCGAGCATGGTTTGGTAGTTTGATAATTTTCCTCATGATAATGTCACCCTAGCTGTGCATGATGGTGCACCCTTACCAGTCCTCTGAACACAGATTATTAATTCCTGAATATCTTAAAAGCTTAAGACAGGTATAAAATACAGTTTCAGGTAAGACTATCTGAAATGTATCCTTTCTTTTTCTAATGATGAAGTTAAAATGAATGGAAGGAGCCACAATAAAAATAATCTGCTTGTACCTTTAAAATAGCAAATCCAACACATTTTTGTTTATTCTGTGACATTAGCGGTTACCAGAAAAGCATTTTTGAATTTACATTACGGATCCTAGTTGTATTTGATCAAAACTATGTCACATGTCAAAACAAAAGCTACTTTGCATAAATGGTTGTTGTGGTTTAACCCCAGCTGGTAACTAAGCTCCATGCAGCCACTCACTCACATCCCCCCCACCCAGTGGGATGGGGAAGAAAATTGGGGAAAAAAAAAGTAAAACTCATGGGTTGAGGTAAGAACAGTTTAATAGAACAGAAAAGAAGAAACTAATAATGATAGTAGTAACAGTACTAAAATGACAATAATAATAATAAAAGGATTGGAATATACAAAACAAGTGATGCACAATGCAATTGCTCACCCTCCCTGCCCAACTCCCCCCAGTTTATATGCTGGGCATGACGTCCCATGGTATGGAATATCCCTTTGGCCAGTTTGGTCAGCTGTCCCGGCTGTGTCCCCTCCCAACTCCTTTTGCCCCTCCAGCCTTCTTGCTGGCTGGGCATGAGAAGCTGAAAAATCCTTGACTTAGTATAAACGCTACTTGGCAACAACTGAAAACATCAGTGCGTTATCAACATTCTTCTCATACTGAACCCAAAACATAGCACTATACCAGCTACTAGAAAGAAAATTAACTCTATTCCAGCCCAAACCAGGACAATGGCTTAAGTTTATTGAAGGTAGAATGATACGGTATGCCTGAAAAAGTCCATTTTAATATTTGCTTTTAAATCAATTTGCTTTAGTTGCCACATCTCTTTGGTTAAAATCTGGATCCCCAGAACTCATTTTATAAGTAATCTGCTTGTATTGTGAGGGATTTTTTCAGTAGTTTTTCTCTTAGGTTTATTTTACAAAAATAACTCATTTGGGTATGATGCCTATTTTGAAAATAGTGGTGTTGTTTCTGAGCTTGCCTCTGTCCAGAACTGATTAGTGAACTATTAGACTACAGTACAAGCTGCATATTGGAGAAACAATCCAAGAGTCAAATCTGGGAGTCATTCAAAATAAACGTTAATTTAATCCAAGATATTAGTGTGACTGTTTAATGTATATACTATACAGGATTCCAAAATTGGGTTATGCTTCCAAATTTTTCCCTTCCTCAGTTCATTTTAAGACATTTGGCCTCATCAGAGCTCCATCAAGGATTTAATAATACTGTCCTTCAGAATGAACAATAAGATATGGCTCTATCAAGGAAAGAGAGAAGGGACATTTAAGAGACAACTTTGTCCGAGGAACAGACGGAGAATGTTAGGAACCCTGGTTGGCTGCAGCTCTAGGCTGCATCAACTCAGTTTGCAAAGTGGCAAACATCAATGCTGAAAGTAGCATATTTGTAGTCATATTTGATTGTATGTGTATGGTATTAAATGGCTGTAACTTGCTAGATACTATTTAGTCTGAGTGTTATTTTTCATGGTAAGTAGTTTAAACACCTCTTTGGGGAGAGGATTGTCACTTTCATTAAAGTTGGTAATCTTTTAGCACTGCATGTTTCTGCTTACTTTCTGGGGTGGCTGAAAAACAAAACAAAAAACCCAAACCAAAACAACAACCCACCCCACCCCAGAAAAAAACCCAATACTTAATGTTATATGAAACTGCAGTTGGGGATTTTTTTGGCTCATTTTTGCTGAGACACATGACTTCACCAGGCTCAGCTATCTTCCTCAATATGACTAAGAGATTTATTCATAATTTCAAGTGGAGAGTTTGAGAAAGTAGTCCTTATATCTCAGTTCAGAATAGTTTTTGTCGCCTTAGACTAGGTCACATTTTTTAATGTGATGGTTCAGTGTTCATGACTGCGTGGTTCATGCATGATCTTTAATTCAGGACTATGAAAAATTAATATCTACCAGGGAAATCTTACTTTTAGGTGCTGTTCTTCTTTTGCAGGGTTTGCTACAGGAACTTAGACACCTCAAAATTAAAGTAGAAGAACTGGAAAATGAAAGAAATCAATACGAGTGGAAATTAAAAGCAACTAAAGTAAGCAGAATACTTGGCATTTAGTAATGACAGACATTTCAGCTGGAAAGGCGTATGCTCCACTTCTCATCAATATTTACTTTTCTTATAATTGTCTTGTGTCAGGGCCTACTATAAAGTCAAGTTTTCTTCAACCATCTTTGGAATAAATATTTTGGCTTAATTTTTTTTTGCCTTCTTTTTGTGCCTTTTGCTCCCTCTATCTTCTACTTTTTGTAATTCCTGTTTAAAAAACAAACAAACAAACAAAAAAGGCATTTTGATTTACAAAAGACCTGTTCTGAGGAAGGGCTTCTCTGAAGGTTTTCTGTCTTTAATTGTGTAACGGTGACAAGCCTCTGTGGAATATGCTTTCCAGACTGAAGAGACATGCAAAACTGGTTGGGTGTTCACTTGCTATGGAATTTATTTTAATAGACATTAAGCCCAAAATACACCATTAGATCATCTGCTTTGACTGCGTGTATATCAAAGTGCATAGCTGCCTTGCGCTTCTGTTGACCTTAAATCCTGGAAAGCTGTTGGACCATAATCTGGAGAAACTCGACATTTTAAACACTTAATAATTTTCCCCAGTAAATAATTTTTCTAGTTGAACATTTGCATTGTTAAACAGTTGCACTTTATTTCTAGTTTGAATTTTTAGCACTTTTCCACTAGATTAAAAAGCACATTATTATTTTTCCCTGTTGAGATACACTTTTGTGCTGTAATCACATCTCCTTTGATTTGTGTAGTACTATGATCCCTATTCGTATGAATGACTGGATCATTGAGTTGTAGTTGGATCTTGAAAAACATTTCACATTATTAAACTGAGTTTTCTTTTTAATACTTGATAGCTTGATCCCAAAATGTCAGACATCTATTATTTGTATTAGCATTTCTTTTTTCAGAGAATTCTTGGATGAATATTGAAATGTTGCTATCGTGTCTTTTTTCCTATTAAGATAATAGCTCTTGTATCCATGAAAATGTTTTCTCTGACATGGTGGATATGAACAGTCTTTGGGAAAATATTTTCTCAAGCAGTGTGTGGCCAGCTGCCAAGACAGATAAAAATTACGGAAAGTGTAGGAGTAGAATGAAAATAAGAAGAATTGTAAAACCCATTGAGTAAGAGAACATGCAGGACTAGAAAGGATGAAGAGTACAGGGAAAGAGAGAGGAAGCAGAAGAATAACTGTAGAGATGACAGGAATGAGACATTAAAGGAAGAGGGCATTTAAAAGAGCTATGAGATCAAATAGACCAGGGGAGGCAAATCCAAATCTGGTATTAAAAGGTCTGCAGCTTTTGTCTTCCTGTTGCTCCAGCTTCTTAGATGAGAAATTGGAATATTTCCATGGCTGGATATAAAAAGCATATTAGTCACTGGGAAGTGTTAAAGCCCTTCAGAGATGCAACAAGACAGATTCTTCTATTCCGTATGGAATTGCAGGCAGAGCGGTGATCTTTTGCTGCCATCCAGCTGCTTGCTTCCTGATGAAAATAAGTTTGTGTATTAGAGTAAATTAGTCCATGTTTTTCCCTGTTTGGATAATACTGTTTGGTGTTTTGCATTTTCTCCTGCTTTATTTTAGTATTTTGAGAAACTGGTCACATTAGTGATTTTGTTTGTTTGTTTCCTTTTTGGGGTAACTGCGAGGAGGTTTGGTATGCTTTTGCTGAGGGAAATGCAGAATGTTGATACATAGAGGCTTTCAGGCTGCTGAAGAAAATCTTAATGAAGCTACTGACTTAAAGTATGCTGTTGACAGTTTTTCTTATAAATAGGAAAAAGAGATGAAAGTCACTGTATTTCAATCACAGAATTCTTCTCCCTCTGTATTGTTGAGGTCTGTAATGTGTGATATTCTATTCCAATCTAGTGGCAGCACAAATTGCAGTAAGTGTAAATGAACCACTGGTATTTTGTTGCACATATGTCGTTGTTTTCCAAGCCATGCTTTGCTTCTAGCCTATTTGTTGTAGTATCCGATGTAAGGAAGGACAGTTTTGTTATCCTGCTGAGAAGAGGGCTCAGCATTAAGAGATTCTCAGTTATATTAACAAGTAGTAACTAGGATAAAAAAATACTTTGTTATCTTTTAGTGGTCTTCATGCAGAACTCAGGAGTTGCCCTGTAATAGTCATTATTATATGACCAGCATTGTAGCATTGAGAGCTTTCCAGAGTTTCTTTAGCTACATGAATCCTTTGAAAATTTTACCTTTCTGTCTCTCTTCTCCGAGAGCTAATTGCATTGGAAAAAGTGAGCTTCTGTAAAAGGAATAGGATAGTAACACCATGAAATATGTACACTTGTTATAGTGTTTATGAAATGTCCTGAATTGGGAACAGGACATCAATCATAGTCAGGTGTTATACTTAGAAGTCTTCTAGTTGTGGGAAAGAATCACAGAGAATCAGTGACGACGTTACTCTGAATTTGTTGTACTCTCTTTCAGGCTGAGATAGCCCAGCTTCAAGAGCAATTAGCTCTCAAGGATGCAGAAATAGAACGCTTACAATGTCAGCTATCTAGGACCTCATCACATAGTGAAGTGGCAGAAAGAGGTAAGAGGAGGGGAAATAAAATTAAAAATCCAAAACCCTACCTTAATTTCACTTTGGTAGCAGCTTGGCTCAGTATTTCAATGAAATACAAGGACATACAAGAATGGACTTATAGAATTCATTTTGAGAGGAAAAATAGAGCAAATTTATTTTGTCTTCTGGTAGAGGCCCACAATCTAGAGGCAGCACAAATTGCAATAAGTGTTCTAAAGGCACTGAAGCTTTTTCTACTGGAATTTTATTTATAATTTGAAAGAGTCTTTGTAGTTCAGTGGGAATATATTTTTTTGTGTATACCTTCAAAATTTCTTTGAAAAATCTTTACAGTTTCTATTTTTTAAGAAAAAAAAATTGTCACAGCAGTAGCTAAGCATAATGTTTAAATGTCCAAACATTCTAAAACATAGTCATTGATTCACGTCTTTCCTTTCTTCAGGATTATATCTCATGTAGGCTCCCTCTCCCATGAAAGGTTGGGCCAGATGGTTTTTCAAGGTGCCTTCCAGTCTGGGCTGTTCTATGATTCTGTGATACTGCAGGTTTCTGTTTTAAATCTGCACCGTTGATACAGGTCAATGGCAAATAAACCAGTTTGTTTAGCCTTTGGTCTCAACCAGTCATGTCACAGTTCTCTGAAATATTGACTCCCTGGAGCTTCTGTCAATTGCTGGGCTGAGCAGTATGATATCAGTGACCTTTTTCTTCTATAATACTGACACTTAGCCATGCAGGAATATTGGTGTGTAGTTTACCACAGTGCATCAGCTTAGCTGCACTAACTTCTTTTGTGGGTGTTAACTAATGCTTCCAAAGAGTGCCCTTCTTGATATGTGACTCTTCAGGTGCTGTGCTACCTCTTTCTCAGAGCTTACCAAGAATCTCCTCACAGGGGTTAATGCAGATATGTCTGTTCTAGAAGACTCTGTATTTTGACTGTTGTTTATTCCAAAGAAGTGACTTAACATATACTTGGTGCTGATTTCACTCAGCTGCAGAGCTTGTGCATGTAGAGAACTGCATGTCTAACAGCAGTGTTTTGTAGAGGAACTCTTCTACTAATAGAATTTCATATTTTCTATGAGATTCCTGAATGATTTATGATATTTCAAAGGAGAGATAGTGGTATGACAATAAACAAATAGCTCAGCAACTTCTAGTAGCGTGTCTCTTCCTGTTCATGCCGAAGATGGGTGAAACTGTCCTTGATTCCAGTGGGAATAGAATCAAACCCTGTAGAGGTTCTTTAGGCTACACTTAAGGAAACCACTTAAACTATATTTGAATGGAAACAGTATGCAGCAGTAATAATTCTTCTGCAAATAAATTGCTGATGTATCAGATTTTTAGGTGGTCTTCTCAAATAAAGTTGAAAAATAATGTCAATGTACTTGTAGTATGCTAGAATGCATATTCTAATTAAATTGCAAAATTTATCTAATATGTGCTTTTTCTACATAATTTATTTGACTCTCACCATTTACCATCGTAGAGGAAGTTTATAGGAGAAGGCTAAAAGAAAAACGTAAGCCTTGCAATTCACTTTTGGCTTTATCTCACTGTTTCTTTCACACAAATTATAACTCAGATGCATTCTGCAGCAATAATTCAATGTTTGTTTAGATTTGGCTGTCTAATTGTAATATATGAGAGATTGCTTTCATTGCTTGCAGCAAGCAGACAGCTACTTGCCCTGTTTAGTAAGATTTCACTTCAGAAAAAAAAAATCAGAGGTTCACAAATCAGATAGTTGGACTTCAAATGGACATTGTCAAGGTTACAGAGCCAAAACTTAACCTTTACCTCTTTTTATTTGTACATATGTAAAATCCATTTAATATCTGGAAAGATGGCTTTAATTGGAAGCCTCCTTCTTTGGAGGGAAAGGATTTGGGCTTTTTTTTAATCAGTGCAGTAAATTAAAAAAAAAACAACAAAAACCAGTCTGAATAAAAATGTTTCCAATGATGTTGTTATAAGTATTGTAAGTAAAGTTTGCTTTAATGTGCTTAAAAATACCTCGACACCAGTTCTTTTTGAAGTCTAATATTTGTAAAGAGAAATTAGTAGGACTGTGATTTTTTTAATGGCTTTTTAAAAATCTTCCAATTGCTTGCCCACTGCCTGCTGGCTTCAATTTTTGATTTGGCTGTCTGTGCATGTCCTGTTTTACTAAGTGTTCTCTTTTGCAAGAGAAATGTTTGCAAGGTTCATTTACATGTTTTAAAACTTAATCATTACAAGGTGTGTAATTTTCAGAATCACTACAAGAAAAACTAATTACGGTTTCTGTAAATAGTTTAGATATGACATTGTATGTTCAACATTTAGTTGTAAAACTTTTTTTTTTAAGATGCAGTATTGATTTTTTTTCTTCTCTCACTTCATGCCTGCCACATCTGTTTTTCATAGTCTTTTGTGAAACAAGTGGGTCTGGTTTAATGTCAAAGCATGAATTCCTTGAGTGGCAGTTACAACAGATAAACTGTTTCAGGTTCTGTCTCTATAGTCTACACTTTAGGTGTACAGGTTAGTACTGGAGGACTTGCTAGGAATATTGCGTAGAGAAGAAATGAATTGTTTGGTTCAGCAAAGTTAGGATGACACGATTAACAACCTCATAAATTTTCAGAGAGTGTGTTTTAATTGATTTGACTATAACATTCCTGAATAACCTCTATCTTGTAACACTAAATTGTGTGTGAGGCAATTCTATATTAGATCTTGATGTAGATTTTAACTTAGTTATTCATGCTGAAATGTTTTAAGAAAAAAAGAATTTTACAAATTTTCCTTGTATCAAACTAGTTTTTGTTATTTTTCATTTCCAAGTTTCATTAATGTCCTTGAACTACTTCTCATAAGCTGGTGAATATTTTTCTCAGATGGAATATAATTAATTTTCAATCATACTTAAAATTATTTCTTTAAATATATAACAGCAAACACACTCTCATTTTTTGCAAAATAAACTTCAGTGTTTTTCTTTTTTTTTATTACTTGACTTTTAGAGTATAAAACAGTATTATGTAGCCTCTTATAATCAAAACCAGCATGTTTGTCTTGTGTGATGCTTTTAATAGTTCAGCTTTTGAAAAGCTCTAAGTTAAATGTAGTTTAAGAGTGCATTTGCCATGCCACTGACATGGTTTTGGTTACTCATAAGGACCTAAGGAGAGTATCACAAAACATATATTGTTTACACTAAATATAGCAAGTGTACTTTCCTTATAACATTTTAAAAACATTTTAGATCAAGAAGTTCAACGGTTGAAGATAGGAATGGAATCATTATTGGCTGCAAATGAAGAAAAGGTGAGAAAATAATCCTCGTTCTACATAATAAGAATGAAATTATGGTTTTGAATGTCTGAAATGTTCTGAATAGGCTGCTTTGTATAAGCATGTTAGTGCCCTGTTTTTTGGATTATCCCATGAGATTGTGACAGAAGGTCGATTTTTAAATAGAAAGTGTGGCTGACCTTGCTAACCTGGCTGCAGAACTTGGGAGGCTCATTAGATTCCAGAGGGGAGTAGAAAGCCAAGGCTGTAATGAGCAGAATCTCCTGGCTCCTGCTATTAAAAAGGTCACTAAGATCTGGTCGTCTCTGGCAGCTCTTCATCTTCCAACCTAATCTGAAATGCATTGATATTCCCAGTTGAGACTGTTACTAAAAGAAAGTCAAAGTGGCCCTTGAATCAGACTCAAATTTTGGGAGAAAGGGACCAGATTTAGAGATTGGGGGGGGGGTGTGGGGGTGCGTACTAAAGGAGAGGAGTGAAATTAAACCCATTTAAATGGTAAGTATGTTTTTTGTCTCTTATCGCCTGTATGCTATTTGCCTGTCAATCGGACAATTCAAGTGCGGGGTTTAGGGCACAGTCTTGGAGGATGTTGAATCTCCACCTTCAGATGTCATTGACTTGCTACAGAAATTGTTCCTTATTTTGGGGTGGGGGGGATTAATTCTTGAGGAAATTGTAATTCTTGTTTTATGGTAATAAACCAGGCTGTAGGATTTTTCCCTTTATGGTGACACACTCATATATGATCAAATAGAAAATAATATACATCCCTAAAAACTTCCTTTAATAAGTGGGGAATCTGGACAGGGCAATGTTAATTCTGGGGAATATTAATGTGACTCATAACAACATTTAGTTCTTCAAAAAACAAAAAGCCAAAATTTACATCTGGAATATAAAAGACGTGGCACTCCCTCTTGCCAAAATTATTCGAAGTCTGTGTAAGATTTTTGCATTTGAAGGGAACACAAAGTATTGTTGCTTATGTCCTAATATCTAGATATACTCACAGGGAAAGGAGGCTTATTTCCCTGGAAACTGTAGTATTTAAACTAGTGGGCTGGTGGTTGACCCACAGCTTCTTAAATGTTTAATGTAGAACTGTTACCTTCAATAATATTGCAAAATAAAGTATTCTTACTGAGGGAAAATAGCTCTAAGTAGCTTTTGGGATAACTCTAAATATTCCTTGTGTCATTTAGGACAGAAAGTGTTCAACTAAGTTGCTAGTAAGTGGTATACATATTTCCTTTTTAAAAAAATGGTTATGTAGTCTCAGTTCTTTGCTGTGAATAACCTATTGCTTCTATCCATAGCTGGGATAACTGGGTATCTGTTTTAGGCCTCTTTTGTATACTTGCAGAGGTGTGAAGGGATGATCAGCATCATCTACCATTCTGTAATGTGGTAAAGGTCTGGTTTCTGTGCAGTTACTCCTATGAATCGGTTGATATCTGCTGTGACTGTAATGTAGCATATGTATACTGAAGCAGATTTTAACTGAAATATCTCTGACACTGACCTAGCCATGGCAGTGCAGCAGCTCAGTATCAGCTAATCACTTAAATACTTGCCAACTTCCCTGGAAGGTTTGGGGTTTTTTTTCCCCAGTGCCCACTTCTCTGCTTCTGTGGCTTTCCTGACACCTGCTTGTGAAAACTAGTTCCTTGGGTTTGTATTCAGTGCTCTGTAGTCACAGCACTGGGCAAAATTATTGCACAGGAATGGTTTAGAACTGAGGTCAAAGAAACAGGACAAACTGCAAGAGTACAAATTGCAAGACTGCATACTTAGTAACCGATAGCAAGAATTTATTATCATCAGGGACACAATATCATACAGAGAAATGAGAGAAATGACAGATCCAATCAGATAACGATTACTACCCATCGCTATGTTGCATCTGTGCAAAAGGCAAGTGCCCTCCCTGAATACGTGAATCAAGATGCTTTCCATACGTTATAGGAAAGCATTGGGTATTGAACAAAAAGTGGAGTTGGGTAATGCATCAGACATTCATGAGACCTCACTTCTTTGGTTCTGTACAGGTTTCACTGGCCAAGTTCAAAAAGGTGTGCTCAAAACCAGAGTAAGTGTAGATGTTGGAATGCAGAACATATCCTACAGGAGAGGATTAAAGAACATGACTAGATTGTTAAACTATACGAAACATAAACATGATTTACTTTATGATTGCAGGTACAATGCCAGCAAAAAACCAAACACTGCCCACTTCAGGCAATTGAGGTTCAACTCCAGAATGTTCCCTTGACTCTTAGAAGTGAAAGCAGATTTCCAAGTTATGCTTCTGTAAATAACTCACGTACTAGTAATGTCAAACTCCTCTGGTTTCCTTATATCCATAGTTTCACACTGTCCAGCAAATATTATGTACGATGGCAAATAAAAGCCAAGAAACATTCCTTTCCAGGCATGTGAGAGACTTGATCCTGCTTTCTGGAAAAGCAGGCCAAAGTCACAGAAATGAACATGTAATACAGTGTTTCTGCAGGTTAAAAATGTAGGATTTTAAATATGATTTTATTTAATGCTTTTCACAGGACCGTCGAATAGAGGAGTTAACGCTATTGCTAAGCCAGTACAGGAGGGTGAAAGAGATAATGATTGCAGCTCACGGTAAAATGCCTTGTGAAAAATTTCCTGATATCAGGTCTCTTAAAAACCGCATGCATGACAACTGCTATTTGATGTCCTTTTAAATATATGTGTACAGTAATATATATTTTATGATGCATGTATTTGTATCATGTTGGAGTGCTACGAGAGTAAGCATACACTCTTTCAGGTACAGAGGGAACCACAGTATGTCTTCACCAGGCTTGTGTGCTATGGCCTGTAGTTTGTGGAGATTTCCTTTTTGTTTCCTATGCTGTAGGCAGTACAAAAGAATAGGGTCAAATCTGTCTGGAGATTTAATTACAACATATACAACATTCAGCAGGACTTCTGTAACTGAATCTTACGCTCTACTCCATAAGTCATAACCTAAAATTTGTTCTACATCAGTCAATGGTAAATCCCTCCTCGGAGCCTAATTTTGGTGCTGTATGGTTTTTTAGATGGTGTCATTAAGGATTCTGATTGATAAGGAAGGATGACTGATGAGATTACTGCTCTGGTTGTACATCCATGTGAACTGCTGCTCATCAGTTGGGTCTAATGCACTGCAGTTTACCTCCTTATGTGCCCAGGCAATCTGAAGTCAGCAACTGCTCTCCTGAAAACACTTTGCTGTATACTGCAGTGGGGCAGGAGCTTTGCCTGCAGAACTCCTACATCCATGCAGCGATGGCTGGGTAGACAACCCTATGCATAGGAGATCTCCAGAAAAAATTTCTTACTCAAAATACTCCAGAGGCTTGCTGAGCACTAAATATTCAGACCCTGATTTTGTACTGCAGCTTTGACAATTTAGGAATAAAAATCCTACTAAATAATGAATTTGGAGTATTTCAGTATTTGTTTAGATCTGGGATATCCAGAAAATCCTGGAGCGTGTTTACCATGTTCATCCTTGAACTGAGCATGGGGCACTGCATTATGATACAGATAATGTCAAACATGCATACCACCTATAAAGTGATACACTGTAAGTAAGAAAATGGTACCAACTTGAACTTGCCTCAGAACATCGAACTGAATGAGAGTGCTTCATAAGCTGCCTCATAAGCAGCTCAGCTACTCACAGCAGAGCACAGCATGTAAGTGGAAGTGATAAATTTGTTGCTCTAACGTTGAAGCAGCTTGCTTGTAAGAGCGAGCCCAAATGAGGGGTGGGGAGCAGGGGGGCTGGTAAACTACATGCAGAAGGGGAATTTAGAGACTGAAGTATTTAGACTGTCTGATATGGTCCTAAATGGGGGGGGGGGGGGTTGGTTGGCCTGTTTCTCTCCCTTTCTACTTCTAATTTTTAATGCTTACAGGCTCTTCTGTCTCTGGTGGCAGTGAAGAGGAACTTGAAACAACTTTAAGGAAGTGGAATCTTTTGAATAATCCTCAAGGAGAATTATTTAAAACAGAGGTACTTAGTAAACATGTTTTAGAAGCAAGTTCTGCTGTATATATGATTTGTTTGTATTGGTTTCTCTGTAATAGCTAAAGTAATGTAGATGAGGGTTTGGCCCTGGCTGAATTTTTGTACTTCTTGGTACGGGCACGATAGATTCAGAATCAGGCACTAGAGTTACAGGCTTGAAACTCTTATATTTTACACAGGTCTCTTCAGGAGAATTGTCACCAGCTGTGCTCTCTGCAGTGCCACACAAAGCTATGGAAATCAGGTAAGATCTTTGTTTCTTGGGTTTTGTGTGAATTTTCCTAAGTCTGTATTATTTAATCCATTTAACTGTTGGCACCATGTCTTGCCTGTTCTTGGCTTTGCAAGAACTTTTGGGTAGTTGTGAAAGGAATGTTTGCCATGGCAGTTTGCAATACTTAGTTGTATAAGGTTTGAATTACAGGAATAAAATTAGCACTTTTATATCTCAGAAGATATATGTATTTTAGTACTTAAAACAGTATATTTTATTCTGATTTAAAGTGGAAGCATTCCAGTATCTTCAACTAATTTAACCTCTCCACAAGAAGAATCTTTGGAAATCATAAACAGGTAAGAAAGAGAACTTTAATTGAAATGTATGACATACAGCCAGAATTTTTTTTTAATAATTCTGTCTTTTTCCATTTTTAAAGTCCCTTAATGTTGTACGCTGTTCACAGAGAGTTGTTACTGTCTACTTTTGCTTGTTAAGACCTTCTAAAAAGTCATCTATAGATAAAAGGTTTAAAACTGCACATTGCACCTTGTTGCCTTTCACTGTTGATCAAAGGATGTCAAGTTGCTGTTTCTGACTTCATCTATTGCAGTTCCCAATACTATGAGTTTTAGGCTAAAAAGAAAATAAAAGACTCTTCTAATTTTTAATTCTCTGTTATATGCAGACATTACGTGATATATACAGCTGTCATATAGATACAGTTGTGGCATATGCACACATACTACGTTGTATTAACTGTTGCTTTGTCATTATTTTAAGGGTTCCACAGAAAAAAAAGTCAAGTAGTTTAGAAGACTTGCAGAGTGAATCCCTGGAAAAGGTTGGTTTATTTGTAATCACAATTTCTGGTGTTTAATATCATGACTAAAAGGTCAAGTATAAATATTCTTTTTGTTTCACATATAGTAACCCTAACCACCACTAACATTGTATGTGAGGATAAAAGCCTTAATGATAAAATAGTTCAGGTTCTTTTTTTACCCCATTGCCAAGCTTAAAATAAACAAACTAGTTGACACACCCATATGTACGCATCCTCAAATTCAGCTTTTTGCCTGAAAGAGTAGACAAATATTTATGAGAAATACAACAAATAATGAGGAGTCATTTTGTTGAACTGCAGTATTATTTTGTTTATAGGTAAGTGTTTTTAAAACAATTTTTACTTCAAAATCACTAAAAATGTTAAGGCAGCAAATCCTGAAAGTAATTAAATATTGGGACTGGGTATTTCCACATAGGATTCCTTTTTGAGTGTTTTCACATAAATATGAGTGTCGCTCCCTAACTTAGACTTCTAATATAAATGGCATTCCTGAAGATGGCAGTGATGCTGCCTTAGTTAAAACAGCAGGAGCACTGTTATTAATTCAAAGGCTTAACTTCATTCCAGAATAAAGACTTTCCAATTTACAAAGTCTCATTACGTTATGGTCCAGAGGCTTGTTTTGTCATTATGTACACTGAAATTTTTCTGCACTTGTAATTATGCTTTGTGAGATTGTTATTGACACTTTCTATATTCAAATTAGGCTTAATACTAGATTACCCGCACCCAGTAATGCCATTTAAAATGGATAGTAGTAATAGGATTGTTCCAGTTCTTCAAATGTTCATAAATTTTTCTTGAATCTCTGAAGATGACAGTGACCAAATAGAATATTTGAAATTTGTGTTGCACTTATTCGACTGTAGTCATATGTGACAAATCATTTCAGAACTAACATTTCATTCCATGTGGAATTTATGAAGGTCTGTTTTCTTTTCATAACTTTTAAATTATTTTCCTGTCTTAAATTAAAAAACTTAATCTGTCGATGTGATATGATGTGATAAGGCTGTACCTACACATTTAGGCTGTAAATCTGCTCTATCTGTTAAATCAGAGTCCATAGAGGAACAAGAAACCACCAAGGATATGAGAGAATTGTAGCAAGCCAGCCCCATGTTCAGCAAGGCATTTAAATTGTATGCCCTAATTTAGGCATGAGGCTTCTTAGTGTAATAACTGAGACCCCCCCCCCCATGCATATGAGTGAGTGGCTAAATGTGAAATAGTTACAACCAAAACTAAGGCCAAGAAAACTAGTTTTGCTGACTCAGCATGACAAGACTTTGCTTCTTGCATTAAGTCCAAAAGAACCTGTGCTAGTGGCATTGTTTACCGCAGCTATTCTACTTTGCACAAAACTCAAATTCCAATTACGTCCAGCAATAATAATAATAAAACAAAACACATTGGTGTCTCTGACCTAGCTGTGCTGGTATTTTTATCACTTCATTTCTATCACAGCTCTTTATGGTGTCAGCTGGATACATACAGTATTGTGAATGTTCTTTTTTTGTGTCAGTCGTTTTCATATTGTTTTAACTGTTAAACAGCTGTTATGTTCCCAGCTTAAAGTTAAGTCTAAAGAGACCACCCAGAAGCCTGAAAATAGAAAAATTCTTTTGATCACAACAGAACCTGAACAGGGCCCGAATTTTGTAGAGTGATTTGAACAAACACATTTAGTATTAAGTATTTTATTGAAATGAAATGAAGAGATAACAGACCTTGTAATATATTGTCAATGCATTAAGTAGTATCACAATAGTAATAAGACTACAATTGATGTTCTGTGTATGTATGTTAATACTAACATTTGTCTGTTGCTTTTTTCCATAAAACTGAAATTACCCTCCCTGCAACTCCGTAGTATGTAGACGGAAAACCAGTACAGCCTGTTGTAGAACAAGAGGTATATTAACTGTAAACTCTCTTAACATTTATCTGTTGTGATGTGCTATGATGGTATGGCTGTGTTTTCATTTTATATTAATTTTCTTTTTATAATATTTGTGTAGTTCCAGTACTGACAAACTCTGAGAACAGGGGTAGGGATTTGAGAGGGATTTTTTTTTTTTTAATCTAAAAGCTTTTATATGAGGTTAGAAGCTGAAGTCAGTCAATTTCAAAAAATACAGTGCTAATGTAATAAGCAGTTTCTCTACTCATATAATTTTTGGTACAAGTCAGGATGTGCTCCTGCAGTTGCCAAAACAGGAGCAGAGGTTGAGGAATTGAGAAATCTGGACTGCAGTTATAGTATCACAAAGATCCCTCTAGGCCTTGAAATAAGAATAGATAAACCAGTGGTTATCTCATTATATATTCATGTATCATCCTGTCACAGACAATGTTTTAAAAATAACTTTGTTAGAATGGGGTTACTAAATAGAAGCATACTGTATGTTTCTGTGTACTAAATATGTTTTGCATATTTTCAGTACGGTTTTCCTACATAACCTCCTTTCTGATACCAAAACATTTACCAATACGAGCTTATTCCAAAACACACATTGAATATACACCACTCCCACTAATGTCAATTGGAGTTGCCGGTTCATTGCTTCTCTGGAAAAGCCTCTATATTCCTATAGTTTTGGCAGTTGTAGGATATACATTTTTGCCCAGAGCGATGGTTCCTTCATCTTTTCATTTGGATTCAGTATTGAAGAAGTCTCAACAGGCCACTTCCAAAACCGTAGACAAGTACCTCTGTGAAACACATACCTAGGCTGGAAAAATACCTTGTTAGGCTCAAAACTATCAGATTAATATGCAAGTTCTGATCTACCCTTGTACAAGGGGCAAGAATCCCAAGTAGGTGATCACTGAAAAATTGAATACAAGGGAAATTAAGAGATACTCTATTTTTAACAAAGCCTACCTACCAGTTCCCTTTCAATACAATATACTGGGACTCTGAGGACCACCTCTTGTGAGCTCTGTTGCTGGAGCAAGGTCCTTCCAGCATAAGTAGTCTCACTGATGCTAGTGACGCTGTGTATGTGTACCATAGCTGCAGGCAAGCATTACGTTAGACTCTTATTTTAGCCTAACGTGGACAAAAATTGTAGAGTCAGCAGCCATTCCGACTAGCCCTAAAATACAGCTCAGTCTATGCCTTTTTTCCCCAGCTTATATCAAAAGTATACCTTGTGTTTAGGTTCTATGATATAATTGGCAAGTATATATTTAGCTATAATTACTTTTTTTAAAAAAATTGCATTTTTAATATTATATTATCTATACAAAGAGATCTTAATTCTTACAAAAGTTATATTTCTGTACTCTGACTTCATTGTTGATTCTTGTTACTGTTATTAATGGTGGTGGGCGAATATGTTCGGCAAAATTTGAGTTATACAAATACTTTTGGTTTAAATTCCAGCAAGATACAGTTGTGAGGCAGAAACATAGACTAGTGAAAAATAGGGCAAAAATTTGACAGAGCAAAGAATGGGCTGGGAAGTAACTAAATGCATTTCTGGCACTATCGAAGTTGACCCTGGAAGGACCAAATTATTATGTAGTGCCAGGGCCCTAGAGGAAAGGGAGACAGCATAAAAAATTCTTATGACAAAACCAGGTAATACTGAACATATACTTTAATGTGATATACAGTCTGGCTGAAGTGGGAGGGGCAGATGGGGGAAGAGAAGGCTGTGTCTTAGCTAGAAAACCTTGTCAGCCAACTATTGGATTTAAATTTAATTACCTGTAAGCAGGAACGTAGAGGGGGTGGTGTCATTTTGAACCATGAACTTCAAATACTTTTTCTCAGCTTTTAAAATATTGTGTACTGGAGTGTAAATGCTAGGAGTGATTTGCTTTTGTGTTTGTTTATTTTATTTTTCTCTCTTTAAAAAAACCCAGAGTAAGCCACTTGTTAAAGGCAGCAAGTATCAAACCTTGCCAGGAAAGCTGCCTCGACCCTTACAGAATGGAGAGCAGGGAACATACAATTCGCCAGACGGCTGTGGCATGAATGACAACGAGGACAACAGCATCCGCGGCCTGAGTATGTATCCACGCCTCTCTGAGAGGGTTATGTAGGGAGGGAGAAAAAGCAAACTGTTTGAGGGAATGGGACATAACATGGCATATAGTCTGCTACACCAGAACAATGGACTATGATGTTCACATGATTCAGTTAGGTAAAGTTCTGCCTCTTTTTTAAACAATGTACCAGAAATATTCCACATTAGCTCACTGGAGAGTAAAGGATAGTTTTAAGCTAGAGCGTTCTTTTCTGGTGATACAATTGGCTGATGTCATTGATAGCATAAGTAATGAAGAGACAGTCTTTTGGAGATAGTGAACAGAGCATTCTGAAAGTCAACAAATCTGTAACTAAAAATTGGAACTTCTAGAGATGCAAACACATTGACAATATGAATAAGCAGTATTTTTTACAGACACACTTCCAATGCTCACCTGAGCTTGCTGATCTGTTTTCTTAAAAAACAAGCAAGCAAACAAAAATGCACAGCCAAGTACGTCATCAGTACTTCTAAAAAAATGTACACTAGATTGGTGTATTAAAACAAACTAACCCATCCCTTGCCATCCCATTGCATTTTAGCGTGCGAAACTTGACAATATAACTAGCACCAACGTGCATGTTTCAGACAAAAGTCTAGCATCAGCACTGTTGGTTGCTGTAGCTTGTGGGGACCCACAAGTGAAAAATTAGCTTGCTAGGTGCAGAAAACCATCAGTGGATTTTGAAAATATAAGTATATTGTTATTCCACAACCATAGCCATGTGTGGAAGCCTATATTAATTTCTTTTCAGTGACATCTTAAGCATGGATTTACTGACAAAAAGTATTACAGTGAGGCACAGAACTAGGTATTTGCCAAGGACTGAAGAGCTTGGGAGCTCAGGCACAAGAGTATCCCTTGCCGTTTTGAAGTGTTCCTACACTTGAAAAGTTGCAGTGGGGTTTTTTGTTTGGTGGGTGTCATGGTTTAACCCCAGCCAGCAACTAAGCCCCACACAGCCGCTTGCTCACTGCCCTGCAGTGGGATGGGGCATTCAGAAGGGTAAAAGTGACAAAACTCGTGAGCTGAGATAAAGACAGTTTAATAGGGAAAGCAAAAGCCACGCACACAAGCAGAGCAAACCAAGGAATTCATTTACCACTTCCCACAGGCAGGCCGGTGTTCAGCCATCTCCAGGACAGCAGGGCTCCATCATGCCTAACCATTACTTGGGAAGACAAACGCCATCACTCTGAACATTCCCCCCTTCTTCTTTCTTCCCCCAGCTTTATGTGCTGAGCGTGACGTCCTATGCTCTGGAATACCCCTTGGGTCAGTTGGGGTCAGCTGTCCCAGCTGTGTCCCCTCCCAAATTCTTGTGCCCCCCCCAGCCTGCTCGCTGGTGGGGTGGGGTGAGAGGCAGAAGAGGCCTCGGCTCTGTGCAAGCCCTGCTCAGCAGTAATGAAAACATCCCTGTGTTATCAACACTGTTTTCAGCACAAACCCAAAACATAGCCCCACACCAGCTACTTTGAAGAAAATTAACTCTATCCCAGCCCAAACCAGCACAGTGGGTTTTTATTTATTTTAAGGCCTCATGGTCCTAAAAGCTGCTAGGGTACTGTAGTTTCAAGATTTCAATAGGCTGTGGGTTGTTTCATTTTTTTAAAAGAGTTTTTCTGTGATTGCAACACTGTAGGTAATGCATGAGCCATGCCATTATGTCTTTAACTGCAGGATTATCCAAGGATGGGTGATCTTGTAAAGAAAAACATTCTTTTTCTAGAAACAAGCAATGACTCCTTACATACACTGAATTAACAGATTATTTTTATTTTTTTTTTAATGCAGGTTGGTTTATTTCTTGCATGTGCAATAAACTCATTACACCTCCAATTCTACATTTCAGAGGAATTTGACATAATCTTAGACATTGCTTCATTTCAGATACTATGCAGGCTTTGTAGAGCTCTGCAGTATATGCTTAATGTATTAGAATTGTCTAAGGATAGTTTAAAAACAAACAAACAAATCAGATAAATGATCATCCCTATCTAATTAAGATGACCTGTACAGAATTCTTGGGGCTTGTGCACACCGATGCGTATTCACTTTCATATCAACCATAACTGCTGCTTTTCTTTTTGTTTCTGCTTTTAATGCTTAGCTTACTACTTTGCTCTTCTGTAACTTTATTTTGCTGGTGTTTTATATCTTCTTTGCTGCTTCATCTGGCTTTCTGCTTCTTGGGATGACTGAAGATCGCATCAGGAGTGTCAGTGCACCAGTGCTAGGTACTGTATCCAAACAAGATGCAACTTTAACATGAATTTTGCTGCTTACTTTTTTCCTTTCCTCTTTCCCTCCATTTCTCTATGAAATATTAATACCAAGTGGGCCATCCAGATTGAATTCCTTAAGTGCAGTCATAGCTTTTGCTGTATGGCATTCGGATGAGATTTCTTTTTAAGATACTTATTCCTGGTTTCATTCTGTTTTCACTGAAGTCAACAGAAAAATTCCCACTGATTTTGATGGAGCAGTTATGGTATTAAGAATAGGCAAGGCAAGAGTCTGAAGAATCTGCTTCAGTTTGAAGACCTTAAACTAAAATAACAATACTATTTTACCCAATGTTTTAATATTTTCTTTTTTTTATATCAAATGTACGGCTACTATTTTTTTACCTTCTGAGTATGTTTTTTTAATACAAGAACAATTTTTATAGATATTTTTACTTTTTTATTATGTTCTGCATTGAAAAGTTAGTCTTCCAGATAATAACTTTGTTAATAATTAGCATAAAATGTGGCTATATTACTGTTCTTAATGCAGGAGAAACAGAGAATGTGGATGGTACAGTAGTCTCGGATGACCTTTCACCTCTTTCTTCGGGAACGGATTCAGGTCCACAGTCTCCATTGTCTCCAGAAAACAGAAAGAGTCCAAAAGGGATCAAGAAAATCTGGGGAAGGTAAGGTTGTTTGGTTTGGTTTGGGTTTGTTTGGGTTTTTTTAGTGCCCTGTCAAAGCATTTCAGCTGAGAATGAATCTAGTTCTCAGTAAAAGCTACACTATCTACAGCAAGAATAAAGTAAAATTCAGGAAAAGAAGAGAAAGCAGCTCTGTGATTGTATGGGGGTGTCTCTGTACACATGGGTATAGAAAAATGGATGGTGCTGTTCCCAGCGTCATGCTGTTGGGAAAAAATAAGACTGCTGTCATCCTAATGCTAATAATTTAGAATGCCAACAGTTTCATTAGCTATGAAAAATTAAATCATAGCAAGTTGTTCATTACAGAAGGCATCAGGTAAAAAAAAAGAGAGAAAACAGGAGAAACAGAAAGCAGGGGGATTGAGTTTTACTGTGTTCACTTTACGTGCTTCAGGACAGCAGACATTCACAAGTCTGGCCTCCAGTGTGCATTATGAATTGGACTGGAGGGTTATGACTGCTCTGCAGAGCTTTTTTTTCTTTCCTCAGAGTTAGGTCTAGACAGCATTTGCCTGGAACTTCTTCAGCTACTACTTGACTTAGATGTTTGTGGTTTACAGGAGGATTAATACAGCTTCTAGTTGTCACTATAGTTCCATACGAAACAAATGTTCTCTGTTGCAAGCTAATAGTACTATCGTGGCACTCTTGTCTTGAAAGAATAAGAAGAACTCAGTCAGGTAACTTCCCTGCAGACGATCTGGGTTTGGCAGAGTTTCGAAGAGGTGGTCTCCGTGCAACAGCTGGACCTCGGTTATCCAGATCAAAGGAAACTAAAGGCCAGAAAAGGTAATGGTTCCTTCTTACCTTGCACAGCATATTATGTGGTATTGTTAAGTGTGCTAACAGCCAAACCCTCTTCTTGTGAAATATGCTTTTCCCAACATACTTCGTTACACGTGGAATTCCACAACAACTGGAAAGACTTTCTCTGGTAGAAAATGTATCCTGAGAAGCTCCCGTCTGCACTCCTTCTGCAGGTTGCAGCACTAGCTGTTTGTCAGAGTGTCAAAAATTTCACCTTGTTAAAGAACTAGAAAACTTATCATCTCCCATGGGAACATTGCAAAGTGATGAGGATTCAGCGATTCCCTTTTTCCTCTTTTCAAATAGAAAATGGGAAATTCTTATTCGCAGCAGCACCCCACCCCCCCCCCCCCCCAAACTGTTCACAAGTTGAGGCTGGGCAGCCAAATTAACAGGACACTAGTACCACAGCACATACTGCGAGAATGGCTGTTGGCTTTTATTATTGCACAGAACAAAGCACGCTAATACATACGCTGTAGTACTGCCTCTGGCACGTGATGAGCTTTCTGACAATAACCATAATTCCTTCCTTTAAGACTTTTCAAACATTTCTTGTACTTTTCAGTGACTACAATGCTCCGTTTGCTCAGTGGAGCACTGAAAGAGTTTGTAACTGGCTTGAGGACTTTGGTCTCGGTCAGTATGTCATTTTTGCACGGCAGTGGGTGACTTCAGGCCATACACTGTTAACTGCGACACCTCAGGACATGGAAAAGGTAATCATCTGTAACTGTTTCTCTCAAGCAACCAAACATGTTGATTCTGTACAACCAGACCCCTTCAAACAGTTGGCAGTTCTACCTTTCTGAAATAAACACCTAATGAGATTAAAAAAGCCAGAGGCAAGACAAACTATTTGTTAACGGTTATTGTTGCAGGAAATGGGAATAAAGCACCCGCTGCACAGGAAGAAATTAGTTTTGGCCATTAAATCAATAAATGCAAAACAAGATGAGAAGTCTGCACAACTCGATCATATCTGGGTGACACGTAAGTGTTTGAACTGTCATGGAATTGTTTGGAAAGGAATTTGCCCCACCACTATGGATGGGCTGCCTGACACATGTTTGTTTAAGCAGTTCGCAAACATCTTTTTAAGAGCACCAAGTTTCAACATAGTAGTATGAGGATTTTTGCGGTGTTCTTGACATCACAGGGATATTTGTGGACAAAGCTGTTTGGTGGGAATTGCTTTTAGGCTTCTGGTAAGAGGCTGTCCTTTTGAAAGGTGAACAGGTAGGATGAGCTACCTGAATGCCTCAGGAGCCAGCCCAGACAAGAAGGGGAGAAGGGCTTCATTCTCACTGACCTGGATTTGGTACACCATTGTTCTTGTATCTGCAGGATGGCTTGATGATATTGGTTTACCTCAGTACAAAGACCAGTTTCATGAATCCAGAGTTGATGGGAGAATGTTGCAGTACTTAACTGTGGTAAGCTAAAATCCTTTTTCCTCAGTTTAACCGAATTTAACTTCAGAATGAGCACAGAATTTTACAATTTTCCTTTGAATGTGAGCAGTTCAAGTATTTTTTTGCAAGACAGAAATAGCGCCAATAGTAACTTGTGTTGTCTCGCACATGATTACTATTCCTAAGGTACATAAGTCATAGGATATGTTATAGCTAACTTCTGCAAAGTCTTTCTTTCAATAGCATGTAGCACACCACAATTAAAGGTAAAATGACCTATTTTACATGCAGCTTCTGGAGTGTATTGTTCTCCACACCAGGTTAGCAACGATATTCAGGAAACTAAAGATAAGCAGCCAATCCAGTAATTTGTACAGCTCTGACCACGTTAGCACCAAACCATGCACTACACATAGCCACTGTGTTTTCTTCCAGTTTCCCTGCCCAGGTTTAGATAATTAAGTATTTGGTTTTGTTAACTGTGCTATGAAAAAAAAGCCTCATTTAGCTGTTATCAAAAGTACAGCTTTGTCTATGCTGCTTAAGGAGCCCTTGTTATAGGAGCGTGGTCCCTACTGTTCGATGGTTAGGTGTGTGTTGCTGGCTGCAGCGATCCTACCCACAACAGGATCTCAGCTAGATCAGAAACAGCCCAAGTATTTTAAAACTAGCCGCCGTGACCCTGGGTTTTACTTAATAGGCTACAAGCTCTCCTTCGTTTTTTAGCCAGGTCTTGCTATGGTGCAATGTTTCAAAAACAAACAAAAACACCCAACAAAAACCCCCACCCTAAAAAAACCCTCTTTAAAATATAAACTTTTCTTTTACCTAAACCGCAGCTACTGTGGTTTATATAAAACTACATAGCAAGCTTAAAATCCTTCTTCTTGGGGAAGGTACCTGTTTTGTTATGTATTTCGTGCCACTAAAAGGCGCTCTCCTTTACAGAATGACCTTCTCTTTCTGAAAGTCACCAGTCAGCTACATCATCTGAGTATTAAATGTGCCATACATGTGCTGCATGTCAACAGTTTTAACCCCCACTGTCTACGCAGGAGACCAGTTGAGGAGGTAAAAGAATGTTTAAATAAATTAATTTAAACAAGCACTAATTACCTGATTCCAGCAAAAGGGGATAAAAAGTTAGCAGTGTACATGATACTATAGAACCACTGCTACTAGGGAATTGCATCTAAAGCAGTAGTTAAGGTATGCTGCTTTCCAGCTCTCGAATGTAACATGTACTTACTGATAATAAAAATCTACTCAGTCCTTAAGTGCTTGAGCCACTTATTAGTTGAATCTCATGCACTTCAGAAATTATCTGCTTAGTTTAAAGAAGTTAACTCAACTTCTGAGAGAATCCTTTGGAATGTCTTCTTTGCCTGTCCTAATTTTTAACCCTCAAATACTGTAAGGTTTTTGCCTTACCTGGTCAGCATAGTTTATTCCTTAGTATTAAAGACTTACAATACTGTTCTCCAAATACTCCCTTTTTTACACCTAGCATCCGTAATCTCTACTGTTATGCTACTTGATGCAATATATGGGGTTTCATCTGTACTAGACTATGCCTGCCATCTTGTCAGAGGATGGCTGAAAGAGGCCTTGAACAGAAACAATACCTTAGAATACTGCTCTTTGAGGAAGAATGATGTTTTTATCTGAACTGAGGATACATATTGTGAACATGCAGTGACAATGCAGGCTATAGTGTCATCATCTTTTCTGGTTACTTTAACAGAATAACATTTCACCTTCTGAAGTAGTTCAGTGGTCCAATCACAGAGTGATGGAATGGCTCAGATCAGTCGATCTGGCAGAATACGCACCAAACCTTCGAGGAAGTGGAGTGCATGGTGGCCTGATTGTAAGAAGTTGTTTTAACATTTCACTACATATCTACTAAAAATTGACACACTGTAGTACGAAACATCTTTTATCTGGTGTTTGTCAAGCAGGAGGAAACAAACACACCTGCAATGACAGCATGATCAAGCCTTCTAAAGAGCCTCTATCTGATCCATGCATCGTAATTTTACAAAGGAAAACTAAAATAAAAAAAGGAACTGCTAAAACATTTTTTATGATCAAAGCTGAGCTGTACATAGATGTTTAATAGCAGTACATAAAAAAAATTAAAAACAAACTGTACTGTGGGAAAGTTACTTATTGATAAGGCATCGAGTGTTTCTTTGAGTGGTTTTAATAGAATTCTGAGCCACAATAAGTAACTGTCCTGAACTTGCAGCAATCAGGAATGACTTTTTTTTAAATTCAAACCATTCTGAACTATTTGCAGCTTAGTGAAGTCAGAGTTCTGAAATTCCATGATTCTAGTGCTGTAGAATTTTTGAAAAAACGAAACAGAAAAAATGGTGCTAAGATTTAAGTTTACACTCCGAGTAGAGCAGAAAATTCTGGAAACAAACTTGTTCAATCCAAATAGAAGATTTGATGATAAATATAAACATGTATTTGACTGATCATGCTCTGCATTTCTTAAGGCCTACTTTCATGTATTTCCTATTCGAACCCTAGTGAGTATCGTATCGTGAGTTATAAAAGGTCTAATGTAGATAGATAGCTTAGTAAGAATGAGAAATTCCTCTGATAAGCCCTGTAATGGTTTACTATTGCAAATATTTAACCATATAAAAAATAAATATTCTGCCATTTTTAATAGATTCTCGAACCTCGCTTCAATGGTGACACACTGGCAATGCTGCTGAATATTCCACCTCAAAAGACCCTACTGCGACGCCACCTAACAACCAATTTTAATGTATTAATTGGACCAGAGGCACAACAAGAAAAAAGAGAAATAACAGAGTCAACAGCATACACACCTCTGACCACCACCGCCAAAGTTCGGGTATGCACTGCTTTCAAAAACGAGATATTTCAGGTTTCCTCTCCTGGGTCTTATAAAGAAAATAAGGCACAAACAGGGGCAGCAGGAGGTCAGTTCTAGGAGGAGTGT
Organism: Buteo buteo; assembly: GCF_964188355.1. NCBI lineage: Eukaryota > Metazoa > Chordata > Aves > Accipitriformes > Accipitridae > Buteo > Buteo buteo. Next base: position 21,005,562 of record NC_134186.1, on the reverse strand, counting down.
TACATTTTCCTTAATTCTAGATACCAAAGCATTTAATTTGTATCTGTTTAAATCAACTTCTGAAATAAGCATGCAATCCCTTCTGTCTTTTCTTAGAAGAAACACTATCTAAATGTAATTAACATCAACTGTAGCTTCCAATTTGAAAACAATGAAATTTATTCAGTTTAGAATCTACGTACTTGAAGGACTAGGATATAGCAGTAAATGAAAATGGAGAGGAGTTTGAATGTTTAAAGAACAACCTTATTTTCCTTATTCAAAACTTGTTGTGTTGTCTTTTTATTTTAGCCAAAGAAACTTGGATTTTCACATTTTGGAAACTTAAGAAAAAAGAAATTTGATGAATCAACAGACTACATTTGTCCTATGGATACAAACCCAGCTGCTACAAATGGTACTCAGAAAAGCTACAGTGGATACAAAGGACTTAGTCCATTCACTGATAGGGAACTGGATCAGGTGGGACAGACAGACTGATGCCATTCTCATCTCATCCTCTCCATGCATTCCAAAGCTTGCAAATAACCAAATGTTAGCATATAACAAAGTATTTGCTACATCCGCATGAACTTACTGAGAAGGTATTGGCTATGGACACTGGAAAGAGTTCTATACTAAGAATGTCAGGTTAATTTTTTTAATCAACATCATAATAAAGTCATCCATCTTCAAGCCCTTTTTCAGGAATGTAACACCTTTACACTATGAAGATCAATGTATTTTGACAAATTAAGGCAGTGGTTGCAGTAATAACAAGACTTTTGTACTTCTAGCTTTCATAATCTCAGTAAGGCACACTACTTTTTTTCATTATCTTTATGGGTGGTTTTTAATGTAATAAATTTATTTGGACTAATTTGTACAAAGCTATCTTATATATTAAAGTACAACTGGATTGTATATTTTTAACAGACATGAATCAAAGAATCCAACTGAATTTTTCTTTCATTATGTACAGTGGGGAGTAGTTACGCTTAGACAGTATATGTGAAAACAATGCATCAGTAATGAACAAGATCATTAATAAAACCAATACTTAAATAATACACTTTTGATATGTAGTAGTGAACTTGTGAATGAAACTGATGTCTAGACATCACACAGACAAATGATGAAGACTAAAAGCCATCAAATTTTATTCAACTTTTTTGTTGTGTAAAGGGATGTAAACCCTGAAAAATGGAGCTTCTGGAGGCTTGTGTGAACTTTGGCAACACACAAGAGCCAGACAGAGGCAGCTGGGGTAAACTGTCCATATCTCCAGTGATCTTAAGTGACATAAAAACAGTTTAAGCCTGATAAAAGAATGGTCACAAAATTGAAAAGACTAACTGTGAAAACAATTTTTTCATTTGCATGGTTTACTGCATCTAACATCTCATCTGTGTTCATTATCTAACCATTGTCTTTTTCAATGTACACCTTGGTAAAATTAAGTACTGTTCCTAAGTAGGGACAATACTAAATCCTGACTGTAATTCAGTATGGGTGTCCCACTGGCACAGTTAAGTGTCGCAAGTGAATGCATTAACTGTGAGCCTAGAGCTCACACTATGCAGTTGGTCAAGCATTACAAAAATACTGGTTTTTTTTCTCTAGGAGCATGCTCTTTCAATTAAGCATGACTTCTGAGCATGCAGTGAAATCACAGTGCCCTAGAACTGATAACCTTTTTATATAAGAATAGGTAGGACTGTATTCATGAAGGACTCTTACTTTTTGCCTGTGAAAGAAGTATGGTAAGTGTTACACCATCTAGAAAATTTTACTCTTCATTGATAATATCAGTTAAGCTTTTTCTTTTCTTGTGTGAATTACAGCTCAAGTTTCATGTAATCAATCTTTCTTAATCAGGATTCACTCCTCTTATCTTTCAATGTGTCTTCATATACCTTATAGCATGGAGGCATTTTTGTTAATGTGCAGAAATCAGAGCTTTTAAACTTATCACAACTTCATTTGTCCAGGCACCGATACCTCCCAAAGATGCATGTAGAATGAATAAAATTGCACATACTGTCTGATTTGAACTAGTTCCTGAATACTTTTACAGATGGAACATTCAGAAGGAACAGTAATGCAAATAGGGGCTCTTTCTCAAGGCATAAGCCATCTTACGGTATGTACTGATTTCACTCTTGTTTTAAAAGTCACAACTGTATTCTGCTAGAATTCAGTGAAAATTGGTCATTGCTGGCGGTAGTTAAGAGTAAGTGGGTCACCATTCTTGTTAAATACCTCTTTATAGCCTGGTTGCACATTCACAGTCCAAAAAAACCCTGCCTTTAAATTGCACTAGAAATTAAGTTTCATTTAGACCTATTTTAAGTTTTCATGAACTCGGCTATCTCTCTGACCCAATGACAGTTGTTCATCCCCTTAAATGAAAACAATTCTTCAAAGATTTTGTAAGTAACCATCAAATGCCTCAATCACAGAAAAGTCTAGCAGAGGCACAGACTTGAAAATTTACATGAGCTAAAACACCATGGAAAACAAAACAAAACAAAAGCCCCCACAAAAAAAGTTTACTATTAATTCCTGACTCCATAGCAGCTAATTTTAAAAAAAAAAGTCAACTGGAAGGTATAATGAAGAATTACATAACATAGTTGAGTCATATGCCACACACAAAATCTCTGTAGAGAATTTCCTCAAGTAAATAATAGTTTATTTAAAGCTGCATTCAAGAAATTTCTTTTAATTTTCTGTGGCTCTAACCCCCTCTGTTGTGAATCTGGTCTTATTACAGTTGGATTTCTTTAACTATAGGCCCCTAACTGAACATGCTTACTTGTTCACATCTTGTTTTTTCAGACAATGTTAAGCCAAGATGAAATGCTGAATGACAGCAGATTTTTAACACCTACCTTTGAAGACTGGAGATGATGTTTCAACATAACCAAGAACACTAATAATACCTCATGCCTGTCCAGAGGGGTGGCCAGGAGAAGCTTGATGCTGTGGTGCAGAAAAGCTTTACCTCTTTTCTGCCAATGAGACTTACCACATAGCATTTAATATTGTCAATGTAGCAACACATTACACGTAACGCTCCTCTGCCCTATTTTCCACATTATGTAACGTGAAATAGGTGTTGAGAGAGAAATGGTACTCATATCCAGAGTCTGGAAAGCCAAGACTAGCGCAACGTTTTACCCTTTTATTCAGTCATCTTTTACATGGTATGTTTACATACTGTTATATAAAAGATCTTTTGTAATTTTTTATTTTTATAATTAACTTGTAATGCAGGAATCATTAATACTCTTATTGTACCATGTGGACTAAGCAGAGCCACCTAGAAACTCAGATGGATGCTGGTGAGTGCAGCAGTAATGGCTCACTAACTACTACTGCAGCCTTGCCAGAGACTGTTTCCCATAAAACGATTTTAATCTCTCACCCCTTTCATTAGCATGTCCTGCCCTCTTTTTATCCAAGTAAGTAAGTGCAGCGTAGAATGGGAAGAATGGAACATAATACTATCCATCAAGCCCCTGCTTTTATCAGGAGGATGACAAGATGTCACGTTCACAGATCCTTACCCAACTCAAAAAGTTGCTGAACTACTACAAGAGGAAATGTAACTTTGAGACTACCAGGAAGACTGATGGACTCAAAAACTGGTGCTTCATTTGAAGTGATTTTTTCTTATCATGTGATATTTACATGTGCACTAAGATGTTCGCTATCAAGGAGAAATCACAATGTTTAACTAATGTAAAATGTAACTTTAAGAATGGTGTTTGCTGTGCTCGTAGGGTAAGGGCAACAGAATTTCCAGCATGATCCATTGTTTGGTTTCTAATGACAATTCTTTAACTAGAACTATTGAACGGGCTCTTCCTGTACATTGACATTTTGTCGAAAATGGCTAGTACTGGCACACATGTGCAAGCATCAGCATGCTCATAAGCCTTCTGAATAATGAAAATGGTTCAGACAAAGTTTTCTGAGCCCCATACCTGGTTGGTCTGAAACATAGTACTGGCTCTCAGGAAGACAGGGATGGTAACAAGCCTATTTTCTTTCCATAGTTACACCTAATTAAACATATGGCTGCCAACAGCTGTGGGAACTGGAGCTTACAGTAGAAACACTTTTGTAACATTTGCATGAGAACTGGTGATGTTGTAAACAATATTGCTGTTCAATTTCAGTTCTCTTTTCATTCCAGCTACAGACAGATTTTCATAGAATACTTTAATTCTTGTCTCCTGTTGCTAAATACTGCTCTGTGATGTATAAAATGTGACAAAGGAGCATCAGGCAAGTATCATAATAAATAGATCTGTTGCTATTCTACTGAGCTAGGCAGGCCTGCAGCACTGTAACAGAGGTAAATATGGCCTCTCACTACCTACTTGAGGGGCTGTTCAAGGGTGAATTTGTCTCCTTTACAGCAGCAATTACTTGTGGCATCTGTTGACACGTGCGTCTCATGAATTAATAAGGTATTAACAAGATGATAGATACTTTAGTAAATAGGGAAACATCAGAAAAGAAAAATGCTCAATTGTAAAGAAAAGACTTAGTATGTATATGGATGGTTTGCATTACTCTCTCCTTGCTGGCTGCAGGGTGTTGGTTTACATATATTAATATAGCCTGAGGGCAGGTCACTCCCAGCCACAACACTCCCAAATAAAGGGGAAATCTTTGGTACTGTCCCGAGTATGCAGCAAGGGCTCTTCAAGAGCTATCAGTGGCACTTTTTAAAGGTGACCTATTCTAGTCCTGACTCTATGAGCCTCTCATGACAGACCCTGCACTGTATGGTCAGATCTTGGAAGCTAAACACATGATTTTATTGTCCAAAACTGTAAAGCCGAGACAATTTTTTTTTTTCAATCACTGAACAATGAAATGATAATGGAAAATCCAAAGGAATGAGAAATCAGTCTACACATCAGCAAACTAAAAATGATTAATAAAAGGTGATAAATGTACTAGTCAAGTACATCTCCAATCTGGCAATGCAATCAACACTAGTGACCAGATTATGTGCTATGGGCATCTGAAATACTTTGTCAGGTTAATTAGCCAGCAGACTGATTACAGTACCACAAATAGAATAAGCTGCTCCAACAGGAGCAGCTTTAATATCACTGTGATATTCCAAGCAGATTTTCAGATTTCTTTTGATGATGTATTTGTAACTCAGTGTGTTGTTGTGCTAACTTGGCTGTGAATAGTCAATCTACAAAATTATTGATTTTTTTAATATATATAGAGAGAGAGTAAGAAATCCTAATTAGCATAACACTGGCATAAATGCTTATTTTTTGACTGTTATGAATAAATTCTGAATGTTCCTCCATCTCTTGCTGACTGTGGAATGATTCTAACGTAATTACACATGGTTGATCTCTCATCAGGGGACAGAATCACAGTCTGAATCCCTGTGTCTGTCTTTGTAGCATTATTACTACAAATGTAACTGATTAAGTACAAAACCCCTATGTCAAATTTTAACTAGTAGATTCCTTTTGTTTTGCTTTAGATGAATGAAAATATTTAGTAAACATATTCATTAGCATCTGAACAAACAAGTCTTCTGGCTCATGGATTTGTCAGACCCTAAAACAAATGTAGTATAAACTAATTCCTTACACAGTACTCCAGGCACTGAAGGGTAAGAATTAAATACTATGTGGTAAAACCACTAAGATGAGGCATTAGCCAAGTATAAGACCGACTCAGCATAGCTTACAATAGGAAGTAAGAAGCTGTGTTTTCTCATAAGCAAAGGAAATTTCTGAAACTGCCAAAAGAGCAAGCACTACACTTAAGAGAATGACATTCAAATGATGTAACACCACAGGATAGTTAAGTCTGTATATGCAGCCCAGAACTTCCATATATAGTTGGCAGTGATTGTTTAGCTAAGGCTGTTAGAAGACAGCATGAAGTGATGTAATCCTCCTGAATAAATTTCATACTAATGAGAATTTCTATTACAATAATAAGGAATTTGCATGTTACCCAAGTTCTGTTCACTTTTTCAATAGCATACTGTGACTTCTTTCTTAGTCCCTAGTAAAGGGCTGTAAAACAGCATTTAAAAAAAAAAAAAAAAAAGACTATTCTTTGTACTCTCCTTCCCCAGGATTCACTAAATGAATTACCTGTAAAGCACAGTCAAATAATCCTAGTCCAGTTTTATAGCCATGTCTCACATTCCACACCCATGTTAACAAACAAGTGGTTTTATCTCTGTCTTATCTCTCTCTCTGATTACACTTTTTTTTCTCAGAATTAACATTTCATACTAACTTAAGAGGTTAGACTAAGTTACTTCCACACAATTCAAGATAATCTCTCAACTTCTTAGTTGAACATGCAAAGGTAATTATGAAGTTATGAACCACAGAAATTACATTAAGTGGTTAAAAAACACACACACCAAAAAAACAAAACAAAGAAATACTGCGCAGTTAGTTACATACCAGTTGTTCCTGTAGGAAAATACACAGTCCTTATGAAAAGGTATGAGATGACATCTGCGTTAATAGGAAAATGTACTGCTCTTGGGATAGCCAAGTTTGTCCAGGTTGGGCTGACATGCTAATTGAATCATAGGTGGTGGTCCACACATGAGAATGAGTGTCTCGCTGCCAGGGGAAGGGAGGTGGGTTTTAATCATGTCTGCAGTGACAAAGCCAGAACTGTACTTCCAATCTGAAACAAAGAAATTATTAAACTATTAATTTGAATCTCTGTACAGTTGGAAGACTTTTTAAACTGCATATGTTGTACTCACAAAGAAGCTGAAGAATGAGCAAAGCTATGCCACCATCACTGCAAGCCAAGAGAGGGTTAAATCTCTCACTGAGCTCAAGCCTAGTGGTCCCCTTGGACAGGGACAACAAGCATGTGGGTAAGAAGGATCTGGTTGATAAGACGTGAAAGACTGTGAATAAATGATAGACTTAAAAGAAATTAGACAGCAGATAGGAATAAACAGGATGATATCAGCTCTTCCAGTGAAGAGAGGTCACCCAGGGGCAGTTGTGCAGGGAGAGGTATTGAGACATGTGCCATCCAACACATTGAAAAAAACCATGGAAAAGAGATCGAGTGGTAAGGTAACAAAGTTTGATGATGACAAAAGTTCTACTGTGTAGTTAAGTGATAAGAGAAAAAAAAAATTAAAAAAGAGGAAAGAAATGCTAAATGATTTCAAGCAGTATTATTGAATGCATCTGTCATTTAGTGAGCCAAATAAATAGGAAAAATAATCCTGCCTTCACACAAAAATATGTGCTTTAAGCTCATTTATCAGGAGCGAGATGTTGGGGTTATAAAAACAGCAGCAGTCAAAACGCATATGAAATCTTAAGAAGTATCAGGAAAGGAAAAGGGAACACAACGTCAAAGTAAAAATACAGTTTGCCTGCATCTTGACTACTGCCGTTCAGTTCTGATCTGCTCAGCTCAAAAAGGGAGAGGGCAGAGCTAGAAAAGGTTGAGAGAACAATGGTGAGCAGTGTCAGGGAGACCAGCAATCTTCAGTATAGAAGAGCTGGGGCAGAAGGGGTGATTGATTGATAGATGTCTGTAAAATTAGTAACATGAAGACAGTTGGTAGACGCCTATTCACACTCTCCTCCGACACAAGAATTAAGAGGCAAATGCAAACCAGAGGAAGTAATTCTTCACACAAAAGTGCTAATGCTATGGAACCATTAACAGACTGCCAAAAGCTCACACACGCTCCAAAGGAGACACACTTAAGTTCTTACAGAAGTAGTCCACTGAGGGTTACTGTATCTGTAGAGACACATTTGGCTCAGGATTGAGAAATATTAAAGACTGGAAGAGTATCAAGGCCTGCTGATTACTCTTCTCTGGCCACCTACTCATGGCTATTGCTGACATGTACAGAACTTTGATCTGACTCAGTTTGGCTCTTATGTCTGTTAAATAAAAGCTCAGATCACTTACAACATTAGCAAACATGAATACCCAAGTTTCAAAGGAGATTCCAGTAGAGTTCAACCTCTCCCTCCATTTCTAATTCAGTGCAACGCCAGCCTACAGTTAATGCCTTAATCTATACACATGGCAGCTCTGTTTTACCAGAATCTAAGCTAGAGCTGCTGCAAAACAAAGATGTGCATGTACTATTTACAGGTATTAAGAAATTTAATGCCAACAAAATGCTAACATAACTGCATTCAGGAAATAGCCCAGAACAGCTGTAATTTTGCTGTAAAGTCCCAAAAACTGGCACATCCTGAAATACATCAAAAGCAACATGTCTGGCCCAACAGGAATTAATTACTAGTTCACACTTTCTAAGGCCCACCTGGTTTGGATCACTTTTCAAAACAGGTGTTGTGGTAAGGCTTGTTTCTGAGGGGCTGGGGGGGGGGGGGGTGTGTCTGTTGTTTAAAAGTGTTAAGACAAGATGACCTGATATTACAGTAATGGCCCCTTGAACAAGAGCAAAACTCGTGACTGTTCTACAGCGACAAGCAAAGGCATTTCCAGCGTGTACCAGCAGCCTACCTTGTGGAGGTCTGTCCAGTGTATACCAAAGCGTGAACTGATCAGGATGCCTCTTAGCAATGTCTTCTAGCTCAGCTCTCAGTAATATATCTTTTTCTGTCTGCAAAATGAGACCCCTGTTTAGATCCAAACCATCTCAAGACGGTCTCTAGTGTAAGCTTATCTGGCACTCAACAAGACAAATGCAATGGTAACTCATTCAAACCAAGAAAAATTTTTTTTTCCCCTTACATGATAGCTATTATCGTGATAGGCTTCTGTAAATTCAGACTGAGAACAACAAAATATGAGACTTAATAGTCACCTAAATGCTGACTTAAAGATGGCAATTTGAACAACTTTTTAATCCAGGCTAAAAACACAATGAGCTGGATTTGTCTCTGACCCTGGCAAATATGGCCCTGTACCAGCATGGTGAAGGTAACTGTAGAAACAGATTAAAGGAACAAAATACTGTTTCCTTGAAATCAGTGAAGGAGCAAAATGAGTAGAGGGATCAGGATCTGTTCACACTATTTATTCCCTAATGTAGGAATTAGGGAGTACAAGCGAATCCATGAGGAGCCATCTTCAAAACAGATAAAAGAAGATCATGGGAACTATGACAGCACCACACAAGTATTTATAAAATTATGGATAGCTAAAATTATAACGTTATGGATAATTTTTTTATTCCGTTTCTCCTTCTTAAATCATTTTAACCCAAGACAATATATTAAGAGCTTACATAATAACCATTTCTTGCTCCTCCCTATACAGCTCATTTTTAAATGTGCTCTCTCAGATAATATTTTCCCATAAATGGTTGGGTGAAAATACAAACCCAAAGAAACCAGAAGAGTATGAAACATGCAGAGCAGTGTTTTCTCTAGGGGTCAATGTCCCATCAGTTTAAAAAGCTCAGAGGCCAGCAAAAAAATTAGGCCATTAAAGAAGGACAAACAGACGAGTTAGCATACTCACCTGATTAGCAAAAAGAAGGTAACATTTTGTGGAGTCCTTAGGATCATTTGTGATACGACGAATCAGCTGCAACATAGGAGTTATTCCTGTTAAAAAAAAAAAAGTGGTTAAAAAATGGGCATTTCTTCCCACGGCTGCAGTTTCAATATTAATGCTGCCTTCCTTCAGTCTTCAGTGGGAGCTTAGTTTGCACAGGGCTACATACCTCTAAATTCTTAATCCATGCCAAATGCAGAGGTTGGGGGTTTCTATTATTACAAATCATTTCAGAACAAAAAAAAACCACAATACATGTATCTGGCACTTTCCCCTTCAGCACTCTCTATCACATACAGTAATTTTACCCTCAACACATTCTCCTAAAATATTTTTTGTCATTGGGACTGAAGCTCAGAGAGATGAAGTGACTTCTCTGAGGTCACATGGTAAATCAAGACTAAAACTCTGAAGTAGCTAGCTCCCAGGACTGAGCTCAAGCCACTGGAAAGCCTCAGTGGTGCCAAACACTCATGAAAAGAAATACAGGTTTAAGTGCTCTGCTACTAAAGTACAGTGTTTGATACTCCCCACATGCATCCATAAAGACATCTTCATTCTCTAGATATTCCATATGATGAGAATAGGTTTACCTGTTCCTCCAGCTATCATCCCAAGATGCTTTGCAAACTTCTTCTCTGCTTCGGACTTCTTATGGGGCTTGATAAGAAAGGTACCTAGAAGAAATAGTCAAAACCTGTGGGTATGTTAACCCCCAAACAAACATGGATACAAATTCCATGGGAATAAATTACTATAGCCTACCAATTAATTAGGACAGATCTTCTGGAAATGCTAAATGGACTCAGCACAGCATTGAGCGCAAAGAGTAGAAACCTCTTTGTCTTGGTAAACTCTAATCCTAGCTTTGAACAACTGATTTACTCCTTCCCTGCTACCCAACATCATTTATTATAAACTCAAGAATTCCCACATCACTGCCTAGAACACAGCTCGGCAGCTGTGAATGTTAGTGGCAGCTAAAGCTAATCACAGTCCCTACTACAGAAAAACAGGTTTCTTAGGCCATCTTCTTCATCCTCACTTGCACCATGGATCTAGCCATTTGTGTGCATCCACATTCAATGGAGTTGTAATTAAACCAGCATCAAGCAAGAACCCTGGCAAAGATTAGAAATCAGGAATGTTGGAGCCTTGCATACTTTTTTCAAGTACTTTATTATTGTAACTCATTTCCAGTTAATGGAATCCCCATGACACTTGCAGTCAGCTAGGTGACAGCCTTCTAGTCTCCTGTGGTGAGAAGACCTTGCCAATTTCTGCTCTACACCTGGGTACACCATTGCTTCCAAATTGTCACAAAACCAGACAGTTCATAATTGAATTAATCTCCAAGGACCAAGCCAAATGAAAAACTCATGAAAAGTATTCTATATGACAAGCACTTGACATACTCCAATCTTAAGAGATCTGTAACTAGTAACAAGCTTTCTTAGCTACTACTTTTTATAGCAGCCAAACATTTGTAAATCATGCATTGTTTGTTTCCTCTGAGATACAAGATTCATCAGTATATTACTCATCATAAAAGGTCATGATCCAGAGAAGCACTGATCACTTATCCCCCTGAAGTAACAGTCCCTCTCAGTCAAGATCAGTGCAAAATCTTTCACTTGCATCTTGAAAGATGATTACTTCTGTGAACTTATTTCCTCCTTGTCAACTCAGACCTGATTTAATCACAAAATGGAGCTGGCTCTCAGTCAGTGGGTTATTCAGTAACAACACTGAGATTCTCAGAGTGCATTTCAGGCCACAACCTCCCTTGTTTAAGAAGTATCTGGAACATTTCCCTCCATATGTATAGCTGAGGTACTATTTCCAGTACAGCCTTCTCAGTAATACAATGCAATAGTGATTTTTTCTGATTTAATTATACGGTCCCAGGAGTGAGACAATAGCCAGCTATTCCTCACAGGAAGTAAACACAAAGTACTCTTTCTCATCATAGCAGCTCTGACAGGCTCTTGGTCATGACTAGGAAAGGTGGATTTTTCTCTTTCCCACTTTTTTAAAAAAGATACTCTTACAAAGTTGTCAAGATTTATAAAACACCTCTGAAAATAACCAATACAAGTTCCTCCCTTTTGCTCTCCCACCTTCATGTCACAGTACCTGACCCCTTATAGACAAGGAGCCCATTTGGCCCTCTGAAATCAATAATATCTCCAATCTTCATGTCATCTAGGTACTGGGACATCTTCCCACCTTCTGGAAACTTGGGATTCACATTTTTGTGGTAGACCTGTAAAAACAGTAATTTGTATGATACCAACCACTAGCTTTCCTACAGACAATATCACTAACTGTAGAACACAATATTGCAGGTCTGAAATTTAGCATCTGAGAAAGAAATTGCAACAGTTCTTTGCTCTCAGTTATCTGTTGCACCTTGCAACAGGAAGCAGCCAAAGTAAGTAAAGTGCTCTGTCATGCATGTTCCTATGCTCTCTGCAAACAGCCAGGCTAATAGGAATAAGTGGCAGGCAGATTACATACTGGTGCCCTCATTTCACTATCGCTCCAGCAAGAACCTTATGTCACCCCATTTTTGTAGTCGCTCCTGAAAATAGCATTGCTGCATCTTTTCTTTTTAAGGCTCTCCCAGAGACTCCAGCCACATGATAGCTTCTTCACCTTTCAAAGCACATAATAAGCATTAAGTAGTTAATAACCATTCACCATACTTGCAACATGAAGAACAGAGCACATGAAAAAAGCTGAGATTTTTGCCTAAGGACAAACTCTACTGTAGAAAAGGATTAGAAAATCCAGAAGTCCTGGGATCAAATCATCCTAGATTCCCTAGCTTAAAGGATTTCCCTTGTTTCTTTATCCCATTTTCTTAATCAATAAACACATCAGCAACAACTTCTGATGCTTACAGACGTGTAATTGCAACCTCTGTAGCGTCACCAAAAATAGCAGTTATTATTGACTTGTTTTCTACTTACAGCTCTGAGCAGTATTAGTAGCAGCACAAGCATCTTGAGGCAGAGCGATCGCTATTTGTGTGTTGCCAAATAAAAGATACTAGGGAAGGTCCTGCAGTACTGCCAAGGAAGTGATTCCCTTCTCCATCTACTCTACCTCTGCTATCTCTCAGTGACATGCAACAGATACACAGGACACAACTTACTATTCAAGGATAATGCGAAATGAGTTGTTTGCCATGCAGTCATCCTATTTGAAAGAAGATCAATCAAAATAAATTCTATATTTCACTAAAATGAAGTACTTTCCTTCCTTCCAGTTAGCAATTTATCTATATTAAAGGAAACCAAAATTTACCTTAATAATTAAATCAACATAACCTTTTGTCTCGTCACTGGAAACTGGGGTATAGGCTCGAATCACCAGATTACCATCAATTTTTGCAGAAAGATAAACATGTTGGCCTAAGGAGAAAGAATTACAATCTGATTATTTATTTTTTCATCCCTGAAGGACAAGACAAGAGAGAAAAGCAGGTATTGTAACCCATTAAACACAAGCAATGATAAAGAAAAATCTTTACCTTGTAAATACTGTATAAAACATCTAGTCTCTTTTCTTTTTTCAGCAAGAGTTTCTGGAGCACAGGGTAACTGAAGAGAGCTGGTACGTTACAGAACCAAGGATAAGATACAAGTAAAGTAGGAAATTTATAGTATAATAGTGATACAGAAAGTTTGTTGCTCATTCTCAAGTGCTCTCTGTATTTTGGGTTCTGCTGTTCTCATATTCATTACTGAAGTGGAAGTAAGGACACACCAGTTCACACAGGCAAAGTAAGTAAGTATTATGGTTTAATAGCAGCAATCTCTCAGAGCAAACTTCCCAGAGATTCTGCACCAAGACATCAAGAACAAAGCCTCGGGCCATATTCCTTCTCCGTAACTCCTGCCTCTGTAACGCTGCGGCTTCCACAGCATTGGACACTGGTGTCCACAGAGACCTCTTTGCCCAACCTAATGCTCCAAGAGGCAGACTCTAAAAGGCACCTGTTTCTCCTGATTAAAAGAACTGAAAACTCCTTGCCAAGAGTAGTCTCCTCAGCCAGACAGTACTAACCTAGAGAGTTGTATGGAAAAACCAAAAGCAGGAACAGTGCTGGCAGAAAACACTTTTTTTTTTTAAGCAGAGTGATCCTGGTAAAAAGCAGAAGGCAGGAATCTCCCAGGAAGTAATCTGGCCCATACAGTTTCACAATCCGATTCCTAAATTCTTAAGAATAAAGTCTGGATAAACACAAGTATTGCAGGGCACATCTCAATTAATTTCTCATTTGTCTAGTTAATATGGACAGTTCAATTATACTTTCCCATACAAGCCAGAAGAGAATTTGGAGAAAGACTGCTGCCCTTGACAGGCACATGCAAGAAGGACATGGTCACAGCGTGGAATGGGAAAGACCCTGACACTTGCCATACAGCAAGCGAAACAGTGAAACACAGTACAGAACAAACAGTGCTACATCTGCCACATCTGCAGATCAGAAGACCGTGCCTGAAACAAACATCAAACATCAAACCCTAGTCTGAAATGAACATCATGCTACAGAAAGCAAGAGAAAGTTGTATGTGTATGTATGTAAATCAAAGGTAAGTGCATGCACAGAATAGTTACAAGCTTCCCAGCAGAAGAGTTGTTCTCTCTCATTTACAAGTGCAACTGTATTTGTCAAAAGCATGAGAGCAGTTGACAATAAACTGAGGGCACCAGATGGAAGTAGAATGCAAATAAGAAATATGAAAAAGCTTTGACAGATACCATTGTTGCTTATATCCCGACTGGTGATGAATTCCATCAGACTCAGTTCATGTGCTTGTTCTAATCTACACCACACAATTTAACACAAGCAGAACAAAGCACACACAAAAGATGAGAAATACAACCCTTTGGGAAATCTGATGTTTCTCTTCGACACAGCAGCATTCAGATGCAGCTTTTTACTCCTTCTTTTGCTAAGTCTTAAATTCCCAAACAGTCAGAAGTCCAACAACTATGAGTACAGTTATAAATCCTAAAACCAGAAATATATGTAATGAAGTGTTTTCAGTACTTACCTACAGGTAATCCTAATATATGATCCGGTGAAGGTAGCCCAAATCGGAATTTCTTAGTATCATGACTGATTTCCTAAAAAAAACAAGCAAACAAAATCAGAATGAGGTCAACATCACCACTGCTTTGAATTTCAAACTCTACTCAACACGATGTGCTTTAGTAAGCCTGTTTTTTGTTAGCATGCAAGCCAAATGCTAGGAAGGGACACAGAAATGCCTTGGGAAAATAAAGTTTAAATAGATCAGAAGTTTTGGAAGCAGTCTTTTCCTCTTTAATTCCACAAGGAGTGACTTTTGCCTGTCTGTGCAATCCCTACAGCACCTTTACATAACGAAAGCCTGAAAACCCTCTATTGCCCAAGGGCAGTGAGCACATTTCATAATTAGTGGCCAAAGATCAGGCAAGACAGGACGTGCAGAAGCACAGGCTGCCAGGATCACTGCTCACTGAGGCACACCGGACAGCAATCAAGAGAGAAACACGGCTCTAAACTAGGACTTACACATACAAAGAAACGAGCCTCCCCTCCTCTTGAGACAACTGTAACACCGTAGTGTAGGCATAGCTGCTTTTAAGACTCCTGCTCGACCCCAGGGAAACACTGCAGCCTGGCTGCGGGACTCACAGCCGCCCCTTGAGGGCTCCGCGCACTTCTGGGGCCCCGAAGCCTGGGGCAGCCCATCACCAGCCGCCCCTCAGACTCCTCCCGCCAACGGCCCAGCCGCCCCTCAGACACCCCCAACCAACGGCCCAGCCGCCCCTCAGACACCCCCAACCAACGGCCCAGCCGCCCCTCAGACTCCTCCCGCCAACGGCCCAGCCGCCCCTCAGACTCCCCCCGCCCCAACCGCCCCTCAGACTCCTCCCGCCAACGGCCCAACCGCCCCTCAGACTCCCCCCGCCCCGGCCGACGGGCAGCCAAGGGCCCGGCAGGCCCGGCCGCAGAGCCGGGACGAGAGAAGGGGTTGAGGCGCGCCAGGCCGCCGGGTCACCTCCTTGTCCAGCAGCCGCAGCGAGTATTTAGCGAGGGGGTCCCGCAAAGTGACGGGGCCGCTCGCCCTCCGCCCCGTCCCTCTGAGCAGCAGCAGCAGCACGGCAGATACAGCTACCACGACCACGGCCACCGCCACGGGGGCAACCTGCGAGGAGAAGGGCAGGCGGTCAGGGGGAACAAGCCCGCCGCCCCCCCCCGCCCCGGTCCGCCTCCCTCCCGGCCCCCTCACCGCAAGCGCCTCCATGGCGGCAGCCGCCCTGCGAAGAGGCACGGCCCGACCGGCGGCCTCGACAGCCCGCCCCGTCCCGCCGCGGGGCTCCGCCTGCCGGTGCCCAGCCTGCGTGGGGCGGGCCCGGGCCCTTCGGAACCCCGGCCCCCTCTCGGACGGCACCGGCTGTCGTCCTTCTCCCTGCCTCGATTCTCGCTGCCTTCATGCTGAGCGACGGAAAACGGCGATGCCGGAGTTCTGGTCCAGTCCCGGTTTGCTGCAGTCTGTCCTGTAAAGCGGCAAGCGTTAAGTTCAAGTCCTCTAGGCAGAAAACAGCCGGCGACCTTAAAATCTAACAATACAAGGTTCACAGGTAAAGGCGGCATCGTTCGGTTTCGTAGACAAGCATCCTCCCTCACGTCTGCAGTAGGTCCAGTCCTAACGAAAGGCCGTTAAGGCTGCACCGACACCACAGGTAACGACTGCACCCAGCACGGGGCACTGCTGGTTGCCTGCCTTTGCGTTTGGGACTTTCTCTGCAGACAGCATGTACAGCCCACAGTCTGTGTTGCAAACTGCTCGGCAAATGACCACTTAACTCAAAGTCACACCACAAGTGTGACTGGGGGAACAGAAGTTATTTCCTAACTTCTTCCCTGTCCCCTGGGCCAAAATTTTACGTTGTGACAAGCAGCACTAACAAAGTATTTAGTATCTATGGTCTTCAAATTGCTTTAAGGAAAAAAAAAAAAAAACGAAGAAAAAGAAACCACAAAACCAAAACAACAAAAAAACCCAACCCCAAAAACAACCACAAAAGAAACTTAAGTATCATTATTTCCTCTATAGAGCATAGGACAGAAGCACACAGTTGGGACAAACACGAAAGTCAATTAAAAGAAAATACAAAAGTCTTTGAAGTCCAAGCTCATGTCACAAGGTTCAAAATAGTTGACCTAAAACAAAAGCATGCCCATATCACACAGACATGTCTTTGTCAGGAGGAAGAAAAACTGATCAAACCTATGGGGAAGGAAGGAACCCAGGAATAATGCCACAGTATGCCAAGCTGTAGATGGCAATACAAGGATAAGGTAACAAATGTGATTTATCAGTTTTTGGAATGCTTGTATTTTATGTGACTTGTAAGAAGACTGAAAGAAAAAGACGTTCAGTCTCTTGTGCTACTGAAGTACTGACTATGGAAGACCAGAGAATTAATACCTCACCACATTTTTTTAAATTTTTTTGTTAATACTAGCTTTCCTCACCTGAGTTCAAAAGCAGGGGAACCACTACCAGCATGCTACATATTACTGCTCTGTTCCTGAAATAAACTAACTCCTTGTATCAGTGTCACACATAGCCACTGTCCTCAGAGTATTGTAACTGAGCCCAGGACTTCCGGGCTGAATGACCCATTCTCCATGATAAAAGAAGATATTCTCCCACTGAGGTACTATGACTTCTTTTTTTTTTTTTTCGGACAATATGGTAATGGTATGGCTTGAAACTTTTATGTATTTTGCTTTCATCAATGATTTACCATATATCCATGTAGCAAAAGGCTCGAAACTCAAGCAGAATAAAGCAGACCAAAAATGATAAGGACAAGAAACATTCAGATTTCTCAGTCAGAATTTATCCTGAAGGATAAACAGGAACAAGTGAAGGATAAATAGGAATTTATTCTTTCTTCTTTTTTAATTTTCAAGACAGAGCTTTCTGGTTACTTTACTGTGACTAATAATTGCATAGCTATGCAATTACCAGTGATTCTCTGAATTGCACTATTGATAGGAAGTATTATTTTTCCCTCAAGAACAGGACTTTTCCTTACCTTCAGTAAGAGAAAGGCAAGTAAGGGGTTTTATAGAGCTTGAGACACTTTTAGCAGTATTTCTTGTTTTCTGTACTAACTATTCCTAATGCTCCTTCAATTTTTGCTGATTATTTTCTTTTGTGCCAGAGGCAGGGTTTTGGTCTACATAAAACTGCTGGGGTTTTGTTGTGATGTTTTTTTTCTTCAAAGTACCAAGCCTAATTCTTTCCTTTTGTTAACTTCTCTTACATAGACATAACATCCACAGTTCCTCTGGTGTTACTGTTAAATTCACTCTTTTGAAAGCATGCAAAGAACCAAGTCTAGTCACTTCAGATGAAGAAATAAGTCTTTCTGTGCATCCAATACATGACAGTAAATGGATTCCTAAATGAGAAAAAAACTGCCCTTGTGCCACTTGTCCTCAAAAACTACAATGGAAAAAAGGCTAGGGGAAAAGAGAAGAAAACTGGGAAGATCCCATGAGAACATAGTTCTATACTACCACCTAAATACTGTGATTGTCAGATCCTTTTGGGCAGAGTAACTGTGGAAGAAAAGAGAGTCAGGAAACGTATGGCATGCATACCTCCAGGCAGAGTACATCTAAGGAAGGATATGATGCTGCTGTGCTATTGCTCCTCTGGCTTCATCAGGGAGGTCACAGGAGCAGAAGCAACCCAGAACAGTACGATACAGTAAACCACTATGCTGCCCTAGGCTGGAAAAGGAGGAGATGGCAAAGTAAAAGAATTAGGAACCAAGAACTCACAGAGGTAATGCCACAGATTTAGAAATCAACGATGTTTTTAACATCTTTTGTTATCTATATAGCCAGAACCCAGATTTCAAACAACTGTTTCCTTTTCTGTACTATTGCCAGACATGCATTAACAGTGGACATACACTTTCTATTTTCTGATTAAGATCTTCCCTTTCCAACAAAAGTTACAAAAATGCTCTAATAACCACTCCTGCAAAGGCTATCTAGGTGCATCATTGGCAACGTAGATGGACTCCCAGCATGCATGCCCACGCACACACATAGAGCAGGACTACCATTTCAGAGCTAAGCAGGACGACTTACGGTCACAGATGCTCATGTTAACCAAAGGTCAGAACAAGATATTTTTGGACATAGACTTTTATTCTAAGTATTTAGCACAGTGCCAATGAACAATGCAATGAGCCTTCATTTGCTTCTATATAATGTTACAAAGAAGATATTTTTACTTACATGCCAACAGAAGAAGGTTTATATCCAGATTTTAAGCACACAGGGAACCTGAGTCTACCTCAGTACTCAGGTAGGCTACTAGTATCCTACCTTTTGACTGTAGGGTTCAGGAAAGCCTCATATAACTGTCAAGAATTAAAGTGGACTTCATATAAATTTTGTAGAAACAAATATAATTCCATTACACGAACTCCATTGAAAGTAATTTTTTTATTTTTTTTAAAACCAGATTTAATTTCCATCACAAAACAGTTCACATTATTGCTAAAAGATACTGGCAGCTTACAATAGACTGAAAAGATACAACAAATAAAAGCAAAATTAGACTACTTGTAAAACCATACTATGAGAAACACAAAAGGTCAACATCCTACAGTCAAGCAAAAAGTAAGTACCCTAACAATCAAATCAAATACAAATAATTTAAGATAGCATTCTGAATATATGAAAGGAATTTTTTTAAGAGATCTCAATTTCTCAGCATATAACCACTGCATTCAATAGGGCTAGCATAGCTGACACCACCTGTAGTTCTCCCCCTACCTTCTTATTTTTCTGAACACACCCACTTGATATCCTTGTATTAAATCAATAAGCAGATAAAAACTTTACAGGTATTTTAAGTCATCTTGTTCCTGTTAAGCAAAACAGAATAGCAACCAAGTGATTAGACAGATCTGCTCACAGCATAGTTAAGCTGATACAGTTAGCTAATGGCGACTTCCACTATAACTGATCATTAACAGACTTCCATAATGAAAAATTACAAAGGATATTTTCCCTCCATTGCTCTCTGAAGGTGTCTTCAGAGAGTTTATCAAAGATAGAACAAGCATACTCTATCAATAATGTAATACAGCTGTGCCTCACACTTAATCTGAATTTGTCCATAGTCCTTCCACCATGAAGTATTTTCATAGTTTGACAGAAAGCTCATGCTCCAGATTATTTTGTGGGCTTTTGCCTAAAACTTTACAGTGAAGAAAAGAAACTGGTGAAAAACTTTTACCGTATTCATTTGGGAATGATTAGAGAGAGGTAGAGAGATTATTGTTTTCCCCAGCTACAGAATAAAATTATATCTTTAAAAAAACCAGAAGGTCTAAACTAATGTCATCAAAAAAGTAGGGTTACTGGCATCAAATGCATGTATGGGAAACATATCTCTAAAGATTTTTACCATTAACAATCAACAGAAACAAAATGAGATATCTTTCTTACTTTCTAGTTATTTTCTGGACCACTGAGTCAAAGAAGGATTATACTTGTGTTACCTATTGTACTATCATATTGATTTAGGTTCTAAACACTGAGAGTGTTTCTAAACTGATCTAGGTTCTAAACACTGTGTAAGCAGCCATTTGGGCGTTAAACAAACTACTATTTACAAGTAAATGTGCTCAGTTTGCAGTATGTGGATTACACAGTAACTCTTTAATTACATGTATAGATTAATTAGGATAGCTGTCAGTTCTTGCACGCTGCTAAAGGCCCTTGGCCTGTAATACTTGTCTTTTCAAACACTTCTATCTGTTTAAACAACACACAATTTGTTAAAACAGGAACTGTATTAAAAATATCCTTTTCCCAGCAATTGGATTGATTCAGTTCACTAATGACTAGACAATGTTCTTCTGCTGCTCAGAATGCACTACTACTGCCACTGCCTAAGTCCTCTCAGAGCCAGAGGTAACACTCTCATTCACCTTAACGGAAGGATGACTGACTGGCCCTTCAGTTATTTTACACAGGCACTTATTTAATCTCATTTCTGCAGTACTTTTACACTCTCCAGTACTACATTCAAGGACATGCTTGGCATATGGTATATGGTGGTTATTTTCCCTCACTTTCCTTCTAAGATAGATTAATAGAGTGTCAGAAGCCTGCAAGTAACTTGTGTCTGCCCCAAGCACACGCATGTAAAGCCAAAGTCTCAATTCAGCTAAATCGGCAGTCAATTCACCAGGATAAGTATCAGCTATTTTGGGATGTGTTCGCCAATCATGAACTAACACACTCTCACCAAATTTTGCTTTCAGTGGCCTTTGTGCTTTGGAAGTTTTTTACAATGTGGTCCATCAGAACTGTTCTTTTGACAGTCACACCATGAAAATGGGGAGATCTACAAAAAGGAGAAAAAGAAAACAGGGTAAACTTTGCAAAGATTGTCAACAAAGGCAGGCTGTAAACTTGTCAAAGTGGACTCAGCTGTCATCTCATGTCAGTTCATGCCTCCTTACCTCCTCCCAACCCTGAGAAATGAAGCAGCAAAGCAGCAGTAAGGAAAACATAGTCATCAACATGAGAAATGCAATAGAGAGAGCAATAATAATATATCTGGAAGAAATAAGATTTTCAGAAGTGACTACTGATTTAGATTTGTCTGTTTCTTGCCTTTCAGCTAGGGGTATTTTAAACAAGATTTCAGGAAGTGCTGAACACCCAAATATAAAAATGGCACCCTAGAAAAGACCTTAAATTAAGCATCTAGCAATAGCAAAATGATTCATTTAATTGTTTTGTTTTCATACATACCACTACTGTTAACACTCTGCTTGATCCAGTCAACAAAAGCACCAACATTTGTGTATACTCCCGGGTAGCTCTTCCTTCCACAGCCCAAGCCCCAGCTAGTGATTCCATGAAGGGTGTAAAATCCCGAGTTATCTTCTGAAGGACAAACTAATGGGCCACCAGAATCACCCTGCACAAGGACAAAGGAATCTTGTTATGAGCTAACATCACTCCTTATGTTTTGAAATTATCAGTTCAACTATGAGAGGTCTCAGCTGCTCATGTGTTTGGGGGTTTCTGATTTTAAAAGGCAGAGAAAGAAATAACCTTTGTTCAAGGGGAGTACCTGTTTTTGCAATATGAGTAATTAAAATCCTACTATTAGGGAGTCTTTCACTGTACATCACCTACAGCCTGTTTGCAAGAAAACAGCTCTTAGTGAGGTTTTAACACTCCCCAGAACCTGTCTGGCCATACCCCAAGTGTCAGAAGGCAAAGGTGATCTGCGCAACTTACTGTGCATGAGTCCTTGCCTTCTTCCAGAGGGAATCCAGCACAGATCATTCTCTGGGTCACTTTACTGGGAAGATTCATGTAATAGCTCTGACATGTGTCGAGCACCAGGATGGGGACTTCCAGCTGATGCAGTTTTTTCCCCTTTTCCCTGTCTTGAAGTAAAAGACACCTCAGAAACCAGTAGAGGCATGAATCAGTGATTCCAGAAAGAAGCTTTACTCTTCCCCTTTTCAAATGGTCTCAGTCTAAATTATCTGATTTCTTTCTTCTCACCCATTTTGCTGCATGTCTAGCTGAGCTTATACAAGTGAAAACTTTTTAACATGTCTGTTTTCCAGATGCTAATATATAGACAGAATGAATGTTACAACACAGAACATGGTATTTAAAACACAGCTACAGCATGCTCGATGTTTGAAATAGCAAAGACTGCATACCTTCTTCATGTGCAGCCCATCCTGTGACAACGCACACCCTCGAGGGCTGAACAGCCTCCTCCTTGGCTGGGAGGCACACTGGGCGCACATAGTGGTTGAATTCTAAGGGCTTGGCCAGTTGCAGTAAAGCGATATCAGAGTCCATAGTGGTCTTGTTAAAACTCGGATGTATAATATACTGCTTTACTGACCTTTTCTAGGAAAGCAGACATTGACATTTTCTGAATTACTTAGGAATTTGAGTCTTTAAGTAACTTTGGTTTTATAAATTTTCAGGCCATATGCAAGGTGCCTTAAGAGGAGGACACATTTAAAAGCAGCTGCTGAAGCCACCAGCTTTCTTCTATCAACAAGTCAGGATTATGCCTCTTGGACATGGATCAGGGAACATGCAGGTAACTCCATCCAGCAAGTGTAGGAAAAGGGTCTTGGACAATCATTTGTCCAGTCTGAGCAAAGTGGAAAGTTGTGCCCCAATTATTTCTGTATTGGTAATAGTCACCAGGGAATTTAGAGACAATACACTCCTCACTGACACATCCTCCAGGATGCTGAGCTCTGGAGTTCATTACTGGTGAAGGCACAAATCTGTGTTGATATAATTTCTCTGACTGTCACACAAAAGCTGTTGTGTAAATGCAGATCAAGATCAGCATGCGGGCTGTTAGATTGCTGCATCATGAACAATTTAGGAGATGCATTTACATCAAAAACTATTTTGCAAGATTGATTTCTATTTTTTTATTAAGCAGAACTTATAGTACCTGTCTGTATTCTTGCTCTGTAAGATCATGAAGTCCAGTTACCACCATCCATAAGTCTCTGTACAGTTCCCTAAAAAAAAAAAAAAAAAAAAAAGATAAGCACATTCTTAGGCTTGTATAACAGCATTCTTGAAACCTGTGAATCTTAAAACCTCCCCCACCCTATAGGGATACTAGAGCCCTACATATTGCTGGGCCAACAACTTCTGAGGCCCACACTCTGATACAAATCTATGGAAATCTTCCCACTGTCTTCTAGGGAGCATGAAATATTCTCATGATGAGGCAGTAGGATCTCTCAAACACATAGCGAACTGAGAGAAAGGTCAGTTTATAAGGAGTGGGGGTGCCTGATGCAGAACACAAAGCCTGCATGGTCCACGTCATCCAGGGACAGTGCTGGTCCCTACCTTCTTAATGAAAAAACAGGTGACCTCTAAAACATTGCTACCTATCAAAGGATACAAAGAAATGAAAGAAACATTTCATTTCAGACTGATTTCTTAACCAAGCCCTCTCACTACCTGAAAACCTGTCATAACGCCCTGATGAAATTAGTTGTATAGAATCATTAAGCCACGTATGCAAATTCTGATGTGATAGCAACACGCAATAGAGAATTCCTCCTTAATGTGGCTCTTAAAGCAGTACCTTCAACACAGCGCAACAATGCTCCTGACAAAATTTTGGAAAATAATACTTAGAAACTTAGAAGACAAAGTCTGAAATTCAAAACAGTACTTGCATTTCAGATCCCCAGTTTTGGGGGGGTGGGGAAAAGAATCAGAGAAATGGAGAATGTGGATGCCTGAGCATCTTTGGCATTTGGGGCTTTTTGAAACCCCCGTTTTCAAGTAATAGCAACTTTATTTGAAAACAGGCCAGAATACCTAATTATCTGCCATCCTGGGAAGATTTTTTTTTAAATACTTTAATGGCCCAATATATCTGAATTTTAAATTAATGTACTTGTGATTAATTTGAACTTTAAAACAGGTAGTATTCAGCCTAAGAGATGAATAAACAAATTGCTGTTTAGAAAGTATTTTAAAGAGTCCAAAAGTCACACAGACTATCCTTTTGTCTCCTCTCAAAGACAGAAAAATTTCCATGTAATCTGATTTAACAGATTGATAGGTTCTTAATAAGGGAATGGCATCAACCCTGTGCACAAAATCTTCCTGTATGTCCTCCAAAATCCACACAAATTCAGTAATTTTTTGATTTTTCGTAGGTTGATTCTACCTGGATGAAAACATGCTCTGTAAATGACCCAAACACAAAGAAGTTACCTAAGAGTAAGTGGGGAATGACAAGGGACTTAATACCTTGTCATCTCTTCAGAAAACTGATCTGAATGATAACCAAGCCTACAGAAGTAGCCACTATGATCCTAGTACATATATGTGGAGCAAAAGAATCCAGTGCCAGCGTGAGCTGTAAGTAGGTGGTAAAACTAAAACTGTGCCAGCCACCCTGGGCAGAACCACCACGCTGCAGAGACACACCATGCAATTACAGACATTCCCAGGGAAGGGTTCATCCCAGTGTACTTACTTAGAATTAAAGCAGTGAGCAGCTGTGACAACCCATTCTTTGGCAAGAACTGCTCCTCCACAGATGTGCTCATCTGAAATTTGTACACTGACCTGCCAAGGCCATGAGTATGGTACAGCTACTTCACCTCCAATTATCCTGCTAAAGATGAACCTGGGCTGATTTGAAGGCACTCCACAAATACCATCTGAAACAGAAAGCACTGGTGTTTCAAGAAGTCTTTAGAGGTTATGATTTGGAGAAGCAAAGAACAGTCAATTTAAGAGCTACCCCACAGCTTCTAAAGATTCCTCCCTCCCCTTTTTTGCTAAATCTTTCAACTTCCCTCATTACAAAGGATCCAAACGTTTAAACATAGCATAAGGAGATGATCTTGGTAAAAACAGAGCTTCATCAAGATGAAAGCAACTGCTTACCTTCAAAGTTTTAGCCTCAAACCTACAATGAATACGGACTCATCCCATTTTCCATGAAGTACTAGAGGGAAAAAGTGAAGTTCTAAAATGCTGGTTATTATTTTCAACTACCCTGTAACCCTTTGCAATTATTTTCACCAAAGCAAATAGGTGTAAACTGACATACAAGCTGAAATAATGTCATTGCATTGCTGTAAATGACTTAACAAGATGAAGGAAACAAGAAAAATCAGGTTTTCCTATTTTAAAGCCAAAGCATAGAACTGTTACTATTCATCCTTTTATTTTCTCAAAATAACTTACTGAAAAATTCTGGGACAACTGCATCCATTAAAAATTTGGAGAAAACAGCATTTAAATTATAGTTCTTTATAGGTACTCCCTATTCCCATGAAGAAAATATAACTCGGGTTGGCTTACCTGTTGTAATCTGTATTTCTTCTTCAGTCATATCCATATCTTCAAATTCTTCTTCACTAGTTGAGTCCAAAGTATCTAAATCTAGCAAATGAAAATAGCAAATGTGTTAGCAGGCTGTCTTGAGTGATATTTATATTACAAAAGCACTTTAATTTCTTTTATTACAATTTTTGTAGAAGGAATAGATTTCTACAGTAGAGATCTGTGCTATTACATCTTCACATGGTAGTGAAGTGCCATTTAAAATGCACCAAAATACTCTTATGTGAAATAAAACTCTGAGGTTTTGGGTAGATTCATAGTTTCTCTTCACCTACTCAATAGGCCCTTTGTTTAATGCCTCAATAGGTTCGCAATACAGTTTTTTCACTGAAACAGTTTGTTAGATGAGAACCTCCTAGAGCAAAATAATTCTGAATAGCCAGATTCACTGAAGAGCCCTTTGTGCTGCCCTGAAGAGGTAGTTTCCCAAGTTACTTCGATTACCTGTTACATGAACAAAAGAGATTGTAGCTCTGAATCCTCCAAAGGTCTCTGTTTCATCAGAGTGAAAGACAACTAGCATCACAGCAGAGGAGCTTAGAACAGGTGCTGGTAGGGCAAATCCACAAGACTTAGCTAAAGATGAGAAAAGCAAAGGTTCACTGTAGATTAACATATACTTTTTCATCCTTATCTCTTTCAACAGTGGGTACCCAAAATTCTGTGTATTCCAGCTCTCACACAGGTAAAAAATAACTATGCACAAGAGAGGAGTTGAGATAAGTAGACTGAGGCTGAAGCATGTTCTATTATTTCTGACGTCTGTCCTTGTTCAGTAATTATCTCATAAGAACAAGGAGACTCTTACATTATTTCATAAGAGTCTATCGCAGCACTCATGCTCATAGGTTGCCATTACATATAGAACACACTGGAAACCTGATTTCCCCTTGTTAGTGTTTCAGCACTAGCATCTGCTAGTGCTAATCTAAGCACCAGCATCAAGCAAGTGCTGAAATCAATTGATTGGGACAGGTCATCTCATTCAATGTAAACCAGAAGAATCTCCAGCAAGGTGGCAAGAATTACATGACTGCTTATCTGGAGTGAAGAGCAACTGGACTCTGCAAAGGAGACCTCTTGGGTGCTTTCTGTGTCTGATCATTACTATAAAAATAAATTATTGTGTTATGCCCTTTTCTTCATTTATATGAATTCAGAACTGCATTTCACATAGAATTTAAATACACAAAACTGTTCTGTTCAATGTGGTTTTGCCTCTGTAAGTGGAACAGCAGCAGCAATACACCTGCAAGTATTTTTCAAGGTACTGAAACTAGCACCTATAACATCACCTGAGACTCTAGAGGCGAACTTGATTTTAGACTGTAAAACAGGGCTAGTGAAAGTCTAAAAAGAACTAGGTCATCCCCCAAAATATGTCAAAAATCAAAAGTCAAACCAATTTCCTCCTCTTTTCCCACATCTTCATACACAGTCACGGCATCATAAGAGCAATCTTCACTTTCTTCTACTTCAAAAGACTGGTATGTAAGCTTTAAATAAAAAGAGAAAAAGTGAACCTCGTTGTTAAATTCACACAGAAAAAGTTCAAAGATCTATAATAAGGTCTTTAGTATTCTCAGTGATTCCTTTGGGGTTTGATTTCAGTGACGTTCAGACCTCTCACAGGGGATATGTAGTATATTACATTTGCTAGAAGAACCTGTCATGATGAAACTTAAACCAGGAAATCCTATTTTACTATAGCCTAAAGGAGAAATCTGGCTTTTGGGATGGAAAGTGATTTCTCTTAACTGCATCCAGCAGCATTATTCAAGCTTATGTTGTTTGATCTTGCTTGTCTTTAGCTGCATAATTTCTTGTTAACTCAATTGTGCCCGCTTCCATCCTGTAGACACAAGAAAGGCTCATATTATACCTTTATTACATGGTCCTCTGGTGCACAAATAATCCATTGACAGTCTGCCATGTTGCTGTAGCGCTCTGGATAGTGCATACTTTGTAACACACCCTCTTCAAAAAGGACAGCTAAGGACTCACAGCCAGAATCTGGAAATCCAGGAAAATGAAAATAAAGGCACTGTGATTTCCTATTAAATCATTCACACACACACGCAAAAAAAAAAAAAAAATCCAGAAAAACTCTTGTGGTGCTTTCACACAGCTGAGAAAGAGAACAGGACAGAGCAGCAAGCCAAATCCTCTGTTTGAAAAAGATGCAAAGAAAATTTTTAATTTGTTCCCAGGCAGAAGAGCAGTCCAGCCTATGACTATAGCATTCCCTTTTGGCTACAGGGAATGCACTGTAGGCACAGGTACCCATGTGGGGTGACAGAAGAGCAGGACACGGGCATGTCAGAAGAACATTTGCCAACTTTCTTGGGGAGGAAAGTGGTGACATAAAACACAACCAGAGGACATGTCTCCCTGATGGGCTATGCGGTGGCAAGGCCCCTCAGAGGGGGTTCCTCCTTACACTCTGCCCAGGACAGAAACTAGCTGAAAAAGCTGCAGGAACAGGAACAACAGGTGTCTGTCTGTCTAACTGGATTGTCCAGACTCAGCAGATGGCCCCTGGGCCTGCTCCCTAGTGATGATGATCCTCTCTGCACAGCAAAACTGGGAGCAATTCTCCACAACATACATCTTAGCATTAGCCACCTCCCTCAGGGCCCCTCCATGAAAGCATGCTTGGGACTAGAAAAGCAGCTTTCATCTGGAAATTCTGCTCATTTGCCTAATTAATTAAGTTTTAAAACATTCTGGAAGTAGGGAAGGAAATGAGATCTTGTATAAAGTGGATGGAGAAGAGGCAATGTTAAAGGAGGGCTTCTCTCAACAGCATCTATCCTATCTCTGCATCCCAGTTTCTCCACACTGTCACAGGGCAGCCTAACCACACTTACCTTGTTCATAACATCATCCACATAGAAATATCATAGGAGCTTCCTCTGATTCACTTTCTCCTGAAAATTTTTTTCAGGTCACCACCCAAGAGTGCAGACAGGTATATTACAAGACTTAGACTTACCAGGAAGAATAGCTGGTGTAAGAGCTTTGTAGGTCATGGAAAAACCAGTTCCATAATCCTTGTTGTCAGAAACAAATTTCAGCCTTATACTATTGGACCCAATCAAAATGGGTAATGGAAGATCTCCTCCACAGAATTTCCCTGAAACATAGTATTAGAGAATAATCATTGTTTAAACTCTTAGTCACTTGAGAAAACTTGCATGTACCATTTTAGTACTTAGCTATAAACATTTTAGGATGAGAAGGAAATTGCCTATTCATTCCTCTATATTCTTTATTAATCCATTAGCCCAAATAGACACACACTATTAGAAATTTAAAATCTTTGACACCAGAAAGTCATAGGCTGACACAGTTCCCTACCAGGCATTTTCCATTCTTTTCTCCTCCCATACTCTTTGTCTTTTATTTTAGATCATATGTCACAACGTATTCATCATGATAACCTAAGTAAAACGTAATCAACTGCAATGTCCTCATTGGGTATACTTGCTGTTAGAATGAAAGAGTACACTGACAGATTATTTCAAAGAAATAACTCACCAACAAGTCTGTCATCTTTTGAATAGACTGATAAAGAATCATAGTCACAAAACGTTTCTGGCTCTATATCAAAGTGGGAAAAATGAAGCAATATATAATTCCCTTCTGGTACAAACAGAGTCCATACACACAATCTGGAACAACAAATTAGTTCCCATTCACAAAACTGCAACAAAAACCCCAAACTGCACCAGTAGGGGTAATAGTTTCTGGGGAAAGACTGTGTGTTTGTCTACTTACTGGTGGTTTTGATAGAACTGGTTGGGACTTCCAGGAAAATGTAATTGTCCTTCACTGTCAGGGAGTTTGCCATCCTGAATGCTACAAAACGCTGCATTGTAGAGTTAAAACAAAAAAGAAATAATCATGTTTGACACATATGCAATCATTTGTTCCACCAAATAGCTCAAACATCTAGAAAACATTGTGAGACTCAAGATTGCTCAGCTGTACCTTGTTTCTGCTGGCAGACTGATGCTGGGTCTTCTCTCTTTTATTTGGAACTATGGTAAGTCAGTTTTAAAACACAAAATTTGGGAGCAAAAATTAAGCACTACCGATGTGCTATCCTATTTTATTGTAAAAATTCCAGTGCTTGCTTTTTACCTTAAAGAAACTATTTGTTAAATGAGGATTCCAGTATAAATATTTTTCAGGGAGGAAAAATACATACCTCGGGACATAAGCAAAGCATTCATTGCAGCCCATTTGTAATAACATCCTTAGCTATATTACAGCAGGAGACTTTTTCAACAGTACAATATGGTATTAAAGACACTTTAATAGAAGAAGCAGAAGCTTTCCTCTCCGGGTAAGTGTTGTTAGAAACACAATTACTTATAAAAATTATCTCCTCTTGCCTTTCCTTCTCCTTGCAAGGTAAGCCAGTAAGACATTGATCAACAACTACATATATGAAAACAAATTGTACTTATGTACTACAAACAGCACTTAAATACCCAATTCTCACTGGCCACAGCAAGTCTATACAAGCTGACCGTGTGCCCAAGCTCGTTTATCATCTGAGAGATCTCACTCTAGATGACTAAGATTAAAATTTTAAGATCTAGGTCACAAGCATTACTTCTAGTATCTTTATGTGAACTTCTACCTAGATGAACAGAGTGTCCAACAAGAACATAAACATGGCAGAATCAAAGTAAGACTTCAATTTTAAAACATGTTACATTCGGGGTTGGGTTTCATGGGGGGTTTTTTTTTTGCATTTTATTCATAGAAACAGACACCAGACAAGTAGATAGATTCATCATAAACTGCACAAAAGTACTACTAATTTACTTCATACTTTTCATTTAGAATCTATATTTTTACCAGAATAAACTTCACTAACTAGATTTCATGCATTGCTTAAGGTTCTGTTCTACATTTTTCCCATCAATTTTATTTGCATTTCAATAAAAATATGGCTTTATAGATGTAGCTCACTTAAGGAAAATTCCTTTTTGAAGTCACCAGTACATAAGTAATTTTTTTTTTACAGAACCAGGAGGAAAAAAAGTACATATTTAAAGTATACATTTAAAAGTGCTTTGATGAATCAAGCTTCTTCACGTTTTTTCCTTCGTAGATTATATATCAGACTATTTTGGGGGTCTTTTTATGTTCAGATAACACAGACAGAAGATACTGAAAAAATACTTTACTCACCTGTGGAGCTTTTCATTTTCAGATCTAATAAAGGAGGGATAGGGAAGGGGGTGGAAAAAGAAGAATAAATTACTGTAGTTTCATATTCACAATGTAGGCTTTATTTTTATCCATTTGAAATGGTAATTTTATATGGTTAGCACTGAGGCAAATTTAAATGCTTCTTGAGGACATAGTGCCTACAATAAACTAGGCTTAGAATTAAAACAAAATTGCAAGTTCAGGCAATGCTGACTTTGGAATAAACAATTCTGGAGTAGCCAGTTCTAGAATTAATCATACATTGATAGGCCAGTGCTCAGTCTGAGCAGCACAGTACTCTCTTTCCATGTACTTGTTAAGTAAATACTATACATTCCAGGTAAGGGTAGCAGAATCCAAATGCTAGCATCATGAGGGATGCAGAGACATTAAGCCTGACAGCAATTACAATTAAGATCTTTTACACCAGTGTGACAGTATAAAAGAGTGAGCAAGCAAAACCTAATGCCAATGCAATTGAGAATTGTGTTTTCACTTTACCTACCAAACCACTTTTTCTATTTACTGAGCCAACACACTTTAATTACCACAATAGCTAATCGTATTATTTTCTCCTGATAACAAAATGGGCCAACTAGTAAATCCTTAATAAAAAGACCCTGTCTCTCTCTCTCCTTTTTCTTTTTTTTTTTTTTTTAAATTGAAAACCAAAATATTTTTCAAAAGCTAAACCCTTTTCATTTTTTTCCGACATTACGAGGGTTTCTTTTTTCAATCACAAGTTGAACCTGGTTTCTAAAGGGATTTTTTTTTCCCCTTGCGATTTTTTTTCTTATCATTGACTAGCAAAACCTCTTAAAAACCCCTCCTTAGTTTTTCAGTTCTCTGCATAAATTTTAACACAATCTCCAATACTTTTTAATGAAAATAGCCCAAACTGAAAGAAAATGTTAATTCAGTTTCTTAATGCTCTGAGCGAAGTTCACCGCTAGACAGACTGTCATTTGTATCACCAGCTCCGTGACTTTGGAAGCAATGGATAATTTTCACGCCGATCCCCTGCACAGAGGACATACATAGCCTCTTGGGCAGAGCAAGCAAAAGCACTTCTGAGAGTAGTCAAATGTCTGATCCAACATGTTTTTGCTGAGAAAAATGACAAGTGACTTCAAAGAGGTGCATACGGACCTTCAGACATTTTCAGCTAGTGAATTTCCACTTAAAAATACCATGCTAACTGGCTAGCTAGATAAAAGGACCATTCTTAAAGTTAAAAAAATAAATAAATATACACACACACATATATAGTCCAAGTAGGAGGCAAAGTGGAAGCAAAGTAAACATTTACAATGCTCTCAATTTGGTTTTAGCAATTGCCAATCAGTACCATATACTTAAAGGCATTGGGAAATGCTACAGTGCTTTGCCAGAAAAAATGGGGGAAAAAAATAAGTGCTATATCTTGAAAAATATAGAATTAAATGAAATATTATTACGAGACAGAAGAGTTGTCACAAGTGAGGGACACATTACTGTAGAGACTTAATACCAGCACTCATGTTCTCTTGAATCCAGGGAAGCACCGCGCTGAGGTCTGTGAATATTCCCGGAGATCCTCTGTTGTAATGTTTCTTCTTCTCATTACTTATCCAGCCACGAGCACATCCCATCCCCCAGGAGATCACACCAGCGAGAGTCCAGGCACCATGCTTACGTCGACACAAGAGAGGGCCTCCCGAGTCACCCTGTAAAAAACAAGTAAAAGCTCACAACCTACAGCTTACAAAAGTACGTGCATACCACTGGACATGCCTTAAAGAGCTTATTGAGCTCCCTTTTGTGCCATACTAACAAATGTGCAATGTAGGGGATAGCAATTTTTAACAAACTGTGAAGGAAGACACTTTCTTTTTTATTGTGTTTAGTCAGGATTGTCAAAAGGGGGAGAGACAGACTAATTCCCTCATGGGTGCACATCTGTTGTCTTTAGCATGTAAAAAGGAGGAGCTTCCCCCCCCCCCCCCATGACAGGGAACAATCACTTAACCTTTATCTGACTTCCTTTCCTTCCTGTAATCCAAGACAATACTTTCTACTTTTCTCTGTAGGATCTTAGCAACATTAACTAATTTATCAATCAATTGTTCTGAAGTTAGAAAGCCCTAAGCATTATTGCACTGGGACACATTGCAAAATTGCTTTCAGGAACCTGTCATACAACTCATACAATAATTTAAATGGCATCATGTAATTAAGTGCGTTGCCCCATACAGAACCTTTGAAAGAATTCATACATCAAAAGAAATACACTCCAAATAACAGAGTTTACAGTGTATTTATTCACTTAGGTACACAGAGCCTTGAAGCTTCTGAGAAACACTTGTAAGTACACAAGGCCCTCTGTTCGGCTGACCTGGCAGGCATCTTTTCCTCCATCTGGAAATCCAGCACACATTATAGTGTCACCTTGGATGGGTTTCTTTAAAGTTGATAATGCTCTTGAACACTCCTTACTGTTTAGGATTGGTAGATTGACCTCATATAAGACCTGAGGGAGTACTCCATCTGAAATAAGAAAAAATTGTTCATAAGAAATGCTGAAAGGTGAACTTAATGTCACTGCTAATACACCAAAAAACTTAGTCGGAAACTTGCTCCAAGCCATTTTATGGTTACAAGCATGTTTTGATAAACATCCAGTTTTGTGTACATAAGCAGTTTTACTTGAATAAATTTTAAAATGTTTCCAAATCGAAATACAGGTGTATATATTGTAGTGATCCGTTTTGAGATAATTCACAGGTAGGCACAGAAGCCAGCAAAGATCCTGTTTTGAGACTACAATTCTTAGGACCAGTTGATGGTTTCTTCTGGTCTGCGTATGACCTACGCAATCAAGCTCTTAGCTTCAGAAATAAGACACTGAGAAACCTGAATGTCAAAGAATAATTTGAGTGGCTTACTCTCATTTAAGCGGCCCCAACCACAAGCAGTGCAGATATATCCTGCTTCAAACTTTTCACCAGGATCAGGAAGACATGCTGGCAAAACTGATGAACCTGCCACACACGGACATGAATTTTATTGGTAAGTATTTGAAAGAACAACGAAAAGCTTCCTTTCTCAGTTAGGGGTTTCTTTTTTAACTGAGAAGTATTGTTATTTTTGTGACATCTAAAAAATTAACCTGGCATTTGACAATTTATCTGTGCCTCCCCTTTGTGGTGTTTTGGAATGGAAAAACAAAGCCATATCAGGGCACACGGCCAACTTACCCACCCCTTTGCACCTGAGTGATGGGATTTACACATCTGTAAAGTGGGCATAAAACACTGCAAAATCATTTTGTCTAGGTGAAACGACCAAATAGAGTGCAAGAATACGGTCTACTCAGCACCCCAGCTAATTGTAGTTAATACATGTAAGGCAGCGTTGCTTTCATCTACATCCACTGAATATCATTAATCTCAAGGGGAA
Organism: Buteo buteo; assembly: GCF_964188355.1. Lineage (NCBI taxonomy): Eukaryota > Metazoa > Chordata > Aves > Accipitriformes > Accipitridae > Buteo > Buteo buteo. The sequence continues at coordinate 20,971,376 of NC_134186.1, read as the reverse complement.
ATGGGCAGTATTGCCTGTGAGGTTTATACAGCCACAGTAGGCAAATACATTAAATTGAACTGCAGCTCAGAAATATGATGGTATCGTCTGCTCTTATTTCACCACAAGCTTCAGCCCAGGCCTTGCCATTCGGCTTAAACTTAGCTGCTACCATGAGCCAAACTTCCATTAGAAAAAGGAGTCGCTCATCTTCGTGGTGACATAGAACAAGCAACCTAATGATGAGAGCTGGAGCCTTCGGAAGAGCAAAGTGTTGCGTGGACTCTCCTATGCACCTCAATATTACGTAAAACTGATGTGAAGCTGGCTCACTGGCCAGGAGACAGGGGAGCAGCAGCTGTCCTCCCCCCTTCCCATTTCAGCCCCCAGAGGGACCACTCTGCCACCGCTGAAAATAATCCCAACTCCCTCCCGCAGCCTGCACCAAGCGAAGAGAGGGCAAAACGCAGAGCGGGTGTCAGCGAGTGAGGTACAGACAGTACCGCGGTACGCTCGGAGCTCTGGTCTGCCTTTCACTAGCTTTACTGTTCGCCAGAGGCAGAAATTTCCACCTACGCCTTCAATAAAAAAGAAAACCACCTATTTGGTCAATTTTAAATCTCCTGCCTACAAAGAACAACACCTTTTTCTTGAAGGGAGTATGGAGGCTGAAAAAGACCATTTAAGTCAACCGATACATTTTTCTGACTTAGCTCTGGTATTTTAAATACTTCAGCTGCAAAATACTCTGGAGATTTTTAGTGGTATAATCTGACAGCTGTGAAATGGGTTCAAACTGAGTTTCAAGACTTTTCACAGCATCTGGGAGAAGCAAAGGCCTTACCTTCCCCACTGAAAAAGATCACAGATAACTATGGCCTTACTGAAGGTGAAGGCACCATCCAGCTTCAGAAGGGCAACGTCATAGTTCATCGGCCTTCTGGGGTCAAAGTTTGGATGCTTAATGACATATTTAACAGGGAGTGTCTGCTCGCCATTCTCCCTGATCCTCAAATCATGCTCTCCTGCAGTGACATTCATGTACTGGACTAGGTTCCTGCAGAATAGAAAAATAGAAGTTCAGCTACAGAATCTTCAAAATGAAAGGGAAAAATATAGTTGTTTTAAAAGAGAATTTATTACTACTGATACCTAATACCTTTCATATTCAGATTTTAGAGCACTTAACTGGTAGTCAGCAAGAGCTGAGTATGCCCTGCAGTAGAAATCAGGAGTTGAAAAGGACTGAGAAGAAAAACAATTTAGCTACGCTCCCAACTGTGCTTTGGTGGTCCACTGACGAACCAGGTTCTCTTACTGTATTTAAAAATGTTCAGTCACACTGCTTTTTGAAGGAGGAAGGAAGATTTGGACATAGGAAAGTACAGAAAACATAGGACCACTTCTCTAGCATTCTCAGTTCATACCTTAAAAACTTATGTGAACCCTGCTTTAGGGCTCCTAGTACCAGATCAGATGTGCAGCAAGGAAACACAAAAGCAATCATTATAAACTTTTTATTCTGCTTCAAATTTATTCCCCGGACTTGAAGAATTACTTTTGTGTCAGGAGGCTTTATACTGATTTAGATATTGCCTGTCCTTCTGTAGTTGATATAAACTTGGCAGTTATCGGCTAATTTGATGAAGATGTGATCACATACAATGCCAGATACAGATCAAATTTATAATTCCAGGTGATCCACTAGTAGAAAGATTCAGTATAAACTATAACGGAATTAGGACCTCAGTGAAGCCACCACAGATCAGCACTGAAACCTTCTGTACAACGTTCACAGACTTTTTTTTTTTAAGCACTAAGGCTGAAAATAATCAGCATGCAAGAGGTCAGTACTATTCACATTTAATTGCATATACTCTGCCAGTTGTTACTGAATAAAAAATAAAATTGCAGTCACTTGATAATTATAGTTAGGTACAGATTTTTACCTACGCTTCCAAAATCAGTCTCCAACAATCCCTGTAAGTTAATTTTATTCTTAATTAGTTTTGAGATGCTCAAAGCTTTTGGTTTTTTCCCTCTTTCTGTTAAAACATGGAAAATATTGGTTACAAATAAAATGGTAGCACCTGTAAGCAAGCACCACAAAAGATGCTACAGCACACACACACTTCTACAATCAATCATTTTCTGCACCTGCAGCTCCTGAAATATCCCATCCATACCTGTCTAAGATGCAGTGAGCTGCCGTGACCACCCACTGAGCAGAAACAATAGTGCCTCCACAGAAATGCTTTTGCCTTAGTTTCAGGGAAACCTGCATCATAAAGAAGGCACACCAAATAAAGAAAATCTTTATATCTGCTCTGCTTGCCTTTGAGGAAGAAAGGAAAGAGTACATGCAGGTACTTTCTGAAGTTTCACATAGCTAAAGTACATGCTGCATTTCAAGCAAACACACTTTCATGGCATTCTTACAGTCCTTGAGCCTAACAGATCCTAAACCTTGCTGTTTTCCCCGCAGCTGTGACTTGGTACCTGGATAAAAGCAACATACATGTAATAAATGCCAAGTCACTGAGGTACTTGGCCAGCTGTAAATATTCCTAGTTAGTTGAGAATCTTTCTTTCCTTTGCAGGTCACTGGGAGCACTGCAAATCCATGATGCCTGACAATAGTTGGGGACCAGGGGTGGTGTCCTTCGGTGCCCTACTTTGGAGCAGTTTCACCCATGCCTCTTTGCAGTAGGCTAATCTACAGATGCTCTTTCAGAAATAATGATAAACAAAATAAAAAATGATAAGCAAAGGTTTCTCAGGGAGCAGGACAGGTTCCACGTCCTCTCTGCCTGCTTCGTTGCTTTTCACAAAAGCAGGGTGGAGCTCAACAATACACCCTAAGTGTCAGTAAGCACAAAGTATACCCGTTTTCTTCTTTTGTCATTTCTATGAACAGTCAGGACTTTGTTCTGAAGATAAAACCACATTTGCTTGTGCAAACCTGCCATGGATGCGAGCCTTGTTTCACCTGGTTTCCCCCAACAATCCGAGTGAAAAGGTTAAGGTAACTCCACGGTTTTGTCTCTTGAACTTTCTGCCCACACTTCAGATCTGAGAAGTAAAAGGGGGAAAAAAAGGAAGGATTCAGTCTGAACTTAACTTTTGCTACTTTCTTGGTAACATAGAATTGGAAGGCATGGCCTGGTGCAGAGGTCAGTGCAGTCTCTCTGCCATGACAGGAACCACATCTTATAATTCCTAATACAAACTGCCCAGACTAAGGCTGAATTGGGGTAAGAGAAAGGCAACGTACTTTATTATTGCAGAAGTTCTCCAAATGAGCACTATATGGTTCAATTGTATCACAAATATTAAGTTTTGCCTTCCAGGAACAAATGTGTGTGTGTGTGTATATATATTTTTTAATATTCTTGTTAGGTCCATGCTTACTTGAACTTTTTGAATGCCAACATTCTCATTCAAGCAAGTTTTGGAATTATTTTGGGACTAAATCACTGTTTCATTATCACTTTCAGAAATCTCTTTACACCCAGCATTTGTACTTAAAATATTTTGGACAATCGGGGTCAAAATGCACAATATACAGACCTTGATGACCAGTAACAGTGACTGAATTTCTCCAGAACATCTATTAGTGTGCCAACTTTATTTCTGCTTAACTCATTATTAGTATCATCTACTATAGCTAAGTGAAGCTGATAATATTTACCGGCTTGTAAAGGAGTATATTTACAGAAACAAATATCTGTGGTGATAACTACTGATTTGGTGGTATTTTAAGAAAGATAGAAGCAAAGTAACCAATTCTGCCAAGCAGCACACTGTAGCAGAGGAATTCTTTGTAGTGCGCTTCCCAAACCCAACAGTGGCCACAAATTTTTTTTCTTAAAGCTGTATGAAAACTCATTGAAGCCAAACACATCTCTGACATTTTACTACAAATTCTGTTAAACACTACCTTGGGAAAAATTTAGCATCCATAAACTTGGAACGTTTTGTTGTTGTTTTGGCAGATAGGTAGCTGTATTCAAAGGATGGAGAACCAATACTTGTATACACCAGAAAATGTGGAATTGTCCAAACTATAAAATACAGCTTACAAAACCTACAAAAAGGGTTTTGCAATCATCCTCAGGATTAGCATGGCTGATGTAAGTGATTACAGTGTCACAATAATGCTGACAGAATGCTACCTACCCTAGCTTATAAAGAAAAAAGGCTTTATATAGAACTGATCCAGTTCATTTATCCCATTTTTTTTTTTCATTCTTTCCTAATTCTCACTGCACCCACCTTTTTCCCATGTGCAAAGATATAGTGAAGAAAGGGGAAAGAGGAAAGAGACAACATTTAAAAAAATAGGATTTAGGTTCTACCAAAAGGAATCTGGTACTGGGGAAACAGGCAAAAATAAATAAATAAAATTTAAAAATCAGATTCACAAACTAAAACTTTCCTTTTTTCTTTCAGCTTGAATAAGTCTATGCTCCTAAGATACGCAAGATTAGTGTGAAAGTTACAAGTTAATACTTGTATTAATATTACACCAAACTTATATTATCTCTATTTTGACAAACTCTAAAATCTTCTGTGCCATGGCATTTTAAAGCCCAAGAGATTCCTGACTGCTTTACAGACTGCTTCAGGACCAATGTCTTTCACTGTTTGGATGAGAGATTTCTACGTAAACTGCATCACAATCGTCTGCATGGAAGGATGCTGAAGCCAGCAAATACCATTCTACAGAATACTATGCTTTGGACTGCTTAAGTGAGCAATTTACCATGATGATTTAGATACCACAACAATTTTGACAGCCAAAAGAGGGTTTTTACAGTGAAAACAATTGCTTTGCAGAATTTCTGAAATCAACCTTCGAATGTCCCTTTTTTGCTACTGCAAATTTAAAATGGAAGCAAAATGATTACATAAACAGCCAAGATCTGATTTCCATTCCAGTTTGCTATAAATCAGTAAATCTTCATGAAGGAAACAGGAACAACTGCAATCATTATTTGTTCCAAAAAAAAAGATTAGTCTGGATTTTAAGATGCAAGACAATGGAAGAGAGGACTCGTATTTTGTTTGCAGCCCATGGGTAACATGTTAAACCATGACCTTCATTAACTTGCTGCAAATCTGAGAGTATTTAATTTTATTTACTTAATTATAAATCATATTTATTTAATGTTATTCATTCTGAATCATCAAGGAATCAGACAAAAGTTTCATAAGAATTACTCATTAAAAGTTACAGTTACAGACTTGGATTGGAACAAAAGCAAAGAATGAAAACTAGACCAATTATTCTAATGCTACCTTGTGTCTAGGTCTACCAGCTCTTAGCGTCACAAACTTAGAGGGTGAAACTAGCGCAGTTTCTTTATTTCAGCATCGACTTTCATGCTTGTCACTGCCTAAGAACAAAACCGCTAGTACATAGAAAGCTGTTAAAGCTAGACGTGAAATTTTCATCCTACCTTTCTGAAGAGCAGACGGTACAGCACAAAACTCTGTAATACAAACTATCCCCGTCAGGAGAAACTGCAGCTTACTGGGGACAACACGCATCTTGGGGTGCTAAATAACTGAGTGAAAACAAGGAGAGTTTTTATAGGGAAAAAGAAACCCAAATACTACACTGCAGGAGAACAGCAACTAATTGAAGTAGAAGTTACTCATTAATCCAGCCATAAAGCACTTAACCTGCACAAATAAGTTTTCCAAATTTAACAGAGCATGATTCCTTTATATGCTATTACTGAAGTCTTTGCTGTAAAGCACTAGCTAAAATCCTCCCTAAAACTATTTTTTTCAGGCAAAATGACAAAATGAAGTTACCATTGCATGCTGTGCTAGCAACACTTACGCAGGCTGATGTACACATCGAAGTAGAACACACATGAACAGAATCTCAATTGCTATTTGCTCCTACAGCTTCTACAGCTTTTGAAGAGGCAATACTTTGTATTTCCTGCACACTTTATATTTACCCAATTTTACAGACCTGAGAAACACACCACAAGCTTATCATTTTGTTGACAGCATGCTCAGTGTTGTACAAGACACAGACAGCTCTCTGCATCAAAGTGTCATTTTTTTCAAAAGAGCAGTGTTTTCATCCCATTTTTGAAAGGCAACTAAGGAGGACAGGGCTCAGCTTTTTAAAAATATTTCAGTATTGCTGCAATCAGCAGTGCCAGTTCCGAGTCACTTTGGTGGCTAAGCTCCACTTTTAATAGCAATTTAAGTGGAAGTCTCTTAGAAGACTATTCAAATCCTAAATAAGGAACACAGCAGCAGCTAAATTAAAAGATTTCACAAAACAGAAAGCATAAGTTACCCTGCAGATTCACCACTTAAAACTTTTCTCTCATTGGTTTTAGCAGGTATTGCCTGACTTGGAAATGACTGACCGAAGTGATAAATACAATTAAAATACTATTTGAATGATCTTAAATTCATATGAAATATATAAGCACAAAAGTAAGACATCAGAGTCATCAAGAGAAGCAATAGATTTACTCCGAATGACAGAAGCCACAAGTCTCATTTGTACCAGAAAGAGCAAGGGATAGTTATACCTGGGAACAAAGCAATATTTACACAAGACAGGGAAAAACAGTTTGTTTGTGTTGCTTTTTTTTTCTTGGCTTAAACAGTTGAGATCCTCAGCTTCCCCTCTCTTTGTAAAAAATAATTCAATATTTCCACCTTCAATACTCCCACAAACCCCATAATTTTCACATGGGAAATGCATCAAACTTTGAAGACAGAAACATGGGATAAATAATACATGCATGTTAACACAGATTTCAGTCTCAAACACCTTCATAGTCATAACTTATCCAAATTACATTTTTTAAAGATGCCAATAGGTAAATGTAAAATATATATTCTTTTAAAATAAGTTGCAAAAGTAATTAAACAGTTTCTCTTTTTGTGGTTACCATCACAATGGACAAGACTCATGTTTTTTAATTCTGCTCAGGCTCCCAAAGAAAACGATCTTATACTTGACCCATTAGCCCCAGTCTATTGAATATGTTCTATTATTTGGCCAAGGATTTCACAATACCTCTCTGATCCACCATCAATCAACATCTCAACAATCATTTATACTCTAAATTCTAGGTTTTTGTTGTTCTTTTCCTCTGCCAGTCAGAGGATATCAAAACCCAGCTTTTACTCTGGATATGCAATTTCATAACAAATGACTGAATACAAACCCTGTTCTAGAAACGTTGAGTTGCAGTTGTTATAAATTATATTTCTGTTATAAATACACAGAACTCCTTAAGACTGCAGTTTTCCTACTGGTCCTGTGGAGATCCCTAATTCTGCAGCTTCTGAAACCTGCATCACTAATATCATTCTGTCTCTAACCAAAGACTTTGCAGGCTGCTTTCCTTCATTAATTCATTTCTATTTTGCAGGAACAAAAACCCCAAACACGCAAAATCGGTTTCATGTACAGTAGAGCGCTCTGATCACCCACCACAATGACATCTTTGGAATGATGCCCATCCAACAGGATGGATGATATAAAACCAAGAATAAACAATTTCTGCAGTTATAAGCGATGCCGTGCAAACTAAATCTGTCGCATTTCTGATGAGAAATAGAAACATCCAGCCCACTGGCAAACGGAGAAACAATCAGCTCATTTCAAATTTATGACAGAGAGGCAACACTTACTGCGCAGCAGCCAAAGAGGTTGGAAAGAAAAAACATAGAAGGACACGTTCTGTACAACCTGCTCCTTATCTGGGATGGCAAAACAGAAGCGCGGGCTTTCTTGTCTTACTATTCTTTGTTCTCCTCTTTTGCTACCTATTTATCCTCCTCCTGAAGCTGTTATCTTTGTGCTGTGTGCAGACAGAGGCACTAATGGCTTTACCTACTTCCCCCACTGCATAGCTGCTATTGCTCTTAAAACTCGCGGGTTTGGCAGGCAGCCCTGCCAGCATCATTCCTCAAAGGCAGGCAAAGGTCAAATCTTACGACTTGATCCCCATCCACGCATTTGCTCTGAATCTCAATGCAGAGCTGGCTTTGTATCCTGTTAGCGTCCTGTACCTTCGTAGTAAGAAAAACAAAGCCATTAAATCACTAACTGTCCAAAATGGCCTGATCCAAGTTTTAGCAGGTAGGGCCAGTCCCTCGTCTCAAAATAATGGTGCTAATCAATGCTAGTCAGTCTGGCCTGTGCCTTCCTTTGCTGTGCACTTGGAGAACAAAATGCTTGTAAATCAAAGTATGCTTGATGCTGTAGAAATGTATATAGCTGCTCCTTCCTATGAGGTTATTAAAAAAACCAAATATGCACACATACATGTAAGTTTAAAACCAAGAGAAAGCAAAGACTATAGATAATACTCACCCCAGAACCTTCCAGAATGGTTGCTCTGTTCTGGTTTTGAGGGGGTTTTAAAGGGGGTCGAGGGCTGGTGGTAGGGAATGCACGCTGCTTTTCAGGGAAGGTTAGCGGACCGCTGAGATGGCCAGACTGCAACACATAAAAAACCACTTTCTGCTCTTGCTAGGAAAGTTGCTTTGTGCTGATCCTCCTGTCCAAGGGGGAAGAAAGGTGGAAAATTTATTCACCTAGTGACAATGTGAAGTTTAAGAGAAGAGGGAACGAGGAGTGCAGGACAGAGGGTGGGGAGGGTAAAACAAGCAGCAAATTCTGGTTAGTAATTAACCTGTTAGAAGATCAGTAGAAAAGACACATTTAAATTGGACTGGGTTTTGCTGAGTTTGGTTGAGGGTTGGTTTGGGGTTTTTTTGTTTGGTTTTTGTTTGTGTTTGTGTTTGTTTTTTTTTTAAACACAATGAGCTGTGCTTTCAAGGGTCACTAATCACATCCAAACAGTTTGCAAGGTCACTGTTGGAAAACTGGAAAACCTATTAGCTCAATAAAATTAACAGTTTAATATTTTAAACAAGATATAATGTCTTGAAATAGTCAACTTCAAAAATCTTATCATTCATATATTACATTTATGAAACCAGTAGTTCTTAACTGAAAGCAAATTTAGTTTTAATAGGGATTAAATATATTTATGTTTTGATAGTTGCGCATGAATTTTGATTTTCCAAAAAATTTACTTTTCACCAGTTTTAGGCTATTGTAATTCCAATAACTTGATTCAAATTATGCCCAAGTTTGATGTAACAAAAAAATCAAGTTTAATTCTCAAGATGAGCCCATTATTGCCTACCATTTCTCCCAAATTAAATAAGACATTAAGATGCATATAAAAGATCCTGAACAGCACCAGCACAAAACTCACTTCAATTTTAATATGCTTAAAAAACCACCACCACCCACACACATATTGAGAGAGGTTAACTTTTCACTCACTTCCTTCAGCCAAAGCCTTCTTGTTACCTCAAAGATCAATGTATTGAAAAGCTGAGGGAATTACCTCCTTGAAATTCTCAATTCCTAGAATCAAAACATTAAATAACTCAACTCATAAACACGTTCTTCCCTCTCCACAAACATAGTCTCATCTCGTAACATGGCAGAACGGCATGGTTCTGCTCCGCCTTCAGCTGGGTGTCCTGGTTTCAGCTGGGATAGAGTTAACTGTCTTCCTAGCCGCACATTTTTTAGACTAGCACAGATCATTGATAAATTTGCTTGACCTCCTGCAAAAGACAAACCACAGAATTCCACCTCAACATTCCCACATGAATCCTAGTTAAGCTAGTTTTATAGTTTAGTATTATAGTTAGGTTTGGGTAAACGTTGCAAAAAAAAGATCTGCAAACTAAAATTTTGCAGTAATAACGTTCACAAGGCTATCAATTCCTTTTCCGAAAAGATTCATATCCATGATTTTTCAGTCACTGGGACTTTTTTGGGGAAGCAAAGTGTTTGCCTGAAAATTAAGCAAATAAATATTTATAAAAAGGTCAGAGATGAAAGTTTTAAGCCAGTATTGTTTTGAGCCTATTTAATTTCCATCTATTAATAAGATTGATTGCTACTATACCAAGGACAAACAGTAACTGTTGAAAACACACAAGGCAAATGCTTCACAAGTGATCCAAAAAACTGATGTATGTTTCCACAGCACTTGTAGGTTCACGATAGATTTAAACCAACCTAAGTTTAGGCTGCTACCAAGAGGGCAGTTGTGCCCCATCTCCCATGAAAGTACCTGTGGCTGCCATTCCCCTGTGCTAGCCTCAGTTCTGGTCAGGCTGGGTGGAGACCTGAATGCTCTTCTTTTTTATGTAGCTGGATTTGCTTTCTTAGCTGAATTGGCTTCTTGATCAAAGCTGTTACTCAAGAATTGAATGCTAGTGCGAAGGCGAAGGAGGAGGAATGAATGTATGCACTAGACAGATCAGTCCATTCCTTTTGCTTGCAGCCTCCATTTACAATTTAAAATACCTAAAGCAATCATGAAACGTCAGCCAGACTGGGTTTTAGACACAGTATTGTCCTAAAAACAGACCCAGAGTTTTAAGTTCTGTTCCAAGCTTTGTTATGACCTCCTGTCTGGTTCTGGTTAGTAAACATGTCTTAGCTAAATGTTCTGCAATATTCAAGTATCGACTATCACACTCTGGGGATTATGAAGTCCCTTTTCTTAGGACATGAAGATGCCTGAAGGGGCAAAGTATCTTTACAGACTTTTAGCAACATAAAAGTTAGAAGATACAGTCACCTAGTAACTCCATAGTTCAAATAGGAAAGTTGCTACCACCGCTGCCCAACTTACATCCACTCCACATCCTCCCAAGTATTAGTCGGCCTAATATATCAGATTCCCTTGGATGCAGACTACTTTCTGAGACTTTGTGCTTTTAACGTTTCCTCCCCCGCCTCCACCGTGTTCCCATTACAGCCCTCCGCATAACTGAAAGGGCCACTGTTCTTGCCTCACAGAGAGACATTTAGTTATGTTTTATTGCTTCTAATTAACTGAAGTAAGGACTCAGAGGGAGCAGTAAAACAAGAAAGGTTGGCTTTTGATAATGTTTTTACTTCAACTTGCTACATCCTCCTAAATTCTTCAGTTGACCTGTCAGGGCACAGAACAAAGCGTACAATAGCAAGAATGTTCAGAAGAGTACTCGGTGGAATAAGAACCCACAGAAACACCCCAAGACACTGTTTCCCAGAACATTTGGTCTTCAATTCAGGCTTTTGGATATGCATCAAGATCTATTCGAGTCTCCTGTGCAAAAAAAGGAGCGCAACTTTACAGAAAAACGCACTAAGCTCTTTTTCATTATGCAAAGCAAAGCGCAATAGTTGCTATAATAGCCAAAAGGAACTGGTAACCAAGAACTAAAAGAAACAACACCTGCTGGCCTTTTCCCACTTATCACAACAGCTCCATTTTTCCTGCTTTCAGAGCTTACCAATACACGAGAATTGTAGATACAGGCTCAGTTACTTCCATCTGTGAGGAGTAATGCTATGACATACATTCTCCTTTTGTAGCTAAGTCTTCTCATAGATGGAGATTTTACCTTTCAAAGTAAAGACGACCAAAACCAAACAAGATGAACAATGTCAAGAAATGCAAAAATACTGCAGGCTATGAAAAGCACAATGTGTTAAGGTACAGGCCAAAGCTTCCCCTGGATAGAGTCCTGCCTTACATTTACAGCATAACTGATTGAGAAAGGACAAATGAAGGAAGAGAAAGGGAACAAAGTTGTGCTTAGCTCAAGCATTTGGCCTGAATATCTCAAAATGCTTTGGAAGGAAAGATCGATACTAATGCTTTTCAGCTAAGGAAAATCTGGCATATGGATTAAGCAAATCAGCAACAGTCAGAATTATGCTAGTTGCTTAGCTCCCAAACATACAGCATCCCCTCAGGAATGTTTTGTTGCTAATGAAATACATAGTCTTTAGCACAGCGGCAGCTCCCCAGTGTAAACATAAATGAAAAATAGAAGAACACTAAAGGATTAATTTCATGTAACTGTACTATTTTATCCTAACGTAGTAGCAATTACTGGGTTTGTTCTGCAGGTCTCTAGACCCTATATTTAGCATCCTCTCACATCCAGAAGAACAAAGCCTGAAATGCAACAAACCTGAGCTTATGAGGATTGTACCACAGAGAAGTTATCGTGAACACAAAGGGTATGAGGTCCTGGCTCTCCTCACTCAGCAGGCACCTTGACGACGTGAGATGTAAGGCACTGGAGAAACAGGCCCTCCATCGCTGCCAGCTGTCTCGGCTGTTCTGCACTGCTTTGTGCACAGATAAGGGAGTCTGTCCATCCATCCCACCCTCTATCCATCCTCCATCTCCCTCCCACTGTTGTTATCGTGTGCACGGAGAAGAGCCCTAAGGATGCCTCACACAGCTAACTGCTACGAGACAAGTACGCCAATTAACAAGCACATTTTTATATCATACCACACTTTGATGAGGACAGTTGAAATGATGCTAGTGCAATCTGGCATGACTTGGCTGACCAAACTGGCATGATTTGGCTGAACAAACGTTCATCAAGCAGGCTTTGTAGATTAGGAGACAGAATTTTTTTTTCCAAGAATGTAATTTCTTCTCTCAGCATGACCAATGATAAAGAATAGAATGCTTTCCAGTGTAACTAGTTAAGCCACTTAAAAAAACAGATACTCCTATTGAGATTTATCACTTATCCCCTCACCATCCTCTTGATATGAATCATTCTGATATGCTTATATTGACCATCTCATAGGAATAAATCTCCAGCTCAGCTGTACAAGTATCAGCTCACACTTTGCTTACTGCTTCCCTCATCTTTGGGCCTGATACTAAAAAAATCTTAACTGGACACGCTAGATTTTCAACATCTACATGTCTATTCTGATTAAGCATTTCTATGATGGCTTTAGCATTTTATCACGAAACACAAACGACTCCTGAACATAAGAGCTGAACGTAAAGAACAACCTTTGGTATAAACATTTGATGACTGCATTATTTTTTTGTACCTAACACTACAAATGAGGAATATATTGCTAAGCGACAAATGCAACAGTAACATCAGGTAGGAGAAGGGGCCATACCCTGTCATCGGTGTGAAACAAGTACGAGTGAGACTACAGTCCTAACCTGTGTTCCCTCCCCAACTTTAGGTACTCTTGCCCCAGATACACATTTGCCAGCAAGCTCTGATTATATACTATCTTCCAACGAGGTTCAAAACATCATAACAGAGCAAGGTATAAAAGGAGAATTTGTCTGCTACATAGAAGACATTCATAATAATTACATAGAATCAACTGCACATCTGTCATTAAACTGATGCATAACAGACACATGGTCCAAAATAAATCCAACAAATTACATGATTTTTGGAGAGCACAGTGAATACATTTTAATGTCTGATTTTAACATGGGAAACAACATTTACAGTATTGCAGTGCTTAAAGAATATGCTCAAAATACATAAATACTCCATCTCAGGCAAAGGGCAGTGAGATGAATTCTTGCATGCTTTTTCAGAAACATACTTGAGATAAAAATGTCTTATAAGATAAAAATGTATTACGTTAGCGTGACTATGCTGCCAGTACAGTGTCCGTACATCGCATCAAGAAGAGGACATAAAAGGACAGCACTCCAGGTGCCTGCTACGTTCAGCACTGGAAGTCCAAAACTCCTGGTATTATTGCACAGCCTATTTCACAGAGGGTACCACTGCCTTACAAGGAGACGGAACTGAATCCAAATGGTAGGTGATGAGAGTTGAATGATTTGTCAAACTAGCTTAAAAGTCCAGGAGAAGGAAGCCCAGAAGTAATCCATATATTTGCTCTTGATCAGTCAACGAAGACTAGCTTCCACTGTTACAGAAAACTGGCACATAACCACGGTTTGTTTGCTCTTGGGCCAGGCTCGGTCTCCATGGCTAAATAACATATTTTTGGGACCCAGGCAAAAATGCAACCAGCGCAGGGAGAATCAGAGAGCAGGTTCACAGCCCTCAGCTACTAGTTTAGACTGAGAGGTCAAGTCAGAAAAGAGGAGAGAACAGTGACAAAGTAGCATACTCAGAAAGCTATTTATGCTGTGCCAGAACGGTAGAAAGGTGGATTTAAAAATCTTTGCGGGTACTTTCCAGGCTGAAATCTGGGTAGTGGGGTTTGGGTTTGTGAAAGATTGCAAGAGTCACAGTCCCCACCTTTAAACGTGGAAAAAGAGACACAGAGAGAAAGAGAGACGGAGAGGAAGAGTACAAAGTTAAAAACAGAACTTAGTCTTCTGTCAGTCTTACACTACCAGAACAGTGTAACAGTGCAGAAAGCACAAACAAAAGTCAGCCCAAGCCCCAGGAGAAAGCAATTTCAGAAAGATGGGGAAAGCTAAGCCAAACGGGATTACTGAACAATGATGGGATATTTCCTTTAATTATAAACAAAATACAGGCAATAGCAGAATCAACTGCATTCATATTTATTCTTCTAGCTGCTATTAATATATGCATACAGTAGTCTTCATTGAAACCAAATTAGGAAGTGCTGTGTTCTGTTTTCAGCTCTGCCATAAGATGGCAGAGCAACACTATTTCTGTCATGGAGGTAGTTGATCTACAGCTGATAGTTTGATATTGCCTGGTAAACATGCAGCCATGCAAGCAGCTGTAGAAATAAAAATCATTTCCCCTCTGTACTGCAAGACAAACCTCATTCAAATCCAGCAAGATATCTAAAGTCATATCAGAAAATTTATATCATCCTCTTAATAGACTTTGCAGAAATAAATTTTAAACTGTGTTCATGATTACAGAGAAGGCTTAAGGAAAACCAAGAAATCTGCAATGTTATCTAATCATAAGGAACCACATTCTGAATAAGGGTGACACACAGTCAGCACGGACCTTGCTGCATGATTTTTGTATGGCTCTTCCAGTTTTGTACCTCATTCTCAATGCTGAGTATTCAAGGGACAGTAATTTGCAAACCCTTTCTGCCCCATAGCAAACGTAAGCAGGATTTATCCTAGTACAGGTATATGCACTGATACAAAATCATCTGGGTTTAATTTTTAGCTAGCTTAGAATTCTTAAATTGAATTAATATGCCTATTTTTCTCACTGTCATAACTAGCCTCCTGCCTCCAAGGAGCAAAGACTTAGCAAGCAGCTTGTAGCAATGCAATCACCCACGGTATCTTCTGCCACAGGGGATACTCGCTGTTTAGGTATTACCAGCCAGCAATGAAACTACTAGTTCTCTCATTTAGGGAAAGATGCAACATACATTGTGCTACAGTAAATACCACACAGTAGGATGAAAGAGAGGAAGTAGAAAACTCTTCTGTTGAAAATGAGGGGATTTCCCATCTCTGCAACGGTAGATGTAGCTCTAAATACCAAGTAGGAAATGAGAAGTCAGCCTTATAAAATGCTCAGTAGTTTGAACATGCAAACACAACTTAAGTCTCCGCAAAAATGATTGTGGCAAGGAGAAGAGGCAAAAAGAGCCAAACCAAAAAAGCTAAATAATGAAGGTACTAAACCCCCCCCCCAACATTGTCATATGTAAGTAAGATGATCATGCATACTGTGAAGAAGAGATATGGATGTACAGCCATTTCATCACATCTGCTTTGGAAGGGATAAATTTCAGCTATCTCAGCAAGATTTGGCGAAGCTGACAGCTTCAGGGTTTAGGTTGCTACTATCACATCTGCAATGACAGGCCAGAGCAAGTTCCAAGCAGCACGTTGCAACAAAATGATTGTGGAAGAATCTTAATAGCTTAAGAAAATGAATTTAAAGGAGTTCCAGGGCTGATGTGAAACTTCAGCAGGTAGAAAACTGAACTATACCACTGATCAATTCTCTTGCACCAATTCAGTCAAAAATTGGAGGCCTTTTATGAACATCACAGAACACTACAGAAGCCACATTATACTCAAAGACAGGAAGTGTTTTTTTCCTTTCATCAGCAGATGCGTGATATTCCACACAATCAGCATTAGTTAAAGCTGCTAAATTCTTTCCACTCAGAACAACTGCAATACAGTCCACCTAAGCTAAGCAGGCAAGTTTTAATGTCAGCCCTCTTTCTTCAAGAGACAGTTATTTCTAACATAGTGGTATGTGGCACTAGGAGACTGGTCAGTATAGTTATTTGTGGCTCAGAAAGACATGTGAATTCAAACAATACAGACAGTGTTAAATTAAAATGAACAAGCTTTATTCTTGTGTTGATGTAAACAGGAGAGGAACTAAACCACCTACAAATTCTGTGCATACTTTACTTAAGACTTCATTGCCATGGGGGTCAGTCACATAGTTGTGAGCAGCACTGTGCTGATCGTGCAAGATCTCTGGCCAGTTCTGAAAAAAAAAAAAAAAACCAAACCAAACCAAAACCAAAAACACCCCCCACCAAACTAGACTGCAAATACTAACTCCCTACAGAAAAAGAGCTGAAACACACTGAATAGCAGTGTTTCTTTCACAACTTTGTGCACAATGCAACCCTTTTTATGTAGGAAAGTACGATGTCAAGCCCTCGGAACACTGCAGTTCACAAATACTGCAGAATACTGTAATTTTGTGCCACTCTGTGCTAGTTTATACTGAAATAGTGCACATCACTTGCTGCACTGTTCCTTGCCCTAATGTAATATGCATGGGTTTGCATCACTAATCCATGATTTAGGACCCCTCTACCTTCTCTAAAGCAAAGTTCAGGGGTAAACTGTAGTTTTTGATATCTTTTCATGCAGAAAAAGCCGCAACGTACAAAGCTTGAGCAGTACATGTGTGTATGGACAGATGGATGAAAGGAAATGGGGTAGGATAGATAAATCTGCAACCCAAGTACAGCAAACTTCAATGAGGCACATCTTAACCTCCAGAGTAACCTATCAAAAAAAAAAAAAACCCAAACAAAAAAACCAAACCACCCAAACCCCCACAAACTTCCAGAGGCTGAAATCATGTGTGGTGCTGAGAACATGAGACATAACAGGGCTGTGGACTAACATCACAAGCCAGCCAAGGGAAGCACTGCCATTGACATTCAAGATCTTACCGACAGGCAACTCCTTCAGTTTAGCAGCTTCTGCATGCTTTTCTCCACCAAAATGCAGAGTCATTTTCTTTCTGCACTGTATTTCTACCTGCAATGTTAGAGCTCCTCCATGGGCCTGGTATAGTCTTTGGAATCCTAAACTGTTCCCAGGTGGCAAGAAAGCAAACTAAAAGGTTTCTCCAGCTCCTAACTTGCAGGAAGGATGCCAGATTTAGGACTATGAAGAGTTAATAATTCAAGTAGTCTCCAATATTGTCTTTGTTACAGGCAGGAAAGAATCATGCAAGAAACTAGTGGTTACTTAATAGGTGTGTTCAGCATGAGTCATTTTTCAAACACCAGGTAAATTAGAGAGTTTAACACTGCAGTGCCACAAAGCCTATCCTATGGACCAGGATTCAACACCAAGCACAAGAAGCTTCTGGTTACAGTCTGATTTTCTGTGCTTTCACAGCCTCTATCACTTGCGAGCTGTGTTTAGCCAAGGCTCTCCTACTTCCTAGATTAAGTTAAAAGTTGACAAGCAGCAAGCAACTGTCTAGGCTTCATAAATGTGGAAAAACCCTGACAACAGAGTTTGGGTACGCTTCAGCTTAAAACTTCTTAAAGTTGAGATTTTTAAAAATTTTTTTTTAACTTACACTTATTCATTCCTCACTCTGAAATACCTGGTTTGATGTACAAAATACTGTCATTAAGGTGATACAATTAAATAAATAAACCCGAATTTAATCTCTCAGTTAACATTGGATGAATAGCCACTGCAAAGGTCAGAATAGCACAATGGCTAAGGTAACTTAAAAACAGAGAGAAGAAAAAAAAACCAAAATCAGTTCAGAACCTCTGAAATGCCACTCTTCTGTTGCACATTTTACACATGTGTTCCTGACCATTGGGATACCAGAAACTTCAATATCTAAAACTCCATGAGTTCAGCTGGGGCTAATAACCTTGACTTCTTGGCAGAACAACTGAGACCAGAAGTCACTCCATTTTGCCCTCCTAGATTACTATCGGCACCCAAACTTCCCAGCAAGGACTGCAGTCTTTGCTAGTGTAAAGCTCTCTACTATAGAGAGTTTATGATTCCTGAAGTAAAAAATGCTGCTTTTAGAATTAAAGTTTGTTGGTATCAGATCATCTGCTGCAGTGTAGCTTTAATTGGCCAAACTCAAACAGCATCTGACCTGGGTTGTTTGCCTGTTTAGACATTTTTCCCTCTCAGGAAAATGGTCTTTAATCAGAACAATCCTCTTCAACAAAATGTTAAATGTGTGTATGAACAAGAATGTTTAGAAAGAGTTGGTTTTGCTACGCAAAGTATCCTTGATGCAATACCTATTTCAAACCCCTCAGAAGACTCACTTCGCTCTTTCCGTTTGCCCTCCTGCAGTTGAGATCAATGGCAGCAAAATCAGGGCTGGCCTGTTCCCCACGTTCCACCCTGAAGGGCTTCAGGCTGCAGACCCAGAGTTTACCATGGAAACACCAACAGTCTCCTAACAACAGGGCTCTGAGCGGTGTTGCAGGAATGTCAGCAACTTGGAGCTAGTCATCACAATTTCCTATATTTCCTTCCTATCTCTGCCTGCAGAGCATTCAGAGCCGCACCAACAGTGACGGCGCGCGGGATTACCGTGTGCCAAGAGAGATAAATAGGTGTGCAAAAGAAAAGATTAGATCTCTGTCTCGAGGCATCTAACTGCAATTATATTACACGAGTGAAGTTAGACAACAGGCTAACAGTAGCCCCTGCAGTAGTAACGCCCTATTTTGCAGCGGGCATAATAAAGTCTTCAAAAACAGAGCACACAATAATTGCCATCAACATGCGCTCTGTCTATTTATCACTGCTTACCTAACAGTCTGTGTGCAACAACAGCCCATTGTATGATCCCTGGTTTAAACCCCCTTTTGGCTTGCTCTCTCTATTCCAATGAATTGTCAGTCCATCAACTCACTGAAGCAACAGCGTCTGCAATATTGTTATTAATGGTGTATCAGCACTTTCACCCAACCACTGCTTAGCTGTGCATTCAAGTTTGCTCTAAAAATTAACTCTAGAACACAGCTCCTACAGAGCTGTAGAAAAAGTAAAACTAAAATGATTTTTTTTTTTCCCCCTCAAATGTGTGCAGTAACAAGCTCCCGGGTTGTTTTCCATAACTGGCAGGAAGAAAAGTGCCTTTCATGGAATGCAACTAAACTTGCTCCTCTTCTTTGACCTTTCCACTTACTGCTACCTGCTCAGGCATGTGCGGAGAGTATTTTTAAGACTGATACCATCTCTCTGCAAGTTCATTTACTAGTCATCAACCTTTCAAACCCAACAGTAAGCAAACTGGAACTGGCATATCTTAATGCAGTCATAAAAATAGTTACTGCATACTGCATTTCATATACCTATAACGATTAAATGGAGATGATAAACCTTTCAGTTCTGTAAAGTGGTGAAAATCCTCTCGTACACCTTGCACTGCAAGAATTTAAGCTTTTGCTACAAAGACTGACACTGAAAAGCCATTCATGCATTTGTGTACGTGTGTGTGTATATACACACACATACATGCTTGTAGAGTTTACACAAAAATAAGCAAGTTATGTAATTTAGAGATTATTTATTGGAAATACTTAAGTTGGGGCTTGTATTTTAATCTTCTATTCAATAATGACATGGAAAACATTTAATTCTATTACAACTGGAACTGTCTGCCTAACTGTCACAATACAGCAGGTATTGTCTGCACGGTGTTAAACTTCAACTGATTTGGAAAGTATAGACTGTATAGATTATTTACTATAATTATATATTATAGAATTATATAATGTATTATATATATTATTTACTTTTTAAAACACTGTATTGGTAGACATGCACCACTTACAGTCTCCTGAGGCAAGCCTCTTTCCTAAAGAAGGTAATTGCCAGGTAAGAGAGACTGGGCTCTGAGTTTCTTAGTTTCCAAACAACTAATCTTCAGTCATTCTTTTCTGAAGAAAAAGAGGTGAAAGAACACGAGTGTCAGAAAATCTGCTATGATAATGTTACGGTCTAAATACATAAAGAGACTAATTGTGTGTCACTTCTTCAGAACACTGAATATTGCTTTTCTAGTAAGCTTATTAATGCACACAGTTCAAAATATTAGTGCAGTTAAATCTAAGCAGAGCTTACCAAATAACATCACATGTATTCAAATTACTTTAGCTCCAAGACATCCCAGACACTGGCCAGGAGTCTGTTGTTCAAAACCTGCAATACAATCAACATTTTAGTTACAGCCTTTGTACCTTTTATCTTTCCTCTGATACTTTATTTTGGCAAAATAGAATTAAACAGCCCGAGAGACATCATCCTACAGCAATTTTACCAATAAACTAAACTGAATTCCTGCAGGAGCAAATATCAGTGTTTGCAGTAACTTAGAGTGTTTACTTTCAAAACACAATCTCTAAAGGAGTTATACTTTCCACTCTAAAGAAAAGGACAACAGTAGAAATATTTTAAGAGCAGTGATTCATCATCCACCTTCCATTTTAACTCTTCTTCCACTTCTCTTCTAGACAGGTGCACATACTACCACAAGCTATGCAAGTTTTATTTAATCCAGTTGTATAAAATTTGACAATTGTTTTATCACTTTCCCATTTCTTTTATGCGCATGTACTTCTTGCTTTCAAAAGGTAGCAGGCCAGAAGGCTTTAGACGAGTCTTAGGAAGTAATTTGTGCAATAAGGATGAAATGTTTCTTCCCATTTTCCACATCTATGTCTAGACACTGGTGACAACCTGCGCTCCTCCACTTCAGTTCTGGTGCCCCCTGATAAATCATAAGTTTGTCAAATCTATTTACATTTTAGCATCTATCACTGGTGTATACTTCAATAGCCTCCTTCAGAAGCTCACCGGTGGACACAAGCTTAAGAGTATTTAATTCTATAGCACAGCATCAGTCAGCAGCCCTAAAGAATTTCAAATAATGCTGTATCCAGACTAGCTTCATGTCTTCTCCTCAGACCAAACAGTGCTCTTCCATACAGCCAGCATGAAGACCATGGCATCAACACAGCAAAAGGACCTGAGAAGGTACTGGACTAGTGCAGTTTTGATGCAAGCCAAGCACTGAACAGATGGCACAAGTTAACACAGGCATTCTATATTTAGCCTTCTTGTAAAGCAGTTATGTTTTGAAAATAGTAATGGTTAAGTGTTTCCTCCCTCCATTCCAAAATGAGCCACAGACAGAACAGCAAATCAGAATTCACGAACAAAAACAGAAAAGAAGGAAGACTGGCAATATATATTGCTCTTTATATATATGTACATGTTTATGGAGATTATGAGACATGTACACATTAAACACTTTGGAATTTTTTCAAATTATTTTACAATGCTTGCAAATTACTATGTATGTTCATAATGTGATTAGTGCAATACTTTGAAGAAACACGATGACTCGAATCTGCTATGGATATATGTTTTAAATAGAATTCTGTCAAAAAAATCCCTCTCTCCAGGGAACATAAAACCAGCAATAAACCAGGCGGCTGGACAACAGAAGCCATGTGCACTGTATACATAGTTTGAGAAGTCCTATAAAATCCAACAATTAATAGACAGCATAGTATTACAGATAGCTGGAGGGGAAAAAAAAGTAAAAACACCAATAGTTTTTCCACTTCACACATTTTACACTAAAAAAAAATATCACTTTTTTACCTTACAAGTTGGAGTGCTGACTCTGTGCACGTGAAATCACACTGATGTTTTCCTGGTGACCTATGTCTAGGAATTTGCACTAGCCTCCCAAGCTACCCAGACTAAGGATATTACTGAGAAGACAAAGCATTACACAAAGGAAGCCATTTGCCATGTATTTGGTAGGACTTTCAAGAAATTCTACAAAACTCAGAAGCTATGAAACATATTTGAACACCTACTAACACACCATATATGCTCCAACAGAGGAAAGAAAAATCGCTGCCTGCAATCAAAAGAACTACGGCTGAAAAAGGCCTGCAGTTGAGGACAAATGCTTTAATTAAATGCAGTGAAGCAGAGGAAGCAAGCAGTCCCTCTGGAAGCAAGTGTTTACAAGTCAGCATGGAGGGGCACATGGATGATGCAGAAAAGATGAACAAGTAGAGCAGCAAGTTCACTGTGGGTCAGTTCAAACAAGCTGCTATTCAGAGGAACCTCTGAGCCTTTTCTGTCTTCTCCTTATGGAAACTGCTTTCCTCTTACCTGAAGTCTGTGTCCATCCCCCATCTGTGACCAACTTCCTAAAGAACTCTATGAAACTGCTGCTGCTGAAAGGAACAAGCAAAAGCTTCTAGAAGAGTGATTCAGAAGCAGCAGCAGTAATCAACCCTGAAAAATCCCATTAAGGAACTGGAGACAAATTGGGCAGGAAGACTAACACCAGGTGCTCTCAGTTTAAAGTGGTGGCAGCCCATCTTTCAGCATCACTTAAAGCCCAAACGAGCTTGTTCTCCTACTCCAAAGCTCCCAGCAGTTAATGTGCAACACCTGCCAGTAACTACCTGTTCTAAACTGTCCCACCTGGGTTTCTAAGAAGGTGATCTCAAAATAGGAGCCACCCAATGTTTCACAGGTGGAAAGAGGAATTAAGGAAAGATGACCTGTAAGTAGATTTCATGCTTTAAAGATTATAATCATTCATCAAGATGAAGTCATCATATTCACTTGTCATGTTTTAACACCTTTCTAACAGAAAATATAAAAAACATTCTGATGTGGTGACACCACTGCCTTAGGATTTAGAAAGGGTGTTACTTTAACTATGAAGGTGACATTGGCTTTCCACTTAGCATGGTTTTCCTGGAAAAAATCTTTTTTTTTTTTTGAAGTGCCAGAAGAGATAGCCCTTTCAGGCAAAGCTATCTTACCACACCACCACATATCCAACTTACCCTAAAAGATGCCTGACACAAAAAGGTTAATTACTAAACCTGCATGCCAAGCACCTGTAAAGCTACCAGGAGCGAAGGGAACATCTGTTTCCAGATTTCTCATTCAGCTTCTATGCTAGCTATGCTGATCACTGCTGGCACGCAGGGTAATAACTCCTGACATTTTAACAAAAGACAAACAAGAAGCACAAAACCCAAGGGTTTCCAACAGAATGACTAAAGTGACAAGATTGCATTTAATTCTAAAACAAAGAAAGAAAGAAGTGCCAAGAAGAACTGGCTGATTTTTCTTTTTTTGCATTCGCTTTCTGGTCTTAGCATTTTTTGCTTACAAAAGTTACAGTAAAGTTCTAATTAGAAGCAAGGTTATTTGATAGGTATTAGCACAACCTTTAAAGAGAAAAGCACCAACTGCTTCTCTATTCTGTGGCTCTGAGTTTTCCCAGCACTTTTCTTTCTATTAAGTCTGATTAAAAATATTTCAGATCATTAATTCAGACATAACTAGTATTTCCTACCAGTGGTTTAACTCACATCAGTACTTTCCTCTTTCTCTACAGTAATACTGGAGACTGATAGAACAGTGAGATCACTTAACATTTAAAAAACTGGAATTGTTCTCTGTCTCTCTAACCAGAGAGGTTTGCTACAAGGAAAGCCTTCACAGAACACTATTGGAGTGTAAGTTCCTAAAATATCTTCAGCCACCTAATGTTCTGTAGAATTTCAAGTCACATTTCATGCTCTTTGAACTATATATATGTGCTAAGCACCTATCGGCTCTGAAGTGCAGAAAACACATGGAATGCAGAAACCAGCACAGACGTAGCTAATTCATCCCGAAGGTGACTTACTGGGCTAAGCACAGCACATTCCTATTAAAAATGGATAGACTTGGTTTTAAATTAGAGTCACAAAGAGTGGAAGTTACCTTGCATGTTTTTCTTTCCAAATCAAATATTTAACAGAGGAAAACCACAGGTGTCACTGACAAGGAAAGATTAGTTGTGGCTTAAAACCACACAGATGAATTGAAAAGCAGAGAGACATGCTTTGCTCACTAAGTAACCTTCTAAGTGCACGATTCAGACTGGTATGTGTTGTCACGGGAGAATGAGAAGCCTTTCATTTGTTTCCAAGAATTGGAATTCAACATTCCTAAAGAGACCCCAAAGTGGCCATTCCCCTGCTATCTACAGTGCCTGGCATTAATAAAGTGTCTACGACCAAAAGCATACAGTGGTTTTGTTTCGAGAGGCCTAGCACTACTACAGTCAGTAGAGTGGGTGGCAAGAGTAGAGAAGCCAATGGTAGCATGGGGGCAGGTGGAGAAAGCAAAGGAGCTAACAGTTTTTGTTTGCTCAGGGCAAACTAACCTGCCATAAAATACTCCAAACATACCAGATCTTACAGAAGCATAGTTAAATCCAGAGCTCTGGTCCTCCCTTTAAAAAAAAAAACAAACCCTTCACCAAGGGGAGATTAAGCCTAAAACCTAAACATGGAAGCAGCCCACTGGATTATCACTCTTGCAACATGATACAGAGGAAAAGGGTGATTATTACGAATCCTACGTGAGATCGTGTTAACTAGCTGATTATAGGCAAGTGCTCTGCCAGCAAACAAACAGAATGCTGGGGGAAATCAGTTTATGGGTCTTCCACTGTTGCATTTGGAAGAGAGCTCTTTCACATGCAGGCTTGGAGAAGGTTGCATTAACAGTCAGAATAGCACATGTTGATAATTCACAGTTACTCAGTGAAAGCTCAACAGCTTCAGCAGGATTGTGCTGCTCTGGCCTGAGATAGACTTAAATCCTTACCCTAGTTACTAGGCACAAAGTACTGAAAAACCATATGCTGTGTGCTTTATGCAACAAATAGGAGGTCTCTGACCTAAACTGGGAGAGCCCTTATGAAGTAGGAAAGGTAAGATGGATTGTAAAGATACAGGCAAACAGAAAACAACTAGTCTCTCTCAAAGTAAATTTAACTTCACACAATTGGGATTATACTTAACTATTAACTTAAGTACAACTTAAAAATTAGGCATATCAAATAAAAAGTCCTTAAAGGGACATGAAGCAAGAAACTGTACAGCACAGCAAGTGGATCACAATGTTTCCATTCTTCCTGCAAGGACTTACAGTAGCTATGAAGTCCTCTTGTTCTAGCCTATGCAATTTGTTCAAAATTTATTACCTCCTTGAAGTACGAGAAATTTTTTAAAGCCTATTTGAACAGATTGGGAGTCTGTTCATGGGAGTCTAATCATGGGAGTGATTAATGTGTATTTGTGGGACACACTGCTGCGCTTTATACCATGTAAATAACTTAACTTGCAAGAAGATTTCTACCCTGTAAATTGCAAAGAAAACCTCATCTTCCACATACTTCACAAACTTTCATACAGTCAGCAACACTCCAAACATCTCTAGTTTGCTCTCCAAACTGAATCTGAATCTCTAAGTTGAATAAGCACTGTATTAGGAGAGTACATTAAACGAGAAGTGCCAGATGACAGACTTGCTCACTTAGAGTCAACTTGTATGATTTATTTGTTTGGACCACAAGCTTTATCTACAATGCAGATCATGAGCCACACGACACAATACAGTGTCAATACAGCCTCAATTCCACATACATACTAACTTAAGTACAAATATTAACAATATTCAGCCTGCTCCCATAATTTAACCATTTCATTTCCACAGGTCTTTAACTCCTCACCCCACAATGTGACTGCTTTTGAGATGACCCTGCTTATTTTAAGCATTTGCCTTATGATTCTGAATCGTACCAAGAAAACTGTGTAATAGAGGAAATCAAGCCTCCTAACTTTAGATTCTTGAATTCCATCCAAGTTAGGTGCCTGTGACAGTAAGTGTAACTATTTGTGTCCCTAGACATCCAGTTCTGGGAAAATTTCATCAGGAATGAAGGAAAGGATGAGCTATTGAGTTTCGTAAGGATAAAAATACTCAACTGTATGATGCCATCTTGAATCTGGATTAAGGCTGACATGATACATAAAAGTTAATAGTGGCTAAGTACTGAATCATTTTCACTTAAGTGGTAAATCAGATGTTTGTTGATTAAAACAAGAATACCAGAACTACTTTCTAACACTCCTGGTGGTAGACTGAATTGCTGTTTCTACCGTAGACATAGGGCATACACAGATGACGTAGTGGAAACTAGCACCACAAGAGGCAAGGGCAATTTAAGATTTAATGTTCGTTCTACATCCCAGAAAATTTTAACCATGTGGTGGTTTTAATTTTTTTGTTTCAGAGAATCTTACTGTAAGTTCATACTTTAGTTTTTTCATATGCTCATAAAGAAGCCAAAGAGGCCTTGCTTCTACGTCAGGCTATTTTTTCAGAAATTATAGTGGCTACAGAATTTTACCATCCTGAAAGGTGTAAAAATTCAATTAGAATGAAATGAAAGGTTTCTGGGTAATAATCACTACACTTGCAGTTAATGGATATAACTGAATCAAGAGTAAAAAAAGTTCCATTCACCCTACCTAGAGCCCATGCCTCTAAGCATTCCAGTTTTATTCAGTGCGTTAATGTGTTGGATCTTTTGCTTTCACCAATTAGTTGTGGTTTCTCCTGCCTCTCATAGCAAGAATAAAAGCTGCTCAAAGCTGTCATTGTTCCATATTCCAGAAAAGACAGTTGCATCATTACTAATTATCTATCAGTGAGTCATATTTGTTGCAGAGCAGGCAAAGCCAAAGTGAACGTCAACTCTGCTCTGAAGAAAAGTACTAAGATAACATTAAGGAGGGAAGCATTTATAAATATCTTGAAAGTGGATGCAGGGTTAAATTTAGTTCGAGACAGCAGAGAAGCAGCTCACAGTTTGGTTAAGTAACCTTTAACTTGCAGTCATCTGCAGACAGAAAGGAGGAGAGTGTTGTCTGAAGAAGCTCTGAAGAATACTCTAGAAGAGATCAAGAAAACCTAGAATTTAAAGTGGTGGACCTGTCATGCTTTGCTTCTAAATTTATGATGGTATAGCACACATTAAAAATAAGAGCAGACAATTCATATCAGCTCCACTGGAACTATTTTACAGTCTCTAGAGATTTACACAGACACACAGTGAATGTCACCAGGCTAGACAAAATAAATTGCACATACTTCAGCACAAGAAGACTGACAAACAGCATGAATACAGTTCAAAGCAATTCACTTACATTTCCCCAGAGCAGCCATTCTTTGGTGACTTTTCTTCATTTCTGTTTTAAAGTCTGCTCAGAAGATTGTGAAATATGTAAAAATATTATGAAAAGTTATACTTCCCAGCTCCGTGCAGGGTACTTTTCAGATCCAAGTTACCTCTATAAACTTGTTGTTTGTTTTTGAACAACCTACAATGTAATACTGCACTATGAAAAAAGGGTAAAATGTTTAACAGCACAAGATACATAAAGGATAACATCTTAAAACTTTTTTTTTTTGCTTTCAATTTTGAATCAAAGACACCAAAAAAACCCCCATCTATATCTGGTAGTTTACGTCTTAAAGTCAAGTAAAGGAAAGGTTATGCTTTAAAGCTAGTAGACGCCAAACCACAGCTGACAGATGATTTATGATCTCTAGATAAAAGGAAGAAGAATCCATGAAATCTGAAGATTCCAAGAAATTAAGGTTAAAAAAACAAAAAACCACGGCATTTTGGTGATGCACTAACTTAATGCTACCTTCTCCTCCCTCACCACAAAATGTAGATGCTACAAGTAGCTGTAGTCACTTACAATTCCTTGAAATATTAATCCAAAAGCTACTGCAAAACCACAGTATCCTTTTAAACCACATGAAAAAGCACCCATCTATTTAAGTAAATTTGAAACTAGTACGACAAAGGAACAGTCAATGACAGTGAAAACTAGCTGACATACAAGGAAGTCACCATGACCAAGCATACCTCACCATGTGTTTTGATATCACCTCATGAAGGTTTAGATTGTGGGGGTTTTGTTTGTTGGTTTTTTTTTGTTTTGTGATTGTGAAGGTTTTTCTGTTTTGTTTATTTTTTTTTTTAAATGCAGTATTAGTCATTAACTTGATTTTCAAAGTTTCTCACAAAGGAAAGAGATGTTTGTGTATATTAAGATGGCATTTACATTAGCCAGTTATTTTCCACAAATTAGACTAGAAACATGCAAAAAAAAAAACCACTGGAACACCACTTTCAAGGGATTTGTTTATTTTTGGTTTACAAACAAAGGCACCCAATATTTCTGTTTATGTCTTATAAAAGCTCACAGATTTAGCATTTGTTTCCAAACATCTGTTCCTACAGCAGACAAAAACATTACAGGAAAATGTAATTTTTTTCTCCTCATCCCATATTTAAATACCAGTAACTGTTAAGTGATCATGTTGTTTCAGACTGCTCTTCCTATTTAACCAACTGGAATACCTCCTGTAACTTGCTAGTCAGTACAGTGAGTCTAGCTTACTGTATCAAAATATAGTTCCTGTATATTTTTGATCAACATCTGTTATGTGCAAACACTGGTATGAAGAACTGCAAGGGAACAGGGTTCTGATATGGAAAAAACCCCAGTCGTTTCAGATAGAATTTCACAGACTGACCACAGGAAGTGACAAAACTAAGGTAATAAATGCAACACTGAATCTATTGTCAATTAAATAGGATGACTGATGAATTTGTGTAAGATACCAATAATGCACAGAACCACGGTCTCCAAAGAGGAAAAAAAAATTGGGTTTCTAGATTGGCAAATGTTGAAAGAGAGAGGTTAAATACCCTTATGTTTAAGCTAATCCTTTTCTTTGTTATTCATTCAAAAGAATATATTTTTTAAGCAGTGTTTTGGACCAGAGATAATCAGTTCATTGGCTTCATAGTTCTCAGTATAAACAAATGAACATTATAAGTATCATGTACGATAAACAACCAAAATTCATACGTGAATTGCTTCACAGAATCATTTTCAGAATATGATGTATTTGTCTTTTCAAACTTCAGCCACATGCCAACATGGGACAAGGGGTGTCACTGGATAGTAGGCACCTCTGAAAAAAAGTCTACAATACAAGAATGCTTAAGCATACTTTCAGGTCCAGTAAGATATTTGGGGAGGCAACTAAAAACGGAATACACCTAATGTATTTGTTCAAGTGTAACATCTTCAATCACAGAAGCCATAATTTATTTTCAGCCAGTTAGAGGTCTCTCACACAAGGTGTGGTCCTAGACCATTTAGGCTTTTCATCACTAGCTTTATATATACACAGGTAATTTTAAAAAGGAATTACAGCTTAACTACTTACTACAGAATATTTAGCTTCAACAAGGAAGCCATTATCTTTTCAAAATGAGATATACACCTGCATGAAAGGTGTTCTCTTGAAAGTAAGAGTTTTCACAAGAATAGCAAAATAAGTTCTTTACCTACTCAATTCAAATAGGACAAAAAACTATCAAGGGCAAGTATAATGTAGCTCTTGTGTAATTAAGTCATTATTTGCCTTTCCAAGCAGATTCAAGAACATACTCATCAGTATAAACTGATTTTAATGAACAAACACTGGGCAATGGTGCTGGTCAGTGCATCAATTAAAGGAGCATTACAGTGTTCTCAGAATTCTGTGCAACCAAAATTTAAAGGGATCTTCATGTATTGCCTTAAACAAGGATTCATTCTTTTCTTACACCTTGCTCTTTTTACAAATGGTTTCCCTACTGCAACAAACTAACATGCAGAAAGACCGGATTTCTTCAGATTTAATCCTAGTAATTTAAGTTAAAAGATAGATGGAAGAATTGTTAACATACTTTCATTTTGAAGCAAGGTACATCTTGCTCTGCTTGCCCAGTGAAATGAGAGGTTTTATTGGGGCAGGGATGCGAAAGTGTGCTTACGCATTAGTGTTGTCCATGCATCAAATTTCATAGCTCAGATTTTAAAAATTATTAATTCATGAAGTATTTGCTAACATTGCTTAAAATTTAAAAACAGGTATATCTCTTAATGAAAGCCTATAGTTTGTCCAACTACTATTACCAGTAACATAAATAGCAACTAAGCATAATAAATTCCTTTCAAATACATTTACCTTTTCAAGTCAGAAGTGTAACAATCCAGTGTTGGCTCTGTGTTCCCAATAAAAATCATTAAAAAAGAGGACAGTCAATGACTTTATTTTTGCCCCCCTCAGGGTTACGTTTCCTTTTATCTACCCAATGATAGGATCAATTCTGCTTTCAGAGAAGCAAATTGTTCATGACGACATAAATGCAAGTTGGATGCAGCCAGTTTTGAGCACAGAACTGAATCACTAAGTGCATTCTGAAGACCAGATCAGACAAAAGGCCTTTCAGTAATTAAGGAAGGTTGGGTTTTTTTGTTTTGTTGTTTTTTTCCTTTTTTCTTTTAAAGCAAAGTAGGCACCATTGTTGCATCCCTACTTTGAGAAGAAGGGAAGAAGTGGCAAAAAGTAAAGACAAATTACAAAAATCCTCAAATAATTTTTTTCAGGAGATCCACCGTCATTTATACACTTTTGCAACTTGCAAAACCCTTTGTAATTTAGAAGAATTTCAAATAAATAGGTCTACAGCAACTACTAAGTCAATATTTATCTTGCTCAATGTGGAGTAAAACTTAAAAAGAAAATAAATCACGTTAAGGCAGATTTCAAACACGTTCCAAATTGCACAGTTATGTTGGTCAGTGGTCTAAAATGTTTTCCCCAGGTCAAAGAGTTAAAAGTTACTTAAACACTTGTCTAATGCCAATTCAACCTGGCACTTGACCATTTTATTTTCTCTCTTTCCAGAAGATACACAACTAACATTACATATACCATACCGTATATTTTGCACTCCAATTTAAGATGAAATTATGCTTTTACAAAATGTGAGATGACTACATGTTACAGGCTTTGTGCAGTTAGACCACCATATGCATAGATGTCCTAATGCTAAATTCTCTTCTTCAGTATCTCATAGTACTGGAAGCTCTGAAGTAGGAGAGGAACTTGTAACACAGACTAACCACAAAGTACCAGATATTTCTTGCCATTTGTGATCTTGCAATAAAGATACGCCAGATCAGGATCACAAGAACTGTATTGAAGCCATAGCGTATATTCCTTAACCTAAGGGAAAACAAAAGAAATAATTAAAAGCTAAGGTACCAAGACTTACAGGAAAAAAAGAGCACTCTAAAAATTAACTTGTAACGTAGAATTTAATTGTTCATCTGTTCATCTCAAGATACACTGTGAGTGGTATTACATGAACGACGGAAGTAAGCTGATAAGTGAAGGACCAAACAGAGAAGGCTTTTCCATAGTTCACTGCTGGAAACTGGAACACATGAAAACTAAGGAACAGAGCCAGCCCTGTAGCTAACCACATGTACTTCTGCTTTATAGCTGCTTGATAAAAACATCTCAAAGCCAAGGTCACACATATAGTAACTTACCTGTAGAAGGCTGCCATCCACCCCAAGAACAAGGATATATTTAACACTATGAACTCCCCTACTCCCCTCCACATATTTATAACTTCATATATATGTAGAAGTAACTCCAACTGCCACTGACCAAAAAAAAAAACAAAACCCAAAACCCAACATCATAGGATTTTCCAACCACAGAGCCTGGAGTCTTCACTGCAATTTTAAACTTACTCCTCAGGGAACTATATGGAAAGATTAGAAGAAACAAAGTGTCCTTTTAGAGCAACTGTGACTTTTAGTAATCTTCTCACAGGTAAAGATGGAAGCTTCAAGACAAACAGCAACCAGAATTGGCTGGGATTTCTTAGAAGCAGAGCAATCTCTTTGGTTCAGTAGATCGTGACAATTTGTATTTTTAAGGCACCTCTTTTTAAGGAAATACTGACTGCCCTTATCTTGTTTTACAGGTAGGCTGGGTGTTAGTATAGCCAGACCTTTCTCTACATACTTTATTTGTAGAAAAACCAGCCTGAATTTTTGTATTACAAAAGTAAAGCCCACTTTTCTATTTGAGGAAAAATTCTACTCAGTAGTTTCCTAGAGAAGCCAGGTCCCCTAGGCTGCCACATCTGCTTAATATTGAAGCAGTGAACTCAAGTTCAGATTAAAGAGCTAGATGGTAACAGAAGAGGCCAACTTAATAGCTCAGAGCAAATATATGTTAGAATCTGAACCTCTTGCAAAATAATCCACTTAAAAACTGAGAGCTGTGGGCAACCAGATGCTGTTCCAATACAAGACTGTTTCTCATGTTATTCTTGGTATGATCTCTTGCACAAAGAATGGCAACTGTATGATAACTCCTATGCATTTTTAACAGCATCTAGATTTAAAAAAAAAAAAAAACAACAAATCTGAAGGGGACACCTCTTCAGCTATCCTCACTGTTATCAAAGATTACCATCTTTCAAAAGTATCTCTGAGATCGTAACATATCATGCCAATCCACTCTACAACTGCAAATCCTTGTCTTTAGAATAATGACACAAGTAATGACCTACGCCACTTCTCTTTGTGCTATCAGGATAGCCGATGTGAAGTAGAACTGCAGAACAAGATTAATCACTTTTATTTCACTCTTTAAAAAGACAAATCAAAAAGTCTGCAACTGTCTTTATGAATCAGCCAAGAACAAAGCAAGGGCAACTGTGCCAGTAAAATTCTGGACAGCAACAATGCATTCAAACTGGAGGAGTTAAGCCACAGATAAAAGGCTAAGAGAAGTCATCTTAAAGCACCAACATCAAAGTTTCTTGCTCTGAGGTGGAGAGTCCATGCCTGTTTACTCACCTGCTTCAAAAGATCACATTCCCAGAAGAAACAACTATTGTTCTATTAAACCTCCTTAACTGAACAAGCCATTCTGACCTTGTGTTACTGTGTACCTGTTTACATTCCAAAAGACACTTGGGTAAAATCAGAAACCTGGATTACAGTATACACTAGTGATCAGAGCTACAACCATAACCCCAGACCAATACTGTAACTATTAGTACTGAGAGCAACTCAGGAGCAACAAATGGAACAAGAAAGATGACAGCTGACTTCTTCAGAAAATGCTTCAGACCACTGAACTGGAATAGAAGAATTCTGGAGGACCTAAACAGGTGCTATAAAGAACAATTAAGTCATAATATGGAAAAGCAAAACTTGACAAGGGCAGGAAAACACAGAAAATATAAACAGAGGAAAATAAAAGTTTATACTTACTTATTCAAGTGTTTCCTAGCTGCAGGGAGGCCAGACATTTCTTCATTCAGCACATATTTCTTCGTTCCCATGCAGTAATTTTCCATGTATTCTGCCCAATGTAGTTGTCGAACATCAAAATTAAATGTCTGCATAAAATGAAAGCTTTCACTGTTAGTTACCTAAAAATTCACCTGCTATATAGAATAACTTAAAGGAAAAGAATAAATGCCTTTATACCAGATAATTCCAATTTGTCTTTGATGTAAAAAAGTTATCTTGTCCTTAAGCATAAGAACAATCCAGATTTAGATCCCATTTCTGACTCAACTACCAGCTTCTTAAACCACCTCTTCCAAATCTCAACCATTTCATGCCTTATTTTTCCTCCTCAGCAGTAGTATTCTTCCCTCCACTTCCAAGTGCACTGCTTTCCCATTTAATTTGTCTGTAAGGAATTCTCTAGAAATAACTATTTTCTATTATGTTGTTTCCTTTTAAGCAACAAAATAATTCTAAAATGCTGTAGAATGAACACTGCTCTGTGCCTAGTTCACTGTTGCATAAATGCAGAATTCTTTTAGCTGTGCTTATAGTTGGACAGCTATATTTTAAAAAGAACCACATGAGTATCTTCCTCAGGAGAGGAAGTTACTACAGTAAATTCACAACTAAAGTTTTTCACTGATGTATTGATTTCTTCATCTCAAGATTCTACAACAACAGCTGTTTAAGTGCAAACAAATACCAAGATTTTCCTAGCAGGCTTTCAGCTCTGCCAATTTTGTTGCAGGTAAAAGAATAAGTAAGATCATTACAGGAACAAGAAATGAGTAAACAGTTTTGTGCAGTGAAACTGTATTCGGCTTTAAAAGTCGTTATACTTATGCTAAATCCCCAAGTCCATGTTTCCAAATAAGCTGCTTAACAGCATGGCAGGTGTGTTATAAGGTATGATGAAAAATAAATGCATTACAGTTCTGAAGACAATCCCTCACACTGTAATTTAGTATTGTTTGCAAGTTAAAGGTCAGCAGTCATGATTTAAGACACATACATGCCAAACAGCCTTCTAGTAAGTTATCAGAAGGTCTCAATTAAACATTACTTTCCTTAAAATATCATCACAGCAAGAATGTAAAAGTAAATAAAGTACAGTTTCAACCATTATTCCAACTAGTTCTTTACTGCTGTATGCACATCTTATCGAAAACAGCTATTTGAAAATACTAACAGTCCAAAGCTCTGGGATTATTTTGGTTTTGTTTTTTAAACTTTTTCTGAATTCAAGTTGCTGGGTGGAGGTGAGATGGCAGGAAGGGGTGGAAATCCTCTCTACATAAGAATCACTAAAAGCTATTCTACTTCCTATTTTTAGACAGTTTATTTAGAAGTTTGGCAGCTTTTCTTCAACTTAACTATAGAACAAGATTCTAGAAAACATTTGAATAGGAAAAACATCTTAAAGATGACAACACTGTTCCAAATGCGTAAGGGAATTTGAGTTTTTGAAACTGTAACTGGTGATTTTTATCCTGCTGAATATAAACCAACAAAACCATAGTAGAAAGGAAGTTTAAACTCAGTTGGGGGGGTGGGGAGGGGGGCACAGCAATTGATCTCAGTTGCAATACTTCTTTATTTTAACACATACATGTATCTTCCTATGAGACATACTGGTGTGGAGAACAAGTCCATTCCATTACAGCTGTGCTATTGCACAAGCATATTTTTGAGTAACTTGGAATTAATCCGATTAAGATTCCCAAGCATATGAGGCACAGGGAGGTCAGAATCTGGCAGCACAGACACATGTGCAGGAAAGGAAGGTACCTTCAGTCAGTACTAGTCACCAGGGAAAACCAGCTAGCCACATCGAGGTTGTATTGAGTTTCCATGACAAGGTTTTGGTAGCGGGGGTGCTACAGGGGTGGGTTCTGTGAGAAGCTGCTAGAAGCTTCCCCCATGTCCGACAGAGCCAATGCCAGCCGGCTCCGAGACGGACTCGCCGCTGGCCAAGGCCGAGCCCATCAGCAATGGTGGTAGTGCCTCTGGGAGAACGTATTTAAGAAGGGGGGAAAAAACTGCTGCACAACAGCAACTGCAGCTGGAGAAAGGAGTGAGAACATGTAAGAGAAACAACCCTGCAGACCCCCAGGTCAGTGCAGAAGGAGGGGGAGGAGATGCTCCAGGTGCCAGAG
The DNA here is from genome assembly GCF_964188355.1 of Buteo buteo. Taxonomy (NCBI): domain Eukaryota; kingdom Metazoa; phylum Chordata; class Aves; order Accipitriformes; family Accipitridae; genus Buteo; species Buteo buteo. The sequence goes on along the minus strand of NC_134186.1, from coordinate 20,936,057 downwards.
CAGAGATTCCCCTGCAGCCCGTGGGGAAGACCACGGCGAGGCAGGCTGTCCCCCTGCAGCCCAGGGAGGTCCACGGGGGAGCAGATCTCCACCTGCAGCCCGGGGAGGACCCCACGCCAGAGTAGGTGGATGCCTAAAGGAGGCTGTGACCCCATGGGAAGCCCGCACTGGAGCGGGCTCCTGGCAGGACCTGCAAACCCGTGGAGAGAGGAGCCCACATTGGAGCAGGTTTGCTGGCAGGACTTGTGACCCCGCAGGGGACCCACGTTGGAGCAGTCTGTGCCTGAAGGACTGCAGCCCATGGAAAGGACCCACGCTGGAGCAGTTTGTGAAGAACTGCAGCCTGTGGGAAGGACCCGCATTGGAGAAGTTCATAAAGGACTGTCTCCTGTGGGAGGGACCCCACGCTGGAGCAGGGGAAGAGTGTGAGGAGTCCTGCCCCTGAGGAGGACGGAGTGGCAGAGACAATGTGTGATGAACAGTCCTCAACTCCCATTCCCCTTGTGCCACTCGAGGGGAGGAGGTAGAGAAAATCAGGAGTAAATTTAAGCCCAGGAAGAAGGGAGGGGCGGAGGGAAGGTGTTTTAAGATTTGGTTTTATTTCTCATTATCCTAGTCTGATTTGATTGGTAATAAATTAAACTAATTTTCCCCAAGTCAAGTTTGTTTTGCCCATGACAGTAACTGGTGAGTGATCTCTCCCTGTCCTTATCTCAACCCATGAGCCTTTCGTTATATTTTCTCTCCCCTCTCCAGCTGAGGAAGGGAGTGATAGAGCAGCTTTGGTGGGCAGCTGGTATCCAGCCAGGGTCAAACCACCACACAGGTGTTTCTGTTAGTTTGAGACTGGTAAACATAGCACAAAAATAGAAACTCACATAGATGGTCAACAACACACAGTGGGAAGACAAAGATTTTTCCTTTCAGCTCTTTCATTCACTCTTACTGAGACCCTGCACTCAGTTTTCATTCTTCCTTAACAACCTTCAGGACTTTTCTGTCATCCTGCTTGTTACACTTTTCCCCCGTATGGGGCAGTTTTAGTCAAACAGCAAGAGTGTACTTCAGAAAGAAGTGAGAGAATTTACACTTACATTTCTTGAATACACGTGGCACTCTGGCCAAAGCATGAAAAGGGTATATAAAAGTTGTTACTAGTTTAAAAACAAACAAAAAAAAAGTCCCTCCTGTTTGTCAGGAAAGAGTCAGTGGTCAAGTAAAGCCTTGTTTTATTCATGATGTAGGTAAAACCATAACAGCTTGGCCACTTGGTTGATATATGGGTAACACCAGGTCATGTGATCAGGCCACTCCAAAGACAGTCATCTTTTATAATCAGGACTCCTTCAAGGGGGCCTTGCCCTTCCTCATCTCTGATCACATCACTGATCTAGCTTATAACACAGCCCTGGCACAACTGAAAGAATGTGACAGGAATTTCCAGCACTGAGTTAGTACTAGGGTTAGCTCCACATTACAGTAAGCAGCATTACCAGCTTATGTCCTTAGTCAGTCTTAAATGAGCTTATATTTCACTTTCAGTCTCCATGCCCACATCACACAGCTACTTGCCTTTTTGTCTTCAGGGCTTAGCTGGTTCATTAGCATAGTCATATTTTCAGTATTCCAGATCCACGAATTGCTTGTAAAGTATTCTATTAACATCAAGGCCTTATGAAGACGTGTTATTGTTTTCATCATCCTACAGTCCAAGGCATGGAATGTACAGGTTATAGTGGTAAAGATTAGTTCAAACAAATAAGACAGTAAGATTATAAATTTTTTACCCTCAACCCCACACCCCTATGTTAACATATCCCGTCTTGCTCTGTACCCAAAGCATATTATATTTATCAATAAGATATTTCTGCATATTATTAAAGTGAACTTTGGTTGCCCAATCTTTATATAGAATCAGAAATTATAGGACAGTCCTTTTCTCCTAATCCTATTTCCCACTGCAATGGTAAGATTCTTCCCTAAAAAGAAGAGATGGTAATATGTCTTCTGTTGCTAACTCTTAGTTTAGGACACAGACAGAGAACACTCTTCACTTCAGCATACTGGAATATCTAGCTGTACTGAACAATTTGACTTGATGAAAGAGTCAAATTGCACAGTGCAGAACATATGCACGTGACAACTTTAAGCAAGGGAGTAAGTTTCCCTGATCTTCCTGCACACTGTGCAGGACCAGGTCTCTGTAACAAAACAAAATTAGTTTCTTACGGTCACTAAAAGATCAAGGTTTAATACCACCAGAAATATGGCTTAGCCCCTTAACCCTACTGCTTCTGCAGCAAAGGGCAGGAAAACATAAAGGCACAGACAGATCATAGCAGATCCTGCTAGTTAGGTGATCAGTTCTATGCTACTTCAAAATATGCAGAAATACCTTCCATCATTGCTTATTATGCAAAGGAAACAACTCTACAAAACCATCACTTGGAGTACAGAGAAGTTGTTATAAGGATCAATTGGGCAAGTTTCTTTTTGATCAGGCTATCTGAAGTGGACCTAAAAAATGTGAGTCATCCAGTGTCTCAGATGCAAAGTTCTCACATTTATGACAAGAACATTGTTTCAAGTGTTACAGTGCTAGAGATGGTCAATCAATTTTAGTAAGTACTAACTAGTACACATAACCTAATGCTATTAAATTCATGCTTTGGGTGCTCAAGGTATTTCCATCTCACACAACTGCTTCCAATTTGATCCTTATAGCAGGACACACTGATCATTTTAAGCACAGAGTGAGAAGGTGGGAGGGGAGACAGAGAAAGCAGAACAACCCAGCATTAACAGGAAATGGCTTACTATTGGTAATTTTTGATCAATAAAGTTCATAAAGGCAATAAAACCCACTGATTTTGCTCTGAAAGCTGCCTTGATGCATTCATACTTGTAGAAGGGATATAGCACATTGTCCCAGAAACTCTTCTAAAGAAAGTATTTTGCATCACATTAGGGTCCCCTACTGTCACTAATGGCTGGCATCTCAGTATCTAAGGGAATATCAGAATTGCCTCTTTTTCTTCTCATGAAATGGAGTAATACAAATTGCAGAGACCACTGAAAAAGAATATCTCTAAAGCACAAAACGCACAAATATTTTTCCTTAAACCCCATAGGACTCTATCTACAGAGTAATTAAAATTTGAATACAAATCCGAGACCATCAGCAAATCTAATTAGTAGACATTTCTAGATGCTTTCAAACACCTGTTTACAGTTTCACCAGTTGGGCAAGTTGGCAACAATGGGAGCCGAGTTGAACCAGAGTTCCTCCGATTCAAAAATAATTAGGAATACAGATTGTGCATCCAAAACATATCCTGTGCTAACAAGACTGAACATAAAAAAACCCATATTAGTTAAGACAAAAAAATTCAGAAAACAACTCAAAACTTGGAAAGCAAAGATCTCATTGATCAGATAAGCCAAAAAAGACCTCACATCAAAATGGCCTGGAGAAAAATAGTGCCAAACAGGACATGGTGGCTAAGTGCTGAAGACTTTTTGCAGAGGTCTGTCCACTGACAGTCTAAAGATTATTTAACTCAGTTGACTTGCCTTTTGTGCCTCCCCAATTTCTGTTCTTATGCTAAGCTGGAAGAGCAGCTGAGTTTTAGAGTACTTGGCTACAGTTTAAGAAAACTTGTGCCCCTGCAAAATACTAGATGGTGCAAATGAGTATCTGATTAGACAGGTGTGGATTTTGAGCTTGTTACTGGCCACTGACACTGGTTTTCACTCTTTTCTGCAAACAAAACTTAAACTGAATTTAAACTAACATAAAGAATAACCTCTGCTGGGAAGCTTGCTGTCTCTGCCAAAAGTCAAGTGGCTAAAAAGAGTTATTCTACCTCAGCTGCAGATTTTTTCCCTCCCTCCAACTCAAATTGAATTTAGTGACTGGCCACAGAATCAGCTGATTCAATTCATCATGGAAAAATAATTTTTTTTTCTTTGTAGAGTTAGTTTCTTGATATATCAGCTGAAAGAATCAAGTGTCTCCATATTCCCTCAGCTGCTAGATCAATTACAAAGTTGGCAGAAAAGGACCAATTTTCTTGGTGACAGCTTGTTAGTTTGCACTAAATCAACATGAAACTACACTTTTTTTTTTTTTTTAAGAAAAAGAAGTATGGTGACAGCCTCTTATTCAGAGATGTCAGCAATGAATGTTATTTAGCGGGCACTTGTGTAGCTCTGGCAGACTAAGTTTTATAATTTCAATGGCACCACATTCCTCCTGCAAATGGGAATATACACACGACTCAAAAAAGAGCATGAATACACATAATGGAGCTTTATCTCTCAACCCGAAGTTTTGAAATATGCACTTCACAGGTTGTTTCAGAGATAGCCATTGGATAAAAGTTGTAAATATCAAAGCCATATATAACCAGTCAGTAAAATATCAAGCATTACATCACACCTTCTTCATAAGCTGAAGACAGAAAATGTCACCCCTGCTGATCATCATAAAGAACTGAATATTAGCAGCAGTCAGCAAGTCAGTGTGACAGCATGCAAGACGATCACCTAGAAACTAGGTAGAATTTTGCCTCTACTAGGCAGTCCTTACTGCCATTAACACAAAATACATTACACCACTTTGAGAAGCACATCACAGGAATTAAAAGTTTTAGGCAATAGTTAATTCAATTATCCATAAGTTAGGTGGGCATGTTTCTATATCAGACAGTTGAAAGCAACCTGGCTTAAGGCTATGACTGCATTTTGAAGAAGTCTTGCATGCAACCTATTGTCTCCAGGCTAAAAACAGTTCTGATGCTAAATACAGCCTGACCCTTCACTGTACCTACAGGCTGCCAATCTGCAAGTCTCTGTATAAGCATTAAAAAGAGTTGGGTTTTTTTTTTAAATATTCCTCTAAAATACCTAAAAAACAAGCTTTCAGATTTGTCTTTGTTCAGATTTTCATTTGGCTCTAAATTTTGAAGTGCAAGACATACTACTAGAACTCCAATCTTTCCAGCAGCTCTGTGGTTCCTTTAAATGCGGAACTTAAAAGTGCTTCCAAGAGAAAAAAACATATTAATCTGTTCAATGAAAGTGTACTCTTTACTCAATTCTGGTTTGTAAGACAGTAACTATGTGAAAGGTGCTTCATGTTAAGTTTTAAGCTTTAAATTGAAGTGATAAGATATGAAATTATATCCTTTACACCTCCCTACATACATCAACCACGCTTTCCCTTTAACCTTCTAAGCAGTAACAGAAAATGGGTTGCTGGAGAAATCCCTGAATTACAACTTTAAATATTTCATGCCACATTCTGTTCTTCCAGAGTAATTGGAAAGATCTGCCAGCTGTGTATTTTTAAAGGCTTTAAGATTTCAAATACACTGAATCATTTTCAAATAACATATGGTTCTGTTGTGCTAAGCCCTATGCAGAGTTAGAAGAGAGAACTATGCCTTATATTAAAGTTAATCACACAACTAATAAGCTTTGCTCACAACTAAGTATATATGGTAAGCTACTGACAACACCATCCTTAAACTTGGATGCTAAGGATTATCACCACTATTTATATAATTGCACAATGCTGTAATAGTCTTAAGTATTTAGTATAAAATATTAAATCTTCATTACGCCAATCTTTATTGTGCATGTTCTTTTTATAAAATTTGGAAGAAGTATTATATGCATTATTTCTTCCTTCCCTTAACTGTTAGTATTATGAGAAAATTGTTAAATTCAAGAACCTTCAACTAGATGCAAAACCAGCAAAAACATTTCCATCTCACTAAAAACAATGCTTCTACAAGTGACACCCAGAAGAATGACTTCACATTGCAGAAAGACTTCAACAGATAAATTATCAAAAAACCCTGAACAGGAAGATTTTTTCATTATTATTATGAGCACAATCCTTTAGTTCTGAAGGGTCACAGGCCTGATCTATTTCTTCGACTTGTTAAAAATTTCTCATTCAGTTGCAGTACAATATCCTGATGGTATGACAACAGTGCAGTTAAACCTACACAGTAATTCCATTGCTTAGTTTTCCCTACTTTGCACACAATAAAGACCTCAGAAGTGAATTCAGACTCAGCACAGAAGGCAGGCTATTGACCATGTGAAGTCAAATTAGCACAGTATTTGAATTTTCTTGTGCTGATTTTACTGTGTTTTTACTATACTGCTCAAGTCTTTCTGCTAAATCGTGGTGGAAAATATCACATTTCAGATTAAGACAGCCCTTCTTCACTCAGAACAGCATTATATTGAGTTTAAGAATCTCCAGTAATGTTTCGAAGGCTTTACAAGTTTCCTAGTGCATGCTACCTGGTAATTAAAACCATTCTGTCAACTGGACAGAACGACCACAGCAACAGTAGTACATCACTATACCATGACTGTCTCCAGCCCATCAGTTAAAGCAGCTTTCAAAGTACTTTGAGTCAGAAGACTAGAAAAAAGTGGAAGAGTAAAGATCTGTCCCAAATTTCTTCTATTATTAAGCAACACATGAAGCCCATTAGGATTTAACACTGCATGTCTTGCTTGCATCTATGTATTTATTTCCTTCTAGTGCTTTTACTGCAGGCTCCCATTTTTTAAATGCTAAAAAAAAAAAAAAAAAAAAGAAAAAAAGAGAAGGGCACTATATAATAAAAGCTATATTCCTGTAAGTGGGCTGCGTGTCAAATTCAAAAGCTTTTCTTTCAAGTGCATTTGAGTAACCTTAGTGACAGAACAATTGTTTTAGTTGAATCCCCCATGTTTCCTCCAAACTGGAAATCTTGTGCATGATAGGAAACTCACCTACCCACTGTTTTATTAAACTAAGTAGGAATACTCATATTGGTAGTACTTCACAGGCTAGAAAACACATATTTAACGTCACCAATTGTACTAGTACTAATTAAAGTTCTAAATGCCATCTTTGGACATCAAGTAAGCATTCCAGGAAAGGCAAAACCAAGGATTCAACATTCCCAGTGTTTAATATAAAACTGCTAAGAATGTTCTAAATAAAATGATTATTCACAGCCTTGTTTTACTCCCACTGGTCAAATACTTAAAAGACCAGACGCTTTTTAAAGACTTACAAGATTCTGGCAGCATTACTTCCTAACCATTTGAAAGACAGTAGGTTGGCATTTATAGTATAACTATTTTTAGGAGTGATGAAGTCTTCACATTTGTCAGGGAATTTCTATCAATATTTATTAAGAATAACTTAAAATTGCAAAAGAACCTAAAAGCTAGGAACTTGTATGTTCAATACTTTCTTTTCATGTGAAGAGCTCACATCTTTTTAATGTGGGAAGATTACTATACAGGCACAGCCTCCTGCCACTACTGTTGCTCTGAGTATTACACTGTTGAGTAGACTTGGAACAACAGAACCCAAGGCAGTTTAGAAGATTTCTCCTACAAACCACTTACATGGCTTCCTTTTACTGATCCAGTGCCAAGTCTGTTACAGACCTTTTGCCCTCCTAGTAAGACAGACCTAGACTACAGGACAATGAATGAATACTCACTTGTGTTAATACACTGTCACCACAGTGGAGATTTTATAGTCTGAAGACAAATACTTTTGAAAACACAACAAACACAATGAGTTAAGATCATATGGCTTGGCAAATCTGAAACAAATTGAAGTGACATCTTATATTCCTTCTACATAATTTAGTTTAGCCCATTTAGCAGAGCTATGCCATTTTCACCACTTCAGTAGTTAGCCAGATACTAATGTAAATATTATACACTGAATGGAACCTTGAGATGATACAAACCAACATATCAGATCAAGTTGTATCATCTACAGGAATAACCCACAATTATTAATTCTGTACCCCTTTCCATTATCAGTGTATAATTGCAACAACAATCTTAATGCAAGCTACTTACTGGAGTTTAATGACTGACTAGAATTCTGACCCGAGACGCATCTTGGACAGCATTGTTGAGCCAGTCGTTAATCTCTTCAAAACACAGCCAATGGATTGTTATTGCTGATAGTTAGTAAATCTAGATACGGCCCAATGCCACATCTTCTTCACAGAACTCCACCACCTTATCAGTAAGATATTTTTAGCCCTGTCCTTCTTACCATGGTTTACGACCTGTCAATCTGAGCAAAAGATCGTACAAAAATGCAGGCACTCTATGGCTGACAGCAATCCAACATTGATACAAGAGGGGGCTGGACTGAAAACTAAGGTTAGGGTGCCTTACTGCACCTTTAAAAACATTTTTCTTGAAATGCAATTTAATGTGGTGTCCTGTAGGAAAAAATAAGGATCAACATATTTTGAATATTTATTATTCAAGCACAAACATCACTTGCTAGATCTTGTAATTCTGTTTACCTTGACTACTCAAACCCCCAAACTATCCAACAAAAACATCCTCATTTTTGCTAGAAAGTTCAGAGTCACTTTGAATTCAAGGACCTGTTCTCAGGAAAAAAAAAGGCTGAGTTTTAGTCACAACACATTCAGGGGAAGGAAAAAATTTTTAAAATAATCAATATACATCATAGTGTAAGCATAGGTTTGTTTAAAAGTCAGAGGAACAGACAAGACAGAGCTAGTCACCATTACCTTGGCCTTCTTCCAGTAATCCTGAGGTAGATATCATACAGGAATGCTGGGGCCTTATGGCTTACAGCAATCCAGTAATGATATAAAAGGTGATTGGAAGTTAGATTTACATTGGGCCGTCTGAAGGCCTGTTCGAGAGGATTCCTCTTGAAAGTAGAAATTACATGGTATTCTGAGAAAGAAAAGTTGCATAACAGCTTTGATAATAACCATGTAAAATTGAATGGTTTTCAAAGTACATTACAGTGTACAATACTTACGTCAGCATGTTATTTAAATAACCACCCTACCTCTTCTACAATCCACAGAAACTAAGAGTCATAAGCTTTTAACCTAAAATACAGTTGAACTGCTTCTTATTATAACCAAGCAGCCTTTTACGCCTTCACCTTCAGTATCATATTTTATTGTAGCTTCTCTCTTTCTGTTCCTCTTTCCTACCTTAAAAGTTGTTGGTTTCAAAAACTCACAGCAATTTCAGTTTATATAGCATGTAAAGCTATATTTAAATAGTCATCTATATTTCATGAAGAAGGCTATTCTGGTCTCTTGTGTGAAGCATAATTTAAGAACAGATTGAGGACTTTGCAAGCATCTGAAGTGCATCTCAAATGACATTTTTAAACAACCTATCCATATTTAAGCATTAAGCGATTAGGATGGGACTCCATGTGAAACTCCTTCTGACACCTGAAAATTCTGTACATGACAGATATGCAGGATCAATGTCTTAAAAAGCTATATTGAAATTAATTTCTCTTTTTAATCATCTCTTATAACTTTATACTGTTGTTTATAAATGGTGTTTAAATACCCTGATTCAAATTGGGATATAAAGTCAGCAATTTTCCAAGTTTGGCTGAAGCAACAAGGTTTATAAAAACAGATACATATAAAATGAGCAAAAGCAAGTAAAAAGCATGAAGAAAGTAGTAAAAAGAAGTAAAATAGATTTAAGTACTGAAGTTAACTGAAAGAAAGAAAATAATCTGGGCTTAAGAACTCTATTTCTAAAAAATTGAAAGCTAATTAACAGCTTTACCATGCCAGCCAGCTAGTATTGTTATAAATAAACAAAAACTATTAACAAATAAACAAAAGCTTTTGGCATGTGAGTTACTTTCTAGGCAGGATATCTAAGAGTTGAAAATAGGTGGCCATATATTCTTAAAGATTACTTTTCCTTGCACATCAGTAGTTGAAGTCTCACGTAGCTACCTGAAGATTAAAAAAGCCACCTCAACCAACAATTAACTCAAGCCAAACACAACAAAGAGCTACACAAGAGCAAAACTATTACCATACCTTTCAATTATGCAGATGTACAAAACATCTAATTGTGGGCTGTTCATCCATATGTATTTAGTAAGATTGGCATTAAACCCAACATCACTACTGCTCCTCTGAGCAATGCTTTTTGCTGCACACTACCCACACTCTGCAGATGAGGTCATGGCAGCAAACAGAAAAATCAGATACAAAAAACCCAAGAACAAAATGATACAGTGATACTGCTGCAAGGGGAAGATAATGAAAAAGCACAATACACTGCAAAATTGAAAGGTATGGCTATCAATAGTTTCAACAATAAAAATACAGTATGACCTAGTGATTATAGCATGTCCTTTTTTTATTTGACCTTATTTTTCTATTAAAGCTTATGAAAAAAAGAAATATGGCATACCAACTTCACCCCAGTGGAAAGGATTGGTGCCACCTGTTGTACAGTTATATACCATGACATTTCTTGGTCTGGGGGGAAAAAAGACAAAAGAGCAAGTTAGAAGACAAACAACCTTTTAAAAACACAGACAAAAAAAACATATCCAGAGTTATCCTTTCCCTCAACAGCATCATTTACATAAAGCAGAAAGCATCAGTCTCATGACGTAGAAAGCAAAAAATTTAACATCTTCCAGTATTTTTCTCATTCTTTAATCATTACATTTCTTTTCTTTCAGAGAAGGCATCACCTATGTTACCGTAAATTGTATTGATTACAACAAGACCCAGGAAGAAATTTTCAGGCATAGCTTGTGCAACAGTATCAGTAGGTGATGTCTTTCTCTTTGGCATAAGGAAGTTACACTTTGAGCAACTAATGCTGTTAAAACCTTAGATTCCTTTGTCCTGGGGAAATAGCAGGACACCGATTAGAAGTTCAATAGAAGACTGATTTATTAAAATATACAATACAAGTTCAAAATACTTAGTACTCTCTATTGTCACCTGTTATACCTATTAACTCCAGAATACCAGGCTGCAGCCAGTGCCATATTGATAACAACATCTACTGGAACAAGGTCTGCTACTGCATCATTGGAAGCTCTCATTGTTCGAAGAATTCCTTTTCCTGCCTTAAAAAAAAAAAAAAAAAAAAAAACAACAACAACAAAAAAGAGACAGAAGACCCACCAGTAAAACACATGAAGCTTTGTCACCTCCCAAAAGGAGGAAAAAAAAATTTAAGTATATTCATTACTTACAGCAATGAAGACACCACTAGGTCCATTGAAGTTATCAATCCATCCCTATTATGAACAGGGGGGAGGGAAAGGATTTGGTTAGAGTATACTGAAGTTGGTAGTTTCAACTAAAAATCTGAGAAGTTTCTACAAGTGTAAGGGGCAAAGGGAAAAGAGAATAAAGAGGAGAAAAATATTAATTTCCATATCTCTAAATGAAGTTCTTCCATAGCAAAATCTCCTGATGTAACAAGTTGCTATAACTCAGACAAGATTCACTGGTCCTTCAAAGTGAGATGCTAGCTTGTTTATTTCTTAGTGAATAAACTGCAGAGTATTGTCTGTATAAATACATTTATGTTGAAAGTATTCATGTTTACAAGTGTTTTTAGACTACCATCTAACAACTCATAGAAGACAGATAAGCAGTTTTAGAATCGATTATCAGTTTTTTCATTTTTCAAACAGAAGCCATTCTTGCTCAACGTTAATGACAGTATTTAGACACTATATACTTAATGGTTTGACATGTATATTGTACATATTCAAAAAAGTAGGCAAAGTCAATTATATGGATTTTAAGGGCTTGAGAGACAGTCTTGAACTGCACAAGCTATTCCAATACCATCTCCCATACAGGAGGAAGCATATAGCGTATATGCTATATAACAATATAGCATACAGCACAAGAACTTATGCCATCCCCTGCAAAGCTTACAGGGTTTGACTAAAAGAAGTGGAGCCAAAACATCTTTATGTTCTGCAGTCCCCAGTTTTCTTAGTCACCCTTTGCAGCTACTGACATAGCAAAGCATCTTGAAGAGGGAAAACCAGATGAAGACACATAGAATCATGAAGTAAAAAGCTGACAATTTATTTCATGTGTGAAATAGTATCTCCCATTGCAATAGAAGTGTATTGTTCTAGGATTAGAAGTAATTTACCCCTAAATTTCACACATAATACCATATTTGGCAGATTTTGTATCAGAGTTGTTATCCAGAAGCACCCAAGCCACAACTCCATAGTCTAAAAGATTTTCCTCTACGAAGGTCACTAGATAAACAGGCTGTCAGTATGTACTACAGTTTACAGACAAAAGGGTCAGGTGAAAACTCAGTGACTTACAGGAAAAGGTTCCTTCCAGCTAGCACCAACAATAGATGGCCTTATAATGGCTGTGTTTAATTTTGCACCTTCTTGTTGTACTACATATTCGGCTAAGGCTTTTGTATATATGTAAGTATTAGGCCTGTCGCCTATCAGTTTAGGAGTAATATCATTCACTAGGCCATCATCCATCCACCTAAAGAAACAAAATAAGAGGCAAGTGTAAATTACTGCATGTTGCTTCACTGGGGACAGGGGGGAGTGAAAGCAATATGTGAAAAGGATAGCCAGATAGATCAAAAATACTTTGGAAAGTAAAATTAAAATCCAATGTCTTCTTCAAAACACTAACCAAGGCAAAAAAACAAACAAAAAAACCCCACTCAACAAAAAAACCCACCCAAAACCACCAAAGCATTAGCATTCCCCTAGAAGCTGTGTAAGCAGAGGAACAAGAAATTCTGTGAAGAAATTTAAGCAATAATTAAAAACTCAGTTCTGCATTTCACATTTCTGCAACAACCCCAGTATCCAACACTAAACTACTATGCTTTAAATCTCAGCCTGCTTTTCAGAATTTAATACCAACTTCCACCGGTTAGTATATCACATACTTCTTTCTACTGTAAACAGCTAGAAGTTGTAAAACATTTCCATAAGTATTTGGAAATCAAACGATAAATGTCTGACAGCTTACACTGTGCTTAACTTTAAAACCATGTAGCCTCCTAAAATATCATTCATCAAGTATCATTCATCAAAATATGAGAGTTAGGGGTTTTTTGCTTATTTAAACTGAACACCAATCCCAGAGGCCAGAAAAATCAAATTTAAGAGTCTACCTATTACTCATTTTGATTATACACTACTATTTAAATTAATGTGGCAACTGCATAGGTAGAACCCTTCTGAAAAGGGATCTTAAGGAAGAATGTTGTATTTGAGATCCTACAGCAGCAGCGTAGTTAAGTTGGTTTAAGGACTTTACTACCAACTTACAGAAGACTGTCTACACTGCCTTCATGCTCGTTTTGTTTCAAATTAAATTATAAAACTAAACATTTGAGAGTAAATGCCAAGAACAACAACAAAAATCTTTCACCAGAACATGTGCCCAGTTCCAAAACACTTTTGGAACTATTTTATATAGTGTACTGTAGAAAGTAAATGAACTTTGTTAAATATTAAATCTTTTTTCTTTTGTTGTTAAATTTACCATGAATTTTTTTTTTCTCCTTTAAAGAAAATGGGACAGAGACCGAAATGAAAATAAGTTTTTCAGTAAGAGTGGAGGGTTACATGTTTAGTGTCCACTGAAAGAAGCATACTGCTATTTACTTTTTTGCCCAAGTAATTCATTTATTACACACCAACTATGGAGGAAGTAGTACATTCCTTTACAACAATCCCAATTCTGTCAACTAAGTTCTCAAACATGAAGTGCAGACACAGCAAGTTACATCTTTGGGACACAGGCACACTGCTCCTCAGTTAGCATTAAGTGATCTAGAAAGTGATGTCACTGCAAAGGAGTCCCAGCTCCATCAAGTATCACCTCCACCTTTGTGGTGTTAAGTTATCACACACCACCTCTGAAGCAAGCTGGGTCACCATGTTTCTCCCTTTAATTTAGTGGTCTTGCAATTCCATCTTGCTTCCCAATTCATTCAGCAGTTTGTATTTCAAATTGTAATAACCTTCAGTCATATCACACAAGCACAACGTGTGCCTCTTGAACCGTTGCTACTTTGACGTTCTCCATTATTTTACTTGCCTCAGTCAGCCAACATCTTAGCCACATAAATACAATTTAGCCAACATCATTATTCACCAATGTCCTATTACAATCAAATCTGACATGCAGACTCCCTTCATGATATGAATTGGGGTGGGAAGAGTGGTAGAAAAGCCCAGAACAGGACACAGATCTGTTTGTGTCTCAGTCAGCTACTGGCTAGATAGATCACTCTTTTGTAAGTTTACAAAAGCCTTCTCTCATTACCATGAGTTCTAAAATACAGACAGCTGTCCAAGCCCAAACCAAGCAGTTTAAGTTATATTTATTCTGCTTGTGAAAAGACAAAAATATGACTACTTCAGAATATCTCATTTGAAAGTGTATTTAAAGTCAATATTATAAAAAACAGTTGGCTCAATGTGCATTCTAGGTAGTAGCTCATTTGTTTTTAAACATTAGTGCTCTTCCATGTATAATAACAAGTTAAAGAAGATGTTTTACTTTTTAATTAGTTATTTTTAGTTTCATACTTCTCTTACAAGGGGTGATATTTTGTATGATGGGGAAGAAGGGAGAGACTGATTTACAGTTGAGATTATTATTTATTACATTACACTTATCCCATATTTGCCACCTGTTTCAGTTAAGGTTTGACAGCTACTAAATGAGACCTCAGGACAGCTAATGTCCACAGAAAAAAATACAGAATGAGAAATTTTTTTCCCCTCAGTAATGCCCAATTCAAGACTAAAAAGCTACAGAAAACAGTTTTTTGATGTCTGCACTTTTTGAATACCTAACAGAACCACTCCTACAGTTGTGTTTCTGAACAGTTAAGTAATATTATTTCAGTATCTCAGTCTGATCTTGTAATGGCATTTAGACGGATGTAGTGAAGGCTGCTGTTAAAGTGGACTGTCTTGGTTCTACGCCTTTCCTTCACAATGCTGGTGCTACCACACTTGTAACAGCACAGCTTTTTTGTTTTTAATAGCTCTTGACTCAGCTCATCATACAGTGGAAAAACTGCCACTCAGCATATAGGAGACATCATGAGTAGACATGAGCATCCCTCTCCTTCAGTACCGCTCCACACCTAGCTCAGCTGAACATGACTGTAAAACCTTAACCCATCTTCTTTACAGAAAAGGCAAGTGTCAGCCATGCTGTCAGACATAAGCACAAGCATTATAAGCTAATTTCTTCATCTTTCAGGTTCCTAACCATTTTTTGGTACTCCATTACTACAAAGCAAGCGGTTACAGATTACTGAAGTAGCTTCATAAAACATAACACATACTCAAGAGAATCTATCA
Source organism: Buteo buteo (assembly GCF_964188355.1). Classification (NCBI taxonomy): domain Eukaryota; kingdom Metazoa; phylum Chordata; class Aves; order Accipitriformes; family Accipitridae; genus Buteo; species Buteo buteo. Next base: position 20,920,837 of record NC_134186.1, on the reverse strand, counting down.
GTTTCCTGGGATCAACAGGAGGTGGATAAACTATTTCCTCAATCTGTTTTCGATTGCAGTATGCATAGGCCGTTGAAACATGCATGAACACTTCCAGATTCTTCATTCGCTGTGCCAAGAAGAGGAGCTGTTGTGTGGCAGTCACGTTTAACTGAACAGCATCTCTGTTGATTAAACAGAAATTTCATTAGCAGAAAGCAAGACAAAACACAAGCAAAACGTAGTAACTAGTCAATTCACTCCCAAATGCCTCAGTGATGGATATATAAAAGTATTCCTAAATACTCCACCCTCCCACAAAAAGCAGCACAGATCATCCTAACTTTCTGCTTAGAACCATATGCCACAGTCTTAATCTAGACCATCTCTCAATATTCAGGATAATTTTCCTAAGTTTTACCCTGTTCTTACTGGCATCCTCATGCCCCATTACTAGAGTGGGAAAGCCAGCATACCTTTGATCTCCTCAAGCTAAATCCCAAACCTACATTTTTCATAAAACCTGAAAGAAATAATGCAACACAACACCTAGCTGCCATGAGATGCATATCTGAAATTCCTAGTTCAAGTTGAACTAGGTCAACTCCTCAGAAGGAAGGCTTAGAGAGCTAGTAAGTTGGAGACTGGCATGTTCTTGTAGCACAACAAGATTACAGGGAGGAAGGAAGAAAAAAAAAAAAGGAAACGCACCAAGCAGCACACTTTCATCCTCCAACTTCACTGTTCTCATTAAAATAGAGTCCTTCAGGATACTGTAGGAGAGTAGGTCTATCTCTACAATTCCCACCAGAACACAGCTTACTGAACAACTACTATGATTATTTTTTTATTGGGTCTGCATGGCAAGGTTTTGGTAGCGGGGGTGCTACAGGGGTGGGTTCTGTGAGAAGCTGCTAGAAGCTTCCCCCATGTCCGACAGAACCAATGCCAGCCGGCTCCAAGACGGACCCGCCGCTGGCCAAGGCCGAGCCCATCAGCGACGGTGGTAGTTTCTCTGGGAGAACATATTTAAGAAGGTAAAAAAAAGTTGGTGAGGCACAGAAACTGCAGCCGGAGAAAGGAGTGAGAACATGTGAGAGAAACTGCCCTGCAGAGCCCCAGGTCAGTGCAGAAGGAGGGGGAGGAGATACTCCAGGCACTGGAGCAGAGATTCCCCTGCAGCCCCTGGGGAAGACCATGGTGAGGCAGGCTGTCCCCCTGCAGCCCAGGGAGGTCCACGGGGGAGCAGATCTCCACCTGCAGCCCGGGGAGGACCCCACGCTGGAGGATGCACCCGAAGGCAGCTGTGACACTGTGGGAAGCCCATGCTGGAGCAAGCTCCTGGCAGGACCTGCAGACCCATGGAGAGACGAGCCCATGTCGGCACAGGTTTGCTGGCAGGACTTGTGACCCTGCAAGGGACCCACACCGGAGCAGTTCATGAAGAACTGCAGCCCATGGGAAGGACCCATGTTGCAGAAGTTCATGGAGGACTGTCTCCCATGGGAGCAACCCCACGCTGCAGCACAGGAAGAATGTGAGGAGTCCCGCCCCTGAAGAGGATGAAGCAGCAGAGACGTGTGATGAACTGACCCCAGACACCATTCCCCACCCCCCCCACACACCACTGAGGTGGGGATTAGGTAGAGAACTTGGGAGTGAAGCTGTGCACAGGAAGAAGGGAGAGGTGGGGGGAAAGGGTTTTAAGATTTGGTTTTATTTCTCATTACCCTACTCTAGTTTGATTGGCAATAAATTAAGTTCATTTCCCTAAGCTGAGTCTGGTTTGCCTGTGACAGTAATTGGTTGAGTGATCTCTCCCTGTCCTTACCTGGACCTACAAGCCTTTTGTTATATTTTCTCTCCCCTGTCCAGCTGAGGGGGGGTGGGGTGGTGGTGGTGATAGAGCAGCTTTGGTGGGCACCTGGTGTCCAGCCAGGGTCAACCCACCAGAATTTTATATAGTTCAGATTCTCTCTCCAGCCTATAAAACTTACTATGGGCACTAGTTTTCTTGTATACAGTGTATCAATCAACTAAGTTTCAAGAATACAGCTAAACAAAGCTTTATCAAAGTCTTTGCAATAAAGTGTTATATTAACAATAAAAATCTTGGTGTGTGTCCCCCAGATAAGCACCAAGTTTAAGACTGCTTTATCACCCATTATTACTGAAGCATTGGGGGTATAGGAGTGGGGGACCACTATCCCAAAGTAATTAACATCAATGGAAAAATGTTACTTCTGAATAAATTAGGGTTTTTAAGATAAAAGTATTGTTCTCAGTCTTCACTTCCTCTTTTAAGAAGTCGAAGGAAGGAGTTCATAATCAGAGCTGTATGCACCACTAATACAGAAGTGTATAGCAAGTACAACTTACAAAAAATTCCAAAATAAGCCCAAGTATTTTGCTTTCTTGACTGTATTCCTACCACTGGCCCCAAGCCAAGTATTTTGAACTTCACATTAGTTATTCCTGTTAAATATGTGATGAAGGCTGCTCTAGGTGGTCTTCAGATTTGTAAGGTTCCTCCAAGCATTCCAGCATATATGTTAGGAAAGAGTTGATGCCAGAGCACCTAAGAAATGCTTGCATTTTCTATTTTGCTAAACATACTGGGCCCGCCAAGAAAGCAGAAACTGCCAGAGACTTTTTGTACCAAGACCCCATTCTACCAGTCTTCAAATTGTTTTAGATTCCCTCTGGGCTTTTGTCAGGTTGGCATTTCCTTAACATTTCACGACCATAACACAGTGATAAACACGGGCTACCTTATGATGTTTCAGCATACAGGATTAACATTCTTAGAAAGGTAGTGCCAGCCTTTGTAACAACTCAAAAAAAAAAAAAATCTGAGTTGAGAAGCATTTTATCTCAAAGTTGCTTTACTTCCCACCCCCTCCCAAAAGTTGGAGCTATTTCTCACAAAGTCATCTACCCAAATTGGATATTTATTCCAGTGTTTCAGCACTAAATCAAGTAATTGTTTTTGCCAAAAAGCAACATAATCCTTCCTTGCTTCTGGTACTTCTTTCTAGTATTTCCTTAATAGATTCTCTGTGCAATATGGAATTTTTCAACTTTCTCCCTGTGCATCTACTTCTCCATACTCCCTCCAATGCAAACCTCCATCCTTCTTAATGAAGGACTTTCTGAAGACATGGAGAAAGCTGAGCAATATTTAATCTCCTGTTCGTTCATCAGGTAGAGAACAAGCGCTAGAACTTCCCCCACATACAGTTTTGCCAAAAAGTTATCCTCTGAAAATGTGCATTCCCCTTCTAACAAGGGAGGCTAAAGGAATAGTTTCTGTTCCCTTTTACACACTAGGAAAAAAGCTCTAACATTACTAGTGAGCACAGTACATATAGCTACAGCTTATTCATATCCTTTCTATCCATCCCAGAGATGAGAGCAACACATGATGTTAGGAAGACTCAGAATAGCAACATGTTCCCTAGTCTCTTCAACAGCTTCCTTTCAAAAAGGCCTTGAAATTCAGGCACAGGGATTTAGTTAAAAAAACAAACAAAACCCCAAAAAACACAAACAAACAAACCCCCCCCCAAAACAACCCACAAACACACCACACAAAACCTGAAAGACCTATAGCAAAACTACAAGAATAATTTATTTAGTTTCAAAGTGCTAATAATGGATTTGTCTTTTTACCTAAAGATTTAAAAATATATGAACTTTTCCATGTTAAATAGTGTGATTCTAACCTCTGGCAAAGCAGGTCTATATAATATGCCTCCATTATCTTAGGAAAAGCAAATGAAAACTCAACAGCTTAAAATAAGTTTGAGGGAAAAGATTACTACCTTAAGGGGCATCATGAAATTGACCAAGCACACAAATATCAGAGCACATGAAGTAGCATGACAGGCTGAATATTTGCAAGATTGCACAGACACCTGACTTACACCCTCCCTTTGAGTACCATTGGTTTACCAGACCAGAGTATACAGAATTTTAGACTCACCTTAGTGTTTCATTGAATCTGACTGTAGCAGCACAATGAAATATAATATTAATGCGTTCTATAAGTTCTTCCTTGATTGGTTCACTAAGGTCCAGTTCAGGCTGTGTAAGTTCACTCGTAATTACTATTATTTTTGCTCTGAAGTCTGGTTGCTCATCTCTCAACCTGTCAAAGAGCTGTCAAAAAAAATAGAACTAAAAATTCAAGTAATAGCCAGTGAAGATGAGATACACATTTCATTTAAGTGAAGAAAAAACCCCACATTTTCTGCCTATACAGAGTTATACCTCCTTATTTCTAAAAATCATCAGTAAGCTAGAAAAGTGTGTTAGGAATATTACAACAAAATGTTACTGACTTCCCTTGAGCATATTCAATGATGAAGCTGTGCACACTTTATCCCACACAGTGAAAGCAGTGCTGCATGTGTTGTGTAGAAGGTAATAAGACTTCAATTTACACTTAATTTTTATTTTTTTTTTTTTTTAATACTCATCCCTATCCTTAAAACCAGATCTCTATGAGTATCAGAAGAAGGAAGGAATGGTCTCTATTAGACACCAGGACTCAAAGAAATTTTAAGTAGCAGACTAAATACTGCAATCTCTTTTCTTTCAACAGAAGGAACGGGAAAAGTCTGCCCACTTTCCAAGCTTGGTAATAACTATTCAAATTCTTATAGACTTGCCCAAGCCATGCTGGTTTTCAGGTTTAGAAAGCTTTCATCAAGCTTTAAAAATTTCCAGTGATTTAAGAAATGCTATCCTGGAATTATGCTAGTTTTGAGGAATTTCCAGATTAAAAAACATTGTTTCTCTGGCTAGTTGAAAGAAAAAAAGCAGGGTTAAAGGCTGTACACCATGTTAGAACATCTGATCAAATCTTATCAAATTGGTGTTCAACTATTCTCACAAAAAAAAAACCCCAAACCAAAAAAACAAACAAAAAGCAAACCTCACCCATACTGTATTCCAACATATATTCTTCTCATAATTAACTGGGTTCTAGCCACATGGCTTAACACACACAGATAAAATTCTTGCCTCACCTTATGTACACTCATTAGTATGCAAGTTTTCCTGAGCAAAATAGTACTGTGGGAATAAAACATACTTGAAAATTTCACCAGAGCAGACCCCTCTTCTTAATTGCACAGGGGCCAATATCTTACCAACTGCTTCAACACAAGTCGATTAAAATGTATTACAATCAGAGCAGTACTTTTTTTTTTCCCCTCCAAGCATGTAGTTATACCAAATGCAAATAGTTAAAAGACATTTAATTCATTTTCAACTATAAATCAAGTCACCTAAAGGTGCAGTTTCATGACACATAAGGCAATTTAAGCCTGTACTGCTACCAAACACATTGGTCCCTCTCCTAGCTTCTTTATTTCACATTGCTTCTCCTGCACTGGCAAAAACGAGTAGCCTGATAGCTGTGTGAGCATACCAGCTTGCAGGTCCAGCTGAAAAATATTTTTTTTGTAGATATTTTTCAACTCAACTGTGAGCTAATGCAGCTCACTGTGTCACCACCTAAAGTAGTAGTAGTGGTAATGTTATAGTGAGAATATGGGACATCTCCAGTGATAGAGGTCTTGAACTGATTTCCCAAGCACAAAGCTTCACCTTAAAGGACAAAACTGCCAAGACAGCATTTAAAGCCTCTGCAATTCTTAGAGGTACAGCAAATAGTGCTTGCACAGAAAATTATTTACATAGGCACTTTGATAATTCCAGAGCACAGAATTTCAGTGCCTCTCCTTCATTGTCACAGGTTTGTAGTAATCTGTATGACTAACAAGTCTGTAATAGAATCTATTAAGACAAACATTTCTGTTCTGTTTACAAACATAAGCTATTTAAACAACCTGTTGAAATCACATTCTTGCTTACTGGTAGATCCAATAGCACAACCAAGAAAAAGGAAGTACTAAGCCTCATCTTACAAAAAAGAAAATAAGGCACAAAGAAGAAAAAGTGACTTGCTTGAGATCTAAGGGTCTCAATCCCATCTTACAACTCCCAGTCCACACTGCCTCTTGCATTTGATAATATATTCTCTCAATCAGTTTTAACTCGGGTGTTTTTCTTCTCAATTCTGCATTACAGCTGAAAATCCTCCTCCTGAGTTAAACACAGGATAATTTTCCACTACTGGCTTTGCTAGACACTAACAGCTTGAAAACCAGCTATAGAAGCACTGCCAAGTCTTGGATTTTATATTTCTGTTAGAATTAAAAAAAAAATTTAACAACAAAATTTTGCTTTAGATAAACCAAAGTTGTTCTCAAAATGAAGTGGGAATGTTGTAAAGGACAAAAATGTACTCTGTGAGCATGACACATACCTTACAGCTGGTAATTTCTTCTATTCGTGCTTCAGGTGTCTGCCCTGCTTTGTGCCTTACCAATACATACACTGCTTTCACTTTAGGACAAGATCTGAGCAGCTTTTCCAGAAGCACTTTTCCCATGAAGCCTGTAGCTCCTGTCAGGAGGACATTCTTTCCTTCATAGTACTCAGGGATGGAAACCATTATGACCTTAACAAAAGTTAAAAACAAAAATATATTAAAGAACTTCTAGAGTTCAGATTTGCAGAAGATACAAATAAATGGCACAGACACAAACATTCAGTCTCATACCTGAAAGAAATGCTTAACAGCGTTTTTGGGGTTTTTTTGGGTTTTTTTGTTTGTTTGTTTTTTAACCTATAACTAGTACTTAAAGATGTCTTTTTTCACCACATTCCAAAAGAGTCCCACAGGGTCACTATAGTAATCCCAGATCTTCTTGTAAACTGTCCCTGTTAACAGTGTCTTAAGGAATTAGACACTCACCCACTCAGTCTAGGAAAATAGCTCAACTTCAGTCTATTTTTACCTCTACATGCATGGTCCTTTACCACCCTAAGTGGCTGTTCCACGTAAACTAAAGGTCATATTAAAATATAATCACAAGTAGATACTTCAAATATGTTGACAGAAGACAGGGAGCCAGGCGTCTGCCAATTGCTGGCCCTGCTGGTATTCTGCCTGTGTCAGCAAAGACCCCTGACAGTGTTAGGCTGAGCCTTCCTACAAATTATGCTAGGCCAGAGAGAAGGTATAGTTAGCTGCCTGGTATGAGATCTGCTGGTCTTGTATCAATTACAAAAAACCATACGGTTCCAAAGATTGTACAGGTTTCCAACCTTTTCATCAATTAAGTCTGTTGGGGTTTCTACCCCAAATAAGTGATCAGAATTTTCACACAAACTAAAGATTTAAGTTAGCCACAAGGGATTGTTACTTAAATCCAGCACAAAGCTAAAAAGTGTTGTAGGTTTTGCTTCACTTAGGAAGTTAGCTATGAGAATTTTCTTGCCCCTCTCTTAATCAATCGCTTGGAAATTATGTCTAATTCTAGATACTGGAAGACTTTCTAAGGACAAATATACTGCTATTTCTCACATTAATTTGGTCTTTGGACCACGACCTTTATGACCTTTAGAACTCAACCTGTGCCTCAGGCTAACTTCAAGCCATTCTGTTAGGTCGAATACACCAACATCTTTACCATAACCCTTGAACGGCTTACTTTTACTGTAGAATATGGATACACTTCCACCATGTTTTATCAACCTGTCTAATTAGACTTATAAAAATAATAAGCTGATGTAGTGAAAATCTAGTTAGTCTCCTATAGCAGATCCACACACAAACCATTACGACCAAAACACAACCAAAAGGGACAGATTCCATAAAAACATGACACCAAAAAAAAAAAACAACAAAAATGAGTCTCCTTAAACACAGATGGAGTGTTTCTTAAGCAAGTAAGAATCACAACACTGAATACCTACACAGGATGAGAGCCTTTCTTCACCTACCACCCAAGAATAAAGAAATGTAACTTCTAAATATGCTTAGTTCTTCTGAAACAGCAGGCTACTGCAAGGAGGAACTTATCAAGGATACAACATCTTGTGTATTGTTAGGAGTGAACAACTACAGGCTTAATTTGCACTTTTTGCCTGAAAAGTAGATAAGTGTTCCAAAAATATTTGCTTACATCTCAAGTATCTGTCATATTAAAGCAACTGTGCTGTGCTTTTCATGTGCTTATATCACAATGAAGCCTCTGAACAAGCTCTAAGTGATTACTTGCCAGAAATGAGTTGTCACCTGCACAAGCCCCAGTTTCAGCAGTCTGGGTACAAAGGCTTATGGTTTTTGGTCCAACACTCCAAATCTTACTTTGACTCCCTTCTTTGACAAGGTTTGCTCCTGCATTTACTAGTAAGGCATCTAAAAACTGGTAATGGGATACAGTAGCAAGTTTAGAACAGAACAAGCACTACTATTTCCATTGGCCACAGCACATCATCCAAAAGTGTTTCTTTCAAGGTTGATGAGATTGAAAAAGGGGGATGAAGGGAAAAAGCTATTTATGATATACAACTTTTGCCACATATTTAAGAGACTTTAATGCAAATTTCAAAGCACACCTCCTGCAACAAAGCATAGAGAGCAAGATACAGCATGCTTATGAGTAATTTTTTCCTGTTCAATGTAAGATACAGGCCTGTTGTCTCCACTGTGGCTCTTTAAGTCACAATTAATGCTCTGTTATTCAAATATGTCCTCATAACTATTTTTTTCCTGGTCTTTGCATACACCACTCAACTCCATTTTCTCATAAAAATCTGCATGCTTGCTTCCACATATAAGACTTGTGTTCCCTCAAAGAGGGAAGAGAAAATTCATGCAATCATTACTGCACCGATTTTGTCACCAAGATCCAGTTTTGTTATGACTCCTACATAATCTTGTTACTAATTTACCTGCCTAACCATAATTCATATTTTTTACCCCTTAAGACTCTATGACAGTACTTCAATACCATCAGTTCACTTGCCCTTCCTCAAAGGAAGGCTTAATACTACTCCTGACATAATGCTGTGTCCTCAGTCTGGAGGCCTGTTCACATGGGCAGAGACAGCCTCTGGCTACATAAACACAGGAACCTTACTACAACACCCAGTACATGGGCTGCAGTCCAACATCCGTTTCTAAAACCTAAAACAATGAAAAAAGTTATGCTGCCAGTGGAAATACCTGTGTTGCTATGGTCCAGCTTTTTAGCTAACTGCAAAATCTGACAATATTTAGGGCCACGCAATGTAAAGAAACATAGAAGCCAGAATAGATCAGAAAGTTTCCTGCCTCGGTTATTTCTGACCATAGTCCTTTGAGTATGAGGTTGGTATCAGATCAGAAATAACTATGCTCCTGAAACTCTTACAGAATACCAGACCTACAAAATATCCAGATGCAAAGCTATGATTAAGTATAATGATGAAATGGGTTCAGTTAAAAAACCATGAACATACATAAATACTCACATTCACACTTGAGATGCAGAAACACCTGTGTGTCTGCAGGCTAATTTGTTATTTATTTTTTTTTAAAAGGATCAACAGAAACATTTCCTTTGAGAAACTCTCAACACCATTTTCCTTTACACTGCTTTCTGACAAGTAGCCTCTGGTAGACTTTATTCATTAAAATTTTCCACACTAAGTTTGTCTTCTACTTCCATTCCTGTAGAATATTCCAGCTAGAAAACAGAGCTGGTGACCTTTTCCGAATCACACATTGCTGTCAAAATTACAGCAATAAACACTGGGATTATGAGGGAACTGCTTAGAAGCACCAAATTTGACTTAAGGGTAAACACCATGTACGGAATCTAGGCACGAACAAACTAAGTCTGAAATCAGCAGCCTATGTTTTAGCCTTTCTAGTAGGACATCTCAACTGAAGGAAAGGGAAAGAGTGTTCCCATTCTGTACCTACCCTTCCCTGCCTTCTCTGAGAATGCATCTCCACGTGGCAGTTAGCATAGCATTGCTGGCAACTCCTGATTTCAAACTCACAAGAGGCTTCTCACATGTATAAAAGGTAACCCAGGTAATATGTTAAAGTTCTTTGTGGCAGCAAATTACTGAAGAACTACATCATACAGTGTTCTTAAAAAAACAGTTAAGAATATGTGGTTTCCAGTGGAAATTTAATTTGACCACCAACATGTAACAAGCTGGAACAGGTCCAGAAAAAAATACCTACCTTCCAAGACAACATAGCAAAATGAAATTTAGCATTTTAAGGTTGATATTTAAGTGTCAGCAATCATTTTATCTAGTTTTAGAGTGCAACTTGTTGCATGTTTGCAATTACTGAATTGTAGCTATTTACCAGCAATACATATTTCCACCAGTTATCTGGTGACCTGTTAACAGATGCCTCTTCAAACACGCAGACAAATAACTCCTATCAAATACAAAATTGTCTAATGCACACTTTGGAATATCTGAATCCCTGTATCGTAGCTACTTTTTAAGCTAGTAGGTAGTAACAGTCAAGAAAAAAAGAAAAATGACAGTTGAAAGGATTAGTAAGAGTTCCGTAAAGAATTCTTTCTCTAGAACAGGGATGTTCAAAATTACCAGATGACTTGTAGGGACAAACAGCCTTTGATAGAGAAAGCTTTTGTTAAGCTGCTACAGAGAAACTGATGCTAGGATACTTCTGAAATTACAGGTTCAGGGCTAAACCAATGGTGACACTTTGAAGATATTGCTTATTTGAAGGGTGCTGTCCTTTGATAAATCTAGAGCTCCTAAGCACTTCAGTAAAAAAAACCCGCACTCCAGGACCCTAGCCAACATTCCCCATCTTGTAAAATATTCTAGTGTCCGAGGCTGAGCAAGTGCTATTATGGAGCAAACAACGGCAGCTCTGTTTGCCTTCAGAGCTGCTGCAGCAATATTTAACTCATTGCTTCAAACAGAAGTCTCCAACTCTCAAAACAAGGACAATCCTGTTTTTAACAGGAAAAAGATCAATTCTCAGATTTGTCCAAACACAGATCAAGATGCTTAAAGATTTGCTTTCCAAGTGCCAGGAAAGGCTGCTGCAGTTCCACTGAACGTTTAAATGCTAAATCCAGCAACTAGAAAGAGTGTGCATGGATGTCCTTGTTTGAGATTAAATGGTCTGTTTTCTAGTTTATCACTGACAAACATTAGGTCAACAACATGCTCCCTCCAAATTCAGTCATATTGAGATTATCACTCACATGAAATAGAAAACATGTATTTCCCAACCTCTCAAGCGTCAGCAACAAGCTACAAAGTTCTGCAAAAATACAGCCTGACAAACTAGTTTCCCCCTTTCCCTCCGGCAGCTTGAGCCCAGTACTAACAGCAGTACAACGGAAATAAGTCTAAAAGTAAGGTGGAAGAAACACTTTGTTTATGTATATTCAGGAGATTAAGTCCATCTAGACATCAAATCTGAATGCACCAAATATTTTTTAAACACCACACATGCATGCATCCAAATCATTACAGAAGTCCCTCATCTAGAGCTTCAATTGCCACATTGCAAGGACACTATAGCAAACAAAAAAAAACCAAAAAAAAACCTAAGAACTGGAGAGATTGGAGAGATTCAGGCAACAAAGGAAGTAATATTTAACTCATCTAAACAAGGTTACTGCCAGAAAGACAAGCCTGGGTCATATCATGATATCATGTCTCATTTTATTTGGTGCCTTGCTTCCACAAAAGTATATCAATGAATGCTATCAGCAAAATGTCCACATTTTCAGCCACCACAAGGGTCAATGATCTGCCCTATTTGGACAATACCTATCCAGCATATCACCAAAGGATGACAGTTTGTTTGTCTTCACGGTCCAAGGTTATACCCATTGAGAAACCTTATCTGTGAGAGATACTGTTTTAGAATAGGAGTAGAGACTGAAAGGATGGAACAGAGTATTTCCTGTTGTAAACTGCTTTTGGTGTAAGCTAACCTTAAAGCATAGCCATTCCAAACTTCACAATCACATGGAAGATTTGTGATTCTTCCCACAGCTAGCAGGAAGACAAGCTTATCCACATTTTAGACTTCATCAACATTCTTATCTACTCTCTGCAAGGTCATTTTCTTTACTAGCTATAAGCCACAGTTCCCTGCAAGATAAACCTGCCAAGAAAATTTAACACAACTCCAGGAGCTGGAAAACACATTGCCAGGTTTGGAAGCTAATTAGAAAAACTGAGTTTTGAAGAACTATCAAAATGGGTCCACTAATTTAATATTAGCTAGCCAGTCTTTGGCTTATGCCTGGTAGTATGCCAGATGGTTAAGTGTCTCACTACTCTCTTTCCAGACAAGTAACTGGAGTGGACTCTGGGTAATAGTAAGTTCTCTCATGTACACCAACATGTCTTTACTGATGATCTCTACAAACAAGTGAATCGCAACAAAACTAAATAAATCCAAAAGATTATACCTAAGTCATCACAACTGCAGTATAAATGCCACCAGAAGACCCAAAGCTATATGTGGTATATGACCAATTTGTGGCCAGCACTCAGTATATTAGAGCATTTCTGAAAAATAAGAATAGACATGTCAAACTAGTTATATTCTTCAATCTTGAGGATGTTCAAAGAGACTAACCTACCATCAATGAAAAGATTTGTCCACTTTAAATCATTTATCTATTGAAACACAATACCAGTTAGAGTAACTAATATAGTTAGGTCAAAGTTTACATAACTGTTACATAACTTATGTCCACAAATAAAATAGACTTGCTTTTAAAAAAACAATACTTCTCCTCACTATTCTTAACCACAGAAATATGCTAGACACTGGAAGTTTTCCCTGGACCGTATGCTCCTCAAGTTACATTCCTCCTGGATATAATACTACCTCTGGCAATATACACATTCAAGGTAAGGAGCATTACTAAATTGATTTAGAGGAGACTTAACCAATACTGCATATGAACTATTTAACAGCACTACAGCATTTTGAGACTAAAATCTAGATTGATACCAGACATTGAAGTCATTTTGTAACCTCCTTTAAGACAACAATGACAAAAAACAAGCACAGCATTCACTCGATTACTTTAGGAAGACTGCGAATTTGGGCTAACTCATGACCACCTAGTAATTTATTAGCAGAATTCAGCCCAACCCACAAACTATTTCATTTGCCATTTTAAGACACTTCTGTGAAAGTAAGGTACTTTGAAGTCAGGGCTGTGCCTGAAATCATGGAGTCTTTAACCTCTTCTAATCCCTTAGCCTTACAGAAGGGAACCTGACCTGGCCACTGTTGAGTTGATCTCAGCAGAACTTTGTCATTAGAGGTATTCGATGCACGTACATAAGAAGTATCTGTGTAACCATGTGTTCACATACCTTCTTTCAGCCAAAATTCAGATTTTTACCACAGCTTCCATTCACTTATGCTTCTATTCAGAGGGATTCTGTACCAGATGGCTCTGAAATTACTTCTAAGTACTCTGTTTACAAAGTACTAGAGTGGCCCCTTGCTTTGCTGTAATAACACTTCTCTTATAGTAAGTCCCTCCTCTGAAAATGAATTAAAACAAAGTAAAAGGTTTTTACTATCCCTTTATAATTAGGTTGCAAGTTGATGTTTTTCTGAATAGTTTACTGTTTGAGCTTAGTCTTCAAGTGCACATTGAAGAAAAAAAAAATCTCTTTTGGTATAATTAACCTCATTTTTCGAAGTTGCACAGAAGGCATAGATCAGTTCAGGAGTTTAGCTATTACAGTAAAGCACATACCATGTCAGAACATCTACTATAGTCCATCTCCAGTTCACGTAGAAACATGTTTAACACTTATATCCAGTGAGCTTTCAAACAAGTTTTAAGAAAACAAGAGGCAGGCAGATTCAAGATTTGCTGAACAGGATCATAGTTCCAGATCATTTTACCCAAGTTAATTAGAAATCTGCATTAGAAATCTCACTTGTGCTTTTGGTTACATAAGGATTACAAGATAAAGCCTCACTGCTTATCAAGGTAGCTGCATAAATCATGACTCGAGTTAACCCCGAAAGGAGAACAAAACCTGTCTGAAGAACCTACCTACAACGTAAGAGTAACACTCACAGTTGACTACTACATAAACTGCTAAAGCTACAAAATCACTCAATTCTTATTCAATGCATTAAAAAAATAAGCCAAAAGCATCAATTTAGCCTTCATATGAGTAGGTTGATATCCAGTCCAGGTTATCACCAGGAAAAGCCACAGCAGCAGCAGGACGATTATTGCTCCAGTTGTTACTGTGATACTGTCATTTTGCTAGGAGGGGAAAGCCAAACACCAAGTTGGGGGGGTGGGGGGGAGGAAGGCGTAACAGACAACACTCAAGTGGCTCATCATTTTGCCTAGTTTCACTGTTAAGAGACAAATCTAGGTAATTAAAACCCAGATTCACATTCCTTGTATTGATCAGACAGGACAAGGATTAACTACCCAAAAGCTGCACCTGCAATTACATTCTGTTCAAAACATCAGAAGGACAAGATAAGCCACCTGAGCTAGTATTTTACTAGAATTTCCTTGGCACATATTATGAAATTTATTAACAAAGCATTTACAATAAGAATACGCCATCCAGAACAAAAAAAAAACAAATCTCATTCCTCCCTTGTTTTAAATAATGTATATTATTACCGAGTTAGAAGGCTTGAGTAACATTTTGCAGCAGTCATTACACAATGAATTTGAAATCCTAGGAATCAACAATTCCAGACTCCTTCCATTCTTTCCCATACCTTTTACAATTGAAAATAAATCCAAAATTACAAACTTTGCTGATCCTCTCAGCTCCTGTGAACTGAAGAGTTTCAGGTAGTTTAAGATTTACAGGGTAGGGGTAAGGGGGAGCATTATTTGACAGATACACGTGAATGTTTAGTACTAATTCACTAACTAGACTTCTGTAAGAAAATCCTCAAATGCCCTTGATCATGGTTCTCCAAATCCCAACTTCTAGTGCCTTTGTAGTAAAGGACACCCCATAGTAAGCATGCTCACAGCTGTTGAGCTGATTGCCAAACAGCTGTAAAAAGAGTTTAATGTTAAGGAAGAGTTCTAAAATCTTCAGTCAAGTCCTCCAGAGCTGCAGCCAAGAACTTGACTCCTTAATGTTTAGGTGAGCCATTTCAAAATTCTTCATGCAAAACCACAGTCAAAAAATATAACATCTTTACATGGTGCAATTCAATGGCTTTCCAATGCAAATCAATAAAGATATTTCCTCTCCCATTATGTTCCTGCAGAAATTCCCAATAATTCTTCTGAAACCTAAAAATAACTCATCTGACAACTGCTCTATCAAGTTGTATTTGAAGCCTAATCACCTCATTTAAGGAAAAAAAAAACAAACCACACAAGTTTACGTTTCCTTTTTTTCAATACATGTAGAACAAAACCCTGTGAAAAAATTAAAAGCCCATTTTCACAACTTTCTTATCTTTAAAAATAGCTTAAACACATACATAGTTAAAGCAAGTTCTACTAACAGATTGCCTACCTGTCCTACAAACAGGACAAATAGAAGTGAACACCAATTAAGCAGGATGCATGAAGTCTCTCTCTTCCTTCTCAGAAAGGCAGAGGTATTTACTCCACTCCTGTAGCCGATACTGATCATGTAGACGCCAAGGGCTTCGACCTTACACTAACAGACATATTATTTGGATCTATCAATTATGCCTATTGCACAAGAAGCCCTACAAATTTACAAACATCAAGCTGAACAATGACATGAAAAGGTTGGCATGATGCAGTGATATATAGCTACCAACACCAAATGGCAGCTTAGGAAGATCTACTAAGCATAGTCTTTCTAACCACACCAAAGGAAGAAAGTAATAGGTACACCACACACTCTTTGAGAAAGTTTGGAAAACGCTTAACAAAGTGTCCTGGTTTCAGCTGGGATAGAGTTAATTTTCTTTCTAGTAGCTGGTATAGTGCTATGTTTTGGATTTAGTATGAGAAGAATGTTGATAACACACTGATGTTTTCAGTTGTTGCTAAGTAATGTTTAGTCTAAAGTCAAGGATTTTTCAGCTTCTCATGCCCAGCCAGCAAGAAGGCTGGCGGGGCACAAGAAGTTGGGAGGGGACACAGCCAGGACAGCTGATCCAAACTGGCCAAAGGGATATTCCATACCATGTGATGTCATGCCCAGTATATAAACTGGGGGGAGCTGGCCAGAAGGGGCAGATCGCTGCTCAGGGACTTAACTGGGCATCAGTCACCAAGTGGTGAGCAACTGCATTGTGCATCACTTGTTTTGGATATTCCAATTCTTTTATTATTATTACTGTCACTTTATTATTGTTATTATTATCATTATTATTTTCTTCCTTTCTGTTCTATTACACTGTTCTTACTTCAACCCATGAGGGGTTTTTTCCCCTCCCCAATTCTCTCCCCCATCCCACTGGGTGGGGGGGGGAAGTGAGCGAGTGGCTGCATGGTGCTTAGTTGCTGGCTGGGGTTAAACCACAACACAAAGACAAAAAGAACAGTTTATTGAAAGGGCCTCACTGTAAATCCTGGGTTGAAGACATTCAGAAGGAAAAAAAAAAAAGCAAATAGGAATACTTTGTCTATTCAGAGAGACAGTATTTGTTAGGACTATTTGCAGCTTCCAAAATTTAAAAGTGTTGAGGCTAAATAAAGCATAGCTGGAGGACTGTATTACTGCAAGGCTCAGAATTAGCAACTGGGAGAAACACTATGCGTGTACATGAAGGTACTAACTACGCCCAGCCGTTAAATGATGGTAAGTCCTCCAGCTACAGACAAAGTACTAAGCTAACCAAGTACAAGTTTTGATGATATTGGTTCCTCTTCAGAAACTTTTGTTTCCTTTTTTAAGTTACCTAGCAGCTCGGCTTTCTACAGACAAGTAACAGGCATACTGTACTGAACATAGATCCTCCTCAAACCTTAGTATTTTGTGACAAAAAACCCAAACATGCACACAAGACACACAATTTCTGGCTGGAGAAGCTAGCCAAACCTGAAATCACTGCAATGATACAACTATGTCTTCAACGACATCTAACACATTTTCTAGCACTCGCCTAAACTTTCAAATTGCTGTATAACCATTTGAGTTTATCATACATTCCTTCCAAGCACTGGAAGCATGGTGCTTGTAAGGAACTGTGAGATCCTACAAGAGCTAGAACTCAGACGCAGGAAGATGACAAAGGACCCTTTGCTTTATAGTAGTCAGGAGGAGATTCAGTTTGGCCTCTCAGGAGCTAAGAGGTTCTATGGATGGACTGACTCTCCCATTTGCAGAAGTGCTAGTACAGGTATTTCAAGACATCTGTTACTTCAGCTTTCAAAGATGACTCTCTTATGATGAATCACGGCATACTGTCAGGAGTTGCACTATAAAACTGACACTTAATGATGCTCTCTGCTCACATCTGGCTAGTAGATATCCTGTACATTTTCAAAGTCTGAGGAACACTGAATACCAAATGAGGAGAAATCCTTTGCTATTATAAAAGTTACAGTTTTGCTTCAGTGCTACCTTTTTATTGTCAGTTGCTTAGGATGATTAAGATGTTGACAGGTTGGGTTTTCTGTAACTACAGGAAGGAAAAATACTTACGTCCAAAACATACCTCTACGTTAGACAGCCACACTTAAGAGAAAACAACTGCCCCACTGTGCTTTTACCATTAAAACTGTCTTTAGCAAAGCTTCATTAGACCTGCAGTCCAGCATAAAGTAAATAAATAAAGACTCAGTACTTGCAATAAAAAGTTAAAGATCTAGATTGGCATATTACTTTATAGTTCTGCAAGAGCTAGGAGGGAAAAAAAAACCAAAAAAACAACAACAAAAAACCTGCAAAGTCAATCTTTCATATCCAGTTGTGGGAGGGGAAATGGCTGATTTTTAAGCCACCTATACTTGAGAGGAAGGTCCAAAAACAGGGTAGAAAAAAGGAAGAATAAAGACCCTAGAAATATATACCTAACGCATAATCTCCAAATTGCTGAAATAATGGTATTTCAGTTATGAAGCACAGATACGATACACAAATTAAGGAAGCTGTGGGTCAAGAAATTCTAGCCTGCTACAGTACAGATGGGTGTCACAGACTGTAAAACTCCTACATGTTCCACTTCTGGTTTAATTATTATTGAAACAGTTATTAAAGTAACAAAAACTTTCAGCTGCTAAAGCTGTGAAGTAGGTTAAATGAAATTAAAGGTTTCTACTTCCATGGGATTCAAGCTGGTTTCAATTACAAGTTTGCTACCAACCAGCATATCTCTGCAATTAGGCACACTTTAAACTTCACTCAAGAAAGTCCTTCTGGGGACCCACGCGGCTCCTGCTCCACAAGGAGTCCAAGCCTCTACCCAGAGTCAGGGGCTGCCGCACACACCAAGAGCTATCACAGCTCTCCTTCTGCTGTAATTTCCTGAGGCACGGACCCATCGAAGTGGGACTCCCGTTCGAAGAAACAGACCACCTCGGTTCCCCTCCCCATACGTTCTTCTAAGCGGGAGAGAAACTTGCGGTCTTTTCTTTGCAGTAGCCGCAACTACCCGGGCTCCGAGAAAGGGGAACTACCGCGGCAGCACGGTGGGAGCTGGCAGAAGCCGGAGCCGCTTCGCAGGAAGAGCCGGCGCGCCGCTGCCCGCGAGAGGCCCATCGAGCGCCGGGAGGGCAGAGCAGGCGGAGAGGGAGGGAGGCGGGCGAGGAAGAGCAAGGGGAGATGGGTGGTACCCGCCGGCTCCGGGCCCGGCGGCTGGCGGAGCGGGCCGCCGCGGACTCCGGGGCTTTCGGCCTCGCCCACGCGAGAGCGCAGCCCGGCGGCGCCGAGGCAACCGCGGTTGCTCGGAGAAGCCTTTGGGCTCCCTCCCTTTCCTAAGCATCGACGCCGGCAACCGGGCTCCCCCGCCCGTAAGGCGCCTCCGGCCTGCCCGCCACCACGGCGCGCCCCGGAGCTCCCCGTCCCCAGCGCCTCCCCCCCGCCCCCCTTCCCCGGCAGCCTCCCGGAAACGCGCGACGGGCGGCCGGCTCCCTCCGCGCCCCCCTCGCAGGGCCGCGGGAGGGGATGGAGCGGCTCGCCCCGACTGCCCCGCCGCAGCTCGGGCGGCCGCTAACCTGCTCCGGACGGCGTCCCCCGCCGACCCTCTCCGTCCGCCCGCACCGCGCCGCGCAGCGCCCCGCCGCTCTGAGGGGCGCGGGCAGCGGTCCTACCAGAGCCGCTCCCGTTGGCCGTTGCGCACACGGTGCCCGCCCGCCTATTGGCTCCTCGCTCCGCCGCTCGGAGGGACGAGGACGCCGGGGGTTGGCGGCTGCCAAGGAGCCCCACCCAGTGCCGCGAGCTCGGCGGGAGGGGCGGCCGGGCGCGTGCGGGGGGCCGGCGGGGGGAGCGGCCTCAAGTCCTCGCGCGCGCGGCCGGGGACTCGCGCGCGCCCCCCCGCATCCCCGCCGCCCCGCGGAACCGCTCCCCCGCTCTTCCCCCCCCCCCCCCCCCGGCCTCCGCCGCGCCGCCTCCGGCCCACGCCGCCGCCAGGCTAGACGGGGGCGGCCCGCGGAGCCGCTGCACCGCCGCCGGGGGAGCCCGCCCCGCCCTGCCCGCTGCGGGCTGCGGGCCACGGGCGGGCCCGACTCGCGTGGGGACGGCTGCCGCGTGCCTGCCCCGGCTGGGAGAGGTGCCCGCCAACCCGCCGGTGGCCGCGGTGATGCCACTTGCGTCGTGTTCGATCTCTGAAACTTTGGCCGTGGGGACGCTAAGCCGGTTCCGCTTGAAGTCGGCCAGAAGGGCCAGAACCGGCTGGGGCTGTAGAGGGGCTGCGGGAGAAAACCGCGGCCTCCGCGAAGGCGAAGCCGGTGGTGAGCGGAGCTGGGGGCCGGCTCGGGCAGAGGCCGTTCCCACTAGGCCGGCATCGCCACAGCGGCAGCGCTGGGGAAACTCGCAGCGGCTTGCACCTGCAAACCCAATGCCCGAGGCCCCCGCCTAGTGTTAGAGGCACAAGGTCAGTATTGCCAGCATATTCCTGATCGACGGCCTATCTGTGCTACGAAAATCATCGCGCTGCACTTACCTCACCGTTTGTTACCAAATGCTGTTAGGCCACAAAGAAACCTGCCATTATGCCATGTCCTGCCACCATATGCCGTTTGTTTCACAACTAAATGTTGCACGGATGGACATGCATCGGCTTAAAAATAAAAAAAAGCATTCAAAAGTTAGGAAACACCCTATAGAAGCTTGCACAACCCGTATTAATTCAGATTATGGTGCATATGAAGTATTATATGAGAATTGTTGTAAACACAGTCTTTGCTTATGCAACTGCGTGTTACTTTTTCAGAACGGCTTCTGCCTAATCCAGGCCATGAGAATGGGAGCTGTGCTCACATGGTCTGCAGCAATTCAATAATGATTTTATCCGTATTGTAAGATGTGTGTTCTCATGATTTCTCTACTCCATACTAGTTAAACCTAGTGCCTAAGTACTTCTTCACACAGTACTTGGAATCACATAATTCCTTATCATAACTGTTAGTGGACAGTTTTTCAAAGATGGTATTCCTCGGAAAATACCTGCTCGTTGAAGCTAAAGCATTATCCGATCACCTGCTGTATAGGTGAACCAACTCAGGCAGTGCAAAGACTTTGAGTCCAAATCTCCCACATTCCTGCTGAAGTGTTTTACTACTTCGTTGTACACTATTACAGCACCAACATTTCCTTTTTGATTCTAGTGAAACCCTGACATACAGTAGGCAGCCTTACTGACTACAGGGATGAAGCTTTTTCATTTCAGATTCCCCAGTACGGAAGAGTCCATTGCAGCAGAGAGATGCAGATGCAGAATTGCAGTCGGTGCACATGAACTCTTCAGAAAATATATTTTTAAAATATCCCTATTCTGTATATGCAAATTAAAGTTCCTCAGATTATTACAGAAGTTAAATATGGTTGCATTTTTCAGAAGTCACTTTGTAAAATGTGGCTGTGACACCAAATGGAAGTAATGGGGAAGTTACTAGTAATATTTCAATGTGGCACAGCAGTGTATTTTGTCCAGTCTCATTTTTGAAAACAGCTAAGAAATGGTGGGGCTTTAAACCTTGTCTATAATAAATGCCGTATCATCTGATGATTGTCATAGCTCATTAATGGTAAGTTATAATGCAAGGACAGTGCATTAACTGATGCACTCAATATAAATTGCTGATTATAATAATAATAAAGCATGTTGGTATCAGGATTTTAAACCCAATTTCTTGGCAGAATAGGGGAAAACCAGAAAAATACATGTGAAAATTATCAAGCATGTATTCTGTAGGCTGAAAATACCTAATCAGTGTGGTCTCTAAGTGAGTGGCAAAGTACAGCATGAAAGTCACAGATTTTCTTCATTTTTGTGTGTTCTGTGACCTCCGTACCTCTGATGAAAAGGTCACCGTGCCATCATCATACATCAAATATGTGCATTACCCCAAGCTGACTTAATGGCAACACAGCAGAGCACAGTATCACAAAATTATTTCAGATGCCATCAGAATGTAAAAATAAATACAGACTATTCAGAGCACACTGTTGTCAGTTTGTGTTGATCATCGGTGCAGTATACAGTTCTGCTCAGTGAACTCCAAATACCAACATGTTGCAACGTACTATTATCTGTCTGGATCAGTCTTACACTGCACTAGGACAAAATGACTTCATAAATAAGAGTATCGCAATGATACAGCTGAGTTCACAACACTGTAAAACTTCTTCAGGATCTCAAGAGCCTCAGAAATTGTGGCGATACTGTGAGACGTAACAATCTGGGGTTTTTCCAGATTACTCTTTCAAAGTCACAATTAATTTATCCCTCCTAAATTATTTAGCAGCAGGAAAACATCATAGTGACGCAGTATCACAATGCATTTGCATTTTGATGTAGTAAAATATGGTTCCTTCTCAAAGAACCTACCAAACTTGTTATTCAAGGTAGCATTGTGAATTTTTCATCACAAGAAAAACCAAGAAGATATCAACACGAAAGTGCTCCAGTCTGTGAATGCTGAATAAATTATTAAAAAACCCAACAGAGACTTGCACTAGCTAATATTAAAAAAAAAGAATTTGAAACGCTGTTACCCAACACAAAGAGGTAGTGTGACACGAGCTTATAGAAATCTATAGGTAAATAACTACAAGTGCCTGCAAGGCCAAATCTTGGTTTGTTATCTGTGAGAGTATGAAACAAATGCCTACATACTCACAATCAGGAGAAAAAAAAAAAAAGAGATCCAGTTCATGTCTTTAAATTGGTCCATGTTTCTAAGCAATATTAGCAGGTTATTTCATTCACAGGAATCTTCCAGAGATTACTTCATTGCGTCTCTCCAATTTTGAGCAAGGCCAACAGTTGTAAGAACGTTGTGCCTTTTATTGACTAACTCATAGAAATCTTTAATTTTGCACCCACTGCCTGGCCCAGGTTCCCCAGTCTCCCTGCTTTGGAAACTGGAAAAGGTGTCACTGGCAGAAGTGAGAGAGGACAAGTGCCAGACCAAAAATGTGAAGTAGCACTAGAAATCACAGACATGCTACAGGAACACAGTGTTCATATAGAAATTTTGTTTCTCTGTGCATAACTTCATCACTATATACCTCACAAAGAGTAGTCATGTATCTTTATTTCAGTCAGCTGTGGACATATTATGAAGGGTGGGGGTTTTCTGCATAAACGAAGGCATGTATTTACCACAAGGTAGCTACTTGTGAGGGCTATATGGATGCTCACTTCTATTTCTTGCTAAATGCAACCCATTTAATGAAAAGATTAGTCAATACAAATTTTACTTTCTGTGCTGCTGTAAGTATGCGCACAAGCAGTTTCTGTTCAGCAAACTAACACGTGTAGTATTTCATTTGTGCTCATGCT
Source organism: Buteo buteo (assembly GCF_964188355.1). Taxonomy (NCBI): domain Eukaryota; kingdom Metazoa; phylum Chordata; class Aves; order Accipitriformes; family Accipitridae; genus Buteo; species Buteo buteo. Next base: position 20,898,036 of record NC_134186.1, on the reverse strand, counting down.
GATAGGAGTTAACAGCCATACCTAAAGGAGGTGTTTATAAAGGGTGTGTTTACAATGTTATGAGCATTAGCAGCTCTTATCATTGAGCTACAGTGTATTCCAGTCACAGTAATACAGGCCGGAATTTGCAAACTTACTTCTGTATGTGCTGTGGTACGAAAGATACAGTTCTACAGAAGCTCAAAACCAGGGCTTTGTATGAGCAGTAACTAATACAATTAAAAGTATTTGTTTTCTAATTTGAGTTACTATGGTTCAATGATAAGGGTCTGATCCAAACTTGTTAAACCAGTTTAGGAAAAGCCCAGGAACTTATTTTCAGCTGTGTATTAAAGCTAGTTAGAATATTTAAAGGTATCTTGGGATTCAAAACAGAGCAAACATCTCATGAGAGGAAACTTACAATGTTATTCTCCAAAGAACTAATACAGTTTTTGGTCTAGTGCTGCTTTTGTCTTTTACTAATGAATTAACTGATAGAGCATACTTATTTAGTGTTATGAGTGTTTTTTAAATTTAATCCTGAATATATTTAACGCATATTAGGTATCGGTGTACAAACTGGATGGGTAACAAATATGTTGTTTGCAATTGAATGCATTTTGCTACCTTCTGTATGTTTTCCATGCTAATGTGCTAATTCATTGGGGTTTGGTAGAAACTGTTAGGATTACAATGTATATTCACTAAAGATTACTAAATCGCTCAGTCATAGAATGGAAGGGACCTCTGGAGATTGTCTAGTCCACCCCCCTGCTCAAAGCAGGGCCATCTAGAGCAGGTTCATCAGGGCTGTGTCCAGCAGGGTTTTGAGTATCCACGGACAAAGACTCTACATCCTCTCTAGGTGTCATGGTTTAACCCCAGCCAGCAACTAAGCACCACGCAGCCGCTCACTCGTTCCCCCCTACCCAGTGGGATGGGGGAGAGAACTGGGAAAAGAAGCAAAACCCATGGGTTGAGATAAGGACGGTTTAATAGAACAGAGAAGAAGAAACTAATAATTATAATGATAACACTAATAAAATGACAACAGCAATAATAAAAGGATTGGAATATACAAATGATGTGCAGTGCAATTGCTCACCGCCCGCCGATCGACACCCAGCCAGTCCCAGAGCAGCGATCCTCTGCCCCACTTCCCCCAGTTTCTCTACTGGATGGGATGTCACATGGTCTGGAATACCCTGTTGGCCACTTTGGGTCAGCTGCCCTGGCTGTGTCCCCTCCTGACTTCTTGTGCCCCTCCAGCTTTCTTGCTGGCTGGGCATGAGAAGCTGAAAAATCCTTGACTTCAGACTAAACACTACTTAGCAACAACTGCAAACATCAGCATTATCAACATTCTTCGCATACTGAACTCAAAACATAGCACCATACCAGCTACTAGGAAGACAATTCACTCTATCCCAGCTGAAACCAGGACACTAGGCAAGCTGTGCCAGGGTTTGACCACCTTCACAAAAAAAAAAAAAAAATTGTTTTTCTTTTGTTTAAATGGAATTTCCTGTATTTCTGTTTGTAGCCTCTTGTCCTATCACTGGACTCCACTGAGAAGAGTCTGGCTCCATCTTCGCTCCCCCGACCAGGTACTTACACACGCTGATAAGATCCCTCTGAGCCTTCTCTTCTCCAGGCTGAACAGTCCCAGCTCTCTCAGCCTGTCCTCACATGACAGATGCTCCAGTCACTTGATCACCTTCATGGCCCTTAGCTGGACTCACTCCAGGGACCCCAGAAATGTCTCACCAGTGCAGAGTAGATGGGAAGGATCAACTCCCTCGACCTGCTGGCAATGCTCTTCTTGATGCAGTCCAGGAGGATGTTTGCTTTCTTTGCCATGAGGGCACATTCCTGGCTCATGGTATATCTGCTGTCCACCCAGATCCCCAGGGCCTCTTCTACAAAGCTGCTTTCCACCTGGTTGGTCCCCAGTCTGTATTGGTGCATTGGGTTATTCCTCTACAGTGCAGGGCTTTACATTTCCCTTTGTTGAACTTTATAAGGTTCCTGGCGGCTGATTCTTATCCTTTGCTGCATGACTACACACAAACATCATTTCACCTTTTGCATTCTTGCTGTGTCACTTAAAAGCAGCAGAAATACCCGTCGTGAGATCTAAAGTATGAAACCTAATTTCATACTCCTTATTTTGAAAAAACTGATTAAAACACCACTTAACTATACTTGCTACCGTGCTGAGTCCTGTCATCTCAATATTAGTGATATTTGTGTTTGATATTTTCTCTCCTTTGTCATTGAAATTTTCTGATGTAATACAATATTTCAGATGAAGTTTCACTGAGATCTTACACAGCAAAAATATTTTCATACCTCTATTGAAAACAGATCTCTTGATGGCAGCTTAGGCTTATATTTGTTTTTCTCAAAACTACCTCATGTCAGCAGTTCATAAAAAGTGTGACTTTGATGAGTATATTTTGTTTTCCTCTTCTGTCATGTCAAACTGTTGAAGTTCTAGCACATAGTGTTGTTATTTGTCCAAGCACAAAACTACATGTTTCTATATAAATGAAATTTTCTTCTCATTTCTATTAGTCTAGGCTATAGGCTCTTTTAGTATTAATTCTAATTGGTAATCATTAATTATTTGTGTTAATGATGTTTCCTCACTTTATCAGTGAATTTCATTAGCATGTATCCGCATGTCAACATTACTTGTAGCCATTTCCTTTTGTGTCAGCTCATTTCATGCTTCATTTTTCCTCTTTATCTCATTTATTGGTTTTCCATGTCAAAATGTTGAAATCTGCTTACTTCTTTTGCTTAGTAATTACATAACATACCCTGAGATTTGATACATTTGAATTCATGGTCAGTTCTTCCTTCTATTTCTGTTTTAGTTACCCTTTTCTTGCATAAGCTTCATAATTTGTCCTGGAGGACTGATTACACACAATTAACATCTAGCTCACATAAACAATAACAGTCATTTCTCTATCTGCATAATTTTATAAACTATACAAGTTCTTTTCTTATTGCTCACAATGATTAATTAATAATTTTTGCTGTTGTTCTATTAAGCAGTTTAATAATATCCTTTAATATAAGCAGAACATCCTGTCTCAATGGTATTTTCTCCAAAGCAATTTCTTTTTAGTGTTTCTGATTTTGTAGGTTCAAAATAATTAATGTATTTGCCATGTTTACTCTGTTCAAAATAAGCCATTTCATGCTTTCAGCTGTAACTAAAATAATATTTCTTCTTCAGTCATATAATCAGTGTTTCAAAATTTTGCAGTTTGTTGGTGTTTATTGGATCTTTTATCCTTTGATTGATAATGTTGCATTACATTCACTGCAACTTGGCATGACTGGGGCAGATCAGAAGACTGAAGCAATCAATGCTGAGGCACCTCTTCATCAGAGGAATACGCAGAGGTGAGAAAAGCAAGCCTGTCAAATACAGGGCACTGTTCTGTTGCCTATGATCTCTGTCTGCGTAATGCCCAGGTTCTCAAGAGCAGGTTTCAGTATTGGAAGAACTGGGACAGAGCTACTTCTGCCTTGATTATTGGATGAGAGGGATGGGTGAAGTCAAATTCTGAAGATGATGATCCACCTAGTAGTGATAAGTTGCCTCAATGCCATTGCCAGCATGGTGACCTAAGAGACTGTGTCTCCTGTGAAGTCTCCTGTGGATGCCTGTAGCAGGGCAATGCAGAACAGTAAGAGGCATCTGCAAAGGAGGAGAAAGAGAGCAGAGAACTGGGATCCCTTATTTTTTGTAGCCTGCACTGAATGAAGAGTGGGTCAAAAAACTGCTGCTTGTTCAGTTGACCCCAGTGATAGTTACTGGGTGAGGCCTTTGAGTGCAGACAAGGTGTATCACAACTGCTGGCCATCAGTTTGCTCATACAATGCTACTGCCTGTGCAAACTCTATGCTGCTGGGATAGCACAGAGAACTATGGTCTTGTGATCAGGTCAGCTATGTATATTATTTCTCCACAGCTCTGAGCTAATTGCTGTTATTCCACCAGAAGCCTCATGCTTTCTACCCTAGAGACACGTCCAAGAAGTATTACAGTTATTTTGATTTTAATCAGGTGTTCTAGTACAAGGAGCTGCTGATGCTGGTTGTGGTGGGGAGAAAGTTAAAGATACATCCCTTGCAGAGTTTTCTGTGGGATTAGGAATTGGATACCCAGAGCAATGCTGGAAGGTGCACAGTATTCCACATTTTCCTGTGTAGTGACCATGGGACCAAGGGTGCAGAAGCCCAGATAAGCTGCCACCTTGGTAGGGTGTTCCCATCTGAGGATGCCTTCAAGCTCTCTGTCATTGCTGCATCTGTTGTGTGGCCCCAAAGTGTAGTTATAATACTTGATCTTCAAGAACACTGCCTTTGTTCATTCAAATTTATTGAGGCAACAGTCCTCTCAAACCCAGCAGTTGTTGTAAGGTTACCAACCCCCTAAAACTGCCATGGAGTAATCCTGCTACCCAAGAAATGTGTGGCTTTCTCTTGACACAGATTCATAAAGGAGTATCATTTTCTTAAGGCTCCTGGTTGCAGCTCTCTGAAAAGTCTCTTAACTTGGAAATATAGCTGTTGACATGGCAGAAGCAAGTAGATAAAGAGCAAAAAAAGTAATGAAAGAAAGAAGGGCATCAGCAAGGGGGGGAAAGGCAACAGAAATAGGGCAGAGAAAATGATTTCAAACATGAAGATGTGTAGATGGATGAGGAAGAGCTGAAGACTGGCTACCAACACCAAATGGAGTTGTTGACATGACACTTGAATCTTGAATGGATTTGTGATGTGCCATTGACTTTTCGGACAGTGGAAGTGGAGAAAGGTGTTTAGAAAAGCCACCAGGCATGGAAATGAAGAAACATGGAAACTTTCCTTTATTTTGACTGTGAATCCTTGAATGGGATGCAGATAAATACATGTCTTATCTCACAGCTGCACTGTCAGCACTCATGTGATATAGTTATGCTACTGAGCAAAATTTTGTTATTCATGAAGGATTTCAGGCTGGCATAACACAAATAGCCCATAAGAACAGCCTCATACTCATTGCAAATTACATCTTCAACAGATGAATGAGAACAAGATCCCTGCTGAAGATACCAGGCTGTAACACTGTCCTGGTTTCATCTGGAATAAAGTTAATTTTCTTCTTAGTAGCTGGTATAGTGCTGTGTTTTGGATTTAGGATGAGAACAATGCTGATAACACACCAATGTTTTAGTTGTTGCTAAGCAGTATTTAGACTAATTCAAGGACTTTTCAGCTTTTCATACTGCCTGGCCAGCGGAGGCTAGGAGCGCACAAGAAACTGGGAGGGGACACAGCAAGGACAGCTGACCCGAACGAGCCAAAGGGGTATTCCATACCATATTATGTCATGCCCATACAGAAACTGGGGGGAGTTGGCTGGGGTGCACCGCGGCTTGGGGATTGGCTGGGCATCGGTCAGCGGGTGGTGAGCAATTGTATTGTGCATCACTTGTTTTGCATATTCTAGTAGTAGTAGTAGTAGTAGTAGTAGTAGTAGTATTTTCCCTTCCTTTTCTGTCCTGTTAAACTGTCTTTTATCTCAACCCACACGGTCATCTGTGTCCTGTCCTTCCACCACCCCCCCACACCCCAATTCTCTCTCCATCTGCAGAGCAGGGAGTGAGCAAGTGGCTGCATGGTGATTAGTTGCTGGCTGGGGTTAAACCATGGCAAACACACATTAAAGTAAGGATGAATGCAAATCCTACCTTAGGAAACTACATCATGATGAAGCAAATGTTATGTTGAAGTGATTGCCTACTGCTATTGTGAAATGGTTACTTTTCCAGCATCTCTGGACAGAGCCTGGAAACTATCCCTAAGTGATACTGCAACAGATATAGCAGCACAAAGAAGAAAAGATCAATCTGGTATGTGCTCATCTTCTGGGTCTTAGGCATGGTCCCAGTTTTTTTTACTTTATTTCCACCTGCCTAAGACCAATTGTAGAATCTCATGTGAGTCATTGAGTGGTATGACCTGGAATGTGATTAGAAATTAAAAATTAGAAAAATAGTGGTAGCAGTAGAAGAGAGATCACATTCAGAAACTGTGGAACTTCTTGTAATGAACTTATTTATTTGTATAGAGCCACAAGTCAGCAATAGCAAAAAAAGGTAGTGAGGGCCCATGAACACTGAGTGTAAGATTAGTATTTGCAATTAACTCATCCTTAAGTGTCTGCTACTGGCCATACATAGGGTAACATTGAGAAAACACAATATTGGCTCAGTTTGGCAGTCATTATCTTCATTAATATCCATTGAGCAGGTTTACAGCCATTGAGCAATGTGATCTAAGTTTATGATGCACGGCTGCAAGATGCCACTGATGCTGAGACACCTCTGTTAAGATTAATTTCTCATCAAGAAATGAACTGTATTAATTCTAACACTGAAAAATGCTTTGTTCAGATAAATTAGTCAGCTGAGCCACATACTAGAGAGCTGCTTAATCTGCATCTTAACATTAGCCATATTAGACCATAAGGTTACATTCTTGGCAACACAGTAAACTTAAACTCCACCAAATGCACTGCTGTAACACTTGCCACCATGAAATTATTTCTTTTTAAGATGCTCTAGTCTATGCTTTAGTTTTTAACTGCAGCTGTAATACTGCTACAATATTGGTACACTCACTAACAGGACTTGACTCGTAAAGCAGAGTAATCAGGTATTCAGGTTCCCAAGGATACAACCTTTTTTTTTCAGAAGATTCTACAGATATTTTGACAGGGCAGAATTTAAGGATAGTGGACATTAGTCAAGGGTTTCTGGTTGTCCCACTGTTCAGTCCTAAGCAGACAGCAGGATGTTCAGAAATCCCAAGCATTGTAACAAACACACAGTAGTTAACACCACTTCCCAGAAGATTCAGATCTAATGTGCATGTACTATAGCAATGGTTTGCAAATGCAGAACATAGCCAGCAAACTCTGTGTGTGTTGGAGTTAGAGAAAATGCCTTGTTTTCCCATGAAGAATATGTAGAGGTGGTCTACTGCAGCCTGAATGTTTCAGACGCACTGTTTAAGCACTAAATAGATGGATATACACTTCTATCCAGGCAGAGACAAAAGAGTCCTAACCTAAGAATATCAGTCTAAATGCAATAGTCATTACTCCGACATGAGGACTCAGAAGTAATTCTGAGCTGTGATCTCATTTTGGAGAAGTCTAAAGATCCAGTAATCTGGCAATTAAGGCACCCACATTGGTGTCGACAGACCTGATTTCAGTTCTCGCTCTGCTGGATTAGTAACTTTAGTGTTAATTCTTTCTCCCATGAGAAAGTCCATGAGAGTGACTTTGACAGCAGTCTGCCGTACACCCTGGGTGTCAATCTTCTGAAATCTCTTGCACTGTTTCACTTTATATAATAAATTCTTCAGAACAGGGATGTGGATGAGAGACAGAATGTGGATTAGAAAATAACATCCCTCCTCCTAACTAGGATCATCCTAAGGGGGAAAACTGATCCCACTCTCCTAAAGAGAGAAGCAGCTTTCTGTCATTTCAGGTGTAAATTACATTTATCTCTGTTCTTGGCAGAATCAACTAGCGGGATTAGACTTGAATGCGTTGCTTAGAGAGCCAGGATTTCTCATCAGGACCTGAAGCAGTCAGATGCCTAAGTCAAACACCTTTGCAAACTTTATTCAGATTGATTTGGTGAAATTTGAGGCTCAAGAGTAGGAGAAATCAAACTCAGTATTCTTCGTCTTCTGTGAGACATTTTAATAGCTGCTGTTATTCAACAATGGGTCAGGATCTCTGGTCTTTGGCCATACTCTGGATCTGACATTCAGGGTGCGGTTGGAATGTAAATCTTGTTGTCTTTTTTTTCTCCTGCCTCATGCAGGACAAGTTTTTGCCAAAACTATTATGGCATAAAATATTATTTTGTACTGTGAGTTTGTTCTGTTGAATCCTGGTTTCTCTGATATTGTATCAACTGCATTTAGGTTAACTATTTCCATTAGCTAAAAGCTTTCACATTCCTTGATATTTCAAGGGAATGTAAACTGTAGCACTTGGTTCCATAAATCTTCCCTGAAGTACAGCAATCCATTTGGTAGACAGAATTTAAAATAAATCAAGCCTCCATATTGTCTTAAAGAGGTTAACCTTTTCTTTAATTTCCTCCATTTCCCATTCTTATTTCCTCGTTCCCTTATGTCCTCCTCTCCTTACTAGACTGGGTGCTACAATCTCTTGGAATCTCTTAGAATCATACAATCACAGAAAACTTCTAGTTGGAAGGGACCTCATCTGGTGTAACCCCCCATTCAAAGCAGAGCCAACTCCAAGGCTTGACCAACTTAAAGATAAATCTGTCTGCTCTGGCTGCAAACTCCCTTCCTTCTGTTACTCTAATTTATACTGATCTCATCTCTATTGTTTTAAAAATTCTTATAAAGGAGCTGTAATTGTTTTGGAATTAACCTAGATACACTATAAGCCTATAAGCATAGTGCTTGGGTGTTTCAGTTTGTTCTTTGCCGTAGTGTGTAGGTGGTGAGTTCTGCCGTGTGACTGTGAACAAAGGACCATGTACAACCACACCACTGTAGGGCTCTATAATTTCCAAATCCTGTATTACAATGGAGGTACGTGCACCCAGCAGTAATTTAGGATAAAATACACTACAGAGATCTTGAAATTAATATGTAATCCAGGTATTACAAAACAAGAAAGTTCAGAACAAACTATGTCAGGATAGAGCAACACAGCTCTGACACTCAGTGGTAATACCAGGCAGGAATTATAGGAGTGGCAGGTAAAGGTAAAGTGGCAGGTTTTGTGATCTCTGGTTGAATTTCATGTAGTAGCATGAAATGCCTCTGCTTGTCTGTTACATCACAGACGGGAGGAAGGTAAGGATGCAGACAGTTCTCAAAGCATAGCAACAGCACTGACCTAGTGGCTTTTTTACCAGGATCAGATGCTTGTCAGTGAGTTAGGAGGCTAGTAGCCAGCTATGCTGAGGGCTCTGGGCAGATCGATAATCTACTTCTTCCCCTTAGAAATATCATTAAATGGAGCTGGGCCTCCAGTTGAAGGTGCGGGCAACCTTGTGCTCTTGCACTCCCTCTTAGAGGCCTTTCTCCATTGCAAGGCCCTACGCAATCATCTAGGGTGGTCTGCCCAGGGCCTGACTGCACCCCACAGGAGGCAGCATACAAAGACGCCTGAGCAAACTCCCAGCAGGCTAACAGAGACACATGTCCCAGAACCAAGCAGAGTGGAGACATTTAGCTTAAGCTATAATATATTATAAAGCACATGGCAAGCTGAAAAAGCCCTATCTCTTATCACCCAGCTAATTAGTTTGAGTGCAGTGCCATGAGGATGCAGTGATACTGATTCCAGTTCTGGTGTTAGCCCAGCCAGCTGGGCTATCTGATATCTCAGTAGTCTGGAATAGACACACATATAGTTACCTTATAAGGGATGCTGGCCTAATTATCTCCCTTCACAACTTTTTACTCAGTCAAAGGAGTACCTTTTATCTGAAAGTATGAAAAAACTTAACACTTTTGGCCATCTTTTAATTGTAAATGCTGCAGCAGAAATAATCAGAGTTGTGCTCCCAAAAGCCTATGCTCTGGACAAAGTCACATATTCTTTTCAATATGACAGAATCTGGAAAAAATTAGATGACAGAGTTAGCTGTTTAGTCATACTGGAACTAAGAAACGGTGCTAGGCTTTTCCCACTGATCAAACTTGCTGCCTTCTTGGGACATACAGGTGGTTTGGTTGATTCTCAGTCTTTCTATCTATGTGTAGATTGATGGTCTGGGAGTGCCTCTGGGCTCACAAATACAGATGTAAGCTCTAGCTCTATCCTGATTCCACATCAGGGTGTGACTTGACTATACATCATCACTTCTGTCCTCTTCTTTCATGCCTTGGTTTACATGGGAATAAAATCATGGGCTGGGCATTAGAAAGAGGCTGCAGCACTCGCTAACTTCTCTATCTATGCAGTCAGGGGACAGGGACTCTGAGGTCCACCACAGTGCACATCTTCAGTATAGACTTCTGAAACAGCCTCCATGGCTTTTCCCTCACATTTAAAGTTTTTCTTCCTACAGAGAAGCTCCTTTCTAGAATTTTTTACTAATTTCCAGTTTTCCAGAATAGTTATGAAAGCCTATTTCCAGTCTTCATGCACTCAAAAGTTGTCCAAAGATGTCAACGGAAAATCTACTTTTATTCTTCTTCCCTTGTTTATACATATGGGACCATCTTTTGAATATGAAAGAACTTACTTTTAGCCTTACTCTAATGCAAAAGACTTTGAGTTTCTGTTACAAGGCTTCAGCTTTTCCAGGCTGAGAAATGGTTGGAATTTTTTTTTTTTTTTTTTCATTTTGGCTGTCACATGTCATATACAACATACAATTTCACCCATCTTCTCTTTCATCTACCTCTTTAATCTTTAGGGGTAACTCACAGTTACTCTGTCCCAGCCATCACAGTATTTCTTCATGAGTGTTCTTTGTTTCCCTCCAGTGAAAGATGCTACTGCTTGTTGGTTTTGTGTTACTTTTTGGCAGACTAATCTTGCTTATAATTTATGTCTGGGGCCATATCCTAATTCTTCATTAAATGCATTTGGTTCTGGGGTTCTGCAAGGATTTATCCTATAGCAGGGCATTCATTTTACAAGGACTGCTTTCCTTGTCCTAGCTGTAATAACCCTTTTTGTTAGTCCCTGGTGTATTAATGGCTAGCTTTTTATACTGCAGTTCTCAGTGTAGTCAAGGCTACCATATTTGATTTGTTCAGCCTTATCCTTTAGTAAAGGGTTAGCCTCACTTTGCAAAATTTACCAGATTACCCAAATTACCAACCCTTACACCTTCATTTACTCCAGTTTCTGGAGGAATCTTGCTGTACACATTAGAATTCCCTGTCCTTTCCTGAGCTGCTATCTTCAGTTTCTCCAGGATATATTATTTAGGAGTTGTATCTTTCTGTCTGCATTTCATATTTTCTTACATACTTTCTTTTAGTAAGTGCTGCAGGCTAATTATTCCAGACATACTCCTCTAGTTCTTCAGACATATTTGCCATACCCTGGAGCTTTCTCCAGAATACTTTATTGTTTATAAAGCCATTTCACTTGCAGCTCCTGAACCCTTTTTTACTGTGGTTTCTTTGTGACAGGCAATACAGTGTTTCTGGGATTCAGGGTCTGTCTTTTTTATTCCCAAGTTAGTCTATTTCTACTGCCTAGACAGTGGTGGAAGACCTGTGCTCAGATGCAATTTAAAGTTATATAATCCCAGCTGAATGCTGAAGAGTTCATCTTTCAAGTAATAAAATATTCATTTGTTCCCACTGACATTTTAAAACACATTAAAGAAGCATTTATACTGATTTTCCCATTTGTTAAAGCTTGTGTTTAGAAAACTCGCATCTGGATCATATTTAATCTGATGACTTCTTTTAAAAACTTTGACAGTGATGGCTCACCTCTGTGAAATGAACATGACAACAGAAAATGCTGTGCTTTGAAAATGATTGTGATAATGATAATTTGATTTGAAAATATATGAGTATTGTTGAAATACTTCAGATGGCTGTTTATGTTAAATAAAGCACTCCTCCCTTGAAATAGACAATATTGTTCTTTGAGTGTGACAGATGTCTCAGAAAGCTGTTACTTGCCACACTTTTGGTAAATATTAAAGATATAATCTTGGGTGAAACCAGCAATTGTTCATAGAAATATCTCATAAAACACATAAAAAGATTCATCGCTGCTGAATGGAGTTCTCTAAAAGGAAAACATTTTTCTAGTAATTCTTACCAAAGAATGGCTCAATAAAACATTTGATCTAATTTTCTTATAAAATCCATGGAGCTTTTCATTAAGAAAAGTTAGAAAAATGTCACGGGTCAGTATATATCTTCTTGCTCATGGCTGTGTGATGGAATTGGCATAGTCCGTGCTGAGGGAAGCATAAAGAAGTTAAGGCTGATTCCAGGTGAAAGGAAGGAAACTTCCCCCTTCACAGACAAATTCTCAGTGTTGCCAGGTACAAAAGGAATGTATATACATGTAGCTTTGGCACAGAGTACCCTGGGAAGAACAATTGATACAGGAAGCTCTAAATGATAAAAGAGCCTAGAAAGTTGTTGGAACTTGTTATTTTCATAGATATTCAAGTTGTTGCTTGAGGATAAGGAGCATTTTCACAGTATAATTCTTCTTTAGCTAAAGTTGTTTAAATCCTTCCGTGATGGAAGAAGTGACAATGTTAGGGAGGACTCAGATTTTTGTTTTTCCTGGCAGCCTTAAAATATAAGAAAATAAGAGTAAGTTGACTACTTCTGCCAGGAGGGAAAAAAAATATCAAAACTGATTCAGAAAGGATCCTATATGCCATATCCAAAGTCATGTTCCAGAGCGCAAACTGAAGATAACAGAGAAAGCCAACTGCATATTTGGAACTTGACTGAGTAAGATTTGCTTATTCTATGCTAGAACTCAGCACTTACCTTTCTGTTACCTGGAAACCTATTTTCTTATTAAGAGCTGAGGGCATAATTTTATAACTCAAAGGATGATGGCACATGACATTTAGGTTTCATCTGGAGAGTGTAGGTCAAAACAAATCTTGTTCAGCTCAGCCTTTAGATGTTCATTTAGAAGCTGTAAGAGTTGTGATGATTTAGGGTACAGCTACATTAGCATTTTACTTCAGATTAGGCATGCACTTCCAAAGTAAATCTGATTCTCTCCAGTTACAAGGATTTGGTTCATGCAGTGGAGCAACCTGAAACTAGAAATTTACCCTGGGAGCCCTCCTAATGTGCCCCAACAACTAATTCAGTTGACAGTGCTAGAGCTAGTCTGGAGTAACCCCCTCCTAAGGCATGTATAGAGTGAAATCAGGCTCACAGAATCAACTGTTTTGCTTTACAGACCCCTTCCTGCTGTGCCATGGCACTTGCTAATACAAACAAGGCCACAGTCACAGATATATGTGTGTGTTTGTGTCTGTGTATAATCACACTTGCCATCTCTACTCATTAAATAGTACATATGAGAAAAAAGCATGAGATTCCTTTTTAGAGTGTGTTGGTTTGCACAGATTGCAAACATTGGTTTCATTGTGGATATCTAAACAAACCAGTTTCATTGTGGATGTTTATACAAGGATGAAATATTTCTTCTAGGCATTAAGAAAAAAAGAACTTGGGGAAACAGGTGTTACAAAAAAAATGACACAAACAGGGCTATAAATTGTATTCTATTTACTCAGCCATTCTGAATGAAAGTAAACAGCATGCAGTGACTGTAGTTTCAGTGAGAGTCCATACTCTAGATATGTGATAATTATTTGGGCTTGTAATATCACAGGCTTCTGTAGAGTTTTTACAGTTCTTTTTCCAATGATTCTGCATCATAAGCAGAAAAGCAGAGCTGATCCTGTTGCTGTGCGGACAGGCCGCACTCCGCAAGCCTGAGACAAGACCACATGTTGAGGAGAGTGCACTTCATTCCAATGACCAGGACATATCTACTTGCAAATATTTATCCTTGCTATAGTTTATTTGGTTCCTTGGACTCAACAACATTTTTAAAGAAATTAGGCTACTACTTCAGTTTTACTGATAGTGAAATTGAGGCACAGAAAACTTAACTGACTTGCTGAAGGCTAAACAGGCTGCCAAGGTTAAGAATAAGATTCAGCCTCCTACTTCCAGAGTTGCTGCTCTGCTTTCTAAGCCAAACTGCATCCAACTCTTCCCTACATACAAATAAAAATATTATAGCATTGAGTTTATCTAATGGCTTCAGCAAATGTAGCCGTGACTACTGAAAAGCTGAGTACATGGAAAGGCTGCTGCTTAAAGTTCTACAGCCTTGGACAGAAGACGCATGTAGAAGAAAGAAATATGTATAGCATACTTACAAATCTTCCCAGATAGAGTGATCCTGGGTGTTGTGCATTCTGTTGTGCCCTGCAGATGTTAGATTGCACCTGCTATTGAAATATTGGTCTATATTTTCAGATATGTTTCTTCTGAGGCACAACTGGGATTATGAGGACATAGTTTGCTTTACATTTATCTTAGTTCTCCCATATTTGGTTTTAGCACATGGCCCAGCAGTAGCCCAGATTACATTAGAGGAGCTCTGCAAGCAAAATGGATGCATCTACAATGATAAGTTTAAACCTTAATTTTTTTATCACACCTGCCCCTAAACTTATACAAGATTAATATGAAGTGCAGTAACTTAATTGAATATCTTTGTCATGCTAAACTTATGTGTGCTGAGTGCACATTCAACCATTTTAATAGTTTGACTTTAAATCTAAGGACTCTTCTATAGAGATGGTGCAGCATCTGAGTTGGTTCTGCTCTGTGTGTCCAAAACTGACCTTGCGTGTCCTCTCACACAAGATGTATTCTTTTGTTTGCCTCAGTCTGAAAGGTGATTCTTTTTGAAAACATTTGCTTTCTCCCAGCGAACAGTGAGAGTGCTGGGCAGGTTTTGTCCAGAGAGCAGAAAAGTAGCTGGAATGTCAGTTTTCTTTAATTCATTTTGCTCCATCCAATTTATTATTGATAAGAAGTTGTATACCTGGTAGAGCCATCCACATAAAGGAATACTGTAAGTCATGTTCATGAATGAGCTAGTCACAAGTAGAGCGAAGTGTACAATGTTGTGGATTGTTACTGATGACAAAACTCAATACTAATGACAATAAATTATGCTCTGTACTATATACTGATCACAGGAAAATAGAATGCAATGAAATGGCTACCTGAATATCTGTATGAGTCATGCTAAATACTGAGTACTAATGTTACCTTTCTCAAGGAAATTATGAACATTATTCTTAGAAGGGAGAAAAGAAACTTCTTTCCATTCATGAAGATGACTCAGAAAATGCCTATGCATATCATACAGCATGTTCATACAACTCTTAACATGGTTTATAGGTCTCAGCTCCTTCTTTCCCACTGACTTTAAATCAACTTGTTAGCCTAACAGCAGTTAACTGCAAGAAACTGCCACCAACAACATGAACCACACTGCCTTTACCTAGATAAATGTATATATTTTGTATAGTGTAATACCTTAAGGCAAAAAGCTAGAGGAGCAACATTAGCATGAACTTTATGCATTAACACATTATGTCCATATGTGGGCAGAGATGCAAGTAGTCTGTGTTTACTGTAATTTAAACCCTTAAGTCATCAATTCACCTCTGTCCATCTGGCTTATGTGTATAAGCTTTATACTTGCTTCAGACCTGTGCTCTTTTACCCAGCTCAAGAAATGGATTACAGCTGCTGCATGACGAGCTCTGACCTACCAACTTTGATGGTGTGTGCAAGTGCAGCTGTACACAGTCAGTCGCCTAGTGTCATTTCACTTCTCACCTCTACTCTGTTTCTTCCTACTTGCTCCCTCTGCACACAGTCTACTTGCTAGATTAGAAATATGTGACTGACATTTAACCCTTTCACCCCATGATGTCTGTGTGATTCTCTGCTGCAGCTAGGAGGACAGAGAGGACAGAGAGGACATGAGGACAGAGAAAACAGTGCGGTTAATAAAACAGAAACCACTGTTAGAGAAGCCATAGTGTTGGACAAACTCCAGGCTGGAACACAAGAACAGCTATGCCAGTGGATACCCTGGGATAATACTCTGAGGAGCAGTTTAGAGGCAAATCTGGAAAGCAGCATGATGAGGAAGTGGCATCAGCATTTCAGTCATATAGGTGGAATCTGCTATCTTAGTTTTTCATGTAGAGAAAACTATGAAAATATTTCTGAAAGACGATTAGTAAAATTACTGTTATGGAGGATACTGCAATAGATTAATGTCACGGTAAAGACATTACTGTTGGAAATAATCTAATCTCTACCCCTTACTCTTAATTAAGTTTTCTAAAAATTACTTCTTGGTTAATTAAATCTGTAATTCTACAGATAAAACTATGAGAGGTGGAAATACTTCAATAGATTTCTATCTTCCATTTGATTTTTCTTTTCAAACAAAGAATTCAGGGTAATAGCTCCTCTGACATCAAAGTCACTAGTGGAGGAAATATTAATATTGGAGCATGGACTTTCACAATTCTATGTGGACTGATTTCCTGACATGTTTGAATCCTGAAAGATGAAAAAGAATTGGGTATGTTGAGTTAAGGAGATGTCTATCACGCTCCTAAGAAGCATACACTTTTGAATGCACCAGTAACTTCGTCTGGGACTTTGCTGGGAATGCTTTTACTGTGTTTACTATGTTTAAATGATTTATTATTTTAAATTATTGCAGGCAGAAAGAATTACTGCAAAAATGATCTGTTTTAAAAGCAGCTAATGGAGCAGATCCTAGAGAATAGAAGCTAAGTTACTCCTAATATCAGGTCTTACAGGAAAAAAAATTCAATACTAGAACCACAGTGAACAAATATTCTGGAGTGTTCTCTCTCTATAGCTTTATTCACTAACAGTGTCACATTTAGGTTAGAAAAGCAGCTGTTGAGTCATTCCTGTCATGAAACAATGCTTCATGCAGTATTTTCTAGAACCTCTCACATTGCAATCTCCAAGTTTCAGCTTTCTTTTCTTTGCTTTTTCTTTGGGGTTAGCACAAACTAGAGTCTCAGTTGCTTTTGTTCAATGCATTTGGCTGTTAAAGGTAAAGGGCGCATTAAATGCCAGCTTCGAATAGTGTACAGCTCTGATCTTGTGCTATGTGAAAATAAATAGACTCTTTACATGTGGGAACACTGACTCTGCTGAAAAAGAATTTGACATCCTGATCTTCATCATGAACTACTGGCTGTTCCACTTTACCTGGAACTGTCACAGCTTGTATGAACAGAGACTTAACCTCAAGGAAAGGATGGGAAGGGATAAAGAATGGTATGTTGCAATAGGGCTTACGCTAATGTGAACCTAGAATGAAAGGAACAAGATGGACCCTGCATAGTTGTCACTACAGGGGAGAGAGGACAGAAAAAAGTCCAGGATGGATATTAAGTTACTGCGAAAAGTAGACAAAGCTTCTCATTCCCTAAGAGTCAACCTAAATTTTAGACTTATCAGCAAGACAGTGCTGGTCTCCAAAATCTTCCTTTGTTTCATTTTTAACCAAAATGTTCCTGTGTGTCACAGCTGCATGTGGCAGAAGAAATAGGAAGCAAATTGTGGGACCAAGAGAGCCTCTTACTGATGAATGCCACCTCAGTTACAGCTCCCTCTGGGCAGGAACATGCAAGAGTAAGATGAGTTGGTTGTTGAAAATAAAAAAGAACCCAAAAGAATGCACAGCACATATAAAAGATGTAAAAACTTGCCTTCTGTTCAAAGACAATGGACATTGTCAGAAATCTCTGAGACACATGAATCACTTCTGCCTTCTGCCATAATATTTGCACCAATGTGAAGGAGCATGCTGAGTAGAAATATTCAAGTACAGATCCACACAAACCACACAGCCAACAGCGGAATTCTTCCTTAGAAGAAAGTATTGAGCTTCATTGCTAAATGCCAAAATTATGACCCAAATCCTGTACTAGTTTGAGACACTCAAAGATTGCAGCCAGTAGTGGTGGTAATTGTGAGGGAGCACTTCCAGCACCACAGCAGTTGTAGACACAAAGAGAGTGAAATGTGGACATGTTGCACAGCTGTACAAGTTAGTATTGCTGTGACAATATGTAGCTCTCCTACTTCCCCAGGAAAAATATGGCTTCTCAACTGGAAGGCCCTTGGTTGTACTCTTATACTATGCTTATTTTCTGCTACTAAGCAGAGCCTAGTGATACTTCCTCCCTAAAAAGACATCACGGAAGGACACTTTAGCAACATGGAAATCAATAGCTGTGGTGTCTATTTAAAAGAGCAGGTGTTAAATCACCTACATACACACTAAGCACAATTTTCAAGACTTTGAGCAAAACAAGTAATCCCTTTTCCTTTGTTTTCCAGTTTGTAATGCTGGACTACTACCTGTTTGGAACTGGTATTATTTAACTATGAAGGTATTATTTAGCTAATGCTTATCACACGGTTTAAAGTTTCATAGAATTTGCACCTTTATATTAGAGTATTACATGGTTTCAGGACTGACTTTCCTAGAATTAAAATTACTTCCTTATACAATCTGGGGAATATCAGTTATCTGAAACTAACATATGGTACACTCGTATGCATTCTAGCAAGTTTTTTTTCCTTGCTTTTTTGAGAGGGTTTATGTTGACTTTGAGAGAATTATGAAGTTATAATGCAAAAGCTAATGGAACTCTAATCTCAACGTGAGAGCACCATCTAGAGGCAAATAACATGCCCCATACCAGGCTAACTGCACCCAAGATCACAATAAACTGACAAACTGCTTTTGAATTTAATTTGAAAATGCTTTGAGACAATAATCTCAAACTTCTCTGTATTAAGGGATATTTTTCCTCCTACACTGTTTATTATTGTGAAATGGAATAACTGGTGTGAAATCTCCGGTGACTTTTGCAGAGAGAAGGATGTGAGAAATCAACAGTCAAAAAAGTGTAATGATTTCATGACACACATGGTTGAAGAATGATGCAGCCTTTCTTCCAGTTCTCTGGAAGCATGATTACAGTTGCTCTACATGCTGAAACATATGATATTTGTGTGCCCCAGTCTGAGACAGGTGTTAACACGAGGATTTCTTCAAGCAACAGTCCATACCAGAGTACTCCACCATTAGCATCTACCTGAGTACATTTAGACACCTTTCACATGCAGTAAAACCCATTTGTTTCCACTTTGATCATTTGTGAGGTTGTGCTTTATATAGTTAATATCTGATAGAGGATTACTGGAGTTGCTAGGTATCACATGGCTTAACAGCTCTTTTGCATAGGCAAACCAGTTGTAATTCCACTGAAATCATAGAGTACCTTGGTTTAAACTGCAATGAATTAGAAATAAAGCAAGCCCCCTGTGTCCAGAACTTTGTGTTTAGGAAGACTGGACGTGTTTATGACTCCTTAGAGGGTTTTGATTTTTCACTGTGAGACATCTTGGGTAATCTGCACCTTGTGAAAAGAAACACAAGATGCTACAATATGTGTAAGTGAGTGGAAAATTGTGTCTATATACTTTCGGTTTATGTGATAGACAATGAGCATGCTGTCTTAACAACTGTCAGATGCATCCATAAGATTCTGAAGTAATTCCAAAGTATGCACAGTTGTCATGGAAAGACCAATTAGACAGAGACAATAATACTAACTGTATGGTTTCTGAATGCATCAGAAGGGATGACCAGATCCCTAAGTTACCATGGGCTGTGTAGTATCACAAAGTATAACTACATCTCTGTCATGGAAAAATCATGCTTGAATTCAGTTCTGCATCCTAGACCTGCTAAGTCTAGGATATTGTCACAAAGTTACTCTTCTTTAGGTATGGAGAAAATGCATAAAGCTCAGATATCATTAAAAAAGCTGAAAAAAACCTCCTAAAATAGCTGTTACTTAATAATACATGTTTTGCTTAAGTATAACCACATAGCAATTCCTTAGGTAATTATTTTTCTTTCAGAATTCTATTCTAGCTACTTTCAGAGCCATGTTCAATATGTTTTTAATAAACATTTCTAAATTAACAAACACTCTCAATCAAGCACATTGTTGTATGAGATTTGCAATTAACAAATTACCTATGCCCATCCAGCCCAGACAAAGTGTCATTTTAGCCTAACAGGTACATCCACACCACCTATATTATAGTTAGCTCAAGCCACACTAGCATCAATAAGAACATCTTCAGAGAGCTTGGTTTTGGGCTGCCATGCCATAGTGAAGCTTGTGCCACGAGGCCTTCACTATGCTTACTATAATAAGTAGCTGGATTACAAAGAGCTTGAATGTGCCTATCCACGTGGCTTTTTCAAAGTCACCTAGCTGTGCAAATATGCCCCAGATAGACATTTTATGGCATTACAGTCTACTTTATAAATCCAGTGTGTAGAGAAATTCCATGAGGGGATGGACAACAGGACACCAATATGATGATCAAAGTCGCCAGTTTATTGAGCCTAGCTGATCATTCTTATACAATTCTCTAAGTTCCTAAGAAGCTTTGATTGGCTGCTGCATGCAAGCGTTTGGTGTCCACGTGCACAAGCATAAAATGTGATTGGTTATATCGACACTGTACACACGTATAAACATAAGATATAGTTGGTTATACTAACTCTGTACATGCGCATAAACATAGAACATAATTGGCTATATTAACTAGAGCATGCAAAACTTGTCTCAGTCTAATTGGTCAAGATAAACTGCCGAATTGAGGTTGTTTGTGCCAAGTTCCCTTTATTGTGGAATGTACACCTGTGTTTTTCTAATTGGGATCTTTCTTTTTCTGTCTTCTTGTTTATTCTGTTCAAGGCCTTCTAAAGGTGTCTGGAATGCTCTTGCGACCATGAGCTACTTTCAGGCCCAGTAACTAAGTTCCATATAATTGACCCCTACACCAGTGTAGTTCCACTGATACCACAGCAATACTCAGTGGTTATGAGGATTCCTCTAAACCAGGGTGACACAGACCCCTGATTCTGCAGCCCTTTTACTTTCCACTTTTTGCTCTTTCTCTTCCTGTAGCTCCATTCCTTTCTAGCTCTCTCCATACTTAATTAGGGGTAAATTATTGTAAGGGACATTTAAAGGTGGCTAGCAAAGGACTTTCTAAAAAGTGTAATTATTCTTTTTTGTTTCTTTACATTGGCTAAAGGAAAAACAAAAGGCCTTTGTTTTTCAAGTGAAAGAGTTCCTTTCTCCTCCCACATTCTTCCCTCTCCCCTCACTTAATTTTACCAACCTTATCAGGTCTTGCTCAATCTCTTCCTAGAGACAGGTGTATCCCCTTTTCTTGATCATGCACTGTACATGTGGGCAGTGAGACAACAAATCTCAAACAACTTTTTCCTTCTCCAGTTAATTCACTGGTTGCAGTGGGTAAACAGGAGCTAAAAAAAAAAATATAAAAAAATTAATGACCTTTTAGTGAAAAAATTCTTTCAATTATTCAGCCTCTTTCTTTCTTTCTCTGGCATGTCACTATCTCCTTTTCTGTCATCATGAAGTCTCCTAGGGTAGATAAGGTCTTAATTTTATTATTAAAATACTTTTTATATTTTGTACTTCTAGTGCTTCCTTACTGTTTGCTAAGGAGAATAAGAGGTCAAGGATTTTTCTTTTAGGTTTATGTCTGGAAATCATGTTGCCTGCACACAGCACCTGCAGAGGGTTGAATACATAGCATTATGTTCTCTGCAGTGTGGTTGGGTTTAGCTTCCTGTGCTAGGAACAAATGTCACTTGACAAAATGTCACAAAATGCAGTTGTGTCCTCTCCTTGTAAGTCTAGCAGAGGACAAAGTTCACTTTGAATGTTGGAGGAGAGTTAAGAATTTTCTGGGATTGCAGTTGAAATCTACTTGAAGGATAATTCCAGGTCTGATGATACCAGAAGATAACAGAAACCAAGGATTTTCTAAGGATCAGATGATATCCTTGAGGATATATGCAAATTTCCCCAGGGAAAGCAACATAAAAGATATACAAGGAAAATTTTATTCTCATTGGAAAATAAGAAACTGTCAGGGTATTTGGTTTCTGTATGTTTTGGGGTTTGGGGTATTTTTTTTTGTACTGGAGGAACTAAGTAGAGAGTGGGAAAATTACTTTAACATAGATCAATGGTTCTCAATTCTTATATGTTGGATCATGTGATGTAGCCGAAGTCCTAAAAAAGTGAAAGATAAACATTTTCAAAAGCTTCTTACTTACATGTTTTTCAAGTACTTAAAGTTCTATTTCCATAAAAACCATGTGGCAGTTATGAATAAGCAACAGTTTAACACAGTCTGTTTTCATAATGAACAGATCTTTGGAGATACACAATTTTGGAGTTTAAGATTGCATTACTGCATCACAGTACTGATGTAAGTGCTATTGTGTGAATAAGATATTGTGAGAATCACTATTACTACACCTACTTGTTACTTACACCTGATTTATGTCAAATATCTACAAATTTTGTTCATATAGGCCTAGCTTCTGTTGGTTTATTTTGGCTAGAAAGCTGATAGTCATTGCTCTGCAGCTGATTAGAAATGTTCATATGCCTAGTTCATGCAGCTCAATATTTGTGGCAGTGACATCTAGCTGGGAGGAGGAGTCAACAGTGAAGGTGGTAATACCCTAAAACTTTCTAAGTCTGTAAGAGTTCACCTGTCAACACTTAAACTGAACACAGAAATTAGCTACTTCACAGCCCAGATTCAACCTTTGCACAACCACAGTTCATTGACTTCATCAGAATTATTGCAGGCTTAACTTAGCCCAGTTTCTCTTTGTTAACACAGTAGTGACCATGGCAAGGTTCTGTCATATTCTCGATTATTTGCATAGCAAATTGTTCAGATATTTTTTCTTAGGGCTAGGCCCTTTGGCTTTCTGTTTTCTTCTCACACACGTAAGAGATTTGCTTCTCAATAATATGAATAAGGCATGCCATATTTTTGGTTTCAGTAGCAAAAGCAAACCCATTCACTGTGTTCTTGCTGATAGCTGGACGGCCACACACTTAAAGAAACCCTTTCCCTTCTCTCCACAAGAGGGCAGCGTTGCTAACGGCATACCCAGATGCAGCACTCGGAAGGTTTTTTTAGATGTCACTCAGTAGGTAACTATTTGTTCTGCAACTTATGTGTGTGTAATAGAGAAACGTCTTTAAAATAAAATACGGAGGAAAATGTTTTCTCTTTATAGGTATTTTGCAACCTATCATGTCCCCTCTAGCACTAAAATCTGGAAAAAAATTTGATACAATGCTGATTAAGCCCTGATATACAAAGTGACCTTGCTCAGCTTTCTAATATATGCAAGAATTGAAGAATATCCATGTAAAGATGGTAAGCAATTTTCCCCCAAGCATCTTACCATTTTCTCTCACTTTCCCAGCAAGTAAACCCCTATCCTTGCTGGCAGTACATGGGACATTTGAATCTCTTATTGTGCTTGTCATCAAAGGAAACAGCTGTAGAAAAGAAGGTTCCCCAGCTCAAACATCAGCTACAGCCTAAGTTCCAGAACTTTTCCCTATGCTAGGAGTTGGAGGGAGTCTCTTAGAAACCTGTGGCCTCCCTAAAATTTCACCAGCTCTACAGGGGCACAATTTACAGACTTTTTTTTAAATTTAAACTTGCATGTTTTTGAAGAAAACGTAAGTCCATTGATGATGTCAATAAACTGACATCATATGTCAGAATTTAATACAAAATCGACTTCACTGAGACTAGGCTTCCTGCTGTGCATCCCTACCTTTACAATGGTAAAAGAACTGTCTTTGCTAATGAATGCCCAGTTGCCTCTCAGAACGGAAAGCTGGGAGGTAGGGAATTTCATCTGTAGGCCAAATTCTCCTTTTAGGATCACTGGCACTAGTGAAGGGAGTTTCCCCAGTGAGAGCATTAGGCTTGTAAGAGCAGTGCTCTCTGTGGAAACTTACATGAGGTTCTGTGCTTGTGAAACTGTACCAATAAAAAAAAAGAAACATCCTGGCAGTCTAGTTTCAAAGGCCACTTAAGAAAATTTGGTCCATCTAATTTACACTGAAGGAAATCACTGCCACTGAACTCTTGAAAGTGTTGTCAGAGCTCTTTTGGGTCAGAAAACAAAAATATCAAATATATTATAGTCTGTGTGCATACACTGAGTGAACAGAAAAGCATTAGGTAAGTGCTGCTTCTCCTTGTTGCATATGTGATTTAGACAGTATGATCAGTTCAAATGACACCTCCTCCCACATAATATTTTGTACCTTTGATTTGTTTTTCTGGTTCTAAGAAAGGTATCTGAAGAAATCAATTAGCTGTACAGATGTAATGATAACATGAGCCAAGGAAAACGCATGCTAGGCAAAGAATGACCTTTGTGATACATCCATCTCAGCAGATCCGCCCTTGATTACAAATATTCATGACCAATGGTATAGTTTTAATTATAATGAAACACTTACTGTTGAGATGCTGCAAATGCATCAGATTTTCAAAAGCTTTTGTATGTGAATGTTTTGCTACTGCTTGCTGAAAACCCTTGAGAGGCAGTAATTTTCTATGAAACTTGCCAAAGCCAACTTGTAGCCAAGATATTGCATGATAAAAATCCTAAATGAGGTAAAACACATTGATTAAAAGAAAATTAAATGCACAAGTATTCTTTCCTTTCACATAAATACTTTTTCAGTATCTGGATTCTTTTTCTGATGAAAACAGAAAGCAAGGGGACAAAATCCATGTGAGGAAACTCATGCTCCAGTGGATGATATTTCTTGACATGTGATATTCTTAGGAATACAGAAATTACAAAATCAGGTCATACTCAAGGTCCATTTTGTCTTCTTTATCTACTACTTTATTAGCATATTCAAATAATTCTGAGATAAGTGAGGATGGATCTTCTTTCTTTATTAGCATATTCAAATAATACTGAGATAAGTGAGGATGGATCTTCTTTCTTTATTTTGGTTAATCTTGAAATTTTTTGTCATTCCATTTTAATTATTAAGGCAACCAATGTACCTAAATAAAGCATACTATTGTATAATACACCAGATCACCCCAAGAGCCTTTTTCAAAGATTGATATAACTGGTTCACTGTCCTCTGGAACAGAGGCTATTTCTATTGAATGTTTTGCTTAGTGTAAACAAAACTAAATACTGAAGATCCTTTAACTACCTTACATAACTTGTTTCTTTCTCTAGTTACTATATCACTTTCCTTGTAAATTAATGACATTTGAAATGCCTAGTTCAGCTTCCTTTGTACAGCTAAAACTTCATTATTTTCAATCAACCTCTCTTTATATATCTTCAAATATAATATATTCTTTTTTTTCCCTTGCTTTTTATTTTGCATATGAAACTGCTATGTAGCTACCTCAGCCTAGAATCCTTCTTTAAAAAAAAATTTGGTGCAGAGACATGGTGGAAACTGTGATCTAACTTGACTGCATGTCTTATATATTTTTTCCTTTGTTTCAAGAAGGATGATCCTGGGAACTACAGGTCAATCAATCAGCCTCGCTTTTGTTCCTGTACAATCATAGCATGAGTCTTGGAAGCCATTTCTGGGCACATAAGGAGAAAAGTGACAGGGAATAAACATCATGGCATTGACCAACCCGACTGCCTTCTATAACGAAATGACTGTGGGATGAGGAGAGAACAGTGGATGTTGTCTACTTTGACTTTTGACACAATCTTCCACAGTACTCTTGTAACAAGATACGACTTGGTCTAGACAGATGGACTACTACTAGATGGATGAAAAACTGCCTGGATCATCAAGCTCAAAGAACAGTGGTTAATGGTTTGTACTTCACCTGGAGGCCAATTACAAGTGGAGTTCCTCAGCGTTCTACTCTGGGACCTATCTTTTTTCATAACTTATTAGACATAATGTGTCATCTGCAAACCTGTCAGAGACAAAAACCTGGGGAGTACAGTTGATAGCTCAAAGGCAGGCTTGCCATTCAGAAGGACCTAGCATTAAGTTAGAGGAATGTGTTTACAGAAACCTCATGAAATTCAGCAGGGACAAATGCTAAGTCCTGCACCTGGGATGGATTAATACCTTGCAATTGTAACAGCTGGGGACTGACTGGCTAGAGAGAGCACTGCTGAAAAGGACCTCAGGGTCCTGGTGGACAGTGAGCTAAACATGATTCAGCAGTATGCCCTGGCAGCAATGAAGGCTAACAGCATACTGGGCTCTACCAACAGCAGCACAGCCAGCAGACTGAGAGAAGTGATTATCCTCTGTTACTCAGCACACACTAGACTGCACCTGGAATACTGTGTCCAGTTTTGGGGCTGCCAGTACAGAAAAGATGATCAAGTTGAGCAAATCCAGCAAAGGATCACCACGATGGTCAGGGGTTGAAGCAGTTGCCCTATGAAGAGAAGTTGAGAAAAGCTTATTCAGCCTGGAAAAGGCTTAGGAGGGCCTAATAACAGCCTTTCTGTACCTAAGAGGAGGTTACCCAGAAGACAGAGCCAGGCTTTTTACTAAGGTGCATTGTGAAAGAATGAGAGACAACGGCCACAAATTGAAATATGTGAGATTCTGACTAAGGAAAAAAAGTTTCCCCTTAAAGGTAATTAAACACTGAAACAGGCTGCCCAGAGAATTTCTGGGATCTTTGTCTTTGCAGATTTTCAAGACCCAGCTGGATAAAGCCCTGAGCAACCTGGTCTGAATTAATTGTTGACCCTGTTTTGAGCAGACAGTTGTACTACAGGACCTCTGAGAATCTAAATGATTCTGTGAAACAGGAGATAGTTGAAAGCCTCTTCTTTTAAAAATGTTACATGGACAGTAGTCTTTTCTGAACATTGAGAAATTTGAAAAGCCCTTTGTATTGTTTCATGGTCTGTACTCAAAAAATAAAAATGCAAGATACTTCTTTAGAAATGCAAAATATTGATGTGATATCATCACCTGGTTAGTCTAATGCTATTTACAATGCAGCCACAGATGCTGAGTGACTTGTTAACACCTGTGTTTCACCATCACAGAAGGACTAGGATGTAAGTAAATGCCTGTAACAAAGTATTTATCATACTTGTGCAGTGAGATAATACAGAGAAGTGTTTTATTACATGGAGGTGGGATTGGCACCAGCAATAACAGCTGCCAGTGTGAGGCTTCCCAGAAATCCAAAAAATTACAATCATTCCATTCAGTGTTCATATTTTTGCAAAGAGCTTTTACTTCATGCTTCAAAAGAACAGAGCTATAAATTAAGCAGAACAATATGTATTTGTATTTCTTCAGAAATATGGTAGGTAGCGTGCCCTATGACCAATTATAAATTAGGAATACAAACCGAGGACAGAGCCACAACAGAGATGCATAAAATAGTGAAGGCTGATGGAAAGAAAATAAGTATGTCTGGAGAGCACAAAACATGAGACACATATAGAGTGAAAATCTAGTAACACCTAAGAAGCTTAAAAAAACCAGTCTGCAGATTTTGTATAATTCCTCTGTGAAGATCAATACAGGGAAGAAAAGATGAGATTGCAACCCTAGTACAGTGGGAAATATGTGCCTCTTGCAGGTGTTAGATCACTTGTGGCAAACAGCTTGTAAACATTACATAATAGAGCGGTAATAGACTCGCAGCCCTGTGGTCTGCACTGCCACCTGGAATGCACATACCAAACAATGGACTTCACATACCAAACAAGTTCAGCTTTTGGTCTCTGCAACCATGTTACACAGTGTGGACCACTTTTATGGGGAAGTATCTCCACTTGCACACAGTGATGCAGGGGCCTTTTGGTGATATTTCCTATCATTCTAGGTAGATTTCAGCTTTGAGATTTGTGGACATAGTTTTTCCTATTTCTATTTGCTCATCTGTAAAATGCATCAAGTAACTCTTCCCTCAAAGATGGTATGAGAATTACCATGAGCAAGAGACCTGTTCAGGCATTGGCGGTAACACAGCTGTAGAGCACTCTTTCCTGGAAGGATACTATTCCTCTAAGTATATCCGTAATGTGATGAGGTCATATTTGAGCATGTGTGTCTTCAGATCTGCCCACTCCAATGCAATGTCCTCTCCTTACATTATTAGGCTGCTAGGCCACTGTAGCAGTGACATATGTGATTGCTCAGCTTGAGAAGGCAGTAACCGGACATAAAATTGCATGCATTAATGATTCCTGTGGTACTCTGTTTGCAAATATTTCCAATACAGAACTTCACTGTAAAAGGCCCTTAAGAGTTTTGGAGAGTTAGCATTTGATCCAAGAATGGCAATTCCACTTAAAATACACTGGGTCCAGGTTTGTGTACAGTTGCTTATTTAAGGACAGGTTGCAGAACTCCAGAATGAGATCTTCCCCATAGTATGTGGCGCTTCTCAAATACTATTGTTTTCCAGAGGAAGAAACACTTCTCTGGCTTCTGTTGTAACCTTAAGTTCAAGGACAGTCTTGCAAATGTGCATGATTCAGTTTGAATATTTGCTCCCCCTCATATAACTCAGCCATGTACATCCAGCCTAGTGCGTCAAAAATACGTCTTTTTGCACCTACCTAATTTAAATTTAGAATCAGTGTTATAGTCTGATATTTCAGATCTGCTCTTCTTTTTAAATGCACTTCAACAAATATCTGCAAAGTCCAAGTCCTCAGATGCCGAAAATTAGCATTGCTCCTTTGAGTTAGTACAACTATGTCAACTGAACAACTGCTCCAGTGAGTATTGAATGTAAGCTAGAGGGATGCAACTAATTTTACAGTGGTGCGCAAAGAACCCAATTTGCAGAGTGAATGAGTATGTTTAGAGAACAGAGTTATGTAATTCATCTATTTTGGGGATTAGCCATCCCTGAAGTTCTGAAAAAGGTAACTGGGTTGGGCTATTTATAGAGTCCGTTCCTATAGTTACAGCACAGATGCTAGCATGGAACGAAAACAAACTGTTAGCTCAAGCCATCTCCTCTCTGCACCTTGGTAAATTTATACTCTCACAAATGTTTATAGATCTCTCAGATAAAAAGAGATTTGGGGGTCTAGGATGCTACTATTGCCTCGGCATCTGTTTGCGCATTAGTACGCCCTATCTCCTATTAGCTTCTGATCATGCCTTTGTTTTTCAGGCCCTTTGTATTACAGAGATATGCAGAGACTCCTTTTAAAGGAGTTTCCCAGTGTATGAGAGAGGAGAAGGGGCACTAATCTTGGGAAAACTAATGCAGTAATTGCCTAACTTATTCTGATCTTTAATTTCACAAGGCTGCTAGGGATGATGGCTCAGAATCCTTCCTTTACATGATCCTCTGTTTTCTAAGATGCATATGTAGGATCACTGTAAAACTACGAAGCCCATTGTTACTGCTACAGGATGATAACTGCATAAGAATTTATGAAAAAATACAATCCATACTCAAAGAGTTGACAACCTTGAATATGGTATGAATTCTGTCATACAGAATTGTACAATTTACAGGAAGGGAAGGAACAGTTTGTAGTAGGATAGTGTAGGTTTGGGCTGCTTCTTACAGATTCTGCTTTTTTATATATAAATATTTGTCTCTATATAGTCATTGTTATCTTTTCTTAAATATTGAAAAACAGCCAATTGTTTTGGTAGTGGGCAGTAGAAGAGGGCAAAGAGGAGGAAATTTATCTGGCTAATAGAGAAAAGCCTGTCCCTAACATAGGGATTACCGCAGAAAAAATAAAGTTAGGGACAGGATTCTATAGGGATGACCATTTTAATAAGGACTAGGAAGCATGGAAAATGAAGTGACTTGCTTAGGCAGAACTGGTTAATTCTCACCTTCACTAGTCTAGCCTACGAGATAGGGACGTCACAATGTAAAACAAAGGGTAGCAGAAAATGAGGGCAGAAATACAGGGTTAGGTCCTTCACTACTCAGCATTCTATATTGTCATTCATGCATAGTGCAAGCTAAGCAAACTTTGATTTGTTCATATCCTAACCCAAACTGCATAGATTAAAATGACAATGTCCAGTGCATGAAAGTGGGGATCTATGCCTTTTACAAAAAGCCTAGAAGAGTCTGAATTTCATACGGAAGAAGAGACATAGCCTAGGAAGATTTCAGCAGAGGCTAAGCAGAGGACTGAACAGTTTAACAAGAAAAATTTTAAATTGAGATAGTCTGTATAGCTTTGTGAGAGAAGAGAAACATGCATGTCAGCAAGGAAGATTTAAGAGACATACTGACAAGTATAATCTATCTAACTCACTGAAACTACCACTACAGTTAAGAATAACACTCTCCTCTCTGGAAGATCGTAGTAGAAAAGGCCAGGGTGATGATCTGTAGAGCCAAACTCCAATTTTTTATTCTTTTGAATCTCACTGGCTCAACATAGAGAAACAGAGAAACAAAGAAACAAAAGCAAATAACTGTTAAGCACCAAGACCCATACATCTTACTATAAAGTCAATTTTCTCATAGACTACATTGTCAAATCCAACCAGAGAAACGAATGAAGTAAAAAACAGAACAGGAAGTGACTGATGCTCAAAAAGCATATAAAGTGCTATACTTCTTGATGAACTAGATTATGAGAATTACTATAAGAATTTCATGTTAGTACTGATATTTCAGGAAGGTCTAAGAAGAAAAATGAGTTTCGAGAAAATTACTGGTCAACATAGAAGGGTTTAAAATATACACATAATTTAAATAAAATGCAACCATTTAAAATATCTTTTGAGTTCTGCAAAAGAAAACTATCAATTCAAGAATTTGATTTTGACAACTATTAATAATCCAGCTAAAAATTTAGTGAAAAGGATTGATTAAATAAAGCAGGGAAAATACAGAAAAAGTATATCCCTTTAGAAAACAGTATAAAAATATGTACAAATACATTAAGAGAATATATTGAAGAAACTTCTGGTCAAAATATTTAACTACTGAGTTAGTCTTCAATAAGTTTTGTACCTAGAAGTTTTCATTTAAAGGACTTCATTTCTGGGACAAGGTCTTTAATATATAACTTAAAACATTTTATTTGCTGTAATTAATATCTCAAATAATAAAAAGTTTCGTATAAAATACAACACATTTTTTGACCTTAGTAACACCATTATTAGGGGGTCTGCATCTTCTTGCAAGTTTGCATAGCACCTAGCACAGTATCTTCTTTCAAAACCCAAACAAAACAATGATTTTTGCCAATTCTCTATGTTTTAAGGTTTTTCAGCTGACTACGGACTAAGATTTTTTCAGGACATTCACTGGATTGAAGAAAAGGTCTGAAATGTCATCATTCATTTGTAAATTGTACTCATCATTCCCATGAGATTTCATCAAGCTCCAGATTGTTTACTTGGATGCTATCTGCTCATCTGCAGTGACTGCAGAAAATATGGGAATATGAACTTGAAATGTCTTTTCAGTAGGAAGGATAGAAAAATATGTGGCTACCTGCATAAAACATGCAGACCTTCATTGTTCCATCCTGTATCATTCTGAGTCTTCATGGTGATTTTATGCAGAGCTAGCACGTTCATTCTTACAATGGTTTTGTTAGGTCAAACCTGATACTTGTAGATATCTGCTGGTCCCTACCTCCCAAGTGGACACTAATATTTAATTACTCAAACCTTTTTAGTAAATGTCTTAATTGTTTTTAAAATGATGATTTTATAGAAGGTGCACATACGTGCCTGTGTGTGCAGATGTATGCTGAAGAAAGGGCTCCTGAATCCTGAAGTGTTGAGTGAGGTGCTTCAGACTGGAAAAGGAGCGGGGGTGGATTTTAGACTCACCCCTGTTTCAGTGTTAGATGCATTTCCCTCTGGGATTACTTGTGCTCTCGAAACTGGTCTCCTTGTGTGGCTTGTCAGGGATGCCATGTCCATTTAAAGGATGACAAAAAGGAACATGGGCCCTCATTAGAGCTCCAGCTACACTGCATGTCATTAAAAGGGAACTCAAGCCTGCACAAAGTATTTAGAGCCAGTAATAGGCCAATAAACACTCTGCCCTATATATGACTACATGTATGTGTGCATATGCATATGCATAATTCAATTTGGTATTGATCCCCAAAATCCGATGATCCAACAGCAGTTTTGAGTACTGTACCAGCCTCCTATCTACTGAAAAAGGTCATGAAGTACTGTATTGTTCATTATAGCAATGAATTCAGCAAAACATTGACAGCATGGTGTTTCAGTGTCATGAGGGCTAATATCCCACTAAGTAATCACTGACTGTAAAATAATTTAGCAGAAGTTTTAAATCTGAACTAAAACCTATTCTTTCACACACAATTCTATAAATAATTATATATTTAGTTTACAATTCACTAACAGTACTTTAAAAATGTGCCAATATGTATGTGTTGAAACTAACCATGGCTTTTCATGGCTTTCTTGCATGTTCATGATGCACAATAGCATTCTTGTTACTGACCACTGAAATATGTCTCTGTAGAGACTAAGAGGTACCTCAACTTCATGATTTTCCTTAACAGCCATTTTAGCATTCCTCCAAGCTGCTCTGGGCTGTTTCATCAAGCTTCAGATTCTTCTCATGCAAGAGAGATGAGGTAAGCAGGGCTCTCCATTTAGGCTTCAAAACAGCCATGTAATGCTATGTGAAATTCTATGCAGCCATGGTATAGGGTGGCATGCACAGAGCAAACACTCATACATTCATGATCATATCATCAAAGCCTGGCTTGTCCATGATAGGTCAATAGAGAAATTCTATGATAAACTGGATATCTCTTAGATAACAT
The DNA here is from genome assembly GCF_964188355.1 of Buteo buteo. Lineage (NCBI taxonomy): Eukaryota > Metazoa > Chordata > Aves > Accipitriformes > Accipitridae > Buteo > Buteo buteo. Next base: position 20,865,656 of record NC_134186.1, on the reverse strand, counting down.
GGCTAAGTTACATTGAGAGCAAAAGGGGGTGTCCATTCAGATATTGTATGTTTCATTTAAGCAGTGAAAACTAGAAATAATCTGGATCACAATTATCATTACAGTGTCCAGTTTATCTCCCTAGATAAGGAAGTGTACTTAAAGTTAGGTGACTGGGACTAGAATCCACCAGCTTCTGTTTTCTCTCTGATCTTTTTCTCAGTTATGTTTACATTTAATCTGTCTTTGTCTAAATGTCCATAACCTAGAAACAAACATCATCACTATATACCTTCCTCAGAAAGAAATCAGGGAGATTCAGCAACATTGTGATTCTCAGATGAAAGATTTTATGTAACTGGAGAAAAATACACTGGCAAGCAATTATTTCCAAAATTCACATTTGCCAGTGGCTGCTAAAAATGCATGGTATGAAGCAGACTGCACACAAACTAAAACTGTGATGGGCCATATTTTGATTTTCACATAAGTCTCTGTGCTGTTTTTCATCTAACTGGAAGCTGGCATGTGGCTGAAGGTTCCTCTAGCTGCAAGAACCCAAAAAACACCTGAAGATACCCAACATTGCTTACATAAATTACCAAACATGCTGCTGTGGTATTTGAAAAGCCACAAATCTTGTCAATCAAGTGAAGTTCTAAAGAGTTTACTGACTGTCACTTTGGCTTTTCATTGTGTCAAGGCAGAAACATTCCTTGGACACATTTAGAAAGGTTGCCTCACCAATCATCCAGTGTGTCACCAACTACTTTGTTCCCTTGCTCAATGATCTACTAATTTTCTCTTAGCCATAGTTGCAGTTAGAAAGCATTTTATCTGTAACTACCCACTGGAACAAGCAAAGTGGAAAAAGCCTACTTTTGTAAATAGCACAAAAATAATCCGACTGCTGTATTTAAGGCTCAAATCTAGAGGATGAAGAATTCTGTAGGAATATTAATATACCAGATTACATAATTAATTTGTGAAAATATGCTTTAGTCACTTAAGAGTATAATTCTAGAAAGCTTTGTGTCCTGTAACCATATTCCAGTAATGTACCTCAAGATGTGTTTAATTTCAAGATGCAGTATAATATTTTTCCCTGACAAAATGAATAGAATATATGAAGTAGATTATAAAGAATTCAGAATTTTTAGAATATGGTCATTGTTCACCCACCTGGCTGTAAAATCTGTCTAATTGCTTTTCACTTGTTTTCAACTCTGTAGTCTGATTGCATTCAATGGCACAAATTCAACATAAGTGGCATGCCACCTGCAAACAAAGCAACACAGAGATTTTTTCATGCACAGTTGATTCAAGTATCTGTACAATCTATAAGGGAAGGTCAGGGAAGGGTAGTTCTCTGACTGATCAAGAAAAAGTCTTGTCAGAGGAAAAGGCTGTGGTAAGCTCTTCCCTCCCACACTGTGATTGCAGCATCTTCAGTTCTTCAGCCCTCTCCCTCATCTTCAGAAGTGCCATGCCCTTTTTTGATGTCTATAATGTCTCATGGCATAGAGAAGCCATTACTGTAATAAACTCTTGAGTATATTGCTATATTGCCTCATTTCCAGTAGAACATTCTATGGTTTTAGATGATAGATAAAAGAGAACACTCAGTTCAAGCTTAGATCTAGCCTGAGACAGTTTTCTGGCGTACGTGAAGAAATAATCACAAATGTGAACTACGATCTTCTAGGCATGATTGGATTTCAGCCTAAGTCTCATAAAAAGCTACCTGCTCTCACTTCTTCCTCTCTGAAAGGAAAAGAAATTTCAGTATTGGTAAAGCAACATATACACCAATAGTTTGCAATCAATTTCTGAATTGGTTGCCTTTGTCTAGTAGATACTTGAAACATTTAATGGTTTATAGTTTCTTGACTGCTCTATTCAATTGTACCCACTGTTTCATGCATCAACTCATTCACGGCCTGCTGTTTTCAGAATACAGAAACTCAGAATCCACTGTGTTTTCCCTCCTCTTATTCTGAGAGAAGCAAAAATAGTCACTTGTAGGTCAGTCCTCATTTGTAGGCACTAGAAATGTACCCTCACTAGTAGATGGTAATTTCCTAAGACACTTGGGGTTTTTTTCACCCATATTTTGTCATTGTATTTATATACAGTCTTATACCTACAAAGGATCATGAAATGCCTTTTCATTGAGGAGATAATATGTTATTTTTTCTTTCTGTCATAAGAATTTATATACCTCTTTTTCACCGTTGTGTCTATAAATTTGGGTAGTCTTAAGCCTCGTACTGAAGAGCATTTCAGCAGGTGCTAGCCCTGGTTTCCTGGGTTCAGCTTTTCCATTAAGTAGTGCCCCAAAGAGAACTGAATTTTTAAAAAGGATGCTTAAGAAAGAGAAAAATTCAAATCTGAACATGAATCTTCATCTTTCTGAAACATTAAAAGAGCTCAATACCATTTTCAGCTCATCATTATAGACTGGATACAATGTGTCCAAACAAACATGTACACAATTACAGTATTTTGTGAAAGAACTATATTCATTTGGTCCATTATCTGTCATTCCCACTTTTGATATACCAAGTTTAGCAAATAAGATAACATGGGATAAGCTATTAGCAGCTGTATTTTCAAATAACATAATTTCTGGATATCAGAGATAAACAACCAAATCAAATAAGTTATTGTTTCTGCATAAACAGATAAGGCTATGCCAATTTTGAGCCATAATTTAAAGTTTCTTTAATTACCATCACAGGCTCTATTTGTTTACAAATACTGGGGTATATATTTCATATTTTATTATTTTTATTATTTTTGCATCTTCACTCATCTGAGGCAAACAGTGCAATTCTAATTTGTCTTATGTATTTTTTCAGATGTGATTATTTTTAAAGTATCAAGTTTAGCCATCTTTGAGATTTTAGGTACAGCCTATTTAGTACCTTTGAATAAATATGACAATGAACAAGAAATCCTATTTTAGAGTTGTTTTAAAGACTAGGTATGCGGCAAACAAACCAGCTAAAATTACATCTTGTTTAAGGGCATCCGCACTAAAATACTATAAGTTGCCTGAAGTGAATTATGTATTTTCAATTACAACACCATACTCTGGTGTTTACTCTCTCTCAGTTTTATTCAAAGCTCCAGCCTGGTGTCTCTTCCAGATTTACATGTGTGTTGTAAGGGATGCAACTGCAACTAAAAGAATAACATTGGCAACTCAAGTCTGCTAACACTCATTTTGCAATTGTTACTAATGGCTTGTTGCCAAATTTTGCTATCAGTTGCTGCCAGTTTATATGAAAGCATTATTTTTTTGTATACAGACACTAGATTTTCTAATGTCTGTCCTTTAGTTAAGGCTTTCCTGTCATATGCTAGAGGTTCCATATGAATGCCAGGCCTCTGTAAAAATACTGCCTTGAGGCTTTGCATTAAAGGTTTTGCATAGTAAAATCTGAAAAATGGAGCCTTTCATCATCAACTGTGTAGAGATTTTTCAAATCCTTTCCTGGCATGCCATGTCCATTGTACATTTTTAGTCACTAAAGCCTTCAGATTAGTATCCCTAGTGGCCACATCAGATACAAATCTACTAACAAAACATCATCCCCATAAACTGTATGCTCTTTTTTGTGTATAGGTGGAAGGATATTGACAACTGACAGTATAATGTTGGAAGCCATCTCTACCACCCTGTTTTCTCGAACTTGTTTAAGTGGATTATTTCTTTACTCCTCAGTTTACTATTTACTGAGGGAACAATGAGATCTCTTTAGAGCTTTTTGGAGTTTCTGGTTCTTCCCTTCCTTTCCCCATGAGAATACCATCTATGTAAATCAATATTATAAAATATCTTTTTTACCTCTTTGTGAAATACAACAGGTATATAGCGTAATGGTAAATGCAATAATAGCTTCCAAATGGTGTGTTAAAATGTGCAGATGTAAACTTTTTCTTTTTTTTTTTTTTTTCCCTGGAGAAATATGCTGGAACTTACAAGAAGATTCTAATGTAGGAAAAATATATTGCAGCCAAAAATAATCTTTCTTCATACATATGGGAAAGTATTGCTGATTTACACATTTCACTTCTTAGAATGTAGGCAAAGAGTTCTATATTTCTTTTCCAAAACTTATAAGGTACTAATTTATATCATGGCCTTTTCAAATGCCTCTGTTTTATCTAGCGCATTTCAGAGATATATACCTATACAGGAATAGGTATAACAGAACAGTGAGGGTCTAACACTGTATTTTAACAACTTTTCAGTACCACCAGCTTCTCATTAAAAACATGATCTTCTATCATCCTAGGGCTTCTGCTCCTCTCCAATATATTCTTTCACAAAGAAATCTAGCATCTGACCTGAAGTGACTATTCTCACTTCCCACAAGTATTAGAGATGTTAGTTTTTCAATATTTGTTTTATTCTTGCATTTGTAGATCACTAACCTCACTACCTAATTTTTTACCTGCCTGCATTTAACAACACAAAGTTTTCTTTGCAAATCCTTCCAACAGCTTCAGAGATCATGTTATCTTGGGCACAATTCTATGAGTAACAGGGAATCTGAATTTAAATGTCAAACTTCTTCACAGCTATCCAGGATACTTTCTTTTTGCTGAGACCTTTCTTTTCCCTGTAAATGCCAAATTAACAAAGCATCTGAGGGTGGGTACATGAGGGTCAGGAGGGTGTGTGTTGAGAGTGACATCAACTGAGACAATAAAAGGGCTTCTAAGTTACTTAGAAGCTCTATTTTAAAGTTACATTTAAGGGGTCCACTAAACCAATTCAGTAGTCTTTAAATATACTTGACATCAAGAGACAGTCATCTGCCGACAGACCCAAACCAGAAATCTGTTCAAGATACTATCTAGTAAGTATACTCTATTTTATTTCCAAGTTCTTTAGAGGACTTATTTAGAAAATTTTATTATTTATTCTTTATTCATTTTTACATTAGCTTCTTTCCAGACTATCTTAAAAATAAAGTGAATATTAGTTAGATCAAACTGTTTTATTATCTGAACCAAATTTGTGAAATGAAAAAATCTGAGACAGTTAGAAATATCTTGAAGTGAATCCAACTCCTGAATTTATAATATTGGGTTAGATGGACTGCTAGGACCACATTCATATTATCATGTAAGATACCATGTAATAAATGCTTTTCTGACCTAGAGTAAAGCTGCAGAAAATTTTGCAAAAATGGCATTGTGGAGTTTTATATTTCTTAAGTTTCAGCTACTCTGTATCAAATTTCTTAAGCTATCACAAAAAGATGCCTTTTCTGGCTGCCAATACTGGAAATCCAAACTGGAAACTGGTATTTGGACTGTGTCATTTCTGCCTGTTGTCGCATCACCAGTAATAAATATTTTTCAAATATATCCCAAGTGGTAGTTTTGCTGATGAAGTACAAAGCAGAGTGAAATCATACTGGCAATGCAGGATTATCACTGAAAAAGATGAGGGGCTCAATTCAGATTTCTCTTATGTAATTAAATGGGGAATGACATAACTCAGTAGAGTTATGCCTTTATGCAAAATTGTCAAGAAAAGTGTCAGCCTCTTCATTCTAAAGAATTTGCAAAAGAAATAGATAAAAGAACAAAACTTTTCACTTGCATAGCTATATACAAGTATTTCAACATACTTAGAGCATATAAAGTATAAATTATTTTTATAGTAGTAGTAGTAGTGGTGGTGGTGGAATAACATGGTGCTTTTCACCCAATTATCCAAGAGCTGGGTACCTATATGATGATGATGCAGGGCAACTAAGGCTGACCAAAGTTCTTAGACTTGCCTACAAAGTTGCTTATAAAATTAGTATTAGAACTAAACTCTTCATTTGCATTTCTTGATCTAACCCATTTCACGAAAAAGTATTTTTCAAAATCACTTCTCTGATGTCTGTCTTCAACTTTTTTTCTAAACTAATTTTTTTGGGAATTAACAGAAATTACTTGAAATACAGATTTATACAGGTATTCATTTCTATCTTTGTAGGCAAAATGACTTCTATAAAAAACCTGGCCAGGACTGCGATCATTTTATATGCCATATGCTTTTTTACAAACTCTGATGGAAGACCAATGATGTAAGTACATTATTATGCACTTCCAAAGTTTGGAGGGTGACTTTAGCTGTTCTTGAGAACATGGTTGTTTTGTCTGTATGTAAGTTCATGTGTATGTCAGTCTTTCTGTCCCTGCTTTTGAACCCTTTGGAGAAGCTAGCCAAATTCTGTCCTCTAGATACAGCTGTAGAGATCTTAGATAATTTGAATTCTTACACGTTTTTTGAAAATAGGCAGCTGAGTAGAGGGAGAAAAATCATATAATTGTTCTTTTAGGAATATAATTGGGTAAGCTGCATCTCTTATTAGACACTTGGGGGGGGGTATACACAGCAGAGCATCTTTTTTACTGTGCAAGAATGTAGCTGGAACTCGCGCTTAGACACTAACATCAATCAGCATTGAGACACAAATCCACAGGAAATCATGCTTCCTTAGCTCTAGTGTTCACAGAAAACTACCACTGAATAAATGCCATAGTTTTATTCATCAGTTACCTATTATCATATAAGCCCTAAGCTAATCTACAACAGCTCAAATAAATGATAAATATATAGTCACACAATATTGTCACAAAACTGGATTACTTCCCATTTTTGATGCCTTCTCACTAATATACCCATTACCAATAACAAATCACCATCCACCCTCCTTCTCTTCTCCAGACGTCATTCTATCCCTTACAAAGGTAGGCTACAGCTCTGTATTGCGATACCTCACAAAAGTTCCCAAACCTGGGGTTTTGAGTGAGGATCTAGAATTCAAGTAGGGCCACTATGAGTCTCTTTCTTTGCTTTTCTTTCATGCAGGAAAAGATCAGTGAGTGAGATGCAATTAATGCATAACCTTGGAGAGCATCGACACACCGTGGAGAGACAGGACTGGCTTCAGATGAAACTGCAGGATGTGCACAGTGCCCTCGAGGATGCTAGGACCCAGAGGCCTCGAAACAAGGATGATATTGTCCTGGGTGAGATAAGAAGTCGGAGGCTGCTCCCTGAGCATTTGCGGGCAGCAATGCAGAAGAAATCCATCGATCTGGACAAAGCTTACATGGATGTACTCTTTAAAACAAAGCCATAATGAAAAAGGCCAGAGCATTATGTCTGTCCAAGTAAGCACGTGTCTGTATATCATTGATCAAGTAGGGCATTTATTATTATTTATTCAAACTGCAATAAGGATTATAGGCTCTATTCAAGATTGTAGCCCCATTGAGTTAGACATTTCACAACCAAATAATAAATGTATTTACAGTCCGCCCATGACCATTGCTGCTAATTTCTGGGTATCTTTTAAATCGCTAATGTATCTTATAAATTTCCAGCATAAAAAGAAAAAGAAACCTGAAACAGTAAGAAAGTTGAAAAATTATTTAAGACCAGTTCTACTACTCTTACATGGACAGCATTTGTATGTAATCACTAGGCCTACTTGTACTGTTAACCAACAATGAATAAATGCAGTAGAACCTGGCTCCAGAATAGGGCACCATTTTGCCTAGGGTTAAATTTTGTTTAACTTTGTACTAACAAAAATATGTAAACTTAAATCCACATTTATTTTCAGAAGAAGGCCTAAAATCAGATGGACATTAATTACATAGCAAAAGCTGCATGATAATAATTTAGGATTAAAGAGTGCAAACATAAAAAATTAAAGTAGGAAGACAAAGCCTAAGACTAAAGTACAATGGGATAAAATTAAAACAAATTCTGTACGAAATAGAAGAATGAAATATTGCAAAATACTGAAATGAAGGGAAGGTTTGCTTACATTCCCCTCCTCCAAAAGATGGCAACCTATAATTAACTGCAGAAACAGTGGGAGCAGAGAAGGTAGCCCGTATCTAAGCATGACCCTAACTATAGAACTGGGAAATGAATCTATACCAGGCAATTAAAACTGAAACAAAAATCTTGCAATACATATTTTTTTTGTCCCCCATTTTCTCTGTAAACTAGCTATCTCTGAATTTCTGTATGTTGTGTTAGGCCTCGTGTAAGTATTTTTTGTTTGTGAGACCAGTGGCTCTCATAAATAAAATTACTCATTTTCATGTGCAATTTTTTGTAGAATTGAGATCTCAGTTTGCCAAATCCCCAGAATGAGAACGATTAACATGCAGAAATCAACCTGGGAGAGGAACCATTAGCTGTAATATATTCAAATTCTAAACAGGACTTGAAAAGAATCAGACATAAATATGGATGGGAAAAAAATCAATTATTATAACAATAATTCTAAAAAAACCAGCAAATACAAAATTATTTTGAATGGTATATGCACATATGTGCTTAGGACCCTCAATCATTTCTGACTAATAAGAACATTTTCTCAGTAGGAATAATGGTGGTTGCCTCCAAATTTGCTATTGCCAGAGCTCAGGCCAAGATGAATTGCTGCTCTAAGCCAAAGTGTCTGTATGTATGATCCCATATCACTTATTTGTTTGTTTGATGTCTAGCACGCCTTGGGGAACCTAGTAAAAAACTCATAAATCATTACAAATTTAAATGCAATCTGCTGGAGGCTAGAAAGGTACTTGTAACTAGAGAACTGTAGTTCACAATCATCTTGGATATACTTTTAGTAATGTAAAGGTCGTGATGCTGCAAGCAGACGCTATGCCTGTGCACATCGGTGCACCCCACATGTAGGCAAGGATTCCATGCCACTTGTCTGTTTGTAGAATCAAGGCCTTAAAGTGCACTTTTTATTTATTCTTTTGTCAGACATCTGTGCTAACTTAAAGAAATAAAATTGCATTTTTGTACCTATGTCTCAATTATGTGTTACCAAATAAAGTGGACCAAAAGCTCTTGGACATTATTTTAAAGCATAATGACTGACTGACCTGTAACTATTCTGATATAATTTAGCATTTGAGGCAAGATTATTAAGCCATTTTATTTTATTACAGCAATGTAAATACAAAAATAATGATGAAAGCAATTTTTATTTTTCCTTTTGTCTTTCCTGCACACAAAATCATATTGATGGTTAAACAAAAGGTGTTTACCTAGCACAAACCTATTTATGTCCCCTTACAATAATGACACACGTGCAGAAAGTATATAATCGTGAAGTGCCAAATCCATAAACTGTTTCCTTTTGATCTAAACAAAGAATTCTATTATCTAAACCACTTGTTTGTCCTAATCTTCACCTATCCAGTAGATGAAAGATGCTTACACAAATATTTTAAATTTCTGTACACTTCAAAAAATATTTGTTGCTTACAAAGGGCTTCAGGGTCAGAGACGGATGATGCACCACTGAACACTGTTTAGCTAGAAATATGGCCACAGACAAACTATGCTCAGCACTGTCTCATTTATGGGTAAAATAATGTCTGCTTTGCCCACATACAGTATGACTCATCAGAAGGACTAAAGACAGCACAGTGGCAGATGAATTAGTGCTAGGTAATGCCCATTAGAAAAAAAGATGTAATTTGAATGAAATTACTTACTAATGGTAATTATCTAGAAAATTGATTTATTACAGCTTTTCAGCTTAAACCTCTGATCAGTGTAGCAGCAGTCAAAACAGAAAAATGTTCAGAGTGGGGCAGAGGCTGCTATCAAAAATATTTTAATATCATGACATATTGCAAAGATTCATCTTCACCTGGACTAACGTGCAATTTTAGTCATTTCTCTTTCACAGATTAAGGGGACTAGAAAGAGGATGGTAAGAAATAATAGGGCCACTGAAACACACATATATGATAATAAATGGTAACAGCAGCAGTCAGAAAATAAATAAAAAGAGGCATGATAAAGATATGACAAATGAACAGTATGGAGAGATAAATGGCATTGTCTACCTATCTTTCAAAGAGAACAAGGAAAGAGAGGTGAAGAATTGAGCTTGCACATGGCTGAATGTGGAGCTTTTAGCTCGTATGAGCTGAAATCTCATCTCCAGCCACTGTCACTGGAGGAGATAGTGGCATGACTTTTGGGTATGCTCGAGTTCTTTTCCCACGCATGCGTTGGAACCTGCCTTAAGTCTATGCCAGGTTGTGCACTTGGATGTAAGAAATGTAAATACTGTACTTCACAACAGGCTTAGACATGCATGTGACTGCCAGAGGAGACTTACTATGTCCCCTGTTCCAGTGAGGTAAAGTTAGAAAAGCATTATGTCCGCATGCCTTCTCATCCACTGGATCAGCCTTCCAAAGATGGAGTGTCTCTAGAAGGCCTCTTTCCTCCCTGAAGAATGTGGTTTCTATACACATACTGCCTTTCAAGGCAGAAAACCTTGCTTTATGATCTGGCAAGGGCTTTTTGCTAAGAGCTGTGTCCTTGAAGACCCATCCCATGCAGATGGGTATCTATTGTACACAGCTGTTTTTTATAAAATTCTCAGTGAAAAGAAATATAATTGCGTCTCTCACTCATGACTCATTGAAACAAGCACTAATATCAATATCCATCCTCAGGGGAAGTAAAACAGTAGCATGTGAAAAAAACCCCCACACATGAAAAAGTAACAAAGCCAAAATCACAAGAACCCTAATAAAAACCAGACAAATTGTAAGATCTGTAGGTAAAACCTACTGCTGGTGATTTAACTGCTAGTGATTTGGCTTTCTTAGCTGCTTCTAACTTTGGCTGCTGTAACTACTGCTGTTTAATATTGCTCAGCTCACTGTTAAACAGCATGTAACATCTGACTCCTCACCTAGTTAGTGCATTCTAGCAGCTTTTGTGCGGGCTGCTTGGCTGTCATTGTTCTGCTGGTGGTTTTCCAGAACTGTGTGGTTTATATCTGTGGTTATTGTTAAAGGATGGAAAAGAGAATTCGTTTAACAGATTCATGATTTGCTGCATATTGTAGCAAAGTTTCTGTCTTTTATGGGGCATTTCAATATAGCAAAGACACAAATACTTGCTGTCTTGCCCCCTCTTTCCCTCCTCTCCCCAATGAGCATGAGGTATACAACTTGCGTATCTAATATTCCCTGCCTGAAGCAGTCAGATCTGCTAATGCATCTGGCAAGTCCAGAGGTGTACACTCACTGAATGTTTAGATCAATACTTAGGTGTCCCTGAAAGAGGAGGATGCTCTGTAAGATACATAAGAAGCACACCAGAAGCATTGGCTGTAGAGTTCCAGTCTCTAGAATCTGACAGCAAATTTGTCAACTTCCTCCACCAGAGGTTGAATCAGAAGCCCTGCTCAGGATGAATATACTCATCAGTATGATATAGACTCATGTTCCCTCTTACCTGCATGTTTTCCCTGGGAGGTCTGGTCCAGCCAGAGCATTTTATGAGACTCTGAGAAGACCCCATACATAGTGGTTGATCTTCACAGTGGGGCTACCCCGAAATATCCACTGTGCAACCAAACTGGCTTCCCACAATGCACAAAGGAGAACAGAGAAATATTCAAAAGCTTGGGCAGAGATTTTCTCCTTGTCTTTCTCCTTCCAAACTCTCCACTAATTCCAATTTTCTTCAATATACTTATTGTCTACGGTTCTACAGTCTTTCATCTGATATGGAAGTCAAGCTTTGCCTGTATTTAATAATGATGCTATAGAGAATATCATAGAAAAGAGACAAATGTCTTTAGACCTGAACACTGTTGGGGCTTGGTATTGTTTTATTCTCCTCCCATGAGGAGTGCAAAGGGCTTAAGCGTCATCTTAACAGCTGTGACGCTCCAGGACACTGAAGTTGGCAACAATGTGGGACATGATAGTTCTGCTGGGGTATTACGGAATGAAAGCCACATCCACTAATATTCCTAAATAGACTGCAGATTACAGAGGCTCTATACAACCTATAGGGCTACACAAACCTAAAAATAACAGTTGTAATTTAAATCAGGAATCAGTTTTAGGATGGAGGTCGAGATCACAGAGATGTCAGCTCGTCTAGCTAAACTGCATTATACCCTTCTTCGGCTTTTTCCTCTGTGCCAGGCAGGGACAGACGGATGACGGTGCCAGAGCACCACGGGGCTGGGCTAGAGGCCAGGGTGCCGGGTGCGTGCCGCCACGTAAAACCGGCAACGGTTTTTCCTCAGAACACCTGTGTGTACGCGCTGACTGAGCTCCAGCGGAAAGGCAGCCGCCCAGTTACCATCCCCTCAGTGTAGCTCTACAGGGGAAAGCTCGGCTCGCCTGCATCACCTTTCCCGGTTACCTCTCCGCGGCGGCGGGCGGGAGGCGAGGAGCCGCTCTTCCCGCCGGCGGGCGGCGCTCGCTCTCCAGCGCCGCCTCTCAGGCCCCCAGCCCGGCAGCCTCCACCCTCGGCGGGAGGCTCCGCCTGTTTGGCCGCACACCCTGCGGCGGCGCCCGGCGGGATCGCGATCCGGCCCCCGCCGGCTGACGGCGGCGCGGCGCGGCGGGGCGGGGCGGGGCGGGGCGGGGCGCGGCCCACCCCCGGAGCGGCAGCGGCCCTCAGGCGGCGCCGGGCTCGGCCCGCCGCTACCGGCCACGCCGTAGCAACGGCCGCCTCACAGCGCCGGCCCGCCCCTAGCAACGGCGTCGCCTCGCGCCCCGCCAGTCTCGTGAGATCTCGGCGCCGCCGCCGCCTCCTCCTCCTCCGCGTGCTGGGCGGCTCTCGCGAGAGCTGGCGGCGGTTGCCGGGCCCGGGTGCAGCGGCCGGTCGGCGGCGGGAGGCGGTGGCTCGGCCGCGGCGCCGCGCGGGTGAGTGGCGGGCGGAGGCGGCGCGGCGCGGAGGGGCGACGGAGGGGCCCGGCCCGGCCCGGTCCGGTCCGGCTGCGCGGAACGCCGCTCCGCGGAGGCGGTGTGCCGGGGCTGCCGGGCCGCTCCCCTGCGGCCAGGGCCGTTGCCGCTGCGGCCGAGCCGGCGGAACGTACGGACGGCGACGTCCCCCTTCGGCCCGGCTGCCGGCCGCGGTTCCTGGGCTGTCCCGTCCCTCCCGCCCCCGCCTCGGGGCTTGCGGGAGGCCGGGCCGGCCGTGGGTCTGCCTTGCTGCCGGCCCGGGCGAGCGGCGGCGGCCGCTGCCCCTGTGAGGGACCGGAGCGGTGGTGTAGTCGCCCACCGGCGTTTCAGAGCGCTTCAGCCTGCCGCCTGAGGCGTGGCACCCCCGCGGGCCTTGCTTCGGGTGTCCCTGTCGCCCCAGACAGACCGTGCGCTGAAGCTTTTATGCTTTAAAAGCATCGCAGAAAGAGTATTTTCGTCCGGTCGCTTCGGTGCCTTGGTAACTCTGTGCCGTGTGGTGTCATGAGTAGGCTGAACACTGCTTAAATTGCTGGGTTTCACCCTGTGTTTATTGGTAAAACCTGCAATTGCTATGAGGGCTGTACGGAAACAGCGTTATTGCTTGGGACTGCCTGAGGGCAATCATATAATTCCTGAGCATACTTATTTTACGTAATCACTGAGTGTTGATTTACCGACTTGAGTGATTTTGCAATGCGTTCAATATCTTTATAGAACTTCTTTCCACGTAACTGTATTTTATTTGCAGAAAACATCAATTGCTTGTATGATAAATCTGTCATAGTACAATTATGTGTTGCAGTTGCCTATCGTTACTTTTTTCTTTAAATTCATTTTTGTTTTTAGCTATTGCTTCTGCATCTTTTTCCTTTTTATCTCTGATTCCATCAAATGTGTCACTTTAGAACTCTTTTCTTTCAGAATTTGGATCCAATTCCATCATAGACCTTTTCCAGGTTTGTTTCTGTCACTTGTCTGGCTTCTTTGTCCAAAGTAGTGCTTGAGCATTGTATCTTTTTGTTCTTTACTGTTGCCTGCCTCTTACAAATTCTAGTACATGCTTAAAACCTGGCTTTTTGGTAGCCTTTTGACCGTCATCTCTGTTCTCCTTATTTTTATTTGCCTTTTTTCTTCATGAATCATCTTCAGTGATTCATTTAAAGAGTACTTATCTCTGTTGTTGCTTCAGCTTTGGTGATCCTTTCCCTGGAAGACCCTCTCTTTCTCTCTTCAGTTTGCTATTGAATTAGATGATCCAGAAATACAATTAAAATTATCAGCCTCACACTATTCACAATTCATAACCTGATAGTTCACACTTGTTTTCTTTTGTCTGAATTAAAAATCTGTCTGCATCATCTTAGAATCATAGAATAGTTTAGGTTGCAAAAGACCTTTAAGATCATCGAGTCCAACCATCAACCATGCCCACTAAACCTTGTGTAGGTTACGTTGAATTCCTATAGCTTGAACACAACTACAGTTAAAAGCAACTGGCTGATTTTTTTTTCCTCTTTTCTTAACCATTTCTCTGTAGCTAAGGAAAACTGTTCCACTGTATTTGTTTTGCAGGTCTGTCAGTGTGGATTTGCCTTTGACTAGGTCTCTTTCTTCCAATACATCACAGACGATTTTTTTTTTCTATTAAGACACACATCTGTCAAAAGCCTTTGCATATTACCTCTTGATTTGTACCATCTCTGTCTCAAAACCTCATTGTGGTCTATTACATCCTGCCTGTGGTCATCATTGCCATCTCCTGATGATGCTGTTTGAGACTGTTCTTATGATTTTTTTTCAGCACGTGTTTGTATTTGTGCTTTTGCCCAGTGTGTTAATGCCAGGGAAAGTGCAGGTTAAGAAAGACAACAAGTTAAAAGTAGCTCTCGTATCATGTATTAAATTCCTTCTTGAAGCCCAGTTTTTCTTTTAGGCATTATTGCATTTGAAAATGGTAAACAGCTCGTGTGGATGACACTGCTTATTAAGTTAGTTTCAGATGTCATCACCATTGGTTTTTCTGTCACTTTGTTGTAAACCATATGCTTGCGTAGATTGTATGCTTGAGGCTGGGGCTGTTTTGTCCTCTATGCATACAAAAGAATCAAAATCCCATTATGTGCTAATTTCTTTCAGCACAGCTTTCCTTTAGCAGTGTTGCTTAAATCTTGGCCTGGTGCTGTTGCTTATCAATAAAAGTATGTATCTCTTTAAAATACATATAAAATCAAAAGCTAATTTAGAATTAATTTAAAATGTGAAAAATTATTTGGGATTTTCTTGCTCACTGACATGTATTGTTACTGCTGGGTGCAACCAAAGGTATAGACCTTGCTTGTGTCTTCAAGAAATCTACCTGATACTCTGTTTCATGCTATTTGTTTTGTCATTGATGCTGAGTGTTATAAAGCCCTATGTCTGTTTTCTGTTTTATATTGGTAGGTCCCAGGGCATGGTGCTAGTAGTATTGGCAAGAAGTTAGGTTCTGTTCCTTTTTCCTGCAGTGATAACCACGATTCTGCTTTTGCGTGGGAGAAGTTGCTCAATCCACTGAGCTTTTTACAGGTAGACCTAAGCTGATTTTACACAATGAATCCTAATACAGAGTGGGAGTTGGGAATTATCTGCCTCTTGCTTTTTAGGCTTCTGGTATCAGATGGGTGTTTTATCATCATGTTCCTTTTAGGAATATCATCAGCTTCCCGTGACTGCTTGTTTTGTTTTTGTTTTTTTTTCTCTCCACTTCTTACTCATTAAGAGAAGCTTCAATCCTGACCTACTGTCTTAATGTTGAGACTGTATTGCAGAGGATATTTCTTAGCTATGCTTTAATCAGTGTCAGTTTGATAACATTTCAGTGATGATAACTTATAAAGCTACTTTATGTGGCTGAATTGTGGCTGATAGTTTGCAAGAAACTCACTTGGCAGGTATGGATTTCCATGATATATGGGTTTGCATTATGAGCATGTGTGCTTTGAACTGTATTTCTTAATTAGGATGTAATGTTACTGTGCTTGCTTTCCCAGTAAATCTTACTTGTAAGTTAGTTTTTGTTGTTGTTGCTGCTTTTGTGCTCTGCCGACTGGAGGCAGTGAACAGCAGACTGTCACCCCTTACAGACAGTCTAAATAATCTGAATCTTGGAGTTTTTCTGTCACAACTAGTGCCAAGTTTTGTCCTAGCTGGTTACTTGTCTGTTGGATCTTTCTGATTCTCCTGGTTCACATTTACAGTGTATATAGCTGATGGAGCAGGTTAGAGCAGATGAGCTTCTGAAACCTGTCCTACTTTAGGAAATGCTTCTGACCAAGGCTTAAAGCTGAGTAGCTAGCTGCCTGAAGTATTACGTGTTAGTTACCTGAACGCTGTCTTCTGTACAGACAGCTGGAGCAATCAGTTCTTTGTTCCACCTGATGAGCTGGTGTCCAGAAGATGGCATCTTGGGCCTTTGCCTCAAAACTTCAGGATATTTTCATCTTTTTTAGTAAGACCCTAGAGCTTTGCAGCCTTACAAGTATTTTCAGTAAATATAGGGTGGCTGGCTGGCTTAAAACGTTTTGGTATTGGTTGAGATTAGCTTTACTTCTTTCCTGAAAGATTTCCAAAGAATCTTTTTCTTCCTGTATCTGCAGTACCTTGAAGAGTGCAAGTCCTGCACCTCACAAAAGTATATGTCCACTTCTGTCCGGCATCTGATGTTGTCTAACTCTTGCTTAATCTGCTGTACATCTTTTGTACATTGTATTTTGCCGTGGCACAGAACTGAATATGCTTTAAGTATTATTTAATGTAATCTGTTCTACAGCTATCACAAGTTAGTGTATGATACATCCTTTCATGAGCTCTTCAAGTAGTGGTGTAAACACATTAATTACTGTATCTTGCAATGCCTGGGGTGGCTGTACTACATTGACTATTAGCTTCCCAAAGCTACTGGGTGTCTGTCTTTACAATTCCCTTGTATTTCAGTAGTCTATAACTTTCATAAATTAGTAATGATTCTGGCTTCAAGTTGATGTTAGGAAAGCTGTCTGTGTTGAAAGCTTTGAAAATTAAAGTCTGCTTCCTGATTTCCTATTTTACACAGTCATTCCCTGTGATAATTCTCTGGAGTATTAGCTTTCTGCAGAGGGGTAAGAAGTCATTCTTTACACCTGGAGAATTGCTTATTAGCTAATTAGAATGGCAGTCAGTTTGGCTAATATGACAGTGTTTTGTGATCTACAAAGAATGTTTGGATTTGATTTTTTTTCTCCTTATTTTATGTGCTCACAGTGTCTTTTTGCCTTTACCAGCATTTCAGATGCAGTTCCTTGATGTCATGGGAGGCATTGAATAGTATTTGGGGCCACGTACTCTTGCAGTTTTTTTTGTTTTATGCACAAGGCCAAAATGTTCTGCAAAAAATGCTTGCTTTATTGCCCACAGTGTGAATCCATGCGGAAAAAAAAAAATTATTTGAACCACAGTTGAAACATTTTCTATTGTGGAAAAAAATGGATTTGCAGAAGTGCTTAAAAATTAAGCAGGAGGACTAGCTGGTTACTTTACAGAATTTATACAGTATTTCCTAATTGAAAAATTTCTATTTTCAATAGAGAAAGGCATAAAAAAAAATTCCTTATAGTTTTACAGGTTTGTTAAAATAGAGATAAAATTGATAAATACATTTGTAATCAGCACAAAAGCACTATCAACTGTGGTCAAGAAGGAAAAAAAATTGGCTGTGTTACAGCAAATTGTTTCTTTGAGAAGTGTTATTTGTTAAGATCCTGCTGAGTGGAGGATGGAGGGAAGACTGTTTCTTGTTCACAAGTTCATAGTGTGACATGCTTGGAACTGTATTAGAAGTTTCACAAGATGTGACTTTGGAGACTTCCAGATTGTTTACCTTCTTTTGATAACTGTGCTCTAGTTCTGAGTTGTGGGCCAGTTTGGTACTTCATCAGTGACACTGCTGGGGTTCCTCCTGTGCTTTAAGCTGAGAAAAGGGAATACTGTTGTTCATGAGGAGCAGTCCCATTTGTTTGTTTCTGTTCTTCTGTGTCATCTATTGTTTGTAGTGGCTTAAGCATGTAGCTGCATAGCAAAGCAGATTGAGGAACTGATCCTAGCAGATTGAGAAATTGATCCTACTTAAACCAGTCTTTTTCTTTGAAGTGTATGTGAACCTATATCCTCCTGTTGAATCTGTCACTTTCATTAAATAAGAGATGGGGAGAAGGCAGAAAGTGTGAGACAATTTTAGAAAGTGACTTGAAACTGTCTTTTCAGCTGCAGTTCTCATAAAAACAGCCATTTTTACATGTTTTTCCAAGTGCAAAAGCTAAATTCAAACACTGATGTCTTACTTCAATTAAATGAGTAAGAACTAGCTGCTGGGTGACAACCTGTTTCTGATAAGGCACCTACTTTGGTCCATACCGGAGAGGGTGAGGTGTTTAGAAGTCTTTTAGATGGTTTTAAAGGGAAGAGAGAATTTGTGGAAACAAACAAAAGCTTGAAAAGAAACGTGGTGCCAAATGAGCCCGACACTGTGGTGCTTCAGCAAATACGGACATTGAAGCAGGACCCTGTGGTAGTTAGTAGCTGGGAATGATTGCAGAACGGGAGCTGTGGTGTTCCACTGTAAGATTGCTGGTCTCTGCTTTTTGTTCTAAACCGTGTTGTTGCCACGAGTAGTAAGACTTGCTGTGTATCTTGCTCAAGTGACTCAATCTAATGAACACAATTTGTTTCAATTCAGGATTAAAAGTGTCCTTTACTTTTGTATTGATTGTGTATGAAAACGGTATGTCGTATTGCATCTAAGTTCTGAATGACTGCTGCTGAAGTAATGACTGATTTATATTACCATTGTCACGTTAATAACGCTTTTTTTGTTCTGAAGTAGGTTGTAGGTTTCTCCTTGTTAAGCATCTATACACACGTGATTAAATGTGTGTAAATCCTATAACCTTCTATGTTCGTGTAGTATTGTCACACATTGACTGTGCCTTGGTAACCTGAATTTCCAGGTAATATGCGGTGAAATGCTTATCGGGGCTTTTTGCTTTCTAACTACCCCTGCCCCCCCCCGAGGAAGTTGAGTATTTCCTGTAATTTTAAAGAAATTTTTTTTTTTCCTTTCCTGACTCCATATAGACACCTGACCATAAGAGTCTTCCGATCAAAGTGTGTTTAGTTGTAGAAACCGTAACAGGGAAAAAAACTAACCCTGTGGTGGGGATTGTGTACTTGGTATAAAATCTGTTTTCTTTGTTAGAACTGAACATGAAGGAAAAACTCATATGCAACTAACATTTTTAAGAAGCTTGTTCTCTACCATTCCCCTGTAATAATTTTTGGGGGGGGTGTCTAAATTTAGCTAAGAGAATCTAAATTTGTCAGAGGAGCTTTTCTGTTTTCCATGACTAGAGGGACATTTTATTTGAGAAGCTAACTTGTTTTAAAGAACTCTCAATTCCTTTGGGACTCATTTCCAAAAAGGATAAATTTCACTGAATGTAATAGAAATATGATAAAGAGGGGTGGGGTGGAGGTACGATGTTTCTAAAATATTTAGCTTGAAATTTTAGAGAAACATCGTAGGCTTATATATCTGTAATTCAGGTTTTTTTTCCAGATGCTGTACAATCATCAGCTGTTAACTTGTGGCTACTTTTTTGTTTTTGTAACCAGGTCATTCTGAACTATACAACTCTCTTGACACAAGTATCACTTATAGGTATGACGTGAACACCAGTCATTTAAGATTGGCTATCTTTATTGACAGTCACAAGGTTAATCTATGAATGAATTTTAGTGGGAGTTGAACATAATATTGGGTCCCAGTCAAGGAAGGGTAGGCTTATAATGTCTATTTTTCAATTAAATTTTTGTGACTTTTCTGCAAAAGTCAGTGAAACTGGACTACATTATTGAGTGTTCCTAAGGATTGGTGTTGATTCCATTTTGGAGTAAGGACTCAGATATAACTGTTAATCTTAATTCTGTTTTCCTCTTGGGCAGCCATTCAGATTGTAAAACTCTTGGTCTCTCTTCTACAGTTGGGATCTTTCTTTGAATTAATTTTATACATTTGAAAGAAAATTATGATGTGTTTGCCTTGTGTTTTATAACCAGTGACTTCTGTTTGGACACAGTGAAATGAATTGTGGCAAAATTGAAGTTGTCTGCCAACATTTATAGAACCCTATTTCGTGTAACAAAATAATCTTTTTAGTGCAGGTATCAGCAAAATGTATAGAATATTATTGTAATGCAATTTAGAAGTTGTGCTTCAGTATATCCTATTTTCTGTAATCTTTATTTAAAAAAAACAAAACCTAACAACACTTAATTCTGCATGTCTAATTTTTTCTTCTATGTGGCATTATTTAAAGGTAAACACTGCTCTTTTAATGTAGGTTGTGAGTGCTGCATGTGTGCTTTTCAGAGCAGTAGTGTGAGGAAGCTGGCAGTGGAATGGCAGGACGGCCTCATCCTTATGACAGTAACTCCAGCGATCCAGAGAATTGGGATCGGAAATTGCATAATAGACCTCGTAAACTTTGTAAACATTCAAGGTAGGTGCTATGTACCATCTGTTGCATCTCAAAAACTACAATAAAAGTCCATTCTAAAAGCTACTGTATCTGGTTGTGGCAAGTCCTGTCATAAATTTTGTAGTTCTTCTTAAAGGGAACTCTTAATTCTTTTAAAAGATACTTTCTAACCTAACTGATTTGTCAGCTTCCCTAATATGTGCTTAGATTTGTTTTGCCACGGGTGGGATTTTAGGCATGCTTACTAGGAGTTACTTTGTGTTCATCACTTTTTAGTTGTTGATACTCTCTCTTAAGGAGCATATTTAAAATATGTGCAGCTTGTTCATGGTGATAACTAATAGTTACTTGCATGGAAGTATCATGTTCTGTAGCACTTTCTTTGTAAAGCTGTGTCAGATCTTGCTTTTGCCTGCATCCCTTACTGTAAAAATGTTTAAATGCTTCTTGATTTGAAGACATTATGAAGGTAATTAGTGTTTTTCCAGCACATAGTGTTCAAAAATGAACTAAGCAAAGCACTTAGTCACCTAGCAAATGTATGTGAAGAAGCATGTTGCTGGAAATACATACAAGCATCCAAATAAGTGTGTATCTTCCAAGTACTTTGACCTTTTAGAAGTGCTAAATATAACTAAAACATCTCTGTTAGCTAGCTAAAAATGTTAGTGATTTAAGCTTTCCCACTTGCAAGATGATAGGAAAAGAGCTAAGGAGCACATTCTATAACAGCAACTTAATTCACATTTTTATTGCATAGATTCAGATAAACTGGACTCAAGTGTTGCCCAAAGTATTCAATGAGCAATTAATATTGTGGGTTATTTTCCTGTCATTAAATCTTGGATAATTGTGAGACATCCAAGAGGGCAGGAAAAAAGAATGCATCAATAATTAAAAGGCTCACAGGGAGACCCATGTAATTATAGGCCTGTCTGTGATGTGAATAATGGTATGGTTAACACAGAACCGAAGAGGGTGGCTGGTGCTACTTGTCAGTATAGGCTTATGGAATATAGCTTTGTACAGTTGATGTTTTTATTAAGATGATGGTGTTTGGTAAGTGGTTGATCTGTGCTTCTTATTTAGGATCAAAATGTGTCACAGTATCAGCAGATGAACAGTTCAGATATAATATGGCATTGTATGTGAGTTGAGGACTGTTCACTGTCAGGTCTCGGAATGTGATTGTAAATGGGTGATTCATTGCTGAGTCCAGTTCATGTAGTTCATCTCTGATCCCATGCTACCTCCCATGACTGGTGATCTGGAATGAAACCTAAAACTGATATTGATGCAGGTGACCTATGATAGGGTGTGTAACGTAATGAAAGGACTCATTAATAGCATGTGATCTGCGTGGTTTGATAAACTGGGTGCAAATAACCATGCATTCACTATATGACTAAATAAAAAGCTAAACATTTAGGAACAAAGAATGTAGGCCTTTTTTGTAGACTACATCAACTCGCGATCATTGGTGGTATTGGCACTGTAAAGAACACTGTCTCAATGGGTAGTCAATTGAACATAAGTCTCCGGTAACATCGTGTGGTCGTAATGGCTAATGCAGCTGTTGGATATGTAGTGGAGTTATTGGAAGTCTAGTATCAGCAGTTCAGCAAAGATTTTGATTAGAGGGGATTCTGAAGACATGGAAGTTACTAAATATCTTTTGAGACAGGGAAAACTCAAAGGTTAAATAATGACATCTTGATCAGTCTCTAAAGATCCTTGCAGAAACAGCATTATGATGATGAGCTTTAGTCAGTAGGCAAATTTGTAATGAAGTGTAGTAGCTGGAAGCTGAAGCTAGGTAGATCCAGTCCAGAGAAACAGTGTACGTCTTAGCATGTGTGGTCTGTTGTGGATGATCTGTTTTGGGGAAATGTTCAAATAAAAAGCTGTGCAGCCTTCTGAAAAGATTATTTGATGCAGATAGGAGTTAACTTACGGCCTATGCCTTTCAGAAAGGCTGCTGTTGAGCTGAATTCAAGGTTCACACATCAAAAGGTACGAAATCTATGCTTCTCAAATAATGGCAGCTAAGTTGGACCTATTTCTGGCAAAACACAGTTTGTGTTTCCAATAAAATGTTGAACAGTAGGGTTATAGTATTCAAGTGAACATCTGATTCCCCCTGCCCCAAATAAGGTAGACCCATTTTGGAAATCTTTGAGAATCTAACTAATAGTTTGAGGTAGTAACAGAATAAGGAATAAATTAAGGAGAAATATTTTGTTACCTTGTTCCTTTGAGATACTTCATTACTTTAGAGAATCCAATTATTGGAAAGTAGTGTACTTTATTCAAAAGCCTAAACAAAATAATTAGATTTTGGGTGGCTGAATAGAGACATATTACTATAATTTCTGACTTAATTGACACTTTTTCTCCAGACAAGTGAAAGTCTGTGAAAAATGCAGTGTGAGGGGGAAAATGCTTTTGGAAACATAAGTTTTAATGATATAACTGGAATAGAACTGCTTTGTTAAAAGGTTTGAGTACTGCAGTCTTATTTGTCTTGCACTTTCAAAATACACCTTATTGTCATAAGGAAAAAAAATACTTCAGGTTTGAAAAGTGTAATGGTGAGATAAGAACTTTATAATAAATCTCAGCAAGGGAGTAATATTTAAGATAGATGCTTACCTTGTCACTTCTTCATGCTTTGGAGTGTTTAATCCTCCAGCCTTAACATTCTTAAAATAGCTTAGATAATTTTCTACTCACAGAAAACATAATCTAGGACTGTGAGCTGTTCTTCTGTGTGTAAAGCTTGTGGCAGCAAGGATAGCCATGGGACTCGGCTCCCTTCACTGTGCTGTCTGAGGCAAAGGACGTGTGGCAAAACTGTCTTAAGGGGATGTATGTATTAAACAGTTTTACAGGTTAGCATTATATCTTTTTCTTTATAGTTTGAGTGTCCAATTTTTGAAACCTCTGCCAAGTTGTACTGTTGTTTCCTCTCCTCCTTTTTCTTACTTGTTCTGAGATGGGTAATGTAATGGAAAACTCAGAAGGGAGAGATTCAGAAAATAAGGACCAAAAATATAATGCAAATGATCTCTGGTATAAATCTAAAGAGCCTGACAGGATGAAATTATATGGTGTTAAATCTGACTGTAACTAATGATACAGTCAGTCTTGTTTGTCCAAGCTATTACAACAATCTTTGATGTGGTTTTTATTTAAGTACCTGAAAAAGATGGAAGAAAACTTTCAGGAACCATATATTGCCTAAACAGTAGCTAAGGTTCAAGTAAATGGTCTCTGAATTAATATTTTCATTATTAGGTATGGCTGTTCTGTATTTTGTATTTAATTGTTCATTGGTTATTAGTTTCCCACATGTAATTTCTCTATAGTGCTGTAGTTTTTGTTGTTATTAGAAGCCTTTAATTCTAATTCTGTTGTACTAAGTGCTTTCTCCGGAGTTGTGGTGAAGAATCTGTGGCTTAAATTTGCCTCTTCCTTAAGATTTGTCCTGGATTTAATTTTCTAAATCTGCTTCTGTTTTAGTCCCATTTGATAGTTCTTTGTCTATTCATTCTATTTAGATAGTATTAAATTCAATGTCCTGCCTGCACTACTGCATTAATGAACAAAATGTGGGTGTGCTGTGATTCTGTTGTCATGACTCTTGAACCTCTTGAAACTTTAAAAATCTTCAGCATCTTGTCATCTGTGGAAAATTTTTCAAAGTTATTGTGCAGATGCTGAATGCTGAGAATTTTTTTCCCTAATAATATTTTTGCATGCTGGGAGCAGGCATTCATGGGTTGTGAATGGAAGTGCCACTTGGCTCAGCATTTTGTAAATACGTGAAGCATTCTCAGAAGGGTCCTTTTCTCATCTCTTGAATCATAGCAGAATATATAATCTGTTTTCCACTGCAGGATGGGTTTTATTTCTCTTCATGTAAATTGGATTTATGCAGCTGAACATTTTATAGCATGGGGCAGGCCTACACAATGTATGACACAATTAGGCTTACTTTTGCCGTGAGCTCAAGTCATAGCCTATGAATTACCGTGTATCATCTGCTTTTAAGTTAACTGCAAACATGCCTGTTCTTAATTGCAACCTGGTATTGGCAGATCAAGATCTCTTAATCTAGATTTTATTGGCACCAGAATGTAAAGCCCTCAAGAAACTGAGATGGGCTGGGAAGAGATGTTCTTGGAATCTGGGAAAATGGGCTGCACTCAGTGATGGCTTTCAAAAACATCAATCTACCAATCTTTTGTAAGGTATCTAAAGTATAGTGAGTGGTCTTAAACAGTTGATTGCTTTGGTGGGTTTTTTTTCCCTCCTTTTTGACATCCTTCATTTCTGAAATGGCAGATTGTGAACACTGCTGAGAAGGAAAACTTAGTCACTTTCTGTGCAGAAACACACACTAAATCCTCTTGAACTTCTCCAGCACACAAATGACCTTTTCCAAATATCATCAGCTATTATTTGCGTTGGACTTTGGCATCATGCAAAACTTGATCAGACCCTGACTTTTAATTAAGACACAAAGCATATTAGAGGTGAAGCAATTATGCTCAGAACTATTATGCCCTAGAATTTTTATGAGCGACTCTTTTCTGCATTGCTGACTGCTGCTTTCTGCTCTGAAGTAGAAACTATAATAGTTAGATACAAGTTCAGTAAGTGTTTGCACCCAGTTCTTTTGAATTTGAACTTCTGAAGCTGTTTTTTGATAGATGGAGGTACTTGTCAGTTCCAAGGAGAATATGCTTCTGAATTTTTTAAACTTTGATTTTCACCTAACATCCTGTTTTGAAAATGGAGTAGGAATTAATATGTAAATAAAGGCAACCAGTATTCTTCTATGGAGGTCGTGTATTTGGGTAGCTTGGCAGAAGTCATAAGGTGTGAACGTATACCTACCTAAAGGTTAATTCCTTGCTGCTTGAAAAATCCCTTTGGCAACTGAACACTCATGGGATTTTTGTTGTTGTTTCCTTCCTGAAATGGAACTGAATTACTAAGAAATATATTACTAATAGTTGACAGAGCCCACTGAAGACCAAATTTATGTGAATATTTAAGAATATTGGAGCAGGAAAGTGTTCACAGAGTTGCTGTGTTGAGCTGAGGGAAGATCTGTAGCACTCCCCAAATGAAGCAGAGAGAATTCTTTCTGAGGGCTTCCTTACTGGATGTGAAGCTCCAAGTTAAGCGTTACTGCTGGACTGTGCTTCTATAAGATTCTGATGGATGCATATCCTGGCCTGAGGTGTAGTTTTGTGGGAATCAGGAGCTAATCCATTCATGGCATGTTCTTCCTACATGAAATAAGAGTAAAGGAGAACAAAACATGCTAATTCTGCTATGGACAAAGGACCCTGTATAGGGAGCCAGTGCTGAAAGAACCTGGTGTGCTTGTACTTTTTCTTGCTGCTGGGGAGCTGTTCTATTGGAGGCAAAAAAAAAAATATGCCTGAGAAAGCAAGCAAGCTGGAAAAACCTATGTAGCTTATTATAGCTATGTCTTCCATGGCTTATTTTGAAGGGAAGAAAAGGCTTACAAGACTGATAGTTATTCTACCCCTGGGGCATGGGGAAGGTGGTTGTGTGAACCCTCACAAGACCCAAAAAACAGGAGAAAATTCACTGGCTCAGGTATAATTGAAATTGTGTGAGCAGAAATTTTCCTTCCATGTCTAAAGAGCTGACTCTTCAGTCTAGAATGCCGATGCTCTCTCCTGCTTTTTAATCACAAGTCTCTTGTTTTTCTTCCTGTCTTCCTCTTTATAACGGCAGTCTTTTTGGCTGAACAATCCCCCTTGCTCCTTCAGTTTTCATCACATTTTAATTTCCACTCTACTGCTTATGACATCTTGATTTTTATTTATTGTAAGACTTGCTTTTAAACTATTCCTCCAGTGTATTGTTGCTCCTTAAAACAGCCTACAGACATTCTAAGAAGAATCATTTAAAAAAAGCTGTAGCATAATGCTTAATTTTTCCTCCCCCAAAGGAAAAACCTTTAGAAAATTTTGTCCTGATGTGTATTAATTTGCTCTGTCGCTTTTTGTGCTCGGTGGGCTTGACTTGTTGTCAAGCATTTGATGACCTATTGATGTGAAGATGCACTACATCAGGACTTGAACTGATTTCTGATCAGTAAACATACTGATTGGTATAATTATATACAAATACTTAGATTGTCACAAAGCATAGTACATTTTTCCTGGCTTAGACTTGCTGGAAAAGGGATGTTTAGTTAAAAAATGGAGACTGTGCTGCCTTGTTCTCGAAAGACTATTGCTGTACCTGCTTATGAACTCAGTGAAAGGTGAATTCATTTTAAATATTAATCCAGGCAGACTTTACAGAAACAAATTAACTGTCCCCTGAAACTTGCATGGATTTGTCTGTCTTGAATGATCACGAACACAAATGGGAGATGTGACAAGAGAAAGTTAGCAATAACCTTTTCGGATGTGGTGTTTGTGTGCTGAAACCCGACAAGCTGGCAGGACTAGAAATAGCTTCGCAGATGGTACTTGGCACGGTACCGAGCAGCTTTCCTCTCGCATGCTCCCCACCCTGCCTGTCAATTGCGGTACCCAATGGCTGCTCAGAGATGGAGAAACGGCAAGTACGAATTCAGCTCACAGGAGGCTGCGAGGTCAGACGTCAGTATTGCACTACGCATGGCTGAGTCAGTGACTGTGAGAAATTGAATTGAATTAATATCTAGAGGGGTTTGCGTCTCTGAACACTTAATGGACTGCATAGCTACAATGTCTTATCCTTGAGGGGAAGATGATGGAGGAAAAAGTAAGGCTCGCTGATGGTGCAGTGAACTACTGAAGAAATGATGGAAATATCAAATATGCTGAACTTAACAAGTAATGCCAAAGGATGCTGATCTGGCTTTCAAAGCTGCCTTCTTGGAAGGAACAGAATTCCTTTGTGCTCTGATTTCAAAATTATTTCCGTGCTTTTGCATTTCCTCCCTGATAGATACAAGAGGAAGGTGCGTATCTGTTAACAGGAATAATCTGTGGGCATTATTCAGGAGAAGAATGAGGAAAAGGAAAAGTACTGTCCTTTGTGTGCACTGGTCAATTGAAATGTCTGCTGACAAAGAACAGACTTCAGGGGGAGGAAGAGGGGCATAAGCATTGTTGTTGTGTAAGCCCTAGCAATATGAGCAGAACAGATCTCTTTTCTTCTAAAGCCTTATAGCATTGTATCTGTAACCTAGTGTATAGATAAAGCTCTATATCCCTATTCTACAAGTGTTGATTATATGTATCATCCTAGGAAAGGATTGGATCCAAGTTTGTATTTTAAGAAGAGTTGGTTAATATAAGTTTTAGAAAATAAAGGGAGAAAAATAGGGTAAAAAATCTTGGTTAATATTCCACTGCTGTGTCCTTTTCATTTAGATAAGGTTTTAGGGTGGTTTGGGGAGTAATAAGTGTATTGGTTTAGTACCATAATTCTGTGTAGACAAGAGCTGGTTTTATAAAACAAGTACGTTTATTGGCAGTATTTGGTAGGATGCACGTGAAGTTTTTGTATTGGAATACATGCTAATTGTTTTGGCAGTAGAATTAATTCAGTTTAATGACTTCTTTTAATCACTAGTAATATATTCAGAGCAATATGTTGTTGTGTATAAAGACAAACTGAAGCTCTCCTTCCACAGATGACTCCAAAGCATCATTAAATTGAAGAGGATTTACATTTTTTAAAAACAGCTCTTCCCTTACTGCAAAAGTGGGAAGCATACCAGTATGACAAGTGTGCCATTTTAATGGTACTCTTTTTCCTCCTTTATATCACATTAAATAGGTTTGCTTAAATAAAGCCTTGAGTTTATTTGGTTTTCTTTGTGGGGCGGCTGCTTTTAAAGAAAATGCCTCTTCCCCTTAAAAGGCAGAGCTTCCTTGATCCCTGACTGAAGGGGGAAATAAATGCTATCACTGACTTAAAGTTCTTGAATCGGTGCAGTGTTAGTGTTCCAATGTTCCTTTGGAGCCAGGAAAAACTGTATATTGCATCTGTGAAGGTTGTCTAAGTGTACAAATATTCATAGGGTTGGTTTTGTTTGGGTTGCCCTCCCCGCCCACCTATAAGAAAGTAATTGACTCTCTTACTTTTCCTTTATAAACTTTTGGGTACTAGAGGGTCTATGTATATGGGGCTTTTTCTAGCTTTAGTGAATAAGGAAATGAGGCTGTGGGTTTAAAATGCTGGTTTTTTTTTCTCTCTTACAGTTTTAAATTAAATGCAATATGTTATTAAACATGCAGGAGAATTTTGCTTATAGGCTGGTGTTGTGCCTCAGTCATTGCCCATGGCTTCCACAGCACAGTGCACAGCTGGTGGTCATTGGCTGGGAAATTAATTGAAAGTTGAAATTGCAAGTACTTCTTTTCAGAGTGAGATAGAGATCTGAAACTATAATGACTTTCTTAAAGGCTTGAAGTAATGCACTGTGCAGAGCACCATTGACTGTTGTAAACTGAAATTACAGATTTATATAGTGTGGCAGCCAGGTGCTGCATGAGACCAACAGCTTCCTGGCGCTTCTAATTAAAGGCAGTTCACTGCTGTTTGAGAAGTACTGGTCTTTCATCTGGTCTGCGTAATGCTTCTGTGAACCACAATGCTTCCTAACAGTTTGCCTGTTCTTGCAAATGGGGCAGTTCTGCTTTTGTCAGGCACTTTTCCATCCGCGTAGGTAGGTAGCTGCGTTGACACAACAGTGGAACTCCCTAGTGGATGCCAGTTTGGCTTGCCTGCATCGCTGGGGACAGGTTTTTAGTTAAAGTTCTGCACATTGCTGGTATGGTGTGAAGGGTTTTTTTATTTCCCTGCAGAAACAACCTCCTGTCCCCAATGGCTTTGTTAGTGGGGAAAAAAATGATACTATTAATAAGTCCTATAAAAAAAATCAAAATTATTTGGTAGTTCTGATGTCTTCATTTTTTTTTTTTGAACACTTGCAACTTCTTCTAAAGCCTCCTTACAGGAAAATATAAGCCACAGGTCTTTTCATATGTACTGGCAACCAATGTAGTTCCTTTTTCAGACTGATAGAGTATCTCAGTGGCACAGTTTTCCTAGTCAAATATTGCAGGGTAAAGCCAGTGATTGTCTCTTCTGACATGCTAGATTCCACCTCTTTCTTTTCTCTTTGTTCAGATTTAAATTCATTTTAGTGGTCTTGTTTATTGTAGAGCAAAATTGTAAATCAGTGGTAGTATTTATCTGAGTGCACATGCTGTCGAACAAATGGAACTTGAGATTTTTTCAGGTATATATCCAACAGATGAAATTTGTGTGTGTGTGTACTGTGACTCAACAGTGATGAAATTTAAGATTGACATTTTAGATGGCTGTTATTGAGTGAAGATTCATGATTCAGATGGTGCTGTCTCAAGCCAAACTGCTTGAATTCTCAGAAATCTTGCAATTTTGGCTTTCATCTTGCATCTTCTGGCTAATGGATAATGTGCCAGTCTCACAGTTAGCATTAATCTGTACATTAAAGGGAGGAAAGTACAACATAGAAGAAGCAAATGAATGGTGTGGCCAGCTGCAATTTGAGCAGCTCTTTGAAAATTATTTACTCATCTCTCCGTTTCAGAAACAATTGATTTAATATTTAAGGATCCTGTCCTCCTCCAGCTGCTGGCCTCTGCCTCTTTCGTAATGCGGTGTGCTGAGTTGATGGCTCGTGTGTCCGGACGGACGTGGCTGGCAGCAGGAGGCACATCACTCTGCGCACACTGTCCTTCTCCTCCTGGCTGTACGTACCGAGGCAGAAGTAGCCCCAGTTCCAATACTGAGAAGGTACAGCTGAAACAGTTGTGCCCGGTGTGTTTAGTCCTTTATTCGGACGTGACTAAGAGGAAGTATGGTGCCAGCTGAGTCAGTGTTACTTCCTGTAGCACCTGGTTTTTCTCAACTCCTGTAAAGAGATTATTAACCAGGGTTCGCCCTGCTTCAGTGTGAACTCTGAATCACTGCTTAGAGGGTAATGTGGCTTTAGATGGTTTTCTGGATTAAGAATCGCATTTTAATTGCCTTCTCTGTTAAAGGGTAATTCATGTCTGCTCTGCCAAAATGCGTGATAAGCCTGCATATCCCTACAGTGGTTCAGTTTCATTTTTCTGGTGTGTTTCCCTTATTTAAAGCAACTAGAACACTTTAGCTATTGAGAAATAGTGAGTCATACATTTTGATACTATAAAATGTGGCACCTGCAAAACTCTGGTTTCTCACAGCGTGGTTAGAAATATTATCAGGTCTATGATCAAAGCGCTGCTTTAACAAAGGCCTGATCACATGGGGCTTTATTAGGATTTGCTGAGATATTTTGTCACAGGACTGCTATGTACGTGTTTTGAGTACTCCACACACATGCACACACCCCCACTCACCCACCCACCCACCCCCTTTGTGGGATAGGTGGTTATACCATGGTGAGCAAATATAAATGTGCAGATGAGGTAAAGGGTGGGGTTTGGGTTTTTTTGTTTGTTTTGTTTTGTTTTTAAAGTTTGGCCGTTTCTTGGGAAGTTTAGCTGTAGTAGTAGTGAATATCATGTATAAACAGGGGTCAGACTTTGGCTTCAAGTTAGATTTAAATTACAGTCTATAGTCCACACTTCTGACAATTTGTGGGCATATTTTGTACCTATTGAAATGTTATGTTTTGTATGCATATATATATATGGAAGAAAAAGGTGCAAATGTTTTCCTAAATTGTTGGTTATTCTTGAAAGGCAGGTTTGCCGATCTCATTCTTGCTAACTTTTGCACTTCATTTTCATAATACTGAATTTACCTTTCTCTAATAGAGAAGTAAAACAAGTAAGGAGACAACATTAGCCATGCTGAAATGCTATGTATCTTAATACTTTCAGAATTGCATTGAAAGTCCTGAGGAAAATTCTGTTTCCTTCTAATGAAAGTGGTTGGATCATCTTTATTCTTGGACTGTAAATCTGAGCATTTCCAGCCATAAGCAAGGCTTGCAGTTCTTTTACATTATTCAATAGACCTTTGGCTGACTTCACATCCTAAAGATGCATGTCTTATTGCAGCATATTTTAAGCTTGGCAGGCAACAGTATTGCAGTAGATTGTCTCTGCACCAAACTTCTGCTCTACTGGATGCGAGATCCTTCCCTCATTCACATGGGGTGGGGAGAAGCTTGTGTTCCTTAGGTGAGAGGTATATTTCTTATTCTTTGCATTGTGCTAATACTCGTTTTGTGCCAATGTAAACTGCATAAGATCTATCATAGCCTTTTTGTTCCAATTTAAGCTCTTCTTTATCAGTCTCTGAAACCTGAAGCTGAAACATGTCATGGTAGATGTTCACTTTTTTGAATAGCCTAGATTTTTTTGTTGTTGTTGTCATTACTTCTAAGCAACTTAAAAAGAGGACATTCTGCTCAACTTGCTTCTACAGTTCATGCTTTTAAAATTTGTTGTGCTTTTCTTAGCTAGGTCACTTCATTATTCTTACCTCTTTGTGTTCTTGAATCCTACAGTATTCTTAGCAGTCATATTTAAGGTCTCTTAGTAAAAGTTGTGGGATTTGCAGGCTGTGAGCAAGTGGGGCATGGAGGTTCCTGTGGGAAATTCTGACCCTTCTTTGTCAGACCTTGTAGCTATGCAGATGTCTGTCTCAGTTATCCAGTACCTGAGGCTTTTGGAAAGTTCTTCAGTTAAACCCATAAATAAGGAGTGTTGTCATGCCCACTCTTGAAAGGCAAATAGCAAAGGAACTGGTTTAGGAATTACAGTGGGGTGCAAGGACACAGATATGTCTGTGCTGTCCTGATATAAAAATTTTGTTTTAAAGAGTACAAATAAAAGGCATAAGTATTTTTGGTAAAATTCAACAATAGCTGTTGGAAGTTGATACTTAATTTTTAGATAGCTTCTGAGTGTACTGGATCTTGTAACTGACAGGTTTTATTTGTAGGTTTAATAATTAATTGCAAAATGTAATCAGTATCTTAATTTAAGGAATAGTAACACAACTTAATCACAGTCTAAAAAAAACCACAACTTAAACTGTTACATTAAAATTTGCTAGTTTAGAACAAATGTCCTACTTGTTACTGACAGTGCTGTAGGTCTTGGCTTTAATAATATAGTTCATGTGTTTGCTGTCTGGGTTGTGGTGGCTTACTATTGTTCCTTCTAAGAGTAACTGAAAATTTAAAAAAGAATGCACAGAAATAAACCCTTGGCTGGTGTGTCTCGATGTATCAACTAGCTTAAGGCTGACCACCTTTGTAAAGGGCAAGTTGCAAAAAAGTAAGGTCAGTACTAAAAGCCTGTGCTCTTAGAAGGGTTTTCCAAAACAGGTTTCATTGGAAAAAATGACCCCTAACTTTTAATTCCATGGTTTGATTAGAACATTTAATTTAACAGTAAGAATCAAAAAAAAATGCTCAGTTGTATTTGACTTACCTATTCTCGAAGGGATTTCTGTGAATACAGGTTCACAAGCAGGCTCAAATGATCAGACAGTGTCTCTGTAGATCACACAGCAATAAACAGGTAATTTTTGCTGTCTACTTAATGTTCCAAATCATTGTTCATGTTTGTAAATATAAACATGAGTACAACAAAGAAAATGGAGGTGGATAATATTAATCTTCAAAACATGTACATGGAGTATGAATGCCTTTAAAATTTCAATGTATCATGTTTCTGAAATTTTGAAATGTTGAATGTTTCTCTTATTTCTGTTTTCAGCACCTCATCTCGTGTTGCTAAAGGAATAGACTACACAAAAATGAGCCTCCATGGTGCAAGTGGTGGACATGAGAGATCAAGGGACAGACGCAGATCAAGTGACAGATCTCGTGACTCATCCCACGAAAGAGCAGAATCTCAGCTCACTCCATGCATCAGGAATGTTACTTCACCAACAAGACAGTATCATTCTGGTGTGTTCAGATCTATTGCCATTTCAGGATTAAAATTCTTAAACTTAATTACTATTTTGTTAAAAGAATACAATAAAAGGCATTATTTGTTGATGCCACAACATCCAGATTTCTTACGTGTGCCCTGGGCTGGGAGTACCCTATTTTGATAGGTTATAACTTTTTCTTCCCTCTGCAGTGTGTATTCCTACATGATGCTCTTAGTTCAAATCACAAGAACAGTCTAATTTTTCTAAGAAATTAACTGACTACAGACTTCCCCTTTATTTGGTAGAGTTTAGGTATTTAGAAATATAGGAAACACTTAGAGTTTTTTTGTGACAAAACTTGGTTTGTTTCTTTGAACTACAGCACTAAACACCAGCTATGATGCATAGCTTCTATATTATGTTGAGTTGCTTTTTCAGTACTAGAATGCTAAATTTTTCTTGTATGGTCTTTGGGGAGGTGAGGTGGTTTTGATGTCTAAGTGGTAGAAACTTCAGTATCTCATATATGGACAGTTATGTTTGAAGGTTTCTTTAACTAGAATATATTTAATTGAAAGAATTTGTAATTAAGTTACCAAGCTGCCATGTTTTGTGCCTGGAAAGACAAACTGCATAGAGCTCATGTAAATATATAATTTCATTTCCTGTCTCTTCTCCTTCCACCTCATCCCCACTTTAAGATCGAGAAAAGGATCACAGTTCATCTCGACCAAGCAGCCCTCGTCCTCAGAAGACTTCCCCTAATGGTTCAGTTGTTAGCATGGGGAACAGCAGCAGAAACAGTAGCCAGTCAAGTTCAGATGGGAGCTGCAAGGCTGGTGGGGAAATGGTATTTGTATATGAAAACGGAAAAGAGGGAGCTCGGAATGTAAGAACTTCTGAACGAGTAACGCTCATAGTGGATAACACCAGATTTGTTGTAGATCCTTCTATCTTTACCGCACAACCTAATACAATGTTGGGCAGGTTTGTATCTGAGGTTTTTTTTTTTCCTTAATCTCTAAGTGTAGAAGAGAGCCATAAATGCTTTGTAGATATTAAAACTGTTTAAATAGCTGTTGAACTCATATTGCTACCGATGATCTGCTAATGTTTAATATTATCAATTTGCAAAGGTCTTTAAGTAAAAACCAGATGTAAGTTCTCCTCTGTATTTGGCAGAGATGCCAATAGATATCTGTTAGCTAGAGACGAAAGAGTTCATAAGTAAATTAACATTTCACGATGTATTAATTTCCTTCTATCTTGCTGTATTCTATCTGAATACACAGTCTGCCTAATTCCATCTCTTGTTTTAAAGCTAGTTGTTTCATAAAACAAATCAGTGAGTATAGATAGTCTCTTTCAAAATAGCAAGGAGGAAAACCTTGAAGGAATTTATTTTGCTTAGTGGGCCTACCCTTACAACACTCAAGCTCAGCACATTTTTTTTCTGAAATGCTTTTTCGACAAGGGAATGTCAAATAGATACTATAACAGATCAGAGCCTCTCAGCAAAGAGACCTCACACTCAAATTGGTCAATAGTTGAATTAAAGTCCACAATAGTGTGTAATATTTTCTGTAGAAACTATAACGAGCAACGTATTCATGTTTACTTGGTAGGAGAAGATTCTATACTTGCTCAAATACTGGCTGGTTTTGCATTGTCCAAATGTAGAGAATACCGCTTACAAACTTGCGGCAAGAAAGAAATTAAGGTTTATATCTGTGTCACTTTGGATTTGGCTTTTTCATTAAAATGTGGCTGTTTCTCAGTCCATAAGGATATAATCATATTTAAAATACATATATATAAAGCTATTTGCCAAGGTACAGGTAATAAATATGATTAAACAATTTCTGCTTTGTTTAAATCACCACTGTATGGGATAAAAATAAAAAAAATCTTGGTTTCCTATTTTGAAAACTTGGGGAAGAGTTACAGAGAAAGCAAAAAATGCTTCTCTGTGTAACCTGTAAAGGGAAATAAATAGAAGTAATACTGAATTAAATCATTGATGTAAGGCATTTGTTTATGCATAATACATGCATACATGTATACATATAAGTATCCAGACTAACAAACTGGAGTGCATCAGTGTGAAGTTATGTGGTGGAACAGTTTTGTTTTCCATGCCCAGCCTCAGAGTAAGTGGTGCTGGCTAATGCACTAGATTTTTGCGTGTGCGTGTGTTGCCGAGTTATTCTCCCTTTGGGATTGGTTCAGGGAACAAGCTTATTTTATCTTCTGCTAATTCAAAAGTAGGTTAATAAAGATACAGAAATACTGCTCTAAAATGCAAGTTATTTATAAACCCACTTTCACCCAATGTCAGTTCACAGGACACTAAGCAGGAACAGCGGAACAGCTTAGCTAGTATGTTCTAGGAGGTAAAAGTAACTATAATGAGAATGTATTATTTGCCTTAAGCCTATATCCTGTTAGACTGCCTTTTTCCTAACTATTATTTCTTGTCTTGAAGAGTGGTCAGGAAATACATGTCAAACTATTAAGTAGAAAAAAGTTACTTCGTTCTCTGTTATAAATGCACACAGTACACCAACTCTGCTTCTTTGGCTTGTGTGTATGAAAGCAAAGCTTTCCCATTGGTGTATATTTGTAAATAAAGAGTGGAAGGCAATACTTTTTGTAAGCATAGGGTGTAATTCTGTATCAGAGGTGTGTTTTTAAAAAATTCGGATACTGTTTGGGACTTGTAGTTGTCTCCTTAGTCTAATTTTCCTTGCATCCTAGTGGGGAGAAGTATGCTGTACATGCTACCCTTAAGCATGGGTATTTTCCATCAGAGTGTTACTTTAATTTTGAATTAACTAAGTCTTTTAAATGAAATTGAGGTGAGTTGCGTGTACTTGAACGCTAAGCTCTGTTTCTTAAACTACCTCAAACGTCTTTAAATAATGAGAATTCCCCAACAAAACTTGTTCTTCTGCTGCGTTACCCCACAAATGCCAAAGAAGAGTTCTTTCAGGTTCCCCCTGCCTTTGGCACTGGCACGAAATGGCCTGGTCTAACTTTTGTTTTGATCAAAAGATATTGGCAAGTTAAGATTGAAGAATAAACCTAGACTTTCCTGAGGTACACTACCCTGCTTTCTATTTTCTAGTATTCTTGCTAAACATAAACCAAACCAAACAGCGTGCATACAAAAGAGAGAGAATAGACTCTTTTTTCCCTGCCATTTCAGTACAATTTTTGGCACTTTACTTTTCAGATTTAAAAAAAAAAAAACCCAAACATAGTAAGGAATTCTAACCAAATTACTTTTATTCTTGAGCAGGATGTTTGGATCAGGCAGAGAACATAACTTTACACGTCCTAATGAAAAAGGAGAGTATGAAGTTGCTGAAGGAATTGGTTCCACTGTGTTTCGTGCTATTCTGGTGAGTTTTCAGGGGCAAGTACTGTTAGGACAAGCACTATGAATATTAAGAGGCATAAATTCTTAATTTATGCTTACCTGCATATCTGGACTTTGTGGATGGAATAAATACTGTTCTTCTGTATTTTTCTCTAGAGGGGAAAAAATGCTTGATGTGAAAATACATGTAGGTTTTCTAGACATGTGCATGTGACAGCCAGGGAGAGACAAAGCATGCATGAAATGAACCAAAAAACTACTGACTGCCAGAAATTTGTTCACCTTCTCCTATGCATCTAGTTTACCTACTTCAGGTATATTCAGCCCTTCTTGTGCTGAAATTAGATGAGATAGAGTACTGGAAGTTAACTTACTGCAGGTAACAGGAGAAAAGCAAACTTCAGTCTGAGAAAAAAATGGCCCCTTATGTATTTCATATCTAAACAAAGAAGTAGAGTTGTCATACTGCTTTGTCAGCAGAATCGGAATAGCAAAAGCTGAGCGAAGTATAGATAAAAGACAGTATACACCCACCAAAATGATCAGTATTAATAGTTGTCAGTTGCATAACAACTTTGACCAGAGCTCACTGCTCTGGAAGCAGCTCAAAAAAATTGATAAATTTGAGGACAATAAAATTCACAAAGTTTAACATATGTTGCTCTTTTACATTTTGGGGGGTTTGCTTGTGGAGAAAGCATCATAAATGAAATGATGAAATGTTTCTGTCAGTGAATGTTGAAATGCATTGTGGGTTTTTGTTTGCTGCATTACTGTAGGATTACTACAAGACTGGAGTGATACGCTGTCCTGATGGGATATCTATTCCTGAATTGAGAGAAGCGTGTGACTATCTCTGTATCTCTTTTGAGTATAGTACAATTAAATGCAGAGATCTCAGTAAGTACAGAATTTATTAAAATTGAATTATACAAAGTAACTTACGCACATCATGGTTCCCAGCGTGTAGTGTCTCTTCAGCTCGTTCCTTCCCTGAGCACAGCTGAAGTTTTGGCCAATGTTTAAATGACCTGGCCCGTGTCTTTGGCTCCTCTGATCCCATGGTGTTTGCGCAGTGCAGAGCCCGGCGCAGGGCCAAGCTGTGGCATCCCAGCTGCGAGATCTGCGCAGGGCACCTGTGTCTTCACCGACCTCATGGCATGTTGCCTGCTGAGTCACGCTCTCGGTGCACTTTGTCCTTAGCAGAAGGACTTAGCAGCTCATGCTGTGAGGGTTTTAAGAGGCTTTGTTTTTAAGCTACTGCTTATGAGAAGTGGGTTGCGTACTCTGCTCTTTCAGCAACTGGCTTAAATAATGTTTCTTTTACGAAGCCCAAGAGGAGTCTTGCACACAATTACTAAATGCTTAGCAGTAGTAAAATATGAGGGAGGTCTCCTCAAAGTCACTTCTCTGTCTGCCCAACATTATGTTAATATATGCAGGACAGTCCTGTTAGTTTGAACTTCTAGTGGGGCTTCTGATAAACATTTGAAAAAGTTCTGATCTTATACAAACTAATAGACTAAATGTCTTTACAGCTGCCTGCAGTAAATACTACAAACTCAACAGAACTGCTGTGTTTCTTATTCCTGCCTTCATTTTTTTTACCAAGCTTTGAAATGTGCCTATGCTTAAAATTTTGTTCCAGGTGCTCTCATGCATGAACTGTCAAATGATGGTGCACGCAAACAGTTTGAGTTTTATCTAGAAGAAATGATTCTCCCATTAATGGTAGCCAGTGCCCAAAGTGGTGAGAGGGAGTGCCACATTGTTGTGCTCACAGATGATGATGTTGTTGACTGGGATGAAGAGTATCCCCCACAAATGGGAGAGGAGTATTCACAAAGTAAGTTTATTTTCATTGTTTCCACCAAGCGACACTATGGCAGAGGTAGCAGTAAATGTGTTCATTTAACTTTTTTGTACATAAGTGGTGTTAGCAAAGTCTTTACAACATCCCTAATGCCTCACAAAAAAGCCAACTTAGTTTTGGTGGTTCTGCTTAATATTTTGCTTCATAGAAGCATATGTTGCATGCTACGTTCAAATCTAATTAAAAAGAGAAGGTAAGTTTTATTATTAAGGTATTACCAGTCAATGAGGGGGGAAGGAATACTCTTTCAGAAAGAGCTTGATGAGAAAAGTGGGTAGGTGTCATGTATACTGTGGGAGAACAACTAGAGGGGGCTTTTTTTTGGGGGGGGAAGTGTCTATTAGTATTTTAGAAGTGTAACAGTTGGGTGTATAGATGAGTTAAAGCACCTGTGAATGGAGTGCCCTTCCCTGCATCAGTGCTGTCCTTGTAGCTGAAAATGTTCCTTCAGTGTGAAAACTTTAGGGTTTTGTGGGGGCAGGTAGGAGCTTGAGATACTCTTTGTACTTCAGTATAAAGTCGTCTTTGAAGAGACTTCTAAGTATTGCAGTTTTGTTTGTTGTTTTTTATTTTTTATTTAATAAAAAAAAAAAAAAAACAACACCACCAAAAAAACCCCACCTTACATTTTTGGAGTATCCAAACCTCTGCAGCTCTTCCTAAAGAAGGGAGCCTCGATGTGAATAAGATCAAATGTGGCTGTTCTAATGTAGTAACACAATTTGCTCAGGTTTCTAGGACCTTTATGTCTCAAAGGTGTCAATTAAAAATACCCCATACCCAAGGTAATTAGGCACACAATTACCTTTTACCTTTATACTTTTCATGAACAGTAGATTTGGATCTCTGCAGCTATATGGGATTGATGGCCCCAGTCCCTTCATTTAAGGTGCTATAATCTAAATTTCAAAGGTGTCCATCTTGTTCTGCTTCACAGGTCAGGGTTTTCTGAAACTCATTTGCAGACCTCTCATATAATGGCAAGCAGAATGGAAAGATTTTTTTAATGTCTGCAGGAATTCGATCAAAAAGGGAAAAAAATTGACATGTCTTTTTTTGTGGAGGTGAGGTTGGGAGTATATAATGTGGTTTGCTCTGTGAATTGTCCTATTGCACTCCTAAATCCAACGAAAAAAATCCTAAGTGAATAAAACAGACTAAATTGATAGGGAAAAAGATGTGCAACCAGCCCATTTCACAGTGCCTTCAGCCATTTTTCTCAAGAGTTCTTGAGTCTCTCCCCCTATTCTGAAATAGAAATACAAAGCAAAACAGTGAAAAAGATAAATCTTTGTGTTTTAAGACTAGAATTGTAATCTTTGAATAGTTTTTCCTCATTAAAATGTATTATTAGTTATTTACAGCACAAAGTTGTATAGATTCTTCAAATACATTGAAAATCGAGATGTGGCCAAATCAGTTCTGAAGGAAAGGGGGCTCAAAAAGATCCGACTGGGCATTGAAGGTAAGAGAAGCATTGCTTGCACACTAACTTCATGGGGAAGAAGCTCTGCTGTGCTTCTCTGCTTTATGATCATCTCTGCAGTTGAAAAAATAAGGGTTGGTATTGTCTTTTATATTGAGATTAGATGATAAAATGGCAAGAGGGGGAGTGGTACCCAATAAAAACTGGTCCAGCTGGAAAACCTGATTACAAACTCATGACTGGTCTACAAGATGTATCCGGCTGCTGCACTGTTTGCAGAGGAACTTAGGTGGTTTCTACTGACTTGCAACTCATGCCATTTGCCCTTTAGTTTTCACGCAAAATCTTCTCTGTACTTTTATTTGAAGTAATGATGCATTTTTACAGCCTTGTATATTCTGTTCTTGGTCTGGTGTCCTTTTCAGGACTTGAAATGAAAAATTTGGTGTTAAGTGGCAGGTAAATATTTTCTTTCAGGAAATACAAAACTATCAAATGGATCATTGAAGTGTGAAGAAATATTAATCTGAAATATCTTTTAAGTTAGGAGGCAAGTAAATCTCAGCTCCAGCTCTGCAAAAGACAACTACATTAAGTAGTGTTAGATTTTTATTGTGAATATAACAAGTGGGTTTCTTTGCATTTCATTTTCCTTCTGATTGTTGACCCAAATATTTAAAAATCCAGCCTTTATAATTTGCAGGACTTCCATCATTCACTCAGCAAGTTGTCATAGTTACATTTGTTGTTTGCCAACCAAAAGCAAATGCTTTTAACTGCTTGTGATCTCTTAAGTAACTTCAGCTGAAGGTGTTAGCCTTCAGACTGACATGCCATTCAACTAAACAAGAACTGGTTTTGTGTTTCTGGCTAATACCAGAATATTTCTTCTGGCATTTCTTTTTTTAGACAAAGAACAACTGTTTGACTAAACTTTAATGCTAGTGCCCCATAATATTATGTAACTTTCTAGTAAGGAAAATTATTGCTTAGGCAGAGGGGAACGATGACTTGAACACAGCATAACCAGAATTGATAATTGGTCTAAAAAGATGTATTTTCATCATTTGGCGAGCTGGGAGGAATGTGCTAGGACTCCACTCGGGAACCTGAACCACAGATCAGAGCGACACTGTTCTCTACTTCCGAGATCTCATTTCCTGCTTTCCAGGTCCCAGTGTTTTAGAAACACCTGTCTTGCTTTTTGGCTAAAAGAAGGAGCAACTAGCTTTGCCTGTGAAGTTAGGAAGAGTTGTCTGGTGGCAATATATTAATTACCGATAGCAGTGTAGCCTCCTTCCTTACGATTTGGTTGGTAGCTAAACTGCTGACTGCATGTTCTCCTTGCATAGATAACATTAAGAACAACACTGTTGATGGCATCTGTTGCTATTCAGGATGTTGATGGTGACAGCTGCTAATCTTCACTATGCTTCACATGCTGCCTTTTTGTAAAAGAAAACTCCGAACTGAACTGTACAGGAAATGTTAACTCCTGCTGTACTCTGTTTCTTAGGTTACCCTACGTACAAAGAGAAAGTGAAAAAGCGACCGGGTGGAAGGCCAGAGGTGATTTACAACTACGTCCAAAGACCATTTATTCGGATGTCGTGGGAGAAGGAGGAAGGAAAGAGTCGGCATGTTGACTTTCAGTGCGTGAAAAGCAAATCTATTACAAATTTAGCAGCAGCAGCGGCAGATATACCCCAGGACCAGCTTGTGGTAATGCATCCTACCCCCCAAGTAGACGAGCTGGATATTCTGCCTATTCATCCTCCACCTAATAACAGTGAGATGGATATTGAGGGACAAAACCCACCTCTCTGATCTAGACTCTTACTAAAACAAAAGCATGCTACTTTAAAGTGACTCTGTACTCGACTCATACACTGCAATTCCAGTTTTTTCCATTGTGTAACAGTGTTTAGGATATTGCAGTATGGACCTTTGAAAAGACCAAAGGGAGTACCTGATTGTTTTTGAAAGAGTACAGATCAAACATCCTGGGGTTACAGTGATGTACATGTATGTGTTTACCAGTAGGTTTGTGACATTGGTGATTTGTATGCTGGACTGTCCTCACTCTTAAGCCCATCAAAAAACAATGGGATGCTGGTGGCTAGTGTACATCGGTATTGTTACACAGGGGTTAGAATGCGGAATTGGAATTGATAGTAGCACTTTATAAATGGTTGATAAATGGAATTTGAAGCCATTTTTTATAAATGTATTGCACAATACTAACAAAGTGCTTCTATCAAAAGTATTAACTGTAAATAGTTTTGCTCTGAATAGATTGACCCTTTTAAAGTTATTGTATATGGTTGAGCACAAAACTACTTACTATTGGGTTTTTGGATTGAGGACATGATTCAATTACCCGTGTAACATCTTGTTAAACTCAAAGTTCTTTAGTGAATTTTTTCACTTGTTTGCAGCGTGAGCCATGTTCAAAAATTGTGAACAATGGATAGGGGCTTTATCTTAAATTTTGCCTTACCTTAATCTGTTCACAAATATTTATTTAATACATTTTTCATAAGTGTCATGAAATAGGAAAATGCAAATGGTTCATTCTTCATTTATTAATGATTGTAAACAAGTTTTTCATGCAAATAAAGTTTCCATTATTTTAGTGGGTTTGAATTATCTGTAAATGAGATTAAGTATTCAGATGAATTTTGAAAGTAGTTTCTCTTCTTTCTTGAGGGAAGGATGGTCAATATTACAGTGAAAAACAAGTATTTCTTAAAGAGAAATCTGGTAATGTCAGCCCTACGCTACTGTTGTGTTTTTCTTAGTATAAACTTGAATGTAGGAGTAAGTAATAATAGCTTCTCTAGAAATTTATTGTAGTGACAAAATCTTGTAAGTGTATGTAAGGCATGGGTTTTCCTCCCTTCCCCCCAAGGCTAAAGAAATGATAAATACCATTACTTCTAGCATGCACCTTCAGCAGGGTTTTATCAAATTTATTTATCAAAGTAAATGCTCCATCTTAGAACAAGGGAAACATTTATTTTAAAAATATTTAACTGTCTAATACATTACACTTTAACAATATTTATAGTAAAGGATTCTTACAAGAAAGAATAAACAGCTTTATGGTACAATTAGTATAAGAAATATCCACATGGGGACTGTTTTGCAGTGTAAAAACACACCATACATCTGAAATGGTCATTTGCATATAAAAGCTACCACTGATGCCAGTGAGTTGCACAGTGATTTAAAAAAAATTTCAAACAACAGAATCCAAAATATACAGGTATTGTAAGCTATACACAGCTAACCAAATCAACACAGAACACTGTAGCAGGTTATTCCACTTTGTCTGAAGTTACACATAGTAGGATGAGTTGCATTCTGATACAGCTTTTACGAAATTCATACATAAAAGCTTCTCTGTCCAACAAGTTTCACAGACTGTAGAACTCCACCAGTAAATGCACTTCGATATTTGGATGTTGAAGCCAGGTGCATCATTTACAAGGGCCATGGCAAATCACTGAAGTCTACAGGGCCACCAAGACCTGCATCTGCTTCAAGAAGGCTCATTATTACTGCCATCGCCGCTTCGTCATTGCTAGGGCTGCTTGATCCCTGATCGTTGTCAATCATATCAATGCCTATATGAGAGTTCTCCCCTGTAAGCATAAATACAGTAAGTTATCAGAAGTTGTTTTGTTCACTTCATTTACTACAGGCCCTTGCTGTATAACTTGAGGTAGGATATCTGAACAGGCTGAACTATTTTGGGAGTATTCATTTGTTCAATATACAGGTTGCCATAGTTTCAGGGAAACCACTGATACAAGGGTGTCAGAGGACAAAGGTTAGGTCACTCCTCCGAAATGACCAGTATGCCTAACAAAGACAACCTTATGTGCTATACTTCAACAATAAGTAGATGATTAACATCTAGGAGTCAGCCTAGCTTTTCTTCTTGTCTTCAGTTGTGTAAAAGCATTCACAAAAAGCAGGTGAGTTCAGCTAATTCACACCAATCCAGCAAGAGAAGAGAGGCTTCCAAGTACTATCTAAAAAAAAAAAAAAATTACAATATAAAGCCAGCAAAATAGATTGCCAGGCTACTCTTCAGGCAGTGGTAGGTTATGGGCCTTATGCTTCAGCTACAGCCTGCAGATGGTGAAAGCAAGTTACTGCTAAAAACAGCCATCTTGTTCGAGTTGGCTATATTTGTTTAGTTGGTATTGATGCATGTTAGTGCATGACTTCACTTACCAAGAATAGAGGAGTTGTCAGAATATGGGTAACCAGAGTTATCTTGGATTTGCCCAGACAGTAACCCAGCTGAAGAAATGTCTGGAGTGCCACCATTCAAGATCTTGAAAGAAAAAATAGAAGCCATGAAACAGCATGAAATATTGCATTAA
This sequence comes from Buteo buteo, assembly GCF_964188355.1. Lineage (NCBI taxonomy): Eukaryota > Metazoa > Chordata > Aves > Accipitriformes > Accipitridae > Buteo > Buteo buteo. The sequence continues at coordinate 20,821,339 of NC_134186.1, read as the reverse complement.
GTCTTAAATTGTCCTATATTGGGATTTTTAATACAGGGAAGGTGGGCTTCCAGAAAAAAAACACTACCTAAAGGCTAGCTAATCAGACTAGTTGTAAACTAGGAGCTACTTCCTCTGTATTATGCCCATCAAGCAGATGTCAGATAGATAGCGTATCACCACCAGAAAGGAAGAGATCAAGTCAGTGCTATATGCTAAACTTCTGCAAGTAACTTCTGAACAGCTACTAGAAAAGGTCCTCAGGGGATTTCTGTGGGGCATCATTGTAAGTGTTCCATCTGCAAGTGATAATAATTACAGATAACTACAGAATGCTTTTGAATTTACAAATACATTATATGTAAAGTACTGTCAACTAAGATCCTTAATTTTAGAAGTATAATCCTCCTAGAGACAGACTGCATGAACTAAGCATTGCTCCTGGATCACAAGCCTAACCGTTTTTTGGTACAGTGCAGCACAGCACCACTGTGCACACCAGAGCTCACCAGGAAGAGAAGAGCCTTCTCCAGCATTCTTAAATAGCAAGTGAATAGCTGAACTTGAACCATAGTTTTGAACTGCTCAGATGTGTGTACACTGGACAGTAAGTACTTGTGAGCTCCCTTCTGAGGGCAGCGTCAGCTGGAACTTGTGGTGTTTCTAGCAAATGTAGTCTTCTAACCAAGGAGACATATTGAGGGGTTACCCTGTTAGAAGTACCCAGCTCTCCCTGTGTATTTTCCTTTTTTCCGTTACAGTAGCCCCTACTATATGTAGGTGTTGAATTATTGTAGGGCGGAAGGAGCAAGAATAACTATTCCTAGAATTATGTTTGTTTCAACTTTCAAGTTTTATTTCAAGAACAAATTGAGGCAGAAATAGAAACGTTTACTGTCAGCTATATGCTCTAGTTCAAGCAATTCTCATGTATAGTCATCATAATTTCTGGGGAAAAAAGTTAAGTGAGTCTGAGGCAGTGTTCAAATGCACAGAATAAGGATTTGGATAAGTGCTCTTCTTGCCTTGAATATAACCACCATAAGCAGCAATTTACTAGATGTCTTAAATGCAGCCAGTGTAAGTGTTCAGGTGGTTAAGTGTTGGTAATGGTATGTGAGTGCTACTCAAGCAATCTTAGAACAAGGCATGGTACATGGTATTGGTTTAAAAATAAACTGTCAGTGCACAGTAAAGCATCTAATTGTCATATTTTTGCTACAGCAGTACAGTAAAACTGCTGTGATTCATTTGAGCACAGCACTCAAATGATAGCACTTCCAGTGTTCACCAGTATGTGGTGTTAAAGAGTTTTTGGAGGATCACAAGAGATGAGAGCTGTTTCTTGCAGCTCTGTTAAAAAAAAGTGAAAAATCTAAAGAGCAGGTAGATTTCAAAAGCTGCCAGTGTTCAAGAACTACTGGTCTCTGCACTTTAGGGACTACTGTAAAGGGATTTCAGCCACCAGTATACTTTGACTTGCTGTCAGACTTTTTCAGCCAAACAGCCGCATGTAATTTTACAAGCATGATCTCATGTTGCTTGCCCCTACTGCTACAAGACTGTTTGTAAAGCTTATTCTTACCTTCTTGCCTCCTGGGGAGGATGTGTCGGGTGGTGGTGTGCTGGTAATGTTCAGTGGACTTGAACCGCAGCTAGAAGGTGATGATCCTCTTATCCTAAAATATGGATGAAATACGAAATGAATTTACCAGCAACTTTGAAACTCAAGTGCCAGAGACTTGGAGTTTTATATGCAGACTTCAATGTCAGGTGGCATAAGGTGTTAAAAGCATGAACTTCATTTTTGTAATTTCCTCACTTCTTCAGTGTTTAACAAATCAGCAGAAGCAACGGTTTTATTTGCAGCTAGATGAACAGTTGGGTATAAATTGTCCAGCTTGCTCAGTCTGCAAGCTTTTACCTCCCTTCCCTCCCTTTATTTGTTCCTGTACAGCCTTCACAGAGAGTCAGAAGGGAAAGGTCCTGGGTACTGAGCAAAGCCTCAGGTTTTTTTCTATTTTACTTCAGTTTAGACTGGCTAAGAATTCAAGCTGCCTCAGTCACAGTAACCTAGACTCCTTAAGTGAGCTACTCCTACAGAAGTACACTGGACATTTGATACAGTTAATTTTTTTTAACTGTCCAAAGCAGCATTTTTCACTTCAATTTTCCATAGCTTGATCAAATACCATTTTTTTATTAATACATCATTCATTAACTGTAGAACCAACAAATCTTTCAACTAAAGGGAGGAGGGGTAGTTAACAGAGAAAAGCAATGGAAATGGGAATCTTATCCTTGGCAGAGTTCCCCTGGGAAAGCTGAACAGAAGGCAGCTTTGGAAAATAGTAACAGCTGCTGAAAAAGGACTGGAACTAACCCAGGGTCTTGAAATGAAATGAAGACATGGGTGGTAAGCTATACTACTACACTCACTGAGGCTAATTAAGTGTTTTACAGCTACTAAAAGGGATGGTTAAGTTTCAAAGTATTGGTTCAGCCTTGGTGTGGCTTTTTTTCTTCCTCCCCTTTCTTCCTACTCTTACAGATAGGAAAGAAGCCTTACATGATAGGTCTGCTGTTCCCTTAAACAATGATGTAAGTAGTCTGGCCTGCAGCAGAAACAAATCTATGGGAAACAGACTTCACGTTTTCCCGAATTGCAGCTCAGTATGGTTAAGTTACTGCCACTAAACATCTGCTGGATGAGACCACTTTTATAGGAAAGGGAATAATTCCCAAGAGGAAATTCATGAAGAATGGGGATTGTTAGCCAGTAGAAAATTAAGTGATACCCATTGAAAGTAGCTGGTCACACAGGTGAGAGAGAGGAGATGGCTGTTCTGAGAAACAGCTATGATTACTACAGTCCCTTATTTGAAGGGTGCTGCAGGACTTCTTGTTTAAACCAGAGACCTACATTGTGAATTTTAGACAGGCTGCCCCTGGGAAGGCAGAGCTACCTTAATCATTGTGTCCTTACCCAAAGAGCTATGGGAGAACTGCACAAGTTGAACTTACATATCTAACAACTCTAAAAGCATCTGAGTTGAAAACAAACATTGCTTTTTTGGCACGTAGTCAATAGCTTTGGCATTTGGAGGTTGTGCCGCTTACACCCTTAAGTCATTGGAAAAAGAATAGTCTGGAAAGGAATTTGTTTCTAGTTAGCTGTTCTTTTTAACTACTGTTTCTGGTAAACAGATAATTATCACCATTACAAAAAAAGTTCCAATATTAGTCTTTTACAGTAGAAAGCTGGATGGCTCTAACTTTCTCGTTCTTTCACTATGGGCTTTGACTGCCTCAGGTATTCTGAATAGGTAGCTGTAGCTGTCTACTGACAAAATACAGTTGTATCATTCTGTATCCAGCTTGAAGAAAGGCTTCCTTAATTTCCTCCTACAGAACAATACTGGTTCCTCTAACTTCATACCGTTTTTTCTCACCTGTGAATCTCCATGATTTCTTCAGCAATCATCCTCCCTATTTTACCTGCCCCGGCTCTTGTTCCACCTGGAATTCCAGGCACAGCAGGATGGGTCCTTTTTGGGCCACCTAAAATGAGTAGGTATCTTAAGGTCAGAGAAAAGCTTGCAAACCTTTTCCAAAAAGCATTTGTATTTAGGCACGCTTTGACAAGCTGCAGGACCTTCTGAACCATATTTATTTACAATTCCACCAACTGGTGAGTACCTTCAAATGTATGTAAAGCTCTGACTTGCGCTGAGTTATGCTATGTCTCTTAGACATCCCTCTGTGCCAGCAGGTACACAACATAGATACCCTCACTCTTAATCAGAACCTGGCTGTGTCAAGCATCTGGTAGTACCTCTTGCCCAGAGTCGGTACAGACTAGCTTGTCAGACCTGCTTTATCCTGACCCTGAATAGGGCCATCTCCAAACATGTTTGTTCTTTGCTTTGTGAGAAGAACCTGCCAGCACATATTCCATTCTATATGGGGTACGCCCAAGCTACCCGATGAACATAAATAAACCCCCTGTAGGTAACTGCAAGTACCTAAAAATTGAGGATAAAGTGAGGTCTGAACAGTTAGCAGCTCACTGTTACTTTAATGTGATTTGACACTTGCACAACACTTGAGAGGTAGTCAGGAAGGAACCCAATATACTCCAAAGCATAGCAAAGAAAAGATCACGTACTGAAAGGGCAAGAAAACCCTTAGCATTGCTTATCCATAATGGATAATTGCCTTCTTTTGGAAATTCATATTTAACAATAGCAATCCTCAGTTTCTATGTCTCAGACCCATCAGGAGGTGAGAAGGTTCACCTGAAAGGTCATCAAATCCTTACCAGACCCAGAACCACTTGAAATTAAACTTCACTCAGTTAAATTTCTTCTGGGGACAAGAACTATCAGTATAATGTTATTATACATCTGGTTTCTTTCCAAAGGCTGTGTTGTGGCAAGAAGCTTATCCTAGTACAGAACAGTTTGTTCTGGTTTTTTTGTTTGTTTCATTCTCAGGATGCCCAGACACCATGTTACTGCCGTTACTCTACCTTCAATTACTAACCGTCGTGCCTACATGGCAGCTTGTCTTCCTACCGCTGTCAGCTGCCCCAATGCTTTGCCACCCTTCCTCCTCCATACTTGCACTTACTGAACCTCACTTTTCACAACAGAGATAACTGGCAAAGCTGGGCTTTTCAAAGCCTTGCACTGTTCTGCTAAGTGTATTGTGTACAACTTACGAAGCAACTCCAGATCTGCAATATCCTTGCTCTACAGCTACGAAGGCATAGGTGATAAAAATAGTATCTAGTAAATAGGGTCTCTAAAAGCAATGGTTCCCAACTCTTCAGAAAGAATCTCAGTACTATCACCATCTTTCTTCCCCTGTCTTTCATCCATGGCCTGTCACTGCATCCTTCTACTCTACCACACTTCCACTCTGCTCCACTAATACTTCATTACTACACCAAGCTCTGCTCCACATTATGCTGCACACCACCCACTGTAAAAGATGGTTTGGTGATCTGCAGCATTCATAACAAGTCCATGATGATCACCACAGGTCAGTCTTCATGTCTTGACAAAAAGTCAAATCAAGGGCAGGTGAGGGGCAATAAGCCGAACGGCCAGACTATATTTATGATCCATTCACCCTTTGAGTAGTCATCTGCACTGACTACCGAACTTGAAGTCACTCTTGGATGATGTACAAATAGCACCATCCATGAAGGCAAGCCTTTCTCCTCTATGTCACTCCTCCAACCCTGTTTATACTTGTTTCTTTTAACTGGCTGATTCACTTCTCCTTTGACCAGCTTATATCCAAAGTTGGTATTTAAGTTCAACAAGGCAAGAACTGCATTAGCACTTTTTTGCCCTAAAACTTATTTTTCTTTAAGATATTAACAAATTCTCAATGCAAAAGTGCAGCAAATTTGTGCATGCAGGATTAGCTGCTAACAAGGCACGACTGCCAATAATTGCCTCACAGTACAGCAGTTACCTTCTCCAGCCTGAAGCACACTGTCCATGCTGTGTGGAGAAGCCACAAGCTGTGGAAAGGCTGCATCTCCACTATCAAGTACGTTGGTGCTGTGGATTTCAAGAATTAGAAGAATCAGTGATAAAAAACCCTGCAAAACAGTCACTCTGCCAGTGTGTCACAATGCAATGCTTCAGGGTTTAAGTAGTTTGTGAGTCACCATCACCTCTGTGAAAGAAGCACTTTCACAGTGCTTCTGACACCAAAGCTAGGTGAACAACAGAAATAAACCACCATGTTACAAGTCAAACCGTGCAATGCAGAACCCAAACAGCTTCTCTTGTAAGAGAATTCCTCTACAGCAGTTATTCTACTGCAAAGTTACTTCACCGGTACAGAACCCTCAAGAAAAGGGATGGGGAAGTCCCTTCAAAAAGCAAAGAAATGCATCTCCCATAAGTCCCGACAAAGACTGGAACCCCAGGTTTTCCCAAAGAAAGAAAATATTTGTATTTCTGCAGGCTTTAATAAATAGATATTAAACTACTGCAATTATTAAACCAATTCCCCTCTCCCCAGATATGCAGTTCTGGGCGTTACCTGGAGGAGACACCTATTGTCATATAGAAGTGCACATATTTAGGTCAAATCTCATTTGAAAACAGGGCAAAGCAATCAGCATTTACATGCATTTGTTAAGAGGAAAATACTTACGAAACAACTGTATTTGTTGAGACAATGTATTCTACTTCTTTGGTCCAAGGGTTCATGAAACTGAACCAGCGACTCCGCAATGTAATAAAAGAGCCATCTTTTATTTTAAACTTGTAGCAGTTAGTTGTAATTTTTTCTCTTGTCTGCAAAACTAAAGACAGGCAGAAAGCAAGTAACCTTGTGTCAAACAGGCACCACCACTACATAAGCAGAGCCCTTATCAGGGAAAGCTCAGTTAATTCCTCCCTTTACCCCTGCCGAAAAACGTTATTTCTGCAGTCATCCCCTCACACCCAACCTGAGCCCCAAATATTCACTAAAAATCCATGGAAGTCTAAGGTAATCGTATTGTTTGGCACATGCAGCACAATGTTCTTCACTAAAGCATTTGCAAACAGAAATAGCCTAATCTTTTCAAGTTTGTTTGGCTTTCTTAATACGCAACTTTTCTCAATATTTTTACAAAATTTCTTTGCTGAAGTATTAATAATCGTACCTTGTCTATGGCATTCTGCAAGATGTCCTATATCATCTTGATGAAAATATTCATAACACGAAGTACCTAGAAGTTCCTGGGGTAAGTATGCCAGAATGGCTGTTGCCCTTGGGGAAGGGAGGTAGAGAGAAAAAAATTCATTTCAAGTTGAAGTATTAGTGACAGATTACTAAAACTCACACTGAAGTTGGGTAAGTCTCAAGTAACATTGAAAGGTATTTTCAGCTTAGAAGGTAAAAAAATTCATTAAGAATACTCTTTTTAATTCTCAGGTAATTAGAAAGTACGTAACACCAACAGCCCTCAGGTTTTATAGTTGACCTATCACCACTGGAGGGGATGTAAGACTTTCTAAATAGCTTCGGAAGTATATTGTAATTTTGAGAATTTAAACCTGAATGAAGCTGCCTTGTAGCAGCCACAAGATAATATGAAGCTTTCTGCATAAAATGTCATTGAAAGATAGACATCAAAGGTTTGAAGAACTGATGTGTTCCTTTGCATACCCATTGTGCTGCTGCTGCACAGAGGCCAAATTGCAGCGTAAGTGTTTCAGGAGCATTTTCTCCCCTCAAGTCACAAGCCTTAACAGTAGGACAAAAAAACACCCCACCAAACCCTGCACCCACACCCGTAAAAAAGAAAGGTTAACAAATAGAAGTTTCCCAAATAAGCAGTAAGAGACCTACTATGTGTCTCTGTTTTAAATCAAACAGGAGCATGAAGCAAATACACCAACTTTTTTTTTTCATCAGAACCAGCCATAAAGTCAACTGATTTTCTTCCTCATCAGAAAACTTTAGAACAAAATACACCTGCTATCTGCAACATGGGAAAGACATGGATTCTTGATGTGACCCTCAGGTAGTTTTCAAGGAACTGTTGGCAAGGATGGAGGACATCTCAAGAAACTAGGAAAAAAAGAAGACTTCGTGCATCAACTTGGTAACCCAAGCTTTAAACTGAGTTCAAGAGGAAAAGGCAAAGCAACGCTGCAGGTAAGTGACAATGAGCTATACAACAACCTAACACAAGGGGAAAGGGTCATTCTTGACAAGGAAGAAGCTATAGTGGGCCAGTATGCTGAACACCCTAGACATCTGTATGTTAAAACAACTCTTGAGTTGCTAATGATTTATAGAAGCTGCAACATCTTCATTAGGCTAACACATCTAACCCAGAATACCAACATGAAAAATAACGTGAGGGGGAGGAGGGAGGCAGAAGAGAATTGCTGTCACCTTATACGTTAGGCACATGTACACTTGCCTCCAGCCCCCAGAAGATAGCATAAGACAGACTTTTGAGCGTATCTGGGGAGGAACAGTACATTACTGCTACCATGGTGCACAGAACACAGCCACCACCCAGGGAAATCATTCTAAGACTTCCTGGAAAAGGAAGAAACAGTTGAGAAAGGAAGACCCTGAAATGCACACCATTTAATTTAGAAGATAAAGAACACAGTCAGAATCAAATCTGCAGGAGCCCTCGCAAACTGCTCAAGGGCATCAGAAGAGAAAGTAACATGGCTGAATGTTTGAGTCCGAGATCCTCACTAGAAGAATGGAGAACAAACAAAACTACTAAACTACAGTGAACTTTGATTTTGTACATTTCTTAGAAGAAAATTTACCAAAAGAAAAATGATAGTTCCTTGAACAAATCAGAGTAAGAGTCACTATTCCGATGCAAATTAAATAAAAGGGTAATAAGGAACAAACCTGGGTAGATCATTACCTCTTCTGCAATCTCAAAAAAAGCCCAAATTAAATATTATAAAATGTAGAAATTAGTACATATTAACTTTGAATAAGAAAAGCAGGAAAAACACTGAAGCACAAAAACCATAGCATTTAAATGCAGGGCATTTTTGGTTTTTCCCCAGACACATTAAAAGCATTCAGCACCAATGAGGTAGCTTACACCTCAAGTCCTCATTGACAGGGAGCTCTAAGACATCAGCCTTGGAGAAGGAAACATTGCAAGTATTCACATGAGAGAAATTTTCAAACTGGCTTTTGCCTGGTGAACCTTATCCCAGGAGACTTAAACTGCTGACAGCTCCAAGACAGCTTTGATGAATTATCTCCAAGAGCTTGTAGAGAACCACGAAGCGGCAAAACGTAGAGTCTACCTTTAAAAAGGAAGAGCTAGGAACCAAGTCAACCTTATTCCAGTATTTTTCTAAGAACTGTAGCAACCAAGCCTTTTAACAGCACTGCAGTGGTGGGAAACCTGACATAGATGGGTAACAACCAATATGGGCACCAGTAAGCAACTTGTCAAACCTTTTACATTTATTTTCATAGCAGGATAAACAGGCTTTTTGGAAAGGAGAAGATCCACCAAATTACAGATGATGTCAAAAGACTTAGCGAATGCAATATTTGACTATATTCTATTAAGCAAGGAAGGAAATTGTTCTTGTCCTTAAATTTCATCCTTTATTTACTTTTTTTCCTTAGCTTGCTTCTCCCAACTTAACACAGCGGCTCTGAATTCTGAAGCTGTATATGATGTCATCTACGTATATAATAAACTTAATTTTACTCTCAAATTCACCATCCAGATTCATTAAAAGTATGGAAGAAGTAAGAGGTGGGATGGTTCTCCTTAAAGCTCTGTTCAGTGTAGCCTGCCATTTTGACAGTGAACTATTAAGTAGTTCTCTGACTGTGGTAGCCCAGGTAGTTAGTACCTAATCTACAGCAGTTCTTCTGCAGGGACCATGCAATCCATAAGGACAAAACGCTAGGGTCACAGAGAGTTTAAGTGTTTCTTTCCTGGATACCCTTGGACAAATGACAAAGGAACAGTGCAAGTCTGTATAAACAAAAAACCCCAACATAGAAATAAATTGTTTTCAACTTTTACAGGTGCCTAAATATTCTCTAGTGGAAGCACAGATCACAGGAGGCCAAGTTTAAGCCTACAGAGGAGGTCTTCTTCAAAAAAAACAAACAAAAACCAAACAAACAAAACCCAAAAACAACAAAACAAAAAACAAACAAACAAAAAACCAAAAAAAAAAAATACCAAAACCAAAACACAAACCACCACCAAACCTCCCTTTCAAAGAGTCCTTTGAAGTAGTATACACATTCCAAGGACTGTAAACAACAGCTGGAAAACAATTAAATAACAGCACATGTGTTTAAATCCAATGGGTCAACATTTTCTGAGTCTTATTATTTTAGAAATACTCCAAAATTATCCATCGGGAATAAGTCTGATCTTTTGAAAACAGAACTCATTCATCAACTACCATACTTTGGCATTACAGAACGGCACACTTTGAGCAACAGAAAGGCTCCAAATGCTCTCATAGTTCCCAGAGTGATCACCAGCTCTAAGCACTGCTGCCGAAGAGCTGGTATTTCAAAAATCCTTCCATCAGATTAAAAACAAAAAAACCCAAACAACCCAAACAAAAACCACAAACCCCCAAAACCCCACCAGCACAAACAGATAGACAACATAAAAAAAAAAAAAAAAAAAAAATTCTTCTTACTGTACTTCCTCTCAAGACTATCAGCTCTATTTCCTCTCAAAGTCCACTAAAAATCAGCTGACACACCAGACACACCCCTGAAAAATTCCAGCAGACAGATTCTGTCAGAGTTCAGACCCTGGGCTTTTCTACATTGTAAGCAACTGAGCCTCAACCCCAGGCAACCTGAAAGAGCCTCATCTGGGCAGTCTCAATCCACCTTGACAAGGAAGGGAACCAAAGCAGCTCTCCATTAACATCCTTCAACCACCTTTTTTCCCTTGATGATGCCAGTTATTTTGAAGGAAGACCCAGGTCATGTCTCCCTGCTACTCAAGAAAATTCAAGCAATTTCTTTTGAAAAATGTAAGAATTAGCCTTTCAGATAATAAATTTGATATTTGAAAGAAGATACCACACTGGTACAAGTTCTCAAACCTTTTCCAAGAGGTAAAGCTTATGAAAAGCTTGCTTTCTTATAAATACAAAAGATCACATAGAGAAGTATTAATTCAGCAGCATGTGTTCAGTATATAGTTAAATAAATGTATATGCTATCAAAGCCTAATGCAGCCCGTGCAATAACTTAACTATGTAGTGTTTGCAAAAGTTTTCAAACAAAGAGATAATAATTACAAAGTCCATTTTCAAAATAGGACAGCACATTCTTCTGAGGATTACATATATACATCCCCTTAACAAATGGGCAGAAATCATCCCTAGATTATTCTGTCTAGTAAGTGATATTTTTTGAGGATTTTGGGTCTTTTTAATTTAATCAGTAACACTGCATAAATACACAGCACTAGCTTTGAGCTCGGTCTCAAAAACTGAAATAACTTGCAGTCAGGATTTAATAAAAAGCTGAAAAGAACAGTCATTTCTTTTTTCAATAGTATTTACACTGCTTTACGTAAAACTGTCAGTAAAGCAGTGTTGAGCAGTGACTTATTGTGGAAGTTATTACAAGCATTCTTACCTCTGATCTACAAAAACAAATTTCCCATCTATTGCATGCCGAGAAACATATTCTGTAGGTTTCACCCTGATCTCACCGTTGACTGGCTGTGGTACCACATGAGGATGCAGCCGTCCAATTGCAACAAGACAGCTTAAATTACAACCCTCGTTATCTGGTTCATTATCTTCATCTAGTCCCATTTTTGTTGGCGGCCAGCTTTTTAAATATCCTGTACTATGAATAGTGCAAAAGCTTTTGCGGTCTGCTGTAAAAAGAAAAAAAAAAAACCAAAACAACAAACACAACAAAAACCAAAGAAGCAGTTAGGTCATGGATACTGCTTTGGAGAACTTCATCTCGGTTCTGCTAATAATGCATCTCCTCTCTTATCCAGGAAATTTGGGATACTGTTCACTAACGGATTTTTCAGTACTCCTGCTTCAATGCAGCTAATCTGAGATAATTCAATAAACAATTTATCTCTGCAAAACCATTGTTTATACTGAAACAGCACATAGTTCAGACCAAGGTCGCTTTTAATAATCTTTAAGTAGAAATTGCATCACATTTTATTATTTCAGCAAAGGATACAAATAATCTAAAGGACTGTTTGAAGAAATTAGTGCATTAATAAATAAAAGCCCTTTTCAACTTAACATGAGGCTCCTACAAAAACCAGGAACAATTTGTCTGGCAGAATACACAGTCTTTGGGGTGTACAGGGGATAGCTGTACAGAGGAGTGAGGACAAAGATTCACAACGACAAGTAACACAGTCAGTATCCAAAAGGAGAACTCGATTCCTCAGCACTGAGCAGGCCTTAAAACTGCAAGGAAGAAGACTTTCATAGACAGGTAGAGTAAAAGGCTTATGCCTAACTCCACAAACTGGAGTTTCCTCAGAGGTGAGCACTAAAGCATGATCCAAGGTCAAAGCTGCACCTAAACCTAGTAGGAAGTACTCGGGGGCAGCGGTCACATCCAGAGACAAAACGCTGAAACAGCCTTCTGTTCTCTAGTTGACACTTTGCACTTTGGATAACACATTTGGTATTAAAGTACTCAAACAAGAAACTTTCAAATTTGGACTAAATATATATTCCAACATGTCTAGACTAATATACTCTGCAGAGGAAAAACATATTACCAACTTTAATAATGTTATGACCAAATACTTCTTGTGTAGAAATGCTGTTTCCAGTACTCAGAATGTACCAAAACCACATATGAACTCAGAGTAAACTCATTTTTTTAAGTTGGATATCCACCCAAATATCACTTGTCAAATATGGAGCAGAGAAATAGAATGGGTAACAGCCCCCCTTCGTTGGAGACACTGGCTAGGTCAAGACCGAATGTGGTATGATCAATGTCTGAAGAAGATGCAATAACCACACCAGAACTGGCAGCACAAACTACGTGCAAAAATTTCAAGAAAGCAGAGAGGAGAATTTGGCTTTATATGCTAATACAGCGTGTAAGAGCTACTGGGGCAGGGTTGGGGAGGAGTAAGTATGACGTAACAGACCTAGACATAGTTCATTATCTTAATAAGAAACATTGACAATGTTCAATAAACACAGAAAATTTAGCTACTGCAAATAAACAATTTTATTATTAAAAAAAAGCAGCCTGACAGCCATTACATTTGGTAATAAAATGTGTAATTGTTACCTTTCTTCTTTGAACAGGTTGAAGGAAAATCCTTGTCTTCTACTTTCACTGAAGGTCTATTGCACTTCATCCTACAAAAAAAGGACCGTCTTGCTCCAGAACATAGTCGTGATGGCCCAGGTGTTATATCAGTCTTAACTGGGAGTCCAGCTGTAGCAAACAGAGGAAGTGAGGAAGCCACCTTTGTCAGGTAAAAAGTTAACCACAGAAACGATTGTATCATACAACCCAACTGTACTGTGTTTCACCTTTCCTGGGACTTGCACTGAAGTCCTTTTATATCCTTCTTCAGAAGCAGAAGTCCTGTTTTGGAGATTTTCATGTAAGCAAATATGTGCAGGACTCAACTGACCATATCAATATTAGAATTTCTGATTACACTTTCTAGCACGAAAACATTGACACAAGCTTGAGAACACAGGGTTCTAAATGCAAAAGTTAGCAAAAGATTGTACAAATCCACACAAGTTTTGCAATAAACGTTGTGATTTCTTTGAACATTAATCAACTGATTAAAAAGAGAGATTATTTACCCATAAGAAGAGCAGTACTTCATACATTGTCACTCAATAGGCCCATGACCCTTCAGACTGCAAGCCTTTTCTATCACAACACCCACCCAGAGAGCACAAAGGCACATATAGAGCAGAAGAGGCTCAGTGCCATTCCGGGTCCATCTCAGCTGGTGTGTTTCTAGACATCAGATTTTTTCGTTGTTCTGATGGAAGGAGGAAAAAAGGTAGCAGTGACCTACACAGGGACTGCAAATCCCCAAGACCTCCAGTTAGGTGTAAGAAGTCTCTCTAGCCTCACAGAAATAAGTGCGTATGAACATGCCCTAACAGTAAGTCCTGACCTTTATCATATTCTTGCAGGAGATTCTTAGATTCTTTTCCGTGGAAAGTAACTGGAGAAACACAGTACCAAAACACACATCAACTCTGGGGGCCAACAGCAGAGTGCTGGTACAAACAAAGCTCCAGGAAGATGCCTGGCATGCATCAGGAGTACAGGTATCAGCAACTCCAATGATGCAGCTGGAGCTCCAGGGGACCGTGCTCCAAGAGCTGATGGAGGATTTAAATCACATAGCAACTTTTCCACAGCTTGCTATCCACTTCAACCATTTTCTGCATGGGGATATGTATAAATGAACAGCTATAAACATGTACAAAAAGTTCTAGGGCCCTGTAGGCTTTCAACGTAAGGAGGAAAACAACAATGCCAATGTTTTAGCATAAACTGTGCCTCCCTTAAAATTAGAATCACCTCAAGGAGGTCAGACTGTCCTCCATCACATGCACTCTAAACCGCTGTTCAGTGGCGAGAGTACAAGCTGTGCCTGAGTCACTCATGCCAACGTAAAAATAAATACATACAAACATACTAGTACTCTTTAAGAATATGAGTTGTTGAAATTCTACCAATCAGTCTATCATAGCAGATGGAAGACTGTAATTCATAGTATTTATTTTTGCCCTAACTTTGTCAGAGGCATACAAAAAAAGGAGCTAGCACTGGATATACATGCTTGACAGCCAGACAAAACCAGGAGCCAGAAAAACTTCAGTTGATCCAGCTGGAGCCTCTAGGCTCACTGCCCTGGAATGATCTCTCTCAGCTTCAGTTTCTGAAGCTGAGCTGGTGGCTTCTTTGAGATGAGATCCTAGAGATTGCTGTTCCCAACAAGCATGAGACTTAATGACCTGGAAATCTGCAGTTGTAAGATACCACCTTCTACTTAAGCAAAGCAGACTCCTGTTATGAGAGTGAATTTAACACCCACTCACCTCAAAAGCAGCAGAGATACAGAACTACTTTAAAATACCAGGGTGGAATAGAGCTAAGAGACATAGTAGGAAATGATTCCAAGGACCAGGCTAAAAACCTTGTAAGAGAAAGGTTAGGTCACTGATGGAAGTGGCAATAAGTAATAAATAAATAAATAAAAAGAATCCTCTATCTTGACTGATGGCTAAGGATTACCAAAATAATACTGAGTGTATTCTGACCATTGAGAATTACGGATTAGAACAAATGCTTCACATGTTTTAATGGGAAAAATTAAACCTTTGATGCCTGGAAAAGAGAGGATACCTCACAGGTCAAGCCAGTTAAACTAATGCGTCTATACTGCAGCGCATGCCCAACCTACTTGCTTCTACTTTCAGATATCTCTTTCATACTTACTTATTTTTTTTCTGTCTAAGCTAAAACTTCCTTGGCACGACACAATCCAAACAGCACCCCCCCCACACACACACTTTTGTCATCAGGCAAATATTCAGAAGCGGTGAATCTGGCTACATGACACTGTTTTTCAACAGGTGGTAATACTTACTTTTTGCATCTATAAGCCTTTCTCGTGGCGCAGTGTCAGAAGAAGAGAGCTGCTCTTTCACTTTGGCAATGTCTTTAGGATGAAGGTAATCAAATAAACTTTGACCAATCAAATCATTCTGTAGAGATTGAATATTCAGTCAAAAATTAAAATAATTGTTCAGGATATTTTCTCAATTTTAGCATGCATTATAAACAATCCTTTTACATATAGGTCTAGCCAAGGAACATCAAAGACCTGAGATCCAGGATTTAATGGAAGGTATGTTTTCTCTGTATATTTAAGTTATGACTAGATTACATAGTAATTTTATTATGTTTAGTAAGAGTTTTGCAGAAATAGCATGCTTAATCCACCACCAACAGATAGTCTGGTTTCTCTTCAGTCTCACTTCATATGCTGTACATTTGAAGGAAAAAAATCACAATTGCAAATGTTCTCTTTCAATATTTACATGATGAGTAGGTATTTAGTATATACCTAACTAAAGGCTGGCTGAGGAAAACTTTTGAAGCTAACACAGTTTTTAAATTTGGTAGGGAGGGCAGATGACAGAAAGAATGAAGAATATTATTTACACAATATATGGCGCAAGTTAAGCCTCACATTAAGCATATATTAAAAACCTGGCTTTGGTATAATTGCTTCCCAGTTTCCATCAGTAAGTATGCTAGCAAACCCAGAATAGACAGAAAGAAAACTTAGTCAAAAAATTCATGTGATGCGATTGGAAGAACCACAGAATGTTTTTTCAATATTTGCTTATATTCCCTATTAGATAACGCTTTTGCAAACCTGAGGGTAAATCCCTTATCAGAATGCATCAGTGAAGTAAATTTAGTTCCTTTTCACCTCTTTAGTTTGAATGGAAGCCAGAAACAATCTTCCCTAATGACATGGCAGAGAAAAGCTCGCTCTTTACAACAAATCTCAGCTTTCAAGACAGACTATTCACTAAAATACCCCTCCATATAAATGCATAATCATAAAAAAAGCTTTCAAATCTTTTAAGGCCCAACATTACTTAAAATGGAGAAGGATACCTGACTGTAGTTGAGGATCTTGAAGACAGATTCTGAAACAAACAGTATCTTCCCTCTGTCACAGCCCACAACAAAAAGAAATCCATCTGCTGCCTAATTGGGGGGGGGGGGGGGGGGGGGGGGGGAGTAAATTACTGAGTTATACATCCTCATTGCATCATTATAACCTTTAAAAACACGTTCTATACAGTAGAATTTCTACATTAGGAGAGCTGTCTTAACATTTGGAGATAACTGAGTCAACAGGCAAGATATAAAATTACAATAAAGGTTTTTTTTGCATCTGCAAACATTTTTGGCATCATCCTGGGCACCATGCCCAGAATGTAAAATCACTTTTACAGGAGGAAAGAATCCAGGTCTTGTCCAATAATATTATGATTATGTTTAATAAGGCCTTCAAATTAAAATATTATTTTAACCATATTTATTCCATAGTTCCTCTTTTAGAAGCCAAACATAACCTGGATATTCATTTATGTGCCTGTAGGCAAGTAATTCCCATTTCAATAGTACTCTCTTTCAGTCACATACAAGCATGCAGGATTAGGCCCTAATTTTATACCCTTAGAGTCACAATGCTGCAGAAATTAAATTCTGCATATGCTGCATGTGGACACTGCAGCGCTTCACAAATTACACAAGCTACTAGAAGAGCTTAACTATTAACAAATATATACTCTCCACACTATAAAAGTGCCACACAGCAAGCAGACAAATCTACTAAGTCATGTTACATCAGTGACCTCAAAAAAAAAGGTGTTCATTATATCATTGTACGCTGAAAATCACATCAAGGTAGCCCATGGCAGAAAGTCTGCAAGAAAACAATTTATGTAATTTTGGTTCATGCCATGAAATAACTGAAGTTTCTGATGGTTACCATCAAAATATCGGAGTTTCCTCAGATGTCCCTCTCAAATCTTCCTGCTTAAATCAAGAGATGCTAGTCACCATTAAAACCCACTGACTTTACACAGTAGTGTTGCAGATTTCTTCATTATCCTCCATAATAAAAAACATTCTTAAAAGCTGACATACAAGGCAGGAAAATACTGGTGTTTCGCTTTAGGAGAGTTATATTCACAGCCATTAAGATCTCTTTTAATTAAAAGTTGAAACGTACCCTGAGAATAAGATGTTTTAATTCATCATCTGATAGAAAAGCAGGCTTATAGTTTGCTTCTGTGTATGGATTTGTAGCACCTAAAGAAAACAAACAAACGATCGATCCCCATATCACAAACTTAACAATACAGACTTAAATGAGCAATTTTCCTTCGGCTGCTTCTTATACTGTTATTCATTGCAGGTATTCTTTAAAATCAAAGTTGCTTTTTGGTTTTGTTTTACTATCAACATGAGCTCTGTTATTAAAGGATTAAGCTTTTTTGCTAAAACACAAATACCACATCATGTAGTAATGCAAATAAAATTCTGAGATATAAAGTGTTCCTTGACATATTTTTTTAACCCAAATGTTGTCCTTGATTTATGGTCTAGTCTCAGAATTAGTAATGAAAAATAAGACATTAAAGAAGAAAAACCTTCAAACTATTTCTTCTCTTTATAACTTAGTAAAACATGACAAGGTCATGTAAACAGATTGTCACTTAAGAACTTACAAATCAGTTCTCTCATTCCATGCCTCTGACAAAAAACAGCATTACAATGATACCATCTCACAATGCCAAAAGCCCAAAATAAGCAATGAGGCAGCTATTTATTAAAGACTAGTTCTTCTCATTTTATTCCCTTCATACAGACAAAAGAGAATCAAATTAGCAACCACTGAAGTGCTATGACATATTAACCCAATCAAATGACAGTGGCAGAAAAAGTTAAACCTTTCAAAAATACTAGGATAAATACGATTGGAAGACACCAGGTCTCCTAGAAACTAGAACAGTGACTTAAATTAGCTGCATCTCTATCTTTTCTCAGGGGCGTACTCTTGGAGGCTTAAGCTTTCACCATCATCACCGATGGTACCCAAGCACTGATTCACTCTTGTATGAAGCTTTAGGACATACAGAAATTTGCAACAACGCCAACTCTTCCAAACCCACATGTTCCCCTTCAGGTGCTTATAACAGAAACTAAAACTGAATTTTCATAGTACTCTCCATTCTTTCACACAGACCTAAAGGTATGAACACAAAACCTCAGAAGGCCTGCAGGAATGTTACTTACACCTAAAAATTTAACCTCTCTATCCAACAAGTTTTGCACATTGCCTGCTTAAGAGCACTGCTCAGTGCTATACAAGGTTCAGCTATGCACTGCCACTTAAGTCCCTTGTTCCCTCACCCAACCTGCCTCAGCTGCCTTGCTTTTGTTGCATCTAGAGATGGTGATCAATCAGGTCGGATCACGGAAAATTATTCTTTTCTCATCCACAGATTTCCCAGGTGGATCAGGATATTGGACCATGAACCAGCAAGCTATAAATGAACGCACAGCATCAAATGCTAAGAAAAGGGAAGAAAGTCCTCCCAAAATGTATTAACTTATTTATTTTTGGCAAAAGGGCAAGAAAGGGAGAGAAAAAGTATGGCTTTAGGGAAATTCCATTTAGCCATCCTCCTTCAGTCCTGTCCTCCCACCCCGCCCCTTCACCCCCAATCAACTCACCACGTAATGTTTTCATATGCTGGACAGCCATTCTCAATACAGTGAGTTTATCTAGCTTTCGAGACATAGCGTTGCACGTTGGTACCAAAGATGCCAGTTCATCTATAAAACTGTTCATTTTATCTCTACGCCTTTTTTCAATTTGACTATGAGCCTCCCTAAACAAGTAAGGTGGTGAGGAAGAACAGAAAAGCATGAGAAAATTATTCATATTTAAAAATCCTCAAATCCAGTATAACAAAAACACAAAAATAACCTCCTCCTTATAATTAAGTTAGCCTCTTATCCTCAGGAAAAGGACATCTGCATACAGAATTCTTCAGACATTTTATGTTATCTGGGTGAGTAACAGTTACAAGCAATAGGCAAGGCTGCAGCACACAGTTTTAATTTACCAGAAAACACATGTAACATTGGCCATATAGTACACTGAATCCTCAGTTCTGAAACTATCCACTAAACAGTACAAAACTATCTAGAGATTTCTACTGCTGTACACCAATTTTGTTCTTAGCATGTACACTGAACTATAACTGGAATCATAAAGGTCACATAAGCAAATTTCAGTGTATAAAAATGTTGACTAAAGCATTCAATTAAGAATTGTAATCAGTATAGTAATGAATGTACTAAGTATTTAAAACTACCTTTTGTTGTGGCAATATGTTTTCTGCTCATCCTACAGCTTTCCACTTGAAGTATTTGAGATACCTCTGAACTAAACTATTCTTAATCAGGAAAAATTATGATAAACACTAAATAATTTAATTTGGTTTGTATTTTCCCATATTAAAGAGTCATTATTAACACTTTTACAATTGATTTTGAAAGAAACAAGATGAAGAATGTAACATCAGAAGCATACAGACTTTAATTTCAGTGTTAATGAAGTGACTAAAACCAGCTTACCTACCGAACTAGTATTTTCACAAAACTATATGCAGTTTATACATGAAAAGTATTAAGAGTGCAAAGATATGGAAAAATAAGAGAAGGTCAAAGCTAGAAAAAATTATTTTCCAGATAAGAAACACATGCAAATATTTCATATGGCAAAATGCAAGATAGAATTCTTTTCAAGATACTTGTTTAGAGTATTACCTTGCATTTTTTATTCTGCCTTGTTGGTCTGTATACTCCAATCTGTTGAAAAATGATATCACAAAGTTAGTGTTAAAAACACTAAACCCAATTCTTTTAATGCATCTTATAAACCTACTGATCCTTATTAAAATCAGATTTTAAAAATTTGGATATTTATTTAATCTTTCTTCAGAAAAGATCATTATTTATAATATTGTGGCTTAAAGCGTTGGGTTTTTTTGTTTGTCTGTTTTACTTATTTCAACAATCTTAATCCTTTGTCCTAGCAAAGAAACAATTTGGGACACATGACTACAGTAACACTAAAACCAGGCATCTACACACAGGATCCTATGTCAGTACTGTGGAACTATCATTTTAGTGACTGTATCAGTAGTACCTTCCATGTTGGTCATCTTTATCTGTATCCATACCTTCCCTGCAGAAACAGAATAAAAGCAATATATCACAAATTAAGCAGGATTAGCAAAATTGTTATCAAACTACCATAAAATTAGAATAAAGTATTCCTGTCATCTTTAAATCATAAAAACAAAAATAAGAATATAAAACCGAGAAGCTGGAAGGACTAAAGAAGTTGTGTGGTTTTTGTAATATTAAAACATTTTCTTAAATTAGTTGTCTCTCCTTTGGAGCTAACAATATGGCACAGTTTGATATGTTTGACAGTAAAACATGCTGCAGTTCAAAGATATCATCTGTCATAAAAATGTTTTTCAGTTAACTAGAGGGGGGAAAAAAAAAAGAACATATCAAAGCAGAAATTTTTCACGCCTTCATCAGAAATAGGGCTACTAACTCGCATTTACTATAGTTAAAATTTCAACCAGAGGCAGCTATCAAAGTGCCTAACATAAAATTCACAAACTGCCCTGATTTACTTTATGCAGATGCCTGCGTGTTCTACACTTTAGTTTGCCTTACGGTAGTTGACTTTGGGGTAGGAGATGGTAATAATCTAGACCAAAGAACTATTGGAGAAGGCCAAATGCACGCACAGAATGAGAGACTGTATGAAACTAACCAGGCACGTTTCAAATTCGTACAACTTTCAGTGTAGATACATGGCTTGCTTTTGTCTCAACATGAAAAAAAAAAAGGAAGGAAGGAGGCGTGAAGAATAAAAAGGACCCTCCTTACTACATTTTGATATTGTAACCATATGTATAGAAATAAGGAGAGGAAAGCGTAAGTTTTCATAGCTGTATCTGGTAAAAAAAGTTGAATGCCTAAGACTATAGCACTGTTAGACAAAATGATCAGGAAGAGAATGGGGGGGGGGGGGGGAGACATATCTTTATATATCTATATATCTGTCTCTGTACAACTGTGCTTGAATGGACACTCATAAGTCTGACTTATTCTGGTTTAATTTTTCCCTGTAAATTTTTAAGTAAATGGGAGGGAAAGAAACAGAAAAACACAGGGCATCTTTTTCAAGTGAAACCAATTATTAAAATATTTATACTTACTCAAAAGGAAAGCCATCGAGCCTGAAAAGAAAGAAAAATAGAAGTACACCAAATATAGGAAATAAGAATAATGTCTTACATTTTCTCTTGACATTCTCAAGCTACTTTACATCCTATTTGAAATGAAAAGCATAATGAAAAGACAATAGCAGTGAACATATTCTAAGGAAACAAGCTTGTTTAAATTAATCTACTTTCTGAAAGAATAATTCTGCTTTTTAAGAAAAGATAGCGTAGTTCATTACACTTAATGGGAAACACTAGTAAAACAACTAACCTAAATTATATTATGCAAATCACTGAGATACTGTTTTGTCTTCAGAAATGAAAGATCTGTGCTATATGTGTGTTGCCCTCGTAGTTAGATAAATGGGATTTCGGAGGACTCTAAGGCCAGAAATAAAATTTAAAAAAAAAATTAAAATCCCAAGTTTCTCAGTTTTTGATTCTGCCCAGCAGGACAGATGAACATTTTCTTTTAGTCAGAATTAAAGTCCTTATTCTGAACTTTGTACAGACTTTATCATAAGGAAATTAAACAGAATTTCTATATGCAAGCTAACTGCTGGTGCCACTTCAAGACTGTAAAGCGATCTGAAATACCACTGAGCTTTAACCTGTTAAGAGGCTGTTTTATAAAAGTCTTATGAAAAATCTTCTCATAGTAGCCATTAACATACTAGTTATTCCTGTTCAACATTGGACATTAGCCTTCTTAAAAATAAATATAGTAGACTTTCACATAATATTCATTGCACTTTTAAATCAATTATCTTTGTGATTAGTTTTTAGAAGAAGTCTGAATAATGCTAAAGGTTTTCTTCATCTCTCAATTTGCACATTTGAGTTACTGTCTTAGTCAATGGCCCAAAGCACTTCTGATGCTCACAAAGAAATAGCATACAGGTCTAGAACAGGACTTAGAAACAGAAATAAGGCATCAGTTTTCCACTTGTGATGCCACTTTTACCTACAGGATGCTTGTTGGGAAAAAATTTATTTTAGCCTTAGAAAAACCCAGAAAGCAAAATCTAAGAGAGGTACAAGGTAAGTTACAAATGCTTCAGTATAGTTTGTTTTCTTATCATATATTATTTCAATTGAAAACACTTCTCCCAAGAAAAGAGATTAACTGTTTATAGACCTGTCCACGAAGTCTTGGATTCCAGCATTTGACTAAAACAGTAGTGGAGAACAGACAACCTTTGCTGACGTCACAGCAATAAGTTGGACAGTAATTTTCAGGGAGCGGCAGGAAAAAGAATTGAAAAGAAGCTGGTGTGGAAAGCTGAAAGCACAGCTGATCAATATGCTTGCTTGTACTTCAGAGGTGAACGAAGAACCACACTGAACAGTCAGGTTCTGCCTTCCTTATTCCCTGACTTCACTGGTAAGTGAAGCATGAAACTTGACACTCAGATAATTTATGTAAAAAAATAAATTGTTAACAGGCAGCAAAAGCTGAACAATAGCATTCCTGAACATTTACCAATACATAGGTATAGGAGGAGGGATCAAGGAAGTCTACCTTAAGTTCTATTTTAAAGTAATAGGAATATTTATTAGCCACCATTTCCTTTGCCACACAAGATGAACTGTGGTATGATGACAGCTGTTGGAAACTTATTTTACTTAGGATTCAAGGAAACAGTGTTTTCACATATTTAAAAAAATGCACACACAACCTAAAGGGCAGAATTATAACTTACAAGAGCAAGCTGTCTTTTGGAAAAGAGGACTTGAGCAATGCTTCCTACCCAGAAGAATAAAGATGGAGAAATCCTTTCTAGAGAAGAGGAAGTTGGTGAGATTGAGGCTGTTCATTGAATTTTGTAGTAGTCAATTCAACCAGAGGGAGTCATGTACTTTTCAGAAAGACTAAATGCATATTAGAGAAGGTACGTATGCAGTATGTTTGTGGCTTTTAAACAGTACTTGAAGTTTTGCGCATAAGTTCTCCTAAAAAGAAGTCCTATGCACAGGGAACCTAATTCTTAATTGTCTTGTTCAGCATGGATTAAAAATTCCATCCCTCCCTGTAAAGAGAACTGCCAACGATCCAAAGGCCAACAATGATAAAATTTGTACTAAGTTACATAAAAATGGACTACGTAGCTATATTAACAACAGATGGGACCCATTCACAAGTTGCCCTCAGCTAGAATTTGTAAAGTTACAATACATACAAGGTTTGCACAGTGACTTAGAGTAAGTAGGTTGGTCTTGGTGTACCTACTGCAGAAGACATTATATGTTTGGAAATCTGGCAAACTTTGTTATGACCTTCACTATTCTAAAGCAGAGCTGGTGTGATTTCTTTCTATTTCAAATACCTGCCCCAAGAGAGAAGCTATGGCTTGGACGATGCTTCTGAGCACTGTTATTAGCAAGCTTCCCTTAAAGAGAAGCAGCTTTCTTGAAACAAAACCCCATTCTACCACTGACTCAAAAGGCACCAAGTTTTTATTTTGTCAGGAATAACAGCCTACAGTCGAGGACCAATACAAGACTAAATCAGTTGATTAAAGAGAAGGCAGATCTACTGCCTCAAACCAGACACTATTCAGATTCATATTCAACTGGGAGACCAAAATAGCTTCATCAGGCAAAGGCTGGCAGTGAAATGATAGGAAGTGACTAAAAAGGCAAAAAATAGGTGAAGAAAAGGAACTAGTCCCAGTTTTGCTTCTGCTTTTTAATGAATTTATTATCTTCCCTCCTGCTAGTCAGACGTTCTATTTCCTACGTAAATGGTCAATATAAGAAACCTTCACACTGCACATTTCATCAGTATTAGTTTTTTCCCCCCTTCATCAGCCAAAGGTTGCTTTCCTCAGCCTTACCCCATCTGATAGCCCTCAATTCTAGCTGCACCGAGATGAAGGCTTTATTTTTTATTATTAAATCATGAACTTTCCTGTTAGTACATAGTAGCTTTTTTCTTTATTAAAACCTTTATGACAGGTTGTCAAGAAAAGGTTATTTAAAAACTGCTATAAATATTTCTGTCGTCTCCCCCGCTGTATTATTATGTTACAACCTCTTTTTAACAGTGTTAAAATCAAGAGAAATCCAACTTACTGATAATCGGTGGAGCTTCCCTTTCTTTTCCTATTACAATCCATTCCTGAAGTGCTAAGGGAACTGGAGATCAAGTCAGCAGGGTCTGGTGACATAAAGTCACTAATTGTAGAAGATATGTCCATCCTTTGGTCTGCCATTGGATTGTCTAACATTAGGGGGAAAAAAAAAAAACAAAACCAACCAACCAACCATACAACAAAAACCCACTGCATTAATAGAAGCAGAAACTCACATATTTTTAACCAAAACAACAAATCTTAAATTTAGTACTCTTAAAAACTGCAAAAATCACAATTCTATTCTTTCCTTTTGCTGTGAAACAGATAATAGGCAATTTCTGCTCTTCCATTTACTGGTATATTGAATATCGAAAGCCAAACCATGACCATTCTCAAAACACATTACTTA
Organism: Buteo buteo; assembly: GCF_964188355.1. Classification (NCBI taxonomy): domain Eukaryota; kingdom Metazoa; phylum Chordata; class Aves; order Accipitriformes; family Accipitridae; genus Buteo; species Buteo buteo. The sequence goes on along the minus strand of NC_134186.1, from coordinate 20,796,470 downwards.
ATACAATTGTTTTTAAAGACTCATCAGCATGATCCTTAACTAAACCAGGTTTACTCTTATTTTAAGCCAACTGGCCAGCCAACTGCTTCTACCTAACACATAAATAAAGGATAAGTTCTGTCTTTTGCTGACTGGGAACACTAGTTTTAGCGTGTCTCTCCATTTGAAGATCATGTTATCAAAGTTCATAAGCTTTGAGAGTTCTAATTCCACTGAATTTCACAGAACAGAATTCAGAAGATTTCCCCAGAAAACCAGGTTAAACACCTCTACCACAGCAGACCCCACAAATAAAAAACTAATAATCCAATGGTGGTCTAAGACGACTAGTTAAAGGTACAAAACCAAATCTAATTAGATTTTTCATCCAAAAGATACAAATTTTAATCCTCTAGACTGCAAATAATTATATTGTTGGAAGAAACCCTGTGAAAAGTTTATTCATTACTAAATCACATCAACTGTGAAACAGAAGAGTTTTTACCTGAAAGCCTGTCTTGGAAGCCTAGATCCACCTGGGGAAAGATGATGATGCTCAGCCTGAAGCAGCTGATCACCTTAAAACTCTTCCATGCCTCATATTCTGTTAGTCAAGTACTTTCAAAGACCTGAATGGGAAGAAAACCAGTAAGCTTAAAAAACACTTTCAAAACAAGTTTGTTAAGAACAATTGTTTTAGACACAGTTTACAACAGCAAATAGATGTTCTCTCCTCAAGGATTGATTTTTAATTTCCTTGTCCATCATCAAAAGAGTTAGATGTTGGGATGTGCATCTCCAACGGACCAAGCTTTGGAACAGAAGGAATCTCTTCAGCATCACCTCCTTTTGGGCTCTGCTTGTCATTCTTTGATCTTTGCATAAACCCCCTCCGCTTACAAACAACGATCAGATGTGAACCCATTTGTTGTCAGATGCTACCAGAATGAGTCCAACTGCTGTTACAGTGCAAAAGACAGACTTACCCCTTCACTCCTGGCTGCCTCACTTTTAAGGTGGCCATAGCAGCAAGACAGTTTGGGCTTGGCTTGCTATTTTATTTTCCCTTGTAACAGCAGCTGGCATTTTCAAAGAAAAGGGACTTAAACATTGTTCTATTCTGCAGGCTTCAAGTTTTAAATAAAATCCACATCCCATACTATAACTCAAGTCCTCAACTGTGTCTCCCAACTACACTGTCAATTTAGTGGCTGGTCTGCAGGTGGATGTCCTTCCCCTCCAGATTTCTGTCACAGGTTTTTCAGCAAAACTTAATACGCAAGAGTTAAAAACAGTTCTAAGTCTGCCTCTTGCAGAAAAACGTGAAAGTCTTCTGGATACACTGTTTTCTGGTTAATGCATCTGTGAACATCCTGACTGCCTTTCCAACCTGTGACGACAGCAGAACTTCCCAATTACACAGATCAGCAAGCTCCCATGACACTCTCAGCAGTTCGCAAGTCAAACAACCAGTATTCTGCCAACATGACCACATTATAACTGATTCTACTGAATCACGTCTACAGATATGTTAAGAGTTATAAGCCAACAGAAACCTCACAAAATCCAAAGTCAATGGTATTGTTTTCTTCAGCTCTGCCAGAAGAGCAAATCCAGAATTTATTTCAGAACTTTAAATTATCTAAATTGCTGGTCCTTTTACAGTAAAAACAGTCAGGATCACAGTTCTTAAATCTAAGGTCAGGCAAGTCACTGCCTTAATACCACCAATTTTTGAACAGAGGATCATTGTTCTAGAAGCAGAGCTTCCAAGCTGCTGCTGAGGGCTCATCATCCATCTCACCCAACAACTTCTCTGTGGTCCTTTCTCAAAAATGAAAAAAGGAGTCAGGTATTTGTGAGTGGGTGTACATACTGGTAAAGGCAAGTTAAGAGGCCAGCTGACACCAAAAGGTCACTGACAAAAGCTAAATCAGTACAAATTTAAGTCAAATTATAAATTGCCATTGAATCCACAGCCACAGTTTATTTAACAAGGCTTCCATTCACACCAATACAGTTACTTGTAGATCAGGCCTTACCTTCTTCATGTATCAGCCTTTTCCTAGTTGTCTGTTTTGTCTCTCTTACTCTAAATAGTCCAACAACTATAAACTCCATTATATTACTGTGGTTTATGAGATTACTGCAGTTTAATTTACAAGCCACCAGTTAAACCACAGTCACTGACCATTTCTCTGTGCTTGGTTCAGATCCAAACCCATTATTTTCAACCTCAGTTGACATGCAGAAGTTAGTTATAGCTAAACTTAGTGTGGCCTGTGGCTAAGCCCTATGAATCCAGTGCTAAAAGTACTGTCACATCAAACTACTTACAATGCCTCCTTTTTACACTGTCCAATTACTGTGCATCCATGATTCAGTCTTGGAACCCAATATAAAACCCAAGCACTGTATAATGCACATACTAGAAAGAAGTAGTTTCTCAAACTTCTGGCCCAAGCGACAACTAACTTTCAAAAGTTCCTGAACACCTCTATATGTGAGCATACTTGTTGAGCTCACATTTTACTGCTTAATGTAATTTCATGGACAACTTATGATGACCTCAGACAGAAGGTTGGGATGAACTGGAATTAAAAAAGAAAAAAGGGGAAAGAAGGGTTTGTAAGTTTAACACAGTCCTTTCCCTTTAAGAATGCCTGCAACAGTCAGCACTTTAGCTTAATCATCAGAACACTGCAAAAGTCACTGGTGTGCTTTAATGCAAAAAAAAATATAAAAAAAATTGCTTTGTTGTTCATCTCAAAACAAAAATTTCAAAGCAGTTTTACAGAAAAAAAATAATCTTGAAATCAAGTATCCATTCAACTGAGCTGCTATTTTAAATTATAACCAAGTGCCTATATTTGATAGCTTCAAAGCAGCTATTTAAGTGTCTTGACCACTAAAGCAGAACAAAATTACATAAAAAAGAATTACAGAATTCTCAATTTCTTTTCAAGTCAGCCTTTTCTCTACCATGTCCCAAATGCTCAACCCAGTTCTAACAACCATAGTCCTACATTTTAGCATTATAGGAGTTAAGAATCACGCATGTCTCTTGAAATGAGGTTTAAAGTTAAGAAAATGTCAACCCAATGATCAGAGCAAAAATCAGCATGCCCCACTATAATAAACAGTGAACACTTCAGAGAAATGTTTTGTTGCAAGGCTCTGTTAAAATTCTGAAAAAATTGAATATATTACTATCTTTTCAGCTTCCAGCTGCTCCTTGTTCAATGGCTCAAAAAAATCCTCTATGAGATGGAGCACAAAAGTTACCCATATATATAAAGCAAAGTTCAAATCTTCCATTTATGATGCCCAGCCTGTTGGCCAGAGTACTCCAAGGATCTACTTGAAAAAATGCCATGTAGTCCACTTCCTGGTTAAATTCTCCTGTAGATGAGAATCAAATGATATTTTGTCATTGTATTGCATGACAGAGCCTCTCCACAGGCTGTTTGAGACTATTTCCTTCAGGACTCCCCTCCCTTGCATTCAATTTTGCTCCAACCCCCTGTAACAAGGCTAATGAGACAGTAAAAACAAATCTTACTGTTCATCCCTTAAAAAAAAAGTTAGGTGACACGTGACTAGCTTAATCATGCAGCAAAGCTGATCACGAGTACATAAACACCTCTGAGCAAATCAAGGTCAGAGCTAAAGTAGGTCAACTACGTCTGCCAAGCACCCATCCAGGAGTCAAGACCTCTTTACACAAGCACCACCAGTTTCAGTTACCCCTAGGCAAGAGTCAGCTATCCCCAACATACATATATATTTATTCTAAAAGTAACACGATTCATAACTTTGTGAATCAGAAGTGTCTCATATCTTAAAAGCACTCTTTCACAATGACAGAGGAAAACTGTGGTGTGGTTTCCTTAAGAAGTAATTGAAAAGATACTCATTGTCCCTATGCGTAATGACTGAACCAAAAACAGCTACAAAAAGGAAATCATCTGCTTCCCTTCAGAGCAGCATTCCATCTCCAAAACTAACTGTCACTAACTAGTAAAACACAAGAATAGGATTATTTATCTTCACTATCTGTATTTCTTCGAGAGGTGTTGTAAATGCATGTATACTCCAGATGTGCACACACGCAGTAACGGTGGGAGATTTCTGCTCAGCACCACAAGGACGGCAAGCAGCCCCACGATGATTTCAAGATGCATACTGGCACACACGGGCATGGTCGCTGCAAGTAACAAGCACTTCCTACATCAGAATCTTTATTAGGAAATACTCCGCAGGAATCAAAGGAACATCTTTGAACTAAAGCAGTGGTGGTTTCCTTTTCCTTCAGTACTTAGGGAGCAGCTGTCAGAATACTTCATATTTACCTGATATATTGATACTGTTTTAATGGCACACTTGTGTTCCTTGAACTCCCTACTATTATTTGCAAGAACACTCTGTACTCCCAGAAGATAAAAAGCCCTGCGGCTTCCTCTCACATGCAGATGCATCTCACCGCACCCTCTGGAGCAAAGAAGCGGTTTTACCCTGGTTTGCTTGTTGAGGTCATCCCTTTACCACTCACTCATCAGCACGTTCACCAACCCCTGGCAGCCTAGGCTCCACATCTGCGTTTTGGAACTCTTCCCGACCCAAGCTCTCAGCGCCATCGGTAGCTCACGTTTCAACCTCGTCCTTAACCAGACGCGCACACAGAGCGGCAGCGATCCAGCAGCCTCCCGCGCCTCTCACGTTAGCAGCTGCTGCCGCCCAGCCGCTCGCGACGGGGCGCGAGTGTCCCCTGCTCCGTGGAAAGCAGAGGCACAGCCTTCAGCTGCTCCAGAGACTTACTGTTCCAACAGCTGCTCCCCATCTTTCCCAAGGAAAAAGGAGCAGGGCTGGAGGGAAGCAGCCCATGAATTTAAACCAGCCACAAAGCTGCAAGATGAATCATTTTGGCATGGGGGAAAAGAGTCTCCAATAAACATAAGAAGAACTCCACACGCACAAAGAACATCTTTCAGCTCTAGGAAGTTAATGTAAAGGCAGTTTCTCGACAGATCAATAGACTGTCCGCATGCACTCCCCTACCGAAAACAAGTCTATTCATCAGTAATGTCTCTGAGAAAAGACAGAATGAGTCATATTATGGCATCACCTCACAGGAGTTTTCTGGACTGTCATAGAGGTAACGGAGCCACAGGACAACACTCTGAATTTTGTGTTGTTCATAGAGCGCTTAGACTTCCAGTTCAAGAGGGGCCTCAGATCCCATCTCTCCTTGCCTAAAAGGGGAAGTACTTAAAACTTTTACTTCCAGCTACTTTAACAAAGGACTTCTCTGTTGCTCCAAAACCAAGAAGAAGTGGTAACTAAAATAACTTTCTCTTGCACTGGGGAGGTCAGAACTAGACGCAGGAACACAGCAGTGTCTCACCAGCGCTCAGAAAAGGGGAAGGATCGCTTCCCTCGGCCTCTGGCAACACTACTCCAAACGCAATCCAGGAGGCTGCTGGCCACCTCTGCTGCCAGGGCACCACTGCTGGCTCACGGACCCTCAGCATCTTTTCCGCCAAGGTGTTTTGTAGCTGGTCAGCCCTAGTCTGTACTGGGTCACGGGGTTTTTCCTCTCCAGGTGCAGGACTTGGCATTTCGCTTTGCTGAACTTCATAAAGTTCTTGTCAACCCTTTCTTCTGGCCTGTAGAGATCCCTCTGATGGGTAGCACACCCGTGTGGTGTATCGGTCACTCCTCCCTGTTTTGTGTTGTCTGCATCCGAGTATGAAGCTTCAGACAGCATGGAAAGAAAGGAAAAGAGGCTGGTTCTTGAAAGAGAACCAGACAGATTTAACAACCCCTCAAAATCCTGGCTCATGTTCTTCTCTCGGTGAAGCAGGTAAGTGTTTGCTTCAAGGCTGGTGCAAGCCCCATGGGAAGGCCTTATGGATGGCGATATGGACCATCTGCACAGCAGAAAATGAAAACTGGAACAAAACCAAAGGCAACCCATACCACTTCCAGGAATCAAACGTGTTTAGACTGAAAGGGGTCTGTCTGTGCTATGAAGTATTTCCCTCCATTGGAACAGTCACTGGGTCTGGAGACTCTATCATCATCAGGAGCAGCATCCTGACTAACCGGCTGACCCTCAGACACAAGAGATTTCTTTTCCTTTCGTATCTCAAGACCATTTGCCTCTCTGCCTATTCAGGGAATCCCAGCTAACAGAGTGTTTCAACAAAGCTTGCTAGTTTGCAATCATTATTGAAAGCTTGATCTAGCATAAGCTTCTTGCCAGCCAAGATTAGACTCTTTGAGCTCTTATTCTTCGAAGCAAGCTTATGTTAGCCTGTTTGGATATTTCATTTTGGGCAGCCATCAAAAGGAAACATCACAAAGAAACTAATCAAGCCCTTGTGAAAAGGTGGTGATGCACACTCTTGGAAATCAGTACTAACGTGCTGCTTTTACCAAAGGAACTTGGCCTACTTCAACAATCAATCCTTCAGTACGTGTACTCCTTAGGCTTCCAAAAACTGCTTCCACACGGAAAACAAAATGGACTAGCCTTTCTTGGAAGACCAGGTTTCAAAGGATTTCTGCAGCACACCTACCAAACAAGGCTGTTACATACACGTGAAGCAAACTATAGCCTCTCTACAGGCTTCCGGAAGCATCAAATACTGGTCCTCACATCACTAGATGCTGGGTATATCAGTGCTCAAGTAATTCCTAAGCTCAACCACAGTGGCCAGAACAAGAGTAACCAGTTCAGATGTCACTAGTTAGAGCAGGAATCAGCAAACTCTGCCTCAGAGCTGTGCAAACATTTTACTGGGTGCCTTATGACATTCTACAGACACACCGAGATCCCCACAAGTATGCTAGAAATATATTTTCAGATTTCATCTCAAATGTCAAGAAGATGGATATTTTCAGGAGGCTTTTCCAAAAAAGTATAGCCGTCATACGAAATCTCTAAGATAACAGCGGATCTCCTACAAAGAATAGGAAAAATTACATTGAGAATTACACGCAGGTATAACTATCAATGCAAGATCCACTCTCAATTAGCACACTCCTTCGTGCCTTTGGATGCCTTATTTCAACAGGTCCTGCTGATTAAAAACATCCAGTTTGATTTCACTGGAAATGGATACAACTGAAATGGAATAAAAATCAGTTATTCTGAGAACAGCTGCTTGTAGGAAAAGGACTGAGCTCAATATTGGTTTTTAATTATTTAAAAAACAAACAAACCCCACAAACCAAACCAACTTAAAGACAACACTACTGACATTTTGTTCAGCACAGCACCCCAGAATTTCTGTACTGCAAGTTATAGAACAAAAAAAATTATATTTCACATCAAAAATGGCGTCCACCAATGTTAAATGCTGGTAAAGTAAGTTCACAAAATCTATGTTAAGATGTAGTATTTAATATTCATTTATTCCAATCCTTCAGAAGACTTTGTGCATGTGTGGGAAGGAACAAAGTATTATATTTTCAACATTGGGGAGGGTGGGAAGATATAAAATTAATAGACAACAGAAACTTCAAGTGCTTTGGTCCAGACATCTAATTCTACTCATTTAACACCAGAATCAGTTACTCTTTTAATAATGACAGACTCATACACAGTTAAAGTAAAAATCAACAACCACTAAAAAATCTACTCCCTCAATTACTGAAATACAAACTTAGGTGAAATTCTCAAACTGAGCTTCCAAGCCAGGTCCAGCCTCCAACATGTGAAGGAGGTACTGTTTCACAACCACTGAAGGCAATCCTTGTTCGTCAATCCTAAGCCTTCCAAAGGATTCAGAGGGCGGGTGGAGGAAGCGAGGGGGGGTATGAAAAACAGAGGGAAATCCATCCTATCGTGTATAAATCACTTATCCAGCATTAATATGCTTTAAGTAAAAACCTAACCAAAGTTATTGTTGACTTCTTTAGTAGCTCATGTACTTCCAGCACGCTTTGATCAGAAACCTTAAAAAAACCCACAACAAAAACAAAAAGGAAAAAAAACCCAAAACCACAAAACAACAAAACCCTCTCAATTGAGGAGGCAGTGGTTCTGTGAAGCCTCCCAAGTTGTACACATTGCTTCTGATCTGTCAACAAAATAAGATGTCTTATCTTGTGCTGCACTGTAGAGTCAACTTCAAAGCAAAAATTTTTAGAAAATTAGAAATTACTCCCTTAGAGGACTGCAGAGAACCTGGACTGACATTTCTAGAGCAGGACAAGCATAAAAGGTAACAAGTAGGTAAGCTACTTAACTCACTCCTCATGTTTACATGAACAGTGGGAATTTACAAATCCATGCATCTTTAAGTCACAACTGGGAATGCCTACCTTTTGCACTTGCAGCCCAAAAGATGCAGCTTTCTGTTTCAAGATTTCATCTGACTCCTAAATATGAGCACTAGTTTATAATGGACAGATGCTTTAGATACAAGTTTTAAGGATATCTTAACCTTTCGATTACCCGAACTGAACAGGTTACGTTTCATGCAGTTAAATATGCATCTTCTAATTTAGAGCTTATGAATAAATGTCCCAAAGCCTAACTGTTCATTGTAAGTATTATTATGACTGTGATATGCTGTGGGCAAGTTCAATTTCCTTACTGTAGCTAAGCGAAGCTCTTGTAGCCTCACAATTTGGCAAATATTCTTCCTGTAGTTCATGATCTCCAAAGCTGTCTTTCAATGGCAAAGGCAAAATCCTCTCACGGTCTAAGAAATGTGTCTTCTAAAAGGTATCTATATGAAATACCAGTCTAGCAAAACACCTCCTCATTTACTTCAAAGGTAGAAGCTGTATGTCAGTTCACACTCTAATACTTACCCAGTCTGATCAGTGATTTGGCACACACGGAACCCATTCTAGGATTTCTTCCTCAAGCTTATAACTACTGCTTGTGCTTTAATATAACTTGCAGTAGGATGTCTTGATTTAAAAGATTTCAAGTGAGAACAAGCTTTAACTCAATCCACTCTTCTCACTGGTAAAGCACTATTTTAGTACTCCATTAGTTACCCCAGCTTCCAGTCACCAAATCCTTCTGTGCTTTTGTCAGGTTTTCACTTTTTTCCTCCCCTCCTCAGATTAGAGCATTGTAGGCATCAAAACTAGACAATACATTCAAGCTCTGGCATGACTAATATTACCTAAGTAATATTTCCTCACTTGACTTCTAAAGTTTATGTATTCAGGCATGTTAGCCATTTTTCAGTTTAATAGGTTGAACCACTACACACTTCTTTTAGTCTCTGAAGTGCATTTATTAAGGTGACAAACATAGTTTCCTGCATTTTCCTTTCGATTGAATCGCCTGGTCCAAATATTGTTAGACATACAGTTGATTCTGTTTTCTAGTAGCATTATTACTGCAACAAACCCAAATGCATTTGGCATGTGTGAAACCTTTCATTCAGAGATCTACTGCCAAACAAACTACAACTAAAGACTTTGTATCTTCAAGAACAAAGCATAGAAACAATAAGGGCAAAAAAATCACACAAATGAGTGTAGACACAGGTGGTTGTATTTATACCTTATACTTTCATTTCCAGCTTTTGCAACACTCCCTCCGGTCCTGCTAAATTCCATCCCTGGCTGGAAGAAGCCGTCCCTGCTCTCAGCACTCTGCCAGCCTGACAAAGAAAAGCCGAGAGGCTGTCAGTTTCCCCTTGATCCTAAAGTAAGCCTTAGGAAAAGGAAGATATTCTCAGCTTGCCTGGAACCAAGCTGGGGTATTCCCCACCCAGCTGCCTCTCTACTGTTTCCTCTAGCACACATATCCCTGACAGGTTCATTTTTCCCCACTGGTTTCTTAAAAGCTGTTTTGGACTTGACACAAAATCAGCTGTCAAACACATATGCATCACATCCATATGAACATCAATATTTCTTCCTTCAGACTATCTCAGTACTGTATTAGAGGCTCAACTTAATTTTTGTTCTCCCACTATACCAGTGGCTTTTGGATAGGAAGGCATCACAGCTTTTTGTTAACTATATGAGTAGGTAGTCTGCTTAAAAAAAAAAGCTGCAGAAAAAAGCTGCAGAAGAACATACAATGATGGCATAGCTACTGTATGTGTTAACAAAGTTTACATATGGAAATGGAGAAATTTACAACTTGAAATTATTTACAAAGTTCCAGTTTTAAGAAAATAACCCCTCCACACACACACTCATGCAAATAGCCTCAGCCACCTGTCTCTGCATCCAGAGTCCCTTTGATATGTGGAGCAATAATAAGCACTAACATAAATAAGGTCAGCAGTTTGGTTTCCTGAAGTCACACTATTTGCCAGTTAAATCCAAATCAAACTAGTGAAAACTGAGACACTTCAACAATTTAGCACTTGCATGTTTTCTGTAAAACATGCAAAGACACAAACATCAAAAAAAGATACACATACCATTCAGTCTTGTTTAATGCTTCAGAAATAATAACTTCCCCCATTACCGAAATCCTGTTTTTTAAATGAGCGACGTGCTGCTAACACTGAGAAAGGCAGCATTTCAGAGTTATGACAGCTCATACTGTGGCATTATCCAATACTCTGCTCTTCAGAGAGGTTCACAGAAAGCAGTTAGGAACCGCAGCAAGAGCAAACACTGAGAAGTAGGGCAAGTTCCCAGCACCCCCCTAGGGCCAGCACTAATACTGATACAGTGCATTATGAGCAGAATTGCTACAGCTGAAGACTACCCATTCAGCACACAACCAACAGCGGTGCTTAGTACTGCTACGGGACAAGGCACCCATGGCTGCAGGACAGCTTCTTCCAGTCTCACATCATGCTTGCACCAGTTTCAAGTGACTGTGAAACCAAAATGACAACTAAAAAGTCCTTTAACAGGATATTAAAAGTAAAGTTAGATGTGTCACCATACCGTATACTGAATGCATGAGTGACATACTCTAGGCATCTTCTGCCGCAGCGCTAGCTACTTTTTATGTTTCCTTCTCTCTTACTTGGATAAACTGTGCAATGTGACGCATCTCCAAGGTGTGCCCCAAATACCGTACAATGTACACTTTCCTAAAGCCAATATCTAGGAAATTTTTGCTTCTGAGACTTTGTAAATCACAGCACTCAGAGTAAGACCTGGTGGAGCAAATCAAGTGATAATTTAGGGAAAAACCATGCAGAATACTTCCTGTCTTTCACATTCATGTCCAGAGTGTAAGTACCTCAGTAACAGCTATATGGCTTGGAAAAAGTTGTATTTATTTAGCTTAGGAGAAGCATGAGATACTGTTGAAAACCACACAGCAAAGTTCCACAGAACAGCTGACATAACATCCTAGTGCCATCAAATGGATGGCTTCACTCCCTTTCTTCTTCTCTTCCTTGTCACCCTTCCCTCAGATTTCCTTTCTAGCACAGACTTTATACAGTCCCCAGAGCCTGTCTGCACAGTGTGTCGAATCCATCTGCTCATCAGGCTGAATAATAATAACTTGACAGAAAGCACAGTCTTCTGGGGGGTTAGCAAACTCAGCCATCTTACTGAAAGGTCAGATGATACCCAGAACCAGCACAAAGCAAGGGGGCGAGACATCCCCAAAGATGGGAAGGGGCAGAACTGACCCCTTCAACAGCAGTAAGTGGTTAAAATACCCCCGCTACATCCTGTAACTGCACTTCCAGCTTATTCACAGCACTCCAGCAGGATTTGTTTTCAACAGGCAAATCCCCACATGGTTTGAGCACGGCAAAGTGTGGTGAAACCTTTCTACTGATCCATACCTGCACTGTGACATTTTTCTCTGCTCAGGAGTTTGTTCTTTTGTGAATGACAAGTTATGAATATATAGGCACAGTAGAGGAACATTCCTATCCACTCTATATTCATTGCTTCGGTGGGAGTATACGCTTTATTTTCTTGAAAAAGGCCTACAGCAACAGGAAAGCCTTTTACAGAAAAGGCTGATAAAACATACTCCCTTTTTGTGCTTTTTTGTGCATACATTAATGCTAATGTTGAGAACCACCAAATTTCTAAACCTGCGACATTCAGCTGCCAGAGACACATCTGGATGCAAGCCTCAGACTTGCATTTTTCCAGACAGGCTTTTAAATCTATGATTTCTAATTTAAATCAACTGTCAAGTTTGAATGTGTACCTTCACATTACAACTGAAACTGAAAAAGTGCTTTAAAATTGCTGTTGTATTTAGAACAAAGACTTACATTACCAAATCATGACAGCCCTTAATAAATGCAGAGGAATGATCAGGAAACACCAGCAATTCACTTAATAGGGTCCTTATGCCATGCAGACATCTCAACTGTTACAAAAAAAAAAAAAAAAAAAAAAAAAAAGAAAGACAACACAGCAAGTGGGGAAGAACAGTGTGTCATCCACAAAAAAAACCCAACCCAAAACCAAAAAAAAGCACATATTAAAAGAACCCTGCCAACACCAAACACAGGCAAAAGAGAAAGAAAACTTGTTCAGAAAAAAAACCACAACAAAACATAGCCACACACACCACAGAAGGACTCTTGGTAAAACTGAAGGCTGCATTTTTTTATTTTTTTTATGACTGATTTTGCTTGGATCAAAGACCCACCCATGCAACACCCCCCTCCTCCTCCAAATGAAGAGGGGATGCAATACAGAGCAAAGAGACATCTGAGTAACAGTTGCAAGCAGAAGTTTTTCCAACCCATTGTTTTAGTCCAAAGGAGAACATTCCACGACCTACGCACTCCGATCCCCAAGGACCTAGGAAGGATCACTAGACAGTTCACGTTCCTCCCCAAAAAGTTTAAGTAGGTTTAGATGATCTTATTTCCGCAAGTGGCGGGCTTGTGCCAAATATTAATAATGCAGTCCCTTAGTTACCACTTACAAATGCTCGTAATCATTTACAGCTCCTGAACATTACGGAGGACGACTTGGTTATAATCCAACAAATCCACAGCAATTAAATTTATTAGAAAATGGAAAACTTTCTAGTTTCACTTAGTGGAACAAGACAGGCAATGACTTCCGGATAAGGAACAATGAAGTAAGCTAGTACTTTTCAGCTTAGAAAATCGACAGGACCAAGGTCTAGAAAACCATCAAATATCACAGGGACATCAAACAAAGCTTGGCCGAAAAGGTGAAAACAACACAGCTCTTCACACGAGGTGGTAGGCTGTAGACACTCTCTACCAAATAAGAGGAATGCTAGAAGTTCATGTGGTTTCCAAAGAGAGAGGTAGGAGCAGTTCACGTGGTTTCCAAAGAGAGAGGTAGGACCAGTTCACAGAAAGGAATTCTGCTGAGGGTTACTACCACATCTGGCTTGTGAAGTCCCTGAGCTGAAAATAACTGTGGGCCAGTATCAGAGGACACCTGCTTGCCCTAATCTTCCTCTTCACCAGGCAGCCACTCACAGCCACTGCTGGATACAAGACTCTACAGGAAACAGGTCTTCGTTATGGCATGCAGCAGTCACTCTTACCTTCTTTCTGTATTAGCAAAAGAACATTATGTCAATGTCTAAGTATTCAGAGAAAACTTCTACTTACAGGTATGACATACATGGAATATCCATAGTGAAAGTGTAAAGTATACAACATCCTCAGAAAAACCTTTCTAGGTTACCTCTGGTTTAAGTCAACCAACCTGCAGTTATCACCATAACATCACCTAACACCAGGTGGAAGATTTAAATTCAGTCAGTATACATTACACCGAGTTTAGCAAGGTGAATGTAAAAGCTTAGCATATCAGAAAAAAATAGTCTAATATAGGAAACAAGATTTATATGTTAGGTATCTGCTTTCGTAAGTGGAATTTCAAACCCAGTTTTAACAACTAAATTCCTATGCAGCACCTAGAAACAATAGCACTGAGCAGAGAACCATGTAAAACTCAGTAGGCACAAACCACTCAAACACTGAGAACAGTAGTCCCATCCTTCCCCTTGCTAAGCACTTCAGTTAATACACACAGTTCTCCGCTCACCTGAAGTCTTGCCTACAGAATGAAATTAAATTTCAAATCATCAAGTAGAGCTCACAATTCTCTTCTTTAAAAGAGGCCAAAGGAGCCAGCAAAGTAGGGAAACTGTTACTGATAACACATGGGGAAAATCCCAACCAGACAAACAAGCTTAGAATAGAATAGAAAAGAATCCCATATTTCAGGGGATCATATACTAATCACTAGATATAAATATTTCTGGCTTTTTTCAGAGTCCTATTTTTTGGCAATGTTCACTTCAGAACATGATCTAGAGTCTCATGCACTATTTCGCCCTGACTTTAATAGAGAAATACATACCCTTTTTGTATGTGTTTTTGCCTCAGTCACTCATCTGGTGTTCAACTGAAATATTTTTTAAGGATATCTGCTAAAGCCCCTTCAGCTGTCTTCATGGGTTCTGTCTCCTCTTCCATGTGTGTTGAATTTATTCTTTGTCCCTAGAGGTACAAGCTTAAGTTTATATTTAATAAATTCTGAAGTAACTGACTAAACAGAAAATATTTACCTTGAGTAACTTAACTAGCAAATATAAATGTCCTTTCATTATCTTCATGTTAAATCACCACATCTTTGTTTTCCTGAACATGAATATCAACTCCTCAGGCTTTTCTCCTCCTTTTGCCTCCATCAAGTATCAGCACTTGAAATTTTGTTCTCATACAAATCATTGGTATTGAAACTTGATATTCTTATTTCAAAATAAAGAAGTGTTGTATTCTGCTCCCTTTAATTAGTAAGATTAAAGACCAACGGCAAGGTTGGCTTAGCTTTTTAGTATTGCTGAACAAAACTCTTAGATATTACATTTTATCTATGCCTTACAGAATAACAATATGAGAATCCCCAGTAGTATTTTTAACCTTTTAACTTGAAGAAAGGTTGCAAGAGTCTTTATGGATGGTCCCCTCCTCTCTGCTACAAGTCTTTCTGGCCTGGCTCCCTCTCCTTCACAGACCAGTTAAAGCTGTATGCCCTTCAGCTTCCTTCTACTCAAGCACATAGTAGCACAGAGATAAGTTATGTTAGTTTTACCTTAATACCAATAGCAGGTTCATTCAGATTTGTTCCCTTGTACGATCATGTATTCTGATCTCCTCTGCAATAGGAGGCAACCTCATCTGCTATTTTATACAACAAACTGATATGCTGTAATTCAGGCCAAAGTTTATTTTAGAAAGATATCCTGGATGAACTGGTATGTTGCAAGAATCTATTACCCTCCTCCTACCTTTTCTGTTCCAAAGCTTAGTTCCTTTTGTTCAAAACTTCCCACTTTTCTAGTCTGAATTTGAGTAGGTCACCTACCAGTTACTAAAGCTTATTCATTTTATTCTACCAGGTAACCTTATCAGGCCATTAACTGCAGGATGAATCCAGTGAATTGCTTCTCCCTCCTTTAACTAAGTTTAGTTGCGTTTCTTTGATCTCATGCTCTAAGATTATGTTTGCAAAACACAGTTCATTCCTTGAACTCTTCATTTTTCTATAAACACTTTATGAAGTCCAGGAAAGTATTAAAGTTATGACATAATTAACATCATACATAGATCAAACTACCTTTGACTGCAGCTTGATATCCTTGTTTACCAAGCCAAAAATTCATTTGTCTACCTCTCTGTAACGCTGCACTGGGAACTGCCAGTCAGTAAATTCCTCCCACCCTCAGTCACTTCAAACCTTCACCTTAAGTGTGATACACAGATACAGCTATTTGGCAGCTAGTTAGAAATGGCATGTATATTCCTTAAGCAAGATCTTATCAAGCAACATAGACTGTTGGAGTGATAACTAAATAGAACAACCTGCACCATTTGGCTCTCTCACCAGTAAGAGTCTCTTCTGCCATCATATAATTGATACAGATCCTAACTAGCGTAACATCAGGGACAAAGCCACATGGAAATTGCCAGAAACAATGCTACTGACTAATCCTTGCTTAGATCACAAACAATAACTGTATGAATCAGTTAGCTATTTTATTTAATATAGGTATATGTGGATTTTTACAGTGCAGCACAGACCTCTCTTGGGAGATTCATGTGACAGAATTCTTACCTTTTTTTTTTTTTAATCAGTTGAGAAGTTATAAAGGGTTAAACGTTTAGATTTGCAACTGAAGTGTGACCGCAAGAGCTGTTAACCTCCTAGCTTCATCTTTCAGGTGTGTACTCCCATATAGCACGGATGCTTACCTAACCCCACAGTGAACTGTTCGGAGAGCCAAAATAGATTAAAACTAATCCTGCCAAAAAAAAAATTTTTACAAAAGCTACAAGCTTGAGTATATCACGGTAAGGTGATTCAGGGAGTCAAACAAGTACCAGCATTGTACAAAGTAGGGGGAGAGATGATGAGCTCAAAAGTAAGCATACATACAACTTACCTAGCAAATGCACACCTGAACATAAGAACACACGAGTTAACTTCTATAGGGATATTACAGTAAGAATAAGTCTACAAAACCTCCAGTGTAATAGAAGTATTCAAGAAACAGTCTGAAAAGTGGTATTTATTTTGTTTGTGAGCTGCCATTTTGAATAAATTTACTCCTTTTATAGAAGGCTCTTCTATCCACACTGAAGTTAAATCTATCTCCAATACATAGGAGCACAGTCAAGAAGAACCTGTATGAACGCTACTCAACATCCAGGTAAGTTAGGTTTAAGAAACATTGTTCTATATTAAAGCAGCACATAAAAACATCAAAATATAATTGTACTGAGATGACTGATGTTTACAGACTGAGAAGTAGGATTGTGAATACTATCAAGATAAGCAGAGCACAGTAATATAGGAAGCCAGCAGGAACTAACTGATCACCCCTTTTAAGAGTGGAAGACAATGATTAGCTCACACGTGGAAATGATTCTGATGAGTCCACTTTTGGAAGGATGCGTGGAAAATACAGAACTACACCATAAAGAATGACTGAAGAGAAGCTTACATGCTGTTGCCAAAGACTCAGCCAAATTACGTCATAGGGAGGAGTTAAAGGGGATATGCTGTGTTGTATCTGAAGGTGGAAAACTACGGTCCTTCACTACAACACAGAACAAAGTTTGCTAGAAAGGACAATTAAAGTTAACTGTATTTATCCCTAATATTTATTCTTCAAGTAGAAACCTGCTAGTCCATCAAGATTCTTCCAGGTGTTGGAAAGCCATGGAAGTTCCTTTTTCTGCTCCTAAAAGTCTCTGAAATCCACTCACCAGCTGCTCCTATAGACAAACCTGAGAACTTACACCAATATTCTCTGACCTGGCTGCCAACACAGCATCGTTCCAAAAGATCACCGTCACAAAATACACACACCAAAAAAAGCTAACAGAGCACTCACAGAACTGAGACAAAAGGATAACAAAAAGCCACACAGGCAACTTTAAGGGGGGGGGAATTAATTTATTTTTTTTTGTGTGTGTGTGTAAATAAAGGCAGAGACCCGTTAAGAGACCAGTTACCAGGTTTTCCAAAGTCACCAAACAAAATTAAGCAGAAAAATGGAAAAATAGGTTTCATTAACAACTAACAGAAACCAGTACTCTTCCAGGTTTGTCAAGGAACACCATCATTCCAGTATGTTTAGGACTACAGGGATCTAGCAAGCCACAGAAATATCCTAAAACTAGACAACAAGTCAGATGACTGACAACATATTTTTTTTCAAAAAATAAGTATGCATCTGAAAGCCATGCCAAAGGAAGTAGATTACACAAGTTTTACAGCACACCGTGAATGAATCCATGGAGGCTTAACTACTTGCCTGAGCAAATCCTGTTCTAAAGGGCATATTAATTTTGCCTAAAAAGCACCTGGAACTCTTCTAGACTAACTTAAGCATTTAAAGGAATGTCAAAAGTCTTGTAAGGTTGAATAATGGCAAGTTCACTAAGAGACAAAAGATCATCAATATGCTACAATGCTATGTAGGTCTCTAATGAGATACCAATAGGCACTTTTTCCTTGCTTTTCTGTTACATGGAAGGGTTTTTTGTCCTGCCTTTTTCTGAGACGTGCAACTATTTGGTCTGTACTAGTGTTCACATGCTCTAGGGAAAAAAATGTCATGAATTCATTTTAAGTAGAAGGCACAGATTCTCCTGTTACCTGCTGACTTAAACCTCTTCTTCCTTTCCATTTATATTCCATATAAAGTTCAAAAGTTTTAGTAAATCTTTTTAAAAAGCATACATCACAGCCATACAGAAAACAGATTGTCATGTCACTGAACACAAGGACAATTCCCCTGAATGGCTATTTGATAAGAACATCAAGAACAAGCTAAGGTGCCAGTATTTCTCTGAAGCGAGGCCCAAGTAGGTTTTAGAGTTTTGCTTCCAGAAAACAATATGTGGACAAACTGACAGCAAGATGAGATTTATGCCAAGTTAGAGAATAATTCTTAAACAGCAATTCAAGATAATTTTTTTTTTAAACAGGCAGCTCCCCTTCCAAATAGGGAGCAGAGGTGTGCACAATTAGTGGACCGAAGTCCAAACGTTGGACTGTCTTGGTGGAAAAGAAAATCTTCCTCCTTTCAGTCTCTTTCCTGTATTCCATTTCCTCCAGATTTCCTGGCAAGCCTAACTGGAGACATTGCTGGGTGTCTGCCATTTTTAGATAAATTATCAGTTTGACAACAACTTGGATGTGTAAGTGTTCAGCTCCGGTAGAGTCAGGTGATCGTGGCGAATGAGCTCCTCGGAGATTTGCGTATCTGAAACACTTCTATATTTGTTCATCTGGAAACTCAGAAGCACATGGGCCAGTAAGGGGAAAGGGAAAAGAGTCAGAGGTCTAGCCGAATTACTTCTTTCTTGTTATGAAAAACAATTTTATAAAACGGCACAATAAATAGTGAAAAGCTCCACTGTACAGCTCCAGAGATGAAAGTAAAAAGTTGCTTATTTTTCTGTCTTCTGGGTATCAGTATCAAAACCAATTTTATAATCAAATTTTTATGTAGATTTATGAAAGAAATGACCCAACACAGCTTAATCCAAACATATTCGGCCATAAATCCTCTTCTTCCATGTCAATACTGCAGTGTAACATATTTAAAACAGCACTCTTCACACTCACTGCCTCTCCTTCAGAACTACTCGTTTCATGAGTTGTGCCGTTTCCTAACCTACAAAAGCAGAAATCTTTATGAAGCCACAAGTTGTATGCTATCAGTGGACTGAGTAATCTCCAATCAGTCTCTGGGGGAAAAAAGTTATCCTTGAGCCACAGCAGATACCCCAGTCCAGTACCTTTGCCCAAACACATATTCCACCAGGGAGCAGAGGGACAGGATACATGGATGGAAATGGTTAGCCAGGAAGGAGTTGGAGTGTTGATGGGGCTACATTGTCCATAGCAATCCAGCTCAAATGATCATCAAAACTACTGTCCAAATTCATCCAACTGTCAATGGATGTTGCAAAGGTGTCAAGTGTCACTATAGGACAAACTGCTGGGCACCAAAACCAGAGAATTCTTTTTGGCCATGGGTTTTTGCTTTTTGTCCTGTCCAAGTACCTGAGCATAGCCCTGGTGACACTGCCCTGAAAAGTGGGATTTCCCACACAGGTGCTTGAAAGTCTGCAAAAATTCATCAGTCAGACTAGAATTCTTGGGAGGAACATTATATATAAAGGACACAGTCATAAAACTTGCATGGTGGCAAGAGCCATATACAATTGTTAAAATTTGCTCTGAGCTGGTTAGTTGATAATCTCTACTGCGAACGGGAACGTAGGAACACCAGTTTCTCCAACAGCCAACTGCTGTAATGTTCTCCTCTATTCCCCCCCCACCCCCATCTTATTCTTGATGATGACAAAAAAGTTACAGTAGGACGAACAAAGAGCTACTCCAGCTAAGAAAATAAAGCAGACATTTGCTATGGAAGAGTCTCATGGTCAAGGCAGATAAATTAGGATAGGAATTACTTCATTCAACACACAATGCCAAGTACAGTAATTGAAGACTCTCTATTGCCAGCTGGGATATCTTAAACAGACTGAACTAGATTTTTAAATGCTATAATAGGGAAAAACCCATCTTTCTTCAGACTGTTCTCCGGCCAGACAAGCTCACCAAGTTGCACATGTCTCGGATGTGGGAAAAAAATGTTTATATAAAAGCATTTCTAACAGAGGTGAAACAGAAAATTCCAGCATAAACCCAAACTTGCATAAACTCATTGCTCTTATTTCTCTCTTCCTATTAAAAATAGGAATATCCAATTGCTGGCCTTGTATTTCTAAAATACAAATAACTTCTAGAATTTGGACCCAAAGTGCATAGCAAGAATTTGACAACATTTCAAACAGATTATTATTTAACTATTAGAGAGCACTTCCAGCAACTCTAAAGTTTTTATGTGACAGGTCCCTCTAAGAAACCACTGAACTGACTTGACAGGTTTCTAAAATAAACTGTAATATTTAGAGGCTAGTTTGGTCATTGCAGCAGAAGAAAATACAAGAATTAGGAGAAACTCTAAAAAAAAAATAGGGAGGAAACAACACTATTTGTAATAAATAACTTCCAAGCTAATGCACAACTTCTAGGGTACAAGCATACTTCTCTTCACACATGATTTTTCACTAAAAATGGCACTGTGAGAATGAAGGGTTGTAACATATATAATTTAAAACTTCCCAATTTCACACGGGATCCCTAGAAATTAAATACTATGTAAAAACTGTTAATTGAAATAAAAGGCCTGTAAATACAAGTTTTTGACAGCATCTAACATCATAAAACTCCACTTAGATTTTAAAAATTAAGGTGATGATGCCTTTTCAAAACTCACAAAACCATAGTAAACTGGCTATAGATTAAAACTATAGTATAATGTTAATCTAGGACAGCAAGTTTGCCTAACATTCTGAGGCTTTATCAGATCATTAAGGAAAAAAAAAAATCTAGATACCAGAGCCTCCTAAGGTCAAACTTAAGTAAATTTCTGGATTTATGAATTTGGGCCATATCCTGAGTATAATACAAAAATATTCTCAAGTGTGTTGACAGCACAGCATTAATACTGACTCTCGTTGAATTAATTTCATCTAGCCAAACTGCAGCATAAAGGCAAAATATCAGGGGGATTTATAACACAGTTATCAGAGGTCCTTGAGTGAAGGGTAAAAATAAAAGTATAACTCTAACCAAAGCCATTTTGCTGTCACTCTCAACACAACTACAATGCATACATGCAACATAGAAAAGATTTATTACTTTTTATAGTTTTGCTTCAAATTGGAATAGAAGTCATAAATTTTATAACACTCCAAGAAAAAGCCATAGATAACAAAGAGAAATCCATTTATAACAAGTCAAGAAAAAACCCAACCAAACCAGTTCAAGGAAACTAGAAAACCAATAGTTTTAAAAAGACAGAAAAAACATTCTTCTAAAAAAGTTACAATAAAAGTGTATTAGTTTTAGTTTCTCCTGTTTTTTCTAGGAAGTAACTTTTCCTTCTCACTTCACTCCATTAATATTCTGCAGTACAGCATTATTTAGCAATTTCTACCAAAGTCTTTCTGATCTTGTCCTTTTTTTGTTAGACAAACTAGAAAAGGCAAAGCCACTTTAAGGAAGTTTCCAAGATAAAAAGAACTTCAGATCAAGAATAATACTAATTTCCGAGTTCTCCGATAGTCTTATTTCATTCTCCCTCCAAAACCTACATCAGTCCCAAACAGGTAAGACTAACTTTAGAGTCTTCCGAGTAGTCTTGTATCAAGCCCACATCCAATCTTTAAAATACAGGGATTCCATTAACTTATTTTTAGCTGACATAGAAAGGAATTAAGGCAAACAGCTGCAACTGAATAAGCATATATGACTTACTATGAAATGCCTTCCTATTAAAGCGATTTGAGAGACATGATGATGCCAATACACACCGCTTAGGAATTGCCAGACATATCCTTCCCAGGGTTACAGCAACTGCACGTTGCAAGATGTATTTCCATCACAGCCGCACCAAGTAAGGACCGTTAAGGATTTAGCAATATGTTTGCTGCTTCCTTTACACAACGTGCCACTAAATTGCCTTGTACCTGTGGAAAATAGAGCCTGCTAACATTTGCAAGGAAAATACTGTCAAAACAAACATGGAAACTCCAACCGTCTTCCTCAACTGCTTATATTTGTATGAATGGGTTTCTTTAAAGTTAGTAGGGAACGTCAACACCTTAGACCACAAGAAACGTGGCTTGTTATTTCACCATTCTAAAATCCTGCCGGTGGTATTTCTTGCTCTATAAGTAGCCTACTGGCACCATTCCTACAGAAGACCAACCTACTAAACTACAGCATGGCTTCAGCTCAGGGTCACAAGTTGTTCTGACACCAGCAGCTGACCTAGAAGTGTGTCTGACATCAGAGACATTGAATAACAGCTTCTCAAATGGCAGGAGACTGAAAAGGTTACAAATTCTGTATGCGTTGGCTAAGAAATATCTTTTTGCAGCTGCAAAGGAGAAAAGATGACCTGAACATAGAGAAGATAGATGAATCCTTGCAGGCAAGGAAAGGGCAGGGAACACAAACAGTCCTGCACTGTACACATGAAGGAGACATTATCAGCCAGTTCCTGAACTGAATTAAACTATACAACCATTACAGGAATTCTAGCAAGAGCTAAAATAAATTTGAAATAATATCAAATGCAACAGAAACTATCGATCTTCTTTGGGACAAAGACTGAAATGTCAGACTATTTTTTTAATGAATATTCCAGACTAACAAAGCCTGAAGATGCTGTTTTGATCTGCGTTCTTCTGCAGAATGGATTAAAACAGAAATTACATTTCTCAACATCTGGTGAAAGATCAGGTTTCCAAGGAGATGAAGTCTGGGCCTTGGATAAGTAGCCTTACTGCATTTTTCCAACAAACTGAGGTAAAAAAAAGGCAGGTGTAATATGCAGCTCATGCCAGGGAGGTATTCACCTTAATATCCACTTCATTCAATGTAAAGGTCACCTAAATATACACCACAGGTCATCTGACAATATTCAAAGTGATTAAATACAGATAAAAACAATTGATAATTACAACTGGGATCTCTTCCTCCCACAAAATAAAAAAAAAAATTGCAAACAAAACTTAAATAGGCTTTCTAAATAACTTGATACACTAACTCATAAAAAGAAAAGCATTCTTATTTTGTAAGTGCATCATTTTGTGTTCTGTTTCAGTGTCTTGAGCTTCACCTACATAACACCACAAGAGTATGCAAAAGTCACCAGCTTGCATTTGATCTAACTAAACCTGGAACATATTTACTACTGCAATGCAAGACTACCACATACATACATATATATATATATATATATATATATATATATATATACACAACAGGCAGAGTATACATCTGCTTTACTTTAGTTCATTATCTAAAATCTATCTACAGCAACTCTTAAAAAGACTGAAAGACCTAGACTGAAAGCTCTTTCACCGCTTTTGAAAATCCCATAAAACATCTTATGGGCATCTTCAAGCACCTCCAAAACATAGACCCTAATTTCTATGGACTGATCAAGCCGAGCTTTCAACAACTGAGTGCAAAAGTTGATGCTGTATTCCAGTCATTATCATCTCAGCTACTACATTTATCAAAACCAATTATTTTAGTCTGAAGTTTTCTAAGTATGACGACAGCCCAAAATGAAAGTTTCAAACCATGTTTAAAGTAAACAGAGACACCTTAAGTATTCTTTGCATTCTGTAAACTTATTGAGAACAAGGAAGCTACACAAGCTTAAAAATATGTATTTATTTTGCACTTCTCTTTGCAGTAATTTGCATATTATATGCCTTTAGACATCTTTTATTGAAGACAACTAACTTCAGAGAGCTTTCTAATACTTGGGGATACAGGTAGCTGCTTTTTACTATTTTTTCTGCCCTCTTTCAAAAACAGAACTATGGACAAAACTGATGATGAAGGTTAAAAATGAAAAACTTCTAAGTTACAGAACTAAAAAATAAATTCACTAAGGCATGCCCCAAATTCACTTTGTTTTACTTAACAACAATGTATTCCTTCAGGTTTTCCTGTACCTCCTGTTCAAAGTGTAACCACACGGACAATTGGCTCTGAGCTGAAAACAGCTTAAAATATTGAATTCGAGCATGAAAACAGCGCTTCTGTACTCATCTGAACTAATTAAGCTACATGTCTCTTGGTATATCCAGTGTGCTTGATATCAATTCACTGTGAAAAACGGTCTTAACTCATCTGCAGCACACAGGCTGCAGCTAACACATTAGGTCTTGGCTTTGTCATCATAGTCTTGCATAGTGTTAAGGAACTCTGTGTGTGTAACTTTAAGCTCTGCTAAATAAATTCAATGAGTGTTCAGTTGTTCCTGATTTCCCAAAAGAATCTTTGAGAGCAGGTATTTGAAGGAAAAAAAATCTCCAATAAACTCCACCTACAAATATCACCTTCCTAATACAACCTGAGCAATGGTCCCCAAATACAGCAGGTCTCTTGGTAGCAGGTGGTGACAGTGACGTGGTAACAGGCCCCAACTTCAGCTCTGGCTTTGTGGAATCCCACCTACAGCTAAGTTAGTTTGCTGAAACCCCCGTGTCCCCCCAAAGGGCCTTGTAGGGACGAACAAAACAAAACAGCTATCCTTAGGTTCTCTGTGGCACTTCTTTCTTGTCTAGGCAGTCTCCCAACACACTTCTACAGACCTTGAGTCTACACAGCACCATACACCACAACCGTCACACAGACAGACAATGGAAATGCGCAGTGTGCAAGAGAACATGGGATAAAACAGCATACTAATCTGTAACCACAATATTTTATTGGGTTATTTTATACACTCCATTTCCACAAGTATGCATAAAAAAAACCTGTGAATGGTCATGAGAAATGCAAACCCACAAAACTCAGAAGTAGTAAAGACTTTCCCCTTAATAGGCAACTGTGGTTTAGAATATTCAGATGAGAGGTCTCTAGCTTCTGACATTTCAAATAGCTATTTACATTTGCATATTCCTAGAGCATACAAAACATACATTCTTTCGAGGGCAGAGTTTTAACCTCAGCCTTCTGCAAGACCATGTACAGAGACAGCCAGTATTAATAGTTAATTAAAACAAACAACCTTTCTTTTCCCCCCCTTACAAACTTAGCTGCAGCCTGTGTATTATCAGTTGCTCCCATTTAAAAAGTCTTTTTGATAAAAGACATACTAAACAGGCAGGACAGCTGCTTTAATACTAACCTACTAAAAAAAAGGAAACGTAGTTTTGTTCTGAATGTTCAAGGACCAACAATTTCAAAAAAATTCTACTTAAAGACTGAATGGTTTTTGTGAAGAGATTAGATTCACAACTGTTTAAAAAGCTGCTCGCTCTCTGCAGTTGACCCTTTCTACCTCGGATACTAAAAAAATACTTACAGATTGCTGTAAGCGTATTTACTTCAAAAGCAAGAAAACGCACGCACTTGTTTCTTCACCATTATTTTTAGGCACTAAAATCTTTCCAGAACTGTTAGAATTGAGGCACTGAAGTAACAGAAATCTCAGCAAGTAAAAACGCAAACTGATTCCCCTGCCTCCCCAAGTGCAAAATCCTGATCTTGGGAAGCCCCCTTAACGTTCCCGCTATTCTACATACAGTGTTGAAGAAAAACGTTCCTTCTGCTGTTGACAGCAAAGATGCACACACAGCTGTCAGAAACAGCCCGACAAGCAACAGCACCAGGGCGGGCTGCCTCGGGACCCTAGGGTTCACCAAAACCATTCAGGAGGTAACCGAGCTGCACTGTTCGGAAACGAAGAACCCCACCGTTGTGGGACCGGAGAGTTGGCTCCAGTTGCCTAAAGGCAGGACTGGCCACTGTGCAACAGAGCCACAACCCACAGAAATTTCCGAACACTACCATCGCTTTGGGGTGTAATACACGCGCTCCTCGGGCCTCACCTAAAGCAGACTTTATCAGGAGGCACCCGATTTACCGAAAAAAGATCCGAGGGAGCGACCACGGGACAGAGGTCGAGGGGACCCCATTCCTGTTGGAGGGGCACCACCATCGCTGCTCAGTGACCCACCTCAGCCCCGTACCGCTGACGGGGATAACTCAAACCTGCCAGGAGGAACCAGCCCGGCACTGAGCTCCGGGACCCCCAGGTTTGCCCCTTTCCTCCCCCTCCACCCAGCCGAGGGGGCGCCGCCAGCAGGACCCCCGGCCCCAGCTCTCCCCTCGGGGTCCGGACGAGCCCCTACGCCGGCAGCGGGCCCGGGGCCGGCTAAAAACGGCCGCGACTCGCGTCCGCCCCGTCACCTCCGGGTCCTGTCACACCGCCGAAACGGTCCGTACCGGGGCCGCTCCGTTCGCTGCTCCCCGCCCCGGCGTCCGCTGCGAGGGGCACAGCCCGGCACCGACGCCGCGGGCGCTGGGGGTGCGGGGGCTCCCACCGTCCCCCCCCCATCTCCCGGTCCGACCCCCTCCCGCCGGGGAAACCGCAGCCCCCGACCCCTCCCCGGGGCAGGCAGCTCCCCACGGCCTGCCGGAGGAGGCAGCGCCGGCCCCTCACCGGCCTCCCCTCACCCTCCGGGGGGGACCGCCGTCTCCTCAGCCGGGGACGCGGAGCGCCCTCACCCCGCCGCCCGCCGCCCGTTAGCGCCCCCCCCCCCCCCACCACCACACACCCCGCCCCCGCCGGTCGCCCACCGCCCGTTAACGGCTCACCGCGAGCTCCGCGCGCCCCCTCGCCGCGCCGCTGCCCCGCGTGGGCGGGGGTCGCCGTCCCTCGGCAACGCGCTGCACGCCCGGAGCGGCGCCCGCCGCAGGCAGCCCCCGTCCCTGACCTACTTTCCGCCTGGCTTGCCACCCAACGGCGCACCACTAACCTACTTTCCAGCCAATGGCACCCTCCTCCGGCCCCGGACCGGACGCGCCCGCCCGCCAACGGGAGAGCGGTTCCCCGCCGGCCTTACCCAATGGCCGGTCGGCGAGCGGGCAACGCCCGCCCTCCTGAACGGCGGCTAATCCCCGGGCGCCCCTGGAGTGGGAGCCAATCGGGGAGGCGGCTGGGAGTTTCGATCCCGCCCCGCGGCCGCGGGCGGGGCTGATGGGCGGAGGGGGGGGCGCGCGTGCGCGCGCGGCGGCGGGGCGGGAGGGGCCGTTAGTCGCCGCCGGGGACCCGGATGTGGCGGGGCCGGCGCCGGTTTCCCTGCGGCTTCTCCGGGCGGGCGGAGCGCCGGCCGCGGCTCCCTGCACTGCCTCGGTGCCGCCGCCGAGGGCTCGCCCGTGCTTCCGAGTCGTTGGTGTGACATCGGCCTGGGCCGTGGCGTCACCTCCTGAGGCGCTGAGGTCGGCACGGCGGCCGTGGCGTCGCTGCCCTGGGCGGCCAGGCGGCCGCCTGGGCCTAGGCCTCGCGTCGCCTCCCTTCCCTCAGTGCTAAAAGCTGGGCGCCGGGACCCGGCCCGGCCTGGGGCCGCAGCCCTGGGAGCCCGGGGCCGCTGTCGGGCGGGCAGCAGGCCCTGCTGCTGCCCGGCCTCGACCTGTTGGCGTGGGCTGCCTTCCCTCGCTCTTCCCGGCCCTGGGGTCACCGTCGTCGCCTTGTGATGGCGCCTGTCTTTTAGCCCACCGCTGCCTCCGCGGGCTGCGGCATCGCTCCCGATGGCGGCCACCTCCCTTGGCAAATCCCGGCCTTGTGTCTGGCTCGCGTGTTGTACGTATGTGTGCCTGTATGCAATATCGCGTCAGTAAGTCGATGTTGCATCAGGCACTGTGTTTTGTGAGTCCTCGCACGGCAGCCTCGCGGCACCCTTCAGAATGTGTTGGCAGCACGTGTGATGCTGCCATTAGCTTCAACACCATAAGTGCTCCGTCATCTTCCGATGTGATCGCATAATGCCAGTGCTGTACGCAGCGGTAATTTTATTCAGCCCGTGAAAAAGGCCAGTGGTGGAAGGTAGTAAAGCCATCTACTGCACCATGTTTTAGTCTAAATTTAGATGATCCACGCAACAGTGCTGGCACGTGGATGTGTTGCAAGAACGTGATCACAGCGTAGCTGCTTTCAAATGCAAACATCTGCTAAATGTGATTGTGTTATTGCTACACCAGACTATCATTGCCACATCATAATTGTCTTAACATTTCCTGTCCTGTGATGCCACATCACAGATGTTTGGTTTACATTTAGTAGCATAACATCACCGGAGAAGCTTGGATTGCAGCATTATCACATCACAGCCTGGTTGTGGTTATTCCAGCCCACTGTTGCAGAACATGCACTCAGCCTGTGACAGCATTAATGTTCGGTTTCTGCCTAATTGAACGGGGACTAAACACAGGCAACAAGTGGCCCCTGCTGGATGCAGACTTCCTGTTCACATCAGGATATTTCTACTCAAGGAAAAACCCTCCATCAGAACAAGTTTGTATGAAATACCATACATTAGCAAGACAAGAATGCATCCCATGAGGAAAAAGGAGAAAATGCATCTTTTTTTTTTTTTTTTCAGCAACTGTTCTAGTGGTGCTGCTTTGATTTGTTTTAGTGCACAGAAGTTATGGAGGTGGAGAAGTCTCCTTGACTACTTCTTTCTCACAAGTCTTTGTAGTTTCCAGCATTGTTTCTACCCACCTGTAGGAATAATCTTCCTTATGGACTCAATCACATACTGTCTGTTTTAATGAGCCCAGTGACTGTTGTAGGGAATGATGCCAAGAGTAATGATCTTTAGCTATTTCTGTAGGAAAGCAGCTTAGCAGGCCATATGTCATATTTCCCAGTAAATGATTGTTTTGAATTGTTTTTATACTGTAGTTTCTATTCATGAGATATTAAAGAAAATAACAGCATCTGGTTAATCAAATTCTGATTTTCAGCATATGATGCTATATATCAATCCTATTCTGCGACTTTCTTTAAAATAGCTTTTAAGTTCAGTGCAGGGAATTTCCCCCTGTAGGTTAGTAAGGCATCTTATAGGTGACTATTATACCTTAAAATTTTAAGGGTGCAAAGTTTATCACTGAAGAGCTAAGTGACAGGTTGAAGTTTTGAGTTCAGCTACTGTTGCCAGAAAAGAGTTTGCATCACCCTTCTACCATGCATTTCTAAACACAAAAAGCAAATAGAAGAGGTAAGGCTTGAGCAAAGGTAGAATACTTTCTCCGTGAAGTGTAGTACTTGAAGGAGCACTTGAAACTGAGATCACACCACAAATTGTGGAACCTGCTAGAAAGACCAGCTCAGTTGTGTGCTCTGCTCAGGGCATTGTGCACAGGTGTGTCTGATACAATAGCAAAAGCATTTACTCATCCAGTCAACTCTGACCTGATTAATTTTCAGATTTTATGCTTTTTTTAAAGAAGGTAGTAAATTAGTTCTTAAGCGGGAATTTAGCCTCCTCCTTAACTATGTTAATGGTTAGACCATGTTTAAACACCAGAATTTAGACTCATTTCTGGCTTAAAATTATGATTTAAAAACAGGAAAAGAGTGTGCTATGTGGTGATTGTACTGAAAATTGTGTTTTATTAATAGAATAGTGGAATAGCTAGCCTATGTTCCAACCGATTGATTTTCTTTACTGTATTCACATTTGAATGCTACAGTAACCACTTTCCTGGTCTTAGGGATTTGACTTTGTGTCAAGAAGAGTAGCAGGTATGATCTTCATTAAATACAGCCTACCTAAGGTATAGTAAGGCTATGTGTCAGTGGTTTCACTTTAGAATCTGCACTTTTTCATTAATTTTTTTAATCTAGATATCTAGTTACATGCACAAAAAGGAATCTAGTTTCTCAAACGATAACCCAAAAACTGATAGGGTTTTTTGTTTGGGTTTTTTGGGCAGGGGTTGCCTTCAGACAGTCCCTGATACCTCTCTGGAACAACAACAGATGCTCAGAAATAACCTGCCAAATTAGTCCTTTGATGTTTTAATTGTGTTTTCTCTGAAACATGATTCATGACCCCAATTAGAGATTCAGAGGGACACAAATGTCTGAGTCTTTGGAGCGTGAGTTTTTGTAAAATAATTTGGAGATAGTATTTTATGTGTTTGGTTTTTAATGTCATCCAAAATATGTCCAAGAGGTGCTACATATTTTAGCACCTAACTGTGGATCCAGCTGCTTTACAGATTTTTAAACAGCTGCTTTTTGTTTAGAAGTTTTCAGACCTGCAAAATTAACTTGCCTGTCTTACCCTTTTATCCAATCTCTTTCTCCATTTGACTCGACATAAAAAACTATGATCTTACCTGCAGCAGGAGAAGTTATAGCTCATAGAAAATTAGCAAGACTTAATAACTTGAATACCTGGATTCCTTGTTCTATCTATACTTTAAAAAACCCAGAGACATACTGAGCCATATTTCTCACCCTGTTACACAAAGCTGGTGCCGTGCTTCAACCCAGTTATGAGGGCGGAAGAAACTGGAAACTATGGCTTGGACTGTTTGCAGACTGACGCAAAAAACCTCAGAGTGGTGGTCTATTTACTGTAGTCTGTCACAGCTCATGTGTGGCTAGCTCAAACCTCTTCAAAACAAAAGTTTTGTCTTAATGAGCTATTGCTTACCCATTCTTTTCACAGTTCTTCAAATTCTTGAGTTATTACAACACCTAAGCCAGGGGAATATTAGGTTTTTCTGCTTTTATTTGTATAAACACTTGCTACTTTAAATGAGTGTACCTCCTACCACAATATTCCCCAATTCAAGCATTAAAAATCATAAATATAAAGCAATAAATGTTGACTTTTTTATATGCCTGCTTCCTTAGGAGCTTTTTAAAATCCATTCTTCATCCTCCCAACCTTTGTCATCATTTCAAGGGCTAGAAGCCTGTTTCAGACAAAAAGAGAAGATTCTTATACAATCCATTGATTTCAGCCCTGTGGTCTCTAAGAACACCAGTTAATATTCTGAGACTCAATAGGAGCTCACAAGAGTTGGCAATCCAATATCTGGCAGCATAAGAAGAACAGGAGGAAGAATCTAATGAGGAAAATGAGGCTAAAGCCAGGGAGTTAAGAACTTCTAAGTACATCTCTGCAATATTTTTTTCAATCTTTATGAAAGGCTCAGGACAAAGAACTTCTTTCTTTATCTGGATTCAAACTTAATGGAGGTCAAAGCACTTTCAGATTTTTTACTTCATTAAAAATATATGGAATTTAATTAGTTTTTCGGACTGGAATTCAGAACGTGAAGGAGAGATGGTAAATTTTAAATACATTAATAAAAATTTAATGAATAAAATATTTGAAATTAAAAATCTTGAAGGCTACAGCCTTTTCAAATAACAACATTTTTCCATTAGGGGCTTGTCGTCTTTTTTTTTTTTTTTTTGCGTTTTTCTAAAATTTTTTAAAAATGTTTACTAAAGTTTTATTTACCATTTTTATTGATAAAAAAAAATCTGTATCCATTCTTGGAGTAATTTTGATTCAACACCAAATTACTTTTTTTTTTTTTTTTTGTGCATCAGTTATAAACCTAGATTTAGCTGGTGTGAGATTCTTGCCTCCTTCACAAAAAAATAATAAATTCTAGAAGGCATTTTTTTTTAAAGAGAATTAGACCAAAGACACTCTTGAAATTGCTGGCTCCATTTCTTCAAGATTTGTTGACGCTAAGATTCAGGATAGAGTTTTACTGCCTTTTTTTGGTAGGACATGTTACAATTTTGTATGATCTGTTGGCAACTGCATCTTTGAATAGGACTAATCTGTTTCTTACTAGCAAGGAAAGCTATAGCTTTTATAGCTCTTTTTTTTCTTATCTGTCTTGCATTCTTATAAGAGTGGTGGGAGCTTCACTTGATCAGTGTTATGAGAAAGATAATCTTTCTCTTAGAACACTGAAAAGAAGATCTCTTAGGCATAAGTTGCTGCATTTCAGGAGAGTAACAACACTCCACTATGGTAGGGTAATGCTTAATTTAAGAATTTAAGAATAGCAAAATCTCTCAAATCTGTAAGCTAAGTTTCACAGAATAGCCAGAGCAAGGCAGTACATAGCAGCTTTGACTTGAAATGAGGTTAAGAATCAGTGAGGAAAAAGAGCAACAAGAAGACTTTTCCTTTTGGTAATGAAATGAACAGAGAAAGCTCTTCAATCAGCCTTGATTTGCTTGTTTTAAGGGGTAGATAAGAAGCAGAAACAGTTGAACAGAAAGGGATAGCTGGAACTGTAAATGTCATTTAAATATTTGAAGAGGTGGGGGTTTTTCAACTAATAAGAGCCACAGACTGTATTAATTATATAAGTAAAATGTCCCCCATTTACAGATTAGAAAAACAGGGCTGGACATTAAATGAGTTGGCCAGGGTTACACCCACATACGAAGTCAGACACAAAGCCACAATTAGAACTGGAATACCTCACTGGCAGTTTGGTAAGCCACTCAGCACCTCTGGTTATTTTTTCATATCAGTTACACAAATTATTTTAGTTGTTTGCCCAATACAAGGAAAACATGATGCTTAGGACACATATTCTGAAAAGAAGCTATGAAATATTTAAAAACTAGGGGCTTGATTCTATTTTCAGTTAGTGCTGATAACTCTAATAAAAGCTTAACTATCCATAGTTTTATTAGAGGATGGTGTAATTTGAATCCATTCCTTTAGGATTTCCAGATTGACAGGCTGTAATATGATAGTGGGGCAGTGATTTTGTTTTCTGGCATTTCATCTTGTAAATATACTAAACCTTATTCCAAAGTTTTTACTTAATTCTTAGTCAAAATTCAGCATTGATTTCATACTGATTCCATTAGGCATTTGGGGTAAGACCTGCAGGGTTAAGCATATGACATAGGCTGTATTTCCCCTCAACGTTACATGTTTCTGTACTCCTGACAGTGTTCTAAAGTAACCTGTTTTCAAAGTTGTGATTAGCTGAAGACAGGAACCTCCTTAAAGAGAAAGAGCAATGCATCTTTTGTGTTCACAGTGAGCTATGATTTCTCCATTGTCTACAGGCAGTTAGTTAAGTAGGCTATTAATATTGCCTTGAGACATATCAATGTTAGACAAGCATTTTTGTTGCCGGAGAAAATGCATGCTATTTTAAAAACAGAGCAGAAGCAGACTATTTCTGAGGCTTATGGGTACATACACCAGTAGGTGTGCCTGGCGTGTTGTAAATGGGAAAGGTGGGAGGACGCCGTCTTGTTATTAGTACATGTAGAAAGACGGGAAGTGCTTAGGGAAGGGTTCCCTCTTGTTCTGAGTTCCAGGAAAGTTATCAGCCAAATACATGAATCACAAAGCAGACTGGAAGGGAGTTTCTGTGTGGCGTGAAAATAACAACTGCATTTTAAAGCCTGAAAAGTCAAACAATTTGGTGCTTTTGTTCTGCTGCAGATTTTTCATGGAGAATAGCAACCCCAGGAATATTTGACAGTGAAAAATCTTAGTGCATGAAATGTGAAGTTTATATAAGAGATACCATCTTACTCATCAGCTGCTCTATTTTAAGCCCTGCTCAGCATGGGGACTTTCATTTTGTGATCTATTTGGACAGCAGCTGGTACATTAGAGTTTTATGTTAGCTGACATCTTTACAATCTAAAGGATACTTAACATAATCCTGTAAAATCTATTCTCACAGTTGTGCTCAGTCACTCATATTCCATCTTGGTGTATTGTCTTTTCCCATGTACATTTTCTGTCCATTTCATGCTAAAAAAAGGTCAGTGTATCAACGGCATTAAAATTAGTCCACAGTAATGTTTTGCTGTGATGTGATCAAAATATATATATACAGCATATGCCATAAAATGGATGTGCCATTTCAGTGACTGAAAAAGGCAACAAAAAGGAAGCCGTAGTAACATATGCTGGGGATAAATTCCAGCGACTAGCACAAATAACAGAAAAGACAGTATGTATTAATTAATTATATACAAAGGCAAGCTACGTACATGATTTAGATTCACTTGGAAATATTTACATCGCGTAAGTATGAAATGGATGCCAAGTTGCAACCTAATTCCAAAATCTAGCAATTATCAAGTAGTTTGCCTATTGCCATAAAGTCCTAGGACTTCATGTGTCTGTTCATGCAAAGAGGAAAGTCTTTTCTATCTTTGTGGATTTTAAATCCCAGTCAGCTCTAAACAAATGACAAAACAGTCATAACAGAAGCTAGAGACACCTGTTCCTGGAGATGCTTGGGGAAAAAGATTGATGAGGAGAAAGGACAAAATATGGGCACTGTTGAGGTATGGCAGGCGTTGGACCCTTGTACACAGTATGAAGTGGAGCTACCTGTCCAGCCAGTTTGCAATGCTTTTCCCTGTCTTCCCCCATCTTCACAGACCATCCCAGGGCCCCGCCAGCCCTTGAACCCTGATGTAGTCGCCTGACTTGCACGCTCAGGGGCTACGCACCAGAGTACGTGAAGAGTGGGAACTGAGGCTGGGAGGTACCAGAATGTCACACTGATAGGGTTCAGGTGCTCTAAGAGTAATTTGACTCTTTTCTCGGCAGCAAAACTTGGCTAGGAAAGGTAGAAAGCTACTTTTCTTGGCACGTTTTATTTCACGCATGAGTGAACTGGCATCCATTGTGTTTTGTATGTTTAGCTGACCTTGCTTGTTGAAATCTTAAGAACCAATGTCATACCAAATGGATTCTCACCAGGACTATTGCTACAATCTCTTGGGTTTTAACAGGAGGGATTTAATGAAGGAAAACAACGGACTTTAATCTCTACTTCTTCACCATCAGCGGTAGCGAGGAGATTCTGCATTGTATGACTCGGTGCGTTCGCACAGTCGTTCAGCTCCACTTCCACGCTGGACTTGCACCGGCCGCTCATTTCTCCTGCAGTTGCCCAAACAACTGCAGCCCCAGAACGATCTGCACTGACTCACCTTGAAGACGGAGCCCAGAGTTCCAGCCTGGTTTTTACTGGGTGTAGTATGGTGCTTCTGAGTCTGCAAGTCCTATGAAATGAAGTTTGCCGTGAATCTTGACCTTATTGCATTGCAGTAAATTTGTTCTTGAAGCAAAGCTACCACGTCTGATACAGGTCCCACCCTCTCCACACCCACTTCACTGACTTCAGAAATCTGATTATTAATTATGTGCACGTCACTGGGAGTGGCATAAATTTTAACTGTTATTGTATATTGCACTTCTTTGGTATCCATCTGGTGTTTATACTTCCATATCTGGTCACAAATTTGAAAATTAGGGCCTTTATAGAATGATTGCTACTAATATGAATTATTTTTCTATTCTTCACGAGCAATTATTTTTCTTTTAACTTCTGAAAAAAACCACTACTTCTCAGACAGCATGAAGAGCAAAAAGATATTCTTCAACGGCGTGGGATCAGAAAGAGCATGAAAGTGGTCTGTTATACTATTCATCTTAAGACATGGCATAGACCTATCCACTCGTCCATGAACACGTGTTTGGAGACAAGCAAAGAAGGGAATGGGAGGACTATTCTGGATAATATTCATACTGTTCTTAAGTCAGCCCTGTTGAAGTTTCTTGGAAGTGTGATAATGCAGCTTGAATGTGGAGTCAGTCTGAGTGGAGGGAGCACGACTGAAATGTTCGTTGTTGCCAGATAAATGAGGGGCCGGGAGGCTGCCTCATGGGCCAGGGCAGCGCGGGGGGCACAGTCTAAAGCAGATGGTTATGGCTTGCTTTGAGTGCTACAGATTTCTCCAGGCTATGTTAATCAATGCATTTTAATAAACAAACAAACACCTGCCATTTTTTTAATCAAAAAATGCCAGTGGTCAGTTGCACTTCTTGTCTAGTGTTACTTCAGTGATTTTCCAGTAAAGTGAATGTAATTTAAGATACCCTGTGTATTCATTTACTATGTTTATTTCCCCTGCCATTTCTTTGCTTGCTTGGATGTGTGGGAAGTTGTCTATATTTATTTACAATGTTTGTATCATCTTAGGTGTCCTGTGGATCAACGTATGGACCAGAGTTTGAGAAGCAATGCATGCAATTACAGGGGAGTCTTAACAATTTAATGACAGACAAACTTGCAACACCCAATGAAATAAAATCCTCTTCAGTGGTTCTTCACATGCTCGTCCTGCAGGCTGTCTGGGTCAGAGAGCTGAACCGAGCTGAGCCTGCCTCCGTGTCAAAGTTGGTATGATACCTAGAAGTCTTTTCTTCTACGAAAAGAAATTCTGTGCTAAAAGTAGTCTCTGGCTTTTTAGGAGAGTAATCATCCTTTTAGGTGTGTGGTTGTCTACTGTTGTTTTTAGACTTGATCTTTTAATTAATTCAAGGTCCAAGTTGGAAGTAGCAGCTTGGGGTAGCCAATTATTTTGAATTTCCTTGGATTTGCTCCATAATCCTTATGTTGTGTCATACTTAATTATGTTGATGGTATAAAGTAGTGTACAGTTTTTTGTGCATAATTCTTTTAATTTTGTCTTAGAAAATGCTAAGCCTGTCATAAATAAGACCTATATCATCCCTAGTTTAATTTTACTTAAATGTAATATAAGCACTAAAAGTACAGTTTCATCAGGCTCCTTTTACTCCAGATTTTAATGACTGTTCTCTAATGTATTGTTTATGGTTTGATATCAGCTACTGGTTACATGACTACAAAATCTGTGAAAAAAACCCAAAAGATATACCGCATGTATAAATGCCAAGCATGAAAGGATTAGTAAAGGTGGATAAGTATATTCATTAAAGCATACACTTTGCTGAAATCATGAACTGAACACCTGCTTTTTAGAAATCTGATCTACATCTCATTAAGTCAATTGAAAGACTCCCCTAAGTGATCTTTGGATCACATCTTTCATGAAAGAAGGAAATGTTCTTGTGTGTTTCTTTCAGGTTTTTATGTGTTGTATTGGGAACTGGATGCAAAGCTGTTGTTCAAGCCAAAGACAGAATCTCTAAATATACAGATCAAGTTATTAGTGAGTAATGAAATGCAGTCCACAAAAAGAGCTGAAAGCTTGACAGTGTTCCGAGCTTGTCAATGCACAATTAGGGTCCTTTTGTACTTTACTGGTACATACCTGTTTAGTTAATAAACATTCGCTACGCATGCTGAAAGTCATAGGGCAATGTCATGCCTCGGACACAGAAGAAGAGATCCACAGGCTCAGGAAGTTACTTCAGACCAAATCCTTTCTTTTCAAAATGAATTATTTACTTAAACATTTCTGAATCTGGGTCTCTGACCTTTTGTTTATTTGTAGTTAAACAGGGATAATATTACTTTACTTTGGGTGTTGCTTCAAAGCATCTTTTTTAATATTTTTAAAGTCTCTTAAGACTGTCCACTGAAATACAAGATAAAAATGCAAATCATCGTCATGCTCTTTATGGCAGTGTTCTGTTGTGGTACACCTAATTCTTTTTTCATATTGTCTTTTTGTTTGTGATATTAGATACTAGCTTGTGGTTCAGAGGATAAAAGGCTAAAATTCCATAAATAATAATTCAAGATAATCAGTAATTATATTAATTAACCAATATGAAGGTTTTGCCACTAATGAAAAAAACAGACTTCTATTACTTGGCCTCTGTTCAAACATTTCTACCTATTGCATTAGGTATTTCTCATGAATATTGAATTAGCAAGTTCCCAAATACGACTCAAAAAAAAATAATTGATCACACACAAAATGGAAATATGAAGTGTAGCTAAGATTCTCTTGGAACGCTAGAAATGCATTCTGCTTTAAGTTACATCTCATGTAACCCTATGGAATCCACTTGGATTTTGTAATAAACCGTATTTTTGTGTAATATTTCTAATATATTACTGGTGTTGCAGTAATTTGTATAGTGCAGTAGTAACCCTCATTAGGAGTGGGTTCTAGTATGCCAGATACTGTACCAGCAAAATAGATAATTAAATAAAATAGGTAATATTTTTTAAAATGTTTAAGCAGCACGGGAACCCATACCAATTTAAAAAAAAAATTAGGCACTTGGAAATCACTATTTTATTGAAAGCCCATAATGCATAATATTTTATCTGTATAATTCACTTCAAGAATGGAACAATGGGATCTCTTCAAATTTCATCCTGGTTAAAGTGTTAGAGTTATAGTGACTGTTATAAGTATAGGATTTGGAGATTTCCATAGACATAATAATGAAATTTAAAATAATTAATGTAATTAATGTACACTTAGCTGAGCATATTTGCAAAGGTATGCAAGGTAGCTCTGAAACTGAAGATTCAAATAAGATGACAAAGAAATTGCAAGAAAATGTTGTCCAGACAGTATCTTCATTTTTCATGGCATTAACCTGATCCTAAATTTAAAATTTTATGAAGACTTGAAAAACAGTTCTGGTAAATGGGGAAAACAGATGGTAGTATGGTGAAACAGCAGATCATACATGTGAGAAACAGCGAATGTGTATTTCATTTAGCTAACATAGGCCCAGAAGATCTATTTATTTTTGGCATTCAATTAGTCCTAATCATGTGTTGAGTTATAACTCTGTGTCTGGGATTCCCAGCATCTTTTCTAAGGCTTTTTTCCTTCTTTTTTGCAAGTACAGCTACCAGTAGAATTGTATTTAAATGATATCTCAGTTATTTACAACCCTGGTCAGCACAGTCGTGCTGACAGAAATCTGCAATATATTTATGACCTAAGGGTCTGTGCTTTGCTTCCATAGAAAACAAATAGACAAATGGACAAAGAAGACAAAATGATGTTTATCATAAAAGTCTGCAGAATGAATCTATCATTCTTTTCTTGTCCCTGGGAAAGTAAAGCTGACATATCTTACATGCTATATAGAATCCTATGGACCTACAGAAAAGAAAGGGCAAACTGGGGTTTTCTTAAGGATGTTAAGCCTTGTGGATCCATATGCCTTTATCGCATGATTTTAAAGCTTATATACGAGTCTGTGCTGAGCTCATTTTAGGAAGCGTGGTAGTGTAATTTGGATCATCTGGGATATAAATTACTGTGCCTCAGAAACACCACTGGCTTGGAGGGGAGCTTGGCCTTCCTGAAGCCAGGAGGGGAACTGAAGAGAGTTCTGATTCTGTAGTTATCACTGAGCTGAAGAAAAGAAGAAGGGCAAAGAGAGAGGTCTAATCAGTTTGTCTAATGATGCTAATGCTGTAAGAGTGAGAGAGTGTCTGTTTGATCATGCTGACACATTTTGGCTCTTCTGAGTCATCACACACCTGTGTAAAGTAAGTAATGTGCACGTACATTGTATTTTTTGCTGTGTATATTTGTCATTTCATTT
This sequence comes from Buteo buteo, assembly GCF_964188355.1. Lineage (NCBI taxonomy): Eukaryota > Metazoa > Chordata > Aves > Accipitriformes > Accipitridae > Buteo > Buteo buteo. The sequence goes on along the minus strand of NC_134186.1, from coordinate 20,757,270 downwards.
TCCTAGTAGATGTCATTTGTGGAGCTGTATTACTTAAAAGATTTTTCTTTTGCTGTTGGTCATAGCTTGCTTACTACAGCAAGGAATGTACATTTTCCTTTTTTCCAAAGGTGTCTCTTTTTGAGGATGACTATGTTTAAGGATTGTAATTGTGGTTGGTTAAACAATGTTTTGTGGGTTTGGCCTGTCACAGAGAAGGCAGTTAAATATGCACATGCCTTATTATAAGGCAGATAGATAGTTAGTTTGGTCAATAAATCATCAGCTGAGTGATTGCTTGCCTTGAGTATTTCTGTGTCTGTTAAATTTGGGGCTTTCTGGAGATGATGAGAAAACATTCTCGATGATGCTTGGTAAAGGAAACTCAGATGTCACTGGCCATTTGTTGCATTATCTTCACAACTACAATCTCGGTCTAAGAAACCCCTTCTTCAATGGGGCCTTTTTTAGACTTTTCATGCATATTGTTACTGTTCTTATTCACATAGTAACCATTTTTACCTCATTTTGTCTCTGCTTTTAAACTATTTTGGATGTACTCAGTGCTTTAAAAACAAACCTTTAAAGGCATTTCCCTTTATTTTCAGTGAGAAGCTGTAGTAAATACTATCTGCTTTTAAGCATTCAAAAGGCTTTGCGGGCTTTGCTTTCGATGTTAATGCAGTTGGTACGGATTCAGCTAGCTTTCATGTGTAGCAAATTCATCATATGTCTATTTTCTGTCTCTCAGCACCTCTGTTAGTTTGATGTTGGGCTCTGACTAGCTCTTTATATTTCCATGGTTACAAGTAGTCACAAGGGTTCTGTTAACCCCCAAAGGCAGAGTGATTATGTCTTTTTTTTGCTATAAGAAGCATAAAATAAAAATTAGACTATATATAGGTATGAAAGATTGTTTTTAACATTACAGTAAAAACTTCTAAGTTAATTTTCATTCACTCAAAAAGCATTAGAGTCTTTTGCCACCATTATGACTATATAACATTTTTTGTAAAGAAGAGTTTCTATTAAAAAACCTGGAGGATCTTTTTTTCTTTCCCTTTTAATTTTGATCGAAATTTGCAATAGATTTTGAACACAGTGGATTTAGAGCAAACAATGCGGGTTCAGACCTATCCTATAATTAAATAGTTACCAACGAACATTAATTATTAGTATGTATACTATCGTTTGTTTTTAAAGATAGAGAAAATGGAGGTAAGAAGCATGCTAACTTGCCAAAGAACACAGATGTAGACACATCCAAACCAGACTAAGAATTTCAGATCTCAAAGTGCTGTATTTCTTTCTAACAAAAGACTGACAGGAAGCCCTTTCTGACTTTTCAGATCTCATCTCTGGTCAAAGCCTAGATTCTTCCCAGTAAATTAAGTCCAGAGAATTACACCTTCTGTGAGTGGATAAGAGACCTTATAGACCCTTAATAGGAGAAGGCAGCTGGAAGGAGCAGTGTTTTTCTGGGAGGCTTTCTTTAGATAAGATTAAAGCAGTAGCAGGTTTGAGGATTTTGATAAAGAAGAGACTTACGTAGCTGTGATTTGTTATAGTGTCTTGCAATGAAGAGCTCTGAATCAAGGAGAGTTTTCTGGATCTTCCCTGGATGGAACAAGCAGTGAGTTGCTGAGGGCGGAGGGGTGAGAGGGAGTGATAAAAGAAAACCAGAGAAAAGTCTTTAATAGGAAGAGAAAATCTTATGTACTAAAAAGGTTTTGTACAGTGATAGAAGCATTGACTGGAACTGCAGAAAGTGACCCTGCTAAATAGTGGAACAAAGCTCTGCCAGGGAAAAAGAATGAGACTCTCTGTCATCACCTGTATAGAGCTATTGTATCAATGCATACAGCAAAAGCACTAGAATCTTCCGAAGAGGAGAAAACTCCCCCTTTTCCATTCTTTTTGGTGGTTATCTTTTTAGCTGGAGAAATTAAAATTGCTGAATCACCAAATCAGTAGAGGCATAAGCTGCTTCTATGGTAAAATAACTAGTAACACTGTAAAATAACTAGTCGTTTAAATAGTACAGCCATTGGAGAAGTATATTAATGGGGGAAATGGACCAGAAAGCACGTATCATATGCTGTCTATTCATTTAAAAGATAGACAATAGTAATGACACAACATTCTTTATCCTCAAAGTGTATTATGAATGTTAATGAATGTTCAGAATCCCAGTGGAGTGCATGGGAACACTGGTTATATGCAGATATAATGTATGAGAGATGATAAATGTAGTATTACACAATGTATCTAAACAGTTCGGAGCAGAAACACAGTCCACGTACACATATGAACAATTACTGAAAAATGGAACAATAGAACTCTAGAGTGATAATTGTGCTGGCTACTCCCCACTGGTCAAGTGTGAAACTGTTATACACTTCAGATGTTAGATTGTCAGCTAATGTGTGCATGTCTTCGGCGTTTTAGGCAGCAGTGACAATTTCTTACGTGTGGAACAATAATAATTATGTATAGCAAACGTCAAGACCATGCTTCCTCTCTGACAGTGGTTCAGGGTGAGCCCAGGGAGCGGGATCCGTGGATGAGAACCTGACTGTCGGGGTTGCGGCAGGGTGCCACAAGTGCCACCAAGCATCTGGAAAGGGAGCATAAGAGCGGCAAGGAACAGAGTTTGCTGACGTGACTTTTTAACAGCCTGTTTCAGATCCACCTGTGACCTTAACAGCTAGTTCTGCTGAATTGGATGCCAAGAAATGGCATCTCTTGGATCTCGGAGTTTTCTCTCTGCCAGGGTCAAAGTTCTTACAGCTGTGGATGTATTAGCTTGCTCCCAAGAAATGTTTGGGTGTTTTTTATGTAAGGGTTAAATTTCTTAAAGTTGGTGGCTACTACTCACTTCATCATGGAGTTCTCTCCTAGTAGTGCACTTACAGAGAGATGAAAATGTTCCCCCACTTTTCTGTGACTGTATTTTTATTGAAATTGGAGCAATCTGGTTCAAACTTCTTGTGGGTATATCTGTAAGAACAGCAGTGCAAGATACTCAGAATGTTCCAGTCAGTAATTTCCTAGATAAAACAGTTAGAAAAGGAAAGTATTTGGTAGATGTGTGTATTGGTTTTGTGCGGCAAGGTTTTGGTAGTGGGGGGGGGTTACACGGGTGGCTTCTGTAAGAAGCTGCTGGAAGCTTCCCCTGTGTTCGAGAGAGAGCGAGCCCACACCAGTCGGCTCTGAGACGGACCCGCCGCCGGCCAAGGCCGAGCCAATCAGTGATAGTGGTAACGCCTCTGTGATAACATTTTTAAGAAGGAAAAAAAGTTGGGAGAGTGAGAAACAGCCACGGGAGAGAGGAGTGAGAACATGTAAGAGAAACAACCCTGCGGACACCAAGGTCAGTGAAGAAGGAGGGGGAGGAGATGCTCCAGGCGCCGGAGCGAAGATTCCCCTGCAGCCCCTGGGGAAGACCACGGAGAGGCAGGCTGTCCCCCTGCAGCCCAGGGAGGTCCATGGGGGAGCAGATCTCCACCTGCAGCCCGTGGAGGACCCCACGCTGGAGCAGGTGGGTTCCCGAAGGAGGCTGTGACCCCGTGGGAACCCCGCGCTGGAGCAGGTTCCTGGCAGGACCTGCGGATCTGCGGAGAGAGGAGCCCGTGGAGCAGGTTTTCTGGCAGGACTTGTGACCCCGTGGGGGACCCGCGCTGGAGCAGTGTGCTCCTGAAGGACTGCACACCGTGGAAAGGACCCATGCTGGAGCAGTTCGTGAAGAACTGCAGCCCGTGGGAATGGCCCACGTTGGAGACGTTTGTGGAGGACTGTCTCCCGTGAGTGGGACCCAATGCTGGAGCAGGGGAAGAGTGTGAGGAGCCCTCGCCCTGAGGAGGTGAAGCGGCAGAAAATAACGTGTGATGACTGTAAACCCCATCCCTGTCCCCCTGTGCCGCTGGGGGGGCTTGGTGGAGAAATCCGGGAGTGAAGTTGTGCCCGGGAAGAAGGGAGGGGTGGTGGGAAGGTGTTCTGAGATTTCATTTTATTTCTCATTACCTTACTCTGGCTGATTTGTAATAAATTGAGCTAATTTTCCCTAAGCTGAGTCTGTTTTGCCCGTGACGGTAATTAGTGAATGATCTCTCCTGTCCTTATCTCGACCCGCAAGCTTTTGTTATATTTTCTCTCCCCTGTCCAGCTGAGGATGGGGGAGTGATAGAATGGCTTTGGTGGGCACCTGGCGTCCAGCCAGGGTTAACCCATCACAATGTGTAATTAGTTAGCATGGAATCATTCTGGAGTCCTGTAAATAGGCACAATAAATTATAATAGAGTATGGTCAAACCAATTCTTCTGTCTCCACAGTGGAAAAATTATATCTCTTTGGAATTTAAATGGGTCTTGGAAATGAATTAATTCTAAACTTACTATGCAGGAAATCAGAATATGCTAATGTTTGATTAAAATATTCTAGTAGTTTCTAATATTTCATTACGTCAGTGTGAAGTGCTTCTCAAATTATTAATGTTGTTTGGTCCTACATCTGACTGCAGTAGAACTTGTAAGTAGCCTGTGAATCTGTATGTTTAAATTTTCCTGTTCGGAGCGGTAGCTTTGCTATTTGCCTGGAAAACATGCTTGGCCCCTATATATGGGAAAAAGCATTTTCTATAAGCATCATTTTCCAGGAGATGAAAGAGGCAATACCCCTCTTTACTTCCATCACAGCCTATGCTAGCAGAAGTCCTGACAAAGATAAGACAAAGACTGTTTTCTTTAAAAACAAAGATATATATTGTTCTTAGGGATGGGAGGTTAGAGCGGATCCTTCTGTGAGTGCTTCAGATGATGGAGTGGTGACTTGGAGTTTCTGACTCTGCTCACAGTTTGCCCTCTTCAGCATAATTCCTGACCATACTGTAAATATGACTATATGAATAGCTGTTGAATTGCTTATAAGCCTTTTACTAGAATATTTACATTTCAGATTGGAAAAATTTTGTTCTTTGGGGCCCACAAGAACATTTGTTTGTTCTCACCTGTCCTCACTTGTCCAACTATTCTCAGTGTTTGGAAAGCAAACTTTTGGGGGTTTAGCTGTTTATTTTATCATGAAATCTTATTAAGGTTCTAAACTTGGCTGCAACCCTCTGATTGCCATGAAAGGCCAAGACCCAAAGATGATCCCTTTGCAGGGTTGTTTTCAGAGGAGCAGGAACAGAAAATAAGGAAATCTTTTTTGTTAAAGAAAAATTTAAAAAGCAAGAGATTCCTTGTTACTCTGCAATATTTTTACAAGTTTCCATTATCATTGTTCACTTAAAAAAAAAGTGACACCCCCCCCTCCCCCCCCCCTTAAAGCAGGCAACTTTCTGTGTTGCTTGTATACCTTAGCAGTGCTTATCCTAGAGTTTCATTCTTTGCTAAAGCAGATTCTGAGCTTGCTAGGACCCAGTTGTCCAAAGCAATCTGCAAAACTTCCTTGTTCGTGCAGTCTAGTTCTGGTGTTATATGTGAAAAGGCTATCGTGGAAACCAGGAGGGAGGTTTTAACAAATTTTATTAAGGTTCCTGACTCAGGAGGGACATTTTTATATTTATAGATTTGCACTTTTCTTTTGGGTAACAAGCCTAGAGTTTGTTAAATATGTACAAGAAGCATCTTAAAGGAAGAGATATGGGAAGGCAATATCGTAGTGCTGGGATAAAAGAGAATATCGGATGAAGTGAAACTTCAGATTTTTAACTTAGTGAAGCAGGAGATGCCACTTGGATATCTGAGCATGTGGTTTTCTCTCAAAACTCTCTCTCATTAGCTAAGTGTTTATTGAGGTTACACAGAGAAACTTAGATCAGATTAAGAGAAAAAAATATTTGGTGAATATAAAATAAAGCATTAATGAAGATCTTCCTACAAATAAAGCAATAGCAAAACCAGAATTGCAGTTTACTTTTGTTGCATAAATATATGACTGTGCTTCTCTTGTGTTTAGAAAGATCCCTTTCCATCCATAAACACTTAATGAGTGATAGATCAGAATCCAGAGAAGTGATTGTAGGACAGTTCAGTGCCCTGTAACCTCCAGCAAATTAGCCTGTGGTCAGTCTGGCTGGGTTGTTGCTGCTGTGTGCCAAGTTACTTCTTCGGTGCGTTTGTAAAGTCTCTTGTATATGTTGAACAGACCAGGAGGGGGCAGAACTGCATTAAGTGTAATCGCTTGCATGTGGCTTAGAGGCATCTATATTGTGTGCTTAAATGAAAATAGTGGAAAACTGATCTATGAAAAAGATTTGGTGATAATTGTAGCTTAATGTTCACCTAAAATCAATTACTCAGATATTCAGAAACTACTTATATGTATTTTCTACATAGGTCTTTCATTGCTGCTGTGCTATCAGTGAACATTTCCGAAGGAAATGCTTTCTGGGTTTTAATAGCACTTCTAGGGGAACTCAAGCATTTAACTGGATTACTCAGTGTACACTTGAAACAGAGTTGTCATTTTCACTATTGAAGGTTACTGTGAATCTAGTTTATTTTTGCTTTTTTTTTTTTGCTTCTAGCTGTAGTCTGGTTTCTCTTATGGTTTCTAAAGCAGTTAGTTTGGTAGTTATTTTTTTGCCTTTTCAGGTTTAGAGTAAAAGGTTTCAAACCAAAGTGCCTATTTTTAATATATAGTAAAATATTAGCCACATCAGCTATAAAGCAGATTAAAATCAGTATTTCTCTTGAAAACTTTAATGGAATGGAACGCAACAGTTATTTTTATTTTCTGTAGAGAACCTGATTTAAAGGCTGTTCACTCAGAGTAATTTAAATCAAACAGTGCATTTTGGGTAAACTGGGCTGTTGATACATTGTTCTTTCAGAACGAAGTCTGAGCTTCCTCCCAAACAGTTTGCAGCTTCAGTAAAGAGAAGGGACAACAGTCACAGAGCAGGTCTTGGGGCGGAGGGGAAGGAGTAGATAAAGGACAACCAGAGAGACAGTGAGATTCACTGTTTGGTTTGATACAGTTTTTTCTTTATTATTGTAGGCTCTTTCTAGCAATAGGGTCTACTGCTTTTCTTCCTGGGAATTAGATGGAAACATATAATCAAAGAATGCTAAAATTTATGCTCCAATAAAAATTATTCATGCTAATGGTAAGTAGCTTCTGCCGTAGTAAATCTTATTTTACAAGAAAGCTGCAAGTAATGGTTTTGAGCCTTTTGGTGACTTTATTTAAAAAAACTGGCAGGAGTGTGCTTAAGCAAGTTCTTGAGATCTCCAGAGTAACGTAGTTGTCTTAATGTATTATCAAAATGAAATGGCTAAAAAGGTGTCATCATCTTCATAGTCTGGAGGTAGAGTAGGCAGGATTCTGGAGATATTTAAATGACTCACAGTAAAAGCAAAACAATCTTTTGGAGGCAAATAATACCAATATTATGCTATGTTGCAGAAGTGCTATTTTAGGAATTATAAATAGTCGATATTGACCTCTGTCTAAACTAAGAGAGAATGATTTGGGTTTTGTTTAAAATTGTGGATCAGGAATGCAATCTTTGATATGAAACATGCTTTGGAGATCATATGGGGGCTGTCTAAACCTAACAGCTGTCTCTTCAGCAAGGTGGAAGAAAGTTTGGTCTGCCAGAATCTCTGTTCCGAAAGTGTTGCCAGTTCGGATCCTTCTGTCTGGGCTTATTGGACCAGTATTACATCATCAGTATGAGCAATTTTGACCACATTGCTGTACCGTCTACTAATTTGGAATGATATGACTGCCATAATTCTTTAAAGTTACTTTTTTTCATGAGCAATAAAAATATTGCTAGCATTGTGACTTATATCCTTCTAATAGCAAATGACTTTTTATGGGTTGTGTGACCCCTGTTCTTGAAATTTGTACAATAAACTCCTATAGTTGTGTGGTATTTTGATACCAACCCAGTTACAGTACCTCTGTATCTGTGAGATATAAACCCAGCACCTATCTGATGTGAAACAGTTAGGATCCTTTATATATTGCAGGCAGAGAATGCACATTTTCCTGTAGAACCATGCATCAGGATCCAAGTGGTCATTTTAACAGTGTTATTGTGTGGGAGGACAAATCTTGAAAAACTGAACTGAGTGTCAGCTGATGCAATTCCTGTTCCTGCATTTGCAAGCCAAACGTTTTGAAAGGACATCCTCCTTTGGTTCTCAGCCTGTGAACTTGGCAACCCAAACCTGACAATTCCTGTGCCCACATTCATTTTCAGTTCAAATCACATTAGCAAAAGCATGCAGCTAAGGTTTAAAAATGATTCTAATATTAACTCTGTTCTCTGGCAAATTCACCTGTCAAAACTTCCAACTACCTGTTCAACATTTTCAACAGGGATTTGTATTCTGAAGGCCAAAATGGCACTGTACTAAAATCTGTATACAGGGATCCAAATAAATATAGCATCTTGAACTAATTTTTAGTTGTTTGAAATGCAAATAAACATAAGCTTTACTCATCAGTGTAAACTTGCTGGGTGATTCAGATGAACAAATGAAGCCAAGGCTGTAATTCTCTGAAAATATTATTCTGAGCATTAAAACTGATAAATTTTTTTAAAGCCTTTTCTTCTACAGACCTAGGACAGTATTTGCTTTTTTTTTTGTTTATTCATTGCAAGGATCCTAACAGGTTTAGATACAAAGTACGTTATTAAACTTTTTGAAGTAAAAAAAATGCTGAAATTAATATTATCAAACCCCAAAAGTGAATGCTTATATTTCAGTCACATTCACTGGATGCTTTTAATACTAGAGTAATGTGGTTCCTGTTTTTGTCATGTGCACTTGCATGAAAGAAAGTAAAATATACCATAACTGGCAATTATGAAGGCTTGCATTTTCCCCCTCAGTTAAAATCATGGCTTATTTTGCAAGTCATCTATATAGTGAAACAGTACATGGATTTACAAAACTGGTGGTTTCATATCAGTTATTGTATGTAGAAAAATTATTGAGTAATGATTTCTGCTCAGATTTATCTGCTTTCAGAATCTGAAACTCCTTGCATATGAGGTGCCACAAACTTCTTAATTGACTATATAGTTATTACTCGATCTTATCTCATGATAGATGTGGTCAATATTATCAGAATGATAGTAAGAAGGTGAGCAGAGTTGAGCAAACCTTTAGTAATCCTGGAGGAATCGGTGGCTTCCTAGGAGCTTTGGCTTCTTCAGAGAAACAAGATCATTTCTGCTCTTACTGGGCCTCATGTAGCCTCAGAATGATGAAAGTACTTTTTCCATAACTACCTTGCTTACCTCGTTTGTGAGTCTCAAAAATTCGGTGACAGTGACAAGTTGTCATTATTTCAGACTAGATGGTCATGATTCATATCCTGCTTCAGCAGAAGCAGTTTTTCTTTCCTTAGTGAGAAAATCACAAGGTACGAGTTTCTCTTAGCTTTTTAGTTTGCCTCCTCCAGTCTGCCTATAATTTTAGTAGCATAATAAGTAAGTAAAGATATCCCTATGTAAATATTTTTTTTGGTTCTTGACTTCTAATTCAAAATGTTCTTCTAATACAAATTGTTAATGAATGAATAATGTTTGAAGCCATGAATAATTATGGTTGATTTATTCAACTTACTTTCACCTGTAATCTGGCATATTTCATATTACCTGTTTGGAGTTTTAAAACCTTATAAACTGCCTTAAGTATTTCCTCTCATGTTCTCCTTCTCTGCCAGATAAATTGCTATATAACCTAATGAACTTCAGAGAAATTAGCTTGCTGAGACCCTGTTTCTTTCACAATTCCCAAGATTTGTACTACAGTGAATTGTATAATTCATTGGTCTCTCCACCAGGGTAAAAACTTCATTACTAGACACTATCAATTCCCTAGCCAATTTTCAGTCACTTCTTCAAATTAACTTAACCTGGAAATGCTGCTTGAATGAGTGGAAATTGCAGGGTTTATTCTCAAATACAGTGATTTCGCTGTAAACTGCATCAAACCTAATACAAGCAATACTTAGAGTGGATTTTTCTTCTTGAATTTCCATCAGTGACTTGTCAAGAGTTGATTTAAAGATGTGAACAATAGACAGTAGCTGGGCTAGTCCTTTGTCATACAAAAATGTTGATTATTTTCTTCTTTTGGAAGAAGAGAGTGTTTCTGTAATAGCACTCTTTATTCTTGTATCTTGAAAACAAATAGAAGAGATGTCCTACTGCTAGAGATTATTCAGGAACAAGTATAAAGCTTTTGCAGGGAAATGATACTGTGATGTTTATTACAGAACACAAGGAAAGGATCATGCCCAACTAGCAAAACTTTACCAACTGAAAAAAAAAGCAAAGAGGTTTTGGGGAGTCTCCAGGTTAATTTGCATTAAGGAGGTGACGTCCATGATAGAGAATTCTGTTAGTCTGCAGAGATATAGGAAGGCAGTTCACTCTTCTTCCTCCCTCATTTAGCCTTTGCTTCAGCTTTCTCCATTCTTGCTGCCTCCCCCTCTTTCATGGTTTGCAATGTGCACTCTCCATCTCCGTTTTGTCGTATTTCTCCATTTCTGGGCAAGTCCATCAGTTTCTGCTGTGCTAGAGCTTATGGATAGGGGGAGATGTCAACCTAAAATGGACCAATTCTGCACTTCCTATGATTTGTTGGAAAACAAGGTGAAACTTAGGTTGGTGAATTCTACTTTGCCATTCTTTCTTCTGCTGTTGCTTCAGTGTGTTGGGGATACTGCATGAAGCCGGATAACAAAATGGATAATGCCAGAATGAACCTTGCGTGAGATAAATGAAAGCTTATGAGGAGAATGTTGCCTTATATGAGATATTCCTGCTGTAGGGAAAAGGATTGGCAGTTTGACTAACCCTGTTTATTCACTGAAGAAGTAACTTATGACTTTGCAATCTGGTTAACATTCTCAATTTAGAACAGTATCTAAATAATTGTAAATGAAATGTTGGTTTCAATTTTTGAACACCATGAACTGTTGTTCTTTTTGTAAGCAACAGACAGATGCTAAATCTTTTGGGGTTTAAACTAGTTGTTTCTGTGATTAATATTTATGCTAGCTGTTTACTATCCGTATGTCTTATTTTGGCCTCTGTCCACTTGAATACTGGCTAGTTACTTTTGTTTTCAAACGCTGTGTAGCAATGCTAAAATCTATCCATAGTTGGCATTATAGCATTGCATATTAAATTCTTCAGCACTGAATAATTTTTTTCCCTCTTCATTTCCTTTTGGTCTTCTCATTTTTGTGCTGTTAAATTACAGTGATGAACTTTTTCTGGTTTCTTTCTTTTTGGTCCAAACTACCCCTTGACTTGTGTGTGTGTGTATGTACACGCTGCCTTTACTGGGAAAAAATGATAGTACTTAGAATCTTGTCCAGCTTCACTGTCTTGATGGTAGAGTCTGTCTTCAGACTGAAAAACTGAAATAAAATGTGATGTCTATATTTTCACAGAGACAGGAGGTTAGAATTTATTTCATATCTAAGTTGTATGAAATAGTATTGTAGAATTGTATGAAATTGTGTAGAAATTTTCTATCCTTCAAATCTAACTTACCTCATTAATGGTGGTGGAGATTTTTGCTAGTAAGTCACTCAATTTGTCCTGAAAATCCCACCTACAAGTATTTGAAGAATTAATAGTTTCATATAACTGCCCTCAAGTTGTCCTTCTCTGTATTTTAAGATAAATTCATTGAGGCAATTCTTAATCTTTGAAAGTCCAGGCATTCAAACTAAGAGTAAAATGAAAGAATCATATTGTGTTATCATCTGATTGGGGATTGCCAAACCTTACAAATAGTTATATAATATTTTTTAGTTATTTAGGTGATTCCCTGTGAATCATACAGTTCATGTTTACTGTAATATTTAAGCATACTATTGAAGGCTCTGAAGAAAAGTAAAACTGGAACTCAATTATATAGTTTATACACTATATAATATATAAAACATTTATCCTATAAATAGGAAATAGCTTTTCTGAATTTAATGTTTTTATAAAGATAAATAATTCCATTAGTTTTTTATGATTAAATTTTTATCTGGATAGTCTGGCATTTTTATTCCAATTGACATCTACTTTTAAAAAAGCCAAATGTAATCACTGTTTCCAGTATGGCTTGTGTGTCATATCGATGCTGGATTCCAGACTGCTGAAGATGTTTCCTTGTCTCCAGTTTTACTCATTCAAATATGGCTTGAAAATTAATAATCTTGCTTTTGCTTTTTGATAATTTTTAATAGTTGATTAATCAAGTATTATTTATGTTGCAATTTTTATATTTGATCTTCAAAGATTGTAGTCTGTGATAATCAGAATAATTTGAATTTTTTTAACTCTTTGGGAATGGTCAAGTTCTTTCTAGTCTGACGGTTGGAGGGAAATCTTCAATTGCTGTTAATAGTTTCTGAATGTATGCATTTTACATGAAACTTTGTTATGCTGAAGGGTCTATGTTTGCATGTATAATTTTTTTTATTTTATCTCAAGAAATATGAATCGCAGCTTCTTCACTGGTTTTGTAAAATCAGGAGTTTTGTAGTTGGCCTTTCCATCTGACTTTACCGCCAGATGCAGTCCTTTTAAAGGCAACAAATTTGCTAAGTCTAAGACTTAGTAGTATCATTACTATGAAATATAATGCTTTAGTGTCAGGAAAAGAAAATTAGTCAGATCTTGAATATTGGCACACATATTCCTGATTAGTAATATTTACTGAAAAATATTTATTTGAAATTATTTTTAACATTTCACTGGAAAGATATTATTCCAGATATTTTTTTTACAGAAATTTAAATATGAGTCATAATAAAATCATCTAGGTCTTGCCATAATAATTATTTTTGTATATCATATCATTGAAATCCGTTCATATCTTATTTTCCTCCTTGGTTTACTGTCTTTGGTATTTCCAATTTATTTCCCCATTTTTCATTTAAGCATATTTGATCAGCTACTAATACAGTTACTGAATTTTACTGTATCACACGGGTATAGCTGGCATCACAATGAGATGTCCTATCTAGCAAGCAGAACACCTGTGCAATATCACCAGTTTTATAGTAGTTTACACCTGTGATTATTAAGTACACGATTCCAAAGACAAATGCAGGCTCTGCTGCTGGTCCAGAGTTTCTGGTGTGGTCTTACTTCAGAAGAACTGGTAGATTTTTAGGTGACTCCCATGGGAAGTTTGTCTCAGCCGGCTGACAGTCACAGAAACGAGAGCCGCCCAGACGTGCCGTCCTGCCCTGGTGAACGGCGTGGACCCACCGCGGCGTCCGCCGTGGCAAAACTCCCCTCTGCCCGGCCCGGCTGCTGCCAGAGCTTCGATCGCTGATGTCCTCGCAATGGTTGCAGTGCGTGTTGCCACATTCTTGGGTTATATGTGCACACAAGCCTGAAATTAAAAAGCACTGCTTGACTCGTGCTTCCCTCCCAAAGGTATTTGTTGCAACCGAGGGGCCCTTTTTCCTTTTCCTGTTTCTGGAAGGTAAGAAATGTCACCAGGGCTTTCCAGGCACCAGGCATGGCTCGGTGCCACCACATCATTATGCAAATTTAGGGCTTAGAGCAATCTTGATAAATGGTATGTTATGTACGTGTAAATAGTTAACAGTTCTCTTTCCTCTTTTTTTTTTTTTTCTTTTTTTCAGAAGTAACTCCCTTGTGAGCATCCCAGAAACGGCAGGTATCCAGTGGGTTCCTGATGCCTTCAAGCAACGCCTTCTCTTCAATTGCTCATATCCTGAATTTAATGGCTTCTGCCAATAAACTCTTTTGGAACCCCTTTCCCAATGGGTAGAAATACACGCTGCTTTTAAAAACGTTAGGCTATCAGCTGTGCCGAGCAATTCTCTGGCAAACAACTAATTATGTCCGCAGATAGAGTCTGACAAAAAATTTGCTTCAAGCCACAAGTCAGAGGCTTAACCATTGTTCGTGTCAAGTTACTTTACAGCTTGTGATTTCGGTCAGTTGGGTGGGAATGTGGCTGTGAAGCAGTGTTCTTTGTCCGAGACACAGCCCCGCTTTAGCCAGCTTATGGAGCCATACATAAAATGGCCTCTTTGCTTTCACTTAACGGGACGCCGTTCACCTTTCTGCTCTGCTGAGCACCATTTCATGACTTCACAGCCCAGGAATTAAACCCAGCATACAAAGCAGCTTTACCAGTGATTGTCTGCAGATTAAAGTAAATGCCTGTTCTCATACAGAGTATCTGAATTGTATCAGACCCACTTCTCAATTTACACCCTTGTTCCTGTCAGGGAGAGGCAGCTACTGAAAACCGCTGCGGTCCTTGGGAGCCCGTCTCCCAGCGATGCCATGAACGTACTGGGGATTTTGCGTGTTCAACATGATGTTAATTCTATTGTGTTCCATCATGAAAAAAATAGCTTAGTCCGCTAGTGTAACACCAATGTATGTTATCGATGGTAGCTACTGCTGGCAGCTCTGTTTCATGCTGCGACTTCTAAATTCCCACTGTCACGGTGTTTGGCAGTTTGAAATTTTGGTGTTATTTTCGTTCAAAATTTTGAGGAATGGGTACAGTCTAGATTTTTTTTTAAATTAGATAAATTGGTGTAAAATAATCTTGACTAGTTCAATTAAGTTGTGCCTTTTTCCTTTCACTTTTGTGCATTATATTTTCATATGTGGAGCTTTAATTTCAGGAAGAAAATGTTTCAACATAACAAAATTAAAGAGCTAGTTGGTTTCTGCTGAAGTGGATTTATGCGTGTGTTTTCTCATGATTGTTTACTGCATAACTGAATTGTGCAACTGTTCCAGAAATTCTTGACTCAGAATGTGCTGCAGCCTTTTTACTTAAAAAATTTATCTCACTGCTGACTGTCCAGCTGGTGTAGCTGATGAATAAGATTTTGGGGCTCATCACCTTTTCTAAAATTTCACAACCTCTAATTTCTCATTAACATTATGCTTCATGGTTGCCAAACTTATCCCACCAATCTTTCAAAGACCAGCACATTATCACATTACTCAATATAATCTTTGGATAGTTTCTGTAACAATGTTATATAGGAAAGTCATCCCAAAACTTGAGTTTGGGGCCGTGCTCGGTAAAGATGCAAAAAGAATATGGATTTACCTTCACATTTCCTAATGCTGGGGAGTCTGGTGAAAAGTTGACTCTAATTCATTCAGCCTCACTCAGATTTTACAAATGCCCCTGAACTGTGATGGTTTTTATTTATGAAAAATGTCAAAGATCACTGCTTTCGGAAGAATAGTGTAGTCTTTGGAGTGACTTTTTTTTTTAACATTCATATTTTAATTCCTCCCAGTTTTAACATGTTCTTTTGAAACAGTTAATCGATGGGACAACGCTGAGTCATTTTAAGACTAGGTCAAGAATTAAGGTACTTTTTTTGAATTGCACGCTGCTTTCTGGTCAGAAAAGGATATAGTGTCGGGGGATGCAACGAGCCTACGGAATTCCTGACAGTTCGAGAACAGCGTGACCTTGAGCAGCTTGTAGTGTATCCTTGAGAGTCTGGAAAGATCCGAGAAGACCAGTACAAAAACAAGATAGTGATAAGAAGAACCATCCTAATGAACTCACCAATCATGAATTGTTAGTTACTAACCAAACCAATCATATACTAACACATACTCAAAAGAAGGGTATAAAAAGGTGTATTAGAACAATAAAGTAGCCATTTTGCATGATCTATTACTTGTCGTGTCCGTCTCTACCGCGACAATATAGAATAGACTTGAAAATTAAATGCAGGTTAATTGTTTCCTACTAATGTTTTAATTGTTTTTAAATAAAAGATTAAGCTTTTTTTAGTTGCATAGAATATGAAACTCTACTTGCTGAAGGAAAAAACCTGACCTTTTTTTTTTTCTTAAAATTGATTGAAAAGATTTCATGCATATCATGGCAGGAATCTCGTGTGCTAGCATTTTTGAATGTATTTTTGTCAGCAACACAAGAAGGACTTCAAGAAAGAAAAGGAAAATATGAAGACTATATTTCTACCAGGACTGCGACATCAAAGTACTTTCTTAGGAAGCACCTGAGGATGCATGTCTTGTGTCTGCACCACCAGCTGCATAGCCTCCTTCCAGCACGTCATTTGTATTCTCAGCTTGGCTTTGCCAAAGGTATCTAGTTAGGAAGCTGAAAGTACCAGCAAAATGAGAACCCAGTCTAAAATGTTGTTACCTTAAATGCCATGCTGTCAGGGCAGTATGTACACATCATACACGTTATTCCA
Organism: Buteo buteo; assembly: GCF_964188355.1. Taxonomy (NCBI): domain Eukaryota; kingdom Metazoa; phylum Chordata; class Aves; order Accipitriformes; family Accipitridae; genus Buteo; species Buteo buteo. Next base: position 20,741,060 of record NC_134186.1, on the reverse strand, counting down.
TGCTAGACTTCACTTCATTGCCTTTTACTTTTTTTTTTTCCTATTGCTAGCATGGTAGATTTACTTCTTCCTACTCAATCTCAGTCTGATTCAGCCTTTGTTCTCCATTCACATGACCAGAACTCTCACTCAGGCCCTTATCATTTCATGTCTTGACAACTCCAGTCATCTTCATTCTAGTCTTAACAAATACTGGCTTGCAACATGTGTATCTTTTAAAATATTTTTCTTCTTGTTATTTTGATGTTTCATTGTTCCCTTTCTTGTACTGTGGGATTATTTACTTTAACTTTTTAGACCGCACCTTACCATCTCTTATACGCTTGAACTGCTGACTGTATGACATCTGCAATGCCAGCCTTTATTACCCTTTTAAAGTGTTTCTAACAAGTATCTTTAAGTTTCCCCCTCTGCTATTCAATGCATGCCATTAACTAAAAATCTTCAGGGCTATTTCATTGTCCTTTCATTCCTTCTTAATTGGGACATCTAAATTCTACTGCATTTTGATGATATAATAATAGTAGTAACCTATCATAATACTTTACAAAGCATGTGGGAATTCCTGGCTACTACCAAATGAAGCTCTGGAACTATATTCAACAAATACTAAAGTCAACATGAGTCTTATTAAATACACTGTTGTCATATGCCTTAAGTACAACTTATCCATTACAATATTACTTATACTAAAGCTTACCAGGAGAACGTTGCAACTGAATGTCTCATCCATATCAGTCCATCTAATGTACTTTTCTTGACAGTAAGTTGATAGTAGGAATGTATTTGGTATTTTTTTGCGTGTGTTAAGAATAACAAGTATGTTTTTTCAGATATGGCTATGGTAGTTTTCCTTATGCGTGCCAGTATAGCATAAGCATCTAATTGGTATTTAGATACCTCAGGCTAACATTAGATTTCTCTGGGAACCTCAGAACTGCTGCTTACCAACAGCTTAAAAACAACAGACACCCAAGTTCCCTGAATATTGTCTATTCCTTTGGACACCAAGTTAGCTAAAAAGTTCGCCATGCGCAATGAGGTCCTGCGCACCATGCTGACATGCAGCTTGGCAGCTACGCCCCTGATGGGTTTTAACACAGTGTTCGCCTGTCTTCCTCCCTCCTGGCAGAGTTCTCTCTGCCAGCACGATGGCTGGTGACTTTTGAGGCTGACGTGCTGCATGCTCTGCTTGCTCTCGTTGGGCTTTGCTTTGAGTTTTGTAACTGTGAGGAAAAGGTTGGCTTGGCTTAGGTTCCTGGTGCCAAGAGAGGATTTTCATTTCAGACACAGGCAAACTAGGCATGGAGCTGGATATGAACTGTCAAGTTATCTTTTCCTATATTTTTTTTCTAATGACTGGCAGAGGTAGCTTCTTCACTTTACTTTCTGTCCTTGATGATCGCTTTGTAAGGTGCTTTGCTTTGCCCTGGCATTTTATACAGGTCCTGGGTGCCTGTCCCAGTGTGCTGATTTCCATTACATTGCAGGACACTTACAATTAGGCATTGCAGTGTTGAATGGAACAATCCTGAAGCCCTTTTGTGCATACTGGCATGAATCGCTTCTGAGAATGGGAATTAGGGTCATATTTACAAGGATCTAGAGGTGTCTAATGAAGAAGATAGTCAACTAATAGTATTTCCCAAGAAGTATAAGCAGCTTATATTGTTTTTACATAATTTGCTAATTTCACCGTTTTCTAGGTCCTCTCCCCTGTTTCTCTCTGCCTGTGAAATCCCACAATTCTGTAAGAGGCAAAATATTTGGGCGATGAGCAAGTGGAAGGGAAACTTATCTACAGTTATCTACTTATGTATGACAGTGGCTTTGAACTACTTCATTACATGTTCATTAGTTCATGTTACAGTTGATACCACGTTAATCCTATTAGTATTTAGTATGTTACACAGCTTTGGAAGTGATAATATGGGAGGCTTCTGGAAGGAAGCAGTTTGTAGCCTTAGATTGCTAAGAAAAGTTTCTTATTATCTTTGTTGCAAGCTGGGAGAAGGAAACCATGGGCGAAGACTCTTAGGCATCATGAAGGAGATTACATTATAACCGAAAACAACAGTATTTTCATTAGAAGCAAATGTACTATAAGCTACCACAAAATAGTAATGTATTGAACTACTGTAAGTAAATTTCCCAAAGAGGGCAATGGCAACTTCATAAATACTTATTTATCTTTCTAATCAATGATAGCATGATCCAAGAAACCATTTCCCAGATGCAGTAAATCTTAGCTTTCACTTCTGATTTAATTTTGAAGAGTGAATTGTATTGAACTTCTTTCAAGCAATTTAGTGGAGATTTCTGTTTAGCCTGGACAAGATAATCAGAGAAACTAAGTTTAGAATATCATGGTTAATCACTACTGTGGCAGAGGGGAAGATGAAGTAGAATTTTTAAGTCAGCAAGTTTTAATGTGTTTAATTTGCAAATGTACTATATGTCAGTGATTTCTGATAACTTTTAATCGTGAAAAGGCCCACAAGAAAGTCACCTGAAATGTAAATATGCAGATAAGTATTGGACAAAGAATTGGTGTAGGATGGTATGAAAAGTAGAAAGTAAGGAAAACATGGCAATAAAAAATGGTGGGATAAAGGCTGTCTATAAACATTCCCATGTCTGTAATCATTAACAAATGCAGTCTATGAATAGTCTGCCAAGTTTTTATTGTATTCTGAGACTATGCAAAACTGCATTAGAAAGTGTTTAGGTATAAATTTAACATATTTAAAGAAACATTCCTTAACAAATATTTGGGATTGAAAACTAGATTTGTAGACAATGTGATAAATGCAAGAGGGATGTCTTGTGAAATGGACCTTTATTAAGCTTGATCACTGCAAAATAAGAATCCAATTAAGGCATTGAAAAGATAAAGAAAGACCATCTGTGAGGGAATTTGCCACAGATCTAATGGTAAGCTAATTTTTCAGATAAAGTGGGTACTATACTTTGCAGGGGATGAAGTAGAGAAGTTAGAAATCATTTTAGATTGAAGCCAGGGACATGAGCAAATTGGATAAAAGCAGTGGAAACAATGCTTGTAGGTCATTTAAACACAAGGTTGTAAACACATTCTTTCTTTCTAGATGGTGACATCGCATTCCACCTTGTTGCTGAAAATGCTTCAAGCAATGTTGTGGGAAATGTTTTTCTTACCCTGAGACATCTTACCTGATTTCTAAAAGCCAGCAGTGACCATATGCACTAAACTTCATTTTGTCCCAGAGATTATATTAGTGTGCATGGGATAATGAGTTTCATGTGATAGAGCAGAGGTAGCTTTTGTATAGCTTAACTGAAGACTGTTTTCCACTAAGAAACAGAGTCTTGGTGGATTTTGTACTAATGGAGGAAGATAAAATCTGTTTTGTTAATTTTTTTACAGGTAAGTTTTCAGGTTCTTGTAATCAAATTCCTTGACTAAGAAAAAAAGATTGTGTCTGTATAACTTCATAGAGAATGAATTACAAAGCAAGATTGAGTGGTGATTAACATGCTTCACATGGCCTGGTCAAGGTTAGAATAACAGTATATTGTCATGACCTGCTTTGTTGCTCTGTCTACAGAAATGAGGTTGCTGACAAAAAACTGAGACATTTGCTTAGAGTTTAGCCTAGATTAGATGAAGGTAATAGTATGGTATTGTAGGTGCTTTCTCAACTGCTGAACTTCGCCTGTGCAGATTGGTAAGTTATGTAACTGAGAGTTTGATTTGTAGATGAAAAACTTCCAAAATTGTACTATTAGTAAAGGTAAGAGATTTTCTTATTACAGTACCTATCAAAGAATCATTGATCTTCTGCAATGTAGACCAAATTTATTCAATAGCCAGCTGTCTAATACCTAGCAAGTATGCTTCAAAGTCAAAACATTCTTTAAATATAATTTAAACCCCTAAATAGTGGAGAAAGGTCTACACAGAAATTTTGACTGTGTGTATTTTGCATGAGCAGCTGTGTTCAGCATGATCAGGACCAGTAACTCTCCTGAAATGTCATTTAGATCTTGTCTGTCTGGAGGTGATCGGGAAAATTAAAGGTATTAGGACTATGTATGTGATTGAAGAATTTTAAATCCCACCTCTTACTTGCCTTATATCCCCTTCCCTTCAGTAAGCTTTACTAAAGATCTTTAACTGCTTAGCTTACATTAATATTGTGTATTTCTGTAGTGAAGAGCTTGCTGTGTAGTTACATATTCTCTACTTAAGATAAAAGGACTTGAACAAGTAGAAGGACCCTGTCATGGGTTACGGGAAGATAAAATATATTCTATGGAGAACTTAAGTATGATAATAAACATTAAGATATACGTTTAATCTCTGTATACGAAATCAGCACCCTTCTGATCACATCATTCTGCTTTTTAATAATGTTAAGCCTACATATATCACAATTTTTGTACTTCTGTATTGGTAATATTATTTCAAGGGTGGCTCTAAATATGTCCCAGTCTTTGTAATTGGCTTCTTTATTTTATCTAAGCTTTTTAGGTATAGTTAAATATGTTTCCTATGATACTCAAAACTACAGGTGCCACCTGCCACTCATAACTAATCCAGTATTTGCTGGTCAAGTGAAAAAATTCAGTATTACTGTAAAGTAAGCTGCTTAAGTACTTTGTTTCATCCATCTGCTCTTTTTTTTTTTCTTTTATTTTCAAAATGCAGGCACATTCAGACCACGGCTACTTTTGATCCTGTCAGCTGTTGTTCATGTTTAACAGAGAGAGAGGTATATTGCATGAATAACACTTGATTTCATTGGCCAAAGTGTATCTCTTTATTTTAGTATGGTTTGTTTTGGTTTGAGTTTCTCTTACCTTCTTGATACCATGGGAATAACTGTTTGACAACCTGTTGCAGAGTGTCTCCGCTCCAGTTAGTGAAATCAAGAGGCAGTGTGGGAGACTCATTCATTCAGATAAAGCTTGCAGAACTAGTCTCTGAAGATCCCCCCTTTCTCCCCCCAAAATGTTTTGCTTGAAGCTATTTTTAGGTATAAAACCTCAGTTCTAACCTTTGTGAGGAAATAATGAATGGTAGACTGTTAAAGGCCAAATACCAACCATATTTGTTACCTTTTGCAATACTGCTTAAGTAAATTAAGTTTGCGAGAGCCCTAAAACAGCACTTAATCCAGAGGTGGCTGTATAAAGAAATTGCACCATCTTTCATAGCAATTTTGGTTTGTGGTTGGCCGATCTATGAGCCACAGTATTCAAACTGAATCCAGAAGAATTATTGTGGGTTAGGTTAATGTCACTAAGGTCAGAGGCTGGACCTGAAGTATGTGTATGCATGAATCTCTGTTCTTTGTCTTTTACATTTTTTCTATCTAAAAGTCTGCCCTAATGTATTCACCTATTTTCAGCCTTCTTCCAGTCCTCAGTGATGATCAGAACTATGCAGGCCTTAATACACACTGTGTAATACACACAGTATTTGTTCTATTCTTAACATGCCTGATTTATTTTATATCAACCTATTGGCCTCCATCTACCAAAGCACTTAGTGGATTCCATAATATAAAAACAGTAGACACTTTGTTGGCATTTAATTAGTGTCAGTATTGGATCTATGTAGAACTAAAACTGCAAAAAAAAATGTATTTTGTGCTGTGCATACATATTTTTCATAGCCCAACAAATCCTTTTCTTTAGGAACAATTGTCTTAGACACCACAAGTGAGACATATTTTCCAGTTTGGACACAAGTTCTTAGCCATTGAAGAGGCAATGGAAGGGATTTGCTGATAACTGGTCCTGTCAAAAGAGAATTTGAAAAATAGGAACTAAATTTCTGCACTAAGAGAAACTGATTTAAGGTCTGGTCTGTCTTATAGAAGCCTCTCAGATTTTTTGCGTTGGTCTGAAAGATGCCTAGCTCAAAATTTGATGTCAGTAAGCCTACTGGCATTTTACAAGCAAAGATGATCCCTACCAATTTCAGATAATGCGCTTAAATCTATAGTCCCAAAGAAAGACTTGTTTTTTAATAGTAGTAATCCTTTAATTGACTGGGTGTGGAGACACCACAGGGCCTCTTCTGGGTTCCCTGGTGAGAGGCTTTCTGTGTATAATCTGTTGCAGATGTTTTTAAAAAAAACCTGTTATAAAGCTCAGTAAGTTTTTAATCCTTTCTTTGAATATTTGTAAAGCTATTATGTTCAATACATTTAATGATACAAATGCACTTTATGCAATGGTTATTAAGATGTAGAGTAAGTATTGGATGAAATAAGAGTTAAACAGAAAGTAGCAGAAAGTTTTGTCCATTGGGAGAAACAGTGCTTTAGAACTGTATATGAAGAAAATATAAATTATTTTGGAAAGAGGAATAGAAGATAAGAATATGGGCTTCTTCATTTTTACTCATATTTGTCACCTAAGAAGAAGTTTAGAGAAAGTGTAAAGCTGCAGGGGTTTTGTGTCTTTTAGACCCTGATAGCTTCTCCTTTCATTGGGCCCCAAACTAGTTTCAGGTGTCCTGCAAACAAGTGTGACATATTTTTAATATTAAAATATTTAATAATACTATTGTTTGCTATGCTGTCTTTTTGAGCACCTTAAAGTAGTCTAGAAATAACCAGCAAACATTTTTTGACACACAGCAGGTTGAACCAACAGAATAATAAAATTATCCTGGCTATCAAGAGCTGGAAACATTGTATTAGCTTAGGAAATCTTATGCAGTATCTGCCAAGTGTGTGATCATATTACAGTTCATTAAAATGTACTGAATTGTACCTTGTTTAGAATAAAGTATACTCAATACCTTCCTTAGAACATTTTTGCGATGTAAGATTTCTACAGGTAGTGAAAGTATTCTTTCTTCACAGTCCTGGACTTTTAAAGTGCATTTTACTTAACAATTGTTTATTTCAACTGGAACTTCCATCACAAGTTTGTAGTAGGACTGCCTAGAGCTAATTTTAAAACTGAAAAGAAGTACTTTAAACACAGAAAAGAGTATTGGTAAAATAGGGCAAACATTTAAGAAGAAAAGCTACCATCAAAATTTTAATTTTAGTTACTTTTTGTAACTAAATTTCTGCATTTGTAACTACTTCATGCATTGTAGAAACATTAAGTAAAAACATTGGTATCTCTTTCTTTCTGTTGATTTTTTCAAATATATTTTAAATAAATAAAGTATGGTAATTTCTCTCAATGTAAATCAAGAGAGAGTATGTGTATTCAAAACCATCAAAATTTTGATGCTCTTTACGTCTTCCCTCCTTACTCCTTTTCACTCAAGTAGATCTTTTTTTTCCTAAGCCTTACAATTCTGCATATTAATGTCTTTTTTTTTTTTAGATTTGTCCCATTATGAAGACTATTTTTCCTTTCCAAAGCAAGGAATCATAAAGAATGGCTTAAAGTCCAACCTACTGTAGATGGCTGGCTGAATCATTAAATCATTAAATACCTAAAATACCTTTTAACAATTGAAATCTTTATCACAAATAATAATTTTAAACTTTTTTGCAGTTTTTTGTTGTGATATTTTATGATCTTTTTGTCAAATACTGTATATAATTTTGCTCTAACACTCTTTTTCTGGAATAGATATCAATTCACTGTTTAACATTCCCTATCTGTTCAAGATACTTCTGCCGAGATATTTTAGGAGAGAAGAAAATATCATTTAATCCTCAGTTTATATACTACACCATTGCAAAATTTTTATGCTGTAATAAATATGTGAGAGATGCACATATTTTAGAAGCTATTGATTCTATAGGAATATACTGGGATTACAAGTCTGATTTGGGGAAAAGCTACAATCATGTCAATGAACTAGCAGGAAAATCCTTACATGAATGTTACATGCATCTTAATTCAATTTCAAACAACTTTATTTCCTCGCTATCACTGAAGTTGGTGTTAGCAAAGACTAACAGCTTGCCATGATGGAAGAAAAGATAGAATACAATTTATTGCACTGTGCTAATATTCAGTGCTGTAGTAAGCATCTGAAAGACACTGAAGGAGGTCCAGGACAGCACTCTGCTTGCAAATTAACTGAAAAATTTGACATGCAGTAATTTGAATCCTGCTTGGGGCTATATTAATGACTTCCTAATTCCTCTAAAAATTATTAAAGATAACGCTGAATGAATTTTTAATGAAACTAAATGCCTAATTACAGTTTCATTAAAACTAGCATTGGAAGTGGAAGTTCCATGATGACATTCAGTGACATAACTGACAATGATTAGGAATTTTGTGCTATATTCTTTCCTTTTACATTTTTGAGAAGTTTGATCTAAATCAATTCTGAATTGATTTAGAATCGAAGCAGAAGACCAGGATCAGGGTTTTTTTCTGCTGCTTAGTGAACATAAAATCTGTGGACTTCCTTGTTCAGCTTCTTGATCAGTGGAATGGGAATAATACAGTGCTGGAAAGTTTTTTAGAATTGAAGTTTTTGAGAAGCTTTGAAGATTAAATACAAAGTATCACTATTCCTTGGTTTTGAAAGCTAATCCATGAGCAAAAAAGAGGAGTAAGGCATGCCTCAGGGAGAAAATGCTTCTGTCAGGGTACAAACCGCTCTTTATGTACAGAGATGGGGCATTATCCTTGACTGTGTAACGGAGTAGAGTGCAGGACTTAAGAGCTACAAGTACAGTAGTGTGGTATTTGGGGCCCGGGGTAAATGAAATCCAGGGTAGTGATTGTATTTTGGTTTTATTTTTTGATATCTATCACAGAAGAAAAACAAAGCATAGTGGATCTTAAATTTTTCTCTCTTCTGTTTCTGTCCCCCAGACTGCCGTTCGTCTCATGGAGATTTGTCTGAACTGGTTATACAACTCTTAAGATGTTGGGCACAGCCCTTCCAAGTTCTCGTGTCCCTCAGGTTATTCGATTGCATGCTGTCAGGTTACTGACGGACTCTGATTGCCCTGACCAGCCAGTAACCCTCTATCTGTAATTTTCTTTTGCAACCTCCTTTCACCATTGCAAGCACTTAGATGCCTGTGTTTGAGGTCAGCTCTGGCGCGGCATAGCCCTGTAACCTTTTGTCAGACTGCTGTGAAACAGCCAAGTAGTGAGAAAGAGCTGCGAGAAGTGGAACCGACTAAACGGTGAGAAAGAGCTGTGTGTGAGAGGCCTCACCTGGGGCCTCCAGCCTCCCCCTCTGCCCGCTGGCTCGGGAGCTCCATTTCACCTCAGGGCCTCGGCTCCCCGGCTTGGCCTGGCACCTGCCTCGCCGCCGCGGACTTGTCCGGCCATCCGGACCCTTGCCCGGCCCCGTTACCGTCACTGACCCGCTTTGCCGTTCTCGTTTGAGCGGCGTGGGACGGTGTACCGCGTCGGCGAGGTCGCGGCCCTGCCGGCCCTGCTGTCACCCTCCGAGCCTGGCTTGCCTTCCCTTGTGGAGCAAGGACAACTGGAAACGCGAGATCATCAGGCAGTGTTTATTTTGGCGCTGAGAAAATACTAGAAACCTTTCTGACTGCTTATATCTTTAATCCACCTTGTTTGTTGAGGTAGCATGCTAGTTTGCCTGTTGTTCTGTATGCTGCTTAGGTAGGGCAATAAGGCTCAATGTATTCTACTTCTTTCTAATCACGGAGGAAGAGACAGTCCCGGTCTTCTGCATTTTTGTAAACAAACTGACAAATACACAAAGAGTTAGATGGGCCTGGGTGCTTTTGTAATTTAAGTAGAACCCCATCTGAAATACAGGTAGACATAGCGTCCTGGTTTAACCCCAGCCGGCATCTAAACCCACACAGCCGCTCGCTCACTCCCCCCGCAGTGGGATGGGGGAGACAATCGGAAGGGTAAAAATGAGAAAACTCGTGGGCTGACATAAAGACAGGTAGAGCAAAAGCTGTACACACAAGCAAAGCAAAACAAGGAATTCATTCACCACTTCCCGTCGGCAGGCCGGTGTTCAGCCATCTCCAGGACAGCAGGGCTCCATCATGCCTAACCATTACTTGGGAAGACAAACGCCATCACTCCAAACGGTACCCCGTCCCTCTTCCCCCAGCTTTATATATTGGGCATGATGTCCTATGGTCTGGAATATCCCCTGGTCAGTCGGGGTCAGCTGTCCCAGCTGTGTCCCCTCCCAAATTCTTGTGCCCCCCCAGCCTGCTCGCTGGTGGGGTGGGGTGAGAGGCAGAAAAGGCCTTGGCTCTGTGTAAGAGCAATAAAGAAAACATCCCTGTGTTATCAACACTGTTTTCAGCACAAATCCAAAACATAGCCCCATACCAGCTACTATGAAGAAAATTAACTCTGTCCCAGCCAAAACCAGCACACATAGAAAAGAAAAGCATAAAGCTAAAGGTATGTTCTACCGTAGGTTATCTAGAAAAACTTGAATTTGATGTAGAGAGTAGCCATTCCCCTTCTGTGCTGCCTTAGTGCAATAATCTCAGAAGTCTAAGTGAACAGAAACTACTACTTTGGATGTTTTTCATTCCTACTGACTGATTTTTGGGGAAATTCCATATAAATCAGCATTTTAATTAAATTGTTAAGGTAAATCTTTCTATTATAAGCATAGCTGATTTAATATAGATGTATATCTTGTGCATGTATTTTCAGATTAATCATAAATTTATTTTCTGAAAGTTGGAATTCTACATGTTGAAACATGAACTTTTGTTTGCATGCCAGAAAAGTGAATTTTTGAACTATGCTGCTGTTTGTGGCTGTTAGAGAAGCAAAGTAACAATCCAGACACATGCATGTTTATGAATGTACATATTGCTTTGAGGAGATGCCTGTATTAATTTCAAATGGTTTGTGAAATATTTCTGTGATTGATACTGTGGTTCTACCCTTAGGTACTTAGTTCTGATCACATTTTATTATTAAACACTGGAATCTGCAATAATTAGCCAGACCAATAGTAAAGGTCACTTTATTTTACTGGATGTTTCATTTTGCTCTGTTTAACCTTAAATGGAGTAACATGGTAGCATAGATTCACTTCACAAGACACACCAGAGGTACAGCAGGGTCTAGTTTAGGTATTACATTGGTGTTTGTCAGTCTCAGGAAAAGGAAAACAGAAGCCCATGCTTAACAGAAAAAGGCTGTATCTTATCTTACATGTCTCTAAACAAAGCATTATTTGTCTTCTTTCCCATTTTTTGCCTTTGTTTTGATTTGTCTTATTAATGACTCCAGTTGTACTTTTGCATTTGGTCAACCAACACAGAGAATCTCCTTTTTCTTTATGCATAGAAGTCTCTTTTCACCCCTAGTTTAGTGAAGCATTGCTTCTCTAGAGTCTCAGTAGCTGTCCTGACTCCCATCAGCACTACACACTCACTACCTCTTCTCTAAATCCTTTACCACCTCCACACTATCAGTATCAGATGGTTTTTCTGTTGCTCAGCTTTTCTGCTGATTAGTCTAGTGATTTCAGTCTTAACTCTACTGACTGTGACTCTTTGACTAACTGTCCTGCTAGGCCTTCAGCTCTAGGCTTCTTCCGAGCTTCGAGTCCCAGTACAGCTCCTGCTTCACATTCATGCACTGCTTCTGTGCCGACTTGTATGGTCCTTTATTGTCTATTTGCCACATTTCACTCCCACTCTTGGCTTAAGTCACAAGGCTGCATTGATTTTCTTACACTTTTTCACTTGCTTTTCTGCTTCCATGCCTCACTGATCCCTCTTCTGCTCCCTTCTTTCTGTCTTAACTTGTCACCCGTCTCTATGTCCATCATCAGGAACATATTCTTGCTACTAGTTCCTTGTCCATTGCCAACCAATGTCCCTGATTTCTTTCTCCTCTAAATAATTTCTGGCCAATATGCCATATCCAACTGCCCTTTTTCTTTCCTTCTTTCATTGATCACATCGACTTGTGCCTCCTTATCTTAAATTATTGAGTTGAAAGATGAGAAATTTCAAACCAATATGAAACATTATTTTGGGGCAGCACATTGTTCATGTAACATCAATATGACCTGGATTTTGTTCCCTTTCAGTCAACCATAAATCATCTGCGGATGTGGATAGGAGCAGTTGTATGCTTTGTACTACTCTAAAGCATGTATTTATATCATGCACTGTTCAGCTGTGAGACTTTCTTTGTGTTAGACACAGAAAAACAAGTGAGACCTAATCTGCAGTCCTATGTCTTGAGGACACATCTACTCTGATGTTTAATAACTTCCAACTGTCATATACTTTATAGTCTGTAAATGTTTCCCAAGACATGAATCAATTACCTTTTAAAGAAGATATGAATAGATTACAAAATAGGTGTTGCTATGCATTCTTAACTTTCTGAAAAAGCATGTGTAACCAGTAAAACTGCTATGCGTTCCTCTAAATGTTAAGGCAAAAATGATAATTCTGGTCATAAGTTTACATTAAGTTTGAAATACTTCAAAAGAGATAGCAAGTAAAGTAGTTCTACAAACACCTATGAAAAAACCTTAATTTGTGCTCATGGGTATAATTATTGTTATGCAGGCCATGCAATAAAAACAGCAGGTAGCTGATATGTTGTGGCTTACTTGCAAGCATATACTTTTTGCAGCACTTTTGTGACTCATGGCCTTGTTCTAGGATAAGGTCTGAGTGAACCATTCCTTTTCATTTTGTAAATGTGTGGTAGGCCAGATTCTACTTTAGAAAAGCTACTTTTTTAAAGGGCCTCTATCAATGCAGCACGTTGATTTCAGACTACAATTTTCACGTAAAAGTTCTTTAACTATGAGCTCTGCAAACTTGTTCTGGTTACTTGGAGTCAAGGTTGTGCAACCTTCAGTAGTAAAGATAGATCAGACAGAATGTAGGTACCAGTCACAGAAATTGCTTCACACTGCTTGCAGACTTGGGACACTAATTAACAGTTTTGTTAATGATAATATGAGGAAAGGAGCCATGTAAATAGATAAGACTAAATGCACAGAGAGCAAAAGTTTATGGTGGGAATGTACTATTTTTATAGAAACACTTCTCTGACTACATTTCCATTTTAGCCTTATTAGTTTAATTAAGAATGGCAAATTTTCCATTTTAAAATATGCCTAACAGAAAATGAGTAGGGGTAGGAAGAACCTTACAAAAGGAGAGGGCAGGAGAAAGGCACAGCAGGGTACAAGTATTCCCTAGCAGATGATTTTTTGTACACACAGCATGAGTCAACACCAACAGGGGCCTTAAGTCTCCTGAATCCCTCCACTCCTGGTAATTCCACTCCTTAATGTGTGGGCAGCAGCAAGTAAGAAGACATTTTCCTTTTGAAGAAGAGGAGAGAAAAATCTGCTGGGCTTTACTCAGAGCCACATTAGAAGAAGGAGAGCTTGCTTCCTCGTGACATTAGTTGTGACTGTCTAAGCATGTTATCCTCAGTGTATGCTAAATCATTTGCTTTCCATGCGTCATGGCTCTGGAGCATGGGAAATAATATAAAAACTGGTATTACCATCTTAATGTATGAGGAGAGGTTCTGACTATTAGTTGAATTGGCATGGATTTCTTTTTCTAGCAGAGAGAATCACTCCATGGTCTAAAAACAGTTAGGAAAAAATAGCATCACAGTTTATTTTCCCCACAGGTTTGTAATAGGCGATGTAGCTTAGCTGCTGGCATTTCATTAGATCAGTGTATTTTGGCAGAAGCTTTTGTGTCTTATATAGGCTGTGCTGTATAGGATGCCAGTTACTTTGACTTTGGAAAATACCCATAAGTCTTACACATCAACAGGCTATTGACACATCTCATTTTATACCTGTCAGTGTGCTCAGAAATCAAGTATAATATTTCCCCAAACATTTCTGGACTGTTGAAGTATAATGCCCATTTGAAACAACACCGGTAACGTTTCAAATAGACCTACTGTTTACATCACAGCTGGTTAGAGAAGGATCCCTGCACATCTGCGATCTGCCAAAGAGGATAATGTGTTTTCTAACTGGCATTTCTTATTAATATGGTAGGCAGCAAACCTTGCAGATGGGGCAGGAAACAGGAACAGGACTCATGGTCTGATCCTGACTCTGATGGTGTTTTGTGCAAACCTGGAATATGGCTTAAGCTGTCTAGCCTACTGGCTTCTTACATTGTGTAATCAGAACCATTTTGTACTGGTTTGTCATTTGCTGGTGGAAAAAAAAGCTACGTGTCTTTGTTTAAAACATGCTGTGATGAAAAGCTACCTATGAACTAAAACAATTAATGCTCTTGTAGAAATATTCAGCTGCATCTTTGAAACTTTAAAATAAAGTGAGCCTCACTTATGGTGAGGGAGGAAGGGAATCTTGATCATATTCCTGCTTATCCTTTAGTTCCTATCATAATTAACAACAAAGTTGACTGCGATCCTCAGCCTGCTTTTGCAGTCAGTCAGTCAGGGTGAAACAAAACTTTGGTCACCGCTTTCTAAGCGGATTCTCCAATAACCATTTTAACAGTCCTACTTCCATCAAAAGGCAATGCTTTCCCACAGAAATTTGCAGAGAGCAGAGAATTCTTTATACTAGTTAGTATTTAGACTGCAGTTCAAGGCTTTGAGATTTTTCATCTAGCACTGATGATAATCTCTTTGTAGCTCATTAAGCTCTGTAACCCAAATGAAAGATGCCAAAGGAGTTGTCTGTGGAGCAAATCACACTTGCTTCTTGCTGTCGTGTTACGGTGCACTTAATGCTGTGTGCTTATCTTGAGTGATAATGTATTTGGCAGCGAGAAGAAAATATCTCTGTGGAGATAGGGGAGAGAGTTTGTTTTAGTGTGAACTCATGTCACCCTTCTTTTTGTAGCTTATTGTCTGTTGATGAATTTTAAAGAAGCCCTTGAGGATTTGGCACAGAATAAAAGCATTAGGCTACCTTCTCAAGTCAGACTATCCCTTAGCCTTACTGCACACCCAAGCCTGGTTTGCGTTGCTTGTTTTTCTCTCAGCTGGACTGAAGAAGGTACTTGCATGAAGAAGAGTGAACTAGAAATTGTTGGTATCATTCTGAGAGTCACTTTTTTCTGACACTTTGATTTAAGATATTTCTATAAAACTCCCTCCACCCATTACAGGTAACTAAGGTTTTGTAATTGGTGCCACAAGCAGTTTAAGGGGTTATCCAGCATTGTAGTACCTCATGCAGACTGATCTTCAGAAGCAATCAGTTTGTTTTGATAGAATTAGACATACCTATGATGAGTAGGATGCAGGCTGGATGTAGCTACTAGTTTCATTCTCAATATTGCTGAAGTTTTCTTGTCAAACTGACAGTGCTCTGCCTCTTTTCCATGTATCATGTTTAATAAGTACATAATCTGTACCAGGGGGTACTGTTATTTGAAAATCAGAAGTTGATTTATATTACTAACTTACAAGAGAAAATTTTGCATCTATTTTTCACCTGTTTTCAGTTCTGATATAGCTGAGGCTGTTTCCCTTCAGTATATAATCCCACAAGTACCTAAGACCTGTCTTATTTGCTCTTCCACAGCCACCAATTTTACTGTCACTAATTACGCTCCATTTTTATCAGAAAACCTAGTGTAAAAGATATTCATTAACCATTTAACAACCATAGCAGATTTACAGTAGCTGTAGTTGTGGCAATGGTATCAATACATTTTCATGTTTTTATCATACATTAAATGCCTGATAGCTGCCTTGATTGTTCTGGCATAGAGTATTATGTGGTAGAGAATGGTAAGAACACCTGCAGCAAGGAGGATGAATGAGAAGCAGAATTCCCTCTTAAAACAGGCACCTCACACTGCACAGGCTTTAACACTACTGTTACCAGAGAACTTATCTTTAGTGCAGACAATCCAGTAACCAAACAACTCAGCAGCACAATTTCTACCGTTCTTTCCAACCTTCCCTTCCAGCTCTGGGCCCTTATGACTCCCTGGCAGAGGTCAGGGAAAGCCCCTCTCTTGCTCTCACAGCTGAGGCTGATAATTACAGCCAATACTCAATGCAAAGCAGGTGGGCACTTAGGGGAAGCTTCTCCTCTTTCAACCCAGGTGGAAATTTGGGTTGGTGATTTTCTATGCAGTGGTTGATCTCTAGCGTTAGCTGTACTAGAAATATAGACATTTGTTGGACTTTACAGAGACAACATCAGAGCAGAGGTCTTTAGGTAAAGATGGATTGACTGTGCTCTTGCCCTTTTCTTTAGTTACTAGGTAGAGAATGCAGCTGGAAATGACTAAAAGTGGTAAGATTTTACTTTTTATGAGTTGATAAGCAGATACTTTTTGTACCTTAAGTACATATATTCAATTCTTCAGGGTTGCTTAATGTTCTTAGTTCTGTCTGCCCTTGAGAAGACCTGAAGGTGTTCAATACCTCTGGGAAGGTCTGAGGCATTTTAGAGCTAGTCCTTAATGTTTGTGTTGGTGTATTTCGCTTGGCTCTATTAAAATAGCCTTCTTGTTGCTATAGACTGTGGTAGCTTAAGCACAAGCACAGACATGCTGCTGTGTTAACTGTTAATGGATAGATTGGTCTCTTCAGGTCTACCTGTATTAGATGCTCTTTGGAATAATTATTTGTATTATGTTAAAGTAAGGAATTGGCCAGAAAATGAAACTGTTAGTAACTGACTAGTAACTGAGCTGTAGCAGACCTGTGATTGTTCAGGTACATTTTAGAACAACCTCTGGGCTCTAATGAGTTCAAAACAAACTCTAAAAGCTGTTGTGCAGGAAACAGTAGTGCTAAAAAGTTTATACGGAGTAATGAGTCCTGACTTTATTTCAGAGATTTCTGTAGGGTTTTGTTCATGTGTTATTGAAACATAAATCTCTGGAGACTTTAACTGCTTAGGTTGTTATACCCTTTCAATCTCTTCAGCTTTCCAGAAGTGGAAAAAAGTTTAACTTACTGTTAGCATTTTTGATGTTTCTCTTTGCAGTGGTAGCTAGAATCTGGGGACCTGTTTGTGTTGGTGTTACAGCTTTGTTTCATAACCAATAGCCTTACTGCTAGGCTTTGAAAATAGCGGTGTTTTCTGGAGGGCTGACCTCCCCTTGTACCACATAAAGCTCTCGATTTTTTGTGTACTTTGGATTTAGAGACCTAGTTACAACTGGGAAGGCCTGAATTGCTGGTTTACTTGATCTTGTTCTAATGTAGTGCAGGGGTTATGCTGGTGGAAAAACTGCAGTGATATGCCTGTGACTCAAATCTAGGTTGTGTGATCTGTAACTGGCATCTAGTTTTGTGGAAGGGGAAAGAAAGGGGAAAGGTTGAAACTCTGAGGGCTGCGTGGGTTTGTCTTCATCTGACTGAAACAATCACAGTATTTTGATTCATTATTAATCCTTGAGCAATATTATGTCCCCAAACTTCTTTCAAGCCCAGAAAGATTCTCCAGTATGAACAAGCTCTGGGAAATTTTTTTCCAGTAATGTTTGGTACAAGACTTGAGTGACTTTACCAAATTACCAATGTTCTACTAATCCTCTTGGAACGTGACAATTATCACTTTTAACATCACACAAATGTTGAGTATGTTCATGAGGGTTTATCTTCTCTTCCTCCTCCTCATCCCTGTTCGAGTAGGGGAGGAGCAAAGAAAATTGCCATTAGCTATTGAGGAGGAGGAATAAAGTGGAATTCCTGCTCTTGATCTTGCAGCAGCTGCTGGTAGCAGGGAGTGAAAAAAAGGTGGTGGCTCTGGGGCTGGGCTGGCTGCTGTTTCCCAGGAAAGCAAAGCTTTGTGTATTCCACAGGGGACACACAAATACTACATTTACCTAGTCCTCCCATTTCACTTGAACATTGAGAAGTTTGCAGAGTATCTCAAATGCCTGATATTTAAAAAACCAACACAAGACCCCAAGCCCGTTTTCCTTGAAACACCATCAGTAATGAACTATGTTATGTTTTGTTCTGTGTAGCTTCGTTGGTGTTTTTTTAAGGGGCAGTGAAGCTATAAAATTTTTCTCCTACTTCAAGTTTTTCATGTGATAGGATTTAACATGAAATTCTGGTTTGTTTTACCCTTTGATAGCCCGTTTGAGTGATTTATAAAAACTTTTACAGAGGCACCACCATCTTTGATGCTTTGTTAGGAAGCCAAATCCCTCCAGGTGGCTTAGACAGATGCTAGCACCTTGACTACGCCCTAGTTTGTATACTGTTTTAATAGTTACTAATTACCCATTCAATGTCATTACCATGTTTCTGGTTTTGGCACAAAATTACAGAGCAAGTTACAACAGTCATGCAGAAAGATCACTATGTATTCTGCCAACAGTAGAAAATAAGAATTGTTAGGGTGCTTGCAAGGTATGTTGAGAAGTTAGTGTGTGTACTTAGCTCTTAGAATGTGTATTTATTTTGGACTTTCTGCATTCTTTATGATTTGTTCCTTGACTGGAATTGAAGAACCTGAACAATTACTCCTTTTTAAGTGCTAGAGAGCAGATCTACTTTGGCGAAACAGCATGTTTTTTTGCCATTTGGGATCACTCGGCAAAGAAAATGAAGTTTCCTCAGACACTCTTCACCTTTTGAAAATTCATAGACTTCTGTAGTGCTGAATATTATTCCAAGATCAAAGATATTAAGGCAAAAAAGAACCCCAAAACAACCCAGTCACTTGTATTGTTAGAAAATATTCTGTGTAGTAAATTAAATCTTATTTTACTGTGGAAGGAAATAATCCCTAACAAGCTATAAAGGAAAACAGGATTTTTTTTTCTTTTCATTTATCCTCCCCTGACCCTGCTGTGTATGTGAGACCCATTTCATAGCAGGGGTTTTAAACCCTGTCAATTCACCTACTCGTACCCCTTTCTGAGAAGTGTTTCCTAGTGTGAATGTCCTGTAGAGGGAGATGGTTTCAGTAGGGCTGGTTATTTGGGGCAGAGCACCATGTTAAGGCAGATGCTTCTAGTTTTAGCACTACCTCGTTTGACACTGCCCTGTGGGCATGTGCCAGGGCTGCACTGCATGGAGTAACCACACATGAAATACCTTTCATTGCAGATTGGGTTGAACTTCTGATCTGATTAATTGTATGTCTACAGCAGGAAGTTTTCCTGGCATAACTAAGATGATTAGTGGTGTGATTTGTTTTGGGAGCATTGCTGTGCTGATAACAGACTGTTTTATTTTTATAAAATGCAACAGTGGAAACACTAAGAGGGTTTTGGCTGGCTTAGTTAAACAGAAAAAAATTTATAGTGTGAAGTCAACCAACCCCCCGTAGTAAGATCTTATCTAGAGTGGAATACTTAATTTTTTACATTTAAATTGCTGTTTAGTTTTCAGAGTTCACTTCCACATGAAAGATGCAATTAATAATTACCAAAGCTATTGTCTGGACTGTCTTTGAGGCAAAAATCCTTGTGTTTGACTTTATCAACTTGTAGACAATTCACATTTTGAAATGTAGCTTTTGTATCTCTGTGATCCAGTGACTCCTTAATTCCTCTGTCCTTCGTTTACGAATAATCCCTGGAAGAATAAGAGTAGTGCTCAGTGCGAATAGCAGTAAAGGAATTGAGCCCATCATCTATAAAAGAAAGTACAGATTCTGGATCACAGGACTTGAACGCAGCCCTTTCCCTTTACTGCTGCCCGTGAGGAGCAGTATGCCTCGGTCAGCTCTTGAGGCCGGAGGAAGCTTTCCCGTATAAAGATTTTTCTGTCATCCATCATGCTGTTGATTTTTATAAACCTGTTGCTTCTTATTTCTCATTGGTGCTTTGTCTGAGTTTTCAACTGAAAAGCACTTAAAAGCTTGCAAAAACAGGGAGACAGATTTTGTGTTACTGCTACTGTCAGTATCTGACAGGATGTTTATGCTGCAAACTTGATTTGAGATATGGCCCACCATAAGTCTGGAGTCGGGGGTTTTTTTGGTGGCAAGTGCCGATTAAAATTTTGTTGCTCATTCCCACAAACGCATTGCTTTTCGTGTCCCCGTCAGTTCTCCACCTGTTTTCTGAGGCTGCCTTGTAAGCCGAACTAGTGTAATAACTATCGTCTGACACGTGCAAGCTGTGGTGCCCTGGGAGGGAGTGGAGAACTGCAGCTGGAGGTCGTGGTGCAAAAAGCGATGGGAGACACTGGAGTGCTCTAAGGCGGCTCCTCCACCTGCGGGGAGGTGTGTGGAGCTGTACCTTGTAGAATTAATTGCTGGGATAGCCTCATCCTCTGTCTCAATCATCACGTTGCAGAGATTTGTTTGAGTTATTGTGTCCTCAGTGGTGATCCTGGGTGTATTGTTGGTGCTTCTGGAAATGTAGCTCTTTTCTTTTTGCACATGAAAAAACACTAAAGCTACCTGATGGTTTTTTTCACAATGAATTGTGGGGAAAGTTTGTCTCCTTGTAAGTTCATTGGGGAAATTATGTGGGAGGTCAAGTAACAGCAATGTTTAGCCTTAGGCTTACAGTCCTTTTAAATATGAAAGGAAGGATTTTTTTATTTGTGGGTGAGAAAGGGCAGCAGCCAAATAGGAGCCCAGGGTAACAGCAGAGAAAGCGTATCCTCGGGGGGTCGACGCTGCCAAGAACACAGGATATGCTGTTCTCTATTGTGCTTCTTTTTGGACAGTACCTTCTGATTTATGGACTAGCATTCACTATAGGGCTAAATCAGAATGGAAAGTTAAAGTATTCTGAAACGGGCATATATGAAATTCAACTTGCAGGCTAAATAACAAAGTATACTGACTTTGTTTAAAAAAAACCCAACTTTTCTTTCTTCTTCTCCTTTTTTGCCTCTTGGAATAAAGTTGTCTCCTTAAAATTTCATTTTAAAGCTTTATATTTTTATAATTATTGTTGAAGCAATGTCCATTTCTTGGCTAAATTAAGGCCATGCAGATGTACTTAGAATGCTCCCTGGCTTTAACCAAAGCAGGAATTGAAAATACTTGGAGCTGGTACATTTGTTGTTTTCCAGTTAAGGAAGCTGGCAAATGATGTTACAAATTTTTGGAAGAATTGCGGTTTTACAGACAATGAAAGTGGTAGTTAGAGCAACACAATGTCTAGGTAGTATTGCTGAGAACATAATTATGATTGGTTTTCTGTTGTATAACTGATAAGTAATATGAAAACCTCAAATAAATTATAATCATAGGATGATAAAACAAACAGCCCTGAAGTCTGACATTTGCAAGATCAAAAAGGCCATATGAGATCTTGCATATTTCTTGTTTAAAGAAACAGTTCCATGACACAGTAGCTGCAGGCACTGTACCATCCAGGCAAACTAATCTTACAAAGAAACTATCTGGTGTTAGAAGTAAGTAACACTTTTCAATACAAGCTCTGAAAATCCAACAGAGATGAGCACTTGTTTAACATGGCATTTGGAGATCATTAATTTCTATAATTAATAATCCTATTTATCTTTTTAAAAGTGCTGTATTTTTTTAAAGTTATAATTACATCACTAGAAAGCCCTGAAAGTGCCTTGCAATTATTCTATAGTCTAAGATGTCTGGGATGTTTTTAATAAACAGAATCAGCAGGTTTTGCTTTGCAATTATATTGCAGCACAGTGGTTTTGGGTTAAAATGTTCCTTTCTAGTATATTTCTTCATGCAGGGTTATTTGCAATTTTTCTTGTACAAGATTTGCTTTTCATTTTGATTATTGGAAGTTAGAAGTGCTCTGAGAATTAAAAGAAGATTTTCATTTAAAAATGGCGTACCTACTGAGTACTTTTGTGTTACTTTGATTGTTATAGAAGAGAAGAAAAAAAAAAGTTCACATTTGCCTTCTGTCCATATTTGTTAATCAAGATAATAGGTGCTAGGGTTTTTATTTCTGAAGTCACGTAAACTAAGAGAAAGGACTGCTGTCTTTTAAGTTATAATACTTGCAAACACTAAGGAGTGTTTATCCTGACCTATTCATGGATAAAAATTACTTTCAATTTTACTTGTAATGGTAAAAGTAAAAAAAAAAAAAAAAAAAAAAAAATCAATCTTGAAAATGGTGAGAGAATTGTTATGTGCATGTAGGAACCCTGAAAAATAGGGATCTCTGCCAAGTATTTGAATTTCCCAGGTTATAAGGCGAGGGAAGTGTGTTTGGCTTTTGTTAATGGCTGTTACTTTTTTTTTTTTTTAAATATTTATGGCTATAAGCTTCTGAGATACTCTGATAGATAAGTCCAAATCTGGTCCAAGGCAGAACAGAGTAGCGTAATCTTAATTTTTTTTTTTTTTAAGTATAAAGTTTAGCTAATTTGTCTGCTTTTCAGTTCATGATGGAAGATGTGAGTGACAGACAAATGAACGAGGTGTATTATTGTCAAAACAGAAATGTGCAAAGATCTAGGCTGGATCTTCATATAGACAGAAGGTAGTTTAACCCTTTTTGAAAACAGATTTCTAAAAATCTTATTTTGGCTACTCTGAGAGCTTCTGCTGAGAAACTACACAGGTGAATCTTTTAGAAGATTATAATCTCCCCTTTATTAGTTACTGCTAAGGTATTATTTCTTAAGAATTTGAAATATAGTAGGGCATGATAGTCTAATAAATGGTAGATTTAATTTTAAAAAATAACAATAGGGGAAGTTTGGGGTATTTTAAACATATTTTCTCCAGGCAAACCTATCTACTAGCATATTAAAGTGTCTGCAGGAAGGGTTTTTGTAAAAAATCAGTCGTAGATCTGTACTTGCTTACCCTGTTGTTGACTGCTCCATGTTGTAAAATAGGCATGTTCCCAAGAAATGAAAAGCCGAGAAAAATGGTCACAAGAGCACTTGTATGTCTTTACCCTAAATAGCTCGAAAACTGCAGATTCTCTTGTGGTTGGCACCTGATACAAATGGATTGCTTGTGAGAGCAGAGAGAAAGTGCCTTCAGAAAATGTTAAATTATAGCAAGGATATCTGATTCTCATTAATAGTTATTGCTTTTGTGTGAAGAAGTTGTTTGTAGCTACTGAATTCTCTTTGATTAGAATGGAACAGATAAGTTCAACTCCTTGAAATTTTGTTTGTAGCTGTTCTTGGTTTGCTTTGCAAATGTTTGCATCTCTGTGTGCTCCTAAAATTAAATTAAAATGCTATACTATCAAACAGTGATTAGTTTTGTAGTTACGTATGCATATTGGCAAGGAGCCAGGATGCTGCAGGAGGCCAGACAATATGCCTACATAGGTAGGCAGATGAAATAATTTTTTCCAACAAACCAAAGGGAAGATGAACTGACAGTGAAACTTCTTAAATGTTCTTGGCCAAGTAGAAAAAAATATGCAAGACTACAATAGAAGAAAAGGCTATAAAAACATAATTTCTGAGACTTTGGTAATTTTAAGGGAGTGATTTCTCAATTGCATGGTGATGGAAGTGCTAATTCTTTGCCAGAAGCTCTCCTAATACTCTTAAGATAGTTGGGCATCCTGCTGTCCACTTTAAGTTGATGTTTAACTGGGATAATATTTAAAGGAGGGAAACTTAGTCCTTTGTGAGATTAGATGCCCATAAAAGTAAAATAACTGCTTGAGACCTACAGACAGAAACTGACATAAGTCTTTTTTAAAAAAAGAAAACCCCAAACCACAATCTCTGTTTTATTGCAACATTAAGGTGATATGTCACCTCTCAGAATAGATGGGAAGTTAATACATATATGTGAGCAGTTTTTCTTCCTGAAAGTCTTGCTTAAGCCATGTGTTTAAGAGTAGCAGTGATCAACCTACAGTGCAGTTGCTCTGTAACTATCTGTGCCCACCCTCCAACTTGCTGACACCTCTTATCGTACAGATAGTATTTTCAAAAAGATTTGAACCAAGTACAGATATGAATTGAACAAGTTGGCTTTCATCTAACATCACTGAGATTCTGTTACCCAGAAGGAGCCTCAGTGTGATGGAAGAAAACCATTGTATCCTTTAAATTCATCTAACAGTTTGGGGGTTTTAATGCTGCTTTTTTTATTAAGTAACTTATACTGATGGGAGGATGGGAGAAGGTGGCATAATCTCCATTAAAACAGTGGGGAATGGTGAGGGACAACCTAACAGGCAAAGATCTTTCCAGGAGGGGTCTGGAGCTGAGAGAGGACATGTGCTGAGACTATAGGCTAGTCATACGTGTTTAGCTTTTCATCAACTGGGCAAATGAGGCCTCTTGACATTAAGTTTAAGTAGTCCCAAATAATCATGAAAACTTCTTCAGAAACTGAAGTTCTGAGTTCTTCTACGGTGTAATGTTGTTTCAAAAGCAGATGGGTAATGTTAGAGATCCTGACTTTATTCAGTGTTTCAACCAGTTTCAATATGACGTTTCTTAGATTTGACACTTATTTTATTTGTTACTAAGGCCTTTTTCCATCTAAAATTTCTAGTTTGCATACAGATAAACCTCAGTTTACAGTTAATTTGATGTAGTGTGTCCCCCATCACGACCCTGTGTCCACATCTACTTGTCCCCTTAGCAATACCTATACAAAGCATACAACCAGAATGTAGACTATAATGCAGTAGTGAAAGCTCACACCCAATAATTTATGTGTTTTAGTAGGGAAAGGGTTAATTCATGACAGGAATGCATTTTTAATTTTAAGGAATATATAAAGGAAACTGTTGGGTCTTAACAGCTGGCCAAGAGTGTTCAGAAAGACTTGCAAGCTCCTACAGCAATTAATCCAGATCAAGAGAGGATTAACTTTGAAGTTTAAAATATCCTCCATGCCTGAGGAGGGACCAGTTTAAAGTGCTCCTGAATGGGGTAGATAGCTGATTTGTAAGAGTGGGAGTTAATTTATGGATATGAAATCTGCTTTCTGACTTTGCAGTCTGGACTTTTAGATCTTAATCTTCTGTAATAGATCAGTAGCCTGGGTGAATATTAAGTGAAAAATACCATAGATCATCTTAGATTAGTATAGACTGTAAGAAATATAAATTACTTGACTTGCTATATTTATTGCTGGAGCAAGGAGTTTGAGCTTTCCAACTTCTGATAATCAAGATTTCTAAGTAGACCAACAGTAAATCTGAAAAACTTTAAAAGAACACCAAAAGAAATTTAAGTTGTACTCTATTTTAGCTTGAAAAATAGGTTTGTTTTTTTTTAAAGGAACTTTTGGGGAGAGGGGTAATATCTATAATGAGCAGAATATCCTGCTCATTATAGATTAAATCTTGGAAACTAACCTGCAAGTGTATTGGTAAACTTCATGCCAATTTGTGAAGACATTTTAATTTTTCCGGAAATAAAATTACAATATAGTTTTTTGGTTTTAATAAAAATGCTGATTGAGGTAATAAAGCATATTATCACATCAACCAGAGTAAGTGACCAGTCACATGGAGAAGATGATTGTTTTTTATTTGATTGGTCTGAGCTTTGAAAATTATAGTGAGATTTTTCACATTTTGAGCAGGAAGCTTCCCCCAATCTTCCTGTTACAGCCTTGCATTTTGATGGGAATATTCTGTTCTCAATCCTTGCCAGTGTTTGTAAGAGGCTCTTCAACTTTTCTGTGATTACTTGCTGTCTTAAAACAATGAAATGCTTACTGCTGCCTTCACTCGTTTCACCGTCCTCCTTCCTCCCCACAAAGGCAGAAAGTGAAGCTATCAAGAAACAGCCATCTTGTAAGCAGAGGGAACTAAATCCTCTGACTGCTTTCCCCTGCAGGCTCAAAGTCTCTCAATCTTTGTCTCCCCACACAAACTTCGGATGTCTTTTTCGACATGAACATACCCTTTTGTAAAACTCTCCTTCGTGCACCTTGATGAAATTATGCCCGCTTGTTGCCTTTAATACCAAGAGCCTCTAACGACAACAGAAAATTGAGGAAAGGTAGTTTGGAGAAAACACTTGAGCTGACGTGTCTGTACTCTGTTTTATTACTACTTACTGTGTGATCTCAGATTAGGGGCATGATAGCATGTTTCTAGTATGAATACTTCTCAACCTGTATGACAAAGTACTGCAACAGAATTGAAAATGTTTTAAAAATCTCTTCATCAGACAGCCATGGATGTATCATTGCATGAGGCACTGACAGCTTTGGTATGTTGGAAGGGGAATGGGGAAGGCAGTTAACTTCAGATAATGTGGAAGGGTGTGGGAGATGGGAATGGAGATGGAGGCGTGATCATCGCAGCCACTTCCAGTGAAAATCTCTGTGTCATCAAACTATGTTCCAAACAAACAAAGTAAAAAGAATACCAGCAAAACAGGACGCTAGCTTTGAATGTTAAGCTGGAGAGGGGGATGAGGAAGAAGACGTTCATCTTGCACAAAAGGACTGAGAGGTGAATTGGTTCAGAAGAATCCTCATGTGTGGACATAGACACCCGAGAGCTTAAGCTAAACAAGATCCTGGAGGAACGAAGGATATTACTGTAAAATATAATCTAATGTTGCTTTTTCTTGTTTCATTTTCTATTGGTAGGTTGTCATTTGGAGTTTAACGTTTTGATGTGTTAAACTTGGACTTAAATTTTCTTGTTTGAGCATCTCTCTCAAGTGTGATCTTGGGTGAAGTTAATAGGATTTTTGTTACTGTTGTCTGAGTCTAGACTTACCTTTAGATATATGCCATGACATACTTTAGAAGCTGGTCTAATTTTTCGGGGTGTTTCTGCTTAGAACATTCCAAGTCTCTTGCATGGGGTTAGGACACAGGTACCTGCATCTGCAAAGCAGAGCATGGGAAAGGAGGAGCTGATGTGTATCGCATGTGTGTTTTATGCTGACTTGCAACGCAGTTAAGTTGCGCATCCACATCAAGAATTGCAATGTACTCCTGGAAAGTGTAGAACAAAACCAATGTAGTTACACAGATTCATTGCCTCTGAAGTATGTATGTGTCCTAATGTGTGGTTGTAGGCCAGTGGAAATGAACGCAAACGATTATGAATTTAAGAATTTCACACTTACGAGAGGGTTAGAGAAGTGAGTGTCTTCAGAGCTGGAATTCCTCTGCACCTCTGCTCAGCCAGGTAAGTTAAGATGTGGGCTGAGCTCAGGATGGGTCTGCTGCTCCATGTATTCTTGCAGCTGGACTCACATTTTGGTGCTTCAGTCCAGGGTCAGGGTTAGGGAGACAAAGTTTTCTGAGCAGGATTTCCAGTGGAATCCTCCCCTGCCGGGAGAGCAGGGGATGGGGGCTTGGCTCAGGAGGATGCTGTAGGTCAAAACATATCTGGAGCTAGACGAGCACTGTGCTCTGCTTTGGGATAAGGTTGAGGACTTTCGGAGATGGAATTGCATTGGAGTCTTGCCCAGTCCAGAGACCTGATGGTGCATTGTGGAGTTTAAGGGCTGATATTGCTGAAAATCATGTCACAGGAAAAATGTTCCTGTATGCGAATGCCCTGCTGTAAGAGAATGAGCAAACAGTTCATGCTTCTGACAAGATCCAAATTCACACTTAGACAGTTATTGTTCGTTATTTTAAAGATATTTTCTTTTCGAATCTGCAAGATAAGATGAGTATTTTATGCAACTCTAGGATTTATTTTTTTTTGTCAGCTGTCAGCGTGTTGAGTGATAGACCTTTATCACCTACTTAAGCCTGAAATTCTGCACTTATTTTTCATGTTACTTATTTTGGAAAACATAGTGAAGTGCTCTTCTCTTACTAGTTTAAATAAAGGAGAACAAATTGGCATTTGTAATAATCAAACAGACTGACTTAGGGTGGAATAGCAATTCATTCAGCACAAGCCAAAACCAGGAGATTTTAAAAAAAAAAGAGTCAGCATTACCATGTAATGAGAGAAATTATGCCAATTCATGAATGCAAGTCTTTTAAAAGAAAATTCTGCAAAACTTGGCCTGTATCACGTATTAGCCCCTGGCTGGTTTAATTTGTCTGGCACATACTCAACTCTGACACTAGGTGATCATATTACTCAAAAAAAAAAAAAGGGGGGGGGGGTATGATCTTCTGCACTTGTTTTTTTATATACGTACCCCTTCTGTGTCATAGAACAATATGCTGACAGATGGTACTTAGTCACATGTTATGTCTGTTGATTATATGCTTTGATCTAAAATTTATTTTGCTGCTCTTGGCAGCTGAGCTGTTTCTTAATCCATTGATAAAACCTGCTTAATAAGCACTTATAAAGACATTGACATCACCAGAAACAGACCATGTTGGTGAAATCATGACGTGATGCCTGTAAACCCAAAAGAAGCCTTGTATTCAAGGCTTCAAGCAAAATGCTTTTTTAGAAAAATAAGTCACAAGCAGTTTTATTCTTGCTTTGCATACTTAAGTCTGATGGATGCTTGTATTTGTTTCAAATGTATCAATAAGGAGAGGACAGTTCAAATAGCTGCTTTCTTATGAGGTATTTGTATCTTGCCATGCTGGAAGCTTCCTTTTCTCTGTGTTAGGACTATTTGAAACATTATTTGATCTCCCTTAATTATGTGTGTAAACATAATTTTGTTGTCATGAAACAGCTTTGAGAGCCATTACCTTGTCTTAGGGTGGCTTGCTGTGACTAAACAGAGTTGACAGTTTGCCATGAGAAGTGTAGGTAGCTAAAACATGACAGGTTTTTTGTTGTTGGTTTTTGGGGGCTTTTTCTTGGGGTTTTGTTTGTGTTTTGTTAGGGTTTTCTGCAAAAGGTAAAGCTTTCTGAGTTTTTTTTTTTAGTTTGAGTGTCCTTTTACTTATTAAATTCCTTTGGTAATGGCAGTGTGACTGATAGGAACCAGTTACAGTAATCTTAATATATAAACCTTGGGGGGGGGGGGAGTTATGAATTCGTGATATCTTGAGGACTTCACTGCATTAGCATTTTAGCAAAATCAAGTCTTTTCTACTAAGCTGCATGACCATCTCTGGCCATCTCATACTGTCACCAAGCTTCCCTAAGAGGGTCACGCAGTAGAGTTTCACTTGCCATCAGTTGGCTGTCAAGTCCATTCAATTATTAAGGCATATTTTGTCAGTGTGTAAGCGGTGTCTTCTGCCAGCTTTGGGAGCTTTCCAGTCTCGGAGGCCTGCAAGGCTGCAGTGTAGGAAAACTGATTTTTGTTTAGCGTTCACTTTGCCTGGGCAGCTTGCTTGATGGCCTGTGAAGGAGCCCTGGAGAGAGCCTCAGTAATTAATTTATACTAGGTGGGTAAAACTAAGTGACATGATAACATAAGAGGTTGTCTCCTCTTCAATGATCCATCCTCAAACAAAATACTGAAGATTCCCTACAGGGAAATTATGTTTATTTTAATGCAAGAAATGCAAATTAATGGAAAAAATGATTATGGACAGAATTCTGGAATATTTAATTCTGAATCTGGCCATAATAACACATTGAGTGTTGCTGCTCAGATTCGTATTGAGTTGTGTTCAGAATAGCTCTTCTTTCTTTTAAACTAAAGTGACAAAGAAGGTAGTTGTTATTTTCCTTTATTGCCCCTGTGACTGTTCATTTGAAAATAGGAGCAAAGTATTTTTATAAATTTTGCCCTACATGATTACTTAAGAGAAGTACTTAAAAGTACCTAGCTTCCTGTAATAATTTTTCTTTGATAAAATGGAATCTATTAAAATTCCTGAGCAGCAGATGTTAAAAATATGAGTTCAAATTTTAAAATTTAAGAAAAAAATTTAAAATGTACCATTTTTTCTTTCTTTTTGGTTTGGCACGGGAAAGGCTGATTTTAAAATATAGACTAGAGGACTACTAGTTAAACTGTAAAATACTGAGAAGCATGTTAAGGCATGACACTGTTGCACAGTTAACGATCATTTTTCTTTGGCTTGTTGCCTCTAGAGACATACTGAAAAGGGGGGGGGGTGAAGCAAGCAATTTAGAGCTTATACTTAAATACAGATAGGTTTAAAAAAGAAAAGGAAAAAAACAACCAAAAAACCCCCGAAACACAACAAACACAACCTTCCAGAAACTTCCCAGCCCCTGGAAATCCATAATAAAAATATTCCCAAAACACAAAATGCTGTTCTTAATCTGATATTTTTGCCTGCCAGACTTGGGGACATGTAAACTGCCAGACACACCATCTGTCACGCAGCCATTTTGGGGTTTGGCACTGCCAGGAATCTTTGCGCAGCTCAGAGAGGGTATAGCAAGGGGTGGATGAATGCCAGCATGGAATAATGTTTACTTGAATCTTGTTTTTTCTGGGAGGAGAAAAAGGAATTTTTATGTATGTATTAAGGGAAAAGGTAGTATGTATTTTATCTTGGGAAGCTCTCAACTAAAGGAAGAGAATGGACTTTGGGGGGGTTTTTGCTTTCTTTTGGAAGATTTTGGGCTTCTGCATGAGTTGGTGTGATGAACATGAGAGGAAAAAGCCCCACAGTTTAAACATACTCTTCGGGTATTTTTAAAAACTAGTTGTTAGTTGTGATAAATGTTCATCCTCTCTGTAGTGAATACTGTAAATGTCCGCTAGTTTGAATATTAACAAATCCGATATCTAACTTCTGACTGATGAATATACACGTTTAAGGGGTATAAGAAAGCGAGTATCTTGTGGAAGCATTTAATAGTTTCATACAGTCTTTCTCCCCCCCCCCCCTTAATTATAAGAGTATCCCAAAAAACAATAGGCTAGAGGAAAAGAGATTTTCTCCCCTCCCTGTCTGACACTGCCTCTATCAACCTCCCAGCTCTTCTTTCCCACTTTTTCCTGTTAGGACCCTTCTCCCACTTCTACTGGGATGCCTTCCCCACCCACGTACATACTAGGATCTTCAGTCATGCCTGTCCTCGCTCTCGTATACAAGAAATGTTCAGTTACGACTTCCACCTCTTTTCTTTCCCACAGATCTCCAAAAGCCTGGTGAGAGTCACTTACTGTTTCACAACATTTCTCCGTTCGAGTGACACTGCCCGCGTCCACTCTGCTTCCAGTTGCTGGTGGTGCAACACTGAATATTGCCACCCCTAGTTTAGGTTACAAAATTAAACTTTGTTTATGTTAACACGAGTCAGTTCTAGATATAGCAGAACGCACCTCCTCTCAGCTTTGATATTGCTATAATTCAATGTCCATGAAGTTAACATCATTGTTTAAAAGACTCCCCAGTGAGCCAATCCTCAGTTCACAGGCAAGGAATTACAGATTTCAGGGCTTCAGATGAGGCCAACTATGCAGTAGTTTCATGTGAAGGATCTTAATGAGAAGATGCAGTGGTAAATAAAGCAATCAATGCAGTAATTCTAGATTATCTAAAAATGTTTTTCTTGATGATGGTCCCACATTTATGGAGTTTTAAATGTTTTGATTTTAATGTTTTGTAACTAATTAGTTGTCACGGTTGATGTTCTGGTGTCTAAAAAAGATGGAAAAATTTTGAGATCGTGGTATAAAGGAGATTATTAGCTAAATGTTATTGTGAGCATTTTTACCCTTTGACACTGAGGTTATCATCTTGGATTGCACCACTGGAAGTCCTCTCACGTGATTGAGCCAATTTACTTTTCCAGAGTGCCTGCAGACTTAAAAATAGAATATCTTGTCTAGTACCATCTTCTGATCAGAAAATACTGTTTTACAGCTGTGAAGAAAAAGATGTTTAAAATTCAGATTAGAAACACATGTTCAGCTGGAGAGACTACTAGGATAAATTCAACAGCTGTGGATTTGCCATATATTTAGGACTATGGCCATGAAAACTTGAAGTAGTATTCCTGGTTTGGTTTTTTGTTTGGCTTGTTGTTTTGGGGTGTTTTCTAATTTCTTGTAGGTAAACAGATTTTAATAAAAGCTTTTGTTTGTGGGGCTTTCTTTCTCTTTACAACAATGATGACAAACGTGACAAGCTAACAGGAAAACTGGTTACAATGCGCGTGCTGAAGAGGAAGGCCTAGGCCAGGAGTCAAACATTCCACATCAGTCTGCAAGATTAAAGTGTTTGTAGTTTAACATTTTACACAGTTTTTATTGGAGTCTATCCAGAAATTTGTATGCAAAGAATTATTGCTCAATGAGATATTGTGTTGATACAATCTAGTATGTCGGGAAATTTCTGCTCTAGTATGTTCATGTGCCAAGTATGATACCTTTTGGGAATAATAAAATAAATGACGTATTTGGGCCACAAAAGATAAGTGGACAGCAGCAGCAGTTTTCTATAATTTTGTAAACAACACAGTTTCTGTATCCCTAATCAGAGGCGATTCACATTTTTGCTAGTTTGTGCTAATGTTGTAATGCAAAAAGCTGAAACCATAAACCATCCTTCAGTGTCTGGAAAATAATCCTCCTCTTAAGAAGAGGGAGTCTCTTAATGTATGCATACTTGGGCTATCTATACTCCAAAATGTGATTCTGCAAATGTGGCACTAAGTAGCACTTTCTCCCTAAGCAGTTCAGGTACCACTGTGAAATTTGCTTTGTGGATGTTGTCTGCAAAATTGGGGTCTGGCTGCATGGCAAGTCCAGCGTAAAAGCTAAGGTCTGGATGGCTTCACCACATTCATCACCTGTAAATGCTGGAACCAGTTTCTTTTCAGAGCAGGGACTGCTTTTTTCCCTTAATGTTCAGGAACTACTGTGTGTACACTACTCAGCTGCAAACTGAGTAACTCCTGGTTTACACAGTATTTCCAAAAGTATTCTAGCACATTGTTGTAATGCTACTCAGAGCAGCACTAAATCAGAATAGTTTATCTGATAATTAACTAGAGCCAGCTTTAGTTGACAAGAGAAAATGATACCCGGTATACAGGAGCTAGTGTGCTCTGGTAGCTAACGCATTCCATTTTAAATCTGCTCTTCCCTGTATCTTGTATATTTTCTACTGTATAAATGGTGTTTTGGGGTTTGGTGGTGGACACTTGTTTCTCAGTCTCATTCACCTCCCAGAGCTCTTGCAGCAGAGCTCTGCTTCTCATCATGACAAAGCTATTGAGACTTTATGGTGACAGTAACCCACTCCTACGGTAAGTGCAGCGTGCCTGGTAGTACAGAGATTATTTCATAAATATAATATAAACATTTCCATGACACAAAAAGCTAGTTTTTAAGCTAAGAGAGGAGGGGTCTCACCTTTCAAATAAAGTTTTGAGGCTGCAAATTCAGTTTTCTTAAGTAGCTGGATATGTGATATCTGGTATTTCAGTATTAACTTCAATGGGGACCTTTCAGTTAATTTAATTCACTTGTACTCTTCATAAATGTTTTTTATTTGGCAGTAAAACAATTGTAGGAACAAGGATTAGTCTGTGTGTTTTGTGAAGGGATTACACTTACCATTTATTGCATCTCATGTTTATGTTGGAATACCACTGACATTATGAAGTAAGTTGAAAAGGCTTAACTTTTAAAATGACAGCTGAAGTCTTAACACTGAAAGCTCTTTGATGATTAGAAGAAATGTTTTGTCTTGAGGAACAGTGATATGGGAAAAGAAAAAAGTGCTAGTGGGATTCAGGTCTCTGTCAACATTTTAATTACACAGCTCACAGTTTTTAGTCACTGTACTTAAGTCTTGGTTTGTGCATAGCTTTCATTTACTTCCGTTACATTACTTTGTAGTTGTTACCTATTGGGCAATGTCACACTAATGTAGTAGATAATAATGTTAGTACTACTTAAAAAAAGCAGGGCTTGTGGGATTTATTTCGCTTTTGGTTTGGTTGGTTTTTTTGTGGGGTTTTGGGGGGTGAGGTTGTTTTTTTTCTTTAAACAGTGAAGGAAAAAGTTTTCAAGGTAAATTCTTAGTAGTTGGCAGTCATATGATTATAAATGTTCTATCAAGTCCTGTGTAAACTCCTACTTCACCTATTCTGTTCCTGTGTAATGAGTTTTATTTTGTGTACCAGGTTGGTGATAGCTCTGTGTGTCATTGGTCCAATGATTGCATTTGTTGACATAAAATATTGGCTCACGTGCCTTGTGAGGAAAAGATAAATGGATAAGTGTCTCTTGGTTTCAAGGAAGGGCTAGCTCTGTTTTTATGGAGCTGGTGATAACGCTTACTTTTAACCTATTCAACACCTTTCTTAAAACGACCTACCAGCATACAGGTAGATGCTGTATCCGGCATGAAGCCCTCCGGCTGTTTTAAGAATCCCAGAAACAATTAACTAATCTGTCCATCTCTTAGGACACTGTTTTTAAGCAGGGGTAATATATACAAATATATTTATACATATGTACTTGTCAATCCTGCCTGCTTCATACCTTACAGTACTGAAAGGCTGGAAATACCCACATTTAAAGTCAGTAAATACACTGCTATTGTAAGTAACAAATACAGTTTTAGTAGCTTACCAACAGTTCAATGTAGTTGATTTACATACTGAACTCCACAGAAAATTTTATCTATTTATAAACAGGGTGTAAAGGTGCTGTTGCAGAAATCTGAGAGTGATGGAAACTAGTCAAAATTTGGAAGAAAAGGAAAATAATGATGTTTTACTTTCTTTAGTAGCTTAGGGAAGTCAGTCAATTTTGTCATTGCGATGACATGGGCACATACAACTTTCATTTTCACAGACTAGCTAGGGTTGCTTGTAGCACAATGCATTTTCTAATTCCTACTGTCCTTTGAACTGTGCATTTGCTTTTTTTCTTTCTTCATTTTCATTTTGATTGCCTTTTTTCCTCTGTTGTTTCTTCATTTTTAATGTGTTTCCTCCAACTTCCAGCCCAATTCTTTCTCCCTCAACTCTTCTTTTCACTTGTCACTCCCCTTTTTCTAACTTCATGTACTAGAAGTGTTGCTAGAGTAATGTAGAATTCCCAGAAAATAAGGGCTGATTTCTATCAGAGGATCTATTTCCTGCAAAATAATAATATTAAAAGTTCTAAAATGTGCTTTAAGGGTATAGAGTATACCACTCAAGTCACAAGGACCAGAAGATCAGTTCAGGAGATGGGGACATCTCTAATCTAGTTTTCTTTTGTGATATCCTGATGTGTTTCTGATGTGGAAGAGCTTCCTCTGCTTAAGCAAAACAGCTGCATAGGGAAGGAAACCACTTTGCCATAGCACAAGCGTTGCGGTCCTGCTGCTTTGGCTGTGCCAGGGCCTTGGAAAGCTGGTTCCAGTGAGGAGGTCAGCATACAGGCAGAGGCAGCGCCACCCCAAAAGCCATGCTTGGTGCCCACCCCTTCCAATCCATGTACCTCTTCAGCTGCCTCATGGTTGCTCTCAATTCCCTTCCCTCTTCCCGTTCCTGCCGGGTCACCGGGCTGGCCCTGGTCCCATATTCTCATGCAGGCTTGCTTCTGCTGCACAGAAGCCCTGAGATGATTCTGTTTATGTGTTGGTTGCTCAGTGGTTTATGTGAAATGAGTTACTGACCTTTCTGCTTCCTTGGAGGCAGCGATTACTTCACAGCTGACATTACATGGTGTAAATAACATAGCTGAGAGCTGTAGGAACTGAATGATTGAGCAGGAGAACTGAGCGAGCTTTCAGTTCAGCCCAGGGTGACGCAGCCAGTGCATGGGAACAGTTCTTTTGCCTTTCCTTCTCTTCAGTGCCACACAGAGGGGTTCTGCTGTTGGGGTGAGCAGCCTCGTACCTCGTTCGCCAGAGCGTGCAGTCAATACCAGCATGATCAAATACAATGTACCACCTCCTTGGTCTATAGATGGCATCATACAGCACTGCCACCAGGAAGGATATCTCCACCTGATATTATTTCATAGGCTTTGTTGCAGGATATTTCAATAAGAGGGATAATAATTGGTTTGGGCTGACTGTTTTAATATCCATTTTTGTTACGGACCGAATGACCAGCTACAATTTCCTGTCATTGCCTGTAGTTTCCCTTGGACTTACGCAAGCTCTTCTCAATTAGCCTGCCTTCTGAAGACTTTTCAGGAAACAAATCTGTTTATATGCATCTATCTATAGACAAGGAAAAGAACAAGTCAGATCTGTGAGGAACTGAAAACCAAAAAATCCTCCACACTCTTACCATAAAACGGCACTAACCCAACGTTTTGTGTAGTGCAAAACACTGCTGCTGCCATTTGTTACTAAATATTACAGAAGGATGCTGGAGGGGGTACAAACCCCAGATTTGGTTATTTTTCAATAGTAGATCTCAATAGTGTTTTTCTTGGCAATCATACTCATCCTCCTCTTTCAGATCATCTTTTTTTTGTCTTTAGACAAATATCTTTGCTGCTTCAACATACGGTTACTTATTCAGTGGGGTCTTCAGTGGGGTAAGAGTTAGCATTTCTTGCTACAGAAGTTGGTAACACTATTAAAACTTCCCTCAGTTATTCACTCTTATGAAAAAATGTTGCTCTATTTTTTTCCTACTATGAGGTTTTTCAATGATTCATTTCTCTTTGGAAGTATTATTGGGTTTGATCTCATACTTAATTTGCTCTCATTTCTCATAAGCTCAGAGCATGCTGAGAGCTTGCTGGTTTCAGAAATGTGCCAGTGTTAGTTTTGCATTTGGATTGGTTGCCGTTTACAAGCCAAATGCTAACAGAGGTGGATACTAGAGCCTCACTGTCGTCTTTTTGCAAAGAATGTTAATTTTGATGGTGGTATTTATGGGTATAGCGATACCAGGCCTATTTGTGTGCACAGCAGAGGTTAAACAAGTGATATGGGACAAGACCTTGGTGGAGTTATAAGGCCTTTTGAGAAAGGCTTCCAGCTCCTTTCAGGTCTTGACAAAGTTGCTCACCTGTGAAAGCTTTACCAGTAGAAACTTGTTGGAAGGAAAGCAGATCCAGGTGGCTATTGTGTAAATGTGGGGAGACCTTGTCTGAAACGTTGTTAAAGGGAGAGAAAATTAGAAGAGGGAAAGTAGATGTTTTAGCTTGTCCTCAGTTCTGGGGCTGTTTATACGTATATGAGAGAGTTGTCTGTGAGAAATTGAATACTGAGATAATTTCACACTTGTGACTAAATGAATTTAATTAAAGTTATTTATTGCTCTTTCTCCCTGCTCCCACAAACACTTACTCAGTATCTTTATGTGGCTGTTAAAGGGTCATTAGAGTAGAAAATAAAGCATATGTTTTATTCCCTTGACTATTGGGGGAAAAAATGGCTAGAATTAATAAAAATGCCGTGTTTCAGATGTGCCCCAAACCACAGGGGACATGTAAGTGCACACTGATGGGGAAGTGACTTCAACTTGTAACTGTCTGTTGGCTAGAGTTGTTTTTCCGTTCATTTTTATCATACATGTCTTGAAGAAACTTTTCTTATTACTGCATCTTTTTAGGATTTGTTGGAGAGATGACATGTACTTTCTTGCAGATTTTTCTTTTAAAAAAAAAACTACTTAATTTCCTCCCCCAGTAAAATTATTTTCCACGTGGGTGATCTTGGTTTCATTTTGAGCAAAATATGGGTTGCTATTTTGACTTATTCAAGGAAGTGTCTGTGTGCCCATATCACATCCCACACAAATACCCACATCAGTCTTAAGGCAGAATATCAGGCCTTACTTTCCAGAATCTCAGAATTAGATGATGATACTCCTTCGGTCCTAGTCACAAAGCTGAAATGATTTCAGAATTTCCATTACATTTGTGTTGTTGACAATTATTTTTCTCCCTGCAACATGGAGAATTTGGATATGAAAAGCTTAATTTCTAAAAATACCTTTGAATTTTTTATTTATTTTTTATTTTTGAGGGAACAAAAATTTGTAAGTAAATGAAAAAGGTATAAGAAACAATTATTATGATAGTTTTGGGTTTTTTTGGAAGTATACATTCTGAAGGCAGAGTTCAGTCAATGTCTTTTAGTAGCAAAGTAGTTTGCCTTTTCTACAAGTACAAGTCCCTCTTCTTGATGAGTTGTGGAATTATCTTTAGACAGCCATGGACTGTAAATGCCAGGTTACCATTCTCTGATTCGAGTTAAAACAGTAGCTTCCTTTCATGGATCTAGTCTTACTTTTTGTTCCTGCTTATCTTGCATGTTTTGTAAAGGGCAGGTGGTTGAGGAAAAGGAGGAACAGGTTAAACTGTGCTCAGTATCTACTGAATTTAAAAAAAATTACCCTTATCATTTAGATGAGTACAATTAAAACATGTTACCCTGCTTAGATTTCAACTGGTTTGGGTTGAGCCACACAATGCGTAGCTGCAATTGTGCTGAACTGTAGATATAATGTTCCCTGAGAATTCTAGTTTCAGGTCAATAACCTTGCCTCTGTACAGTATTTAAGAATTTCAATGCATGCTATTTCATTAGTCCTTGGTAAGGTGAAATCAATATGGGTTCTTGCACTTTTAAGCAATATACTGTATAAGAAACCATGCAAGGCAATCTCTTGGGGGGTTTCTTTTTTGTTGTCACATGAACTATACGTAACAAGAACCACAGAAAAAAACCCAGCTCTTCAAAGAGCATATTCACTAAAGTGCTCAGTATGATTCAGCATTGCCTTGAAGGCCAGGGCAAAAAATATCTTAAAAGTACGGGGGGAAAGAGGGAGGTATACAGAAGCATGATTGTACCCAGTCATTTGAGACAAATGTCAACAGCTTCACGCTATGCAAGTCAGGTATTTATGTCATAATGCTTATGTTAGGGAAAAAGAAGTGTTTTCTTTCAGGGTGAGGATGTATACAAGGTATAGAAGGATTAAATCACTGGCTACATTTACTATTAAAAAATAAATATAACAAGTACAACAAAACGAAGTGCTACTTACCCTATCTTATTTTTTGTATCCCATGGACGACAGTACTTCTGTCTGATGTTAAGATGAACCATGTAATTTGATTTATAGAAGCAAAGTGATCATAAACAAAACCATCTGCTGTTCATTGAACACTTCCAAAACCTTGTGTTTTAAGGAGGTGAAAAGTAGTTAACAGCAAGTAGAAGAGTGCTCTTTTGTCTGATAATTCTATTTCAGCAAACTCGGACACTGTCACTTGAGCAGAGAGAGAGAAAGCAGTTTTTACAGCTCTGAAAGGGTGTTTTAGTATGGTAGTAACTACTACAACTTTTTTTTTTATGAGAGAGATTTTGAATTCATTTTTCTTGTAATCCCAGCTATATTCATGCTATGCCCTTTGGATGGTTATTCTCCAACAGACAAATGTATGGCTTGCGTGTCTGAAGCAACTGTGAATTTTTGGCAACAGAGCTGTTTTTCTTGCATCAAGTGAGATATATTCAAACCAATGGCATACATTTAAAGATAGGTGGTGTGAGGTAGTGCTCTATAACTTCACTTGCTTCTGAGTAACTGGTGACTTCCCAATGTATATGAGGTATGGAGTCATGGGAGAGCTGTCCCTGCAGACCCATTCTTATGCCCTGGGCCGTGTAGGTTTTGGGTGTCTTCAATGCAGTAATTTCAATAAATGTGCGTGCATTCTGATCGTGGATCTGGTGTTCCAAAAAAGTGATATGAAAAAAGCCTGCTCCCAATTTCTTTGCACTGGACTAAATATCAAAAGGGATTTAAAGCAAAAAGAAGGGAATGATAATGTGAGTCTACAGGTGCAACACTTCAGATTGCATCTGTGATTCCCTGTCTAAAGTCACTGTCCTCTTGCTGCAAGTCTTTTCTATTTATTAATCTTCTGAGAAAATGCTTTTCCAGAGTTAATGCATGAGATCAAATCTGGAATAGTCATTAAATTTTATTTCAGTCAGTAAAAAGTCACTTCATATTTCAAAACTTACTCAGAGAGTTTAGGGAATAAAAAAATTCATTTGAATTTGCAGATTTGTTTTTGTGAAATGTTGGGAGGCAATCTGTGGAAGCTGGTACTGTCCTGGTTGGAAGAGCTCCATGAGCTAGGGCTTTGGCTCGTTCCCAGAAATGTTTTTCTATTTCTTGTATATGGACATATTTTAATCTACTCTCTTTATGTATTTTTTAAGATTAGTGAACTAACGTTCACCATCGTCTTTTTCCCTGGAGGTCACAAATAGTCTAGGTAGTTTCTCACAAAAATATTTTAGTTCTTCTCAAATAGCAAATTATATCCATATTAACATTCAGATCATGCTTCTGGTGTTTGTCAGTGTGTGGGGAAAACATGGGATCCATAAACAGATAATTGAGAAAATTGTACCCCATCTTTGATTTTGGAAAGTGGAGAATGAATGACTTAATTTCCCTTGTGAAACTTGTCAGTTCTGTAATGTAACTACTTTCCCTAAGTTACTCATACTACTTTGAGAAGAAAGATCAAGTAGGGACTTGAAAGAAGATTCAAATAGGACTTCAGTGACAAAAGCACCTCCCATCAGTATAAACAAGCACAAACTTTTGGTAATAAGATAATCGATATGACAGTCAAATGCAATGAATTGCAAATACAATTGATTGTAAAGTATAAACTTAAGTCAATCATTTCTGTTCAGATTTATGAATAACTTATCAGAAAGTCTTTCCATGTTTTTTATATTTAGGTTATTTAATTTGTGAAAGTGAGATGTATGAATTACTAATGTGTTCTTTAAGAAAGATAATTTTTTTCTGTGATGATTCCCATATCAATGGTTTGAAAGCAATCAAGATTATTGTGTTGCTCACATCATACTCTTCCTCTATGTACTTTCCTGGTTTTAGAATCTCTCACTATTTTCTCTGTTTAGCATTTCTAAATATTAAGTGGTTTTCCCAAACTGACTGCTGTAATCAATCTGAAATATTATTGTCTATATTGGAATGATATAAAACACCTTATATGTGTATTCCAAGTGCCTTGCAATGAAATTGGTCCTTTCATTGTGCTTGGCAAACATCAGAATGACTTTTCCCTGCAGACAGTCTTGATCGCAGAAGCTATAAAATCATGAACTCTCATAGCAATCCATTTACTGTTAATATTCTTCTTCTGGACAGCTGTATTTTGAAAAAACTGTCCTAGTAGGTGATAATGGGGAAGAAACAACCAACAAGTTCAGAATCAGCTGAAGTGTATTTAGAGACAGGCCAATTTTTAGGGGGAAAAAAGGAAAAAAAAGGATAAATTTTGGACAGGTTGGAAAATTAAAGGCAATGTGTGTGCATGGTGCATCTTTTGGGTTTTTGTTTGGTGCTTTTTCCCCTCTTTCATCAGAGACTCTGGATCTGAGCATTAGTTATGTTTATCCTTTAATCCTACTGTCTGGGTTTGCTTATGTAAGATTTATTATATAGCAAGGTTGGGTAGTTAAATTAAAAACAAAACTGACCCTCAGTCATTGCAAGAATACCTAGGAAGAGATGACTTTAGACAAGTTAAATTTATTCTCAATTAATTTTGTAAGAGTTTGGGCTCCACGTTTCCTGAGTCAACATGACACGGAAATTACTGCCAGTTGTATCTGCCTTTTTGCACTTAGCTCTCTAATGTATGAGCAGTAAAACGAGGAGGAAGAGCAGCTGCGTGCTTTTTCCATAAGTATTACCTTAAGATAGAAACTCACTTAATGACCGTGTTTCATTGTTCAATTAATTAAAATGCCATTATAATTGACTGTACTTACTACTGGCTGTGTACAAATCTCACCCAGTAGGATTTTTGTTGCTCTCTGGTAACCTTTACTTTACAGAAAATAATGAATAGATACCAGAAGCATAGGGCTTGGGTGAATGAACATGAAAACCATAATGTTGTGAGTGCCTCCACCTTTTTTTGGACACAAACCCAGTTTTAATAGGTATAAATTATATTAGGGATTGAATGTATTTACCTTTAAAATAATTGCTGATGTTGCAGCTTGTTCTGTTAGGGCACTGTAGTTTGAAGCTGGGTTCCTGGTGATTTTTGGCTTGGATTTTTCCTTTATTTGACAAATGTGCTGAAGCAGACTGGAAATAACCAGTTTGCCTAGTTGTCTGGACAGTGACTGAAGTAACAGTTGTGGAAATCACAGATGCTTTCGCTCAGTGTGCATTTTGTATTCTGTACTCATAAGGCAAGTATAGAAAAATTGTGGTGGGCTTGTTCTGATGTGCTGCTAGGAACTACAGATTAAATTCATCCTGGTTTAAAAGACCTACATAAGGTTTATTCATTTTTAAAATCCCACTTAAATTCTGTTTTAATGTCTTAAGTAGGAGTTAAATGATGTCTAGTACAGGCCCTTTGTAGAGAGGGTTAAAAATGACCCTATAGGTTACCAGAAACATAGTATTTTGCAATTTCATCAAGCAATGTGTAATGTTAGTCTATCAGTGGCCCTGAACTCCTATTTTGTGCAATCCTAACTGTATATTCTCTGAGTAAATAGTTTCCACTTCATCAAAAAAACTGAAGAAACTCAAATGGTTAAGTGACCTAGCTTAGGGTCTTAAACAATGGATATTGCTGGCTCCATATGTCCTCTGACTATTCCCTATGGCTCCCTACACATTTATTTCATTTTAAAATGTTTTGTTTCATTTTAAAATAAGTTTGGAGGGCTTTTGTTCTCTGCTTTTTTTTTTTTTGATCACTGCTTGTGAAACACATATGCAAGCAAAAGGCAAAGTAAGTTAAAAAACACTGCGGGAGAAATGCTGAAATCAAGGTTGTACAAAGTAACTTGTGTAAAAAAAAAAAAAAAACAAAAAACAAAAAAACAAAAAACCCCCCAAAAACCAAAACCTGCTTCAGCTCACTTGCTTTGATGCCTCTATCACTGATTGCATATTCATATAGTTGATCATGAAAAATCTAGGTGGAAATGCCAGTTTTCAGTTATTACGTCTTTAACAGCGATGCAGAGAGGTTAAACATCCTAGTGATGACTCTAAATCTGAGAGCAAAAATTTAGTGGAGTTCTGCAGTTGTTCTGGGCTGTCATATTAGTTGTATAGAGGAGACATAAGATTATCCTGAAAAAATGTTTTTATTAAAGTCATGTTTCTTTGCTCTGAGTGCAGCAGGTTTATGGAGCGATGTGGGTGTGTGGTCCTGTGGTTAGAACAGGAGAATACAAGTAGGACAGGAACTCTGACTCTGCACCAGCTCTGCCATTAACTCTCTCCGTGCGATCTTGGGCAAACCACAAAACCTCTGCTGTTCATTTTGCCCATTCATACTGGATAAAATGCTGATTTCAGAATGGGCCAAGAACCTTAATTAGCAGACATTTGATTTGCTTGAGATTCTTGGAGAAGAGATGCTATGGAAATTAAAAAAATATACATAATTACTCACCTGGACTACAAAGTTTTGCTAATAGCACAGTTACGCAGTGAAAGATACTGCATTCTCTTGCAGTGTCAAGAGTAGGTGGTTTTGGCTTTCAAAGGCCAGAGTAGTGTTTAATTTGCAGTTTTAAAAAATGAAATAACAAGTCACATCTGTACAGTGTATATCATTATCAACTATATTTAGGATAATATTGAGTATTTTTTGTCAGTTCACGGTTGGTTTATTACAAAGTAAGTCTAAATCCAATTCAGTGCTGTTCACGAGCTTTTTGAGGTGTGGTATGGGTTTTACTTAATTTCCCTCAGGCAAAATATTTATGTTACTTAATTATGTGTAATAATTTTCTATCTTTTTGTTCATCTTGGGAGCACTAACAAAAAAATCAGGACATAGTTTGTCAGAAGCAGCATGGACTGACAGAAGAAGATGGCAGGGGGCATGCAGGAAATGTTCTTTTGAGGTTTTGTATTCAGAGAGATTTGAATTGGAATATTCACTTTCTGCATCTGAAACCATTGCTGAAGTGATGAATCAAACTTGAGGCATAATTTAAGGAAGGATAGTTAACGCAATGCAACAGGCCTACTAGGAAGATTAGGATTTGGGGATCTCCAAAATAAAATAATGTCAGAGTAGGTAGGCTATTTCTTTTTCTCCATGAACTATTCTGCTGAAGTGGAAAAAAATACATTTAACCAAATGCTTATTTAGACATTACTTTGGTCAAAGCATAAAATAAGAGGAAGGCAAAGTCATTACATCAGCAGAGAGTGGATGAAATGTATTTCGTCTTTGCTAAATACAAATGTTGCATGCATGGGGAAAGGGTTGCTGATACAGATTATTAAAACATGATTGTAGAACATGTATTCTCCATGATTGCTGCTGCTAGTTAATGAGAAAGGTGTGTTGCTGGTTGTCTTATAAAATTGGGCTCTAAATCATTAAAGTTTAAAATTCACAGGAAGTCTAGCTTCTGTATGGGCTACCATTTGTAATACCTGTGTTTGCACCATGTGTAGCAATTGAAAGCAACTTGGAGTTAGAAGGATTGCACTCTATTACCTGTGTGACAACAGGAACCTACAGCTTCAATTAGTGGTCAAGCCACCATAGGAGGCATAGTACATTATCGTGTGTTTACTTGCAATAGAGTGTACTATGTTTTGCCCTGGGGAACTTAAAACTGAAAGATGGACTGACAAACCATGGGCAAGATAAGGTGTTTCAGGCATAGGTTGATATAAAATGCAGATGTGTTTGCAAGAATAAATTTGTTTTATTTTCTGTTTTGCTTTATCTTTTCAAGGGCAGTCATTCTACTGATGTTCAGGAGTTCTGGACCAGGACAAGCGGAGGAAGATGAGAGCGGGGATGTCAGGAAAAGCAAGCGTTGAGAGAGGTGAGCGTTTCATGAGCTCTTGTTGCCTGACATAGATGGCAGGGTCTTTTGCATTGCCCTGTCTAAATTAGCTAGACCAGTATCAGTTCCTCAAAAGATCTGACAGCAGCCATAGGGTAAGAAGGAGATCTGTGATTATCCAGACAGACTTGTCCAACATGAATAATTTTAAACCAGCTTGACTTTCTCTGGGAAAATGTAGCAGGTGGCACGGATAACAGAGATCTGGGCAATACCATGTAAAGTTTTTCATACCACCTTGCATGCTTATCAAGCAGCATCTCATTTGTTTTATGGACTTGCTGAGACGATTCTGAAATGCATATACTAGTTGGCTGGTAAAACATATTCAAGAAATTGCTGTCAGTGATCCTCTATCAGATGAGAAAGCTGTTTTGATGGCATTTATGCAGGATTTACACTTTTGGATGGAGTACAATTTACATGTTTTCCTTGCTGATAGGGATGGTAAAATAGAAAGGGTACATATTGCATTGGCAGGTAACACTACGCTACAACTAATTTGAAAAATGGGAATAG
Organism: Buteo buteo; assembly: GCF_964188355.1. NCBI lineage: Eukaryota > Metazoa > Chordata > Aves > Accipitriformes > Accipitridae > Buteo > Buteo buteo. The sequence continues at coordinate 20,696,128 of NC_134186.1, read as the reverse complement.
CTTTGAAAATTATGTAGTAAAATAATATTGAGAAAGTATAAGAAAATGAAGAAAAAGTGTCAAATTATGCACTTAAAAATAGTTATATGGTCATTCTATAGGGAAAAAATGCATTAAAAATTGCTAGGATTTCTAGTGGATTGTGATGCAAATAGTGGTCAACATGATTTATTGTAAAAATGACAAATGGGATGTTTGAGTAGATGTATCATTTGTAGCAGATGTAAAGTAGTCTTCCACTCCATTAAATGCTCTTATAGTTTCATCTGAACTACTGTTTTCTGTTATTAGCCTTCAGTGGCTAAAACAGTAGCAGGTTAAACATTAGGAAAGGTTTTGTTACCTCTAACAGCAGTGTGGTACCAGAATGGTTGCTGGGTTGTGGAGCTTCCACGGGAGATCTTCGGGAACTTGTTAGATCTTCATTAATTAGGTGTGAGTTGGCTGCACCTGAAAAGAAGGGGGGGGGGGGGGCGGGGGGGGGGGGGCAGCCCAGTTGAAATCTTAAACCTCTTTCAGCCCTGTTTTCTGTGATTCTGTGTATCATTCATATACACATATGAAAACCCAGCTTTTGAGTTCTCTTTATTATCCATTGTGCATCCTTAGCCCAGAGATTTGTGATTTTAGTGGGACATAAAGTGGGAATTCTGCTTGTGCTGCCAGAAGGCAATGAAATTTTGATGCTTCCATTCAGTAACATAGGCTCTTTTGAAGAATGGAATAACTATATGCCTTGGACAACTTATAAAAGTACTGACTCTGTATTTTACAAGCTGGATGCATATAATACATGGCTCAGTTCATTATGGTACACCAAGTTCATTTGTAGGTTCTGTTACACCTATGAACTTGCTAAGGGGCTCCTCCATGGCTCCAGTTCATTAACAGTCACAGCTTTGCTAGGGCGTGATGTTTGTTTGGGAGAAGCTGGAAGTGAACCAAAATCAAATCTAAAGTTGGGATTTTCTTAGTACAGTGAAACATGTTCCAGATAACTAAGATTTACTACATTTCGAGTGGATAGTTTTGTGTCTAATTCCTGTGGAAAGGGAAAGGAATTTTTTCTGAGATCTCAAGTGTAAATTTCCAGGTATTTGAACAAATACATTCAAATAAGTAGTAGCTTTAAACTGTAATTTCATGCCTTCTGGATCATCTAGATCATCCTGGAAAAGGTATGTAATTCAAAGAGCTACTTAAACAGTGGGAAGCTTTTGAGATGTTTTCACATGCTATCTGTGAGTTCAAACCAAGAAACTCGAGCAAAGATCTTTGTAGAAAAAGAATACAAGGAAGGCCAAAATCTGAAAAACTGGATGGATGATGTTTTGTGCCAGTGAAAGGCAACTGCTAAGAAATTGTGTTTAACATGAAGCCAAAAATTTTTCTCTAGTTGTGTGTCAGGTTTCTAGGTGGAGTTACATGAACCAGTTTGTCATTGGGTCCCTACTGTATTCTCCCAAGCTTCTTTATAATCCAGGCTATGAATTATAGATTATTCTATAGCCATTGTTTCAAAGAACTGCTTATCCCGTAATAATTACCTGCAAGCATGCTGATACATATTGACTTCTTAAAAAAAAAAGTGCATGGATATGACTTGAAGAAAGCAGATCTTTGAACTGCTTTCATTCAGGTTACATAAGGTAATATTTTGTTGCCTTATGTCAATTGCTAGGAAGCTTAGGATGATGCCATTTCCTAGGATTTAAATGATTAATTAGAAGCTTGGGTTGAGATATAAAATGAAATACTTGTACGAATATGGTCAGCTTTAATTTTGCTAATTGAAACTGTAATGGACTGCTATGTAAGGCCAGAAGTTCCCACTTCTAGCAAAAGTGGAAATGCAACTGGTATGCAACTCTTCAGCAAGAGATAAAACAAAACTTAATTGCTTAAATCATGCTTAAGTTACATTTTCAAAATATTTTGAAACCAGTGGACTGTTTCCATTTTCATTTTCATCGCAAGATTTGAAGATTTTTGAGTGGGTTTTTTTGTTCCTCTTATCCCTTTACTTCTGTTATATCTAATATGTATTTTAAAAGTCGAATTTAATCTTCTTTGTTATCACCATTGAAACTTCAGTAGAACTGAGTAATATCTGCAGTTTATGGTCTCGTAACAGAAAGGAGCACTTGCGTGGGGCCAGAGATCTAGACCTGAGAATATTCTTGCTTGTGATTGAATTGGGTATGTTCTCCCTCTAGATTACAGGACGCTGTAAAGCTGTGTGGGGCCATGGCATCCTGTGGTTGCACTTGGTACGGTGCCATGGCAGCCTCAATTTCCAGTACGGAAAGCCAAAGAAAAGCCAAGCAGGGGAAAAAAATCAATGAAGAAACCTTGCATACTTTATTGAGGCCTATTAAAGGGTGCAAAACACAGGAGCCTTATGTCATTTCCTGTGTGGTTACTTTCTAATGGGGAAAAAAAAAAACCAAACCCAAAGTTGAAAGACATGATATTTGATTTACTTTTATCTTTTTTTTTCATTTGGCCAGCAAAAACTTCTAGATCAAGGAATGTAACTTTCAAAGCAAGTATTTTACTGACTTTATTTTATTCTGGGGGGGGGGTGGTGGTGGTGCAGGGGGTGTCGTTATATACAAAACGTGATGGTTCTGGTCACAGGTTTTAGAGATGACCTATTCAAGCAAAATTTTGGATGAGTGAATAAGCACATTTTATGAATATGTACATGGAGAGCAGCAGCAAGGAACTGGATAAAAGAAACACTTTTGAGAATAAGCAAGTCTGAAGCCACAAAAGTCATAGCTATGCTGGTGAAGTAATCGTTTACCCCCCTGAGGACATTACCTTACACTGAGAGAGGATTTTGTGCTGCTAATGACTGCTGTAAGAGGTAACATCCTTTACGAGAGGTGGGGCTTGGCAGAGCTCTGAAGCAAAATCTCTGAGGCTGGGATCTCTGTTATACCACTTGTTCTGCATCTCTGGTGGGCTTTCTCTTACCCTGCTTAGAGCCCTGACATTGGTAGTGTAATTTGGATGTTGTATGTCCCATCTCCTCTGTGCTTTTGATGGTTGGGGCATTAGAACAAAGTGGTTTTCCCCTACAAAAGTAGGCACTGGTGGTGGTGGGAAATATTCCAAAATAGTTTTCTGTGACACAAACAAAGCTCCCTTTCCCTGCCTAGTATTTTAAGTGAAACACAGCCCTAGATGGGGGTGGGCAGATATTCTTATCATACTGAGGAAGGACAGCATGACAGCTTGAAAAGCACCACCATTCAGTCCTCTTTTTTTTTTTTTCCTTCTTTCCCTCAGCAATGAAGGCACCTAGACAAAGTTGGTTTTTGTTTTTGTTTTTTTACAATTATTAGTATTTTTTCAGTGCTAAGAGCTAACTTGAGATTCCAGGCAGGTGTAATTCAAATACAATATTAAACCATGCTAGAATATCTGTTCCAGAGTGCACCACTGTGCAGTTTAAATAACCACTGAGGTAACACACCAGATAGTCTACACTGCAGAAATACTGGTCATTTTTCAACAATAGTAGTTAATTTGGCTGAATAGTTTTTACCAAACTGCCCCAGAGAAATTATCATTAACAATTAAAATAACAATACTTCATGCTAGCAAAGACATTTTCAAATATCAAGAAGTTACTTAACCATCAATTATGCTTCATTAAGTGATTCTCGATGAATTCATCAGCTAAATTAAGCTTCATTAAGTGATTCTTGCAGTATCATTCAGACATGTTATAATTATTTCTCTTTTAAATACAGGGAAACTGAGGTAGACAATTCAGGTGGTTTGCTAATGGCCATGTACAGCATTTACTCTATAACCAAAATTGAAGGCTAGGTTCCTAGGGCTTCTCTTCTGGTATTAAAACCACTAGCCCTGATTTGATACCTGTTTGAAAAAAAAAAAAACAACCAAACCCCACGCCACAACAGACAAAAACCAAACGCGCACCACCACCGCTCTTCCCCAAAACCCAACCCCAAAAACACATTCCATCTTGTTTACAAAATCTTCAATTTGACTGTACTGGCTACCCAAACAATGTCTGAAAATTATTCCATTTAAATAAATATATTTTAGAAAGGGCTTTGATACCTGATAGAAATTAAACCAAGAAACTTTTGGTTTTCAGACCAAGTCTTATTAGTCATGGTTTTACCATTTGTAGGCTCTAGGGTGTAAGTATGTCTTACTGTTTCTTAGGCTGGAAATGCAACATCTCTTCTGTCAGGAATATTTCTGTGAAGTATGCATTTTGACCTTTCACAACTCATCACAGTAATGCATCCAATTTATCTGAAGATTTTCAAAATCCCAGTGGCTAGATGAAAGCACCCACCACAGAACTCACCTCTGCTTTAGCTGAATGACCTGCAGAACTGATAGTATGAAATAGCATCCTAAATTTGATTTCCCCTACCACCCTTTTCAGATTTTCAACTCGCTGTAAAAAGTGGCAGGACTGAACTTGTGCAAACAGGCTGATGTCTTTCTGAGTGTGGCTGAGAAGCAGAGGGAAAAGGATGAATAAAGTGCTTCTCTAGCTCTTGCATAACTGCATCAGACCCATTGGTATGTGCTTCCCCCAGTCCCTGAGCAAACTGGGGCAGAGGAGCAAAGCTGTGACTCTCTCACGGCTCAGCTAACAGGGCTAGTATTGCCTTCTGTACGTGACTTCGTCTTCAAGCAGAAAGAAACGTACTCCTTGCTGAGGCTGTATTTAAAAGCATAATTTAACCCATAAATGAAGGCCGATTCTGTCCTTATCTAGTGATTCATATTGTTGTTCTCTGGAGCAGGGGGAGGAAGCAGCCTTTCAAAGCCGAGTCATTTAATCTCAAAACTTTATTAAAAGTGTATAGGAATCAGATTCTTACTGTCATCTAGTTACCATGTCTTAGAGGACACCACAAGCGCAAGCAAGCGATGCTAGCTCGTGATATGTTGGTGGGTTTCATTGCTGCTGTTTAGCTGGACTACGTGACAGGCTGCAGTGAGTGCCGAGAACAGGTACCTCAGTACATGTAACAAATTATTTTGCATACAGTTGTTATTTTATATATAAGACAAATACTGAATGCTGTTTAGAAAATAATAATCTATAAGATTATTTCGTGGCAGAGGGTGAGTGGATGAATGTGAAGGTTGGAGTTTCCTTTGCTTTTTGACTAAGCAATGACTGTGGTGGTGTTCTTGTTCAGCTAATACATAACCACGACAGTCGTGACTTCGTTTTGAAGAGCAGAAAAACGGTAGGTGATTGTTTACTTAAAGCAAACTTTCTTAAACTCTTAATCTATTGCACATCTGGTAATGTAACACATTGCACTAATTCTGCCCTTCTACAATACATGGATATGTTAGACGCTGTGATTATCTGTAGGCTGTGTCCCTTCCTTTCCTGAGATAACTAGAGTTCTCTTTTGATAGAGTAATGGCTTCCCCTCTAGCATGTCACAAGTTGGTTTTCTTTACAAGGATTCTGTCTCTGAGCGTTCTTGCACATGTATATTCCACTGCTTGCAGTAACGGGTTGTGTGCTGAATGTCTCTAAACCAGCGATTTTCAGGGAGCAGCCCTTGCAGGGGCAGCGTGTACAGCCCTGGCTCCTCGGCGTGGAGGGGCAGTTCTGCTCCACCCTGCCCTTTCTTCTCACAGCCAGTGCTGCCAGCTGAGTCTTCCCGTGTTGCCTGAAGCTGAAGTTGTTCTTGTTCCAATTGTTTACATGTAAATAACTTATACACTTTGTTAATTAATGGAGTTGGTGTTGGGGGGAGATGACAAAACTCATCTTCTTCTGAGTGGGAAGGAATTTTATTTTTCTTGCAGCCCTAGGGTGTTTTATTTGATAGTCTCCAGTGCTGACACCTCCAGATTTTGAACACTGCCCTTCTTGCCAGAATGTTTTGCTTCGGCACTGATGAAGGTAAAGTATATCTGGAGAAGTGTATCGCTTTGAAAAAAAAGCTATCTGAAAGAAAATGAAATATTTGCAGGCTTTGTAGGCAAATTGCTGGATTGGTGGAAAGTGTTGATTGCTGAGGCCCCTACTGCAAAACATATGCACCCTATTTGAAAGATTGGATTTTTATAAGGAGAATCTCATGCATGCTTACCCTGAGAAGAGGTGTGAATCTCCTTTCTAATAGGGTGTTTAGGAGCTACAGTACCTAACAGCCTAAGCAAGCTTTGAGTATGAAAGTTGGTAGTTCGTAAGACTGGGGGGCAGGGGTGGGAAATCCAAGAAATCAACCTACAAGCTCTACAATCAACCTACAGCTAAGCTTCACACAGCCCCCTCAACTGTTAGTAGCAGCAAGTCCTTCAGGTACAGCTCATGGTGGGGTCCCTGCTGTCACAGCAGGACAAGACTGTGGCCACCCCAATGTCTGTCTGCCCCCAAGCCGTGGTCCCTGCAGCCACCCCTCCAACCAGGCTGCCTCCTGTGTTTGGATCCCAGCAGGCACACATATTCCATTAAGTCGTGTGTCTTGAGTTTTTTTCATCTTTTGCTCATTCTGTGCCCAAACAGAATCGGTATGGATATAAGTTGAAGGACTTGGTTCCTAGGTCTAAGCATCTCTGTTAGGCTTGATGACTTCTGGTCCTAATACGTACCTGCTATGGTCCACAACAGAGATGCTTCTCACTAGCACGTCTTTGTCAGCACTTGTTTTCCATGAAGGGAAGGACAAGCTCAAGTACTACAGAAAAACACATAAATTACTAGTATCCTTCTGTGTGAAGATATTCCAGACTTAACACTTGTATATTAATATGCCCACTTTAAATCTTGTAAAAAGGCATTTAGCAGACCTCAGGTCCTCTGACTTGTGTAGCTAAGAATTAAAACAGAGAATACTAAAGATCTGAGGTATTTCCTCACATCTGATATCAAACTTTATTACTGCAGCAAGTAAAAAGCAAAGATGGATGCAACTTTCTGATTTGAAAGGTGCAAACTGTTTCCAGACACAAGGAGCAAGGCTTTACGCTTCCTTAAGGTTTCTGGGATAATGCATAATGTGCTCCTAGAAAGGCAATGTGAACTTCAGCAACAGAGCCATCAGGACCAAGCCAGGAATATTGAAATCTGTAAGGGATGTCAGAGTTTTCAAAAAAAAAAAAAAAAAAATCCACCCCCCAAAAAGCAAACTGCACAGTGCACTTGTTCAGTCACACCGCTGCTTCAGTTGTCTTAATATTTTGAAGTAGCCTGCAGAAATGCAGATTATTAATTTTCTGTATTTCTTTGTTCACTGTGCTTCCACAGCATCTGACACTTGATCTTCAAAGGCTGTTGGACAGTGCTCTGATGTTAAGTGAAATCATGCTGCTTTCATTTTTATATTTCCACCATATACAGGGATCCCTCTTACAAGACTGTATGGTTTAAATTACTTGAGTATGCTTCAACTAGAATCTGTGACAGATGTTTCATAAGCTTCAAGAAGAGGGTGCTTTGCCTCCAAGAGACAAAATAGGTTGGTTTGCTGACCTGTCCTTGTTATCAGAAACCGGACATCTGAATTTTAAAATGAAGTTTCAATTGGTTTCCCCAGCATCCTTTCCTTGAGTCAATGATGTATCAAATCGATGATGTTGAGCTGTATTGCTGTGAACAAATAAGCTGCTAGAGGACTGTGGAAAAAACTTGGCAGATGTCCTAGTTTCTTTCCATTCTCTTTCTATTTTAGAAGGAATTAAGCAGCTGGTGTTTTCCATCTGACTAAAACTAGGCTTTTACACATACCTTTGCAGTGTAATTTTGACTTTATGAAAAGGGAATGAATTATTGTTGGCATGATTCTGGTTTCTGCTGTTAAAGCCAGGCTTGCAGGACCAAACTGAATCAAAACAACTTTTCTTTTAAATAGCTGCTTGAAAGTCCAGATTATGAAGTGGTACGTGGTATCGTTTAAATGCCTCAGAAATACTTGGAGAATGTTGCAAGAGCTGATTCAGATGCCCTTAAGTCTGACGGGTTGAGTTGGCTCTGCTGGAGGCCTTGAAGAGCTGTCAGTCCTTTAAATCTGACTGGATTGACTTGGAAGGCTGTGAAGATCATCCTTAAAAGGAAAATAAACAAAAATCTATTGTGGTTGAACTCTAAGGATGAATTCCTTCAACATATCTAGTTACAAATGCAGGTTCCTTCTTCCTTCACTACTTTTGAAGACTGTAGGTCTAAGCAGTTGGAGGCTAAGAGCAAAGCCTGTATTTTTTCTCCTGAATGACTGTGGGCATTTTTTGTGGCCCAGGTATTACAGCTGAGCTGTATTTCTTAATGATTTGAGAGTAAGCTTGGAGCATGCCACCTGCACAGAACTGTAACTTACCTAGTCATCAATGCATGTTTTATGAATAGGAATTCTTTCAATGCTTTAATTCCTAAGGAGTAGCAAGTAGTAAAGGCAGAATAATAAATATGTCTGCTCAAAGTTTACTTTTAGTTGAATGTATATTGAAAGAAGTAAACTGAAGAGGGATTATCAAGTACCGACTTTTGTGGTCTTAAAACATGCTAAAAGCAGAAGTGTGTGTGACACTTTAAAACCCTGATTCAGAAGAACAGGAAAGCTTTGCAGCTGGTCACACAGTGGGGTGTTGCTCTGTGCCCTCCATTTAAGCATTAGATACCCCTTAGAAAACAATGTCACTTGGCTTCTGCCCCCGCAACTGTGCGGGCTTTGTTATCTTATTACGTGACTTTTAAGGAAACGAAAGGCAAAAGAATGTTTGAAAGCCTCCTCAGTGCATCCCTAATGTTCTTTTGTAGCTTCACAGCTTCCCAAGGACAGGCAAACAAAGGCGTCCGTCCCCTCCCGAAGTGGTGGCCGGTGGTCGGGCTGCTGCCATCCCAGAGAGACCTGAACTCCCAGTGGCCAAGGGGATGGAGAGGGAAAACGCCAGAAACGTCAGTCCAGAAAAACCAATTGCCATCTTTCCTGCAGATAGGTGTGCGCACGTATGGGTGTGTTGGACGCTAGGCTTTGGTACCATTGAAACTATTTTAATTAAGTTTTTAAAACAAAACAACCCACCCCAAACTATAAATATTATCTACATGTCTTTAAAACCATATTCTAGTCTTTAGAATTAAAGGTATTGTGCATATTTGTGGGTGGGTGTTCTTATCCCCCCCCTCCGGCCTTAATGTTGATAGTATTTTTCATAAGTTTCTAATAAAGGTAGAAAAGTTTTGGTGTCTGTAAAGTATCTCACAAAAGCTAGAACTTTGTACCTTTGGCCTAGTAGATGGGAGCAAATGAAAATGCTTGTCTCATTGTCTAAACTAAATGAAGTACAAAAGTAAGCAGTTAAGAGTATGGAAAATGGAGGGTCTTTTTAAGTCTTTTCATTTTGATAAACCCATGTTAATGATATCAGAAAATATTGAGATTTTTATTATACAGCTAAGGTTCTGATTTGATTCTATTCACAGAATAATGTGTTCTGAGTAAGAAAACTCAGAACATAATTTTCATCACCTGTTTGCTCCTGTGTCTTGGAAAGTAATTGCCATTAATTTCAGGAAAGAGTTACCAACTTCAGTTTGTTCTCTTTCTCATAGAAAAATAAATGTAAGGATCATTTTGTGGACTTGTGGAAAATATGTCTCTGGTCAGATCCTGCATTTCAAGCTCAAGATTTCAGAGGCACTTTTGTATGAGGACTGTAGAATTTTGATCAGTGTTCAAAGCATGGCTATTAAAAAAAAAAAAAAATCTCCTACTTGCATACAAAGCTTATGTGCATTGATTTGTTGTCTTTTCTCCAAGTAGTTCATCTGTTTAAGTATCTTTCCAGAAACCGAGGTCTTTGATATTAAATGTTATTTGTTATACTTCTCCAAGTGCAAATAATTTATTTATAGAACACTTTCATGCAAAAAGATAGAAATTAGTATTAGATAGGTAGTGATTATTTTGATTTAAGTGCTTGGAGTTAATTCTAGTGAAGATAATGTAATCATTTTGGGGATGTTTTTAAACTAAGAATGGAAGACCAGACCCTGGCCTTAGCTCTAAAGAGGAAGAAAACATGTATTCATGACTGCATTTAATGTGTATAGTTTACATGAACAGTAATTATGGAGTGTGTCTATGAAAACTCCATCTCTTTATACCTGAGTAGAGAAGTCCTCTCTGTACAAAGCATTCCCATTCTTCACCTCTTTGAATTAAGTTAAGAACAGAAATCCTTATGCTGTGATTCGTATTTGATTAGAGCGCTGATGTGTGACCTCTGTTACCACTTTGGATTTTTCTTAAAGTCACAGTGGAGAAAACAGTATGACCTGAAAAACTTCATGAATTAGACAATCTTTCTCTGTTGTAGTCAGATGAAATAAATTAATATATCCTTCACATTCTAAGAGGTATGAGTCAATTTTAACCTAGTTCACTTTTTTAAAACTCTATTTATTACTGTAATTTCAAATCTGCCCTAGTTTTAAAAAGGCTCCATAACTCACTGTAAAGCTTGGCTTGGGACTGTTGTTTATTGCCTGGCAGTACACGTGCAATGTAGCATCAAGACATCTTTGTTATCAGCAGAAATTGGTATAGTCATGGCAAACCAGGCAGGACCTAGCAAACAAATACACCTGCACTTCTTGTTTCTCCTTTATGGAAAGGTGCTGTGCTTGTTAGCTGAGTGGTGTTCGTTGTACTAGGAGTGTCAGATAGAGACTATGTATATCTTAAAAGCAATCTCTTCAAGTAGGTTGTTAGTTCGTCACCACCATGGTATTCGTGTACTGTTAGAATGATAAAAGCTAACCCATCCTCACTCCTACATACTGCCTTCAGAGTGTTTGTCGTGCAGTCGTTAGAAGTTATTGTAAGTACATGCATCTGAGGGGGAGGGGTCACCAAAGGAAACCCATTTTTGGTCTCTTCCAATTCTTTGGCTGGGTTTCAGGCCTTCTCGGGAGGTAAATGGGATCTGTTCCTTCTGGAGCATCTGCAGTCAGTGCAGCCTGAGATGTTGGGTAAAGGACTCTCAAGAATAATGCTAGGTACCTCCCTGTCCCACTGCTTCCAGCAACTAAAAGGGGAGGAAGTATCTGACACTGGCAGAATCTGCTGTGATGTTGTGCTGAGAGGAACGGAGAAGAATCATTAGTCATTATTTTAATGACCTTTGGGCAGGAATGCATTTGATGTTCACCTGTGAACAGAGGACCCAAGATGTACTGAGGAGTATCTTGGAGCAGTATACCCACGTGACGTTATGGATACTAACATACCATAATATATTCTGAAATCTCACAGCAGTACCATTGAGGTAACTATCATCCTCTAGATACGTGAGCGTGCAGAGGAATAAATCAGAAATTAACCCCCTTTCTTCCACCTGGCTGTGTGGTTGATGTCAGCTTTTTCTTCCATGCGGTAGGGGAGCAGATGATGCTGTATCTGCTGCTGTTCTTCCTCCACAAACAAGCACAGGTGGGGTGAGGTGGGGATTGCCTTCATAGGTTAGCAATGTTGGACAGAAGGCAGGTTGTGAGTAGATAGACTGGTGGGGGAAGTGCAGCTCTATTCTTTCCACTGTAAACCTCTGCTCCTCTGAAGCTCAGTTCATTTCCTTGGCGTTGCCTTCAGCGACAGGACTGTAGGCCCTCAGCTACTGTAGAGCTGTAAGCAGGAACATACTTACTTGCATAGCTGCTCTTTGCAGCGTTACCATGAAAACTCTCTAAAATACAAAAGGCTTAAAAGACCTGCATGGGGTTTTATCAGTTTATCTTCATTCTGATGTGTCATTCATAATGACTGGTTTTAACACTGGTATATTGGGCTTCAAACATTCTCTTCCGTAGGCTACACGAGGAAAACATAAGTACAATAGCACCTATTGGTTTATCTTGCTATTGGTTCATATTCTTTCTGTGTCTGTGATGTATTTGCAGCAGAGATTTTTTTTTAATCCCTTCCAATCCCCACTGATAAGTTATGAAGGCTACAGCCAGTAACCCTTTGTTGTAATTGAAAGTGTCTGTGCCAATTCATTATTGATCTGCATGCAAAGATGTGAAACAACTTCCCTTCAGTGCTTGATTCCCCAAATTATACAATGTGAAACTAACTCCCTAGTTACCTGCAGAGGTGAAATGACTGTGTTATTCAGCTACAGAAATGTTGATTAGTATCCGAAGCATGTTTTTTAAACTAATGTTTGCTTGCAGATGATCAGTTGTGACACATTGTGACCTTCCTTAGGTAGAGTCAACAAATACTTCATACTACTGTTTATTAAATCCTCACTGGTCTACAACAAATGTGCCATTCATTTTCTTCAGTTAGTCATGGCTGGCCTGACAGTGGAGGGCTTTCACTCCTGTTTGTGTGGCCATCCCTTGTATATGACTGCTAAACAATGGTGCGCCAACTGCAGTAAATGATGTGATCAACTCATAGTCTCAGAGCCACCAACAAATATATAAATTTTTGCAAATATGTTAACGAACTCTTAACCTGTTAGTGAAGTTGCTGCAAACACCAGACTTATCTCCTAGCTTCTCTTACTTATGTTAAAGAAGGTTCTTTAATATGTAAAAATAACTGTAGTTATTACTAAGGATGCATAGATTATACAGTTAATGTTGTTAGTGTCTAAAAATCAGTTTCCTGTTTCATACTGACCTTTTGATACATCTCTGTATTCATGTATGCTATTTAATGCTCTATTGAGCAATGTGAAAATACCAGAATCATCCAATAATACAAATCACTCAGCAGTAGCATCCAGATCCTATTCACAGTTCACTGAAACCAGGCATTTCCTGGCTTGTTTTTGTTAACAGTTGTATGTGATGCTTTCAACTGCTAGATTACACCTCTTGCCATTTGTATTCAAGTGATACCTAAGAGAACACCAGACTTGGCAAACGTGGAAGAAAGATTCCAGAGCAATAGTAATGAAAAAAGTCTGTCTTATTTCATTTTCAGTTCATGAGGTGTTAGCACATGTTTCCTGGTGTTCTTGCTTATTGCCTTTTTCTGTGCTCCTCCAGATTCATAGGGTTTATTTCATATAGAGCCAGTAAGATTCAAATATCAAAATCAGCCACTATTTCTGGTTTTATTATTATTTCTCAGGAGTTAAAGCTTTCATTTTTTTATTGATCCTCAATCTTCTCTACAGTTGTTGAAATTCAAAGAATACTCATATCTATAGAAAATATTCGTTCTTTGAGTATTTGAGCAAAATGCTTGGGACCAGTTTGTGAAAACATCTCACAGCAATTAAAATGAGTCATAACCTAATTAAATGATTTCCTACTTCATTTCACACAGTCATGACCCTCATGACATCTCCGACTGTGACATCTCCATCGCTATTTCCATTTAACCTCAGCCAAGAATTTGGGACATTTGTCATAACGGAATAGCTAAAGCAGACTTTATCTATGTGATTCTTGCGACCATCAAGTCCCCTAGTGTCATGTTCCTGGTATGCCTAGAGGCACTTGATGTAAAGTAGATCTTTTATAATAATTAGGACAGCAGAAGAACAATATATGTACTGTGGTCTTACAAAGACGCCTTTCATTGGACTGTAATGTTGTAAATTTCACTATGCCCAAAGGGTTAAAAGTAGCTGTTTTCTACCCCAATAATAAATAATAATTTTAACAAGAAATTTCTTATAGATACATTTTATTGTGGAAGTTCTTAAAAATAAAAAATAAAAAACCCCAACCAACCAACCAAAAAAAAAAAAAACCCAACCAAAAAACCCAAACACTTTGTCAAGCTGTTTTTTAAATAGAATATTTTTATCAGACTTGGCAAAATTAGCAGAATGAATGTTTCAGAATTTGCATTAATGCTTTGCATATAACAGGCTTTTTGTTTCTTGTGTGTAATCTGGCGTTCTCTCTCTTATTCATTACTTTTGTTTTTCCCAGTTTCCTTCATTAGTTACAGCTATTTGTCACGTGTTTATTTCCAGAATCTGCAGAAATTCTAGGCCAAAATGTTATCTATCACTTTTTTTTTCCTAATGTCCATGTATTGTACAAGCATTTATTCCTACATATCCATTTTTTCCTTTCTTCACTCAAGGTGAAAAGAAGTTTTTTGCTTTTTGCTGGATGCTGTAGAGTTACAATGCTTCAGTTGAAGGGTATAGTGTTGAGTGTTCTCCTGGTGCTCTGAGCATGCCTCGGGGGCAGACTGCAGTGCTGACGAATCAGTCTTGGAAGATTTTTGGACTCTTGAGCTAAAATTTGGGGATGCTTTTGGAGAATGTTTCCTTAGGTTCTGGTCAGCTGCCTTTTTCATTACTTCTTTTTGGGGGCTGACAAACAACACACCATAAGAGGTTTTTTTTATTGTTTTGTTTTGGGTTTTTTTGTCTGAAAGCATATAACGTGTCCAATGTTTTTCCTTAAATGATGAAACTTCTCTTCCCTCTCCCCATTTTAAATTGTTGGGGACTTGTTTGACTCTTTCCCTCCAGTCACACAGTTTGAACACCGTGATATTATACCAGACTATCAGCTTGCTTGCAGCATTTTTCTAGGAGAAACTATAAATTATACTAGTGAAGCTAACTTTCTGTTTGCAAGGATGTTTTTTTCTTAATCGGAGTGCTTTAATTGGGAGAACGTTGATTTCACATACCTGCTAGTGCTGCAGATGTAAACACCTAGAATACAGGTGGGGTTTTTTTTTAACTGGCCTAGAAATGTTTTTGTGGGAAGATATCCAGTTCCTGGGTGTGAAGGGGTTCATTCAGTACAAAGAAGAAATTTGTGGTGGTGGTGTTCTATGACCGTAGAAAGACTGAGTAATTAGAGGAAACCTATGGATCCAGTAAGGAATCTGGGACAGCCTGCTGGTCTTAAATTATCTTGGCAGACCCCCATCTCTGTTCTTCTTTCTGTTCTCCCTATTGACAGCTCCCTGCTCTTTCAAGAAACTATATTATGATTGGATTCTATTAATTTCTTGCATCCTTTACTTTTTACAAGGTTTGTCTTTTCCCTGCGAGCATCTTAAATAGATGAAAAACATGATTATAAGCAGGAGATATTGTTTGAAAGTGATCCGATGTGAATGCATTTAAAATACCGCACATCAGTGTGTTTGTGTCGATGACTTCTGAGGCGTTACAAATAAGCGTTTTTGTGACAATGATGTAAATGCAAATAAATACATCCCTTGGGTTCAGAGGAGAGCTTATATGTAGAATGCTTTGCTCTTGTCCCTTCAGGATATCCTGCACCTTTTCCCCTGACATTTTGGTTACTTGGTGTTTATATGGCAAGGCTTGCAAAAACAAGGAATGGTGCAACAAGGAGCACGGATGACTGTATGCACGCAGGCTGCAGTGCATCTGTACATGGATGCAAGCCCTTCTCCCCTTCTGAAAGGGAGCTTGGTGCTTAGGGCTGTTTTGAAACATTGGCTTTCTATTTTGGAAACCCTCACATACAATTTGCTGTGTTTTGGAAAAGTAGGTATGCTAAATCTGGATGTGTAATATCTAAAATGCTTTGTAATTAATGCCTAATGATATAATTAATCAAAGCAGTTTGACAGCAAGATAAAATCAAGCACACTATGACCAAATGTTGATTTCTAGATGAGAGAGTTATTTGATGCTCCTAGTTTCGTCAGCTTTTAAAATTGGGGGGGGGAGGGAGTTGGAGTTTTCTGTTAATGCTTCAGATCTCTTTTAGAAGTACTTTTTTCAAGCAGGCTTGAACTACTCTGCTTTTGAATGCTAACTACTGGAAGTTGATCTTCATTATACTGTGCCTTTATTATACAGATTGTTCTAGGACTTGAATGTCAACTTAGTGTCCTGTGCAAGACATTTCTGTGTCTCTGTACCTGGTTTATTGTAGTAGTTGAAAGGACGGTTCTCTGTTTAAAATCCTTTCCAGTCCTCCTCTATTCAGAATCATCTTGTCCTTCTGCCATGTCAGATGGTAAGATTACAGTTCCCGGCCATTATTAAATGAAAAGTATTCAGACAAGTTGCGGACAGTCACCAAACAGAGGAACAATGAAATATCTGTTCCCTGGGTGGGAGCAAAGCAATTAATCCCCTTTCTTTTGTCAACTGGTGGAACGCACTAAGCTCTTGCAATTCACGTTTTCTGTTTTCTCCTTTGTTGCTCATCTTTTAAGTATAGCAAGAAAGAAGCTTGCTAGAGTGTTCAGCTACTGACCGTGTCATTCTAAGAGTGACTAATAAATCTTTTGAGCCTGTTAACATGTTTGGGTTTGGACATTAAAAAAAAGGTACTAAAAAGTATAAAAAAAAACCCAAATCTTTCTATTTTCTAGAATACAAATCATTGAAAGGAAAAGCACTGAAGCTATTGCAAGAGATTTGGTTATACTGACAATGAGATTTATCTTATTCAAAATGTGATATATTTTTTTTGTATCTTTATGGGCCTGAACGTGTATTCAGTAAGAACAATGATATTTTTGCCATTGACTTCAGTGGGAACAGATTAGTACCAGTAACTATTAGAGCAGTTATGTAGACTTCACGGTGTTACTAAACTAAAAGAAGTTCAGTGAGTGAAATATATTTCTGAAGTTTTTGAAAGCTTAAATTAAAAAAAATAATAATATCTCAGAATACGTGTATTTTGTTATGGCTGTTAAGCAGAGCTAAAGAATAAGCACCGAGTCCATTAGCGGTACTTAATCCTTCACCAGAATTTTTCAAAACAAATGGGAGAAAAGAAACACAATATATCCAAACAAAAGCTTTTCTGTTTTAAGCAGAACACTTTCTTGTTCTGAGCAGTTTGTGGCCTTCCTCACTGTAGTCATATCACTTAAATAGATTATGGCTAATGCAACGCTGAACTTATACTAATTAGCTGTCTTAATTTTACATTCAGCAAAGCTTATTAGCACAGAGAATAATCAGCCTGTGCAACTCGGTGCCCTCAGAGGTGCTCCCAGCAACCTCTAAGTAACCCGAGAGATGCTTTTCTTTTCCCCCTACAGGACCTACATAAGACTTAATGCAATTAACTCTGTGGGCTCAGGGCCCTCTGGGGCTGGGAGCTCCAAGGCTGCTTTAGCATGTGGGCAAAGCTCTTCTGGCACCCCTGCTCAGAGCCAGGCCGTGCTTCAGCGCCGGCGTATGAGGCACCCGGACGCTACGTCTCTCCATCTACCGGTCTTAAAAACGCTGTCGGTTTTCATGCTCCGACAGCTTTCGGTTTTCAGGTATTTTATCTTCAGAAAACCTCCTTTAGTGAGGTGCTGTTTCCTTTCAACGGAGGGGAAGGGAGGCGCGAAGAAAGGGCCGACGGGGCGCGTTGCAGAACCCCGAGGGCAGCCCCTCGCGCGGAGTGTGTGAGGGGACGCGGAGCTGGGCGAAGGAAGCCACGGGCCCGTTGGTCGGCATGCTCGGCCCTCGAGAGAGCCATTGGGGAGCACCGCGCCAGGGGTGTGTGTAAAACCACACCTCAGGGCGTGTGAGTGGGAGACGAGGAGCAGTCCCAGCTTTGAAGTCTCATCCAGAAAGCAGGTTACCCAGGTTTAGGTCCCTCCTTTGCCCGAGGGGATCCAAACCCACTGCTCCCACCTCCTTGTGGAGCTCCTTAATCTTTGTGCTACCGGCCGCTCTTGGGTGGCAGTTATCTCCACCCTGCTGCTGAAGCCGTGCCCGCGCGAGGTCCTCCCAAAAGCATCCGGACCGTTCCCTCCTCTCGTACCTTCAGCCAGTACCAGAAGCTGCCCTGTGTAGCCGCTCCTTGCTGTAGCCGACCGCAGCCTGCTGTGATGGAGGTGGTGGGTAAAGCTGGCCTAGGCCAGCCGTGTGCCAGCCTGTGAGGAGATGGAGCGTGGCAGCTGGGCACATCCACGTTGGGGGGAAAACACTGTTCGGTAGCAGCACGATATTGGAGGTGGTCCTTCAAGCATCTTTTGTGGACCGAAAAAAAGATGTGAAACAAATGGAACTCCCCCTCCCCCCACAAGGTTTCAAAAGATTAAACGTTTGTTGGGAAGTATCTATGCAAAGTTTTTTGGCATATTTATACGTATACCGATGTGGTTTTGATTACTGTGCGTTCCTTCAATTTCAAGTGGAACCCTACAATCTAAAGCTAATTAATGCCAGTATGAGAACGAAAAGGCATCTAGGGCTTTGTTGTTCTGATCACAAAGTTAATGCAGGTCTTAATACTGAATGCTTTGGATGGGACACTGGATGAAAATTTATGCCAGTACAACTTGCTAAACCATGACATTTAACTCGGCATTTATACATAATGTATTGCAGCTGTTCTGACTGATATTATGCACTTATTAAGCTTTTCATCTGGTTATCTGAGTGCTATACAAACAGTAATTTATTTGAACTTTCCTATGTCCTGAGAAATTTCAAACTGCAGCTTTTTAAGAAATGAAAGTAATAAAGTAGATTTTTTTCTAGCAAGTAGTTTGGTCATCTAACCTTAATGATACCCTAGCAAAGTTCTATTTTTGTTCATATTGAAAGAATTAAATATACAAAGAAATACATAGTTAGGGAAAGGGCTTTTCTTCCTTCACAACCATCCTCTTAAAAATCAGAAGTTAGCAGTTAATTGTGGAATAGTCTGTCTGATTTGTATTGGCAAAGGCCACGTATTTTTTCATACAAATTGCATCTAATTCACTACTGGGCCTATGAACGTGAATCTCAGCCTTTTCCCCAAGGTCGTGGGCGTGCAGAGTTACACAATAAATTGCTTAATAAAAAGAGTTGTTATGCCTTCTTGAGCTCTTCTTGCTGTTACTTCTCTCAACTCCTAGAAACTACTGTATAAAACTCAGTGATGTTTTGCATAGTCCTGTAAGTACAGCCTGTTTTCATGACTAGAGCTCATATGCAGAGCATGGATGCAAATGTTCAAAATGAAAATATGTTTTGATCATAAGATCAAAGTGTGTCTGATGTAGAGCAACTAAAGTAGCTGGTATGCAAAGTTACTGTCACATCCATCTCACCTAATGGCCAAAGACTGATTCCCTGCGTATGGTCAGGGAGGGGGAAGGCAGGCCTTGTTTTTATAGAAAACTGTGTAGGGAAGGAAGAGGCTTTGCCACCTTACTTTTTCCTTAGAGCTGAGTTTGATACTCTCAAGTGTGAGAAAAGGCTGTAAAGGTTTCTTGAAATGAATTGCTAAAAATGTATTAGGCTAGACTGCTGTGAAAAGATTGTAACCAACACAACTGGCTTGCATGTCCACCTGGTTTTTTTCAGCTCTGTGCTTTTCATGGGTCGCAAAATAGTGCACCCCGAAGATGCCAGTTCAACCTGTATTAGGTGAAAGAAGGAAGCCAGTTCCAGAGCCCAGGATATATCCAGCCACTAGCCACTTTTGTTTAAGCTACATAAATATTTAATTTTAAGCTACTGTGCTGAAATCAAACCAAGTTACAATTATAGATTAGTTTTATGGACCATGAATTCTACCTTGGATATATCCTAGAAATTGATTGGGAGTAGTGCCAGAAACAGCACTTTGCTACTAAGTTCTTTTTCGGTGAATCTTTGTGATTGTTTTAAGAGCTGCCACCTTTGTATCGTGTTGTAGTAAGCCAGCATTGTTCATCATGTGAAAAAAAGGTTCATAATTTTACAGTGCAGGAGGAAAAAAAAAAAATGTTTTTGGCTAATACCATAATCTGAACATCTAGAATAATTAGAGGATTTAATAATTCTCCTAAGCCTTGCTTTTCCCAAGGTGGTGTATTTGAGAAATTCTCACCAAGACATAATATATCATCCTTGTAGTTTCCTGTGGTTTCTTTCTCAACCCTTGTAGGAATGAAGTTGTAAGACTAAGTTGCAGACAGCACTACTCCAGGTCTATAGCTCAATTAAGTGCCTGGTAAATCGTTCAGTTATGCAGTTCTGTTCCTGGTTTAACAGTAGCAAAGCGGAGCTAAAAAGCATCTGACTGAATAACTAACATACTCCCATAAACGTGGAATCTCCTAAGGGGAGAGTCTCTATTCAGAAGAAGAAATATTGTTATGGGGCTTGTACTGTGCTGTTCCAAGGCCTTGAATGCCTGAAGAAACCCGGTGTTTTGGTCAAAGGAGTTCCCCCTCCTACTGCTCGCCTTCCCCCAGGAGCTGGCTGCCTGCCTCCTTCCCCCCTGCTCCCAGTCCCCCGAGGTCACTGGCACCCACTGGAGTCTGAACAAAATGCTGAGGGGACTGATGCCTTGTACTGAGGTCTGAAAAAGCAGGGGCAAAGGGAGAAAGGGAATATGCGTAGCAAGGAGAGAGAATGCAGATGAACGTGATTGTGTAGAGAAGATGCAGCCACATGAAGACAGCAGATGTTATCGCTGCTGGCATGGATACTGGGTGAGCGGATTGAGTTGTTAAGTATAGATTATATCTTGTAGCAATTCTCACGATTCCTAAAACATGTCAAAATTGCCTGCAACACAGTGGATGATTTATATAAAAGATTAATATATTTTGTTTGCCTAATAAGGGCCCTTGCCAAGACACTGCAGCTCCTCTGTGTCTTGCTTTGGCTTCCCTACAGAAACAAGATGGGGACGAGGGTAACTGTCACTGTGACACGCTTGTGATGGAATGGTTGGCCTGTTCAGCTGCTCCATGCTGGGAAGGGAGGAGGCAAAGTCCTTGGGCAAGCTGTGTTGGACGCTATCTAGCAGCAGCTCTCTTTTGTCGGAAAAGCCAGGACTTTTTTCAAGCACTGGAACAATTAGCTGATGAGGTGCCTAATAAGGAAGGAATATTTTGAAACACGTTAGAACTGCTACTGCAAATCCCACTCTGTAGTGCTTCTTTTCCACATTTCTTTCCTTGAATGCTGTCGTGCAGTTGCATAGGATGAGAGCAGTAAATGCCACAGTCAGCTGTTGGCTACTTCTTGCTTTACTGCTATCCAAACCCATTTCTTCCCTCATGGCTTTTCTTCTGCTTGCTTCCCAGAAAAAAAGTCATTTCTACACTCAACCTCAGTTCTCCTCTCAGCCAGAGGGAATGAAACACAGTCTGGATTTGGGCATGTCTGCTGTATAGTTTCACCCTGAGTTAATTGTTTGCTGTTTAGAAAGGCTAGTCTGGACACTGCCTGAATGTTTGTTTTCAGGCTATAAGTATTTGCTGCCTATGCTGAAGATGAGGATGTATGAATTTTCTGTATATACAAAATTGACTAGACTTTTGTATACGAATATGTGGTGACATGGTCTTGCCTCTTTTAACTTGCTGACATAAATTTTTGGCAGTTTTTTCTTCTGTGAAATATTTACTGGGCTAAGAGGGGTTTTGTGTGTTGTTTTTTTTTTTTAATGTTTCTAACAATCAGTTTTGCTAGAACGCCAACAGTAATGACTAAGATTCTTTTATTCCCTTTGCCAAATGATAGAAGAAAGGAATATTTATATCAGTGCCTTACATTTGTGTATAAGTGGATTTCTCCCCTCTAGATTGCTTTACCAGTGTAAGATTAATGTTAAGGCTTTCTGTAAGCATCTGTTTTCATGCAATCTTGCTCCATAAACATCTCAAAACTATCAGTGTAGCACATTTTGGGGATCTGAATGTGCATCTCTCCTTCCTACTTTCATGCAGTGTAGTGAAAACAGGACAAGAATGATGACAGAGGAAAAAATGGCACACTACATGGCATGATTCTGCAAAGTCAGATTACTGTTCAAATTCACTCTTTGTGTGGATGCATCTTTTCTCACAGTCACGAATATTAAAGCCCTTGAAATCGATGGAGTTATGGGTTCTAGCTCTTTTGCTGGGTAGGCTTATAGCACAAAATAATAAATACATAATAATTATTCCCCCCCTTGGCCAATATTTGAAGTATGAACCTCAGATATGAATTTGGTCTAGTTTGTATTACAGTTACCGATGGATTATTTTTATTCAGTGAAACCATACCAGATTCGTTTCTGCCAGTAGAAAAAGACTGGGCTGGACAGCAGAACAAAGACCTGTATTAGCCTGTTGAATTGGTATTCTTGGGTCCTCTAGCAGTGGATCTGTGAGTTAGTGTCAGAAGCATATGAATTTGGGTGGTAGCCCTGGTTGCATGTTCTGCCCCCCTATCTGCCAGCAAAGTGGGGCTGTTGTGGGGCTCTGTTACAGATTTTTACTTGTTCAAGGTGGATGGATCTGCCTACGCTGGCTGAAGCAATTCTGTTATCAGCACTGGCATTCTGTAATGTTAATTACAGTAGGTCAAAACCCTTGCAATCCTGAATGCAAGATTGCAGTGCTGAGGTTTTTTTCCTTGATCAAAGGCATTGATAGGTTTCCAGAGCTAGGCAGCCAGGTGCATTCAGGTGCAGTGTTGTTTCTTCCAGCTACCTTTGGATATGTCTCATGTTCTTAGCATCCTGGTGGAATAGTAGAGCTAAGCTTGTGCCTTTAGTAGTGACAGCTCTTGACTTGTGTGCTGTTCTGTGAAAGTAATTGGATGTGGGAGCACTTCCTAGAAAGCGGTCAGGAGCTGTGACAATTGGGTATTTTTCCTGCCTGCAAATTTGACATGAGCTGAGCATCAGCTAGGTCAGGCAGTTGGATTTGTGGAAATCTAGGCTTTCACAATAAATGTTTGTGATTGTCTTGCTCAGTTACTCTGTGGACCTGCTCAGATCTAGCACTGAGATGTGTATGCTCAGCAAGGAGACTACTACAGTGTTATGAATGAGAGCTTTTAAAAAACAGTTCAGTGGGACAGTGCTGACTTAATTCACTTCCTTCCCATATATTACTA
Organism: Buteo buteo; assembly: GCF_964188355.1. Taxonomy (NCBI): domain Eukaryota; kingdom Metazoa; phylum Chordata; class Aves; order Accipitriformes; family Accipitridae; genus Buteo; species Buteo buteo. Next base: position 20,673,358 of record NC_134186.1, on the reverse strand, counting down.
TGACCTAGAAAAGTTTGGCTTAGGAAAGATCCTAAATGTTTTCATGTTTGTCCTCAGTCTGTATTTTAATAAGAACTGGACACAATTCTTCAGAATTGCAAGAAGGTCACCGGTGGTAACTCTAGACAGGTTTCAATGTATGAAATTGCAAAAAATGTCAATGTAAAAGTTTTTTCTCCTGGTCTAAACCAATATGCTTCCCTTCTTATTAGTTTGCAACTTTAAGCATCAAAGGCGTAATGTTTGAATTATGTAGCAGGTCTACAATTTTCAAAAAGAGTCTAAGTGATTTTTGGACTGTTTTCACATGTGATTTTTCAAAAGCAAAAACCTCTTGGAGGACAGGTCTCACTGGAAGTCAAAGACACTTAAACCTGTACCTCTTCAGAAAGCGGGACTTGGGTTCCTAAGTTGAGGGGTGGCTTTCGGTGTCTTATCCACGCCCTCTCTCCCCTCAGCAAACCTCACTAAGGAAGCTCCTGTGGGCATACTCTGGGGTGGAGATGATGTTTGATTTGAAGTCAGTGACTGTCAGTCCTGCCAGACTGGTTGGCTTGCGCTAATCCTTTTTCAGAAACAGGGCCAAGCTTAGGCATGATATTCCAAATGGCGTGATGTTTGCTTAGAATCAAGAAAGATGGTTGAACGCAGTCGCTTGGGGACTGCTGTTCTATTGTTTTTTGAAATGAGTAATTGCTTCAGAGTGGAGGGGTATAGAGGATAATGCTATTTGCCAAAAAGAAAATTAGGCATGGGTGTGCCCAAGTGACAAGTGAGCAACAGACTTCTCAAACAGCATCGGAGATCGTCTCATTGTAGGCTTACATTTGTTTATGGATAGACTGCACGCAGATGTGAATGTATGATACCGATGAATGTCATGGAAATTTCAACGTTTGTACCTTGAGCTGGAATTTGACCCTTATTACTCCAAGTGAAACAGGCAATGGATTGTTCAGGTGCATTTCATATCCTGAAGGATTTTTAAAAAAACCAAACAAAACAACAGCAACAACTCCCCCCCTCCCCCCCAACTAAAACCAAACCAAACAAAAAACCCCACACAGGCAAAAATACATTTTTGGCCAATGCTAATGTACTAGAAGTTCTTTATATTTGAATGCTGAATGTAGTTGGATCTTTCAGATTTGGCACTTGTACATGTTTAGACTTGATTTGTCAGTGAACGTAATAATAGATTATTTAATTAAGAGTTATTTAAACTGAAGACTGATTACACACTGCTTACAAACATTCCACACTGAAATTAACCTAATTTTTCTCCTTAGTAATTTGAATTTGTACTTGTCCTTCATTGACATACTTTTTATCTACTGATGTCTAAATGATATTCATACTTTAAATATGGGATCAGGAAGAAAAAATTAAATCAACCTTAGTCATCTTGTGTTTAACTGAGTAGCTTATGAAAATGAGTTCTGAATTTCTGCAAGCATTATGCTATTGGAAGAATTTGTTGGGAATTGTGAGGTACTTCTGGAGCCTCTTCAATTTGAACTGTATGTTAATATGCAAAGAATTTCTTTACTTCTAAAGAAGTCTTGACTACCTGTCAACTTCAAAGCAAAGGAAAGAAATAAGACTTTTTTTATTAAGTGATCTCATCTTCTCATGATTGAGCAGGATTTTAGTTATTTTGTTCAATAATTGACTGTATCATGATCAATATGTATAGTTATATTAATGAGCATGTTCAGTTAATCAACATTCAAATACATTTATTGTATTTGCAGTTAATTTTTAAGAAAGATTTTGCAAGACTAATCTGTTTTAACTAGTGTCTCTGCCATAAAAGGAGGCACAATCAGAAACACAAGGCAGTAGGAAAAGGACATATGCATGTCATATACTAAATATCCATAAAGCCATATGAAATGTTGAAAGCAAGTTCCAATTGCACCATTTTCCCATGCCTTCCATTATTTGCTTTTTTCCATCTAGTAAGTAACTATTCAGGGCCTGCTCTTATTAAAGCTCATAATTCAATATCTAAAATACTTGATGACTTAGACAATAGGTTTGGTACTTTCCATTCTTGTGTTTGATATTATTTTGTTCATCAGCAATTTGAATAAAAATGGAAATTTCTCAGGTTAATTATATACTATGTGTCATGGCTACCTTCCCACATGCAAGCTTTTGGTGAGGGTCCAAACTGTTTGTAACTTGTAAAGCACTATTCACAGTGGGTTCCTAGACAACAGAACCAGCCACAATGTTCACTTGTATTATATAATAACTAGGGCTTTCATCTAGACAGATCAAAAGATACACGATAAAACATTTGGAGTTATTCCTTTTGAGCCCTAGTGAAAGATGCAATCTTTCTTTGTATTGAATTTTGGTGTAATAAAGTCTTTTGTGGCAATACAAATCTCCAAAGCAGTGCCCTTCAGTAACTTAAAAATATTCCATTTATATGTTTGGGGTTTTTTTTAAGTAAAGATGAGAACCTCAGGACTGAGGTCAGTTCAAATGGCTGTACTGGCAATAGTCTGTCTGAAGGAAATAATTTTGTCTTAGGTGCCGCAGCCACTGATACTGATTCTGATATTCCTCTTCACCTGAAATTGCCAGGTATGGGTGATGGCAAAGGAGAAAATTTCCACTTGGCTGCCATGTCGCAGGCAGAACAGCAATAGCTAGAGAGCTCAACTGAGAGGAAGCTGGGCAGGCTTCAGAGTGATACCTGCCCACTGGGTGAACCACATTTGTCAGGGCTGGTCTTCACACAGTGTTGTGCTTTTGCTAGATTGGTAAATTAAAATAGAACAGCCTTGTCTCAACTTTCCCAACCAACTCTGTTCTCCACAGAACATTTAAAACTTAATTTGCTTTTCATTGAGGCATGTTTTAGTGCACTGACTTGGCTGTTTTGATGAACAATGCAAGTATCCCAGTTTCTGATATCCTGTGATAGGTATCTGGAACATTAGGCCAAACTCCTGTTTGTGTTTCCACGGAGCTACTGAACACTTGTTGGTGTCATTTGAACTAATGACAAAGGTTGGACTTCTGTGATCAACAAATTGGAAAAAACTCTTCAGACTCATGATTTTGAGTAGTGTATAATATAAATATGCAATGGTAGTACATAGAGAAAAAGACAAATGATGGAGCTGAGGCCTTAAGTGAAACAGAAGCATCATTTTTTTTCCTGAGTCCTAAAACTATAGATTTGCTAAGTATACATAGCTAACAATATTGAAAAAAATTAGTTGGAAAATTTTACTTGTGGACAGATCTTCACAGTATGTGTGGTTCTCCTTGTTGAGAAATACATACAGATATCCAAGAGATGGAGAATGAAACAATGTTTATAGAAATAGCAGGTATTTATGCCACTAACATGTAAATGAATCAAAAATCTTCCTCAAACCATAAATTCTTCGAGTATAAAATTGTAGGCTTGAGACTATTAAGAAACATGGTTATGAAATGTAGTAGTCTAGTACAATCCTTTCTTAATACTCTTTGACGTCCTGTATTTCTTCAATAGCTTGAATAAGTCTCCACACGTTACCTGGTTATACGGCTCCCGTGGCAGTAAGGGGTGGAGAGGACTTTATACCTCGTCTGCTGTCTGTACCACATCAGAGGCTAGAAGTGTGGGTCTAGCAGAGAGGAAAACAGATTGGGAATCGGGAGAGTTGTCTTCTGTTCCCGTCTTTGTTACTAACGTGCTGCACACCCAATTCAAGTCACTGCAGCTTCTGTGCCTGTCATCTCAGCTGATGTCTGGCTTGTCCGTCTGTACTGTGATCTCATCAGAGCAAGGGCTGCCTTGTCCAGTGTCTTTTAAAAATACAGAGTATAATAACTTCCTGTCTTGTGTGGTCCTATTGCTATACAAATCCTAATAAGAATGGTATTACTTAGCTCTAACTGAAAATGTATAAATTAATCATTGGGTTCACTGGGTACATCTTCAGGGTTTCTAACTTGTCTCCTTTTACAAGCAGATTCTGATATTCTGGGCAAAACAGCGGAGCTTGTGCCCTTGGCAGAAGCTGGTGGTTTGGTTACCCATCTTTGAAACAGGAAAACATCCATTCTTCAGTTTTATAAGTAAAAGAAATCCCAAAATACCGGTGTGAAAGCAACTCGTCTGGAACGACTATGACTTAGCAGTTATAAGCCTTGAGTTGAAAGTGTGTGGCAGATGACTTCTGAACAGGCAGATATCTCTCACCCTTGTTATTTGCAAAGATGAAGCCAATTGCTAATGACTGGAGGAAAAGAAAAAGGCTTGGAAATTCTGTGGGGAAAAATATTGGAGGGAGGGGCAATGAGAGAGAAGTTAATAACGAACTATATGTTCTATAAAGGTAAACTATTCCTTTAGGCATACTAAAGCCATAGGACTTGATAATTATGGAGGTGGTTATGAAGGTAAAATGCAGAAAGGAGTGTAAGTACGGGTCCAATTAATATTGTCAAAACATGGTAATTGTGTTCATTAACTAGATTAAGTGATCTACTTGTGAATCACTTCAGTGACACATGATGAGAGACTTTAAACAACTGAAATTTAAATCTGGCTCAGTTGGCTTGTTTTAAACAAACTAGTTTGCAAAACTTACTTAGAAATGCCATTGCACAGGCTTTGCAAGCTGGCTTGTGTAAACTGGAGTAATAGGTCTGGATTTGCTTTTACCTTAAGCTTGCCTATTAAATTGAGGTAAATACTGGGTTTACTTTGTGCCACTGGTTTTGGCAAATCATGTAGGTAAACACTTAGAGCAACATGACAACATCCCGGATCATAAAACAGCAGCAAAGGCTTAATGTTCTAGGAAAGGAATGTATTGTGGAGAAACTCTGATGATATAAACTATGTATCATCTAGGGAAACACTCATTCCTTCATATTTACCAAGTGTAAGTTAAAAGTGAAGGAAAAAAACAACTTGAGAGTGACATTTCATCCTCAAATTCTCAACACTCTAGCCTATTGCAAATTCTGCAGTTGCTGGCCTTCACAGCTGAGTTAACAAAACCTCAGGAAAATCACAAGATTTTCACTGACCTCTCCTTCCTCCTGTTCACCTGGTGACAGTGTTGATGCCCTGTGAAGACACTGCGGCATGGATTCCCATCCCTCCCAGGCTGCTCTTTGTTGGATGGGGTTGTAGTGAAACACCTTAAAGCACAAGATGCACGGTGGTTATCGCAGACTCCGTTTTCTCCCCTGTTACAATGCAGGAGTTGATTTGTGCTGCCTGCTACTTTCCTATTGTCCAGGCCTCTTGCTGGTTTTTGTCCTTTCTTGTTCATTCCCTTCAGCTACCTCCTCTCCAGTTTGTGTGCCTTGGGCTCGGTTCTGTTCTCTTCTGACACGGTTTCATTCTCCGCAGTCTTGTCCCTGTCCATCCCCAATTCCTTTAGGCAGTGCAGAGGCAGGGAAGTTTTCCTTTCCCACCAGAACAGAAAGTGGCAACATCCATGCTTGTTACTACCCTGACTGGCTGACAAATCTCTCTAAGCCAGAATGCTGTTTTCTTACCTAACTGTACACCTGACAGGTAGGGAACAGGGGATACTGTTTTTAAAAATCCACACCCTGAAGTCAGTAAATACGTAAAAATTAATTCAAAATAGTCAGATGATCAGGTTATTCTGTTTCACATTGGAATCACCTGCTGAAGATCATTAGTTACCCCATCAGGGCTAAGAATAAGTAATTTACAATATACTGGCTTCAAACCTGCCTCTTCCTGTATTAGTCTAGGAAAGACATTTCTAATCAGCTCATTTCTGTAGATGGTGCACAGCTGTATGTACCGTTCTCTGTGTTACAGATACAGGACACCTGGAGCTGTGTGTGCTGTATCTTCCTTTGAAGGATGGCAAAATTCAAGTGCCTGACCCTTTATTATCTGGTCGGGGTAGTATTTTTTGAGACCAAGCAGAGAAAGTAGGAGACACAGAAAATGTGCAGGGACAGGATTATAAAAAAGATGACAATCCTGGCTTTAAGCTTTTAACCTACTGGCAATTCGTGAGTCATCTGGTCACTCGGAAAAGGAAACCTGTGGTAGAATTATGGAGAGACCTGACTGTGAGACAGTGAAGAGCAACTGTGAAAGAAAGGGAAACATAAAAAAGCTAGAAGTTTGCAGCTGAAAGCAAATAATTTGCTTCTATGTTGGTGGTAGGAAGAATAAGCACCAATGTTTTCAAAAGGTGATCCATGCCTCTCAATTTCTAAAGTCACTTTTTGTCTGTTCTTAAGATACGTCTATCAAGTGGAGATTCAGTGGAAAGCAGGAAAAAAAATATATTAGGCTACACTGATATTTAAATGCATAAACTAATAGCCTGATTACATCTGGAAAAAAAAATACACTGTAAGAGATTAAAATAAGGGGATTACATTACATTGAAACAGGGATTAAATATTTTTCCTAAAGGCTTTTAACACATTTTCCAAAGACCTGCTTATGAGCACAATTTGACTGATGAAAAGTATTTCTTTTGGAGATAATAGGCTAAATAATCACATAATTAAGCCATGTGAAGTGTAGTGCTAGTAAGCTGATGATAGTATGTTTCAGATATGTAAGAGCTCTTTCTATGAGTCAGGTTTTTTGGTTTTGGGGTGGTTTGTTTTTTTTTTTGTCTAGTAAACTCTGTAAAATGCCAAGACTGACTTTGCAGGATTGTGTTCTGAGATCACTCTGCACTGGTTTCACTGAGTGATTAAATAGGAAAGATGATTTGAAACCATTCAGAAAAGGGAAGCACACACACTTCAATGTTAGGGGAACTGAGGCACAGAAGAGTGAAATTGTTTAACATTTTCATTATAATGGTACCTAGAAGGCCTTGAATAGATTAGGCCTCCTTCAGCCAGATGGTGTACAATCACACAGTAAATATCTTCACCAAAAGCTTACGCTCCAAGGGAAATAAGATACCACTCATTACTCAAGTTAGTCTTCAAACCCGGAATAGAAACTGTATCCCCGTACCCCAATGCTCCACAGTAACGTGCCCCCCAGAATATCATCTGAGGAGATGTGCTCCCTCCTCATGTGAGAAGTACTTGCCTCGAATTAGGAGAAGAGGAAAATTCAGAAGGTAACTTGGAAACTTGTTTAAAGAAAAAAAAAGAAAAGAAAAAAAAGGGGAGGGGGGACACAAGGGAGTTGAGCAACAGTGCCATGAAACAGCTGGAGGGAGTATGTCCTTAATCCATATGACATGTTATTACATAAAGAACTACAAAAATACTGCTGAGATTGCCATGTACTACACAAATAATGAGGTTTTGCCAAGATGTAGAAATAAACTTTCTTTCTTCAGGTTTCCTACCAAGTAGGATCCTAATACTGAATCCGTGGAGTCCCACCAATTTGAACGAGACTATTCATGAAATTCAGAGCAGATGCTGATGAGTAGGGGAGGAGCAGGTTGGCAGGAAGGAGGAAAAAAGTTATTGGGAGGGAAACTTTTTTCATGGAACATCAATGGGTTTCTGGAACATTTTCAAAACTGAGGGAAGGGGATTTTGATAAAACTTCCCAAATAAAGCCTAAAGTGTAAACAAACTGATATGTAGGTAGTGTGTAAAGCCTGCAGAAGTTTTATTTTCAGGGTATATTTTAATGCCCTGGTAGAGTTAGTACTGCACACTCTAAGAAATCAATGGCCAACTCAGTAGTGTTATTCAGCATGTGAAAGGGTGTGACAATCCACGCTGCATGGAAGGTTCTGCTCTGATGCATTTACACAAGTAATGTATTAAATTATGCAAGCAGCATTTTTTAAAATACTATTTGACAATTCTGCTTGAAGATGTTTGGCTAATTTGCATATAGAGCCAAATTTTGCTTTGAGTTTATTAAATTTTCCCTTTCTGTTAAGCTTCCAAGTTCATTTAACAATGTGAGTTTGTATAAAAGAAGTAACATCCGTGTAGACTCCCTGCACTTTGCGATGCTCATTTCTTTAAACTCTGTACGCCAGCTCAGGAGCAATAATATCAAGTGACTTCAAAGGACAACTGCTTCCAACAATCTGCAATGGCTTGTATTTCAACTCTGTAACCAGCATAGCTCACCAGACCTGTTATTTTATTTCAAGGCCTGTGCTGCTCTTTTCATGTATTGAGCTACAGTCCCGGCTCAGTGCAAATGAAAGGTGGAGGGAGGAAAAAGCCCAAAGTCGTGTAGAAGTTGGAAGGGGAAGGAGGTCTGTGTGCATGTGTCTCCAGACATAGGCAAACAGACTATTTTTAAGGTAAACTTGGAAAATAATTTTTACACAAGCAGTCAATAATAAAGCTCGATGACATGTTTTCCTTCTCTCACACCCACTTGCTTCCCTTCTTTGACTGTATCTTGTCTGAAACCAAGACTGTAGGTTCTTTGGAAAAGGATCTGTCACTGTAAATCAACCAGACTCTCATTTGGCTGGCTACATGCTGCTTTAGAATGAATGGCAATAATTAATAGGTCATTCATTTTGCATGTCAGTGATGTTCATTACAGTAAAAGTATTTGCCTCTCCTCTTCCCTCCCCATTTAAGGCATCAAATGATATCCCTACAAAGTGCTTATTCGAACTGGCAGATCTCTTACATGTGTTAAGGACTAGAAATGTACTGAATTTGACACAGTCTCTTCATTCTGATAATATTGCTTGATAGCGGGTTTCTGAAACAAGGTCAAGGCTAAAGCTGGGCTACTTGACTCATTTTGGGTTTAATATAGGTGAGTGTAATTGATGGCAGTGAAACTTCAGCTCCAGCCTTAGCCTTCCACCAGAAACCTTCTCTTTAGACTATGAGTGTGGGGATATTTACAGCCTGAACTAAGCTTTTGCCAACATGCAAGTCAGCATGAGACAGTGCCCATTGCTGAAAGAATCAGTTCCACCTTTCCAAGTGCCTTCAATTTCTCATTTTTACCACCGTACCTTGTCATTGGCAGAAGCATTTGTGTGACTGTACATTGAGCTGCATCAGGGAGTCACCTAAATCAAAGCTCAACAATTTTTTTTTTTCTGATCTGGTTCACTATCTGGCCTACAAACTCTTGTATAGGCACAAAAGAAAGTGCCATGTAGGGTCAGAAAAAATGTGGCCAAGAGCAGCAAACAGACTTGTGTAGTAGTGCTTGATAATGCTTGTTTAAAGGGTGCCTGAAACTAAGGCCTGATTCTGCCTGATTATGTCTCCTGGACAAAACTCCCTTTGATTTCTGTAGGTATTGTGTCCGAGAAAGGCCTGGTGACCTTGGTCCTTGAGGGTTCCTTTGAGAAGCAGATACGGTGTTGAATAAGTAGGGCAATGCGATACTATACACAGATTTATCTTAAATACTTCATACTGCTGTTAGTTTTTTATTTAATTCATGGCTACCTATGTCTGCTTGTCTGGTCTTAGGATGAGAGAAAGATTAGACTGGACTTGACTCTGGAAGACAGAAGAGAATGATATAAAAAAAAAAAAAAGGCAGGTGTTGGTTGGAGCTTTCACCTCTCTCTTGGTGGTGCCGGAAGGCAAACTTCTGTCATAATGTTGGTCGGGTTTTTTAGTGCTGCTCGCTCTCTCTTCCATTCTTTCAGAACTGGAAAGGAGATAAAAATCCTGCCCTTCTACCTGTGATTCTGAATTGGCTCTCCTAACCCTTGGCTATGTGCCCAGCAAAACCTCAGAGCCAAATTCCCTGTCAAAGCCAAGCATCCTGTGGCTTGTCTCTATTATCTAAGTGAGGATATACAGGTCCGGAAGAAGATGGGAAGGGAGAAGTACCTGGTCCAATGCAAACAGTGACTTCTTCTTGTATACTAATGTTTTAATAATGGTTTGAGAGAGGGATTTGTGAAAGATGTTCGAATTCAGCCTGTGTGCAAGAACAAAAAGTGAGCCTGTTGCAACTGCATTTGTAACTGTTTAAATATCATATAAATATACCCACTTTTACCTGCACAATATAGGAACATATTCAAGTATGTGCTTGTAGGAAGTCACTGCAGCTCCCACCAAAACCTTGAGACTACAGTGCCACCTGCAGTGTTCTCACCCTTGTCCTCACGGGACAGGGGCCAGCAGCTCACCAGGGTCATGATCTACCACATCATACCTGGGGTACCGAGAGGCTAAGAGCAAGCACTGCATGGTGCCCTACAAGCGTGTCCCTCAGCGACCCAGAGCAAAAGCGGTTTTGTCCTGGTTTTAAGGCTTTTCCTAGCTGAGGGTGAGTAGGCAGACTTTGCTTTGCAACTTTTGAATTTCCTGGCTTCCTTCACCTTGTGCTTCACAAAATACCTGACGCCTATATCAATAGCATAACGATGTACGGCCTGTTGCAGCTTATTTCTAGAATGTGCTTGCTTTTTATTTGCTTGGTGTGGCTAATGGGAGAACTTACGTAAAGCAATTTCAGGTTTATTGCTTACATCAGTCACTGGAGAACCTATCAACACATACTTGCATCACCCACCCATTACACCCGGACTGGTTAATATGATGTGGGGCAACAACACGACTCCCCCACCCCCCAACTTATTCTTCAGCTCTAGTTCCATATAAATATTTTTAATTGCAGAGCGGGGTGAAATGCCTCACTCTGGACACGTGCCAACACTTCTAAATGCCACTACACTACCCCTGCAGTGACTAAATCTGAGGAAAGCACACCCTGTTACCAGTATCTGAGGGAGCCCCTCGCGCCATCAGAAGATGAGGGGACGATGCTGCCGTGAGACAGACTGGAGAGGTCTGACTTGGTGTGTCTTTCTACTCGCTTTGCAAGAGGGTAAATGGCACCACAAGGTAACACAACAAAATCCCAGACCTGACATATATGTATTTTTAATCACATTCAATTGGGAACGCTTATTTAGTCTTATTAAGAGTTTTATTAGCTCTAAAAATAGGTTCTTAAATATTTTCCAAGGTTGACTAAAATATGAAAAACAATTATATAATCAGTGTCTAAAATAAACCACAGTTTGTTATAACTGAGACCCATTCAGCGGAGTAACGTTTATCAAGAATGACAGCATGTAGGGACTTGTACAGCCTCAACAAATCCACAGCCGGTGTTTCTCTGACTGCTTTCAAACTGACCAGTTGCAGAGTCTAGTTGTCTGTTGTCCAACAGAACTTCTACCAGCAAGAACACTGCAAAAGAGCAGAACCCTGTCTTTGGGTGAGGAAGCTGTGAAGTTTTTATCGAAAATAACGAACTGGTCTATTCGTGTACCCCTTTTTTATATTTTCTTATTGTTAAATGAAAACTTTCATAAATAGCCTTACATAAATAATAATCTCAGAAGTTTTAAAAAGTTCACACCACCGGTTGGACCTGACTTAACATTCTCTGGTGTCCCACTGCTTTAACTGTTTCTGCAATTATTCTGGAATACAAGAATCCTTAACATCTCTTATTGTAAGAGCAAATCATATACTTTCAGTAAGAGTTAAGCTGCAGAGGAAGATTTGGCAGTGAAGTGAAATGCATGTTACAGCTGATGCCGTTTTTGTTTTTTTTATTGGAATAACTGGAAACGTTAAGCTGTAGTGCAGGTAGGGTTTGAGTCATGCTTTTATCATTGTATCTCTTGGCCTGAGATGAACTATATTATTAAAAACAGTAGCTCAAGCTGATTCTGTACTTTGTTTATCTACAACCAAGCTCAGCCAAATATCAGCTAGCCTAGTGGAAAAAAATGTAGTTGAAGGCTGTGTACATACAGGCACTGCTAATTACTTTCAATGACTGTCAAATGAACGTTGATACTAATAGATTTCTTAGTATGCCTTTAAACAAAGCACTCTTATCTATGCATAAGGAAAAGCACTACGCAGAGCAGAGTTAATACAACACCTTAATCTGTATGTTGATTTAGTTTGGTGGGGGGTTTTTTTGTGGTTTTTTTTTTTTTTAAAAAAAAGTGATTTATCACCCCTTTTCGTTGCTGAAAGGAACTGCACTACCTTCCAGAAGCTTGTGCCCTGGAAGCTCCCAGTGTCAGTTTCAGTAGTATTGACACCTCTTTTCCTCCGTAGCCTTTAAATGACCGGCAGCTTCAGTCTCGGTGACTTTTTGCCTGGAAAGGAGCCGGGTGTATTTGTAAATGACAGCCAGTATAACCCACCCTCTGACTTTGCAATGCCGAGAAACTGCGAAGGAGCTAACCGATGGGCCCTGCGGAGCGTGCCTCCTGGCCTTTTCCTGGCCAAGAGATTAGCCGGAGTAGCGGCCGCTGCGCTGGGGAGAGCGGGGGGGACCCGCGGGCTTAAAAGGCCGGGCGGGAAAACCTTCGGGGGGAAGCGGGCGGCGGGATTTAAGGAGCGAGCACTCCCCGACGTGCACGGAACGCAAACACGCCGCGGGTTTCTCTTCCTCAGGTGGAAGTACCGGCGAGCCAGCCTAAACGCTGCCCGCGGACGGCTAGTTAGAACAAGTTTAAGCTCGGGAGCGAAAATTAACAGGCTTCCTCCGTGCGGCTGCCTCCCGCACGGGGCGCGTTCGCGGCCGCCCCCCCCGGCAGCCTCGCTCCGCCCGCCCGGCTCCCGCCGAGCCCCGCACCGGCGGCCGGCTCGTCCCGGGGGGCGGCGGGCGGAGAGCGGGGACCGCGCCGCCCGTCACCGCGCCCGGTTTCGCGGCGAGAGCCGGGCCGGAGCCCGTCCCCTTATCCCTGGCGCTGCGGGGCCCGGCCGGGCGGGCGGGCGCTAGACGAGGGACTCGCAGACGGGCACCGAGTCCGAGTCCTGGCTGTGCATGGAGCTCAGCCCCGTGTCCGAGTCCTCGTCGTTGTCGGCGCGGTCCTTGCGCAGCGCCCGCGCCTGCTCCACCCAGCCGGCCGCGCCGCTCCCCCCCGCCGCCGCCGGGGCCGGGGCCGGCCGCCCCCCGCCCGCCGCCCCGCGCGGCTCGGCCGGCGCCTCCGCCACGTCCAGGGTGCCCAGCGTCTCCAGCAGGCGCTGGAGCTCCCGCTCCTTGTCCTCCCACGCCCGCTGCGTGTAGTCCAGGTCGGTTTTGACGGCCTCCAGGTCCGTGCTCAGCTTGAGGCCGATGTAGAGGCTGGTGCTGAGCTGGGTCTTCACCCGCTCGTGCTCCAGGTGCAGCTCGCCCTCGCCGCCGCCGCTGAGCTCCGTGGTGTCGCAGTCCGTCTCGGCCAGGCCGGGCGCCGCCGCCAGCGCCAGCTCCAGCTCCTCCCGCCGCCGCTTCATCCAGCGCTCGTTGAGCTCCTCCTGGATCTCGGCGGCCAGGTGCTCCAGCAGCTCCTCCTGCTGCGCCCGCTGCTCCTGCAGCCGCAGCACCTCCTCGCACTTCCTGGCGTAGTCCTCCTCGGGGCGGCCGGCGGCCCCGCCCGGCTCCCGGCCCGGCTCGGGCTCCCGCTCCCCGGCGGCGGCCCCCACCAGGTAGGTGTCCTGCACGTAGTTGACGCCGTGGCGCTTCATGCGGTCCAGGTGGATCTTGGCCTCGTAGCGGTCGATCTCGCGGTCCAGCTCGCGGAGCCGCTGGATCTGCTGCCGGATGGTGTGGTCCTGCGAGAGCACCAGGTGCACCAGCGTCTCCATCCTCTCCGCCGACGAGGCCTCCCGCGCCAGCGGCTGCTGCCGCTTCTTGTTGATCTTGGCCAGCTTGCGGAAGGCTTTCCTCACCACCCGCCGCTGCCGCTCCTGCGTGAGCGCCAGGCTGGCGCGGGCCGCCCCCAGGCCGTGGCCGGGGCGCTCCTTGCTGAGCACCACCCGCGCCTCGGCGCTGCGCGGCCCCGCGTTGGGCAGCGAGGCCTCGCTGCGCACCAGCACGAAGCGCACGTTCTCCTGCTCGTCGCCCCACGCCACCCAGAGCCGCAGGATCTTCGTCTTGTTGGGCAGGATCCGCTCGAAGCCGCGCCACTTCTCCACGATGCAGTAGGAGTGCGGCGGCCCCGACAGCATCCCGCCGCCGGGCTCGGGCGGCGCCGGCCGCTGCCGCCGGTGGTGGCTGTCCTCCAGCAGCACCCGCACCACGTCCGAGCAGGTGGTCCGCCGGGAGAGCCCGGAGATCAGCTTCTCCTCCTGGCAGATCCACACCGAGATCTTCCGCTCCTCGGGCTCCATCGGGGGCGGCTGCGGGCGGGCGGCCGGGGCCGCCGGCTCAGGGCTGGCCGGGCAGCCGCTCCATGGGGAGCGCTCCGGGGAGGCGCGGCGCCGCCCGCCCGCCCGGCTTCAGCATGGCCGGGATGCCTCCCCGCCCGCAGCACCCCGCCCGTGCGCTCCGCCGGCCGCTCCACCCCTTCCTGCCCGGTGCGGCGCGGAGCCCGCCGCCCGCCCGCCGCCGCCCGCGCTCTGCCGGCTGCCGCCGCCGCCGCCGCCCGGTTTTCCTCTGCCACCACGTGGGCGCCCCCCGCGGCTCACGCCCCGGCCGCCGGCCCGCGGGCAGCGCCGCCCCGGCGCTCCGCGCCGAAGTCCGCCGGCGCGGAGGCTTCGAGGCGGGCCGCCGTCGGCTGCGCGCCTTCCTCGCTGCCCTGCCTCCGCCGCGGAGGAGCGGCGTCGGGGGATCTTCCAAAGTGCCGAGGGACAGGCGCGAATCCTGGAGCTTCAAAGCGAAAGCCAGAACTAGTGAGGAATTTCCAGTTTTAGTAACTCATCCGCCTGTAATTAGGAAACTCATGTTTGTAAAGCACTTCGCAGGTGAAATATGCAAAGGACGGGAACGTCTGGGTGTTATTAAAATACTAGCTGGGCCAGATTTTAATGGGAGCTTGCTGCGCGCTTTGATGGGAACGGGAGCCGGCTCTGAGTGCGGATTAAAATGAGGAGATGTAAAAAATGGTAATAAAACGCAGGGTTGTGGCGCTGATTTGCACAGTGCGATTGCATCGCAGGGTTCATGGACCTGTGCTTTTCTACGCGGCTAACAAGTGTTGTGGCGGGTAGAGGGGGGAAACTCTCTAAAACCTGAAGGCTGGTCTGTACCTTCTGGGGGATTTTTAGACCCAATAAAATCGGCGTGCCGTGTGGAGAGGATTTTTGCCTGAATAAGGTTTGCGTTCCAGTCAGTGGAACAAAACGGGGCTATGGTGTTGCAGCCTAACTGCTGTAATTCCGCTGTTTGAAACAGCGAAGTTGGGGCACATAAAATAGCGAGTTAACAATTATGCAGCCTGACGTCCTCTTTTCCCCTAAAGTACGTGGGCTCAGCGTGGGCAGCTGCTGCCCTATCTTCTCCCGTGTTTGTGTGGAAGGACTAGTCCTGGGGGAAGAAAGCCTGCCTTCTGCTCTGGCTGCGTAAGGCAGCTAATTACGATGGTGGTTTCTGCCATGCAGCCTC
Source organism: Buteo buteo (assembly GCF_964188355.1). Classification (NCBI taxonomy): domain Eukaryota; kingdom Metazoa; phylum Chordata; class Aves; order Accipitriformes; family Accipitridae; genus Buteo; species Buteo buteo. The sequence goes on along the minus strand of NC_134186.1, from coordinate 20,658,063 downwards.
CTGTCCCGTGAGGAAGTGGGCTGAGGGACCACCAAATGCCAGCATTCCTGTAGCTGAAGATCACACGGATTGCGTGCCCGCTGCTAACGTCCTTTTCCTGTATTATCTGCTAACGTCCTTTTCCTGTATTATTGCAGGTTAAACGATTCCAAACCGAGGTGGCCACTGCATGTTGCAATAAGGGCACGCAATAGAGAGGTGTTGGTAACAGGGCTGAATTTTGCTTCCTGACCCCAGCTGCCTTACGTTAAAGTTGCATATCCCCATCCAATGGTAAAGTCTGTCACTGCTCAAGTCATTTTGCTCTCGTGATGTGTCAGAAGCGCTAGATCGCTATGCTTTCTTTGTATAGAAGGAAGTGTTTGCTGATGGAATGTTATTCCTGAGGTACACAGTCTTTTTGTTCAGCATGTCGATTGTGCCTAAAAGCATCATTCATGCCAGGGCAGAGGAAGGTGGACCCAGCAATGGCAGTCCTGGAAGAGAACAAAATGGCTGTGGCAAAGGGGGTCCTAAGCACTCTGGGACAAACCCAACAACTCAAGCTGCCCCAGAACGATGGGGTGTTGGATAGGAATGGGATGTGCGATTCAGCTTTGCCACTGAAAGGCCCAAGATGAAAAAACTCAGGGAGAATAGGAAAAGAAAAGCCTTGTTGCTTTCATCAGGCTGGCAGAAACTTGGAAATTCCTTGTTGTCTTCTGCAGAATCAGGTGCAGCAGAAGGGTTAATGAGGCAGTGAGAAATTGTCTGACTCCTTTACTGGTGGTTCCTTGCGTTTCCCATTTAGTTTTGATCTCATTTTACATGTATTTCCTATGGGAATGTCTGTACCTACTTTGTTCTGGCAAAGAACAATACAGGAAGAGCAGGGTGTGATGTGAAGAGACATCTTATGCTCCCCACAGGTCAAGCTGCTCCAACTTGTCTGACTGCCTGTATCTATCCAGCATCCAAGCCTGGCTTTGTGCGATGAAATTGGGAGGTGATCGTTCTATCTTTCCTTGACCACATCTCTGTGTATGGAAAACTGGCTCTGCCTCCCCAGTGGAGCCCCCAAGGCAACATTGCCAGACAGAGAATGAAGATGTTGGCCGTTTTGTTGGAGATTAAGGAGACAAACACTTGACTTCGGTAGGATAAGCCTATCACATGAGTATGTATTCTGTGGTTAAAAAGCTGGCATTAGAAATTTACATTGTTAGATCTCAAGTTTAGCCCTCAGGAATTTTGTTTCAGGCTGTCTGCAAGACTCAGGAAACTGCCACCAAACCTTCAAAAGTTTGAGCGCTTAAGCACATAAGCATCTATCTGAATCAAAGTTTGGGCCTTGCTGTGCTGAATCCCAAAAGGCAACTGAATGCATGCAGCCCTTTGCCTTTCCTCCAAGGATCTTAAAGCATCCTGCAGAGGAGGGTAGTGTTGTTATCTCATTTTTACAGATAAGAATGCTGTGGCATAAAGGAGTCAAGTGCCTCGCCTAAGGTTATATAGCAAGGCAGCAGCAATGTCACAAAGCAAATCAGGTTCCTTCACTCCAGTGCCATTAGTCACTGAACTTAACTGCCTACTGCTCTGCCTCCTTCCTCTCCTTCTTTTAATTATTCCATGAGAAAGGGAGATGAGGAAGTATGCATAAGTTCAACAACTACAGCTGGTGATAAAATGAAAGTGCAGACTCAGCAGACAATATATACTCTATCTCCAATGAGACAATAGGAGGCAGTGGCATTACAGCCTACTTCAGACATCTCCTGCGTGGTGAAGGCAAATCTCCTTCAGTTGACTGCCTGCAAACTGCGAGCCTCACCAGTGACATGCTGAGAGGCTGTGTCATTAAAATATCAAATTGGAGGGAAGGACAGTTGGTCCTCTCTTCACTCCCTTCCCCACTGAGCAGTGATATATGAGGTCGTCTATAATTTCTGAAACAAGCATATCGCACAATTTAAAGCTCAAAATGTCATAAACGTGATCTTCTGTAATCCAGAGGCTGTTTCTGTCCTGTTGTATCAATGCACAGATGTCAGCGGGCTCCGCTTCTGAAGCGCAGACTTCTTGACAGAATGCTATCCAGAACACCACTGCGTGGCATGTATTTCTTTGATTTGTTTTATTAATTGCAAAAATTCAAAGTTGGTGATACTTTTAACGGCCGCCTAACCTCCAAAAGGAGATTTATCAGCTTAACATTTTAGGCTGTACTGAAAAGTCCAAGCCCAGGTATAGACTAGTTTATTTTTACCTGATGCAGAAGAATTACAAGGCCAAGTGATGGGAAATCAGCTGTATTCTGGTATTTCACATGAAGTTCTTTCTCTTCCTTCCTTTTTGTTGAGGTATGCAAGTAAATTACCAAGTCTTTTGTGATAAGAACAGCATTTCCCATTATAGGGTTGGATACTGAGGTGTCTGTTTCTTTTTTTATTCTTTTTTTTTTTTCCTTGAGCTGAGCTACCAGAATGAAACTGCAGCCTTGATATTTTTGATAAATAAAATGATGCAAGACTTTATCTTAAATAGTTTGAATCTAAAACAAATAAATAAAAATGTGTTTCCTGCTTCCATAGTTCGTACAGCAGGAAAGTGGAGGAAGTCTTAGAAAACTGTATTTGAAACACAAAATTAATTTATTTCAAAAGCATTTGAATGGAAAAAGTGTAAGGATATGGATTCAGGCTGTTTTTCTTTTTTTCCACAGTGAAGTTGCTTTTACTTTTTAGATCACGCTCAGGACAATTTACTTATTTTTCCTGAGGTTACAGTTCAAAAGAATACAGTCTAAGTGAGATGAGTAAAGGCAGGCTGCAACTGGTAATCTATTGAGCCATCACTGTCTGGAGAAGTTATTCTTTGCTGTGATGCTGAACAGCAATGCTCCTTTCCCGGCTCCTCTTCCTGTGTTTCTGTTAATCTTGTTTCGTGAGGTTTAGCTGTTGGTCCCTTCTACTTGTTGCTATCTAACGTTTGCCTCAGCAAACAGTGATGAAGTCCTAGGACATAACTTGACTGTTAACATTACAGACTTCTGCAATGCTTGCTTACCTTTACAGATATATGAATAGTGGAAGGGGCTACCTGAGCTTACAGGTCACTCTCTCACGGATGCTTTTTTCTTTTGTACCTAGTTTTTCCTGAAAGTATAAAGCTGAATAACCAAATCATGTTGTGAATAACCAAATAATCCCTAGTTAGCACACACAGAATGAAGCACTTGAAAAACTACCTCTCTATTAGCAGAAATATTCAGACTTTAGTCAAAACAGTTTGTAGACTTAGACTTTCATTTGAAAGAAAGTTGTTCAGTTTGAATCTGAACAGCTGTAGACATGACATAAAGCTTCTTACTTTCAGGTTTTTTGTTGAAGCCACTGAAGGAACTGGCTCTTTTGATAAAGGTGACGTGTAAGAAGAGTAATAAACTCTTGATCCACTTCCTTCAGTTTCTTGTGTCTGATGTGTACTGTCTTGCTTCTGAATGCCCCCTGTGCAACCAGTACAGCTGACATATACAATCTGGAGTAATTCTTTGCTTCACATCACAGGTGATACGTGCTTATGTGATCCACTTGGGAAGACTGTGGTGTGGTCTGTTTGAATAATAGCTGCTGATGCTGGGTTATACTGCTTTGACTACTTTATCCAACTTTGTCTTTTTTCATGTGCACACACCCAAACTACAAACAGGTGTGTCAGGAGGAAACCGTCTTCCAGTGAAATCAGTGGGGGCTGCATGGGTAAATCTCTCTGCAGTGCTTTGAAAATGCAGGTATGTCTATAGACTACCATTAAAGAAAATTATGATGACGTATATTCATATTACAGTACAGCCTGGAAGTCTTGATGTTCTAGATGTAATGTAAATGCATGGGAAGAGACTATCCCTGCCTCGAAGGCTTAACCAATGTCATGCAGCGTGTTAGGGGCACAGCAAAGATCAGTGCTTAGAATACCAATTTCCAACTTCTCATCTTTGAACAGAGTCTTTAACAACTTCATTTTGTTTGTTTGTTGTGTGCCTACAACTCTTAGGATGGAAAAGAATCCCTCTTCCTTTACACCTTATGTTTCAGGTTTTCCTTCCTTACCAAATGCTTTTTAGCGTAAATGAAGAACAAAAATAATTGAACAGAGCAGAAAACTTTTTTCCTGATAATGTGCATAATAGATATACAAAGCTTTGATTCTAAGTCAGTGGAGATGCACTAGTATGCTTTGGGTGAAAATATGAGAAAGATCAGACTCAAATGACAGCTATAATCTTCCTTCTCCAAAAAACGTTAAATGTATTTGAAAGTGGTTTAATACTACTCTAATAGCTTACTCTTAGCTTGAATACTCAGTCTTCATTGATCAAAAAAGGAATCAAGAATTAGGTATAGTGACATTCCTTTCCTCAGCAGACATCCTCAGTGCAAATATGACAATTTTAATTACTTGGCACTTGTAGCTGCTTTGCTTTTACATTAAACAGTCCTCTTATCCCTTGAGAAAATGTCTGAGGCTCTCATGGTGATTGTTTCTTCCGTTTTGACCATTAAGCTCAAAACAGATGTACTAGATCATTCATTATCTTATTGAGATTTATAAGGAAGGCTTTTAACTACTTTAGAGCCAAAATATTCTTGCTGATTTTTTTTTCCCTACTAACTCGTGAATATCAATTAGAATATATATTCTCTTCTTCCTGAATAAGCAAGCACTGTGGCCTCAGTAACACAGGTGATGCAGAGTTTCCCATATAGGCACTCAGATGGCCTCTTTTGCAGGCCAATTTTGTATGTGTGGAAGGGGCTTGAGCTTTCTGGCCTTAATGGGGGTGATGGTTAGTGAAAAGTTCTTCTGTTGCTTTTTCTGCACAGGCCAGGTAGAGGAGCTGCTCTCTGTCTGCTGGGATCAATGACAAAACTCTTGACAGGTTTCACTGGGAGCTGGCCCTAGAGTGCTGATAGCTGGAAACGTTAGTTAGGCATGAAGGAAACATCTGTTTTCATGCTGGCAACATGAGTAACGTGGTTCCTCAACGTAACTGCCGTGAAGAAAGAGGCCCCAGATCAACCTTGGCGTTGCGTTTTGGCAAGCGTGTCCAACTCATGTGCTCACAGGTATGCTGTATGTACTACGTTTCTGTAAGGCAATTCTTGAAGGTACAAAGAGAGGGTTTGAATTTAATTACATATTGTTTGAGCTGGAGAACAGTTAGTGACGTACTTTCCTGTCTGTGACTATGAAGTGTGTATTCTCATTCTACCACCCTAAAAACACATTAACTCAGAAATTTGTAAGAATCAGAAGTTTTGTGTGCAAGCATAGGCATTGTCTAGATATTGTATATGGAACTCAAAACTGTTTAGATTTAGTCACATCCTTTTCTCCAGTGAAATACATTGCAGGGAGCTTTCTAAAAGTGTCAGAAAGCACCCTGAAATGAGAGATGATAATATCAGGATGTATTATTGCAGTAAGGTGTTTTGGCTGGTTAGAATGAGGACAACGGAATTCTCAGTGTTGGAATGAACAGAACGCTTAGTATTTCCAGTATTACCATGAAATTGTTTGAGTTTGAAGTCTGCCCTATAAAAGTACTTAACAGGCAATCCGTTTTACCTGTTCTATTTGTAGGATCAACAGTTGATTTCAGCTTTATAGCACAGACTTATATTCAGATAAGGGTTTAAATATGTAGCTGTGAATCCATATGTAAGAAGTGTAATTTACTTTTCAAGTATAATGAAATCCTTACTGAATTAAGACTGTGAGATTATTATATTCTCCAGCCTCATTCTGTCCAGTTGTGACCTTTCTAACTCTTTGCAGAAAACATTCCCAAAGCCTTACTTCTGAACTTCTGCATTATTACCTCAAGACATTTGTATCTTCGACCCCTTTCTAAACATTTTTCTTTTGTATTCTTGGTAGATCATCATAATACTAGCCTAACTTAAATCAAGCCTTTGTGAGTAGTTCAAGTGAGTAAATAAAATTCATAGATGAATAAATAAGGATGCTTTACAAATGATTTCAACAAAAGGTAATGCAAAAGGACTTAAAGAGAATATGAAGCTGGATATAGACTGTGTATATTCACGTGGCCTCCGACCCCATTCTGACATTAACAGTGGCAGCTGGATTAGGTCCAGAGGCCAGAAGTCTCTTTAGAAAGCAAGATGATTTCAATGATGCTGTTCTTTCCCTTGAGCAAACACGTCCTGGATGGGTTCCATGGACAGAAAATAAAATGACATGCAACTGAAGCTGGTGGAAAAATTTGAGTGGTAATAGGCAATGTGAGAAAGGAACCTAGGTTAAAGTGATGTGGAAAAAGCCCTGGAGTTGGGTGCATGTACTAGGGAAATAGGGTGTGTTACACTTTGAAGCATGGCTTTCCTGAGAGTCCCAGGAAGATGGTGTGATCTAAGGAAATGCTCAGTTTCCCTCAGGATGGCCCAGCACAGGCCTGAAAAATAACATTGTAGGAGATACCTGAAATGTTTAGCACTTGTTATGTTGCTATTAAAAAAAAAATATGTTTTTGCTTTATCCTTTTCCTCGGCTTAATAAAGTAGCATGATCCCTAGCTTAGCCGTAAGTTTTAAATTGTAAGAAAAGCAATGGAGAGATGACAGCAAGTGCAGTGCAAGGAAAATAAGAAAAGAAAAATTCGGGGGATGTCAAGAAAATCAGTCAGATCTGGCAGTTTCTAGAGTTTTGTTTTAAAGGAAGTGACAGCAACACTGATAAAAACAAGAATTGACACAGCACTGTAAAATATAGTGAATGATCCTGGCAGAAATGGGGACTGTATCTAGAGCCTCTGTCTGTGTAGTGGCAACCAAGTTTTTAGAAGGCCTAAATCCTCGCAAAACCACGCAGGTATTACACGCAACAAATGAAAAGGCTGATTATTAGTGTGTCTGCCCTTCTGTATAATGCTGTGCTTTTCGCACAAGAGATTTTTCAGGTTAGCTTACAAATTGAAAACTGTATGAAAAGTGAGATTGTATCTGCCTCATTTACTTGTCACTCAGGAAAGAATGATACTCCATCCATCATCAGCTCCCTGTCCTGCAGTGGGCCGCGGCATTGTAATCCTTATTGTAAAGAGCCTCCAGTCTTATCCTTTACTTTATAAACAATACTCAGGAAGTCTCATGGGGCTTCTGAGGTGGGTGTAGATTCTGCTGCAGCTGATGACTCTGGATGCCTTGCATGCATTTCTACTGAGTGCTTGTAAAGTCAGTTGTCAAAAGCTGACTATTCAGTGGGAAAAGTAACACCAGCAGGCCATGTTTACAGTGTTTCCTGTTGACTGGCCATTAATGACCGAAGAGTCATAATTTTTTAATGATTTAATATTTACCAACTGAAAAGGCTGCTATTGTAATGGAGCATATATATTTTACATCTAGTGAGGGCTTGAGACTTATGTATCACTAATTAGTACATATAATAATAAATAAAGTTAATTTAGGTGGTTTTTATATGCAGAAAACAAATTAGTCTCTTACTTCTACTAGGAATATTCATCATAAATCAGATTTTTAGTAGCTTAAAGTCAATTAACTTCTTAAAGCTATGATGACTTACGTCAGCCTAAGACTTGGTCCAGACAGCTTTTTGAAGCTGTATTACCTACAGTTTCTTGTTGTAATTCATAGCAACCTTTGAATCCTATGTACTTTGTTTTAGCAAGGAAACTTAACTTGATTTCATTTATCAAGATAAAATGCACTTTTAACTCTAAAACTTTGTCAGCTACTTGTTTTTAGGTAGAAAACACTGTAGAAACTGATACTATTTGAACTGAAAAAAAATTTAACTACATATTTCAAATCCCACATTGTTATGACAAGTCCTCTATTCTTTTCAGTATTTTATTCCTCCATTTCATTTCTGTCCTGCTTGTACCAGCATCAGTCACTGGTTTTGTCAGTGTTTCTCAACACAAATATGAGGAAGAAAAGACAATCTTTGAACATGAAAAGTTAAGTGACTTTTCTCCATGGACTTTCAGCACTCTTGACAGCTTGAGGTCTATTTTTCCTGAGCAGCTTGTCAGTATTTAGCATACTACTCATAGACACAGCCTCAGACTTGTCAAGTTGCTTACTGCTTATAGCTCCGTGTCTTGGGTATCCACTCTCCTAACATGCTTCTTGGCCACTGCTATGCATGATCTAGCTCCACTGAACCACTCCTACTCTGGACTATAAAAGCTGCTATATAAAAATAACAAAGCAAATCAATCAATTAAAAAAAAGGAAAACTGAACCCATCACCGTGTTTTTTTTTTTAAAAAAGAAAAAAAAGAGGAGAAGAAGACAAGGGAAGCCTCACATATTTGGCAGAAACCCTAAGATTAGTAGCATAGAAGCAGTGTCAGGAGTGAAAAATAGACCTTATTGAAAATCCCAGGAGAATTACCTTCTGAGTGAAGGCTTCATCCAGAGAGAGATCTTGGGTTGCTGCTGCAGGCTTCAAGGAAAGCTGGAGATGCTCAGAGCTGTATGGCACAATCTTTCAACGTTCATAGCCTAGGAAAAGTTCAGGTCTCATCTTTCCCTTGTTAGAATATATGCTTACTCATACTGCAGCCCAAGTTAGTGGTATGAAGCCTTTTGGCTAAAAGTTGAAAGGAAGCTGAGATCCTGTATCAGGGTGTTGATAGTGAGGTTCTTAAAATACACCAGACTAAATCCTGAGCAGTGGAGCCTACCTGCAGCTCAGTGCTCTCGTGTAACACAATGATCGGTGTGATAGAAATGTCTAGATATCCGCAAAATTCTCAGCATCTTTAATGAGAGTGGATTTGTACAAAAACTTCTAATCCAAGGATTGAAATGAAACCTGAGTGCAGAATTTGTTGAGGTAATTTCCCCAAACTTTCTCTTACATATAGTTTTCTTTATTCATAGGGCTAATGGTGGTTTCCAAATGGCAGGTTGGAGGCCTTCAGGTGAATAGAGCTCTGGAAAGGTCACAGCCAGGGCCAGGGTCCTGTCAGGCTGGTTAACTGCATAGGCACATAGTTAGAGATATATACCCTTGAGGAGTGGGACTAGCTAAAGTTATGCTGGGGGAAGAGAACAACTACACTTCTGTTTCACAGAGAGAGAACAAGGATGCAGAAATAGACCAGACAAGTTTGAAAATATACTAGCTCTGGATTTTGAAAGCCAGCTTTTCAGTCGTGGAGTTGCCTGAGTTTGGGGGGTGTTGAGCTGGCAGTCCCAGCCCAGGGCACAGGGGCTCGGCTTTGTGCCCTGAAGCCAGAGGTGCCATCTCCTGCCCTACTGCTGCCCTCACTGCACCACCACCAGCCATGAGAAGCTGGTGCAAGCCAAGTAATGATGAGGCAGTGACTCCCACAATTACTCCTTTGGGTCCGATTGCCCTTTAGTGCCCTATTTCCATGATGCTGTAGCATCTTCCATAGCTGATGCACCACGGTTGTCCAGCCTGCAGCCAGGTGTGGCTGGCTGTGTTTGAAATCTGAGTTTGTTTGATGCGTGGGGGGTGGTGTGAGCAGGATGCAGGATGAATATGGATGTGTAATGGAATTGACTTGAGTTCTCTCTAGCATTATTTGGCTCCTGCCTCTCTTTTCCTTTTCAATCAGTACAGTAGAAAATTCTTTTGAAGGGAGATAATTTTACAAAGTGCTGAGTTCTGTGTTCCAGAGCCTCTGGCATTCAGCAGGAGACTTGCAGGCTTTTAATCTGTCTTCTGTGTTCCTATATTAAAGGAAATGTTTTCAAAGTGATTTGAGCAAGTTACTTGTGTGAAACCTGTTAACAAATAATAGGATATACGCGTGTAACAGTTACTTCGCTTTCAAAGTTTGCCCTTAGGAGCAGAAAAGATTTCTCATTGCTAAAAAAACTTCATTTCTTTAAAAGAAAAGAAAAGAAAGGCTCTGGTATGTGATTTTTCATTCCTGTCTCTCTTCTGCTGGCTTTAATCATGCAAACCTCCCACCAAGGTCAAGGGGAGTTCTGGCTGATTTATAGACTACAGGGACTGGAAAGTTGATGCAGATTTAGGGACTGTCTTCATAGGACTGAGGGACGCAGTGGAGGCAAGAAGTAAATCTCAAAGCCAGGAACGTCCTCAATCATTTCCCCTTCATCAATGTTTCACTCCTTGAGAGAGAAGATCCCCACTATTTGAAGGGAGAATTCTTTAAGAGAGCCTGCCCACATGATTGCAGCATTTTCCTGTCAAAAGATCTGATCTTGTAACCGTGTATTTGGGCTGGTGAATGCTCCCATTTCCCAGTGGGTTGGAGAATGCTGAAGTAATTAAGTCCCACAGACAGTTTTGATGGGCTGTAGTCAAGGTGAAAAGTGTACCATAAGTATGCATGTAGGATGTTGCTTCTTACAATTTCAGTTTTGCTAAGAAATGAGATTTCTTCAACATTTTATATAAACTGAAAATAGACAAAATTGCAGCTATGACAAACTGTTAAGCTGTGCAATAGTTTCTATCCATGAGGTGTGTTGCGGCAAACCCAAGGTTGTACCTCTTTTGCTGAAAGGTTAGCCACCTCCTATTACTGAAGAGCAGCTGATAGGCACTGATTTGTTCCCATGCAAAGCAGCAGTTCACAGCCTTCATGGTCTGCAGTGTCCAAGACGACACTAGGACCGGCATTTCCAGGTGAGAATGCAGGGCATGAGTGGGCCAGGGTATTTGGGAAAGGAAAGAGCAAAACAGGCTGGGAGTAATGCGAGCAGTATGAATTTCGGGACGAAAGGATTCCTGGCTTGGAATATTAGGTGAAATGAGAAGCACAAGGATCTGGGTATGCAGCGTGAGGTAAATATTGAGAAAACATGGGAAGGTAGTGCACAGAGAGCTAAAGTTGTAAGTGGTGGAGAGTGGAGGATATGTGATGGGACAGTCATGAAGCAGCAGCCTTATTTGTATCCATAAAAAGTATGGCCCACTAGCAGACCACTGGGATAAAACATCTCATTATTTGGTTTCATTTATCGTTACTTCCCATCAGGAGTAATTGAGCAAAAATACCTTTTTTATGATGACTCTGCTGCTCTGCTCTGCAGTCTCAAGAGTCAGTGTCTTGAGCTGATATCCGTTGTAGACCAAATATCTCCAGCCTGGTATATGAAACCCTGGACTTCTGTACTCATTCAGTGCATTTTTGGGCATCAAGTGCCTGAGAACTTCTTAGGTAGTCACAGCTTTTAGCTAAGATTTTACTGATATTTGGTACTGTGCTGGTTTTGGCTGGGACAGAGTTAATTGTCTTCATAGCAGCTGGTATGGGGCTATGATTTGGATTTGTGGTGAAAACAGTGTTGATAACAGAAGGATGTTTTTGTTATTGCCGAGCAGTGCTTGCACAGAGCCAAGGCCTTTTCTGCCTCTCACCCCACCCCACCAGCGAGCAGGCTGGGGGGGCACAAGGAGTTGGGAGGGGACACAGCTGGACAGCTGACCCCGACTGACCCAAGGGATATTCCAGACCATAGGATGTCATGCTCAGCATATAAAGCTGGGGGAAGAAGGAGGAACAGGGGGATGTTTGGAGTGATGGCGTTTGCCCAAGTAACAGTTAGGTGTGATGGAGCCCTGCTTTCCTGGAGATGGCTGAACACCGGCCTGCCAATGGGAAGTGGTGAATGAATTCCTTATTTTGCTTTGCTTGTGCCCACAGCTTTTGCTTCGCCTATTAAACTGTCTTTATCTCAACCCACGAGTTTTCTCACTTTTACCCTTCTGATTCTCTCCCCCATCCCACTGGGGGGGAGCGAGCGAGCGAGCAGCTGTGTGGGGCTTAGTTGCCAGCTGGGGTTAAACCATGACAGGTACTTAGCAGTATCTCATTTGTTCTGTATAGTGTAAATCTGCAGGACTATGGCCAATCTTAAAGCACTGCAATTTTGAGTCCTCTTTAATTTCCTTAAGCTGGTGGAAACCTCTCTAGAGATACAGTAGCAGGGAGCAACCATGATCAAGTGGGGCGCAGAATGTGTTTGCTATTCTGCCTCGTTCTTCTGTTCTGAGAAACTCTCTCTGCTTCCCTTACCTGTCAGTACTTAGCAGCATGCTCCGCTCTGGTTTTGTCTCATGTTATAGCAGGAAAGGCTGAGGTCAGATATTTGGCTGTGTCAAGAGCAATGTGGCAGAGCTTAGAGGAGTTGTGTGTGTGAAAGAGATGGCCATTCAGGGAGCAAACAGTTTGCTGTCTGCTCAGTACAATGTGATGCTGTTTCTGTGATTTTGGTATTATTGTAAGAGAAAAGTGAAGGGCCCACAAAGAAAAAGAAAAAAAAAAAAACCTGGGCGAGAAAGGCATATTGCTAATAACATTACTCCTTGGGAATTCAGACTATGATCTTTTGCTAAGTGGGGTGTATGCTTTTGCATGACTTATTTGACCCTTCCAGTTGGATTTGCCCAATTACATCTCTAGCAATAAAATGTGGCAATGTAACTTACCACTCCTCCCTGCTGGAAAGAAAAGCCCACTGCTGATTTTCTTATTTCACATTCCATCAGTACCTCTGCAACCACCCCGTTTTCTGTAGAAGTCATCTTTCTGCAAGTATTTTTGATCATTAGAGCTCCTTCTAATTTGAACAGCTGCTCACACTGGTTGGGCTAGGATTTAGGCCCACAGTGAAGTAATAGGATCTCCTTCCTAACAGACACTGGAGGGAAGGATTTCCCCCTTCCTCCCTTCCACTCTGTTTGACCTGGCACCTGCATCCCCCTTACTCTGCTCTGCATTGTTCAGCTCCTCTTTGACTTCAAGTGTCAAAACAAGTTCACGCAGTGTTGGAGAAAATGATGTCGCTCCATGACTTCTAGATGACACTGACCTCCTGCTGAGCCTGCTCCAAAGCCCAGTGCCGTCACTGAGGGTCTGCTGGTGGCTGGGTCTGCTCGATAACCCTCCTGCCGCTACGGAATTAACACATAAATTCTGAGGTCTGCGTTTCAAAGTCTATGAAATGTTTTGAATTGTGTATCCCAGGCTGTACTGGAATGGTTCCAAATGTGCCTTACTCCCACGAATTTCCCAGTTGTCTCCCAGCTGGGCCTCGGGCGACCTCCTAGCACCACACCAGCGTGGGTGGCATCAGCACGTCTGCTCCCCGGGGCGGTGGGCACCGTCTCCGGTCGCTGCTGTTCTCCAGCCGCTGCCCTCCACCGCTCGCCAACCGGTACTTCTGACCTTCTACTCGGAGGGGACGGCGCCAACTTGGTGAAACGCATTCCGTGCAGAGCTGTATGGGAGCTGCCCTCCCGGGAGGTGCGGGCCGTGGTGCCCCACAAAGCTTTACCTCGGTCACCGTCCTTTTGATGCTACGGATCTCCTCAGCAGCTCGGCTCCCTCACCGCCTGCCGCGTCGCTCGCCCACCGCCTGGGGGCGGCTCCCGCCGCCTTCCCGCTCCTGCCAGCCTGCGGCCGGGGCCGGGGCCGGGGCCGGGGCCGTGCGTGGGGCAGCCCGCAAGCCGCGGCGGCGGGCCCCGGGCCGAGCGACCCGAAGGCGCTGCGGGCGCCCCGGCTCCTTGCCCCGGCGCTCGCCGGTCTCTGCCGCCCCCTGCCGGCGCGCGGCCGCGGCCGTTGGGGAGCCGTTGGGGAGCCGTTGGGGCGGGCGCGCGCCGGTCACCTCAGGGCTGGGCGCCGAGGGTCGCCGCCGGCCGGGCGGGCGGCGGGGCGGCCGCGGTCCGGGCTTGGCTTGCCCCGCGCTTGGCTTGCCCCCGGCTTTCCCGAAGGAATCGTGATGTGGCTGAAGCGGCCGGCGGGAGCGGTTTTGCCGGGATTCGGGCGGCAGCCGGGAAGGCCTCGGCGGCCCCAGCGCCAAGGTGCCTTGGTCCTCACCGCTGCTTCTGCGTGGCGCTCGCTCTCACTCGGGTAAAGAGCGGTCGATCTCCTCCTTAATGTCAGGGTGCGCCGTTTCAGACTGCCCGGCAGAAAAGCCTCCTGCCTATCTACACCCTTGCCCGGGATGCTATGGTTTACCTTAGTGTGCGTTTTGCCTACTTCTGCACGGCCAGAGCACAGGCTGCCGGCTTTGCGTGCAGCTGAGCCTGCGTAAATCTGAATCTTTACAGCAATTACAGGCTGTGCAAGAACAACAGGAAAAATGGTTTCCTGATGTGACATTTTCCCCGCAGAATGTTTTTTTCTAGCAGATTCCCCAAATCTTCTTGGGATGCTGAGTCCTTGACTTCATTTTCAGGTGCTGAGAAAGGCAGAGAATTTGGCCAATAACCAAGGAAAGAGAAGACTTGACGAGAACGGCTCCTGCTTGTGCTGTGAGGTTGTGGAAGAGTTCCAGAGCCAGTCACAGGGCCCCAACAGGGATCATGCTGGCTTGGGAGGCTCGCTCTTATGGTAGAGTTTTCCTCTGTAACCCAGCCTGGAAAAAGCTATGCTAGTCAAAAGCTACATTTTGTCTTCAGTGTATCTTCACTTTACTGAAAAGAAACCTTTAGTACAAACCACATCATTTTCTGGTGTCAGATAATAGTTTGGTAAGCTAGCACAAGAGTTAACTAAAAAAGCATAGTCTGCACATTTTGATCTGAACTCTTACCTCTTTACCAAAGATGTTGTGGTTTAACCCCAGCTGGCAACTAAGCCCCACACAGCTGCTCGCTCACTCACCCACTGGTGATGATGGGGGGACAGAATGGGAAGGGTAAAAGTGAGAAAACTTGTGGGTTGAGATAAAGACAGTTTAGTAGGTAAAGCAAAAGCCATGTGCACAAGCAAAGCAAAATAAGGAATTCATTCACCACTTCCCATCAGCAGGCCGGTGTTCAGCCATCTCCAGGAAAGCAGGGCTCCATCACACTTAACTGTTACTTGGGAAGACAAACGCCATCACTCCAAACATCCCCCTGTTCCTCCTTCTTCCCCCAGCTTTATATGCTGAGCATGACGTCCTATGGTCTGGAATATCCCTTGGGTCAGTCGGGGTCAGCTGTCCCAGCTGTGTCCCCTCCCAACTCCTTGTGCCCCCCCAGCCTCCTCACTAGTGGGGTGGGGTAAGAGGCAGAAAAGGCCTTGGCTCTGTGCAAGCACTGCTCGGCAATAACAAAAACATTCCTGTATTACCAACACTGTTGTCATGGTTTAACCCCAGCCAGCAGCTAAGCACCATGCAGCCGCTAGCTCACTCCCCCCCCAACCAGTGGGATGGGAGAGAGAATTGGGAAAAAAGAAGTAAAACTCGTGGGTTGAGATAAGAACAGTTTAATAAAACAGAAAGGAAGAAAATAACAATAATAAAATGACAATAATAGTAAAAAGGGTTGGAATACACAAAACAAAGGATGCACTATGCAGTTGCTCACCACTCGCTGACCGATGCCCAATTAGTTCCCGAGCAGTGATCGACCCAGGCCAACTCCCCCCAGTTTATATACTGGGCATGACATCACATGGTATGGAATATCCCTTTAGCCAGTTTGGGTCAGCAGTCCCGGCTGTGTCCCCTCCCAACTTCTTGTGCCCCTCCAGCCTTCTTGCTGGCTGGGCGTGAGAAGCTGAAAAATCCTTGACTTAGTTTAAACACTATTTGGCAACAACTGAAAACATCAGTGTGTTGTCAACATTCTTCTCATACTGAACCCAAAACATAGCACTATACCAGCTACTAGGAAGAAAATTAACTCTATCCCAGCTGAAACCAGAACTGTTTTCAGCACAAATCCAAACCATAGCCTCATACTAGCTACTGTGAAGAAAGTTAACACTCTCCCAGCCAAAAACAGCACAGAAGTTTATTCTGAGACCTTGTAAAGGTGGGTAACTGACTACAGGGCTGCATGTAACAAGGAAAGGTCATTACAGCACTGTAGCCCAGCTCTGCCAGATCTCAGCACCAGGGTCCAACCATACGCAGCAAATCAGCACATAGCACACACTGGCAGTAGATAGATTTGCACAAATTTTACTGGTAATGAAATTAAATTAAATTAAATGGAATGTAAAAAGGGGAAAACTAATTAAGTGTGGTAAATATGATTGCAAGAGAGAATTCATTCATGAAAGTAGTGAGGCAAATTTATTTCTCATTTACAGTAATTTACCTTGTGTTTTGTGAGGGTAAGTTCAGTTGCAGACTGCTTTGATGGTAAGCTGATTCTCGTTTAGCAAGGTGTCACCTTTAAATCAAAGTAGGCTCTTGAAATTAGTGAATTACATATTTAAATTAAGGATGTGATCAAATATTTTGACAGGAAGCCAATTTTTATAGTTTTCTGTTCAGCATCAGTGGGCATTTTCTATGTGTTGAAACTGAACTCTATGCTTCTTCTAGCTCATGATGGTCTAAGGAAGAGATTTTACTCTCCTAATCGAATCTCTTACTTCTGAAGGTGTTGTGATCATTTCCCTGCATTAGCCTTCAAACCCATTTGTGCCGGGAGCTGGATGATAAGAGTCATCTTGCAGTCAAAACTCAAGTTTTGGAAAGGAGGAGTGCCTAAAGAGGCATTTATATGGCATGGGCAAAGGGGTCATAAAGTGTCTTTCACGGTAATATCTGCACTTCGTGAGTTTTGCACAATCAGCCTCCAACTGTTTGGTTTTCTTCCCTCCATCTGCAGCTGGACCTCAAATACTGTGTTCAGTTTTGGGCCCCTCACTACAAGAAAGACATTGAGGGGCTAGAGTGTGTCCGAAGAAGAGCAACAAAGCTGATGAAGGGTCTAGAGCACAACTCTTACGAGGAGCAGCTGAGGGAACTGGGTTTGTTTAGTCTGAAGAAAAGGAGGCTGAGGGGAGACCTTATCCCTCTCTACAACTGCCTGAAAGGAGGTTGTAGCGAGGTAGGGGTTGGTGTCTTTTCCCAAGTAACAAGTGATAGGGTAAGAGGAAATGGCCTCAAGTTGCACCAGGGGAGGTTTAGATTGGATATTTGGAAAAATTTCTTCACTGAAAGGGTTATTAAGCATTGGAATAAGCTGCCCAGGGAAGTGGTTGAGTCACCATTCCTGGAGGAATTTAGAAGACCTGTAGATCTGGCACTTAGGGACATGGTTTAGTGATGGACTTGGCAGTGTGAGGTTAACGGTTGGACTCAATGATGTTAAAGGTCTTTTCCAACCTAAATGATTCTATGATTCCATTATTCTTAAAAATTGACCATAGTAACTTATTAAGGCCAGAGGTGGACTTTAGCTACAGTAGTAATCAACAGCTCTAACATCAGAATGTCAAAGAACGCTGTTATTCATACTTCTTAGCCTGTCTGATATCTATTATAGGGGCAATCATTTTTATGTAGCTCCAAGTTCAGTGTCCCTAAGGAGTCCTATATAATGGGATTCAAAAGAAGTTTTAAGATTTCTCCCTCATACAGTATACTTGTGTTAAAGCTGGGTGTAGCAAAGTGCTATTAGGATGCTTCTTAGAAGTATTTAATAGAGAAACATTAGAAAAATCTTTTTTTTGTTGTTACAGAGCAGGTAAGGTTTTCCACCATTCCTTACTCCTCCTTCAAATCAAATGCAACTTTCTAAATACCCCTATTTAGGGTCTTAGCTCAGAAAGCAACATGTATTGAAACCTGCAAAGATGTATGAAGTGGGTTACTGTCTGCAATCAATGACTTGTACTCTAATACCCCTCCCAAATACTGGAATTTTTCTCTCACATTCATTATAAATGGTGTAGATCATTTCCTTCAGGCACATTGACTTTCATCTACCTCCAAATCCATCTTATTTTGTGGCAGTATATAACAATTGCCAGTGGACTCAGTGTCAAATAAAATTTGCTTCTCATATTTCATATGTTGTTGTAGAGAAACACAGAACTGAGCAAATTTTGTGGTAACGATTTAGGTGTAGTACTCCACATGGTCAGGGAGCACCCCTTTCTTTAACTGGCCCTTTTACTGCCTTGTACTTCTGTTGATTTTATTTAGATTTTCTAAATAAATCAGGCACTAGCAGTCCCTGTGGCGCACCATCAGACTCTCTCACCTCCTCTAACACATTGCTGCTGATCATTATCCTTTGTTTATAGAGCTTCTGCCAATTTTCCATCCTGTGACTGCTTATGTCTGAGGCAGTTTGAACCAAGTACAACAGGGAGCTGCTGTAACAAATGCCTTAATAAAATCCCTAAAGCAAAACCCCATCGTACTCTTTGCATCTACTAATTTTGCAATCCAGTAGATGTGAAGTTTGTGCAACAAGATTTCTTTGCAAGCGCACATTGTTTATTGCTCAGATCTGCAGTCTTTGCTAGATGATTTGTAAATTTTGGCTCTAGGTATTGTTGATATTTTACAGGTGTCTGAAGTAATTGCGAGGACTAGTCGTGCTGTACTTGCTTTATTCCTCTGTGGCACATACTGCAGTGCCAGTAATTTCTTTAGTGAATATTCCGATGAGATTCACAGCAATGTACTTCAGGGCTGGTGGAGTTTTTAGGAACTGACGTTAACGTGAGGTCAGAATTTCATCCCCTGGTGCATAAGTATTTATTTCTCATATATTTTACAGTATATTTGACCTGAAAGAGCTTTGTATTTGAGGCAGAACTCCCACACTGTTGTGCCTACGGTCTTATCAGCAGTTCTGATTCACTGGTTTTGTTGGTTACTCTGTTGGGTGTTTTTTCGTTACTATTTTACAAATGGCCGGGTATAAGCAAAACAAACTTAATAGTGAGACACATAGGCAACAAAAATCCCTGCTGTTATTCCATGATCCCCCCCCACTCTGAGAGCTTCAATTATTTAATAGTATTTAGGCTTATGTACTGCTTTTCATCTTGAAGCACCTTATAAACTTTAACTAATTAATTCCTCTTACTGGTAAGCAATCTTTTTTTTTTTTCCCTCTTCCCAACCCCTGCTTCCCTCCACCCATCAAGACACACAGATCAATCTCTAGACCCTTCACTACAATTGGAGCTGGAGTGACTAAGCAGTCAAAATAATTGCATCGCAGGTTTACCAATCTGCTCTCCCAAAAAAGCCACCTGCCCTTTTCTTGGTATTCAAGGCACGAAGGTTACAAGACTGAGAAAAGTTGGCTTAGTGTCACTAGAGAAAAGTCTAATAAGCACAGACCCTGGGAGCTGGTTCTCTCTCTTTAATGACAAAGAAGCAAAAGATTTCAGCATGAGTTTTGGAAGTTCCAGCTGCCATTAAGAATATGTGTATTTTAAAATGTTGAAAAATGTATCAGTCAAGAACGTACATGGAGGCATCTTGTAAAAGACTGATCATCTTCTGTTAGATTGAATGATTTGGTTGATCAGGGTGTTTGTTTTGGGAAGACTTTGATACTTTATCCCCATATCAAATACACCTGTATGAAATACACACATGCGTTATCTCTTCAGTTCCCTGCATTAGGTATTACAAAGGCAGAGCTTCCCCCTTAGAAACAATCACATCTTTGCTTTCAATTCAGATAACAGTGAGTGGCAATATGACCAGCAGGAGGAGGATAACTGACTGATGGTGTGGCCTCCAGGTACCAGCTGGGTGTCTTTGGTGTCAGTATAGTGCTTGTTCACAGGCTCTCATTAAATACAGACATCACACTAGGTAAGAATACCAGCATATAGAACATAGCAGGATACTAAGAACTGAATAGTGCTACGCAGTGTATGTATTTTTATTATGCAACATGTATTTGATCACACTGAGTAAATTACACCATAGAAGGTAGAATTAGATTAAGCTTTATTTTACATAAAAAATCTTAATGCAGTGAAATGTTAACTTGAGAGACAAATTCCACCTTCATGCAGGCAATCATAATTCCATGCAAATGAATGGCTCAGGTTGTGTCTTAAGGCAGATGCAGCTTCATCGTGGCTGAATTGATACTGCTGCACATCAATGTAGAATTCCCTGTTCTGTTTTTTTTAAGTAGAAATTTGGCATTGCTAAATTAAACTTGCATAACAATAACTTCTCCTTTCTTTAAAAAAAAATAAATCAGTTTTGTCATAAAAGAGCTAACTATCCTAAAGGAAAAATATTTCCTATGTGTTTGTTCTGACATTTCACTTTATCAGAGCTGGAGCTGGGGATTCCTGTTTCCCACTCTTTCTGTAAGATGACATCAACAGCAGTATGTCGTAGCTAGGGATGCCTGTGATGCAACTGCTTCTGTGCATTTTGAGCAGGCACCTCGGCAGTGCAAGTTAGGGAAGAGAGTAGGAGCACCATTGCTATGAGATGTGATGGAAATGTTTCCTAATTGGAATATTTCAGAATTCTTTTTTGTTTTCTCACCAAGGTCAAACAAGCTAACTTTTTCACAGTGCCAACATTTGCCTTAAAATAAAACATTCTTAACCAGCTCTGCCTAAAAACCCTTTGAAGATCCCAATTTCAAGCCCAGTAGTGCAGTGATATTTTTGCGTGACACTTCCTGTATGTGAGGAAGCATTTGGGTGTTTAAAATGTGAGCAGCTGGCTGCTGTACTACGGTTATCACCTGTATTGTGCAAGGCCAGAGATAACTCAGTGTCAAGACTGAAATAAGACAGCCTCCTCCCTCACCTGCTGTGCAGTGCCAATATGTTAAGTAAATGTTTGACAGTAGGGTGATTTTATGTCATTTAAACCTTCAGGACAGCAGTGAGTGGTGGTTAACTGGTCTTCAGGTAATTCTTGTTGCAAAACCCAGCAGTGGCTGGGGTGTGACTTTTCCCACTAGAAAGGAGTCAAACACAGCAGTGGCAGTTGTGCTTTAGCTGTGTCCTACTGAGGGACAGCACTCAGCGTCCCCGTAACATCCAGAGCAAGGCTAAGGCAGAGAGCCCTCTAGAAGAGAAGGAGGAATTTCAGTTGTTCCTCCAGCAGTTTCCCATATGTAGGTGTGAAAAGCCATGAGGGACATGATCCTTTTATCCCTTCATTCAAAACTATCCAGCCAGCAAAAGATGCTGAAGAGGCTGTCCAGGTTTCAGCATCATCAGGACCCTTCAGAAGTAACTTAGGTAGCGACAGCAGCAGAAGTGGGCAGTTACTAAACCTGCTCTGGAGTTTGGAACTCTATTCATGTAGCTGCCTTCAAGGTATGGGTGGGGGCCCCAGAGTGAGGGCACACCTTTGCCCTTTGCATAAGCAGCCTCTGCTCCACTCTCCCACCAGCTGCCTCACCACCATTCAGCTTCTTACCAGATCTCTCTCTTTCCTGCCAGAATTTGCTGCTCAGCTGATAGGACATTCCAGTTTATCTGGGCAAATCACCTTTTTTTCCCCTTCTCTTGAGATACAGACAACCTGATAGAGACCTGATCTCCATGTAGTACAATCTTCTATCCTGTTGCAGTCCAAGTGAGAAATCAAACCAGTGGGATCGATCCAGCTGGGCAGTCCTGAGTAAATTAGGGAGGAGATTAGCTAACTGAGTTATTGAATGAGGCTGATGGGGGGATTAAAGCATACCCTCTCCAGAAGCGAGTACTAGGGTTTTTTTGTCAGAGATACTGCTAGTAATCTCTGCACTATTTTGAAATGTAATTTTCTTCCTTAGGAGGTGAATATTGGCAGAAATTAGTGGTTTGTGGAGTTTTTGTTTTCTGTCGGATTTTTTGAGAGGGGGGAGGTTAAGCAAAATCTCAATGGTTGCAGCTGCAAATTTGGACCTTCACTTTGTTCACATCTGAAAAACATAGCAGAATTAGGAAAGGAGGGTTCAAAACCAACCCAATTACAAAAAAGACTATGTTCATAGATCAGACCAGAAGAGACAATTCTAACCATAGATTTCAGCTTCCCATTTAAGCAGATCATGAGAGTTCAATATCTTAATTTATTTGAACAAAAGCATCTCTTTTAGAAAAGGAAACCAATTTTGAATTTAAAATTTGTAATAAGGAAAAGTCCATCATAAATCTTGGTATGCTTTTCCAAAGGTTTATACTTTCTTTTGAAAAATGTAACGTATTTCTAGTGTGAATATCATAGAGTTTTGGTTCTTATCATTAGATCTCTTTATATTTCTTGTTATCTTCATATGAGAAACTAAAGAATTTTTTCTCAGCCCTTTTAATCATTCTCACAGCTCTCCACTGTCTTTTCGTCAGTATATCTGCTGAATTTTCTTCACTTCTTAACACTGGAACTAGGTACCATACAGTTGCTGTAGTAATACCAAATGTAGTAGTAATATACTTCTAGGCAAGGTTCCTCCACCTCAACATCCAGGCATTGCATTCACTCTTTTGCCCCACTGTAACAGCTTGTATTTAACTAATTGTCCATTACACACCAAGCTATTTTCACTGCTTCTTAGAATGAAGTCTTCTGTCTTGGACTCAACCAGTAAAAGTCTTGGATAGTACAACCATGTTCCAACAGCTAATATTAAGTTAGATTTAACCGTGAGCCAAATTTTTCTCTGCAATACCTCAGGCATGCTGACTGTAAAGTATTTGGAAGCTCCGGGTGCAGTGCCTCTACAGTTCCAGGCCGGCAAATTGCTCATGAACAGGTCACCTGTGCAGAGCTGTACAGATGAGCCAAAAGCCCAAGACAGACATCATCTGACCAGTCTGTCTGTGCACTTTATCCTGGCATATGCGTGTTTGCAGTGGCCACTTTGCCAGGTACCGCAAGCCAGGAAACTAAGTATCTAGAAAAGCAGACGGTTGCTATGAAAATGAAAGAAGCATGTGTCCTGTTTGACATTTCAGGTCAGATTTAGGATTTCACAGTCAAGTAAGAAAATGCAATATCGTATGAGATGTCCAGCAAACCATACTATGGACCGACCATACAGTCATTTTAAACTGAGGGTCCAGCGTGTAGGAGCATGCATGCTGTGCTCACTGCTTTGTGCTATTGACTGTCATTGTCACTACCTCAGAAAAATATAGCACTGCATCACAGTCATTAAGCAAGAACTCTTTCTGACATGTCTTTTACTATTAATTCCAGGAACAGAGCAATGACTAGCTAATACATTCTTTCAACGCCCCCACTCGACAAGCAGGAATCATTTCCATTTTAGAAACAAAGACACTGAGGTAGATAGGCAGGCTGCAGCATGTCAAAGGATGTCGCCCACTGAAAACCTGCAGCATCTCAGGGTTAGAAACCAGGAACGTCCTTTTAACCGTTCTCTCTATGTGCTCCCCCCGACAATTTGCAGAGGGGACAGGGTATTTTACCATGAGGTCCAAATCTGAGGATTTAACTACACCTAAGCAGACATACGAAATGAGTATGCTGAAGTGTGTTGCTGGAGAGGTCTGAGTGGGCAGTAGCAGGAGTAGCCCCAGAGTTACACGGGACTGAACGCAGTGTTGCGTGGAGCTTTGATGGTGTTTTAGTAGGCTTTCTGTTCCCAACTTGATTGATTCCTGTATGCATAAACAGTGGGAGGACAGACCTCAGGCATTTGGAGAGTTTAATAAAGTAAATTCTTAACTGTTTGTTTGTTTGTTTTGAACATTAGGCATATCTGTGTGCGGGTGTTGGGAGCTTTTCATAACTTCTTAATGCCATTGAAGTTTTCTGTGTCAGTACATTTTGGCCAGCTCAGAGAACTTCCTGTCTTTCAGCACAGAGAAAAAGGTGGAAAACTTTTCTCTGAAAAAACATTAAAACACCATCTTGGGCCAGTGCCTTCATTGAGTCCTGAAGTAGCCACAGGGCTCAGCTGAGTTCCCCTCACTGTCCTTCCCTTTATGGTTCAAGGGTTTTCATGGCCTCTACTGTATCAGAAATGTTGCTGGAGGTGGGAGGGGAGAACTCTCAGCTCCAGCACTTCGACTGAAGAGCCTCCGAAAAGTTTTCAGAGGATGACAGCTAATAAGCCAAACTTTGAACCTAAATGCAGACGTTTACCACATGGCTCCTGCTGAGTACAGACTCTGGAATTTGGCATTGCTGCCTTGGGCTCTCCAGGATTTCAACAGATGTAGTGCATTGATTTAATGTTTAAAAGGGAACCCTGCTGTGGCTTCCACAGCTTGTTTCATCGCTTTAGAAATCAAGCAGTAACATACAAACAATACAAGCAATTTTGTGTTATAAACAACATCCAATGTTTAGGGAATTGGGATTAAAATAAAACGTCTTCAAGACTTTTGGCATTCCCCTGTCCTCCATCTGGAGATTATTTTCTTTTTCCAGACTCTTCCCATTTTTGTCTATTTCTGAATTTTCAGTATTTTCCTTGTAAGTTGGAAATATCTTCAATTTGCACTTTTTTTTAACCACACACTTACCTTGACAGGGCTTGTTGTTTGCCCCAGATAGTTCAGAGCTAATAAAAAGGCTAACTTCACACATATGACAGCACAGTGTTTGTGCAATGAGCACACCACAGTGCTCGGTGTATTGTACAATACTCATATGCAATAAGACACAGAGCCCACAATAAGATCATTCCTGTGTTAACATCCATGCTTTTGTTTATACATACTTGGGACCTGATGCTTATACTAGGCTCTCTCAGTTTGTATGTGGTATGGGGAGGAGGTCATCATGCTTCTGAAAACACTTCTAGAAACATAACAGAGCAGAGATTTGCTAGATCTTTTACCATTTGCTTTCAAGGATTTGCTTTCAGAAGCATTCAAAGGAATCTGCAGAAATAAATCCAGATTCCTTTACTTCTACTGCTGTGTCATTGACATGATTACACCTCCAAAGAAAAATAGTAGAGCTAGAAAAGAGAAGGGCAGATAGGGTAGTAAAAGATACGGACCACCTTCTGTGTTGAGCGTGACATGAAGTTTTGTTGAGCATTACATGAGGTTTTTAGCTTAGAAAAAGACAACTGAGTGCGGATGAGATAGAAAAGTATAAAAATCACGCATGGAGTAGAGAATGTGACTAGGAAAGAATAATTTACCATTTCTCATAGTTCAAAAAATAGGTGGCAAATCTGAAAGAAATTAAGAGATACTTCTCCAAACACAATGTAGGTACACTATAAGCCTTACTGCCAGAAGGTGTTGTTAATGCCAAAAGTTCACCTGGATTCAGGCTAGACCTGTTCACGGGAGTAAACCCCACCAAAAGCTATTAAACATAAAAGGTACCATCTCCGGTTCTGGAAATTATTACCCTGTGTATCTTTGAAAGCTGAAAGAGTTTGTCAGGGAAAAAGTGCTATACGCTTCTTCCATTCTCTTACTCTTCCATCTGCCATTCAGCACTGTGGAGACAGAATACTGGGCTGTATCCTGCTGTGAAGTTCAGCTATTGTTATGTTTCTAGTCTAAAACTTCGTTTCCTTCAACTTAGCTTCTTTTCTCTTTTGTTCCTGCAGTTTCTATCACTCTTCAGTTTTTCCATCTACCAAGCCATACTTTTTGCTGCCTTTACTACCTCTGCTATTTTCTACTTTAAGTCATCTTCAGAAATTAATTTGTTTGACCTCCAGCAGATCTTTTACCTTGAGACCTAGAAAAGAGTTTAGCAGCTTGACACCCATCTACATTTTCTAGTTATCAATGATCTGGGGGTCTAAGAATGAATTATCTCAAAGAGCACTTGGAGTATTCACTCCCTGAAAAAGAAGTTTTGTTTAAGGAGTCTCTATCCAATTACCAAAGAAGTGTAATATGCAAGAATTTGGTTGTTGCTACTATTTTACTTGTTCCAGTGCTTGTTAAATTTTTATGCCTTTAGGTGAGGGGTGATTTTTAAAAAGCGAGGTGTTGTGGCTGCAATATTGGGCACAGTGGGGATCATGAAAAATGCCAGATGGAACAAAATTATTCTGATTTTTGATCCACAAAGAGCCTAACTGTCAGTCATGCTGAGCATCCAGCAGCTCCCATTGAAATCAGTGGCCCCAGGCCAATCCTGCTAGAACTGCTTAGTTTAGTTCGCTGGATTGACATTACTGCTGAACCTGCCTTGCACCACATCTGAGCTTTAAGAATACAGAGAGAGATGATAGTGTCAATAAAATAAGGAGATGCAAAGAAACCTCGGGAAAAGGCGAGAGAAGGATGCCCCATTGTTCCTTCCTTTTTCTTTTGAAGCTCCTTTGCATTTTTCATTCAAGTGCTGAGTGTCTTTTCTGTTTACCACTGCTCTACTCTGTCAGCTGTATTTTGATTTAGTAGGACCTGGCAGGAAACATAACTGATTTGGAAATATAAATTTGCATCTCAGGTAGTAGCAGTCTAACGTCATACTTGCTGAATCCTTTGCCTGTTTTGTAGCACATTCTTATGTCAGATTATGGGGGAAAAAAATCATTGTGATCATACTTGGTTGTGGTACACTGGAGGGCATGGCTACAAGCAGCGGAGCAGTTCCTAAAAATACACTTAGGATTCACTCATTAAGTTTATTCAGGGGATTATTTAGTCTTCTATTTTGGTTTAGAGTATTTTTCAGGTGGCAGTTTGGTTTTATTTTGAAGTACATCAAAGCTCCAAATCAAAACACACCTGAAATTGAAATAGCAAACTTCAGACCCAAATGTAAGATTATTTGGATGTTTGTATCCATGTCTGGATTTAGCCCACTCTTGAGAACAGTGGAGCTGTGATGCAGATTCAAAGTCCAAAAAACCTAATCATTTTATTTCAGTGTATCTCTGTATTAAAATAGCAAAATAATTACTGATATGTTTAGAAGAATAAGCATAAATACTCTGTTGAAGGTGGTCTGTTGCTCTATCTGGATGAAGATAAACTGCAGAACAGAAAGATTCTTTCAAAAGGTTCACAAGCAATGGAGGATACATAAACTTCAAAGAATGAGGATGAGATAACAGAGAAGAAGGAAACAAGGAAAATAACAAGGGACCTGAAAACTTTGGTCACTGTGTCTTGTGGATATAATTCTTTTTCTATTTTTATGGATGGACTCCAAAGTATTAACAGGTTCAGCTGGCTATTAACAGAAATGTAATCATATGCTCACCTGTGAACAGAGGGACATAAGTCTGCAATTCACTTGAAGCATACCATGAACAGAATGCTTTCTTTGAAAACCGATCTTTTAGCATAAGCTGGTTTGAATTCTGCCATCTACATGGTAAGACCCTTACCTGAGATGATACCATAATTCCATGGAAATCTTGCAAAAGCATTAAAGTGGTGGATTATGCTTTCAGAATGTTAGATTGTGCCTTTCCATATTTAAATTGCTTACAAACATTCTGTTCAAGCTTCTAGCAACACCTTTCAGTCTGGCCTGCAATGCATTTAGGTTTGTGATGTATTAGTCTCCTATTTTGTGTTGCATAGAATGGTGATAGCTGGGAGAAAAGAAAAATGGTAGCAGGAATAGGAATGGGAAGCTGGAAGTGAGTGCTAGGAGCATTGCAGGTGTTTTCCCATGTGCAGTCTGTGGGAGAGGCTAAGGCTGTTAATAATGGCTGTGGATAGTTATTATTGTCAAAGATAAGCAATTAAGCCTGGACTGCCCAACATCTCGGCCCCATACATAAACCGTATGTGGAGGTCCAAGAAGTTTAATTGCTGCTTTGCACCATATCCACAAATGTCAGTTACATGCCTCCTGCCATATGGCAGAGCTGCATGGTAGTGCACTGTCTGAAGATTTACAAATGCGCTGCCAGCCCAGGTGCGTGTTTTCTGTGTGCTAGAGATGAGGCAGTTGTGTCAGGAGAAGGCTGGCCAGTAAAGCCAGCAGATGGGCTTGTCCTTGGAGTAAATCAAGCAATGAAGCCAGGTGGCTGAGAATCCCCAGCTGGCCACCTGTAGCTAGGGAAGGCCTGTCTGGAGGAGCCAAACTTGAAGCTTTATCCCTGAGTTTTCGGAGGTTTATATGTAGCTCCATGAGAGACAAAAGGGAAAACAAATGGGAATTAGCATGATAGCAGGCTAATATTTTGCCAGGCTGTTTGCTTTGCTTTTTGATGTCACATAACATCATGAACAATTTCTCCAGATGGTCAGGCCTCCTTCCAGCTGTCCTTTGAGGGTGGACTATAGGAGAACAGGATCTTCCGGCAAGTAATTGCAGCATAGGAAGCCTATACTGGAATCTCCTAACTGTCCATTTGCAGTTTTTAACTGCCAAACTTGAACAGACTACTCTGAGTTTGCTTGTACCAATTTGCAGCTTGGTGGCCAAGTTCAGCTTGGTCTTTAGCCAGTGATTACTCCAGGATAACCATTTGCCTTAGCTTTTTGTCAGCCTTCCTCTGTGGCCTGGAAAAGGTAGTCAGTGCAAACTGTTATTGTCACAAAGTTGTTAATGAGCTTTTACTCCAGTGGGAGGCACTAAAAAGGTGTGTTTTCACCTAACTTTAGTAAGTGCATCTACAGATGAAACGCAGATGAGAGGAGATCTGTGAGAGAATGAGTGGTTGCTTAAGCCAATTTACAATACTGATAGCTGGCAGATAAAGAGATGACTTGTTCAGGACTAGTCTTTGTGTTATATCAGTTTGGATTTTATTTTTCTACAGCAAACAAGCAATTTACACTACCAGGTAGTTTTTCCTTTTGTGGGAGACATGATGCAGCCTTTTCACTAGGTGGCCTGTGTTTTGAACATTCAGAACAATTACTTGGGGTTTTTTATGACTCTTAGCTAGCTAAATGTTTCTATATATAATAATCCATCCCTCCGGCCTCCAGGAGTGGCTGTTGCCAGTGCAAAGCCAGGCACAAATCCTGAAGAGAGGAAACAAAATAAGTTCTCTGTACTGTATGCATGTATGAACCCTGAACTTTGCAAGTATTGTGAACTCTTCACACGGTCAAGTAAATGTGCTGTCTCCTTTTAAATGCTCCAGCCATATTGGTTGCATTGACATACTATACTTTGACTATTGCTCTGGCTGATGCTTGCTCTTAGCGCTGAGTCTAGAGCTTGGAAGATGTACTCACCAATAAACTGGCTGCTGTCCAGTGAAGGGGGGTTATTTGTGTCTGCCTGCATGTGGTTATTTGTCTCTGTAAGTGTGCACTCTATTCGGTGCTGACAATTCCCACAGTTTTATGATAGGGCTCAATATTTAGCACTGGCCTAAGAGCCAGACCTGGGGCATTGTGTGAGATGTGTAGAGGTCTTATGATTATAAATATGAAAAGGGGTGTTTTCCATTCTCTTGAGTACAGTGGATTGGAAACACCAAAAGGTAAAAGCAAAATTCCTTGAAATTGTTCTTTTTAAAAATTCTCTCACATGATTTTTGGGTGCGTGACATGGTTTCTTGCTGCCTGAAGTTGACAATACTGCATTCATCTGTTTTCAGTGAAACCGTGGTCAAGTCAGCGTCTGCCTTGGCAATGCCTGCAGCTCTGAGCTCCATTACGTGCTGATGCATCACAGATTTAGCAGCACAATGTTACTTGATGGTGCTTTCTGCTCACTGGCTTGGGAAATGGCTTGCACTAACCTGATCATACATCAACTGCAGCTCATGCTCAACAAAAGTGATGCTACTGGATGCAGTGGCTTTTGGGGCAGAAAAGCACTAACGCAGGGAGATGCCTCCCGCCAGTTGACCTGGCTGATGAAGCACAACCGCACTTCCAGGGAGTTTGTTAACTGCCTCTCGTGGCAGTGTAATTTGTACCAGGTGCCAGGAGGACGAGAGCTGAGAAAGGTGGCCAGCGGGTATGGTGTCTTGTGTAATAAAGATAGCGAGCACTTAAAAACAGGTCTTTCAGCCACACAGGGAGGTTTTTACTCTCATGAGGGGAGATAGAGAAGCTATTAACCTGCCAGCAGATTCACAGGTTTGAGCCCTGAAGGATCCACAGGGATAATCTAATCTGATTTCCTGTATAATATAAACTGTGGAATTTCCCTGGCTTAATTCCTGCTTCGTGCTCACCCTGTACGTCAACGAGAACACGTTTATCAGAGAGGTGCCCGACTGCAATTTAAACGTCTCCAGCGACGGCAGCGCCCTCGCAGACCCCGACCCACGGCCGTCCGCCGAGGGGCAGGCGTGGGGCAGCGCCGAAGGAGGGAGCCGGGGGTGACCGGCCCTCTCGCCAAGCAGCCCCGCCGCAGGACCCCAGGGCTGTGCGTACCGGGCTTTGGTGCACGCCCGCCCCCGAAGCAGTGCGGGGAGCCGCCGGGCAGCCCCCGGCAGCCGCCGCCGGCCCGGGGCCGCGGGGGCCGCTGGGTGTCGCTGCGGGGCCGCGGAGCTGCGGGCGCCGGGCGGCTGCCTCCGCTCCGCTCCGCTCCGCTCCGCTCCCCTCCCCTCCCGCGGGGCGGTCGGCAGCCACGCCGAACCCCTCCGCCAGCCCACGGGGGCAGTACCTGTCGGGAGTGGGCGTTACGCGCCACAGGGAACTAATGCGAAGCGCTGCGCAGAGTTTGCGTGGTCCGGTTGGGGGGGGGGACACGCAGGTTCTGCTCTCCGTTTTAACAGGAAATTCAGAAACTACCTCTTTGTTTACCACCTTATCAGAAGCTTTTGATGTGACGTTTCTCCCAGTGACATAATTTTAAATTGAAAGTCCGACCGCTTTTCAGTCCGAATCACTGGGGTGGTAGTTATCCACCATCCCTATGATACTGGGCAGCATGAGACAAGCTAATAACCTGATGAGGATGGGGAGCACAGGCTTCCCAGGCTGACTGCATTCGTTCCCAGAAGGTTTTTCCAGATGAGAGTAGCAGTTAAACAAATGTTTGTCTAAAAAGACGTGCCGTGTCCTTGGTGGTGAAAATCGGGCTGCAGAGGGAGCTAGTCTCCTCCGTATGCCCTTTCCCTCTCAGTTGCTGTGATCCCTTCAGGTTGTTAATGCCACAGAGACAGGACTGCTGAAAATCCAGTTTCTCCTGAATATATCTTGTGTTGTTCCCCAACGTGACTGTTTTCCAGGCCAAGTTTGAGGATTGAGGCTGTTTGTCTGGGATTTCATTACAACAGAGTGGGTGAAACAGTAGTTTTGAGCGACGAGCCAGTCAGCCAGAGGTATTGGCTGAGCACTGCATATGTGTGCACCAACACCACAGTACAGGTCTAGAGGGTCTGATGCAGCGTAGGACGTATTGGACAGCTGCTGCACAGATGGTGAGTGCTTGCAGAGTAAATATGATGCAGTCAGAACTAGTCAGACTTACCGCACATGCTCATATTTCTGCACGGAAATACAGCAACTCAGGGATCCGCTGAGGACCACGGTGACAAATTAGTTTGAGGATCATAGAGCTAGTATAGCTCAGCCCTTTGGTCATCTCTGGGCAGCCCACGTACGGCAGAGATTTGCAGTTGTAAAGCCAGTTGTACTCAAAGTGCTCTCCGCACTCGTGGTTGTTGCTTCGCCTTTTGCTCCTGCAACATGGTAGTAGCAACTTAAGTCCCTTGACTTAGAGTATGGCTACTCCACAGCCCCAGTTTGAAGCAATGTGTTTTCTTCACTAGCTCTTAAAAAACAAAAGGAGCATAAAGCGAAGAAAACCGCTCTCAGCTGGGCAGCTCTCAAGCTGCTCTCTTACGGGAGGTGGTGGTGGCTGCCAACTCCATGTCCTAGTCTGGTTTTGCATCTCGTGGTCTGATCAAGCAGAAATCTGGGCAGGACAGAGTGTGTATCAACTCCCACCTCATGGCAGGAGGTAGCACTTAGTTTTCATCTGGCTTTGGTTGCTTGGCCCCTGACTGCGTGCCTGTATACAAAATGTTTTTAATCTATGTGGATTTGGATTCCTCTTCACCATGGAAACACATAAAATTTCAAGTGAGCAAAGACTGATAATGCCAGCAGTAGGGAATAAGATGCAAAGATTTTGACCCCCGTGTCCTCAGTTTGGTGGATGCTGTTACTGTTTGATGAGTTTTCTGTGGCCCATGTGAAATGATTCAGTGCTGTAAGGTTAGCTCCTACTTCATCTTCCACTCTGCAGCCAGCAGGCAGTTGCAAGGCAGTATGCTGGGATCGGTATCATCTCTTTATTTCTGGGGCATGTTGAGCAGAAGTGATTTGCCAGTGGTCACACAGATAGTCAGTGGCAGAGGCGAGAGTAGATCTCTGTATCTTAGCCCTAGTCTGGTGCTGTAGCTACCAGACTCTGCTCGTCTCATGGCTCTGCACAGGTAAGCACGGCTACAACCTGTGCCAGGATTTCAAAATCTTCCTCCATATTTTTCCTGCATAAGCAAGCTGATAGAACCTCTTTTCCATTTTGTCTCAGTCCCATGGCCAGGAAAACATAATTTTGCTTTGTCCTTTTTAACCCCCATTTAAACTTTTGCTTAACAGAGTTGAAAAAATAATCTATTTGTCACTATTTATCATAATCTAGTTATCTGTTTATGTCTATTATAACTATTGAAAGCAAAGGTTCTAATGAAAAAGTAAAAGTTTTAGAAATAGTTTGTTTCTGGCTGTGGTATTAAATATACGTGAATAGAAACCCAAATGCAAAGGGCACAAGGAGTTGAAATGGGAGTCCATCTCCATCATGTTTTTAAATTAAACATATTTCTCTGCATGCCCCAGGCTTTGGCTGATGGGTAGGGTTTCAGTAACAGAAAGTCTGCTCAGCACAGCTAGAAGCACTCACGGCACCAGGAATCCTCGGCGCCTGGAGGTGGGGGAGAGCGCTTCTGGCACCAGACTGCTCCCCAGCAAAGGGAGAATGCTGTACTGGATCTGCACCACGCACTGTACTGAAACAAAGCCTCTCAGCATCTGTGGCAGGAAAGTCACCAATTGCCATATGTCACTCTGCTGTGCATATGTTAAATGGGCCCAACCAATCGCATTTGCACATTCTCTGTGTGACTTGTTGTCCCACACAATGAGTGCCCTGTTGTCACCAGCGCTAATGCTATGCAATCTGCTTTGCCGTAGTGCAGCAGGCAGCTCGCCTTTTCCTATCGTAGCACATTTTGCCACATAAGCGTGGCCCTGGTATCGCCGGATGCTTTGCAATCTGTTGCTCTGCCGAGTGCAAGCCCTGCTGTCATGTTTGCTGCAGCCTGTTGGGCTACAAAGGAGCAGGCGGGCTGCGGGCAGGGACACGCTCTGCTCAGCTGCCGTCTCAGAGCTGTACAGCCCCTGTACGGTGTCTGGGCTACTTGGCAAGAATCAGTCACATAGCAGGAGTGACGGGTGCTGGTAACAAGCTTCTCAGCTCTATTGTCCATAACTAATCATTCCTGTCCCTTAATGATTTTTACTTGTATTTGCTTGGTGCATAACAAGCACATCCCAGACTGCAACTCAGTCTGACTTGCACAAAGGGAAGAAATGGGATACTTTCTTACGTTACTCGAAGCACTTCTTACACAAACAGCTGATACAGGCAAGGTAGAATAGTGGCCCAATGCTTTGCAAAGAAACAGAGCTCATTGCGAGAGTTTCTTCAGAAACTCTTTGTGTACCACCTTTGAATTCAAGTCTAGGAGACCTATAAGGCTTTCATGCTGTGAACTTCACTGAAACAAATCTTTCAGTGGCACAGCCTTGCTATGGATTGCAGGCTGAACTTTTGCTCAGAGGAGCCCCAGGAAAATAAATACATGCTTCTGAAGTATTCACATACCATAAAGGCCTTCTGCGGGATACAGTTAATGATGCTAGGCCACCTGTTGACCAGTGAAGGTGTGATAAAGTATTGAAAAGCTTGTGCTTTCAGATGTAGCACCAAACCCACTAGTATCCATTTGGAGATTGTACTCTGTAGAATAATGTGTATATATGTGGAACCTAAATTAAGGCTGGGAGGACAGTTTTAATTTAGGCATGCCCTAAGACTAGGTGCTTGGTTCCCAGACTGTAATTCCTTATTGTAGCTTTTCTCAATGCAAAGGAGTTGGCCCTCTTGCCTGTAGTGTCTTTTGACATACAACTTGTATAAAGTCAGAAAAAAGCCCTGATTTAGCAGTGTAATTTTATAACATTCACACATCTGTTTCCACCAAGGGCTTTGAAGCCCAGTAAAATGGATAAGATAGAAAAGGAAAAAAAGAGACAAAGAAAAAAAACCCGCCTGTAGAAATATGATTAATGCCCAGACCTGTCTGTACTTGTTAAAATGTGCTAGAATGACAATGTTAACAGCTTGGCCAAACATCAGAAAATCACTACTTCATCTGACGCTATTAGCTGAGTTATTCAGTAAAGGCAGAGCTAGAAAAAATAGTGATGCCTCCCTGGGCCTCAGGGTGGAGCGGCAGAGAGATCTCACACGCATGACTAAGAGATGTTAATGAGAGTCTGGCCCCTTACGCAAGCTGCCCCACGCTGCTGCCACCCTGTCTTGAGTGGCCTGGTACCACTGGGCCTGGAAAGCTTTCTGTATCTCACCAGTCAGTAATTTGGAAGGTGTGTAACAGGAGGGGGCCTTCCTGGGCAGCGCTTCAGAAAGAGACAAAATGCCACTTTATATTTCGCTTGTAAGACTATGTTCAGGCTGCACAAGAAATACCCAGGGTGAGTCGCCAGCCACCCCGAGAATGGCTGTGTGCCTGATAGTCGCTTTCAAATGTCCCACTTCCCTGAGGGTGGGATTTTTAAACAGGAACACAAATCCCCATCAGTTTTTGTGGTACAACTCGGACAGTTGTATTTCTACAGCATTGACACCAACAGCGGGATCTGTCTTTTTGGTGTTTATCTTTGCCTGTTCAAAGGCACGCCTTTGGGGTGTGAAAGAGTTGATATTTGGATTTGTGCCTCACAGTTCTAAAATACTGTGCACTGCCTTCGGATTACAGGCCCCATCATGTCTGCCTTCCAGTGAGGCACGACTCTCACCTGCCTGCCTGAGAGAGGGGGAGATCTGCTGGGTTGTGTCTGTGCTAAATCCTGTCTAGCCAAGTGTCCTACCCTGAGCAAAGAGTGACGCAGAAGAGGGAGTCTGTGATAAGGCCAGAGGTGCTTTATACTGCAGCTTCGCATTTCCTGGAAATGTCTCTAGAAATAAAGGACAGTGCTTTAAACAGCACTTGCCGTAGGCTTGTACTTCATTATGTTCTTCATGCAAGGACACATTGAAATTCAGTTCAAAGAGAGAAGGAAACCCATTTTGCAGTAACCAGAGATCAGATTATTTGGTAAGCACAAAAGCCTTTTGAGTAATAACTTTTCTATGGAGAGTCAGATGTTTTCTATATGCTTAGTAGTCTTAGTTTCCCTTGAACTGTGTAATTCAATTGAGGTGCCTCAGCTTTTAAACCATCTCATGCCAATGTATCACAGCACAGCTGTATTCCTGGACTGGCAAAGTCACCGAACATCTCTTGCAAGGCCAGTAGCTACCACATTTGGCCTTGATCTTCTTCGGAGGGATACAAGGATAGTCTGACTGACTAAAATCCAATTCGGTCTCCTCCAGTGACCTATGTTCAACAGTAGCTGGAAGCAAGGCTGGAAGTAAATTGGTGCTTTAAATTTCCATTTGTACTACTCTAGAAGTACATAGAGGTCTCCAGGATAGACAGGGGGCTCTGTTATTTTATGTGTCCTGTGATATAGGATATCATATAGGCCAGGCGATAGAGAATTCAGATCCAAGCCAAGAGAATATATGGCTTACTCTATTGGCAGTGATGCAAAGAAGTACAGAGAAATAAGCAATTGACCTGAAATAGAACTAAAAATTAGAGGGGTTTTTTTTAAATGTTAACTTTGCTGTCTCAGCAGAAGCCAAGAAGCCAATATGTTATGGTAACGGGTACAGTTTTCTTTCTTTTCAGCAGAGCTGAATGTTTAGTTGCTTTAGCAACTGAAAGTGACAGGTAGGATGCTGCTGGTACAGGGAGAGCTTTGGAAGAGAATGGAAAAGACAATGCATTACAGTTGCTTATATTTTAGTAGTTCCCTAAAAATACATATAGACTGAGGTAGTAGATACAAGCTATTCCCAAGTACCGAACTGTGCTGCTGAACCAGACCATAGAGAGAAAGGGGAGGAGGATGAAGATGTATTTTTTTGTGGTAGTTGTTGAGGTGGGTCAAATCTTTCCAACCTTGGTGCCTAATTTATGTTGATGAATAATTTTCTACATTATGCATTCAGACTGTGTGCTAGAGAAGACTGAGAAAACCAAATATCTTACCAAATCCTGCTCACCTTGTGCTGAGGGTCCCACTCGATATTCTGTTAATTAGGCAGGAAGGGATCAGCACATCTCCAAAGGAGACTCAGAAGGAGTTGCTGTTCATAGTTATTCATGATGAATGCTGCAGCTGTTCTTTTTGAACACAGATCCAGAAAGTAGAAGGGAGACAACCTTCAAGATTTACAGCAGATCAGAGGAAGGTCAGTGGCTGGCAGGAATATGGGAGGGGGGAAGAAAGGTGAGAAGTTTCTGTTAAAAAACAACAGTGACCCCCTCTGCCTGCAGGTCACCAGCATCTTTAAATTGGTAGTTCTTTTCTCTTGTGCTAATTAGTAGGGGCTACAGTGGAAGTGCATATTCTGTCAGCTTAAATTCAGTTAGTCAAGAAGGTAGACTGTGCCTTTTAGGTATTCTTTTAGGGTAAACTCTTCTCATTAGGCACAATATATTATCTAGGGATCCATCCTTCACTCACTTGAGATAGTGGAAAATTTCCTGTGTCCCAGCTGGGATCACAAGTGCATCCAGAAAGATGAAGAACAGAGGCCTGTGGCTTTCCAGGATATCCTAGCATTGAGTGCACACATAAACAGAGCACACTGGACAGATGGGTCATGATTTGTTTGCACTACCTATATGTCCTATATATCTCTATGTTTCTTATTTATCTTTATATATATTTATTAATTCAAAGACCATTTACAATGATTCCCTTTATTTAAACATCCTTTAGATTCTATCTGGTTGTTTGTGCCTCCAGGAAAATCAATCTGTGTAGGGTACAGAGCACAACTGTAATAAAGGAGAAAGAAATAAAATAGACAGTGAAATATGACATGGTCTCTCCAGAAGGGAAAGTAGAAGCCTCAAGCCAAAGTCCAAAGGTTACGTACTGTGGTAATGGTCTTATCTAACCTGGTTATACCTAGTACTTGCAGGTAAACAGATTGAGACATGCTGCAGTCATGAAATGACAACAGCAAAGCCTGATGAGTCTCACTGCCACCCCATGCTCTACATTAGATTGCATTGCAGCAGCAAGCACCAGAATCCTTCAAGGTCTAGTTGTTGTCTTAGGGCCGTATCCTTCTCTTGGGCATGCCCAAAGATTTGGGCCACTTCAGCGGAGGGTCTGAGGGGAAAATCTGGAATATGCGTGAGCCTCCTGGGCTCCTGGCTGAGGGACTTTTTCAGATGTTCAGATCACAAAGTGATACTTCATATAAGCACAAACCCCAACTCTGTTATCATATGGAGGCTCAAATCCAGTTATTGTAGGGATTGATAAAATCTTGAAATGAGAAGGAGTAAGAATGAATGTTTGTTTTAAAGACATTTGGGGTTGTATCTTGGGCTGTATCTTGGTCAGACTTTCAAGCTTTTTTGTTCACTTGCTGGCAGAGAAGTTTCTACTCTTTTGCCTCTTACCATGGCTTCTCTGTATGACTGGCATTTCCTATACGATGTGGGGCTGTGCACACTCTCAGTACTGAGGCTGTTTCCTAGTTGTCAGCAGAGCTGAGCAGCACATACTCTGAGCCCAGAGTCCCAGCTTCTCATCAGGTACTTTTCTAATGGCTGA
The DNA here is from genome assembly GCF_964188355.1 of Buteo buteo. Lineage (NCBI taxonomy): Eukaryota > Metazoa > Chordata > Aves > Accipitriformes > Accipitridae > Buteo > Buteo buteo. The sequence continues at coordinate 20,620,535 of NC_134186.1, read as the reverse complement.
ACAGTATCTTTGTGTTTAACCTTTGAATAGGATGTTTAAATATTATACATAATTCCTCTTTTTCTGTTTGTTAAAGAAACTGGACACACCACCTCCCCCCCCCCCCCCCCCCCCCTTACATGATTACATGCCTGTTGTCTGGGGACTACAAGGGTAACAAACCATCCACACTGCACAAATCTCTAAATTATATTGTGCAGGTATCAGTGTCCATAGATCTCCTTTGTAATCGTGACCATCTCTTACGCATAAATACTTGTCTGTCTTGTTAACAGGCAGCCGAAAATGAGCTCCAGATGACGAGTTGTTTTTTCAGCCATGAGCGTGTGTTTGGAGAGCTGTTAGTCTTACCACTTCCCTGTTCCCTCTGTTTTGCAGACACAAGCACACCACACTGCCTCCTACCACCACACACTCTTCTAGCAAGGAAGAGCTGGTTGCTGGAGCTGACAGACCACTTCACAGGTCCATACTGTGCAGCTCTATCTCCATAGCTTTTATCTCCTTGCTCCCCTCGACGTCCCATCTGCCTCCCTCGCAGGGAACCGGTGGGCAGCCCTGATCCTGAACTCTCCACCTCCTCCCAGATCTTTCTTATCTGTAAATCTGTCTACTGCTGCATCCACAGCTTTCCCATGCATTTCACAGGCACACCCGAGAAAGCCTAATTTGTGCAGTAACTTCTGAAGTTGGCAATGCTCACTCGCAACTACCCACCAATTGAATATGCAGAGCTCTGCACCTGTTCTTTCAGTATTTCAGGGACTGTCTGATGTTATTCTCCCCTTCCACCACTCAGTGGTTTCCTACCAGGTTATTGGCCATATTCTTATTAATTCATATCAATGAGCATGCTGTATGCTTTCCTCAGTCTGGTTCTCTGGGTTCATTTCTCTTTCCTTTTATACTTTTCCAGCTGCCTCCAGTTGATTAACACTGACTTTTGTCTCTGCTCTTTTAAGTATCTGACCAGAGGTGGTGGAAAAGCCTTCTCCTCTGCAGTTTCTGAAGTGATCTTTAACCTATCTCCTGCTTCATCAGCTGCATCTTCAAATCGTGGCTAATGCTTCCTTTCCGTTAGTATTCAGGTACCTTCAAACTAACTTTCTCCACTGTGCTTGTACCTATTCCCTTGGTGCTACAGTTTGCAGGGGTAGACAGTTCTCTTCCCACCTCCTCCTGAGCTGAGAAACCACACTGGCCTAGAGCAGGGCACATGGAGAGAGCCTGCCTGACCGCCCGTGGCCACCCTGTTTGTCTCCTCTCAGTGGCTCTTGAGCCCTTAGACTTGCTCTCTTGGAGTGGCCGTTACCTTTGTATCACTTCCAGCACTGATGTTCTTAATGGGAAGATGTTTTGTTTGCGTGGAAAAAAATGCTAAGCTGATGCCATAGTTGTGTCTGAGTGCTCTGCATGCCCTGCAGTGCCTCACCCACAGTAAAGAGGAATTGTGAGCCTGGTGATCCTAGTCTCAAGTAATAGCCTTTCAGAGAAGGGAGCAGTTGCAGAAAAATTCTGCAAAAATGGGGGGTCTCAGATCTCGAGACCCCCTGTTCATGTGTTAGTTCACTGCCCACATGACATTGCGTCCTTTTGTTGGCTGGGAGATGGGTGAAAGAGGGCAGGAAAGCCAAAAGGTTTGGAGTTTGCTTGTTACTGCACTACATCTACCTGCTCCTTCACGCTTATCCAGAGCCTATCACTGGAGAGTCTTGGGGCACCTCCCAAACATTACTCACCACCACCTCCCTCAAAAGAGGAGATCATTGGAGGAGATAGGGGAGCATGAACCCTGCTGAGACTAGTGTTCTGTCTCCCACATTATTGCTGTAAACTCTGGAGGTGAACTGCACTGTTGAGTTTCCACCCATCATGATGTTCTGATGATAAAGCTTAGACTAAACCCTATTAAAAATACAATACAGTAATAGTAAAACCAATACTTATATTAAGCCATAAAATTTTCTGTGCTGTGGAATGGTGTAATATGTGTGCAATGTGGTTGAATCTAGTACTTCATTGCCTGAGTTTGTCATATGTGGGTTCAGTTTAAAACTAATGGAAAGGCCAAACATCATGAAGACACAGGTATTCCCCACCTCCATCCCCTTCATTTAATGCAGAGCTGCATCAAAAAGGAAGTGTTCTCATAGTGTACTGAAGGGAACAGTTATAACCTGAATGCTGTTCTTGTACATTTTGCCAAGTATGATGCTCACTAGGAAGTTCAACATCACAGGTGAAAGGATAAGAAACGGCAAGTATCTTGGAAAAAAAAATTCTCTGATAACACTGTAGAGAGCATATGATCTTAGCAGAAAGGATTTTTTAGAAGTCTGGAAAAAAACCTTATTCTTTGGGCTCTGCCAACGAAAAAAACTGAGAAGGATCTTTAAATATGGCTAATAAACTTACATGCTTGGGGCAGGAAAAAAAAATCAGTTTGTAGTTTGTTAATCCACTGGCAAAGTCAGTTGCACATACAGGTCAGTGCTCTGTTCAAACAGAGAGTAAGTCTGAAAGCTGCTGCCATATTCTGTCTTTGCTGAGGGTCCAGAAAGCAAAGTATTAAGGTGCATTGCAAGGTAAGCATGAGTAGTGAACTAATCCCCTCTTTGAACTCTGTAAGTAAGAGAAATGAAAAGGGTCATGTACATATTAATCATGGCTCCTGTACCATTTGCTCTGATGGCCCCAACCACCATCCTTAGTGGGATGTTGACTTTACGAGAATTAGGGAAATCTATAATGCCTAAGGCTCCAAAACTGCTCCGTGCGTGTGGACATCTCTAACAGCTGATAAAGATATTTGGAAGCAGACCTGAAAAAAATTTTTTTTTTTTTTTTGGCTTTCTGCTCCAATTTAATAACATCAAGGTTACCTGTTTATGCTCTCGCCTCTAGGATAGAGTGAGGGGCATGGAAAGCAACATTTTTGAAATTCATCAGCCTAAACCTATAGTGGACTCTGTGCACGCACCCAAACCCACACATATGTGGAAGGAAGCTACCAGTGTTGCATAAATTGAGACCAGTCACTTGCACTCAAGTGTCTGCTCAGCTGATTGTTTCAGATACTCTTCTGGCTGTTGCTCATGCTCACTCCCTCTTGCTTGCTTTCTCTTTTCCAACCAAAACCAAGCTGACAGCTCTTCATCTATCAGGGAGACTACAGGGTGCCTTGGTGCTGAGATTTTGGGGCTTTATCGATTCTCCACAGTGAGGCACACAAGAATGGAGGTCTGCAGCAGCCCTTTCCCTTAAGCTTTAAGAGGATCTGTCCCAAAACTGGAAAGGGCCACTAAGAAGCAATACAGGAGGGGAAAGAAAAAAAAAAACAACAAAGGAGCCAATTCTATTCACTGACCTAGAAGGTGCTATTTGTCTGTTTTGTTTGTTTTGTTGTAGCCTTTTTCTTAGTCTTAGTTCTCCCTCCTTCTTCTGATGGACTTTGTTCTTGTTGGTCTTCAAATGTTCCTTTTCCTTTCTTTCTATTTTCTCCTGTCCTCAGCTTTTCATTTTCTTTGAAAAGCAATACCCTGCTACTCATTTTTTGACAGTCACTTGCACTCTGGGTTTCTACGATTTTCCTTTTCCCTCCACTCCTAGCACAGTCTCTCTACCAACTCCCTTTTGCCCTTCCCACCTTCACCAGGTTTCTAGTGTCTCCAGCACAGCTCTAGCTCTCACAAAACAACAGCAATCATATAACAATTTACAGCCATTAACCAATTAAGTGTCACACGTCTCTACAAGGTAGGTAATTATTTATGAACATTGCTAAGCTACTGCTGTTTGGTGTAACAGATTGTTCAGCTCTTTCTGCTCAAAGGGTTCGAGACAACAATAGTAAGGCTGCAAAAGGTCATGGTTGGGATGAACAGCTAGAGCTGTGTGGGGGAACTACAGACATCTGCTAACATACCACTTAGCTCTGAACCCTCCTTTTACCCTTGGGTTTCTGAGCATTAAATATGTTCTGTATTTGTAGTGTCAAATAGGCTGCATCTTAAAAAAAAAAAAAAAAATCCACAGAAAAGTCCATGGCCCACTTAGAGCTCACCATTCTACGCTTCATAAAATGGCACGGAGTAACTGGTCTGTCTTCTTTGTTCCCTGCCCATGCTGCCGTGTTCGCATAAACCAGACTGTGCTTAGTCAGGGAGAGGCCATTGCTTCTGCTGAAGGCAGCTCGGTAATAAACTAATGGTGTGACATTACATGGGGACTCCCAACCTGAAATGCTGCATGACGTTTTTCCCAAAGGTGGAAGATTTATGGGTTTTAACTTAAATTAATTAAGCAGCAGAACCTTAATTAAGAAGCAGGTTGCTTCTGAAACAGCTAACCCACTTCAAAGGGCTGAAGCTGTATACTTAATGGGGAACAAAGAAGAGAAAACAGGGTCAAAACAGACCATATCTGTGCGTTGTTCTCAACCCATTCATCTTGCACATGGGGGGTGCTCTGCTGGCATTTTAAAAATGGCAGTGGAACATCTGCCACCCAAAAGGAGAACTGGGGTGTGTGGGAGGGGCATGTGGTTTATTCAAAAGCCACTGCTCCCCTTTTGAAGCAGAAGATGAGCCAGATGTATTTTTTTTTCTCTGCCAAGTCCTGCTCCTGTTCCCATTGATTTCAGTTGATCCCAGATATCCCTCTTATTCTTTTTCTTCTTTTTTTCCCTAGCTAGGTGGTTTCACTTTATGAATGCAGCAGGCAAGTTGTTCCTGTTTCATTCTCTCATCGTACCAGATATAGCTGCTAGCTGAGGGGCAAGTGGTTTAAGAAAAACAAGAAATCAGTCTCTTGAAAAATGTCACATTTTTAGGACCTCAGTTCCCACAGAGCTCAGTGTCCTGGAAGAAACACCTCAACCTCAGATAACTACTGTGTTCCTCAGTCAGTTCTAGTTACCAAGTAAGTCATGTATTTGATACCAATTATTATGTAAGATTTTGAATTGTTCATCCCTGCTTCTGGAATAAAGGGGGTTGGGTAGCTTTCCCAATTAAAACAGTGTGGTTTAAATGATATTTCAAAAAAATCCATCACTGTTTCTTAGGAAGACACACAAGCTAGAGGTAGTCACCTTTCTTGCAGATAAAATGCCAGAACGCATATGGACTTGTTGTTGAACACGGGTTCCAGATGTGCCAGCCTTGAGTGCCATCCCTACAGGTTTTTGTAAATCCTGCTGGATGTCCATTGCACGTTTAAGTAGGTACACAGATATTGCTGCAAATCGGGCCTTGTGCTACTTTGGAAACCACTTTTGAAAGTTGCAGTCAACATTAAAAAGAGATTGATGTAAGAGATTAAGATAAATGCACAAAACACTTTCATTTTCTTTATTTTCAATCGATACTGTATGAATACAAAGTTTCTAGAAAGCTACAAAAATTCTACCACTTTATCAAGAAGGCATCAAAATGTGTCACTTTGCAAAGACATGAAAACACCTGCAGTAACCGACACAAAAATAGCATTTTTAGAGTGATGAAATAATTGCACTTAACTGTCATGGATATTAAAGTTATCACACATATGTACCGCGAAAGCTAGAATACATTTTTTTTCTTTACAAAGCACTTTATAAAAAAATTCTCTGCACACAAAACCTATAATTTTCATATTACTATCATACTAAAGATAAATTCACTTTAAAGCCAACACTTAAAACATTTTAAACAAAAAAAGGTACCAGTACCTACACACAGACAATAACAAATACAAGAATACTGTACTGCCAAGAGGTTTGACTGAAACTCCTTTTGAAAGCTTCTGCAAATATGTTAAGAAAACATTGGAGAACATTCACTTTTTTTCAAAGAGCCTTCCCTCACTGTCTAACCTAGAGGTACTTTATCATCAAAAGGTAAGTTCTACATCAAAAGTTACCAGCAGCAGTACAATATTAAAGTAACCACTGACCATATATGAATATGCTTAAGTCACAAACCCATTTTATACACATTACACAAATAAACATAAAGTGAGAATTCCATTAAGTCATTTACAAATGTGAACAAATGCACATGGCAAAAAAACCCCAAAACAAAACAAAAACCCAACCTGTTTTACATAAAATGTACTGAAGAATTAAAGGCTATTCAGGTTTTCAATGTTATAAAATTCTTTTGTCTTTTTTTTTTTCAGGCACATATTGTATTTTTTGTCTGCAGTCATGAGCCTGAATCAGAGGCCCATAAAACAAAACAAAAACAAAAACACGTATTCTGTAAGGAGGTAACAGGGATCCATCTCCTTTTAGTCAACCGAGTGCATTTAAGATTTAATTTACACACTAATACTAATTACATGATCTTGGCAAGAATGACCTGAAAAGTTAAAAGATAAAGATGTCCAAAGTGTTTCTTGTACTTTGACTTATCCAGCCTCAATCTTTATAGGGGGCTAAATATCTCGTTATGAAAGATAAGAGGGGGAAAAGAGATCATCCTGAGAAAAGTACAAAACCAGACTCTATTATACACATCTGCTGTGTGACCGGGTACGTGTATCAGTATGGGTCAAGTAAAGAGTAGACAAAAGGTTTCAGCATGACTGATTGAGTGATTCAGGAAAACTATACGGGGAACTGCTTCAGAAAGCAAGTATGCCCTAGGACTTGCAGTGGAAAAATAAATAGATATGGATTAGTACGTCAAATGTTGTATCTGCCTTGAACTGGCCAGTTACATTCAACATTAATGTACACCCTTCATTATTTCCAATAGCCTATACGGTGGAGGTTTCCATGGAAGAAGCTACTGCCAAACTTAATGAGCTGTAGCTGTGGTAGAAAGGTAAAGTGAGAAACAGGCATTATATCTGCAATTCCTTCAAAATAGTGGTGCAGTACCTAAATAAAATCGTTTTGGAATTCAAGTAAGTAAAACTACATTTGTTAGCAGTAATTTTTAACAGCCCCAAATGGTACCGTTATGCTTATTTTAATATTTTTAATGAGACAGAAGTGTAGTTTGTCACAAATATTGGCTAGTACAGCTGAAACGTTTGGTAATAACTGAAAATATATGCTCTACTTGTGGGGCGAAAGTGTCTTTGCCCTACCTCAGTCTCATTGAGTTCAACAGGATTACTTGTCTTATAGAGGTAAGTGAGATTTAGACCTTGAAGGAATAACAAAAATAATATTTTAGAGACAGGGAACTTGAATTATCACAATATTTACCACACAGTGTCACAATATTTCTATATATAAAAAGTTAATCTTAGTTTTCATCAAATACTTTAAAAATCAAGTTAAAATTGTATACACAACTATATAATCCCTCTGACAGCTTTTGGTTTTGCTGATATTTGTTCTTTCTAACATAATTTTCTTAAAGTCTTGCTCCTCTTCCCATCAATTGTAGTTGTAGTGTACAGTATGGCCCCCGTTCACAGAAGGTATCAAATAAAGACACTTTAGTAAGAGGAGCTAATTTTTTTTTCCAAGACATCATGCGGGAGAAAAACAAAACAAAACAACCCTGTGTTTTGAATAGTGCTGGCCAGAGTTTCTCTAACAGCACCTTCATCCACAACGCTCACACTCAACATTTCAATGCTTAAAAACACACAATTGCATTTACCCTAGCTATTCTCCGTTCTCTGTTTTCATCTTTTTTTATGCATCAGACTTTCAGCATGCACAACTTTGTAAACAAAATCTTCTGTCTAAACAAAAAATCTTCACAGATACCGAAATATTATTAGGAGAACAATAAAGTCACATTTGTCCACTGTCTGAAATTCTGCAGTATATGGATCTCTCATTATGCAGATGCACGACTGGATGAAGAGAATATAAATGCAAATCATTTTCATTTTTATATCACAGACAAATCAGTTGCTGGTTTGCAATGCTGTCAGAAATGGCAAACAGTAGATTATTCTTCAGCAGGTTGATCATTAGCAAAATTACTTTGCTATAAATGGTGCTCTTTTGTGAATGGAGGCCTGTAGATTCAACTTATTCCAATAAACCAAAGGCATTACGGTGATAACTAAATATTTTTGGTCTCTCTACAAATTGTCATTATGGCAGCACTTTTCTAAGCTGGAATTTCAAACCAAAGGCACTTTCATGCTAGAGTGCAGAAGAGTCACAATTAATTATTTGGTCATGAAATTTAAAAAGGCAGCATTTATTAATACAATTCACTTTTCACGGAGAACTAAGAATCTGTAACCTTTCCTTTTGGTATAGGCGTTTAACTGCGTAGTAATGGGACTGACTTGTACAGAAGGTTGGTTTAGACCAAGCAGTGAAAGAGCGTTTCTGTGGGAAAAAATACAGATATTCTTAAAAATGGAACCAATTAATAAAACAACATATAAAATTTATGTTAAGAGGCTAAAGGTACTTCTAATATAATGCTAAGGCACTGCATATTGTAATGCTTTGGCAGCTCTCAATTAAAAGGTTCCTACAAAAAATAACAGTAACAAGATAAGTACTTCCAGCTTACAAAAGAGCTCACAGTTTACAGGCAGCCTGTTAGACTACACACCCCACACTGAACAGTTGAAAGATTAAGGCTTTTAAGAATTAACATATACAGGGTATGGATCATTTACAGAAGTGTAAAGAAAAGACGATGGAAGTAGTTTCCCTAATATTACGTATGTGAACACCAATAAACATTGTGACTTTTTATACCCTATAGTTATGGCATATGTAGTGTGCCAGATTCTATTAAAAAACTGTACCTGGTTTTGCAAATTGACTTACATACTTTATATGCCTCAAAGAATTTGCTTGTTATTAAAAAAAAAAAAAAATCACCAAAACCACAATTCAAACCCTAAATAAAAAACAACTTTAGAACAAAATAAAACAAAAAAGTAGTTTTTGACTTGTAACACCAAGTGCTTAGAATAAAGGGCTACCATTAGGCTGTTACAATGCAGTGCTTTTTCTGATGTGATTGTTAGTGTTAAAAATGAGTGTTAAAAGAGACCTTACCATGGACACGTTTCTCTGTTCAGTTCACGGAATATAAACCGAAAGATCATCAGCCCTAATATCCACAAGCAGGGAACAGCTAGACATCACAGCAATCATCCACCCACTAGAGTTAGATCAGAGGCAGGCTAAGGAATTTATGCAGTTGCCCTTTCCCTCGGTAATGTTCGTATCATCCTCTAACCTGAGTCCTCACCAGTGTTAAGTATGAAGATGGTCTGACGCAGGCGTACAGCAACCCGCTACCTCGTCTAGGCTATATTCTGGTTTAGGTAATTAAACAATGGGCAATTCTAACAGCAAGTACTATGCAGAAATATAATATTAAAAAAATAAGACTGGCTTTTTTGAAGACTACAGCACTGTGCCTGGGAGTAAAGTCTAGACTTAAATTGTGCATGGGTGCATATTGATAAAGGGCAGGGAGAAGGGACCTGACGTGTGTTAACTTCTTTGATTCAGGATTGCAGAAGACCTTCCCAAGAACACTCTTTGCCGATACCTCATGACTGATCTTTAAGGTGGCTTGTGCTTGGCTGGGCAGCCCTCAGCCTTTCAGACAAAGGTTTCACGTGAGAACCCACTACTGGCCCAGCACCTGCTGAAACAACTGCTGCTCGGGCGACTGAGGGGCAGTGCTGGCTGTGCAGCAGAAGAAAAGAAACCGAGCAACACTCTCTGGTTTGGCCAGGAGGAATGAGACTACTTCTCTCACAAGTGTGTACCTCAGACAATCGCACCCACATCCATGGTTCGAACCCTTATAGTATTAAAATATCTCCAGCTGTACTTCACTTCCTGGAGTCTTCCCTGAATATATCAGAAGGATGAATACTACCACATCCAGATGCAAAAGGACATCGGACCCCACGTGGTATGTATGCATTTGTTCCATATAGGGTCTTCGCCAGTCGGAACTGGAGAGACAACTGGGAGAGGTGTAAGAGCACCATGATAAAGAGGAAAAGGAGAAAAAAAAAATCTCCAGTTTCCAGTCTTCTTTGCCTGATGTTGGTTGTGATTTTCTAGCATCTCATAGATATTAAAGCTGTTGATCCTTTCAAAGATGTACGTATTCTTCTTTCAAACACATTAGTCTTTTGCTCTCAGTTTACGAATTACTCGATGCTGTTGCAATGTCAGTTGTTTCCATTCATCTGTTAATTTCAGAGTTGTAAGTTTTTCGCTCAACTTATTAGAAAACATAGTTGTCCATATAAAATATAACTGCACACACAAGACTACATATAATGCAAGTCTAAATCTTCAGTATTTACCTACTTATTGCAAAATGAGCCATCTTTTTCATTAAATAATCAAATTTTCATATTAGTACAATACAACTTTATACTCTTAAAATACACTAGATATGTTAGGGATAAGGGATGATGTTTTCTTTCTCTGCAATACCTGTTTGAAAGTTTAATGGATTAGAAGATTAGTTTTAGCGTTGAGAAAAAAATACAAAATTTGCCTAATTTTAGGACCTCTCTGTTTCTATCAGGCATTTCTTAAGGCTATATTTTTCATTTGGTTTCAAACAGAAAAATGTTTCATTTTAAAAAATAATTTAGTGAATTACATTCGTCCATATCTTCCACCCTAATTAGTTACAAAGATAATTCTATAAAGATTATTAACTTTGTGTACTCATTTACAGTTATAGCTAAAGATTCATTTCAATTTCACTTGCATTGTAAAACAAGTATTTCATGTTGGAAAAAAACCCAAAATAAATTCTTATAAATGCTGTCAGTTTTTCCCCATGGCAAATGCTCTGTCATACATTTTTCTATCAGAATTAAAAATAGGCCTCCACAGACAGAGGCGTTAGGTTCTTAAATACAGTCTTGCCAAAGAACTGCGGTTTACAAATTTGAAGAACACTTAGTTTTAGAAATAATTTTTACAACTGTACCAGAATTTCACAGCTACAATTATATATGAACACATTAAAAATGACTTCACTAAAACAGGATTTAGAAAAATGTGGGTGAAAGTTGGGCCAGAGGCACTGCCACTTAGTGTTGAGGTTTACAGTCTGTGTTTTGATAAAGAAGTGAAATGAAGTGTATATATAAATAACTGCTCAGTCCTTTACAAGCCTGTAGATATGATGCTGTGCTCCATGTTCGCTGTTCGACACTTCAAATACACAAGCCATGCAGAGCAGGGTTTCTTGTGTATCCCTGTTTGTTACAACCTGTTTGAGGGGAAGGAAGAGGTAGACAATATATTACAAACTAGGAAACACTCGAGCCGAGACAAGAAATGACTGGCTTAATTTAGACAATCTTTAGATGTGACTGTTTGAAACGTGTGTCCTCTTGCTCTCTCTTTGGCAATTTAAACTGAGCTCTGTGACTATGCTCACACACTGTGCTCTGGGGCTGTAGCTCCTGGCAGATGGCACTGAGATTCATCCCACCCTGGCTGCTTGACCATGAGCCGCCATCATGTGGTCTTGGCTTAGCTTTCCTCAACCTGAGTCCCGCGTCAGCCAAGGGAAACGGGCGCACCCTTGTCACCTTGTGTTCACTTGCCAAAAGGCAGCTGAACGGGGAGCACGTGGCTCTGTGCTCGCAGGCTTACCTCTTCCCTGTACCGCCAGCCCTTGGTCGTGCCCGAATCCTACGGTAGCAGCAGCAGTGTGTGGCTCTAAATGCTTGGCTGAGATGCCACTGCAAGGGCACGGTGAAAGCGAGCTGGGTAACTGGGTGAAACTGGCTTCAAGGCCACTTTGTGGCCCATTCTTCGTGCTTTAGGTCACCTGTTGGGTGTACCCATTACTGCATGCTTTCCTGGCCCAAGAACTAATTAACACCACTGACATTTGCAGTATTATAACTGACATCTCAGTAAGAACACATTAGATTAATGGGATGGTTCAAAGTTACTGCCTCAGGCTCCTACAAACACCAAATAGAGACTTGTACAAAAAAAAGAAGCAAGCTGAATTTTTGGAAGGTAACAAAGACGTTTGTTCATGTTCTCAGCCAGCTTAGCCTTTTCATCCTTAGCGTCTATAGTGCACAATTCAAAGAGCATTACTCTGAAGTCAGTGGGATGATTTGTTTAGTAAGCAACATGACTAAGGGATTCGGAAACTGGTTCTAAATATTACAAGTTAAGCAAGCCACACAAAGCCTGAGAGTATTTTAGAAATGGAAAAAATAAAAAGTGAGTCCATACCAATAAAATTGTAAAATTTTCCAACACACTGTTCATCATGTATTTCTCTGGTAAATGCTTCAGCTTGTGTATGAAGTTGATCATATATTCACACATTGGAGAGCGATTTATTCTGTACACAAATCGGCCATTCTCAAACCTTGCATATTCAGTCTAAAAAAAAAAAAGAGAGCATTTAGAATAAAATAATTCAGAAACAGCAAAAAAATGAATACTAAATCTGTTTTTTTTCTTTCTTTGTGTAGACAGAAAAAAGAGAAAATGGCTCTTGGACACACACACGCCTACTTGCTAACTCCCTGCCTGAGCTATACAGTGCCTTGCTAAAAATTCGAGGGCCCTTAATTATTAAAAGTTGTAATATCACTACTTGTTCTCTAACCTGTGAATTAAAAGACTGAACAGATGATGATTACACAAAGGTAAGTCCAAGTCAAGTAAAAATGAATTAAGCAGAAAACTTTGTGGTAAGATGATTTTACAGTAGTTTCAAGGCAACTGTCTGCAAAGGGAACAGCAAAAACAACCTTATATATTTATGCATAAATATACACATATAAACATACCTATATATTTGCATGATTTAATATGCAAAGACTATTGTCTTGTGCAAAAGAAAGACACAAGACTACAGTCAGAAGAAAACCAGACTGATTTAGATTGCAGGAGCTAATGAGGGGCTGAAGGAGGGTAAGGCTGTGACTCTTGGACTCCTGCTACCCAGCTACCAATTGCTCGAATGAGCTACTCAGCGGCTCATGGGGTTTTTTGGCTTTCTCTAAGCTTGGAATAATGGAAATGATGGAAAACTTTTTTATGGTTGCCATGCACAGAAAACATATTTAGTATAAGAAGGACATGAAGTGACCAGGATATCTATAAATGCTCAACCTGCAGCTCTCGGCTAAAAGTCTCGTACAAAACCTGTATTGCAGATAACAGATGTGGGTGTGGGGCTTAGTACACAGAAGACAAGTTAAATAGCTGCAGTACCATTGTACAATAAATCAACTAGCTACCTGACCACGCCATAGAGTTCTGTGCTTAGAAAAGAAAGGGTAAAAAATAAATAAAGGTCCTTGCATATTAAGAAAACATGCAACTTTGTATTCAAAAGCTGCTGGTGACCAGGGAAGGCATGCCTTTCTGCGTGTAATACAAGATAAAATAAGCACGGGTATAGACGAAACATAGGACACCATCATTGGCTTGAAAATGTTTTAAAAAATCGAGATGCTAGAGGGTAGCTTGTCACTGTAGTATGGTTCCAAACAGGCTACGTGGCTGGCCGAGTGTTTGGAAATGGGAGCACAAGCATTTTGCTTCAGCTCTTTTCTTTTTCTGCCAGGTGATGGAGGAGGCAGCACTGACGTCAGCTGCAGGTTCCCCACGGAAGGGTGCCACAGGCAGGGGGAAGGAGGGTCTCCAAAGCAACAGGCGACTGACTGTAGTGTCACCAGTCACATGGTGATTTAAAATGAACCCAAACACTGCTGGGAAGAAAAATACTCCTTCAGAAAGGATTACAGGAAGGAAGGAAAAGCCAGACAAGAGCAAAGTGAAGACAAGAGAGCGAAAGCCTAAGAAAATGAAAGACAACCAAAGAATCATCCCACATATACCATCACAACACCCACCTCTACTTTTTCTACTACTTGCTTTCCAAACGAGCAGACTTTGGTGGAACAGGTGATTGTCATGTTTTCTGAGCTCTCGTACTGACTAGTGACTCCGTAAAATGCTCCTGTATCATCTTGAATGTTGCAGTTTAAGTCAGCCTGTTGGGAAAAAGTAATAGATGTTGAAGATCTTATTTTTCATTTGACAATGTCAGTAGCATAAGCTGTAATTAGCTCACCATTCTTTTCAGAAATAAGGGAGAGCAGGGGGAGTTTTATAGTGACAACAGTGACAGTGGAAAAAGTCTGTCAGGAAGTACCTGCCTAATTAATTGTTGCAGTAAAAACATTAGGGAAGCAGCAATTTCTTCAAATTTTAAACAACAAAAGACAGCCCAGTATTTTTCTGGGCTACAGGTGATGTTCTTGTCTGGCAGACAGCTGATGCAGTCTCTGGAGCAAAGGGAATGATCACCTGCAAGGAGCCTGGCTCCAGAGCTCATTCCTCGAGAGGAAACCTGCCCTGCAGCCTCGAATTCAACCAAGCCATCCTGCTCCTGAGGGGCCATGGTTCACTTTCTCCTTCTCCTTTCTGAAAGCAATGAAATCCTCACGGCAAAGGGAGACAGCTGCACAACACGGGAATCGATATCTGATAAGAGTCTGTCAAGCCATATGGCCCTGATTCAGCAAAATACTTGACTGCACGGAGCTATATGGCACAACTCACAGGCTTCACGTGAGCTGTGTGCGCACTGAGCTGTGCCTACAGCACCAATAAAATATTCCTGGAAGTATTTGATTTCTTTTGGTATTTCTGTGCAACCTGAATAACTATCCGGCTGCCTTTGATATCTAGCAACAGAGATTGAGACTTGCAGGATCAAATGAGGAACAGTGCTACCTTTAATTATTTATATCCAAATCCAAGTCCTGTGCACAGCATGATTAATTTGGCTACAAAGCAAGAGCACAGGTCACATGCTGAATCCAGCCTCCCCAGGCCTGCAGCAGCACTGAAGCTGTTCTGCCACTGTGCTCTTTGTCATCATGAATCCATTTTCAAAAGCCCTCAACTTAAAAGAGCACTAATATGGATACAGGCAGAGTCTAGGGATATCCACAGCTGGATTTGTTGATTCAGGCATTAGCTCTGCTAACATCTTTGGTGCCCAGAGTGGGCAGGGTTTTCTTTTTATGTGGAAATAGCTGATCAGCTACTGCAGCGTAACATCTAAGAATCGCTTGAATTTTTAACTTACTGTGAGACAAGCATTTTAGCAGGGAAATGCACTTTTGAAGCTGTTTCACTTGCAAGTCTAGCTCTGCTTGTTTTTATTGCTAATATAGAAGTGTAACACAAAAATTTTGACATATACCTTTGTGTCTACCTTGAGACTTTTTAAAAACCCAGTTTACAGGTATGTTTATTTACTAGTTAGTGTGGAACATTTATAATCCTGCCTTCACTATAGTTCAGGCCATTTGTAACTGCTATTTAATTTTTAACTAGGCAACACCTCATTAATTCTACTCAGTGTCTACAGTCCTTATTTGTGGTACAACATTCTGAGGCAATATGCTGATAATAGCACATACTGAGCTAGCTTGTGGTACGGAGAAGACATAGGTCTGAGATTACTTCAGGCTGGCTTTGGTAAATTAATCAGTGGAGAAGTCTCCCGAGGTTTACACACAGTAACACAAACAGCCCTATAGTCACGTATTTTGCATAACAGAAAGAAATCCTATCGCTATTACACCTTGTTTCTTGCACATGTTTTGCATGAGGTCAGCAGTTAATGTTTAATGTACATCTAAAGCAGTGTGTTCACAGTGAGCTTTAAGAAACTGTTCTGAGCTAATAGTAAATAAGCAATTTGCCATCACAGCTGGCTTGCAATTGAAACATGAACAAACATCTAAACATGACAAACTGTAGCAGCCATCAGCCATGCCACAGCTGCTCCATCGGAATTTCTGAAGAATAGGGATTTCTGAGAAAACAATTGCATTGTTGTTAATAATGTTAATAACAATGTTGCTAGTAATAACGTTGTTAATAATAATAACAACAACAATAACAATAATAGCAATCTCTTAAAAAGTGGTTATTCCTGCTGCTACCACAATTACAATTTTACTATCAAAACATTTTCTTTTTTCTTTTTCTTTTCAGATATGGGCAAAATATTTAAGAAATCTTAACTAAAATGCTCCTCACCATTTCATGTTGTCAAAAGAGTCAACCATATAGACCTTACATTTCAAGCTGCAATAACAACTGTTTATAGTTAAAAGAAAGAATAACTTTTTATCTGCTGCCTTCTGATTCTGAAGCCCACTGAAGAAAATACTAATTGTTGTATTTACATGCTGACATTTAACCTGGAAAAGTAACACATGTGGCCATCTGGCACCCTGTTGATCACTCCCACAGCTCTTCCAGCTCTTGCTGAAATCACCACGAGTCCTGTGTACACAAAAAATACAGGCTGGGGACCTGATGTTTGAATGAGGAACACTTGAAATTATCACTCAAATGTCATGATTTACTCTTATGCAATCACAACATTGTTGCAAAAGTCCTGTGATGATAATATAGACATGAATTATCTTTATTTGCTCTTTGATTTTTTTGAGTCTAGCACACAATAAAGGTGTTTTCAAGGAAGGACAGAATTTTCCTTTTAAACAACAGTTTTCATGTTCAACTAATTACAGACTGCTGAGAACTGAACCTTTAAGACTTCTCCAAAAAGTGTAACACCAACATAAAAAACCCAAGAGTTGGCAATGGCAGATACTCTTAAATGAAGGCTTCACCAAAGCCTCTTCTAATACTGAAAGAATTTTGTCTGTTCTTGCATACTAAAACAAGTCCTTCCCCTCAATCTGGGTTCAAACTTTTTCATTAGAAGCTGAGTACATGAACACTAGGGAGGAGTGCATATCATTGCGAAGAGGGGATTGTCACATCAAGGAAGTATTCTGAACCAGGTATTGAAAGTTTTGTTCCATGCTGAATATCTTTAGAAAAGAAGGAAGGACTATCACTGCTGGTAAAATACAAATCTTTGGTTCAAAAATGATGGTGAAGGACTTGGTAATTATATTGTTATGGCTTACATAGTAAGGGGTTTGTCTAAACACATACACCTGAAAGCAAAATTCTATTTCTTGAACTGATGAAAGTGGGTCACAATTAAAATTCAGGGTTGGGTTGTTTTTGTTGGGTTTTTTTTCCTCAAAAAGGTTATAAGGCTACAAAAAAAAAAAAAAAAGGCTGTGCTAAAAATGGGCACTGATCTGGCTATAAGAGTTGTAGCTGTAGCTTTGAGCAGGAATAAGGTGATGTGTTACCCCGGTATTCAGTTTTAGCAGGCTCCTTACTACAGTATTGATTCCAGGTTTTGTGTCTACATTTTAGAAAGGATGTTGGAAAACTGGAAAGTGTTCAGAAAAGAGTTACAAGAATGATTTCAGGTCTGGAAAACATCCTTTGTAGTGAATGACTAATGAAACTCCATCTACTTACTTTTTCCAAGGGAAGTTTTTCCACGACTTTGTCATAGCCTACAAGTTGCTACATGGGGAAGCGTCTTCTGATTGATAGATTAAATCTTGCAGAAAAGGACATTAAAAGTCAGAAAGCTAAAGCTAAAGCTATGCAAAAGCTAAATGAGAAAGAAGGCAGAGGCTGGTAACCTTGATGGCAATGAAATGCTGGCATAATTTTCAAATGTGGTGGAATCACCATTACTTGGGGTAATGTAAGTATCTAACTAACAAACAGTGATGCTCTAGTTCAAGTAGGCTTATTGTGCAGAGGCAGACATTACTTAGTGAGGTTCACTGCCTATATTACAGAAGAGGCAAGACTAGCTAAATCTAATAATAGCAAAATTGAAATATAGGAATTTATCTTATTAACCTCAATTAACCCTCTCCTTATAATTTCCTTTTTCAATGATCCCTGTGAAAAACATGACACCAGTCAAGCTTCTGGAGCGCTGTGCTTGCAGCCTCTCATGCTGCAACCAGCTCGGTCTCATTATTTCCTTGGTACTCTGTCGGTAGCTGTTCTCTTGCATTTCAGACTCAGATTGCAAGTCTTTCTGGGCTATAAATCAGCTTTCCCTTCTGTACAGCTTCTCATGCAACTATGCTCTGACCCATGGCTCCAGGAATTAGGGTTGATAAGCACTGTTGTAGCATATACAGATAAATAACCTTTTGAATGGTAATTTCAAATATATTGGCTTGATTTCAAATATTATGGTGTTTCAAATATTATGGTATGACCACACGTGATGAACAGGAATCCATTTACTCATTGAGTTTTAAAATACAAGATCAATACAATTTAGGAAAAAAAAACCCCAACAACTTAAAAACACAAATGGAGTTTGTTTTTTTTTTCCTTTCCAGAGTAAAACTCTAATTTTGATTTATTGCTAAGACCTGAGATTTATATTAGCTGAATGCATTTGGAGGCGGGAGAGGCACTCAGTTTTCTGGCACCATATCTACAGCGGTTGTGTAAGAGCATGATTAATTCATTAATAAAGCATAGCTTGTCAATGGGTAGCACCGAAAATATTACGTATTAAGAGCACCAAGTGTTCGACATGCTGCACAGAGAACCCTCTGCCAGTGTGCCAGAGCAAGCACCAAACCAGAGCTGGCTGCAACCAAAATAAAGAATAAAAATAAATTTAAAAAAAAAATCTTCACATTCACTTCAGAAGAGCTCTCAGGGTCTGTGTTAAAGGTGGGGGACAGAGGGTAAAGTGCTTGTGTAATAATAACAGCTTTGGCTAACAAAAAAGCAACTCCAGCAAAAAGTGCTGAGAAGTGTCTAAATCCTTCCTGCTGAGTAGAAGGAAAACAGCACCTACTGGAAACAGTGGGATTTGGGGAGGGCCAGACCAATTTACACTGGCATTCGGTAGTTAACATTAAGCACATAAGGTCACTTATTAACAACATATAGGTTTTAACAACTGCTGACTGCAGGGAGGTGTGTTACTCATATGACCGCATCATGCCTCCCCTCCTCCTCTCCAAAGAGTGATCAAAGAGCAGAGATTCCAAATTGTGAAGCAATTTTTTCCAACGGGAGCATCTGGGTTGCTGGCATGTTTCACCGCGCGTTACACTGCAGCTCAGGAATCGCGTCCAGGTCTGCCACATGGTTGGGCTTGTGACGGACAGGCCAAGCTGCTCCGGCTTCCCAGCTGCTCGGCCCCTTCCACTCATTATCCAGCCTCAAGCGCTAATGCCCTCGCATCAATTTGTGAAGGGGTCCTCCACAAGCGCCACGGGAGCCCCCTGCGCCGAGAGGGTTGCGATGGGGAAAAGAAAATGGATGTCTGCTTTCTTCCATATCTAATTTGTTTTGCATACATTTGCATGCTGGCCATAGACCCATTCACATTACGGATCCCATTTGTGAGTTGCAGATCATTTGCCAGTCAAAGCTGGCGAGTGTGCATGTGTGTCTGTGTGTGTGGAGGGAAATCCAAGATTCTAGATTATGCCATATAAATTACAT
Source organism: Buteo buteo (assembly GCF_964188355.1). Taxonomy (NCBI): domain Eukaryota; kingdom Metazoa; phylum Chordata; class Aves; order Accipitriformes; family Accipitridae; genus Buteo; species Buteo buteo. The sequence continues at coordinate 20,601,190 of NC_134186.1, read as the reverse complement.
GTAAAAATAGAAAAAAAAAAAAAAAAAAGGCAGTAGCCACAATTGTGTGTGCGTGAATGAAGGGCACAAAGAATCTCTGCACCTTTTAAGACGGCTGGAGGCACATGGGGATAAATTCAGGAGGGGGTGGGAGGAGACCACAGGCGCAAGCCATTTCTGAACACTGATTACATGCGTAAATTGTTTTGTTTCAGTGTATCACAAAGAGAAGGAGCATTATTTTTCATGCCACAGCTGTTTTGAATAAGAATAGGAATAAACTTAACTATCCTCCTCATGTTACTTACCACTAATTATGGCATATATTTACATTTATAAAACAGTGAAATTTTGGGGGACATAATTTAATGCCCCTTTATTGTGTAGATTCCTTTATTTCCATCCCACATTTGAATTTCAAAAATGTTTAGAACTTCAAAGCATCTTTAAAAGCTTGCCCTAATTATAATATGCATTACTTTCTAAAACTCCTAGTTTGCATTGCAGATTCCTGCAAATAGAGGCATTCATTTTAAACATCAATTAATATCATCCGTGCATCTTCAGATGAGTTTGGGTCTTTATTTCAGAGTTGCACTGAGCTCTGACTAAGCTTTCCTCAGTTTGAAGAATAGTTCAAGCTACTGCAAACATTTAAAATTAAGCCAGTGATCAGATCAGTAGAAAGCCCGACAGCCCAATATTAATTTCTATCAGCTGTTTTTTCCCCGTGGCACTAGTGAGAAAACATCCCTCCTCCTTTCAGATGTATTTGCTTCCCATATCTGTTGCTGTAGCTGCAGAAGTCAGAGATCAGGTTGGCACAGAGCGTTTGGCAGTGTCAGAAACACAGAATCCACGGCCGCATTATTGCAAGGTGTGCTTACACCAGCACTAAGGATCCCAGCGGAGGCATGGACCCGCTGCACGATACTGTAGGTTACTTGGAAAAAAGTCAAACAAAAAGAGAATCCCTGCCTCAGCATTTGCAATCGGGCGTTGAGGCAAAATATGAGAGAGGAATAACTACCTAAACCTGAAGAATTTAACCTGGGCTGCAGTGGACAGATATGCACTGCTGAATTAACGTTAAAAGTGCTCCTAGTAGTGAAAAGTGTTTGCAGGATGAACTAGCGCTAGACAGGGGCAAGTCACAGAGCTAGCAGGGGCGTAAGGGGGGACACAGAGTTGTGCCTTCCTAGAGCAATTCCCTTGCCGGAGTCAACGGAGATGCATGGGATCATAACAGCAGAGTCCAAATGAAGGTGTTACTTGGGAGACGTGGCTGGGAGAGGCTGGATACAAAAGGGAGGTGGTGTGAGGGGGGCAGATGTACCACCAGCCTCCTGCAGGAGAAAGCAGAGAGCCAGGGGAGGCAGAGCACTGGGCAATCAGCACTGCGGGCCAAGAAGGCTAGGCCAGCGATAATGTTTTAGGCAGACATTTTGGGGTAAAGCTGGAGGTGCAATCTATCATTTAGTTTGAACTCTTTCAGGAGGCCTAAGTGTGTTATTTAGTATTAGATAATTTAAGAATAGTAGTGAGCGATCAGTGGGGATAACATTAGATATCAATATGAGTGGAACGTCAACCAACAAAAGAAACCAATAGAGGCAACGTGTGTTCGCTTTGCTTTTAGATAGGCTAATCAGAACTTCAAAGACCAGAAAACTTCAGGGCTTTTCTCAAGTCACAAAAACAGTTTAAGTACAAACTAACCAACCCGCATGTTGACCTTACTGAGATTAAGATTAGATGGCATGAATCATACCTGATTGTTTTACATAGATTGGGTTTATTTTGCTAGTGACTAAGGCAACAGAAGCAGGACGGTGCACTCAACCTGCACCCAGGGAAAGGTTTCATTTGCAGATATTCTGCAGCCTTGTCTGAATTCCGCGTCAGTATTCTAGGAAATAACTTTTACCTTTATTTAAGAGCATTTATTTTTGTTTTCATTTTATATCCCTGTAATCTCCGGTTTCATATCACTGTCACACAAATTTCCTGTGCCATATTGTTAGCATGTTGGTCCTTATTTACTCATTGTACTGAGTGCACAACATACCAAGTAAAGCTCTTTCTATCTATTACTGTAAAAGCCTGTCTCTGGGGTGACTTCCCTGAACTCTCTGGTTCCCAGTGACTACCTGGGATAAACAGAAGAAAAGAGTCACTGCATTCAAGGTGCAAGACACGGACCAGGAAATTGCTTTGCAGGGCTGCAAGGTTCGTTGGTTGAGGTGGTGTAAAAGGAGAAGTCTCTTCCTTTTATACCTCCTGCACTGTTAGGTAGGAAGAGGCCCAAAAGTGTGACGTCCAGGTGTGTCACCAGGACTGAGGCCAGAAGCTCATCCATTCCCAGCATCAGGCTGTATTTCACAGGAGATACCATCTATATGAACCAATAAATCTCTGCAAAGCAAAGCAACACTATGCTTTGTACTCCATACCTGTGATGCTTTGCAAAGTCAACTCCACAATTGCCAAATGTCTTCTTGCAAGATCTCAGACCTTCCCCTCCCACTTTTTTGTAATCAAACCTTATTATCACAGGGAAAACCATGCTGCTGGAAGCCTCAAGCAGAACTAAATGGTAAAGAGCAAGAGGAGTAATCTTTCTGGTTACCAGAGCTAAGCCACTTTCTGCCTTAGTCATCCTCAATGCAAGTGCTCGTCTCTGGTCTTCCTGTTTCCCATCTTTCCTTTCCACACTAGACCTAATGTCTAAACAAAATACCCTTTAGGCTGCCTCCAGCAATGTGCCGACGTCTCTTTAAATCCATTTACAGGCTCACCATCCCTTCTGGCATCAAATCCTCACCTTCACTTTCAAGCTTCCACATGCCATGACACCTGCCTGCTTTCCTTCTCTGGTTTCCCTTGACTTCTTTCACTCATAGTCCCTGGTTTTCTTTTGTTGATTCTCCTTACAGCGCTTTTTCACCTGTACTTATTTGCCCAACATAAATTCATATTCCTCTTTTACTCACGTTACAATCAAATTCCAACAAAACGTGGACTGCCACTAGACACTGATGCTAGGATGCACTAGCTTACAGCGCTGAGCAAACTGTCAATGGTTAAATGATAATGAAGAGAGAAGACAACAAAAGGATGGGAAGGGGGAAATGGTTAAATAAAGGGTGAGAGAGAGTATTGTGAGTAAGCAATAACTACGCAACATGAACAGAACCTGGGAGAAGTTGTACTTTCAGGGTAGAAGGAGGTAGCGGATGATAAGGAGAGAGTGGATACTGATTCAGAAGTGGATACTTTTAATTTAAAAGAAAAGAACAAGAATACAGGAATTAATCTGTTTTCATCTTAATAAACTTGAAGTTACTAATAGGGTCAAAAGGATTGTCAGCAACCTTTGCCAGCTTTACAATGGTAATGTATGGCTGTTTAGAACAGTTTCTCAACACTCCCCATGAAAATGGGAACAGCATCCTTTTTTTCTGAAGAAATGTCCTGTTGGGGGAAAAGAAATTACGACAGTGAGCTGACAGTTTAGGATCTAATTCTCATGACTAATTACACATCCACCTTCTGTTTTTCCCATACATATTTCTAGATGGGGAGCAGTGGTGTGAAGTTTTTTCCTAGAAGGGCATTCATCGTGACTCTCGCTGCACCCAAACACTGTTCCTGGCACCTTCCCTCTGCCTCACTCACTCGATTAGAGAGAAAATCCACTGGCCTATTTTAAGGTCATGTCTTAGGAAGGCATTCTCACCACATTTTTAACGTATAATTCAGAAGGATGTTAGCACTGCATGTTTTTTAATCTCTAAGTTCATACAACACAAAATTGTATTAAAAGACCATTATGTTGGAAGGCACAGTAAGGTTAGGAAATGTTGGATTGAAGTTGCCTGCACGTCCTGACTGCTGAACTGAATCATGATACAGTCTTTAGCTACACGACTGCACACTCGCCCTCTGAGCAACTATACAATCTTTCTTTGTCTTCACTATTCAGTGTGGCCCGGTCCCTATTTCCTGCACACTACTCAAAACCTGTGCTGAACAGTTATTAGTTTTATAAAGGTTTTCTTCATGGCATTATCTTGATGCTTTATAAAGAGCCATGAGTTTGATTTCTCAGTGACCATCTGAGGTGAAGGGATGGTATCACCCCCACATTACAGATGGGGAACTGAGGCAAGAGTGTTAAAGGTGTGCAGTGCTTGTAGGAGATCAAGCAAAGAAGGCTGGCACTTGAATTTTCAAAGTCGTGAGTACAACACAGACCTTAGTGATCCAAAGAAGATCTCTACTGGCTTTAGATATGTCTTTGAGCATTCAGCACACCTGAAAATTGGTTTCCACATTAAGAAAAAGCAGAACATACAATACATCAATGACTGTATCACAAATTTCTGCTGCTTTCATGTCTAATATAAAGTCTGAGGCTTGTCATTCTCTATGGAAACTGAGAACAGGCAAGTGAGGTGACCTTCATTTTTGCCAGTGGGTTTCACAAGTATTTATTATGCAAAGTGGATTGGTGAGATGATGGTCCTCAGTTCAAGCCCAAGTTTTGCAAGGAAATGTATTTAGTGGTCACAGACCCTTAACCTCCAAGTTCTATTCCTCTGCAGCCAGATTTCTTCTGCCCTGACACTTGTCCTGTTCCCACCTCTCACATACCTATTTCTGCTGTATGCCTTCATCCCTATGTTTCCTCACAGGCTCCTTATTTCAAATGCTCCCTCTTCCCACTGCCTCCCTCTTTTTGACCCTACATTTTCACCTGCCTTTTCCAGGCTCCTGGTGGCTGCTGTGTTTCAGCTCCCAGTTCTCTGCTGCCTCCTGTTCCTGGCCTCTTTGCTCAGCCAGCCCTCAAATGCTTGGTCTACAGCTCCCATTCCCTGTTTTAAGCACCATGAATTTCTCAATGGATTTCTTCTGCAGTCCAGCATAGCTCCTGCTCAGTGGTTTATCCCTTCTACACCCAGATTTGAGAAAAGAGTCTCCCTCATTCCCAGTTTCCAGTTCCAAATGTGGTGCTACAGAAAGTCTTGGCAAGATAGGAAGTCTGGGGTAGGTACAAGGTGGAGAGTATTTCAGGTCACATCATAGATAAACTTTAACTGAAAGCAATAAACACCAGGAAATCTGATCATAAGCAGTGATTCCAGATCAACCTTTTCTGCTTTCAGCCTCAACCTGTCCACCCTGTAATTAAACCCTGAATATGCCCCTTTCACTGAGGTTCTAAAAGACAAATTTAAAATGTTTAGATGATAACTGTTGCTATGAAAAGAAGTATACCACAAAAAACACCCCAACAAAGTAATGAGTAGAAAAAGCTTTAGTATAAGCATAAGGTCCAGCCTGGAGATTTGATGATCCTTTTGTATGAACCTTTAGCACTACTAACATGAGATTTTGTAAATACAATAAGAAAAATCTGATGTATCAATTAAATTTCTCACAACTAGATCAGTATACCACATCTCAGCCTCCCATTCAAATTCTTTTTTCACTCTTGCTCACAACTGATATGAACAGATACAACTTTTGGAGCAGAGTCCCATGGCTGACTAACAAAAAGGCAAGAGGAAAGCAGATGTGCTCGAGGAACCAAAAAAATGTTTAAGAAAAAGCCTGGAACCCTCCCAGGCTCACAGTTGTCCTGCCGCACACTCGGTTCAAATCCTACTTGGTCCTATCTGCATAAGTGCGGATCAATCGGATCAGTCCCGATTGCGGGACTGAGACTTGTACTATTTGCATTTGGCAAAAGTTCAGCATTTTAAACACTTAAAAAGCAGTCTCCATTTCTGCCGCTTCCCCATTTTTCCTGGGACCACTAGATGGCAGTTCCCCATTTACAAACGAGGCCTCTCGTTACCTGTTTGCTCCTGCCCAGCAGCTGTGCCAAGCACAGTTGAGGCACGCATCTGCCTCTGCGTGTCATCTGCAACACAGACTTCTGGTGGAGCTGTCAGCTAGAGGGGCTCTGGGCCAACGTCCTACCTGAAGGATATACAGCTTTGCACTTTTAAATGAGGACAGGAGAAATTTCCACAAGCACCCCAAAGGGTGCTAAACACTAAACACAGGCCTTATCGACAAGAGAGTTCTTCACGTCGTGTCTTACTCACCCAGAATTTTACGAGGAAGAAAGCGTTTTGGGGCCCCTTCCCAAACAGTTCCTTTAGACCGCCCTTCTTTTCAGGGAATTTGTCATAAATCTGACGAATGTCCACCGATTCAAGCAATGGGTCACTGTAAGAATGGTTAGCGTGTCCAATGTGTACGAAGAGGTGTTTATTGTACTGCAAGAAAGAAACAGGAAAATCAGTGCTGTACAAAAAGAACAGAGGTTCCTTATGGCACGGGTCTGCATGTGTTCCTGCGGAGGGTAGCGCGCTTTGATGGATTAAATGACTCGCACATTACTCCTGGGACTATGATTTTCTGCAGTATGATTTCCATGAACAACTTTAGTGATTGTGTCATAGCCTCTTGTGAACAAGGGTCAACATCAAAAAACCTGTGTCCCTGCTGCAAACCACAAAACATGGTCATCTTCAAGGGAGTAATTTACACTGAAAGAACCAGCGGCAGCACAGTAATAAAAGAGACCTTAGCAGAGCATAATAAGATGAACATGATCATGAGGAAAGCCCATTTCTGCTTCTTTAAACCATGCCTTTTAATGTCCCATATCCTCAGAGACTGAATTTCTGCTAGTGCCACTGAGCCCACACATATACACCTCCTGTTTGTCTATTTAAAAAATCCCAAACCTCTATCTATAGCATATGCTAATGCCACTTAACTAAAAGAGATGGAAGGGATTTTCTTTTAACTAACTCCCAAATGACAATAATGAGAAGGCCAGTTACTCTGTGTTGCTGTTACTATAGAACTGGTGCTCACTGTATGTCCTCCAGTATTTTGACCCATGTAATATTAAAGAGCCAAACTTTTACCACTTCCTTTGGGAGCTAGCTCTATAGATGACCATCTCTGCCAAAACACATTCAGCTTTAATTTCCTATTGCTTAACTTCATCCCATCGCACCTCATTATAATCACGGGAATCACCTCAGCAACCCCTTTCCTGCCTGGGGGAAATCCTTGGCCCAGTGAAGTCCACAGCAGCCCCCTACTGAGTCCAACACGGTCTTTTAGGGGCTGCCATTTCTCCAAGACGAGAGCACCTTTCAGCACCTGAAATAAAAGCGGAAGGACGAGCCCCCAGGACGCTCTGCCAGTCAATCAGCAGCTCATAGTGTCATGTGAGCAGAGTGAAGGAGCTCAAGAGTTGCAGGATTAAACACTGGGGGTTTTAACCATGCAGATCACAAAACATTTTGCTAACTCAATTAAAGGAGAGCTGATATGCAGTCAACAAACACTAGAAAACCCTGTCGTATTGAACAGATGCTGTATATAAGGGGCAATTCCCAAAAGCTAAGCACAAATAAAATATTTAAAACCCCAAAGCAGACTTCATTTAAGCTATTTTGTTTACTATATACCTGCCGAATGAACAAATTGAAATGACAAATCTAAATTAATTGGACATCCACTCAGAGCCTTCCTTTGGTGTATGCAGTGTCTTCCCCAGCAGATGTCCAAAACTCTGGGGAAAAGGAAATGGACTGGCTAGATTTCTGCACTTACGAAATAACATTGAAATCTATTTAAAAATCATCTAGCACAGTGAAATCTGAATTTAGAATCAAAGAACACTCATCTGTGTATGGGGCCAAAAATGAGATATGGTCCATGCTTTTTACAGGGTTGTATTTCTGTCATAATTTTGTGGAAGGAAAAAGGAAAGCGTAACACTTTATTAAGGTATTTGCACAAGCAAGTCCCAGTCTGAGAGCACCGGTTATATGGATTTTCCTTGCAGCCCTCTTTCAAAATAATGCCATCCCAGCTTCTTCTGTGCACAAGTGGAGAACTTACCCAGCCTTTAGCTAGTGCATGTGGAGCCCAAAAGGGGCACAGCTGATCCAGAGAAGCTGTTTCTACCCTGAAGAAGAAAACAAGCATGGCAGAGAAATAAACGGGCGGTGGGGAGCTGAATGCATGCATACAGGAGTGAGTGTGCCCACAAACGTGTGCCAGCTAGCCCTCACCCAGCACTGGTTTAGCTTGCACACTGATCACTTACACACGATACAGGAAATCACTGTACTGGTTAGCAACTATGAGTGCCTACCATAACAGGGTCCATGGTAAGATTTAGCGTGTTTCTTTACCCAGTAGTGGTAAAAGTGGACTAAGGAGGCATTTTAACATGCCAAAACAAACAAAACAAACAAATGCAAATATGAGAAAGCACCATGGCTCCAACTTTTGGGTTTTTGACACTGTTGTCACTTATTTAGTTCGCAGTACTGTGAGTAAATAACTAAAAGTCACGCTGAACATTTCTTACGTATCTTGCTGCCTACTGAAAAACTTAGATCTCAGTAAAATGTATCAGTGCCCCATATACCTGGGAACTGCCAGGAATGCAAGAAAGGGAATCCAGAAACCTGCTCCTGTTGCTTTCCTAAGCTACCAGGGGTGAAGTACAGGAGGACAGAGCATGGGCTGGGTCACGGAACGTGGCTATTGACGGAAGCTTGTCTGCTATCAGGCAAACATCTCCATTTCTCAAGGAGAACGATGAGAATTCTCCAGTAGAGGTAAGCACTTCAGCCTTCTCTGAAAAATTAAACAAAAACATTTCCCTTCCCCCAGCACCCCTGTAGCCTGCTTAGGACTGCCCAGCAGTTGTGCTCTCCCTGGAGATGTGAGGAGCCCCAAAGCATCTCTCTGCTCTCACTCCTGCAGCGTAAGGGCTTGAAAAACCATCCCCATCATTAGTGACCAGGTTATTATTTATTTTGGGATTGTTTCCTCTCAGTCTCCTCTGCTGGAGTTGTTCCAGGTTGTACAAATAACCACATTTTTATAGGAACAGAACTGAGGGTTCAGGTTCTCCTGTGCCCAGGAAAGTGTCCTCCCTAAGAGTGTCTCTCTCCTAGGCCCAAAGGTGGCTGTGGAGTGAAGGAGGAGGGGAAAGCTGTATTTTACAGTTTGGCAACTGCAAATTCCCAAGACAATTCACACACTGTACCTTATTCTGCAAACCAGGAAAACATACAAATTGCTCAGTATCCAACTTCAGTAAAAGCAAACACATTTATAGGAACATGGAGCATGAAGTCTTAATACTGTTTAAATATAAAAGCAAAGTTAAAGGCAGCTGTAAAGCTACCACAGTTGTCTGTGGAGCTCGCCAAAGTACCAGATGCTGCTGCAGCAAAATTTCCGAGTGGGTACAGTAGGACAGATGGTATGACATCACCTGACAACATTCTTAGGACAGAAATGTTTATTTTGATATTGCAATGTGTGATTATTTTCTCCTTATGTTGCTGCAATTCCTATGCTAAGTACAATCATTACTAACCTAATTAGATATGGCATATTTCTATGAACTAACAAATGATAATATAATATTCGGAGCAGGGTAAGTGGATACTGAAATGATCCCTATCGTTTTTATACAAACATACTCCATGACAGGAATTTATGCACAGATAAAAGCAAAGAAGCTAAGTTTTATGCCTATATTTTTGAACCCATTAGTGTCTGAAAAGCTTAAAAACATCCTCGTTATACTGAGAATTCACAGTTATTTTAGACTGAGTATTCCAGAGTCATTGAAGTACATTAGGTGCTGAGGAATTTACTCATGCTACAGCATTTGAAGGATTTGCATCTGACATTGGGGTACTAACGTGCTTCAGATGCTGTAAACTATCATAGGGCAAATCCTGTATTTTGAGACGATAAAAGCTACATAAAAATACAAAGAACAATTTCAGCTACGTCTTCAGCGTCTGCATTACACAACATGCCCTGGAGATGGCCGCCTCTTACTGAGCTCCTTTCCTTAAAAAAATTCTAACTATCCAAAGAATGCAGTAAAGCCATGAAATATGACTGTTGTCAAATAATACCACGAGAAAAATTATAATCCACTTAGGAATTTAAAAGAACCAAGACAAATTGCCAATGGCAGGGGATGCAAGCATTTAAGCTGGTGCAGAACAAAGACAAACCACCTACATTTGTTTTATCAGCCAGCATATATATTTGTCACAGCTCCTCACCAATTTTGCACTTATATTCTAAGGCAACAGTCTTCCCAATCCATGAAATGCAGGTTTGCTCTCTCTGCCACATCTCTGTGTTCCACACACCTGTGGAGCTAACGCCAAGCCTTGGCAAGCCCGTATAGGACAAAGTTTTTTATTAAACAGTGGCGGCCAAGACGCAGATGGCAGTGAAGCCAACCCTCTCACGCTCCTGGCACAGGCGAGCTGGCCGTGCCGAGCTGCGGGGGTACCCGCTGCATCGCTGCTCCTGTCCGTCGGGGCTGCAAGGCCCTACATAACCCTAGTGAGAGGAACGCGGGGGCTGAGTGGGTCCCCGGGCCCTGCCGAGGCTGGGTGACATGGACGCGGAGCGAGCTGGAAGGCAGGTGGGCTGAGAGAGGGCCCGCAGCAGCTCCTTCTGCAGGGATGACCTGCACAGCCATGATTTAACAGTCCCCCCACGTCCCCCCCGGATCTGCAAACACCCCTGGCCCCACAGTGGACCTCGCGCACTCGTGGGACGGTTGAGCAGGACGGGGAGGGGGCAGCACCCCGCCGCCTCGTCTGCCCTGCATGGCCTAATAACAGCACCTTGCTAGCTGGGCTGCTTCAGGAGATCTGTAGGTTCCTGCAATTTTCAAGCGCAACAACCACAAGGGTGAGGCCATCGATATTGCTACCTGCAGCGACAAATCCTTACGATAAAATACCATGGGGAGAGGCTGGCAACTCGGACGAATTGTCGTCTTGCGTGCTGCAGGTCTTCTCTCCCCCTGACACAGAGGGACAGCCTCTTGGCTCTCTTTGGACTGAATATATTCTGTACTGGAGGTCACAAGGACTACCGCCGCAGCTCAGAGGGACAGGTGAGTGGAGGCAGGTGGGACAGCCTGAGCTTTCGCTGAAATGAGAGAAAAAAGCACTGCTCCAGTGCCTGGCACCGTGCAGTGATTCCCTCTGTACCTCCACAGACCAGTCCAACCCATCTTTTAAAAATGTACCGCTGCCTGTGCAGCAACTGCCCTTTTGGAGGAAAAAGGAGCCAGCTGGGGTGGACTGATTAAAAACCAATCACTAGTATATCAGCAGTCTGCATGCAGCTCTAACCTGTACCCTACCCAGCCTCAGCTCTGCTGTCTCTCTGTATCTTGTAAATCTGACACTCTTTAATTTCCTGCTGATGTAAGAAAATCACTTGGTCTGCCAACAATTTTTCTTATTTTTACCAAAACACTAGTAACTGCACATTTCATTCCTGTTGCTGTTGTCCTCCACTGAAGCAGATTGGGAGTTATATTTATAGCATTTTAATGCTATAACTGGAGTCTGTACCGACTCCTGTTACTAAGGTTTTTAACACTTCCATGTGAAATGTTAATCGAACTTTCTGTGTTTGTATGCTACGATACAACTGCCTGGTCAACCTAGTCTTTCAAGGACCTCCACCCATTTCAGACTCCTGCCTGGGTCTGCTGAGGGACTGAATCAGGCAGGAATGCGAAGCAGAAGGAGATCTTTGGCTACTTTTTGGTTGCAGAAATGGGGAGGTAGGTGACAAGCGAGGGCAGTTCCCAGCCCTGACACGTTAATGTTGCCCAGCACTTCCCAGCTACTGCCACAGGAGTCCCAGTGTGAAACTGGGACTTGCTGGTTGGGCAAGGTGCTCACACAATTTCAGTGGCTTTCCTGCAACAGTGAAGATGCGTCCTTCAGTTCTGGCCTGTCTGATTTGAGACCCTGCAGTCCCAATTCCAGAAGTGCTGAGTGCTCAGATGGGAAAATTGTGCCTGAATATAGGAAGCTCTCAATAATGCTAAGTACTCTGCAAAATCAGGCTCATGACAAATCAAAGGGGACCCTCAAAATCAGCGGCCCATTCATTCTTTTGCACCTGAAGTTCTTGGTTTGTCAGATGTGAGTAATAATCCTCCTTCATCTAAAAAATGACTGCACCAATACATCTGCGAAATGCAAATGGGAAGAATTAGTAATTCTGTTTGGAAGAGAGGTTAGACAGTGCACAGCGAGCAGGGCACGGGGCCACGTGTTTCAGCAACAGAAGAAAACAAACTACTGAATAGTTACTGATCGAAGAAAGGCCATCTCCATCTACACTGAACGACGCAGGAACAAACACGTAAGCACGTAATTAACCGCTGCACTGTAGAGCAGACGCACGAGGACGTTTCCCAACTTCTGAGAGCTTGACTTTGCAGCCCAGCTAAACAATTTTGGGGTGGGTGTAGGGCGGGGGAAGCTGCAGCGGAACGAGACGGGAAAATGGGGGGCAGAGGCGCGGCCAGGAGCACGGCCCCTCGGGGCCAGGGCGAGGGTTCGGCGGGCAGGCAGGGCAGGCGGTGCGGGGGAGACCCACCGCGCTGCTGGTGCCAGCCCAACCCACGCGTCGCCCCGCTCCTCCTCCTCCTCCTCCTCCTCCTCCCCATGGGAACAGCACTGCGCTGGGCAAGGCCGTGGGAGGCAGAGGGCCCCCCACTGTGATGACAGACCCCCCCCGCCCCAGTTTTATGGCTCTCCCGGGCTCATCGCAGGGGCTGGGTGTCCGGGCTCTGCTCCAGCTACCCCACAACCTCACCCACTCGCTCCTTCCCTCCTCCGCGGTGCCGCGTTTCCCTGGTCAGGCCCGGTGCCCTGGTGAACGTCGGGTAGCTACCCCTACCCTGGGGGTCTTCTGGGGGTCTTCAGCGCCGGGGCTTCGTGACACGGCAGGCCTGGGGCACCGGCCGCGGCGCAGGGCCTGGCAGAGGGAGCTGCCATCGCTGCCAGCGGCCCCCTTCGGTTATGCAAAACCAGCACTTTTAATTTCGCTGGGAAATTCCCAGCAGCAGCGGTGGGGTTTGGGAAAAGGGAGAGAGCGTGCGGGAAGGCAGCAGCGAGGGCACAGTCAGGCCCCGCAGCCTTTCCACCCATCCTCGGCGCTTAACTTCGAGGAACAAACTGCGCTCAGTCTCTCTTACCCACTCCACGGCGTTTTCACCCCGGGGCCCTCTCTTGCAGAGCCCGTGTCCTGACCCTGCGACGGGGCTGGGGGAGCAGGCCCAGGCCCCCTGCCACATCGCCATGGGGTCCCCTGGGAACGCTGCCAGCCGGGGGGTCTGCTGTGAGGCCACGCTTTCAGGATTGGAGCCCGTGTCAATACTGGACCCCCTTGAAGTGGTTTCTTGGCACTTTGAACTACGGACACCTGAATACGAACGTTTTACAGAGTACGACATTCGCTTCCCAGCGCCAGCGCAGAGCTCTCCAGCACTGCAAAATAAACGGCCCTGGCAATTAGTTAAACTTTGTCCAATTTCAGATTAAAACGACCTCAAATGCTGAGTCTGCCACTCCAAGACACTCATCCCAATGTGGGTTTGCTTCCTCGTCCTTTCCCATGACAAAGACCCTAAACCAAGGACTTCCTTAGACTGAAATGCCGAACTGCTCGTTACACTGTTTACAGCGAACACGGAAAGGGTAAGCAATGCTTGTAACAATGGATATTGTTCAAAGATGGAGGGCTTCTTTTGAAAAGATCTCATTTATTTTTCATCACTTAGGTGGTTTGATTAACTTTGGTGAATTTTACTGCATTTGGCTAATGATAGCAGGCTGTTTTTATGGCCCTTGAGCAATTGCTTTCACTTTCTGGTTCTCAGGCACAATTCTCCCTGGGCTCACAAAGCCCTTTTACAACAACAATAAAATCTGAATTAAAACATAAAGAATATTTTATTTCTTTACCACTCTTTAAAATACATTTTGAAATTTGGACCTAACACAATCTGACAGTTTGGTTAGTTGGATTAATACTGAAAATGCCGATCAGTCATGTTCTTTATAGCCCTATATAGATATTTTAGATGTAAAGCTGTCTGAAGAGCTCACAGTAGAAATGAACGTGGCAGCAAGAGTGAGAAAACTCGAAGAGGAAAAGAAGAAAGGGCTTTTTTTTTTGTTGGGTGGTGGCAGGGTTTTTTTCCTGATTGGAAAGCTAGCTTGAATATATATATTAGAAAAAATAAAATACTTGGAATTATTATCATTTCAGTGTTACAGTCTTTGTATTTTATAGCTACTTGTGTAACAGTCAATTGCTTAGATCCCTTCTAATCTGCTTGCATACTCAGTTTATATCTGTTAGGGAACTTGGGATTACTTCGTTTAAGCATTTGTCCTGAGCTTTCACAGAACCACTACAGTAAAAATGGAAAGCCCCCATTAAGGAAAACCTGTCTGAAAGCAACAGATGGGTACATAAACTTGTTAATCTGTTGAGAATATAGTTATATATGGTAGGCAATAATTAAAGGTAACTAAAATGCTGGTGCTTGGACCTACACGGGCAGCTTCTATGCACCATTTAGGAATTGTACTTGAGCACAAAATGCCACAAAAGGAAAATACAGCTTGACATTTGTAAACTGAATTGATTTTCATGTAAAAGGAGAAGCAATTTTACCCATCCTTAACTGCAGAGTCAGTATTCCAAGATTTTGCAACTGTGCCATCTTACATCTCCCAGACTATCTTCTGCCATGCAGAGTTACAGTGAGGGTTGCTTATTGTTTCCTTTCTATATTTTTTCTTTAGTTAATGGAACAATTTTGTGGCTAGGCAAGGGAAAAAAAGTCAACAGCCCTCCACAAGTGACAGGACTCTAAGGAGCACATTTTCGACCCACCAGAATGCCCACTCTAAATTAACATAACTGCCTGACATTGAGGGGCTTTTGTACTTTTAAACACCAATTGCCATTGGAAGAACCCCAGAAATGTTTAAGGCCCCACTCCTACAATGAATTCCCTGTGGGTGGACCTTTATGCCCATGCACAGCCCCATTGAAGTCGCTGGAAGTCGCCATGGGCAGGCAGACCTCAATTTCTAATTGCTGTACAGGAATATAGACTGCAAGGGGCCTCCCAAGATCATCAAGTCCCAGGCCCAGGTGCCATGTCAAATAAGCCTTTTTCAATAAACTTCCAGGTTACATTTTAAGGTGGAATTGGTCTATTTGCCCCCACTACTATGAGGCTTTCTGACCTGGTTTTGGGTTGGGGGGGAGAGGGAGGAAGGGACATCTTTTTTTTAATAAAATGTTGGAAACACATTTGATCAAAATAATACTTCATGTCATTTTCTGTAAATAGTCAGAAGTGTAATGAACATATAACTATCTTTTTTCAGAAGATACATGAGAACTCTTACATGGCTCTCATGTACCAGTGTATACATATATTCATCTCTGAGGTCAGCAAAGGCACAAAGGCATACAGGAGATGCTGCAACCACAGCACATGCCTACACGACTTCATATGCAAATTGTGCAAAACACACATCTTCCCTGGCTTGCTGATTTTGTTATTTAAAAAGTAATAAAACCCCATCTTTTCTATGCTGCTCAAACCATATCTGCAATAAAATATTGCAGTAACACAAAGAAAGATGTACAAAACCACAGGTAGAATTCACATTTTCTTCAACAGCACTAAATGAGGCTGGGGGCTGGCTCCCATCTCCAGGGAGGACTTTTGGTGCTTGCTGGAAAAGTCTGTGCACCGGAGACAGGGAAGGCTGGCAGGAGGCAGGGCCCCTCAGAGTTGTCCCTGCAGACAGGCATGCACCAGTGCCTCACCAGCAAACATCCTTCTGCGTTTGCCCTGGGAACTGGTCGCACTGCCTTGGGGTTTTTTCCTACGCCCTTGTTTAAGATCCAAATAATCAAATTTACTTAATCTGATCTAAACAATGCCTCCCCTTCTCCTGACTCCCTTTTGCTGGGCAGGGGTGGTGACATCCTTGCCCATGGGGGCTCATTCCTCGGCTCCCCACAGCGCCTGCCCAGCTGGTCCAGGCTGTCCCCACGCAGCCCTTGCACAGTGCTGCCCCACTGCGCTTGCAGCGTGGGTGTAAGGAATGATCTAAATTGGGATTAATGCATGACTGGGAATTGACTTTTCTTCGTGTCTCATTTCTGCAATGTTACAGCACGCGAGTAATTGGTTTTTTTTAAAACCAGTCTGGGTAGTTTGATGCTCTTGCTTCTCTAGTAAACCTCCTGCATAAATGCTCTGCATTTATAAGGTGGGTTTCTCAGCAGTATGCTCACAAGCTGGGACAAGTTCCGGTGGGCCGTGCTGCACCCTCAGGAATTCCAAATAATACTAGTTTACTCCAAAAAAGGCTTTACAGTATTTACGGGGCTATCCTGGGTAACCGTGTTTCTATTCAGGCCTCCACTCTCTCTCTGCAATGCAAGTGGATGTGTTGCATTCCCCGGAGCCTGCACCTGCCTGAAAAATGAGAGCCCCAACACGTCCCCATGCCACCGGCCCACACAACGTGTGTGAGCACAACTGGCTCCGAGCTGTGCCACCATGGCAGAGTGGGACCCGCAGCTCTTTCCCCTGCCAAAGCAGCATCTTCTCATTTTTGGTCTGTCAGTCGTGTTGCAAATATATTCAGGTCACTCAGCTGGTTTCATGTCACAGACACCAGTAGTGTGACGGGCAACCACATGTTATCTGTTAAGAGCGTACTTGGTTCGAGGGAGATTTTTCTTAGAGGGAAAGACGTAAGAGTTACTTAGTTGCTGAAATCTCATTCACTCTCTTTTACATAAAGCCATGCAGATACACCAAAGCTCTATACCATATAAGCCCATGGGTTTTGCAAATAGTTTTGCGTTATAAAAATCTATGGAAAAAGGATAATTAGGTGGTATACTAGCAAAACAGTAAATCAAAGCACACTGAAATGCCATTTCATTCACATACAGCACAGTAACGCTGAGCGTTACATGGCCACATCCTGTTTTCCTGATAACCTCGAGGCACACACATAACATCCTGGTGCGCAGCAATCTGGATATGGCAGAGCCCATAAATCAGCAGGATATGTTACATGGGGTCAGCGAGCCAAGGACTCTGAAAGCTGCGTATTGATAAGGCTGCCTGATGAGAAAACCTGGATGTTGTGTTTCTGCATCGGAAATACAAACCGCCGTCTGGATGAACCCGGGGCTGGGGATGGAGAAGGCGTTCCAGCTGTGGATTAGTCTGGAGGACACTAAGATGAAGCTTTAGCCCACCAGAGCCAGGACTGCTGGGGGAGCGTGGGAATCAGGGCCATGGGAAGGCAGAGGGATTCCAGGGAAACCATGCAGTACCTAACAGTCAGGTAAGTGCTGAGATAACCGTACCTGCTGCCAAACATTTCCTCCCTCAAAGTTAATTCAACCTGGCAAAACATGACATTTAGCAAACCAACACACTGCCACATATTTAGTATATGAATAGCTGAGATATGGTATATTTTCATTGCAATGTTTCTCCGCCAGGAGCATTCCTCTGTTGTAAGGTTTCTGGGCTATGTCTCCAATCTCCATCACGCAGGGTAAACACTCCCTGGATAACACCCCTGGCCAGAGCCCATAAATGCTATGGTTTCCATTGCTGAATTATAAAGAGCAAGTGATAGCTTCTCTCTGTTCCAAGCTACTGTATTTTACCAGGAATCTGAACAAGAATGGCCCATCTATATCAACCATTCATGACAGTATTTGCTTTTCAGAAATTATCTCAGTAAAAATTCTCAGGTTCAAGCTGAAAGAAGCTCTTTTGATTTATTTGCGATGCAGTAGAAACAGTGCTAGGCTACTAACAAATGTTCTTGGTAAATATATGATGATTAATATCAAGGTTCAAGGCTTACTGGAGTAAATGAAACATTACAGCCAACTTCATAGACTACCCTTGCAGGTATAATATGCAGACTAAAAATCAAAACAAAACAAAAAGCTTCCTGGGGGAAAAAAAAAAAAAAAAAAAAGAAAAATCCAAACCTCAGATTGGACCATAGACACAATGAAAGATCAAGGAAGACTGAATGATTGGACATTCAGATAGGTAACCTCAATTAAAAAGAAAAAAAAAAAAAGTGATACAGTTAAACAGTACATGCTTGGCAGGCTGGAACCAAAAGAGACAATCCTGATGCTCAGATGCTCTCCCAAATGTCAGATATTTAAGATAATATGCATAGTTTCTATGCAAGTCCTTAATTTTGTTTCTGTTAGGAAATAGATTAGGCTTTAACTTTAAGTACTGAATTATTGCCAAAAACACGACGCAATTTGGTACAACTGCTAAACTAGGTCAACAGTGAGACAGGCGCCATAGTGAACCACGCCTGCTTTTAGAGAGGCCTCTCACTTCTGCAAATGGGGAAAAAGAGGGCAAGAAAGAAAAATATAGTACTACAGTGAAAGGAATATTACACTGAGCAGTAACGAATACAGAAACACCAAGTGTATTCCATCAGGTTTAACCCTAGAAAGCATCCTCAAAGGGTGGGGAGCAATGGAGAAAAGTGGAAGATTAGCGGGCTCGAGGGCAACACTTACTGATTCGGGATCCCTCTGCTGTTCAAGGAAAGCCGAAAACTCCACCAGCCTGAGCTTGGTCGTACCAATCGATCGGCCCTGCCACGCAGGGACTGAGGGAGCTGGAGCTGACGTAGGCTCAAAGCCTAAAAGAAAGGAACCGTTTTCATGAAGAAGTTGACAATTTCTCAGTTTATGTTTTCTGAATTAAATATAATCAGGAATTATGCATGTAGCCATTGGATGTTTATATTAATTTCAGCAAATAATGAATTCAGAATGAATTTGAAAAACACAGAACAATATGTAGCAAAAGAGGTCCCAACCCAGCAAGCTAATAATGGTGCAAATAAAAGATCTACTTCTTTGCTTCCTTGGGGCTGTAACTCACTGTAGAATTTTTGTTTAAATTATATACTAGATTATAGAGATTTATAAAGACTTCACGTAGACTTACAGCTGACCCTTCATTGGAAACTGGCAGCAAGACGCAGGAGGTATTACTGCCTTGGGAGTCAAGAGAACTGGCCTCCATTTCTGGTTCCTAATGTGCCACATGTTACAAGTAAATCACCTCTCTTTTTGCCTTTTTCTTCTGCCACTCTCAATTCCCCTCTCCTATTTAGTGTATAAGGTTTCCAAGGCAGGGACTGTCTCTTACTATGTATTTGTACATCGGGTCTTTGACTTCTTTTGGAGCTTTTAGGCAGCATTATATTACAGATAATAATAAATAATTACTGTAGAGGGCTGAATCATACCCTAAAAAGAAAAAGAAGGTTTTAAATTGGTAATAAAGAGGGAATGACATGATCTAGAGAGAGAAGGGATGTTAACCACCATCTCTAACTCACCTCAAGAGAAGGAACAAACGCTATCTCTTGCTCCTCATCATGGAAAATTAGATGAGAAGGAAACAAAACAGTAAAGGAAGAAGGGAAAGGCAGCAGCTCGAAGACAAAACTGATCTTCGGAAAGATGCAGGTGCAAGGAAGGCAGAGGAGAGGCACCAAAGGTTAGACAACAAAGATAATCCTGAACTAGGCTGAGAATCAGGAAGAGGTCACAGGTAGCATGTGTCCATATCCCATAATGGGAGTACGGTACCTGACTCCAGCCCTCAAAGTTAGGCAATGAAGGTGTGAGGCTTGTATGAAATAGGGAATTACAAACATGACTGGTTAGACATGAACAGGAATTCTAATGAAGTTGTCCTGGTTTCAGCTGGGATAGAGTTAATTTTCTTCCTAGTAGCTGGTATAGTGCTATGTTTTGAGTTAGGTATGAGAAGAATGTTGATAACACACTGATGTTTTCTGTTGTTGCTAAGTAATATTTAGTCTAAAGTCAAGGATTTTTCAGCTTCTCATGCCCAGCCAGCAAGAAGGCTGGCGGGGCACAAGAAGTTGGGAGGGGACACAGCCAGGACAGCTGACCCAAACTGGCCAAAGGGGAATTCCAGACCATGTGATGTCATGCCCAGTATATAAACTGGGGGGAGTAGGGCTGGGGGCATCGCTGCTCAGGGAGTAACTGGGCGTTGGTCGGTGGGTGGTGAGCAATTGCATTGTGCATCACTTGCATATTCCAAACCTTTTATTACTACTATTGTAATTTTATTAGTGTTACCATTATCATTATTAGTTTCTTCTTTTCTGTTCTATTAAACTGTTCTTATCTCAACCCCGAGTTTTACTTCTTTTTTCCAGTTCTCTCCCCCATCCCACTGCCGGGGCGGGGGGGGGAGTGAGTGAGCAGCTGCATGGTGTTTAGTTGCTGCTGGGGTTAAACCACACCAGAATTAAAAACTCATGCATGAGTTTTGACTGATTTAGAAATACCAATAATCCCACTCTGAAAGAAAACATGGAAGAATAAAAGAAGACAATTCAAAATGCCTACCTTAGAAAACAATGTTAAAAATTAGGAATATCAGGGAAAAGGAAATAATCAGAGATGCAGAAGGATAACCTTAGTTTTAAGCATTAAATAGCAGCAAGTTAGAAAAATCATAAAAAACTGGGTAAGAGTCAGAAAAATGCAGTTCAAACAGAGTCAGAAGCATGGTGTCTTTCGGCAAGGGAGACGTAAAATTAGTTACCATCTGCAAAGAAATAATGATCTTTCCTGAAATTAGCCATGAAACCAACTTGGGGAAAGGAGTAGGGAAGTAGCCATGGGAAAGGCTTGATCAGTTTGAGCAATAGCAGTCAGAATAAACTTTAGGTACTTATCAAAGTGGTATCAGCCAGAGCAGGATCTTCAGGAGGGGGAAGAGTTATCAACAACCAGATACACAGAGATGTTCTATACTTAAGGCTAAACATATATGGTTTTGGAAGAGTTTTTAGCCTCAGTTTAAAATAAATTAAGCCTTATTCTCATTACAGATGGAAGCAAGATTTAGCTGTTAAAAAAGAAATATGCATCCTGTTACTCATTTTTTACAAAGCATTTTCCTACAATATCAAATGCTGACTGGAGATCACATATCACAACTGCTTGCATATGTATTAGTGTTTCCTACCTAAAATGTGAAACAATCCCCCCAAAACCCCAAACCCAATGATTTGCCCTCATATATAATCAGTTAATAGGACATTGGGACTGGTGTTTGGTTTGGCTACAGGGAGTGTTAGATATGGAGTAGTGGCTCTGTCCATCTCGGGAATTAATATGTTACATGCAGTACACAATTCAAGTGTTTTTAAAGGACAGTATAAATGGAAGAATTACCTGAAATGGGAGCTGTGACCGATGGCTGTATAGGATAGGCCTGCTGAACGAATGGCTTTACACTGGAATAAAGAATTACACAAAAATCATACACCATGCCATCCACAGTAAATTCCAGTCACATAGTATAAGAAAATACATGGCTAATGACCTTTACCCACAAACATATCTCTTCCTTGCATAGAATATTTAACAGACAGACAGTAAAGAGGTAATAGAGAGAGAGAGGGTTGAGAATTACACCCAACATCTTAAAGAGAGGAGCTCATCCACACTCAGTCACAGAGCAGGAAACCTGACCTGCCTGTTGCAAGTGTCGCAGCAGACATGGATGGTGATTGCTTTGACTCCCAGTAAATCCAGAGGAAGCTGAACTACAGGAGCACAAAGACTCCCATGGACTTCAAGGGAATAAGGTGGGAAGAAGCTGAAGAATAAGGCTGGGAAACATTGCTCCAGAGACCACTGCAGGGCTGAAAATGTAACACCTGACAGAGGGGCAAAGGCTTCCTTCTCTGGATGGTGCTGCTGCTACCATGGTGCCAAAGGGCAGTAACCCTACTGACCACCAATGGGCCTCATGCAGTCATCTCCTGCTCTGCAGGAAAATATGTCCCCCTTGCCTCCAGTATTGCTTATATAGTTAAAAGAGGATGGGAGTATTCGTGCTGGAAACTTATTCACAGGCAAAACCTTACCAGCTGCTTCCCTGGCATTATCATTGCATCTCACCACACAATGGGAGAATAAGGAGTGTGCCTATTAGGTATTCAGCCTCAGCTTTGAGGTCTGGAATCCCTTATAACTTTTCGAATGTGAGTTCATATCACTATAAAGGCTCTTCCTTTCTCTACAACTATTTTTTCCTCCTTTTTAGAAAAAATTTCAAGTTCGTGCCTCATTGATACCCTCTGGCAGCAAAGTGCACAAGCCATCCCCACACTGCATATAGAAGCCTATTTTAATTTTCAGACTTACTCTTGTGAGGATCCAGGCTGCCCCGTTTGAATCATGCCCGGCCAAAACTGAAAGAAGGAAAACAAACAAACAGACCCACAATTGTTTTCTCTGTTGAAAGGTTTTGGATATTTCTGAACAAGCATGATTCCTTTTGCAAACACGAGTGAAAGCATTAATCCATTCATTCAGCCTTAGTTTTCTACTGAACATTGTTAGAGAATACAGGGATTTTTTTGGGACTCGGCTAACAACTTACCCCAGGTGCCCCAGGAAATGTAGGACGGGGAATTCCTGGCAGGCCCAGCTTGTTGTGAATAGCAGTAGCTGAGACTATCTGAGCTGATGACATTGCTGCCATGTGCTGGAGTGCTTTGTCCTTTGCTGTCTGATCCTTTAATATGACAATTACATGGAGTCTTAAAACATTTGGCACAACAAATGATGTTAAATAACTGCAGCTACAAGCACATAACTAAAAACTTAAAAAGCCACACAGAAAATGCAAAAATAGCAAACCATGCAGGAAAAAAAAAATACAGCACGGAGGCTAACACTCAAACTACCTCAAGGCAAAACCTCCTCTCAGACATGCATGGTAGACCTGAATTCTCACAGTCTGCTCTGCCAAGACGCAGGAAGCTCTGGGAGAGCAAACTACTGCCCACTTGTTTATCTGGGCAAATTCTGCTGATTTTAAGTCAGGCTGGACTAAACACGGTCTGCTGCTAAGGCTCTGCCTGCAGGACAGGGAGCACTGAGATTTGAGCTCTATCATTTAGATCTAAGAGAAGTTTGCCTTTCGTATTGCACTGTAAAATGAGAACACAGAACTGCGACTGACTTGCAAACAATGACAGATTTTTCTTCATGCTTACAGGTTTAGAAAATTTTGGGTTCTCTTTTACGACAAGTATTTTAAAAGTTACATCACAAAAATGTAAATAACATTTTAAACTTCCAATTGTGGTATTTTACAGATTTACAGTGTTCCCAAAGAAAACAATCAGCTATAAAATTTCTGCTGTTTTCAAGCATACAGGAACAAGTTTAGGAAAGGATGGGTTGTTATTGATTACTTGTATTAGAGCAGCGCTTGGAGTCCTAGTCACTGCCAATCACGTATGATCACAGAATAGAAACGGAAAGCCTCTTAATGCAACAGAGTTAATTAAGTGGATACCTTAGATCAGGTAAAATAGGTAAACAACAGACCATTACTATCTGGTAAAGTGGGGTTCCTCATCCAGAAGTACTGTATTAATAAGTGCTGATATTTAGGTACGTGACTTAGAATGAAGGAACACAAGCAGTATTAGGCAAGGATTTGGGGGGCTTTTCTCTGGTTTATTTTACAAGCAAAGTAGCAAGCATGCTGGCAAGAGATGCATGCTCTTATACATGATATATGACTTTGCACATATGCTCCCTCTAAAGCTTGTATGTAGTAGTACTATAGGTGAGCAGTTTCTTCCTTTGAATAGCTCCTTTAGAAACAGCACAGGCTGAAAGTACAGGAAAAGCTAGCCAAAAATTCTGCCAAGCACAGCTAAGGTACATAATACTTGGTTTAGTTAAAATACTTACCATGCTTGTTACCTGGATACAACAACAAACAGTTTATTAAAATGCTTGTGTAGAATAGCAGATTCTTAGCAAAATACGAACAAAATAGTAAGAGACAAAGGAAGAGCAGTTTGCTCAACATTAAATATCAGCTTTAAACAAATGCATTATTTTCACCTAGGGACTGATTCATTAAAAGGGGAAAAAAAAAAAGGATAAAAACCTAACACCAAAACACTGGGGGGAAATAACCCCCACCTCCCTGTGTGAAAGCTGCAGATACTGAAAGAAGGGGATTGTTGCTGAGCTTGTTTCCCTGAGCTGCGCACAGAGCCCCTGCGGGTGCCTCTGCGGGATGCAGCGCAGGAGAGCGGCAGGTGGAGCAGGGGAGTAGCTGCTCCGGCAGCGTCCCCCCTTCTGCACCTTGCAGGATGCGAGTCCGAAGCGCAGCCTGCTGCGGTGCTGCCTGCAGCAGCATTAACACCTGCGCGCTCACCTGCCCTGCCTCCCGCACAGCAGCACTGGACGCTGCTCTCTGACCTGTCTAAGCCTCGGGACTGCCTTGCGGTGCACCTACAGAGCAGGTTCTGTCCCGTTGCTGCGCGGTGGGCGGGAGGCGGGGGACGTGGTATCTCCATCAGCGTGTGAACAAAACTTGGTCGTTTCTCCAATTTTTAGCTTTCCCATATAACCACAACCAATTCACTGGGTAAGAGCTGGAAGTCAGCTCTGGCTTTCCCGGCTGCTGGCACTCACCTCTGCCTGCCCCAGAGTAGGAGGGTGTGCACCGGAGGTTTGTGCATGGCATGTTTTGCTGGCTGCCTTTGGATGTCTGCAGACCACTGGGCTAAAAAATGCTTTGGTGGGTGTTAGGAGGTGGCAGTATTCTGAGATTCATGCAGCTCTCCAGAAAGCCGACCCCTCTACCATCCTGTACAGTAAGAAGGACCCTCCATCACGAAAACATGACGATGAGATGTCTTTAAGCAATATGGAGATGCTAGCACCACCACACTTTTCTGTTTCTTTTCCCCTCATTTTTTGTTAGCTGAGCTGGCTTGGAAATGCCAAACCATGCAAGTCTCACATGCAGTCTGCTGAATCATAACAAAAACAAACATACAGGGGATTGATATCCTGTGTGTGAAATGCCTGATTCAAGAGACGTGTGTGCCTCTGGGTCCTAGTAACCTTCAAAACTACGCAAGTGCTGCCTTTGTGACTACCTCGCTATTCTCCAGAACTGCTGCGGCAGCACTACAGCCTCCTCTCCTGCACTGCCTCCTGGCTGCAACCAGCCGTGCCAGTGCCACCACGTGAAGGTGCAGCCAGTGCCTGTGCTCCTGCCAAGTTCCCAAACTCATACTGTTCTTCTGCTATAATGGCCTTACTGTTAGGTGGATCTAAACCAAGGGAGACTTTAAAAGTAAAAGCTTTGTTAGGGATATGAAAGTCCATACCTGGGAGTTGCATGAGCCCGCGGTAAATTATATATCTATGACATAGTTCATCTTGCCTCACTTTAGCCATCTAAAGTCTCCAGTCTAAGGCAGCTGGCTAACCCCCTGCTACTGTTAGTGCAGTAAGCACCTACAGGAGACAATGTATTTCTCCCTTACCAGGCATCAAAACCAGCTGGAGCTCCCCACTTTCTGTAATGTTATTGCTGTCCAAGGACTAGAATAGGAACCTGGACACCCAACTTCTACATAGCAACAGTTATGGCAGGTAAATCCCACCACAACAGATGAACTAAAAAAAAATTTTTGAAGATTTACACTTCCTTCAAGACCTTCTGTTCACAGAAGGAGGGATATCTCGATTGTCCTGTAGTGCTCTTAGCCACCGTTAGCCGTGAGTCTGATGATCCTGAATTTTAGAAACAGTGACAGGGATTTTTGGAGGGAGAAAGCATCTTTTGTTTCGTGACATGAGAAGGGATGTGCCTTCCTTCTTGCCAATTGCTGCTTTTTACCCTCGAATGTTCTGCATTTTGTGGTGGCCATTCATCTTATCCTCTTTGACCAATTACATTTTCAGGAGGATAGAGAGAAAGCAAAAATGTTTTGGACAACAGCTCAGAAATACAGCACTTGCAATAGGGCTAGTCTTGAGGAGTTTCAACAACTCCTACAAAATTTCCCAATGGCAACAAATCTGCCAGCTTCACTGGACATCAACAGACTCAGGCCAACACACATCAATGGGAAGTTTCACCTGTTGTAGGCATAGGAACCTCTGCATAACTGGAAGATCAGTTCCTCTCGAAGTAACTAACTTCACATTCAAACATGAAAGAAATCAATTTCAAAATCAAATACAAATACATAAGAGGTCCTGACTTCCACTGGCAAAAGAGCACCTTCAGCTCCAGGAACGTTTTGGAGAGCTGAAAGTGGTGGCCTATGCTTCTATAAGCAGGCAGACTCTATAGTCTCCAAAAACAAGTCGGAAAAGCACATTTTAAAGCTATTTATTTAAATTGAAATATTAGCTTGCCTGCAACTTAAAAAAACCAAGTATCTGTTGGGGTGTTTTTCCATCGTAATGGAGAGCGCTCGTAACCAGGAGGGAATGAGTCTTTCTACCTATCACTGCAACGCAGCCACTTCTGGGATGAAACTTGGTAACTGATTAATAACACACAATGGTATTACATCACAGTTTAGGCAGCAAGAGAAGTAATATATCCAATTAAAACGGCAGGGGTAATTTAAACAGGCAGATTACAGTAATTACCCAGGTTGGAATTTGGCCAGGACAAATGGGTTAACACCCCTACTCTAAACAGGAACGTTGTGGTATTTTTAATGACTGCAAATAGTTAAGACTTTGATTTCCTATCTTATCCAAGAGAGAAAGGGTTTGGTTTTGCTCTCACTTGTGCTGCCGCGTAAAACTAGAAGAAATCCTTTTGGGTCAATGAGGTTTACGCTGATGTACGTAAAGTAAAAGTTTGTCCCAGTGTGCTGCAGTCCCGTGCTGAGGTTCGGCAGAGGCTTGGGGGGACAGTATCTCCTACTGAATCATTAAATCCTGCTGGAGCTTAAGGTATTTGTTGGTTAGGTCCCATCTGGCCTTGACCTGGCTTGACCCTACTTAATTTATGAGCTCTGATGGGATTGCTGCTGCCCAGGAATGACACTGTAGTAAGTAACAGACTGCACTCTTACGACTGCTGCCTTCCCCTCCCTTTATAAAAGTCTTCTCTGCTGTGGTACGTAATTAATAATGAATGTTACCAAGGTGGATTTAGAGTACAATCAGGGGAAATTTGGTCTAGTTCCACTAAACCCCTAAAATATCATCACTGATGATGGAGATGGTAATGGAGATCAGGATCTACCTCATGGTTTAGCTGACTGCTTCTGGCTGCAGTTGCAAACACTTTGGTTTTGGAAGGTGTAAGCACTAAGAATCTAATGCAAGGAGACTATATAACTTTTAATGAATCAGGCCCTTGAGGTTTACTTTTCACCCATTAGTTTTGGAATGCAAAATACATAGTTAAATTAGATAATAATAATTCCCCAGTATCATCCAATTATAAAACTTAATATCTATAAAAGCCCCACATGAAACAGGATTTCAACATGACAAGCACAAAAGGATTTGTGCTTGACTTTCTTTTAATCCAACATAAACAGAAGAATAATTCAATCAATCAGTTCAAACAAGTTCTACAGCAAAAAATAAAAACTGTTATCCTAGAATGATAAATGGGCCTTTGAATACCATGTTATCTATGACTTTGGGAGAAAAAAATCTAAGACAGTATGAGGAAAAGTAAGCACAACAGAACACAGTATTAATTCAAGAAGCCCTATACCTGTACCAATATTTTAAAATACAAAACTTTTCTTGTAAGGGGAAAAAAAAATGACATAAGAGAAGAAACAACAATTTGCTGACAAAATGGATATGACAGTAACACTAACATAAAATAGATCCCTAATAAGCAATTTTGCAGATGTTATTTCTGTTCAGATCTTGTATTGATTCAAATAACCTTTGCAATAATTAGCTGTAGCTCAAAAAAGATAAACAAATCATGAAAATATACAATTGTTCTGGACAAAAGATAGAGAGCACTTCACTGTTTCTAGCCCTGATCTCCAATTTGCTTATTATTAGAGAAGACAGGAGTAAATACAAAAGCTGGCTATTTCAGCCAGGCAATAGCTAATGCCAAGAAGAGAATGCGCATTCAAAGCTGTCCCAACTTGCTGCCTAATGAGTAGCAATTAATCCATCTTATTGTATTTCAAAATGCTGAAGACTCCATTCACATCAAAGGAAATTTTTCAAGGCTTTTATCATTGTTCATTTAAAAAGTATAGAGCTATCTTTAGCATTTTATAATTGACAACAATATTTTCTTTTTATCCCTCAATGCGGAATGTAGAATAATGGATTTTAAAACATGTAATACATGTGAACTGTAGGCATTTTAATGTTTCTTTTTGTCTCTGTCTAATTAATCTTGCACTATGAAAAAATATCTGAAATGAAAGTCTAAGATAGATGTATATCCTGCTGTGAAGACCTTTACTCTCTATTTATGCAAAACTTCCAATCCATCTTTTCTCCTGAATGGACAGAAGTGACTTTGGCTCCCTGTCAGTGCAAAGGTGGGAAATGCTGCAACCTAACACTATGGACTGGTGTATTTGACACAGAAATACAACATTAGAGCGTAAAAATTCTGCTTTGCCTCCTCCAGTCTCTGCCTGAGAGGAAACGTCGTGAAGAGCAGGCGCCTTTCAGATCTGTCTCCAAGAACAGCTTTAGCTCAGCCTCTCTTTCCATTTTCATGAGATGAAATTTCTCTAACTTCAGGAAGATTTTCATAACCTCAGAAAATTAAGATTAAAATCTCTAAAATAGGAGTATTTTCCTGCTGTAACAAGAATTAAAATGTACAACATCCCTGGAAGGGCTGATGAGACATTGTCTACTGGTGGTCTTGAAATGCAGCAATAGCATTTGTGGGCAAAACTTCTCTTTCTTGCTGGCTAAGGACCCATCCGTCCAGAGCGACTGTAGGCACTTATCATCAAAGAAAAGGGACTTCGCTGGACCAGGCAGACTTTATGGCACACAGGTGAGATTTCAGTCTATTAGGTAAGCTTCAGTAATACTCTGTCCAATGCCATGGGTGCAGATAGCTCTGAAATCCTTCCATCCGTTTGGATTTTTGCAGAAGACAAACACAAGAAGATTCACCCAAGTCCTCTCCTCACCATGAGCAGGATTCAGACCAAGGTGAGACAGAAAGATCTCTTGGTATAAAACAAACTCAGCAGGTACTTAGGGAACAAGAGTTACTTGTTATACCCTTCGTCAAAGTAAGAGACCAGGAACTGAGGTCAACAGGACTGATCGGCCACATCCCAAAAGATTGATAAGAAAAGGCGCTACAAAGAAAACCGCTAGCAATGAATGTCAGCTGGGGGACAAGAGTCTCCGCGCCATGCCCCTGCAATCTTCAAGAGCCTGCCTGTGATTATTTCAGCTAAAGCAGCACTGGCACACAGGGAAAGATCAGCTTCTCTGCAATACCCTGCCCCGTGTACACGTGGGAGGCAGGCAGAGAGGATGTCTGGTGGCAAAGAGAAAGAAACACGGGAGATGGAGATGGCCTTGGGTCAGAGCTGACTGAACTTGTAGCTGCGGACTGGCATGAGGGATCTCTGCATTAATCCACAGAGTGCTTTCCCCTCATGCTGTAGATAGGAAACTTGACATCAGATGCATGTGGGTTTTTTAAGTAGTAACTGCTCCCCTGGATACCACCAATCACAGGTTTTACAGAGCAATTGAAAGTGCTAGCTCATTTGTTAAAAGGGTGAGATTGTCCCAGGGTGGAAGCAGTGCCTCCCTTGGCCGTCATCTTCTTCGTGGTCACCCCTTCACCAGGAAACACGGGCAGCACCCGCTCCAGGAGAACAACGGCCCGAGGAGGCTGATGGGGCAGTCCAGGCTGCTGCCAAAATAGCCCCTGTTGAAACAACGGGCACGCGTAGATGCCAAAATGTATTCGCCTTTTCTTCCTTTCACATCAGTGATGTCCTTTTCAGGCAGTTTTCAAAGGACACTAGACCGTACAGATGGTTCAGCACAGGAATAAGAAAAACGAGCAGTAGCACTAACAAAATGTCTGGAGGAGCAAGTTTCCATCTTGGGTCCAAAACCAGTGGCTTCTCTCACTTCCAGGGAGCAATTGCAGCTCCCCAGCAGGAAAAGCGAGGACGCTCTTTCTCATACAGGCTGCTCCCTTTCGGCACCTTCTTGCATCAAAGTTTCATCTCTTCCGTGTGGGGAGAAAAAGGTCTGTGGGAGGCTGCAAGTTCTCCAGAAGGGGCCTGTGCAAGGGGGCAGATGTCGTGCCATGGCACCTCGCTCGCTGACGCCAAGAATGGCAAGAAAAAGGGGAGGGAGATGGGGAGAGCCCGGCTCCTCCGCCCTTCCTGGGCACCCCTCAGGCCGGGGCCCAGCCACCGGGGCAGTGTCGGGGCTCCTGGGGGAGCTAATCCTGGGGGCAGGAGGAGCAGACTGGGACCCGCTGGCCAGCAGGACCCGCTGGGGAAGGGCTGGGGCGGCTCCTGCTGTCAGTGGTGCCTGGAGGGCAGCAAGGCCAGGGGCCTTGTCACCTCTGTCACCAGCGTGCACTCTGTCCTCGCCACGGAGCTGTAGAGAGTCGAAGAAAATGTCCCTGCGGAGTGTTGGGGGCATGGAGGTGGGAGACTCTTCCTGAAGCGATCAATTCCTTGCACCGAAATGGCAGGTCCCCCACCTTCTACTTGGCTCTGGGGGAGCTGCAACCCACTGACAGGTGGGAAGGGGCAGCAAGGCCTGAAGCCCTTACAAAATATTTTGTTGCCCTAATAGATCTTTCCTCCTTCCGACAACTCCTTAAAATGAAAAATCCCTCTGGATCTCTATTTACTGCAAATGGCATCTAGGCTAGAGGTCTCAGATATTATTAGGGTTTAGCTAGCTTCTTTTTTCTTTGGAAAGCTTCAGTAAAAATCAGACAGCAGGTGCAGTACTTAAAAATATTTTTTGCTCTGTAAGTATCTTCATAATTTTAAGCTAATTTGGGCATTTGGAAAGGGAAATATTTTAGAACAGTAAATCCAATATTTTTGTTAGGCTTCTAGGCCTGTGTTTTGGTGTCTAAGTGGGCTTCCAGGTTTTTGTAGCCCTGAGTGTTCACCAGTCCTATAAACCTCCGAGAGCTGCTGGTGCTGAGCACCTCTGAAAGTAAGGCCACCTATTTACATACTTAATTTTAGGCATCAAGGATCGACAATTTAAGCTTAAAATGCTACATATCTCTGTATTATTGCACCCTCGGTTAAAAAGCAGTATGTTTAAGTTGTCTTAGTTGTTCTCTATGAACCCCAACTGCTCAGCCAGTGCAGCTAAAAAGCCAGCCACCAACAGCCATACAAGCTTGCCAGCATGCTGCCCACTGCGGACGAAAAACCCAGTGCTTCTGTCAAGGAGGCCTGTTACAAAGCCAGGCTGTTATTTATACGCTGCAGTTCCAGGATCGTGGTAAGCATCCGCAGTGCTCACCGCTTAGTATTGTGAAATTACTTTCTGAAACAATTTGCTTTTCAGCTAGAACAAAAACGTGATTTGTTCTCATCTGGAAAAAAAAAAGAAATCGACAAAAAGAAAAAAGGAGGGAAGTAGAAGATTTACAAGTTCCTTCGCGTTTTATTAAAAAGAAAAAAATCAACAGCAAAAACTGCAAAACCCCCTCTTCCACTTTTAAGTAATGTGAAAACAAAACAAAAAGGGTCCCAAGATCTCTGCTGGAAAACTTGAAAAAACAAGCAATCCAAGAAACCCCTATTAAGCATTTCCAAGAGTTTCTTTTTAGCCTTAGAATATATTTTATGGAAAGCAGGGAAAACAGGGACATGTACAATTCATCACGTCAGATTAAGCAAACATACTTAATATTCCCTGAACAGGACTCTGACTGACGCTCTCCAAAGATTAAATGTCAATATTTTACTTTAAAAAATAAAATTTCAGGGAATCTTGTAAATAGTACGTAACTTGAGGTGATACTAGACTGTACTCTAGAAACACCTTATAGTTAAATAATCTTGATAAGCTGTGCTCTCTGCACTTGGAATAAATGATCTGTTTTAAGTATTCTTGATAGCATTTCAAAAGCACAGACAAAAAACATTTGGGAATGGAAAACAATCACCCCAATTACCCCTCTGGAAAAAGCAAAAAAGAAAAAGCATCTACACAACTGCACAAAAACCCAGTGTATTTAAATACACTCCTAGCACTCAAACGTTAAAAAAAAATAATAATAAAATAGACTAACGGGTTAAAAATCAGGTTTAGGTGCCGAGCTGTTACAAAGAGTAGTTCACTTTGCATTTGGACAGTGTTAAAACGATGTTTTTAATGTGGATGCTAGTGCAGAAACCGGAGATTAAACACAAAGAGACGCAGACAGCTACCACATGCAGGAAAACGAGGTTACAGGCACGGCAGCACCAGGCGCTCGCCCATCACCGCGGGGAGGAGGAAGGGACAGGCATAGCAACCACAAGCCCAAAAGCAGAAAAGCGCATACCTTCAGCTTGGAATGAAAATCACGAGATTTCCTTCTGGCAAGAACCTGAATGTGACTAGACACCTGCAGGGTAGGGGAAGGGAGGAAACAAAGGAAAAGCCTGTAACCATGGAGATGAAAAGCCCCCTACAACTGGGCAAGCCAAACGTACCTTAATGGCGGCTTGAATTTCTCGAACTTTCTTTCTTGCTAAGACCTGTATGTGACTAGACACCTACATTGTTCAGGTTTATAGGGAAAAAAAAAACAACAAACAAAAGAAAAACAAAAAGCAAATCAAATTTAAAATGTCTATTTTTTTCTTAAAAAAAAAAAACAAAAAACTTTTCTGAGGGGAGGAAGTTATTTGCATCTTCAGTAAGCTCTGCTGTTAAAGTTACCACATTCCCAGCCAGATACCAAGCTCTTAGCACTGAGGCTTAACAATACAGGTCATCACTGCAGTGACTTGATTAAGGAAAAAAAAAAGAAAAAAAGAAGTGTAACCCACCAGGTTGTACATTCAGCTACAAGATAGAAGACACAGTTCGCAGTTGGATGCAGCCCACGTGCTTTGGTACAATCCCATCTGTGGCCAGGCCCTGTGCTCTTGCCCAGGGACCCGACAGGATTTCTACCCCATCTGCTGGGGAGGCAGATGCCCACTCTGACCATTTGCCACTAGGCTCGAGACATAACTTGGCACCGAGAAGTTTTATCCATTATTTATTGTGTTCTGCAGCTCCAATGAGGAGCCTCATGCTGCGTTTTGACCCCACTGAAATGCTTTAAATTCTGGCACAAACAATAAAATACTGGCACAACACAGGTCCCTGAACCTGTGCTGACTTCTTCAGTAATCTCAGCTTCAAGTCTGCCCACAAAATATTCATGTAAGTGGGGACCAGTAACTTGACATCAGCTTGAGTCATGTCCAGGTTTGGCCCATCGTGATTACATTTTGGTTAGAAATTTGTGTAAATCCAGTCCTGCACTAGACCAGTTATTGGTCAGAAGTTGTTGCCTGTGCAGTGAAGGGTCTGGGCCCAGATTCACATTGCTGTTTACTCAGGCACATGCTTAAATCCATGCTATTGATGATGAGGGTTTAATGATGCTGCCCAGCATCGCTCGGTAGTGCTCAGCATCCTATAGGCCTCTGTGTGAAGGTTGCAAACCTGCAGCAATGGTAAAAACTGCTAAAGAGAAATGTCTTATTCTTGTTTGGCCCAGGGCATACCATATCAGGTGTTGTATATTTTTCCTAAGTTAGTTACAATTAACAAAGCTTGATTTCCTCCCTCTATAAGATTGTTTCATGACAATAGTACCAAAAAGCCTGTATTTTTAGTAGGGAGGCAAACAGTAATGCATAAATGAGCACAGCCCCTGAAAGCCACCTTCAGAGACTTCCTCAGACTGCAGCTCAGGAACCAGTTTGCAGTAATTGAGAGTTATACTATTGCTTACTAAGCAATTTTGTAGTCAAACACGTAGACCAAGTTTTCACATGTGTTCATTTGTTTTGCTTTCAGTGGGATATTAGTGGTGTTAAAGGTTATACAAGAAGCGCAATCGTAATGTTTAATTGCTCCAGCTGAAACTCAAAAGTAACGACAATCAAACTTTTCTAAACACAAGGTCTAAAGTGATTTATGAATCGCTATAGAGGGGTGTACAAGTATGGAGGCAGAACACTGCCATATGTAAGCCATCACAGCCCTCTTGGTTTCACCACAACTCTACCAGCACATGCTGGCCAAGGATCTAGCCCCAAGGTCTGCATTTTGAATCCTGATGCAATTTTAAGATCCCAGCATTACCCATGATTCTTGGAGCTTGCATGGGCATAGCAGGGCAGAACTTGGGACTTTGTCTTTTGTTTCAGATTTCTTTGCCAATCTTTTGTTTGTTCCTTCTCCATGTGCTGCAGTTTCTCTCCTTTCTCATGTCTTTTTTCATCCCTCGTACATATGTTTTCTTCTTAACTGACAAAGGACACAACCCAGCGCAAAATATCACCCAGTTCAGGCCATCTTTGTGTGTGCCGACTCAGTGTCACCTTTCCCAGCACTACAAAACATGCGTAGCATGCAAGTGTACGAGTCTCTGCCTTCCCCTTTGTCACGCACGTAGATGGGGAGAAGGGGAATCACGCACTTGATGTTAGAGAAAGTGAGGGCACTCTGCGATTTGCAAAGCATTTTGAAAAAGTGCAAGGGTTTAGTAACCACTGCATAAACTATACAGAGCGTGTGCCTTCTGTGAGGCTGCTCATCACCGTGGATATTCTAAATTAAAGGATTTAGTCATATAAGATAAGTTAATGGTTATGTGATAATCATCTGAAAAAGACTTAAGACTGGTTAGAGGTTTATTCTGACCCTTTGATGAATGAAATCTTACCATGGCCACAGACCAGGAGCCTGAAGGCTCTTAGGGGAATTTTTTTATTATTTTTTCATCCTGTAGCAAGTACTGCCCGTGAGCTGAGAGCATGATTACAATCAGTCATGCTAGATAGTTTTTATTTATTTACCTCTCATATCCAATGATCATAACCTCTATTACATAGGCAAATTAGCTGGACTTTTAGAAGTTCCATTATTCATCATATCAAAATAATCATTATATTCTGTAATTGTCCTTATAGAGAAATAAGGCACAATACTTTATGCTTCTGCTTCAACTTTTGGAATTATTTTTTCTCCAAATACGGAGGATAACAGCTTCATGTACACATAGGTTAACAAAAAATACATCCTCAAACCACCACTGAAATGATGCACAGCATAAAAAAACGGAGTTTTAAATATTTTCTAAACAGCTTGTATTTAATCTGAACAGTGAAGTCAATACATCATCTCATCAGAGCTGAAGCACAGACAGCCACTGCAGCCAAAATGCCATGTTTTGTCATTCACTGACATGCATACTTCCCCACTGGGTTATTTTACCTGCTTCCTGGTCCGTGTCTTCCCTGTTCTAAGTTTGATGTATCTGGCTATCAATTCATTCCTACCTGAAACAAAGAAAAAATCATCATAAGGGACAAGCAGCACCACATCCATAAACACCATCAAAATACCACATTTAAACATATGAGCTCCATGCGTATGAGGCTTATGTTTTCTTACACCTACTCCACTTTTCCTTTGCAAACTATTTATCTGTATTTCTCATTGTTCATCGGTATTTCTCTTCCCTCTCTTTAACAGACATCGTATGTGCCACACGAACTATGCAGAGGGCTACGGGTTCAGTGTTTTCCCACTGAAGTCCTGGAGCTGTTTGCAGGCAGAGAGGCACCTCCTTGGTCAGTGGCGGTGCCCAGGGTGATCTCTCCCTGGAGAACACTGGCGGCTGACACAAGGTCTGGGCTCCTCCAGCTTTGCTTCTGACTGCGCCGGGTGGTGTTTGCCCCCCCTGCCCCCCCTGGACCCCTCCTGGGAGAAGCAGCTGCTCTTGAGAAGGTCGTGTGCCACTCGAGCCGAAGTGCCAGTGACCCAGATGTTATGGTTTCGCATCAGCTTTTCTCCAAGTTTTAACTCTACGAGGAGGACAGCAAAATCTATCCTTCCTGCCAGGAAGCACTCTGCCTCCTCCACTGATGGAAATCACTGTCTCAGTTCAGCAGGTTATCAATCATACCCCTAACTCTACGCACAAGAGTGGTCACCCTGCGCTGCCTAAGTTCCTGCTGCAGTGGGACCGATCAACACGGTGGTTTGTTATTCAGAGCTCTATTTCTCTTGGAAATGTATAGTATTTCCAAGTTTCTAAAATGGCTATTTGACTCTTCTTCAGTCACACATTATGCTACCTAATACAAACTAACATTTTCTTTCCATATAATTTCCTTCCTAAATATTGCTGACATGGAAGATAACACAGTTTTATGTGGTGCCCTGTTTATTTTCACTGCATATTATGTTACTTCTCCATGAGTTGTAATAACTTAAATATACTTGTTCAACAAGTCCTAAGTTATGGAGTCATTTGCATTCAGCACAGGGGATAAGCAGCCTGTGTGTAGAAAATGAGAAAACTGATTTAGCATCAAGCTGAAAATGGGGAGGTTAAGAAAATAACTTGTCACCCACCAAGTTATTTTAAAGTGGATGAGCACATATCTGGGGAGTGCAGAAAGTTGTATCAGCCAGGGACTCAAAGTCTTTCAGTTTGACGTTGTGGGGGAGAGACGGGGAAGTTTTGAAGTAGCCTGCCTATGTCTGAAGGGCATTTGGTGACTGGAAGATTGAACACAGTTAGTCAAACTAGACCTTCCTTTTCCTTTTTTCTTCTGTCTCCCCCTCTGAGCCTTATTTTACACCCTTTGCATCAAATGTCTCATGGTTCCTGTCTCTTCCATGGATTGTTTGCTAAATGGGTGCTAGAATATGAAATATCAATGTACTTCAATGTAGAGCTGTGTTTTCTCTGATTCCCTTTTTGTTTTGGTCTGGACTGTGCACCAGGTTTCCCACAACGTGCCGCTGTAATGGCAACGTGAGGTTTGTAACTCTTCAGCAGGTCTCTTCAGGACAAACTTTTCTGCAAATATTTCTGCACACAAATGAGGGATT
This sequence comes from Buteo buteo, assembly GCF_964188355.1. NCBI lineage: Eukaryota > Metazoa > Chordata > Aves > Accipitriformes > Accipitridae > Buteo > Buteo buteo. The sequence continues at coordinate 20,564,263 of NC_134186.1, read as the reverse complement.
TCCGTATGCAAACAGAGCAGCTAGTTACCTAATTTCATGCAAAGACCTTGTCTTTTGGCTGGACAGAAGTTCTGCAGCCTGTTGTGCCCACAAGGTACTTGCCATTTGCAGTGAACAAGAGCCTTTGTGTTCATGGGGTGAACCAGGGAATGCTCAGACTTTGTATCTCTCTATTCTCATGTTCTTTCTCATAATCCAAACAGTTCACTTCAAAAATGGAGAATTAGTTTTCGTAGCGGTGGCTGTCCCCCTATGTCCTTATGCTGTAACAGCAGCTACCTCATAGTGATAGGACTGCAAATTCACTTGCAGGTGTTGGGCATGGACATAAATGGAGCTGCTCTGCTCTTCATTAATATTAGATGGAAAAGTTCTACAGTGGAAAAGTATCATACAGTTTGGGAAAAGGAACCGACAGAGAGGTTGAGAGCCTGAGGCCATGGCAATGAGAAGGGAGAGGAAAAGGTATACAACAATGGCACATCATACTAAATGTGCTTTGGACAAGAGTTGTCCAAAACCTTCTTGCTTGGTACTTTTCATGCCTCTGTAGTGTCCCTTTAATGAGTACTGGGTAGCAGACAGTAGAGAGGTTCACAAAAATTAAAAGCAAACCAGGAAGATGCATTTCAGCACCTGCCACTGGGGAGCCCAAAGGGGTGGTGGCCTGCAAGAGCAGCCCTCTGCAATCCGGTGAGAATCAGAGAGCACCATATTCCTGCAATCACTGGTATGACAGGTGGTATGAACATTTTCATATTTCTAAATGCACATTTTGATTTAATTGGGGAATGTCCCCCCTCCAGAAAGTACCTTCTTTGCATATCTTTAAGCATGTGCATACATTAAGCACCCAGAATAGTTTTTTGGTGCAAAAAGCATTGTCTTTATCAGCAGGCGGTGAGTCTGAATGGTCAACGACTCTGTAAGGTGATGTGAAGGATGCGTTGCCATCTCTTGTCCCTCTGTCTGTACTGAAGGTGTTTCCGATACACGGTCACAGGGCCGGCCACTCCAGCCATCCCTTGCCCATTAAGGCAGTCCTATGCAACCCTCTGCCGTAGCTGAGGAAGGAAGAGTTAAACCTTCTTACGGTTTCACAGTTTTCTTCCCAGTCAAGAGAGCTAAAAAACTATTTTTAAAGGAAAGCTCAGATTCTCAGGCAGCCACTTGACAGGAAAAGAAGCTTTATAAAAAACACCAAGCACTGAAAGTCTAGACTGTATTGTTCAAAATACCCGTCAAGTGCTGTCTCCAGTTGAGCCCCAGTCCACCCATGAAGTGCTTTAGCTTGAATCAAGGTGGGGTTTCTCTAGCTGCTATCTAGCCTGGCAGGGGTACGACTAACAAGATTGTGGGTTTGCAAAGTGATTGCTTCCCCTTAAGGTGACGTCTAGCTGGAGCCTAGCTTGAGAAGAGTCAACAGGGTGGAATAATTTGACTTAACTTACAGGGAGGAAGAACTCTACAAAGAGCCATGCAACGAGTCTGAGGCAACAGCCTTAGGTTTTCCTTAGGGCCACATTTTCAACACAGCAAAGAAACATGCATCGGGTTTAGCCAGAGCAGGAGATACTGTAGCCTCATGAGGCTCACTAAATACCTTCTGTCCAGCCACAGTGATCTGAAAAGACATAAATTCTTTTCTTGGACTACCAAAAAGCCGTAAACAGAAACATATGCACTGCTTGACATATACAAGATAGACATCCCCAATTAAAATTTTACAGCCTTTATGTTATCTACCAAACATTGGTGCTCTTCTTTACCAACTCTGACAGAACTACCAGAAAAGATCTTATCTCCCAATCAGCTAAGGCCCAGAGAGGATTTTAAAGAAAGGAAGTCTTAATAATCCTAAAAACACCTTTTCCCGTTCTTGGGAATGGGAAGAGTCTGAAACAAAAGGAGGCTCAAGGAACTTCTTTAACTGGCCATTAGAAACCTTAGGGTGAAAAATGGTCATTAATAAATAGATCTGTTTTTTCTCTAAGAAGAGCTCAGCTGTGGAAATACTTTCCATACACACCCTCCTTCTCTCTCCCTGTCATATATATCTGGGAAATTGCCTGCCAGAAGAGAAGAGGTCAGGTTTATGAACTGTAAATGTTCAGCTCCTTCTTCTTGTCATCCGTTATGACAGTCTCCTACTTCGAATATTTTGGTTCAGGTATCAAAGAGAGATGTGGGGAGGTGCCCGGTCAGATAAAACATCTTCACAGCACAGGAATCTTTTCCAAGGATCTTGAAAATATCAGGAGAGGACCACAACAAATATTTTATATAGGCTTCTCTTGTTGTTTTTTTTTCCCTTTTATGTTCAGGCTTTATCTGTCATGCCCTTCTGTACCGTCAGTGCAATTGCAAACTATAAGTCTCCCTGGACTGATGCTGAGGAAGAGGCACTTTACACAACAGAACATCTTTTTTAATCGTGGCAGAAAGTAAAAAGGGGGTTCAGCTAGAAAACAGTACAGATGCTAGAAAACCTGTGAGGCTTCGTGGGGTGCCAAAACCTCACTGTGACCCCTCCGGGGGAATGGCTGGGCCCCCAGGGCAGCCCTGCTCCTGCCAACCAGTGGGACACAAGGTCCCTCCACCTTCCCAAACTACTGCCCCATCCCTGAGGAGCGTCAGCCTAAACAAAGGAGTGTGCGGTGATCCCGGACACCTCACAGCCAGCACGTAGGACTGACGTTTCTGCTCTTCTTGTTCAAAATAAGTAGAAGCAGCTGCAAAGTGGGGAGGCTCCCACCCGCCTCTCCCCAGGGGAGGCAGTTGTTGCTCTAACAGAGGGCCCTTGTGCGGGGAAGCCTCCCCCACTAAAGTTATTTCCAAAACCAGCTTAAAGCGGCCGACCGTCAGCCCCCGCAAAGGTCTCCACAGGGCTCCCGGGTGCCACCCTTGGTGCTGAGGGTGGGTTTGGCCCCACTCACCCAGCATAGGCACTCACCCGAAGGTGAAAGTCACCCCTTGGATGAGGAGGGCATAACCGGCAACCCCTTCGTGGGCCAAAAACGGCACCACCACCTCTGCACAGGAGCCACCAGGCCTCCACAGGCAGCTCTACCGGGACCCACGTGGCTGTGGACAAGCCCCCAGCCACGACAGGTCCCTTTCCCCGGGTCCCAGCCACAGGCATCGCTGCTCAAACCCAGTCCCCGCCAGGAAAGGGGCAGTGAGCTGGTGCATCATGTCCCTGGTGAGCCGCTGCGTGGCGGGCGGGCGTCTTTATTTAGAACATTAATGACACAAATTAACCCTCCGCCCTCCAAGCTCCCAGTAATAGGCACCATCCGAATGTGATAAAAATAGGCAAGTGTGGGAAATCAAGCTGGTTAACAATTTGAAAATGAACAGCTAATTTTAAAGTTTTCATACTCAGCAAAATAATTCAAGTAATGACCAAGTAGAAAAGCCTATTCTTTTCAGATAATGGCGTATTATGAATTTCTCCAAATTCTGCGAGACTGCGGCTCAAAAGAGGTATTCCACATCCTGAGTGCAAAGTCTGGGGACCGACTGCACAACCATTTTATCTCCAAAGTTATGCTCACGGCCATATTTTCACCATGGCAAAGCTTTTCAGCTGGTTTTGGTAAACTCTATTTCTGGTCGCCTCTGCTTGAAGCCGCTATGACGGCCTGGTGATTGCAAAGTGCTGGCCCAGGAGCCAAATTTGGAGAGCCAGCTGGAATTTTGCTTGATGAGGAGCCTGCTGACGAGCTCACCGTACCTCAAGGCGAGCGCTCTCCTGGGACAGCCCCTGTGAACGGCACTGAGCCCTTTGTCTCGCCGCAGAGTACGGGCCGGATCCGGATCCCACCCGCCGTCATGGGGGTCTGTGCGTGGACATCGTCAGCAGGGACAGGCTGGTTTGAACGCTTTCCTCCACCAGAAGGTGGCCGTGGGGCCCTTGGGCGGCCGGGCTTGCAGCCCGTGGAGGAAGAGCCGCTCCACCGTGGCGCTCGGCCCCGGCGGTTTTCTGCTCCGTTTTGCCGGCAGAATATCCGGCGTTGGGAGAGCTCGCCTAAAATTTGCTGGTGCCGCTTTCTGAAGACGCTTTAAAGCTAAATTGGCTAACAAAAAGCCTCTTGTAGATAAAAGAGCTCTGCAAGTCAACAACTGGCTAAGCAGTTTAAACCCCTAAGTAAGGCATCCTCTATTTAAACGTTATAGGCAAATCTAATTTAAGCTTTTAAAAATATTATGGGCAGGTGTTTAAGTCGTCCGCACACTGGGTTTTGCGAGAGCTTCGGAGGGGGCTGGGCGGTGCTTCCCAGGCGGGCAGCATTTTGTTCAGACAAGCTTTCTGCAGAAGGCCACGTGACATAGGCCAAATAAACAGCATCTGGGGATTTTCAATTACAGACCTTCACCCAGCATGCCTGCACTGTAATCTCTACCAGATGAGGCTCAGGCCTCACTATTTTCAATAATTCACACACTGTGTACACATAACATGACAATAAGGGCATTCATGCAACCGCCTGATTCGCACATCAAAGCTCCCAAATGGCCAGCTGTAAGCATGCTTACTGCTGAATAATTCATTCTTTTCACAGGCTTGAAAAAACGCTCAGCGGGAGTTGGCAAGCTTGTGTTCTTTCCTGTGTGGTATGCTAAACTCAAATTTTGAAAGAGGTACAGCCCCACTAAAAAGAGTCAGAGATCCAACTATTTAAATGTGCATTTGCGAGCTTTCGGATGGCTGCTCACAAAAAAAAAAAAAAAAAAAAAAAGAAGCGATACATTTCCAAGTGGGTAGTGGAGATAAGATGAAATAGCCTACATGATTTCTGAGGCAGGTGTTTAATAGAAATAAAATGATAAAACTGTTTTCCAGATGGTAAAATATTTTTTACACATATTATTCCTCGCTATATATCTCAGATATACCAGAGGCATAATAGTTAACAAGTTCAGCAAACTTGAAATTTCCACATACTTAGCATAAATTTTCTACTGTATGGCAAAGAGGGTTTTAGTTAAGATTAACACATATGAAAAAGGCAAACACAGAAACACCAGAGTTAATTTTGTAACTCCTATTTACTGTTCTCACAGATATGGGTAGAATACTAATTTCTAGATGATATTTTAACAACTCCAAATTTGCAGCTGTGTCTCTGAACATTTAGCTTGCAACTGGTGAGTGTTCCAGATTTTGAAAATACTTTGGCTTTACACAACAGAAGCATAATTTCTTTAAGGAAAAAAAAAGGGGGGCGGAGAGAGGGAAAAGAAGGGGCTGCTTCATAATATCAAGTTTTCTTGACTGTCAATCAATGCCAGAACCAGCAGGATCAACTAGTCGTGACCTCTCCTTATAGCAAACACATGCTGCTTACCAGCTGTGGACTGTGTTTTTTACACCCTTTTCTCTATCATTCAGAATGGCTTCCTCCTAATCACAATAATCCCAAAAGTGCTAAAACATATCAATCGTCCTTTAAGCCCTGCCTACAAAAGGCCAGCCGTCCGGCCTTTATGGGCTTGTCCAACAGCAGCTGATACTTCATTCAACTACAAATCCAATTTAGCAGTTACAAGAGGTTTAGCATCACTGGAAAAATATTGGTGTTGATCCTGCACTCTTAAGTCAGCAAATATTCCTTTGCCATATTGTTTAGCTTTTTCTGCCATATTTACACTTCTGCTGGATTTCCCTGAATGACTTCAACAACAGCATTTAACCTCTGAACTGGTAATATTTACAGTTGATCAAACAGTGATTTTTATAATATGTTTACAACAATTACAGAAACAGAAGCCTATTTGTATTCCAACTGTTACGATTCTGAAAAAAACCCCAACCAACAACCCTAAAAACAAACACAGTCATTTCATTCAAAACCATAGAGCACACTTTATGTATTAGTTATGCAGGATGTTATTTATTATAGCCCTTTGGGCAAGTTCATGGCAATTCTTTCACTTATGTATTTTTAATTGCCAAGTGAGCCAATGCAAATACTCCCTTGATCCCCCTCCACTTTTCTTTTCTTTTCTTTTCTTTTCTTTTCTTTTCTTTTCTTTTCTTTTCTTTTCTTTTCTTTTCTTTTCTTTTCTTTTCTTTTCTTTTCTTTTCTTTTTCTTTTTTTCCTCTTTAAACAGCAGTATATGTAATGCCTTAAAGTAAAGAGGGGAGACCCTATCTAGGGAATTTACTATTCCCTAGCCCAAATCTGCAGATCTGTGGGACCGCTCAGTTTAGTCAGCCTTTAATAATGGAAGATAAGGCAGGAGATAGCTTCTCCGGCCCTGTGGAAGAGAATGGGAGCTGCTTTTCACTTGCTTTGTAGCGAAAATAATCAGCATAACCTGCATCAAGCACAGGATTTCCATCTCCCTGCATGGGCACTTGTCGGAGGGCCGGGGCCACCCAGCTCACCCACAGCCAAGGATGGACGCAGGTCCCCACAGTCTCCCAGGGAATGGGGTGCGGGCAAAAAAAAAAAAATCGAGTGTCTTAGACCTGCTGGACCTTGATGCTTAACTCTGCACCAAGTCCTTCAAGAGCCAAGGCTCTGGGTCTGTATTTAGGTAGGGGCCATGCACAAAAGTGGCCATCCCGGACAGGACCAGGAGGAGACAAAGACCTCAGGGCTGCTAAAATGGGTTATAAAGGCTGCCCGAGTGGGGTGTGTGTGTATGCAGACACACACACGCAAGATTACAATAAGCCACTTAAGTATTATTATACACAAATTAACTGCTTGCAAAGTGTACTGTAACTGGGTTGCCCAAGAGGACAGGGAAAAGAAAAGATCCAGGAAACAAAATAACCAAAATAATCCCTTCAGATGCTAATGAGCGAACAATTACAATGACTCATTGAAGTTATATCATAATGATACTTCTAAAGAAAAGAACTTTTTGTGTATTGTATTAAAAACAACAACAATAAAATGATCCCAGATTGAAGCAATACCACAATTTAATTTATACAGCAAAAGGGAAGTGACCTAATAGTAGCACGGAAAGACATTCTCCTCATGTCAAGTCTTAACATATTGGGTTTTTATCCCAGCTTCAGTTTTAAAGAAAACAATGAAAAAGATCCATAGACACATCTGGTTCAAAAGTCTTCATTGACACTAATGTAATGCATTAGATTCTGTTTGGCAGGTCTTCATACTGGAAAATACTCCACATAAGCAATGTTTATTAATTTTCTTCTTCTGAGTTTTTAAAAACACAGACAGAACATATTTCAAAGAGAGAGGAATGATCCAGAGATCTCTCTGAATATTCATTAATTAATATTTTGTCAGTGTCAGTTGTCTCAACAAAAGAAGGTTTTACAATTTACTCTAAGCCGCATTTAATTAAAATTTATGTAACAAAAATACATGGAATTTTTTTGCTCCCTTGTAATTACATTATTTTCTACTTACTATAAACTGTATTTTACTGCAACCAAAAAAGCATTTGAAAACAAACAGCAATTTTTAGGCTTCAGAATATACAAAGAAATCCCCATAGGACAAAAATCCCCAAACTTGACCTTTGCCATCTCTCTGGATCAGCTACAGATGTTTAGTAGATTATACAAAAACCTAGATGTCCTTAATCTGACATTCTTTTTTTTTTTCCCTGCTATGATAGGAACTCTTAGTAACCTATCTGCGAAGACGCCGTGCAGCTTCCACGTGTGTATGTAATTGCTGTGTTGTTTTCCAAGGTAGTTGCAATTTTTCAGCGACATGAGCAGTTCAGAAAGAAGACTCTCACCCAGCACTACTGACAGAAAGTCTGATTTGGACAGGAATCCTTCAAATACACAGACAATGGGCTGGCTGACCTGTCATGCATGATGGATGAGTTAAGGGGATTAAAACCACTATTTGCATTAGAATACATAAAAATTAGCAAAATAGAATTTCTCAGTAGGTGGCTTCAGTTCTGTTTGTTCTCTTAGGCAAAATGAAGTTCATTTTTAAAGGAATTGTCATTGTTTAAGTAATGCTCAATTGCAGAGGAGAAATTTTGGATGCCGGCTTGCTTTCTATTGTTTATTCTTTAAGAAATCCACTTTATCACTACAACAGTATCCTTTTTCCCCCATGTTTAATTTTAAAACATTACACAACAACTACAATGTTCTAACTGCTTTAAACTGTATGTATGTCTAATGCGTACATGTTTCTGAGCTGCATATACCCCAAAAAGTGCTTTGAGTTCAGAAAGAGATGATCAAAAAGACCAAAAAATTACTTTAAATTGTGTATTGATGCTTCACTAAGGTTCTGAGTATGAGCCTGTGACTCAAAAACTGTAAGAGGCAGATGCTTGAAATACTGCATGTTTCTTTTGACTAGATTCATATTGCATACAGTGATGGTACTTAAAAGACTCAGCTGCACAAAGTAACATAACGAAAGACTTGCCTTACGGAATAGCATTATATAGTTTATACAGTATAACTTTGAAAGAAATCTGTATGAACAAGTCATGCACACAAGTAGGCAAACAGATGTAGAAACTCCAGAAACATCCATGGACCACCTCCCCTTGCTCCTGCAGAGAGCAACCGAGATTTGTCTGTCAAACAAGAGTTGTAAAAGTAATGGAGGTCCCCCTCTTTGCAAGGCTCACATGTCCAATTTGCAGACAGCAAGCAGCCTGCAGAAAATCCAGCACATTTTAGAAAAACATGTCTGTGTACTGTCAAATATGTTTTTGAAATCCTTGCCCGTTTTAATGGTGGACTGCTGTCAGACTGGTGATATATTTCACTGTGCCCCATAGCAGCATTAACAGAAAGCAAAGCTGAGGCATTAAGGAGGTAAATTTCTTCCACTGATGACATTACAAACGGGAAAAGCTGTGACATGATTTCTCAACTCAGCATTTACTATAATGAGATTTTAAGAGAGCAGGTCACTTCTCTCGCTCAGTGATGGGGGTTCTGGCCAGACCCCGAGGCTGTCTAAAACAAGTGAATGGCAGAGCCTGCAGCCGGGGATGGGGTCCCACCATACGGCTCCCGGGGAGGGGGCGTTCATCTGCAGGCGAGGGAGGACCCCATGAGCTGCCTTCATTTTCAGCTCCACAGACCCTGCACTGGCATTCATGCAGCTCTTTGCAAAAACTGTTTATTTAGCTTATGAATTATTTGGTGTCTGTGTCCCATGCAGTTAAGATGCTTTATTTTCACAGCAGGTGCAAAGAGGTATTTAAATTTGCATTATGTCCAGGGTATTTGGACTCAGTTTGTGTTAGATGACAGCTTCTGACAGCAGATGGGCCAAGTGGAGAAACGTTTGACCGGCATATGAAAGAGCCTGGGATACATCCAACACTAACCTTGGTTTCCAAGTTATTTCACAAGCACAAAGTAACATTTTGTGGAGATTTTATAGCTAACAATGTCATTCTAGCTACAGTACAATAAATATTTTGCTCCAATTATGAACCCACAAGAGAGACCCACAACATACTTGAGCTACAGGGTAAGTCATTTCTTACAAACCCAGTCTCAAAACACGCTTAAAATTGGGGCTCCTTTAACTCTTTTTTTAGCCTAAAGAAAGACCTGTCCGTGCTTCCAGATGTGATACGAACCTGTCCAGATCAGTTGCCCAGTCCTGCCTCTCTGCTGATCCCACCTGGGTCACTGACGTTTGAGCTAAAGCGGAGGAGAACAATATCCCTGCAGTTTTGAAGGATCCCCAGGACACCAGCCCGAGGGGAAAAAAAGAAAACTTAATGTCATCCTGAAGTCAGGTATGAGAACACAACAGGCTGTTAAAGAATGGAAGGTAGCGCTACTTATTCTGAAGCTCAGCTACAAGAGACAGCAATTAAGAGCTGAGTAATTAAATAATACTGTACCATAATGTATTTTGTTTAAATTTGGAAGTGTTCCTCATAACCTACTCATTCATCAAAGTGAAAAATGCCTGCCTGACTCTTCCTGTCCCTCTGCCCCAGACTCCACGGCCTCCAGCAGCTCCAGCAGCCACAGTACATCCCAAGCAGTGTAAATACCATGTTGCTGATTTCATTATCACTGAAAACATCCATCTGTGCCTTTCAAAGTCTGCAGGATTATCTTGGAGAATCATAAGAAAATTCTGTTTCATGCATCCACCAAATGCATTAGAGTCCTAACATTTGTAATTTTCGTTATAAATTATTTCACTTAAAGTGGTTGCTTTTGATGATGGGAGGGCTCCTTTAAAAATAATTTTTAAGGGGTAGGACATGCCAGAGAATCAAAAGAAAATTACAGTTATTTATAATCTTTTTACCATGTATTTGTTTCTATAGTAAATCACTACTTTCTCTTGCTTCCCAGCTCATGCCTTTATTTTACATAACATTTATCCAAAAAGCATACATTTGGAAACCTTTTCTTTGTTTGTTTTGGATAAATGAGTAATGGAGTACAGACACGGTTTCATGCATAATTCTTAATCCCACTTTCTTTAGGCCTGATGCAGTAGGAGAGAAGCTTTACAGTCAGGTTGTTTTGTGGCTGAGTACTGTTGACGTGGGACTGGGAGAGAAGACCAGGCTTCCAGCCGCAGCTCTGCGGTGTTTTGTTGTTGAGTCCCTATGCTCTCTTCACAGTTTTTGCCTGTTATAGAGGTTAGTTCTCTAAAAATCATGGTGAAAAAGGTGTCTGAAAGATCAATCCCACTTTCTACCTGATGCGCCTCCCCTCTACCCACGTCCATGCCAGCACATTTATCATACTGAACAGCCTCAGCTGCCAGTGGCTTCTAGTCCTGACAGCAACAACGGACACTTCACAAGGAGCAGAAGGACTTTGCTTCTCAGGTCCAACATGCCTCACTGGGGGCTGCGGGCCCAGCGCTGGCATTAGGACAAGGATGGGGGGGGACGACATGTCCCAGCGCAGTCCCCACCACTAACATCACTAGACCCACGAGGGGTGCACTGGCAGGAGCTGTGAGCGTGGCAGCCTCATGCAGCAAAGAAGGAAAGTTTAAATACACACAGATGTGGAATTGCATTCAACATTTATTAATGTCACTTAGAGATTTCTACCCCTACCAAGCTCGCAGTTTGCTCATGTGACTTTATCATCTGTTTAGTCTAACCTGCTGATATGGTAATCTGTTGTCTCCGGCGCATAAAATTATTTCATTTTTCTTTTGAACGATGGCTCTTTATGCACTTTTCTCTCCTCTCTTTCAATGTGCGTGCTCTCTCCCTCTCCCCTCTCGCCCCCGCCAACAGTAAGGACAAGTAATACCAATCCTTCCCCTTCCTCAGTTGTTTCCAGGATAATCCTCCATCCCATATTGGTTCAGCTTTAAAGATCACTGCCCTTCTGCCCAGCCCATACCATACAGACTCAACCCTAATGAACACACACACTATCACAATCCACGGGAGGTTATTTTGCAGGCGTTACTTTCTAATGGGCAAAGCCCTGAACGAGACTCCTGCATCTTACTTCTACCTTGGCCAGTGGCTGGAGGGATGCATCTTGACACAGGGAGAACTGCGGTATCGAGTGAGGGAGTGGTCCTGAGCTTCACCGGTGCGCAGCTGAGACCAACAAATGAAAAAGGGTTTTAAAGTGTTAAATACTGTATAGTTGGTTTCAACCTTCTGATACTGGCATGTATTCAGATGAGTCCCTTGGTAAAAGGTTATTTCAGATCAGTGGCAATGCGATCAGTGTCCCCCTTCTTGATTCACAAGTTTCTGTCTATGCAAGCACAGAAACAGTCGTCTGCTGCTTTGCTAAAACACAGGCAGTATACAGAGTACTATACTGTACCTAAACTTCTGCCAAGTCCACCTGGCAGCAAATTTCTTAGTTTTACAAACCTCCAAGCACTCTACTATATTTTGATCTTTTTATAGTATATGTATTGGTCATGAAGGCATTTTCACTGAGGCAACTGGCAAATCCACCCTGAACCTGGCAATCACACCAGTATCAACATTTTAGCACACACTACGTTTTTGCTATTAAAAGCCATAAAGAAATGGTCATTGGGTCAGCCAAAGAAATTCTAAGGCATAACTATAACATATGCACGAAGAGATTAAATTAGTGCTGCAGAGACTTACCAAGAGTGCTCGCAAGAGGGACGTCCCTTTTATCTTTCATGAGATGCATATGAATATATCAGTACTCACCCCTCCAGACAATAAATTGAGCAATGCTGATTTTCTATAAGGACTGGTGAACTTGGTAGTGTTAGGCTAATAGTTGGATTTGATGATCTTAAGGATCTTTTCCAACCTAAATGATTCCATGATTCTATGACATAAGAACAAGAAGTAAAAATATACTTACCTCAGAGGCTAACAAATGTTTATATGAAGCTACTAAAAAGCTGAGATTTAAAACAACACATTCATTTAAAAGAAAATGAAAGGTTGTTTCGGGTATGGCTGATGCAGTTACATGTTTTCTGTTGGGGGAAATTTATAGCCACATTATTGCTGTCAAGGAGGGTAGTGAGCCACAAGGATTTCCAGATGCCATGTGTGAAGTTTCTCATTTCCCCTACTATACTAAAGTACATTATCACCCAAATGCAAACAAGCTTTAAAAAAGTATCTGTCATTAAAACATGTGTGGCCCCCTTGCTTGGACTTAAGAGATTTGGTTTTTTTCTTTTCCTTTCCTTTCTTTTTAAGCCAGATGGGAGACTGTGCTGCAGCACTCCCCAAGGGCCTAATACTGATCATACTGCTGTCGACAGTAATACTTCGGGCTGCATCCCCACTGCACACTGCACCCTGTCAGTGAGAAAACATGGCTCTGCCAAACAGTAACATTTCATTGTAGAAAGTCAGTCAAAGGAGTGGAAGAATCGCTGCCATGGCATTTCTCGGAACAGCTATGAAAGTGAAATCAGAGATTTCAAAGAAACACAGAAGATAAAAGGAAAAACATGTTCAAGTTTCTCCTGTACCTGTAAACACAACTTGTGGCACCAGCAGCCAGCTGAGGGACCTGTCCCGCTGTATGGACACCAGTGAGCAGCAGGGACAGTTTCCTGCAGAGGAGATCACCCTCACATCTGGCAGTGTGTTCGCGGAGATGGCAACCCCATGCCATAAGGGCATTCAAAGGCAAAGACCACTGCCAGGACAGCTTCTGCAAGCCTGAAGCAGAACGATCTCTCTTATGAATGTCTGGGATTGCTGTACGCTCAGGCGCGAGGCTTTCAAGTGGGAATGGGTGCAAAAGAATGCTTTGCAATTAACTACCTTTCCAGGTCTTACTAGAAGAATGGTAGGAGAATTAAAGCTAGAAAATCTTATAAGCAAACTTTTGTTCCCAACTGGGTTTGTTTTAAAAAAAAGGAAACACGGAATTTATGCAAAGGTCCAGCACAATAGTGCTGAAAAGATGATAGACATGGAACCACCAGAAGGCTGATGCTGTATAGTCCCCACTGATTTTTTTATTTACAGTGAAAGCCACAGTCTGAAAGCAGGAGTTTTGTTAAACGTTGTTAACTTGAATCTTTTGCTGAAGATGAAAACTAAATGGGAGATGTTGAGTCCAAAGCAGAGCTGTCCCTTCTGTCTCACATCTGGAAGCACACCAGCAACAAGATCTTGAGTGGGAGCAAGAAAAACAGTTTTGCTCAAAACCCAGAATGAAACAGAAAGTCTATTAAAGACACAGGGACATGCCAGCACCCCGCACTCCAGTTGGAGAACTTCCCCACTTCTACAGGGCCACGGGCACAGTGGCACCCGTTTCTGAGGTACGCTTAGCAGAATGAAGGCTGACGAGAGTACCATGCCAATGCCAACCAAAATGACTGTATACCAGTTTTATCACATAAGCTTTTGTCCATTATCTCAAGAAACAGTTTCCATGTCTTCAAATCTTTCTTATGGTCCTTCCAAAATTGGGTATATACAACATAAGCCTCAGATGTCAAAAAGACAGTCTTTGAAGCACTAAAGCAAATCTCTGAAACTATGTTTTCTTAATCACATCAGACACTTGGCTTGCGGTTATGCTATAGCATTTTCTGAAAGAAACATAGATCTGAGTAACAAAAATGGTCCCTCAGAAACTCTCATGCTCCACATTAATACTTCAGAAGAGAACAACTGAATCTCTGCTACGGCAACCATGGCAAATAACTGAAGACTCAAGTGCAGAGCGTGCACGCTTGATGAAACAGGAAACAACCAACACAATTATTTCCATAAACTTAAGACCGGTCAATAAGGACAAACCCCTTTTCAAATCTATAAAGGGCAAATCATTGCCTTGCTGTAGGATCATGACTGAAGATGAACTGCCTGAGTCTTCATGGCACACACTTCTAGCTAAAGAAACACATCCAGAGTGCCTACCACACCTGTCAGTGCTTGATACTCCAGTCTTGCTAAAAACCCAAGTTAATACATTGAAAACAAAAGTGTCATTACAGTGCTTTTAAAATGATCACTCTGGCTTCTCCTTCATCTTTTCATTTCTGCTAGATTAATTAAAGGCTTCAATTAAAACACAAGCCAATTTATAAAAGTTTTTAAAATTCAGTAACTCAGATCTTTCCATCGTAGTACTTATTTTCTATTGTAACATCTGCCGTTACAGCAGGCTTTTGTTTGCATCTTTTCCCATTCTTACCTGGACAAAGGGCTCTTTTTTATTCTCCAGATAAAAAAAAAAAAGTGAAGATGTCAGTCATTTCTATGTGCATAAGTAAGGTCTTTCAAGGGTGAATATGAACTAAGCAGCCTCAGCAGCTCTAAAAATTAGTTCACAAATTTTTATGCCTGAATTATTTGCTGATTCTCTGAGCACAGGAAATACTTTGACTTGTGTGTCTGAGAAAGTGAATATCCACAGAAATCAGATCTCAGTCTGTCTTCTTTCTGTACCTTCCCAGGCAAGAACCCCAAGGGCTTCTGCCTCCCTGTCAAGAGAGAGGTGTAAATATCCAGGTATTTGCATAAGAGAGAATGCAGTCAGACTCATCTACATCTACCAGGCAGGCACTTGGTGATGTACGTACACATGCTGTGGCAGGATCAAGGTCTCCCACTTGAAAATGCCTTAAAGAATCTTTGTCTCTGCCTTTGCTGAAGAGCTGCTGACTGTTATTCTCTGCCCATAGTCCATCCTGCCAGCTTAGCTCTTAAATTAAGAGTTGTCCTTCCGTTGCTGCCAACAGTAGGTTTGAACAAGTACTTCTGCGAGCAACAGAACCAAGGAGGCCTCGTTTCCTATGGCTCTGGGTCCCGACAATGAGCTTTTGCAAGGATCCTGTTGCCTCGCCTGCCAAGGGCTACACTCAGCCTTTCCCCAGCAAGATGCTCATAGGGTATCTCTCCCATCTACCCATTTTCCTGTTTTCAAGGAGCTTCTAAAGACGTTTCCTAAAGAGCATCACCTCTCTAGTTTGGTTAACATTGAGCAAACAATTTGCAAATGTGACTGGGGAGAATTGAGAGGCAGATATTTGTGGACTGCTTTGGAGCTGTGGAAAAAAGAAAAGTTCAAGAGAGAGAGTCCTGTTTCACTGTTGTATTCAAATTTGAATTTAAAGCTCAGATGCTTATGACATTTGAACATGATAGCAAACTGGGTGGAGAAAACTCATCTTGGCCATCTAGATCTTCTATCCTTGTAGTAAGTGGTAAAGATCACAGGAAAAGAACAACAGAGACCAAAGTGGATCAAGAAGTTTTCCTCTTCAAATACATTTTCTCTTCTAAACTTGTAGTTTCATGGCTGTGCGTGAGGACAGAAGGTAACAGAAACCTGGGATAAAGCTCTTTATGCCGGAGACATTAGTGGACAAAAATAACAAGTTCAGTCCCAGTTCCTACATCTGGTCTTTTATATAGCTGATGGTTCACATACTCAATACATACCTCTTACTAAAGTTGGATTTAAAATAGTTTAGGATTAAGCAGAAATTATTAATATTTTACAATGCCAAGATGTTTATGGGTGAAGAGATTGAGATAGTAAAACCGTTGACCTTATAACGTTAAATAAATGTTTACCTGGTTTTAGGAATGAGTAAATCGCACTGTTATATTAATTGTTGTAATTTATTCTAATTTGAGAAGCTTAAAACCAGTGTAAATTACATAAATTAGGCAAACTTAATCCCTGTGCTTAAGCACCCTTAAAGTCAGTCATGTTCCTTGGAATTTGAAAGGTTTAATTGAAGTTGTTGTCAGTGGCATCTTAAAGTGTGTATATAATGAAAACCTTGATTTTAAATACAGGGGTTTTTTAATTGCTGGCATAAAATAAAATACGCTTTAAAAAAAAATCCTGTTTTCTTTCATATAAATGCCTTTTCTTTTTCCTAAAATGCACGAAATAAAACCATCTAGCATTCAATACTGGGGTCAGTAGAAATCATTGGCAGGAAAGTTCAGCATTGCTTTCTACAACATGAAATCCAATATATCCAATAACAGATTACATTAAATTTGACCTAACCAGTGGGCAGAGTTCTTAGCAATAACAACCCTTTGCACAAAATCAGTATTTTGAAGGATCATAATCTTAAAGTGACCTATGGAAATATAACGCCTCTTGTATTCCCAAGAAGATTACACTAGACCAAAGGATGGTATATGCTTACATCCAATAAGGCAGAAATACCTATTGAGCCATGTAGGAACAGGCCTCAAGCATAAACACCCAACACTTTTTTTCAGGAACAAAGAAACTACACCACTTCATCTAAGAACAGTCTCATCCAAACGTAGTTCAGTCTGTAAGAACAGAGAAATGGACCCATTTCACAAGAAATGGACCCATTTCCAGAAGGCTTTCTTTGGTTAAGATTTTCCCATTTTTCCATTATCAACCCACTCAACCTACAACACAAATGCAGGTTTCAGTTCCAAAAAAAATACCAGCACGCTGAAGGCATCTGGGAGAGCAGTAAATTACTAGTAGATTGGAAAGATTGATTTGTGAAGAAGTTACAACAAAGTGGAGACATTGCAATCAGCATGTACATGGTGTAAAGGCCGAGTCTCCCAGCAATCTCTGAATGCCCTCAATTCCCACTAGCAGGCTGAAATCAGTGGGAGCTCAGGACATTCAACAATTCATAAAAATTAAAGCAGGGCAACAACTGGTTTTATTGTTTGTTCTTGGCAGTACCCTGTCAGAGCTAGACGCTGAAGGAATGCATGATCTACGTTGTGACAACTTTGCAATTTAGAAAGACTTAAGCAAAGGGAGAGGGTAGTGAAAAGGGGTGTAACAAGTGAATAAAGTGATCAAAACTGATGATGGCTGGCATTCTCTGTTAATACAGCAATCTCTGTATTACGGGTAGAGACTACTCCCAAAGCAGCTCAACCTACCTGTTATTGACATACTCATTTCCTACAAATCACAGTAAAAGTGCTTCTCGCGTGCTTCAGAAGGCCATAATCTAGAGGGCTGTGGGCATTGTACATGGAGAGGTTTGCGAGCCAGCTCCGGCACTACCCTACACTCAGGAGGGGAGCGCCCAGCAGGACGTACCCACTGCAGGTGGGAGTGGAAGGGGCTGATAAGTGCGAGGTGGGGAGAGCAGCACGGGGGGCCAGGGGCTGCTTTGTGGGCACAGACAAGCAGCGTGAAGGAGGACATCCGAGCTGCATAAAGACAGAAAAGAAGCAGAAAGAGATTTTTTGTTGACCTGATATGCGAGAACGTACACAGATGGATGATCTTAACAAAGCATAGTTTAAATATTAAGCGAGAAAATACCTTCCAGATTTAAAACAAGTGCCAAAGAATGTCCAATGTTGAGGCACTAAAAACTAAATTGGGCAATGCATTAGAAAATATACCAAGAGGAGGAACCTTCCACCAAGTCTTTTTTTTTTCCAGTGGATGTATATTTAATATTTTCTTCCTCTATAACCTAAAAATCTACACCTATAACAGAGCCCTAGGTGATAGGCCCACCATAACCATGCAATAGGCCTGCAACACAAATATTCCCAAACCAGCCCAAACTCAAACTCCTTACGGTACCAGTACTGTCATTTACTTCAAATCATACAGTTTAGTTTTATGTAGTCCTGCAATGAGCAGGGAGTTGGACTTGATGATCCTTATGGGTCCCTTCAAACTACAGATATCCTATGATTCTATGACTCTTTACAGTTACATCCCTCTAAACCTGAGAGTTTAATAGCCACACCCAGAAGGCACTCCTTGCTTATCTTTCTGGTTTTCTTACACAAAACAGAGAGTAAGAAAAGTAAGTGATAAATCACTGTATGATTCTTCTTCAAGAACAGCTGCAGCAAGTTAGTATTGTATTGACGTCACTTTTCTTGTTTATCTCACTTTTTCTAACAAAACACACTTTTTATTTAAGCACAGACTCTGCATTTCTTATACACCCGGAATATGCCAAAATACTTTCACTCCTTTTCTTTGAGGGAAAAATAAAATAATATAAGGACCTACTGCAAATACAAGAGGCTGTCCCACCTTTAACTTCCTTCTAACACTGAACACCAGGCTTAAAATTGTACCATATAAACACACAGAAGCTAAAACACCACGGGCAGCCCTTCCATCTACTTTGCTTTACACATTAAACCACGATTCAAACAGAGTCCATTAAGGCATCTAAATGTGACTTACCACGTGTGTTAATTGGGTGGGGGAAAAAAAAAGAAAACACAACCCTCGAATGTGGACATTTATGTATTCCCATTATTCAGACCCTCTTGATGCCACAATCTCCCACTTCTATAGTTTATAAATGTTTGATTTAAAATATAGCCATTTTATCATTTGTACCACATTTACCTCATCTTACCACTGTTCCGACTGGATGAGAAGCTAATGTAGCCTACACTGTCTGGTCAATTATTGCATGGACACCAGGGACCAATTAATGCCATCCATAAAAGCCTGAATCATTCTGTCAATTAACTAGAACTAACTATGTCATCAGATATATTACTGGTGAGCAAGTCTATTTGGTTGCAATACGTCTTGAAGGAGAGCAGTATCAAATGAATCACAATTGACTTGGACAACTGCTAGCATAATTTCAGAAGATGAAAAGACAAATGTGGTAGTTATTAGTGGTCCCCTGAGGAATTACGGCCAAGCAATTGTAATGTGCTAAGACTGTACTAGCAGGTGCCCACAGCACAAATCAGGCAGAGGGTTAAATCAATATTTTCAATTTCTTAGGATCAATCCAGTGTTTGAACAAGATGGAAACTTGTTAGTAATTGGCAGAATGTGTAAATGAAAAGTCAAACTTCTTATTATTTGTTAAAAAGGAATCAGTGCTCTGCATCATGCCCTTGGCACAAGGTAATGCTTTCATGATCCAGTTGCTTGGGCATTCACTAAAAATCTAGTAGTTCTTAAATTTTAATAGAGTGCAAAAGGTTACTTTAATACATGTTGAACGTTCAAGATCTTTAAAAATGATTGAAGTGTCAATAGGAAAGTTTTTGAGCTGTGACAACAGCATAGTTATTAATGATTAGTGCAAGAACCAGAAGAAACCTTGATTGCTTTGGAAAGTCTCACCAGGAATGCAGGTTGACATCTTTGGTACAACTTCACGTTTATTCTGTTTCATACAGAAGAACCTTAGGATCATTAAGTGATCCTTCACCAATTAAACAAGAAAGAAAAAAGTGACCTTACAAATTGATTTCATTTATCACTGCTGGAGTTAAAGATGCCTATAGCAAGACCTAAAGCATTGGCATCATATTCTTTGGTTTTAACACAAAGGTATCAAATGTACTCTTACATAATAGTATTGTTTTACAAAAAGAAGTCTCTAGCAACCCTGACAATCAGGGTTTGGATAATGCACTTAAATCTGAGTTAGGGAAACATACGCTTAAAATGACACCTTAGACAGGACACAGCCAAATCTCTGTGATTTGGAAGCAGAAAACTGGCAAGTAAGATTATTGTACCTGAAAAAAAACAGGTGATGACAGGGAAAGCTATTTCCATGATGCACACCCAACTCTTTAAGACCATTATTTCAAACAGATCAAAAACATGAATCATTTTTCGTGTTATAAAACTGAAGCTATTTTTATTAGGAAAACAAAAAGAAAGCCCTAAAGGTTAATTAAAAAGAGGAAACACACCAAAACACAGTTTTGAAACACATGTGCCTGAAGAAAGCACCTATGCTTCAAACATGAATACATTTCTCTATATGTTTGGCTGGTATAGGAATTCTTTGTATTGTCTTCAGTGTATGGACTTCAACTCATGGGCACAGACAAGCAAAGAGGTAGGTGAAGCTCCTTTCACAACTGCCAGGGATAAAAATATTGTTTTTAATGTTCTTTGTTGGCTGTTCTTCAATTGTGAAGATAACAATAATTACAATATTGGAAAAATGGTTCATCTGACTGGAGTGCCTTTCATGCAAAGGATCTCAGAGCACACTCAGCGCCAGAGCAAATGATCACTCAGCATATGGTCAACCTGTGAATTCACTGCTATAGAAAGTTACTAGCAGCACCTCTCTAGCTGCTATTTTTAAGTAATAGTTGCAGCCTTCACCAATACAGGCCAAAATAATAAAGGGCACTTGAACCTCAAGAAACTGAAAACCCTTTTAAAGCTTTACATTAAATGCTGCAGATGGAAGTAGGAGATATTTCTTCTTCTCAGCCTTTCCACTGGAAAACAAGGGTGCTGAGCCAAATGAAATTTAAAAAAGAAGAAATCATCAAAGTGGATTTCCCTGTTTCAGGGTTGGCCCAGCTAATCTATTATCAATGTCTAACTCACTGCCGCTTTGTCTGATTGCACAATAGGTTTGCCAAGAAGACCTTTTTCTTGATGTACATTTAACACAATATGGAGGGCGCTCCACACCACAGAGCATCGGGTCCAAAGTACATAGATATGCTATCAGTGTAAGACAAGTACGATGAAACTATGGGAATGCAAAACATTGCAGTACTTCCTACTAAATTGGCTGCTATTAATTACAAAAAAAATAAGAGAAAGAACTCATTATAGTAATGATATAGTTATTCTTTGAAGAATAATGCAGGGAAGATAAGCCCTTTAATCCAAGATACACAGGCAACAGACATTTTTCTTGCCTAACCCCTCTATCTATCGTGTGTTTTTGGCTCCCTGTACGCACCCTCAGGTGAAAACGATTAGCTGGCTTTGTGGAGGATACAGCGTACACGTACTTCCTTCTGTTGGACTGGGGGAGCTCAACGAACCTACAGCTTTAAGAAGCACAGCGAACAAGCACAATCATTTGAAACCAAGGTTCAGCAAACAGGAGACAATAAAATACGGAGTAACTTGAAACCAGCCCACGCACTGCCCAAGAGAAATCTCCAGCTTGTCTCACTCTCAGACACACCCTTGCAGCTCTTCTGGAAAGCCGTGCCCTGTTCACAAGACAAGGAGCTAATTGATTCAATCGTCTTCTGTATGCACAACTATAAAATAAAGTGCATAAAGAACAGTGCGGACATACAGCTCAGCTGACTGCATTAAAAGACTCTGCTGTCTAACAACGTGCTGATCACAGAACAAGCGCCGCAATTGTTCCAGCCAGACGCCACGGGACCAAGAATGCATAATTTCAGTACTTGTGTGTCCACCAGTAGGATATATTGGCAGCAGAATAGCAAACCAGCTTTAAGTTCAGCTATTGTTAACATTTGTCTCTACCATCTATGGTGTTACCGAGACAGTATAGAAGCGGGGCTGGTCCATCCTCCGCCACCAGCTCACGCACCTGCCAGAACACCTCCTCTCCTGGCACACAGCAACAGATTTTTGTCTTCAAAAAGTGGCATTTTTGTTCCATCTAGAAATTATATTAACTTCCTCTGCAACAGCCTTTGAATTAGGGTTTCCACAGTTGGACAGAAACTGGAGAAAACAAAGTCGATCTTTTCAGACTGAAGCTGGTGTACCACTCAGTACCTCCATTTGATTTCTTTCACAGCATGATTTATTTCACAGACTTTCTGGTTCTGACCCAGTAAAACTGACCAGGCTGGAGGGAAACTCTGACACTGGTTATATATGAAAGTTCCTGGCGGTGTGAGAGGAGGGTCGTCTGCCACAGAAACGTAAGGAGAATACCTCTGCTGTACTTGGCCCAAGGTAACGGATGTAAGGGCTCTACCATTTCAGTTCTTCTGAACTATATGCTTAAAAGCAAAACGGCATGAGGTACATTTCAAGCAGAGCAAGAAACGTGCTATCTTTGTATTCATGTGGCAATCTTTCTGCTAAGCAAAGGCATCAATCAATTCCACTAATGATGAAAGGGAGAAATTTTATGTCAGAGTCCATTCTGCAAACTCTGAATTCAAACACTATGCTTGGATTTCAAACATAACAGAACAAGCTATTAATTAAGAACGAGCTATATAAAATAAGTCTAAAACCACAAGGCTCATGACATCTTTGAAATGTTATTTTTTGATAATGATATGAAAAAATATTTAGAATATATACTTATTTTCTGTATCAAAAACTGTACTGAAAACTCTGAAAATCTAGGAAAAAAAATACAGCAGGAAATAATTCTAAGCCACTTTCCACACAGTCATTGTTATTCTGGTTTAAATATAGAGTAATTTGACCAAACAGGGCAACAAACTCAAACTGATGTAAAAATGGGGTCTGTCTGAGGAGAATCAGCTCTAAAGTATTTATCAGATTCCACAGATTTTAGACACATAACTTACAATGCCCACAAACGCAAGTTTGTGGGGAACCAGCAGTTCTCTACCAGAGGAGCTATGATTTCGGTCAAGCTAGAAATTGATTTCCAGGTCTTGGCTAAGTAAACTCAGCAAATCAGAAAGATGGTAACAAACTAGCAAGCCCACAAACGTCATGCCCTCTGCTTTCTGACAAAACCAACCAGAAGCAGTAATCTGGCCAGGTGTCCCCATGGACTTCATGACAGGGTTTCACCTCAGGGTCTCAGTTGTCCCTGCCCCACAAATGAGTGACTTCTCAAGTTGCCAGCAATGTCATGATTCAATTCAGTCAAATTCTTGCACATGATTAAATTCAGAAGAATTCTTTCTGGAATAAAGGCAGGGTTTGAGGATCACATCACAGGAGGAAATATTTACACACTGCATCTGATCTCACATTGGTTTAAGTTCACTGAATTCAAAGGACTACACTAACAGAAGATAATGACCCATATAGTCAGCCATACACTTGGTACAAGAACTTGAATCTGATCTGCTATTAATGCTCTTGGCCTTAACTTGTATTTAATATTCACTGATCTTTAACATACCTGAGGTCTGACTCTCCTCCCATCCCCCAATTTATGACTCTGTGACTTTGCGATGACTCAGAACACCCGTAACGAGACTGCTCCTTCCTTGCCAACCAGCCTTACAGATCAACTTCTTCTCAGCTCCTCTGATACCAACATGATACAGGAAAATCATTGCAACTAAATAACAATATGAAACTAAACACCATCGCTTTGTGATCAATTTTATGTCATACATTTAATCAGAATAGTCATAAAAATGTATCTGATTATTTACAATTCAAATCTAGCATGCCAGGTCAGAATGGAACCTAGTGGATCCTAAACTCTGCTTAAAGAAGGAAAAGGAGACCTCTGTAGTTTTAAAATCAGTTGAGAAGTTACTCATGCTCCTGCATAATTGATTCTGAGTTTTGTTCAAGCAGATACACTGAACAAAGACACTCAGTATACAAATGCTGGTTAATACTTATTTTATTCACAAAGCAGTGTCAGATTTAAAAAAATTGTTGCAAATTATTCCATGATGTTAATGAAGATGTTGAATTGCTGCATCATGTTGATGATGTTCTGTGAGACAGATGCATATAGCCTGCATGACTTAGGCTTAGTGTAATAAACACTATATTTTTATGTTAGATCACAGTAAAGCAGTGAACTCTATTCTAAGTCTATCTAAGGCAATGAAGTTGTCTCCCTAGTCTTATTCACAGAAATATGTCCAATCACTTTTGGACTCATGCAGATTTTATGTTTATACAGAAAAGGTGACTTCTTGCTTAAACTGAACTTTGCATAAGTTAAATCCCTGGGGGGAAAAAATCCATAATTATAGGTGCAACATCATTCGCTGAAGAACACAGCTTTTCAAATTTAATTATAAACCCTAAACATACTTAGCTAATCGGATCAATTGCAAGTCACAGCAAAGCACTTTCTAATTTTCAAGACAGATGAAATTTTGCCACCTCTCAGCTGCTGTGAGAGCCAACGTCAGGTGAAGAGTAAGATAAACCAGACAAGCATGTTTTCCAAGCACTACATTACAGCAAATTTTATGACTGTGTTTGCAGAGATGTTCCCTGCAGATCTTTGATTTGCTAAGGCTGGTTTTATCTTGCTGAGCCTCTGCTGAGCAGCAACCACCCTTTTGAGGAGGCAACAATACCTTTTTTGACATCATCCTTTCTATCCCCAGGAATGCAGCAGGCCACTTCTCAAAAGGCTATTTATGAATTTAGGGGGCAAAACTGAACTTCTACATATAGAAACATAGGTGAAATCTCAAAATAGCTTCTAAGAGATCCTGCTCCAGACCACAATTGCTGTGCTTACTCTAATAGACCTGCAGCAGAGACTGAAGTAAAGCCTTTCTTCAGGCATTTGCTCCAGCAACATGACTTTGCCACTGTTCTCCTTCAGCTGCTGAGCTGGGGAGGCTGTAGTGTCAGTCCAGCTCCGCGGGATCTCCACTGAACAACCCGCCCCTCACAACAGGAAAGCAGCTGATGTGTTGTGACTCTGGATCATCAAACCTTTCTGGCTTCCTTTATCTTTTCTGTAATATCAACCCATTCTCTTTTCTGCAATGGTGAGTTCTTTCAGATGGAGACCACCTCCTCCTTGTGACTGTGCGGTAGTTAGCATAATGAAAAATAAAGCTTAGAGTACTGCAAGACAATCATGTTTTCAGTGCTTCAGCTAGGTTAACAAGCCGTCAGACCATGCGATATATGGCATCTCTCTTTACAGGCCTCTGTTAATTCTGCTTCAGGTTGCACATACTGTCATTCATACGAATGGTCTTGAGGGTACTCTGGGCAAGAAAGGCAAAACTGAGCCCAAAACAAATGGTTTGCAAATGCTAAGATCAATACTGCAGTCAGTCTACTGTAAATAGAAGGCAAAAATTAGCATATACAATAATTGCCAGGTTTTTTCATGGTTGTGTTTCCTTTTATTGTAAACATCGTCTTAAAAGCTCCTGATGACACAGCAGTCGCAAAATGAGCTGCTCTAATCACAGCACACTCTCAGGTTGACACAAAGGCACTCTTAAAAGGAATTAGTATTGCATTATAATTACATAGCTATAATATTATTTATTATTTGCAATATTGGCAGTTACTTTGAGGTCTTGATTCCATGGTACTGGCTGTTTAAAAGCACAGTTTCTCAAAGAGCTTGCTTAGCACAGAAAATCAGAGACAACAGGTAGATGTAATGGGCAGGTGAAAGGCACAGCAGAGAGGCAAGAATAGCCTGACAGCTGTGCCAGATAAAGTAACCAGTATTTTCCTCTTTTTAAATAAGTTTTGGCACACGTAGGGGCAGGCAAATCAAAGCAATTCAAACGCTGCCAGAGCCCTATTGACATCTATACAGTGTGCTGCTTCTCTATGAAAAAACGAATTTCTTCTAAAACACTCCACAACCTCCAAGGACAGGGAACGTGCCCCAGCATCACCCTCTCCAATCTCTAACAAACAGAGAAAGCCTGGGCTGGAAGAAAAGCACTGAGAAGCACAAGGATCCCAAGGAAAGACAAAACAGGTGGATGATCAGGAGCAGAACAGCAAGGAGACCACCAGTTGTACAAGAAAAAACACAGAAGAGCAATATGGTCCCAGATGTGTGAGATGGGGTGCTGGGCCTGGCCGAAGCCTGGTGAGGCCAGCGTCAAACCCCTGAGTAAAGGAGGGCGAATGTGGGGACAGCTCAAGAGAGTTCACCCGAATTCAAATAACTTACAGCTCAACAGTGTCCTGAGCCAGAAGCAGTGGCCGGATTAACATGGGATTTCTCTCCTGTCAGTTTGCTTTCTAACCCTACGTAAGCATTTATCTTCCACTGTATCTTCCAAAGATTTTCATAGCTGAACTAGATCTTGTATTGAGAGTTACCACCTTTTGTTTGTTTTGACCCTCTCACCTAAACTTTAAGTTGCTGCAGAAGAGGCAGCGAGCAGCTGCTCCTCATTCACCTTCTCTGTGCAACTCGATTTTACAGACTTTGACCCTATCCCCCCTCAAGTCACCTCTTCTGGACTGAAGAGCTGCAGTCCACTGAGTCTCTGCTTGTGCTGAAGCTGTTCATACAGAAATTCTTTGATCCTTCTTGTTACCCTCTTTGAACCTTATCCGGGTCTGCTGCTTTCCTTTTTTCAGAGGAGGAACTGAAGTGCACAGAGTATGCAAGGCTGCCCTGGCTTCCAGACACAGCAACCTTCTCCAATCCTGCAGCACCAAGGAAAAGCCAGACTTCTCGAAAAAAATCCTGGAGCGCTTTGTGCAGTGCTGCCACAAAGATTCTCACTTCTATTACCTAATAAAAATTTGAGGCTAAAAATCAAATAATCACTTGCCACTTTTATTTTCTCGCTTTTTTGTTGCTTACTTGCAAGTATGGGAACGTTAGCAGAGACTGGATTGTTTCAGTTTTTGAAATGTGTAGTCCTCTCGCAACATCTTTTGATGTTTTATGGACCTCCAGACATCCACAGACCACATGCTGAGTAACACCGCTGTTCAGTGCTTTAACAAACAGCCAAACGGGAGTTAAGGGGACAAAACAAGTTTGACTCAAACTGCCCTCTACGGTACGACTAACTGCTCAGGAATTTTCTGTATGTATTCAAAACCACTTACACATAATCTGATGTTCATTTCCCATGCTATAAATTCACACGTGTATGCTCGAGTGTGGTTCACTGTTTTGGACCTGAGGCATGAGAGAGATTAACGCTTGCTTGCGAGGATGAGTCTTAATATGGAGGTAAACCCAAGAACCACGGGGTTCATAGCTGAACTAGCCATGAACCCCCAGACACAGCACGAAGAATATGGCCAAAACCCTGTGAGAGACATCGTGCATGCGTTTTTAGGGCAAATACTAACAAACATCAACTATTTTCTCACAGTAGCTGACCTATGTGCAATTTTTTATGACTCATTGAAAACTTGGAACAGCTGTAAGAAATGGTCAGTAAATTTAAGCAAGACCAGAGTGGATCAGCAATTATACTGAAACAAAACGCTACAAACCTGAGAGATAAATTGCATGAGATGCCCCTAACGTAAGGCT
This sequence comes from Buteo buteo, assembly GCF_964188355.1. Lineage (NCBI taxonomy): Eukaryota > Metazoa > Chordata > Aves > Accipitriformes > Accipitridae > Buteo > Buteo buteo. The sequence continues at coordinate 20,536,949 of NC_134186.1, read as the reverse complement.
TGAGGCTGCTGTTGCAAAGGACACATGAAGACAGAATCACTGGACAAGAGACAAAGTCAATATATTCCTATGGATTTAACCATTTTATTGCTTCTAACTAGCCCAGCCTAACTTTGTAGATCATAAACTGGAAAAATTCTGATTGAAAGAATGAAAATTTCACATTTGCTTGAATTTATTACTAACTGACATCACAATTCTAGCAATTCATAAATTTCCACACTGGTCCAGCAAACTGTGACCTACAGGGAAAATGTTATGCTGACCTCACTGCAACAGCAACACTAAAACCTAGAAGACACAGAGTTATCAGTATTTTAGCAATAGTGTTTAGATGGATCCAACTAGTTGAAAAGCTAGTATGATACTCAAAGGTTGGAGTTGTGGAAAATAAATTTATTGAGTCCATATGTTGTGGAAAAATACATGGGATAACAGCTCCTTGGGAGAAAGGCTGCAGAGACTAAATATGGTACTTACAATCTACATATCTAAAGATTATAAATATTTATTTTATGTTATTTAGACTTGTCAGTAGATCTAAGGAAGCCTCAAAGAAGAGATTTATACTGAGAGAAAGTCTGGTGAAACAAAACAATCCAAACAAAATCCCCAAAGCTCTACAATGGAGGAATATGGCAACATTTTTTAGCATTTGGTATCACGTAGTCCCTTGGAAACATAAGAACCCCTATTCTGCCTCAATCAGTAGCTCACCTAGTTTAATACCCTGTTTCTGTCAGTTACGAGCTTTAGATGTTCCAGATAAGGTTCAAAAACGTGACAGAATAACTTGCCCACAGCTTGTTCCCAGTTTGTAACATGAAGAATATGTTTATATTCCTTACAAAATGTTTTACTTCCTCTAACATAGTTGCATGTTCTTACTATCCGCATAAATATCTGATCTTCCCTTGTATCTCACATGCTACAGTCATAGTACTGAAGAAGGAGCTGCATTTTCCAGGATTACCACTGGATCCTTTTTAAAGAAAATCTGCTTCCTTCCAGCTCTACAGTTCAGCAGCTACGTTTGAAAGGTTCTCCCAAAAATACTTATGTGCGCATGTGACTCGTTTTCATTAATGACCCAGGTATTCCATTCTGCAGTTCCGTTTTGCACCTATAGATCCAAACTTGGTGGCAATTAAAACGAATTCCTGCTCTTTTTATCCCCCCCCCACTTTACTTAACTTCAGACATTAAATTCAATGGAATTACTCCTATGGAGCTATTCTGTTCCGTCTGTCCCAGAGGCACAAGAAAAGAAAATGGGTGAAGGTGCTCAGTCATGCCTGAACACCCTTTAGTCCATCTCCAGAGCGCTGCAGGGAGCGGGAAGGAGACTATCAAGACTTCCCACCCCAGGGAGCCACACAGCATCGCCACTGCAGGTGCTTTATAGCACACTGACAACCATCAAGCCATAAATAGGGATCAAATCAATGAGAACACAGACACACCCAGTAACAAAGTAGCCATCCCAAATGACAATTAATTAAACGCCACCATCAGAATTGTCGTTGGGGTCTGGGGGACTGAACCATCCTCCGAGCTCCTGGACGTACACAGAGGTGGGTGAGAAGGGAACCGTGGCCCCCATGCTCCCAGCGAGCCAAATCCGGAGGTGCAGAGAGCAGGAGCAGCCAGCCCATGCTCCAGTAGTGCTGTGAGCCTCCACCAGCACACCAGAGCCCAGCCTTCACTGCAGGGCTGAGCACCCCACTCCCCTTTCAGGAAGGTTCGTGCATGTTTAATCATAGGCATGTGCCCAGAGAGAGCTCAGCATTGAGTCTCCCCCTTTCTTGCCTTGTTATATTTGCAATACTTAATGTTCCATAATTGATTACACGCAATCTGCACCAGCTGTAGCTACAAGGTACTGCAGTTTCACTTTGGATGTAGAGGCAGTAAAATTAGAAACACTCAGGCCACCAGTGCAATTCAGTGAATACATTCAGCAAGACAGGAACAAAGAATTAGTGCACTGGAGACTAACCTTTCAGGAACAAGACAGGTTTACTCTGAGCATTAATTCTGAAAGGAATGAGGTTGTGGTTTCAGTTCAGTCTTTAATAGTCTTCATCATAAAAGCACTACAGATAATATCCCATAATAAGTGATTTCTGATCGGGAGAGTCCAATAAGCAATCTTCCAGCACATACTAGAACTAAGCTACTGCTGTAATTTGAAAAAACAAATAAAACAATGTTCCAGTCTACATATATCAACAGCAAACACAGGCAAAACAATTTAAATATTTTGCGTCTCGAGACATTTGAGGGTCTATTCCATTAAAACTAGCAACCAAAAACTCCAGTTCTGCTTTGGAGCACTCACATTCAGAGTTTTCCTAGTGTGTACAAAACATCATCTTTTATTGTTGCTTAGCAGTGGTGACTCCCCCACTACCAGTCTTGGTCCAGAAAAGTAAAAGTATTCCAATTTAATGCAAATTAGTTTTTTATCTGTCTTGCTGGAAAAAAACATTGGAAAAAACAGTTTTAATTAAAATCAGTTCAGCAGGAAAGTTCAATTTTACATCCCCTCTTTAAAATTAGTGTATATGGTTATTATTAATTTCTGAATCACACCATGTGCTCTTTCCTACAGTAATTGCTAACTGAAGTCAACAGCAGTACTGTCATCCATTTTAATGGGCTGGGATCATGCCACAAGACACAAAATAAAGACACTTCTTGTTTCAAAATGCTTAGGATCAAAACAAGAAAAATACAAGAGACACACTGGGAAACCCAGAGGGATGAATGACTAGGAATTTAATTTCTCATTTATTGCTAATATTATTGTTGACTTGCTTGTTAATGTAACGTAGCACTTACATTAAGGGATCTGTGTCAGAGTGACCCACTAATGATGATTTGTATCTGCTGCCAGGATAGGCAGACATAGAAGAGACTATTTTGGTGGTGTTCAGGGGCTATTTCCCTGTCATTTAGGGGATTTAAAGCTCTTAAGCAGTTACAGGCTTGTTTATTTTTTAATAATTAGAGCTGGCTGAATTGTAAGTCAAAGACGACAGAGGCAGGATAAGGGGCCTCTGCTATCTATAGTGCGATCGCAGCACAAAGGAGAAAGCAGGAGCTATAGGGCTGTTCTTCCTCCCCTCCTCACCAGGTGGGGAGGGTGCAAGAGCCTCCTAATTTTCTTGCCCAGCCAACACAGCTCTGTGCCTCTGCAGGTAAAGGCAGCTTCTCATCACCGAAGCAAAAGGGACAGGATTTCCTAAGCCACAGCTCTCTCTCAGTGTGTGTGACCGGTGTTTATTCCTCACTCAGGACTGACCAGACCTCCGTGCTGCACTTTTTCTGTACAGCTGCGTCAGGCACCATCACTAGCTGTGTGCTTGGTCTCGTGCTCACAAAGCAACCGAAACAGTCTGCTGGAACTGAGCTGCCACAGGAGCACGCCCTGGAGCAAGGAGCTCCCTGCTTATAAATATTACATTTTTTGTGCCATGCTGACACATCATCTTGGCTTCCAGGTTAGCGTGGCCAGCACTGTGAAGCCCTGGCAGCAGTTCAAGGGCGGCTGGGGAAGGGGCTGGGGGGGGGTACAGGAGGGAGAAACCTTGACTTTGCATAATTAAACTGGACCCAAAATTGGATCTAGTGAAGCCATAACTGTCCAGCAAAAAAGCCCTACAGCGGATACATCTTGTCTAAAGAACAAGCATCAGGCCGTGGCAAATGCCCTCTTTTGCTAGAACAACCTGCATTCCCTGTGGAGGGCTCATCAGCACAGCTGTACCAGCAAACCTCTCCTAGCATACACAGGCCTAAGAGAGACACAGGGATACACCTCCAGCCCAAGCTTTTCAAAACGCCTTCCACCAAATTTGTTCTTTATTAGGGGTCACTGATCATGCTTGCATAACTAACAGCACAAGGGGAATACGTACTTAGAAATGTCAATTTGTAAGACAAGGAAAAAACAGCTGCTTGTAATGGCAGGCGTGGACAGATGCACAGGGAAGACTGCCCTTATACCAGTTTGGTTTTGCCCAGTTGCTTTTCAAAACAGTATACTTACTATTCCACCTAGGAAACTGGTGTCACTTACTCATGAGATTTGTAAACCTTTACTACAGTGAGCATTCATGGACTCAAGCGTCCAAGCAGAATAGGCTGATTAAAATAGGCAGAACACAATTAAAAATATCTGAGTGGCAACTAAACAACTGCTGCTTTTAATCATGGGTGATGTTTATATCTGTGCAAGTGGGTGTAAAATTCTTCTGTTATTAAGGCAAAGCAGTGGGGAACCAAGCCTGTGGTTCACAGTGCAACGGCAATCACGTTATCCTGCCTCCCATCCTCGGCCTCCACCATGTCTATGAGAGCAACACCAGCAATAAATCAATAACTCTCTACTCTTCACACCTGGGTATTTGTTTTTAAATCAGGATCATACAGAAGCCTTCACATATCTGTAGTGAACACTGGAAGGAGAACCAGGCAACAGATCCTATCCAGGCTGTTGCAAAGCAAAGGCAAACCAACAGTGTTTCTAGCAGTTCTTTCCTTAACTGGGCTGGTGCTTTATCCACTCCATCTACGACTATTTAGACTGCAGGCTCTTCAGGCCAGGGACCACCTACTGCGTGCATGTTTCTACAGTCTCTGGAACAAGGCTTCCATTTTTGCTGATTCTCCCTAGGCTAGACCATAATAAATACGATTATTTTAACAATAACACTCATTAATAATTGTTAATGCATCACTTGAATTTTCCTTTGAAATGCAATCCATGCTCTCCTTCCTCTCAGCAGTTTAATCGCTGGATGAACTTTTCTCAGTTAACTGAAAGTGCCATAGGTAAGATTTTTTCCATTATCAGCACTTTCAATCTTTGAGTAATTTAAAGCAAATACATCTTTCTCTGTGATTGTAAATGAGCCCAACTGTTGGGGGTTTTCTCTGTGGTTTTTTTGGTTTTGTTTGTGATTTTTTTTTTTTTTACTTTTCTGAACTTTTAAGTTATTTTCTAACAGCAACCTCTCCTGGCAGCAGTAGCGCAGACATGACATAATGCTGGCTGTTAATGGCTACCTAACCCTGTCAGTCAGCTCTGCCCGTTGCGATGAGCGCTCTCAGACCCTCTCTGTGCCCCCCAGCTGGGCCAAAGTCCCAGCTCTGTGTAGGACAACCAGCCCCTCGCGAAGCCCATGTCTTCCTGGAGCCAGAAAAGGGGCTCTACCTCGTTTAAGCGCACCAGGCCGGCTGCTCTTTCATAGGCATGTTCAAGTTCCTGGGGCTGTGGGAGGCCACACCGTTCTCAGCTTTCCGGCACGTTGCCGCAGGAGCAGGTCCACGCCGGCAGCGCTGAAAAGCGTGCGGGGGCGTTGGGGGGAACAGCTGCCTGGTGCCGGGCGATCACCTTTCTGGGCGGGCGTCCGCCGGCCAGAAAAATCTGCATAAATGTTATGAACTTCGCTGGCACGCTGCGGAAAGGAGGGTCAACCAACGCCACCCTGGCCCTGAAAATAACCCCGCTCCCAGGGCTGCTGGTTGGCGTCCGGCTGCTGCGTGCCTGCGAAAGAGCGCGGCGGTGTCGTGTCGCGGGGCTGTGTCTGTCCACGCTCTGCCGCAGGGGCTGCGCTCGCAGCGCGCGGGGCTCTGCCCTGCCCGGCTGGACGCTCTAAGGAGGAAAGTCCAGTCCCCTCAAGGGGAAAAAAAATCCAGCGTTTCAGCTGGCCGTTTATCTTTTAAAGAACCATCTTCCTCACACAAAGAATTCTTCTCATCTTACTGCACATCAAACGCAATTATTTATAGGAGTGGTATGGTATGTATGACAGAGGGACCGAGGGGCCCCATCGCGGACCAAAACCCCACTGTGCTAAGCGCTGTACAAATACAGAGCAAAGAGATGATCCTTACCCCAAAGAGCTTACATCTAAGCATAAAATGGAAAAATCTCATTATTGACAGATTAATGACAATCTGTCAGAGCAACCATTCCTATTAGGAGTCTTTTGTGCAGAAAAGTAGTACAGGACCCTTACAATTAGCTCAGGATAACTAATCTGATGTGAAAACTGAACAGTTAAAATTAAGGACTCACCTACATGGTAATATTACATTAAAAACGGTGAGTGTGATATGAGTACACAGAAACATTTTAAACATAACATGCAGATGGGTAACTCCCAGGAGAGAGGCCACTGGATGGATTTCTATCATGAACTTCATAAAAACATGCAACTTATAGGTCCTTAGAACCAGGGTTTTTAAATAACATCTGTGGATTTTCCTCTTTCAGCCCAGTTTACTGAGCTAGTTTTAATACTGATGCTACAAAAGTAAATAAATCACTGACTGGTTATGGGTTGGGTTTTTTTGCATATTAGTGCTACATTACACATATTTGTGAAAAGAACACTTTCCTCAAATCAGTGCTTCTTTTCCTTGATCATCTATAATTCAGTTATTAAATATTGGCCAAACACAGTGCTAAACTTCCTGAGTCACATAGCTTTCATAATTACAAGAAGTTAGTACAGAAAAGGTCGTAAGTGTTTCTTCTGCATGTACAAATTGCATCCACACACAGGGCTCGCAAGAGCCTGAGGACAATTTCACACTACTCTTGTTCAGTCTCACAGTTGCCATCTGAGATGGAGAAGCCTTTTGATATTCAATACAATATTTGACAGTGTCGGCACTTAGATGATATCTAAGTATATGTCAAGAAACACAACTAGAAGGAGCTTGAGAAAAAAAGATCTTACATCCTCATGTGGTGTAAACAAGCACGCACTCATGCATGCCAGTGAAAATCATGCTGATTTACATGATGTGAGCATCTGGCTCTTTTCCAAGGGTAAGGACTTACCGCCCAAGGGCAAGAAAAAGCCCATGACGTTATTTCACGTTGGCACATGATTTTCCCTGCATTATGACTGGGTAACTCCCACGTGGCTTCTCCCACCCTCAGGAAGGAAAGATTCTGACCTCGACTTCAAATAAAATTACTCAGACTGAAACTACCTTGGCCGTAAAATGTTCAGGCCCCCAGCTAGGGGCCAAAGCACTACTGTTGTACCATCAATGTCTAACTTGAGTTAGGACTTCTGAATTTTCACACATTTATTGTGACCAGTCTTGCTATTTACTCCTGTTACACGATCACCAGGATACACAGTGTTTAGGTCTAATCCTGCAGCCCTGACATTAAAAAAACACCCCAGCCACCCAAAATTCAGTTTCAATACTGCATTAAGCCCTTCACTGCAGACTTGTAAAAGGTGTCTAAAACCAAACATCACAGCAGCAAGCAAACTCTTGTGTACTGAAATGCAAAATATACGCATTTTCAGTAGTTTAATAAAAACAAGGCAATTGTTCCAAAGTGCTTGCTGATCAATAGGTTGAAATGAGTATGCTAAATATGACAAGAACGAGCTTGTAATTAACTGAAAGCATATGACAGAACACAAACGGGGCAATTCTACTTCTCTAAAAATTAAGATTTGTCAAATTTTGAGATGACAGCCATTGGTACTTAAAGAAATCTATTTATTATTTATGCACTACTTTAAGAAACTTCCAAAGATGGAAAAACTGTTCCAGATTTCATACAGTTAAAGTATTATACCAGAAAATGCCTATTTTTTATGTTTTTCATTGACACACACTAATATACATTATGCCATTTGAAAAAATGGCAGCTTTGTCTGTACTTAACTACAAGGCGTGGGTAAGAAACAGCTAAAGCATAAAACCCTAAGGACAAGGCTTCATTGTGAGCATTAAATAATTATTACAATGCAAAATTAGTCAGAGTAATATCTCTGGTTTACTTCAAGTGATGTGAGATCTGATCCAGAGCTGAATTTCCTGTCAACTCTAGTTACGATGGCATTTCACACTGTATTTTTTGTTTATAATTAAAGGGGCAAAATCCATTTTATTTTTTAACCAACTAGTTTCATTTATTGAATCCAGTTTCTGTTAATAACTAGGTTTAGACTTTAAAGTTGCCCTAGTTTTATTTGTAAGTGTATCTGAATTTGTTTCTTCTTATGTAAAAAGCTCTTTACTATAAGAAATTGACTACGCAGACAGTGGGGTTTCTCTCGGTGTTCCCCTAAAAGTGACAAATAGATATTATTAGGAATTTTGAAATTAATAATTTTGAGAGGAAAATAATGTTCTTCTAACCACATTGTAATTTTTACACAATAGTAGACGCAACATAAGGTCTTGTAGCTGGCACTATACTTTCAAATAATGTCTATATTTAAATTCAGTCAGTTTCTATATTTGCCAAAAGAAACCTGGTACAAAAATTCTCCTTGGTAGAGAAGCTGTGGAAACGATTCATAAAAAATGCTGCATTAAACTGAATGTTATCATTAAGAAACCTGTTGCATACCCATCTGATTATTATTTATATTGAGTAGCACCCTCCATTTCAAATGCAAGAGCAGAGCCTCACTGTGCTAGATAAAATAATGAATAAATAAACAAATAAATACACTGCAGCAGGTCCAATTGGCAGGGCCAGCAGGGCTAATTGCCTCCTACTTCTGCCACGGCTGTAGAACAAAAAAGCCCGCACCTGAAAACAAGGCAGGAAAATCCTGTCAGGGTCTGTCCTGGGTGGCCTGCCACCCAAAGCCTGTACTGAAGGGTCTTCCCCTCCCGCAACACAGGTCTTTTCCTTGAGGAGAGGAAACACTTTTTCTTCCTGGAGTGTATGCAGATCCAAACTGATGACAGCTGAAATATATGTCATTCTAATGGGTTCTGTCATAACTGGGCAAAACACAGCAATGCTAGAAAGCATTTATCAAAGATATGACAGGGCTTTCAAATTATGCTGCCTTTCAACCCACTGCTTAATAAAAATGTGCGAAGTGATAGAACACTTTACCTCGTCAACATCACTAGCAGCAGTAGACTTATTTTCTTTGGGACCAGCTATTCAAAAGTAACTTGACTAAACTTCAGAGTCATAATTATAGAAACTACAGTTGAGGGATTTAAAAAGAACAAAACAAAACAAACACCTGTGTGACAAAGTAATTACATAAACCTATTATCTTTAAAACAAACAGTTCAGCTCTAATAAAGTTGCTTGCTTTCTTTTCCCAAGATGAGCAAAAATTCCCTTGTTCCTGTCAGTCCTTCTGCAGCTCCCATGAAAGGGGAGTCTGGCCCGAGCAAGGGCTGCAGCATGGGCTCCTGACGCCTCCGCTGCACTGATGCCATTTAAAAAACCATTCAGCTTAATAGACTTGGATGGTAAACTCTCTCGAGCTTTCCACTCTACTTGGTATTTCTTACATGCTACCTTAATACAAATAAGAGTGAAGAATACATTACTGTAAGTTTTCAAAAGCTTGCTATGAGGACCACCCCTTACACCCTCAGAAGTCAAGGGAAGTTTTTGCATTGATTCAAGTGGAGGAGCCGGAGAAGCTCACGTCCCACTGAAGACACTGAGGAGTTTCCACTAGTCTCAGCTGCAAAACCAAGACCCCATCTTGTGTCACGCTTCAAGCACACACCAAACGTCGCTCAGTTTTTACACGTACACAAGAAACTGCCTTCAAAGTCCACAGATTTCAATGAAACCAGGAGCTTACCAACAGTGTTTAATTTTGATAGATTGCAGTTCAGCAAAGTATGCAAGAACATGTCTAGCATCAGTTGCCTGGAAGTTTTCTGGCTGGCTTTTGGGATGTGAAGTGTGCTCAGCTACAACCCTATACATAGCAGTTATTTGTAAAGCTCTAGTTACTGAGGTGGCACAGCAACTTGCTGTAAGCATCTCTGCCAGGCAGGTCCTTTTCAGTTCTTGCCTGTTTATGGATTTAGAGGTCTAGATTTAAGCAATCAGTTTTGTATATTTTGCCTTTTGGGTCTGAATCTGGCTGTCATCACAAATATTCACTGTGACTTAAAGCGTTAAGAAATACAGCGCATAAAAACATCTGTTTATATCTTAGTTTTTATACATGAAGGACTCCACTGTTTACAAATACGCTTATGTTTCCTTACCTAGTAACTTTGTGCGTTATGGTCATCTTTCCCTCTGTCTGTTTAGTACCAACCTAGAGTCAAGAACCCTAGCACCAAATTTCCATTGCTTAAGCTCCAAATGCTTTACATTTCTCTTATGGCCATTTCACTCCCTGTCTCCTACTTACAGCACAGAAACAGAGCCAAAATCCAAATCCACCTCAGTTTCTGAAATTTCCTCCTCCAGTCCCCCATTTCTTTATTTCTACAGTGGATTATGTGACCCGTCAGCTGTCGCAGGGCTTTCTGCAGGCACCTGTGTTACCTTGCTGCAGGAGCTGATGTTCCAAGCTGCCCCCTGTGGGTGTCCCGCCATTGAAAGAGGTGACCTCCCTGCTGTCATGGGTACGCCAGGAAGCTGAAGAGGACAATGTTGTTCTGAAGGGGCAAAATCTTCCCTTTGAAGACCCTTTCGGAAAACTGTCACGAAGCTAAAATCTCACTGATGACCCAGAAATCTGTGAAGCTGCACATGCCGTGGAGAACTCGGGTACTTAAACAGATACCAGTATTACAAGTTTTAGCTGGACTTGTACTAAATGATACACAGCCTTGCTCTGTTTCTACACATTGGCTTGCATTTCCATCTAAGTAAAGCATCAGTGCAGAAAACCTAGGCACAAAAACTACGTCTCTCCTTGGGCTTTCATTTCTCCCCCTGGGTACCAGCCCCTCCTGTCGCAGGCTCATCATGCTCACAGACCTGAGGATTCACTTTTTGTCTCACCAAACCACCACACTTCAGCCTCCACCATAGTCTTGGTATCTTAGATTATGAATCAAGAAGGCAATGCTGTAAAATAAACTTGTCAGCCACATGCCTCTTCCTTGCTGATTTCTCCAGAGCTCCTACTAACCCCATTGTGTTAAAACACACACAAAGTGGTCAGGCGCATACAGGCACACACGCGCACACCCTCTCATTTATTAGGCATAGTTGCTCTATATTTAAGGTAGTATATCAGAGCCCTGAACAGAATTTTTAACTCGTATATTAAACAATTATTCCTTTGGCAAGAAATTAATTTGAGCCTCCATTTTCAACAAGTTACTGATTCTGTATGGGTTCTCCAGGGGTATTCAGCCTAAACCATGCATGGCACAGGTGTTCAGCCCCAGCTGCCTGGCGGGACCTCCGGCAGCGCAGCAGCTACCCAGACAACGGGATCACTGGGCAAATTGTGCAGAGAGGGCTGGGTTTCTCATGCAGGCAGCACCCTCATATCCACCACCCTAATTTCGAGGGACTGTCATTAAAAATAACCCATGGCCCCAGTTCAACCTTCCACGGCCACACAGTTTCGCCAAGAGTAGTCTTTTACTTACATTCCATATGCAAAATACAATAACCACCCTGCCAATTTTCAGTACAACATGAAATCCTGGCTTGTGACATCGCAAAACGGAACAGTAAGAATATATGCAAAAAAATCCTTGTCAGCACTCTCCTAACTGTGGTGGCTATGGGCCAGATTTTTCATGATGCAGTTTCCCAGGGCAGCTGGTTTTCAGGCCAGAATCTCACCTCATCTGTGCTGAAGGAACTCCAGTGGAGCTGCACAGGTGAATCTGGCTTTTTATGCGTAATGTGCTATCACATTTTTGTCCAGAGAATTTTGTTCTGTATTTTAGCATCATTCTTCTTAACAACCTGCAAGACAATTTTCTTCAAAGAAAGCTCTTATTAGGCTTTATATCTATGACCTTAGGTTATCTTTTATAGTTTAATCTACACAAGCTTAGAAATCAAGTTTTGCCTGTGGTAGCCAGCCCATCAATTCATTCGATTGGCCAGTACAACTTCCAATTCTCACAAGCAATTTGACAATTGCGAGTATTTCGCACTGCATGTTATGAAGTCTAGTGCTGCAAAAATAATGAGACCTGGAATTACACACAGCATTGCAAAGTCTACTCATTTATCCATGAATTTTCAGGTAATTTAGATGTTTCGATAACAGGCATACTATAGGCTAACCTGTCATATTAGTCTTAACACAAAAATGTCATGTGCCTGTCTCCTAGCTTGCACACATGCCGACTTTCAGACTCTCATTGAATCTTCCCTAATTCACAGGATATATAAGCAAAATGCTTTGGTTTTAATGGATGGTTTCATAAATGGGAGAGCCCTCTAGCCACTAAATAGTGCTCTCAAGTCATTTACTAAGGTTTGTAATTTATTAATAGGGGTTATAAGAATCTTCCTTGATGGGTGTCCTGGTTTCAGCTGGGATAGAGTTAATTGTCTTCCTAGTAGCTGGTACAGAGCTATCTTTTTGAGCTAGGTATGAGAAGAATGTTGATAACACACTGATGTTTTCTGTTGTTGCTAAGTAATGTTTAGTCTAAAGTCAAGGATTTTTCAGCTTCTATGCCTAGCCAGCAAGAAGGCTGGAGGGGCACAAAGAGTTGGGAGGGGACACAGCCAGGGCAGCTGACCCAAACTGGCCAAAGGGATATTCCATACCATGTGATGTCATGTCCAGTATATAAACTGGGGGGAGTGGGGGCAGGGAGGATCGCTGCTCAGGGAGTAACTGGGCATCGGTCGGCGGGTGGTGAGCGACTGCCTTGTGCATCACTTGCATATTTCAATCCTTTTATTATTACTATTGTCATTTTATTAATGTTACCATTATCATTATTAGTTTCTACTTTTCTGTTCTATTAAACCGTTCTTATCTCAACCCACGAGTCTTACTTCTTTTCCCGATTCTCTGCCCCACCCCACTGGGTTTGGGGAGGGGGGAAGTGAGTGCTTAGTTGCTGGCTGGGGTTAAACCACGACAATGGGAAAGACAGAAGAAACCTGGGTCAACTTGGCCTGCTAGAGCTGGACTCTGCTCCTGGTGACTTCTGTCACGAGCAGGTGAGGAGAGGAGTGTCCTGCCTTTCCCCCTCAGTCCTGCATGAGAAAGGCCCCTTGCTTGGCTATCCTGGAGTCAAATGCCAGCGCAGGCTGGAAAGCTACCACCTGCGGCCGCCCACTCCAACCCTTTGCTGGGGGTTAGGACACTTGTCACCAGCTCCCAATGAGTGGACTGGCCACAGCACGTCTTGAGCACGTCCGCTGCTGAGAAAATAACTTGCCGAGGGCAAAGGTGGTCCACGAGGCGGGAGGGGGCAGCGATTGCAGGAATGGCTGGAGCATGAGTCACCATGGCAGGGCAGGGAGGCTCTGCTCCTGCCAGGAACTGGGGACGAGGCACCTCACTTCAGCTGCTGGGACAGGGTGCCCAGGTGCCCCTGGTAGGACCAGGGCTCCTGGCAGCAATGATGCTGCAGGTGGCAGCATCATAAATAACATAATTCATAACAGATCATAAATCACATGATTTATGGAATGTGGAGAATTTTTCATATGTCATGTGATCATATGAGAACATAAAATAAATCATAAATAAATATAAAAAATTAAAGAAGTAGCCACCCAGCTCTAGCAGACCAGAGAGTGGTCTGGCCTGGCCGCACCCATGCGGTGATGGCTGGCTGTCCTGTCTCACCAGACACAATTTCTCTCCCACTTTCTCCTCCTTCACCTACTGGCTAAATCACTGCATGCCCCAGTGGGTGGGCGCAGAGACAGCCTGCCCGAGCATAGCACAGCGCCTGCCCTAGAAATGTGACTTCACAACTGTTTGCATGGCCCAAGTTTAGCAACCTGTAACAATATCTCAAATCCCTCTTACTGCTGTATTTAAAGTTAGCTTTACTTCTTACTTTTATTTCTGCAGTTAATCAGCAGCTTGGAGCCAGTGAACTCTGAAGCCTTACAACATGCTATAGTATGGGGTTAACCTGTAGTATCTTCTTAAATTACACAGATGGTTTAATTCAGAGAAAAATGAGCAGGTACAGAAAAGCCAGTCTGAAAACAGTTTGTAAACACTGCATTGCTTTCAGCAAGTTCAATTCACTTCCAATTCTGATCCGATATTTTTCTAGATTTAATGAGTCTGTCAGGTTGATACCATGCAACGGGATAAGTGAGCAGTCAGCTTTGTTGTTCAGGCTTTGTTTTCATGTTTCCAATTAAAAACAAAAAACCCAAGCAATTAATGGGAAACATTAAAATGTAAGAATGCAACAGCTTTTAAACATACGGGAGCTTTCATCTGAGCAAGAATTTTCCCTGGAAAAGATTGAGGTGAGCTTACAACTTTCAATCAAAGATTTCTCTATCTCTAAAGAACTTGGTTGAGGTTAGTTAAGGTTATCACATAATAGGTGAATTTACACAACTTTAGAGACTAGCTTTACTAGAATGAATTATTGATGTCTTACTTTCATAAGTGAATGACTTGCAAAAACCAGCATAGAGTATATTTCACTGCTGCAAATTGCAGACTTAATGCAGCTCTAGGGAAGCAAGCAGAATTCTTTCACTGAATTGCACGTCAATGAAAACAAGACTATAAAGGATAGTTACTTTGGAAACTGATCAGTCTTTCGAATGTTAAAACAATTTCTGTACCTGAACCCCACTGATAATTTATGTGGCCTTATAACTGTTTTTCCTGTTTTCAGAAGTTTTTCTCTTCCCCACTAATTGACAGAAGCTGAACATCTTTTTCAGTGGAGGTCTGCCAGTTCATACAAGCGGAGGATGTGGCCCATATTTTTAAAAAGGGAGGTCCTTTCCACTGTTTTGCCATCTGCCAAGCTCTAGTTTAAGCTAATTAAATAATGTCAAGTTCTAGCAGGCGTTTTCAGGCCATTAGAGTTTTCCATTTCTGGACCCTTAAAGGTACCTAGCAAGTCTGGCTTCAGGAGAACTGAGCCATAGATTTAAAAGTGTTGACAATGCTGAACACCTTTTAAAAAGTCAGAAAATATCCTGACAGTTTGGACACTCTCTGTGGTTTCGATCCAAAGTGAGTTTTTGTAGTATCTGTGAATGTGAGCAAACAATCTTACACACTTGGAGTTACTGGGGTATTGCCTTCAAGGTCCGGTTGTTTCAACTGCATCAGTCGCTAAGTTGGATAGCATGGGAAACAAACCTGTGGTAGACTGAAGGGTACAGACAGCTTGCTCCTGATAAACAGTGAGGCTATTTATCACGTTGAATTGTTCCCCCCTTCTGCGGTCCTCACGTTGCCAAACTTGCCGACCCTTTGGTCCAGCACCTCCACAAGTTGCTCTACCCAGTGCCTCTTCCCACCCCACAGCACCCTATAGCCGCGACGCTGGCTGTGGAGATGGGCAGAAAGAAAAGCATTTTGTATACCTTCTACTCTTCAGTTACAAATGCAACAAGCATCGAAAGTCTCAAGAGATACCTATGTGAACAGTTATTCCATGTAACCATGGATTTCCTATCATTTGTAGCATTTTCTTTCCCTGTCTGCTATTCATATGATAAACCCACTTAGGCTACTGGTCTTAAAACAGACTGTAAACAGCCAGAGCAGAGATTGTCTCATCTTGCGTGCACAAGACCTACTACAATGGAGCCTTTATCCTGCCTGCAGACTTTCAGCACTGCTATAATTCAAATACTACTAATAATGATAGTGAATGTGGAATAGTATGAGCGAGACATTAACATGAACAGAGAATAACCCTCTATCAACCAGAAGCTCTATAGGAATAATGGAGTACACCAGCAATACTGGCAGGGTTTGCATGCATCCTGCTTTTTATCCTGAAAGAGCCAAAACCACCTTCCCAAATCTATGGAAAGACTGTTTCAAACACATCATATTCATTCTGAATGAAGCCTTTTTATCAAGATGCAGCAGCCCCACATGCCATTTGGGGCTAAAAAGGAGAATGACCTTTGCCAGCTGAAACTGTCACTGGGAAAGGGAAGGGATGCCACTGCGTACCGGCATGGCTCAACGACAAGTTCTGGCCTCTGGTCCGCCTAGGATAAAATGAGAATTACCTCAGTCTAAATCAGCCTCTCACCCATTGTACTGCCCGTTAAGAAGAAAAACCAAACCAAAACAAAACCCCAGCAAACCAAGCATTAATAAGGAAAATGTCCAGCAAACAAGAAAATGGTACTTCTCACATAGCCTCTCATGCCGGGAGCATCCTGGTTTCAGGCCAGACATAAATGCCAGATCAAGACACCAGTAAGATTTCACTGTCAGTTCAATGATACACTCACACCTTCAAGTAAGCCCCTATGGAGGTGTGTGCGTATGTGGACACACCTCTGTATAAACTTCAAACATGATTTAAGTATGTCATCCTAAACCAACAAAGTCGTACTAGCACAAATCCATGCCTACTGTAACTGAGTCATATGAGCACATGGCAGATATTTTAACACCACTTTAATGGCTAATATAAATAAGCCTAAATCTCCAGCATACTTTGATTTATGTGACCACAATAGCTCTCCTCCTTCCCTTCCTAATTAATTTATCACATATGGAACCAACACTCACAGATTTCCCTTGAAATGATGTTAATGTAAAGGAAAACAAATAGGACTACAATGTTCAACACAGCTGACTAGTGTACAGAGATGTCTTCTTAATGAACAAGCTGGAGCTGCCTGAAATGGCCCAGGTTTGGAGGGAGGCAAGTTTCCTCAAAGACCTGGACAAAGGTCTGTGCCTGCAAGGCTCACGGGCTTGAGAGTGTGTTACAGGCAAGGGAACACTGCGTGGGGCAGGCTGCGAGACGCTGTAAAATAAGGCCCAGAAGCAAAGCAGTATTTTAAAATGCACAGTATTCCTAGCAAGTCACATGCTTTAAAACTGGATGTAAATCATTACAAACTTCAACTTTTGTTTCCACAGAACTTTTTTTAGCGTTTTTGCTTTCACACGCAGGGCCCTGTTCAGCATCTTGCTGCCATGGTGTTTTTCTATCTTGACAATTCACTTCCGTGAGCAGGCATGCAGCCAACTCAAATGAGACTCAACGCAGTGAAAAGCCCTTCAGGTAAACAGTGTGATAAGCTAAACTGCAAAAACGAGACAATGTTTTTGGACTATGAGGCAGTTGCTATGGAGACGGTTGCTAATTAACTGCATTCAGCCAAGAGAACAAAGGGTTTAAGGGCAGACAGGACTCTGTATCTTAGAGTGAGCAATGCATAACGTCTTATGCAATCTGCACATCTATCATATCTGGAATACCTGAGCCTTTGCTTAGGTTGCAAAATACCTCATAAAATGACAACAGGGGGCTTTATTCCTTTAAATTTGAACTAAATTTTAGGTAATTAATGATCCATCAGTATTTAAAAAACAAACAAAATCCTTACTTAGAAGTCACGGGTATCATGACTTAATGCATCAAGTCAGGACTTTGATGTATTAAACATCAAAATTATTTACGTTCATTCAGAGTTACTGCTTTCACAATGTATTGGGTTTGCATGGCAAGGTGTTGGTAGCAGAGGTGCTGCAGGGGTGGCTTCTGTGAGAAGCTGCTAGAAGCTTCCCCCGTGTCCAACAGAGTCAATGCCAGCCAGCTCCAAGATGGACCCGCCACTGGCCAAGGCCGAGCCCATCAGCGACGGTGGTAGTGCCGCTGGGAGAACGTATCTAAGAAGGGCGGCGGGGGGGAGGGGGGGGGAACAAATGCACAACTTCAGACAGACAGAGGAGTGAGAATATGTGAGAGAAAGAACCCTGCAGAGCCCCAGGTCAGTGCAGAAGGAGGGCAGGAGGTGCTCCAGGTGCCGGAGCAGAGATTCCCCTGCAGCCCCTGGGGAAGACCACGGTGAGGCAGGCTGTCCCCCTGCAGCCCAGGGAGGTCCACGGGGGAGCAGATCTCCACCTGCAGCCCGGGGAGGACCCTATGCCGGAGCAGGGGGATGCCCGAAGGAGGCTGCGACCCCATGGGAAGCCTGTGCTGGAGCAGGCTCCTGGCAGGACCTGTTGCCCCATGGAGAGAGGAGCCCAGGCTGGAGCAGGTTTTCTGGCAGGACTTGTGACCGCATGGGGCACCCACGCTGGAGCAGGCTGTGCCTGAAGGACTGCAGCCTGTGGGAGGGACCCCACGCTGGAGCAGGGGAAGAGTGTGAGGAGTCCTGCCCCTGAGGAGGAAGGTGCAGCAGAGACAACATGTGAGGAACTGACCCCAACCCCCATTCCCTGTCCCCCTGTGCCGCTACTGGGGAGGAGGTAGAGAATTCAGGAGTGAAGTTGAGCCTGAGAAGAAGAGAGGGGTGGGGGAAGGTGTTTTAAGATTTGGGTTTCTTTCTCATTATCCTAGTCTGATTTGATTGGTAATAAATTAAACCAATTTCCCCAAGTCGAGTCTGTTTTGCCCATGACAGTAATTGGTGAGTGATCTCTCCCTGTCCTTATCTCAACCCCCAAGCCCTTGGTTATATTTTCTTTCCCCTGTCCATCTGAGGAGGGGAGTGATAGAGCAGCTTTGGTGGGTACCTGGCATCCAGCCAGGGTCAACCCCTCCGCACACAGCTAATAAAAATGCCATCGAAAAATCACTTTTAAGACAATATAATGTACCTAATCTATTATTCTCTCTTGCACCTCAACAACTATTAGCTTACAATGCTTGGAAAGCTTAGAATAATTAATTCTTCAATTCCTTCCTAAACAAAGTTCTTAGAAATACACCTTGGACCTAAATCCTGTATTTACATTAAAATAGGCTATTTTGAATGGACATTGAACTACATTATTTTAAAGAGCTTATATTCTGGGATAGCTATGTATTATGACTGTTTACTATTTCTATAATGCACTGTAGGCCTACAGTACTCTAGAAAAAACATGAATTTTTCAGAAGTGGCATAAATCCCAGAGCAGCATAGTTCCAGCTTATGGTGTCCCCATGTGTTACTGGGGAAACTGCCTGGACACACAGCAGTCCCCTGCAAACCCATGGGCCAGGGCATTCGCCGAGAATTGATGAGCCTTGCCAGTGGGCAAAAGCCGCACAGGCTGTGCTCGGGCCAGACCAGGCACCTCCGTACTGTATGCGGGCAGATCCTAACTCACTTTTGAGATGAAGACTTCAAAAGTTGACCTCTTTTCCTAAGTGAAAGCTGAGAAAACCAATAAAGAGCCAGTTAGCCTTATGAGAAAGCCCCTTCCATTAGAGATGAAAAGCCAATGGATAAAATACATCTGTGCTAACACAAGAATACTTTAGGTCTGGGTAAACAAGGCAACATTTTTCCTTTTTAACTCATTAAATATGTGATTTAAATAAAAACTAAACAGGGATTATTTTTTTTAAATGACTTAGATACTGTTAGGATTTAAAGGGTCACAATCAATTTTGAAGTTAAGTCCTTACTAAGGGGAATGGGATGAGTTCACACCTCATATGAGGGTATTACTTCAGCAAAGCTTGCTGCACACTGAACAAGCAGTATATTAATTTACTACAAGAAGGCCTAAGGTTTGGGGTTTTTTTGACATTTTAAATTATGAGGCATCTGCAAACAGATCCTAAATCTGAATTGCACATGGATTTTCCACACCAGCTAATTCAGATTGCCCCTAGACATCCCCTCCAGCATTAATCACTCACCCACACTACTGTAGTTCATATTTCTTTTACAGAAACAGAGGTCTGCAAGATTCTTAAACTCTTGCCTAGAAAATAGAAATTATTACTTACGTGGCAAACTAAGTTTTAAACATAAGGGACCCAATTCTGCCTTCAGTTACACTGCCATAAATCTTTAACAACTCCATTAGATTTATAACAATGTAACTGAGGAGGAAATTGAACCCAAGATATTTTCTAAATCAGGAATTAAATAGCAGAATTTTAGCTTGGCACAGAGTAAAGACCTCTTAGATTATGTCTTTGGATAAGTTTACATACTTTTTTGTTCCTTGAATAATGATGTTATGAACAAATTAAATCATCTTATTTTCACCAGCCTCTATATTACTTTGGGGAAGGACCACATCATCTCATGGAGCATCAACATGGGAGTAAATATTGCCTCACTTTCCCACCCACTTTCTCTCTCTTCTCCATATAAATGTTAGACTCTTTATAGCTGTCCATTATTTGTACACAGTATATAGCACCTTAAGGACCTTTTCTTGTTTGGTTTCAAGGAACTACCATATTAAACAAATGTCTGATAATAATAAAATGGCATTTAGCCAACTCCCTTATTAGAGGTGCAAGGCATCCTATGGTCACATTATGCAGAGACTGTACTTTTCAGAAGATGCAGAGACTGTACTTTTCAGAAGATGCAGCTTGCTCTCCCAGCACACAGGATGTGGTGCAGGAAACATGGTTTTGCCACAGTAGCCCTAAGCTCCCCAAGGGTCACTGGATAAACTGTGAAAGGGGCCCCTTCAGCACTAAAACATAGATGGCACTGGGGGGAAGAGGGCTCAATTACGAGCTCTGCTATAAAACTCTTGATGGCATCAGATAAGTTATTTAATCTCTCTAGACTTCTTTTTCTTCATTGGGTAAAGGCAGCTTGCAAAACTTCCTGTCTTGTAATTTTAATAGAAATGTTTTTTTCATGGCTATTTCACCTCATTTTTATCTTTGCTTAGTATTTCCAGTTCTAATGCATCTTTCCTATTATTTCCCACTTTGCTAACCTCATATGCAGAGTCCATGCCGTGCCTACCAGCTCTGTGCGTGTCACACTCGTAGAGGTCAGTGGGAGGCTGTAACCTGGGACAACTGCTACCAAATGGGGGCTGGGAGACATCAATAGCCTTTGAGGTGGCCAGGCCAAGCCAAAGGGTTTTCTGAATTGTCCCACCTGCTAATGACACTCCTCTGGCAAGCCAGCTATATAGATCCAATAGTCTTTCTTCACTGCCTCGCAGGATGGAAAATTCTGTGGGTGGCTCCTCCATACGCTATCCCTTACAGTAATTCTCTTCGGCACTTTCACAGCCTCTGGTGATTAGACTTCCTATAGCTAAAAATACACCATGCAGTCTAAATATGTAACAGACAATATATGCCTGCATACCTCACCTGTCTAAATATATGCCTACATATCTAATAACTACTACAAATATGAATCATAATATTTCTTTACAGATAGCTCTCACATTAGGTTGCTTTCCATTGCCAAAGCAAAGAAGGAAGCTTCCAGCCAAGAGGTAGCCAATTCGTTGTGTGTAGACCTCCTTGTTGAGGTCTCTTAAATACATTTTAATTGGCTGGAAAGGAACACATATTCACACACATACACATATTTGCATATATATGTGTGTGCATATATGTAAGCACTTATTTCAGCATTAATTGTACTAAAAGGTTTATTGCTCACAGTCTATCCAATGAAGAACTAAATAAATGAAAATGCAAATCTTGTTCAAAGAATTAAATGCTGAAGTTACCAGATCACATGAAGGCATCTGTTAATATGATTCAAAGACTACTTTCACTATGGAAAATTATTTTACTACTTATCTACAGTTGTCAACAATACCCATAAACAACAGTAAGCCTGCTGTCCCTGACCACCTGGAATTTGAACCATTTGGTTTAACATTTTCTTTTTCCCAGTTTCTAAGACAGTAGTGTTACCTGTTAGTTTAGGGGTAAAACTGATGCTGAATCTAAGTGGCTGAAGATGCTTTTTTCATCTGTGTTCCCTACTCACTTGCATTGCTAGCATGACACAAGAGGCAATTTAAACTATGATTTCCATTTAAGTAATGCTTTTCTTTTCCATGCTAAACAAACACCAGTTGATGTTAAGGTACAAGTAAGCAAAAGTGAAGCAGCTTCAGGCAAATAAGCTTGAAATGTTTTAGTTTTGCGGCAATGATTAGACATGCTGAAAAAGCATTTCGTTCCTTATCTGCAAATGTAGTATAATCCACCTCATGTACTTCCACACAGATTACAGGAATATGCTCCCCAGCACCCTCAGGCATGTATTCTGTGCTGCTGTCCCCAAAATTATCAGACATCAAGTCTGATACTATGGCCTACAGACAAACCAAGATTCAGTCCAAGCCAAATCCATCACTGCTTGTTGGGTCCCCTGTCTATCCCCTCCAAGGAGGGCAACGAAACAAGGAATTGGGTTGATGATCTGATCTTTTTTTGTGGCTCATACGCATGGTAACCTCTGGCAAGCTTACTGCCCCCTTGCAAAGGCAGGCCAGATTTTTTTGCTAAGTTTAATTCTGTGCCAAGTTCCTAAATTCTATCAGATTTTGTGGGTGCAAAACAGCCCCATCTCTGGATTTCTCTTTTTTTTTTTTTCCTTTAAACAAGACAGAAAGGAGATCTCAGTAAAAGCATGAAATCTGCCTACATCCAGGAAAATCCTCAGGAGGCTTGACCTAGTTGGAGATGGCTGCTGTAGGAAAGCTATAATTAAGCAGTTGCGATAGTGACACTGAATTCTCACACCAGAGAATGTGTGTGTTGACCACAGTTTCTATTAACAGTGCTTATTTGAGTCCTCTGTAGGTAAAATTGTAATAGTGTTTGACTGACATCCCAGCAACTCCCATGGTGTGCAATGCTTTCTCAGGGTTTCAATTTCCTTGTGAATTTAGGATGCATTGTTGTCCCTTTTACAATAGGTCTAACAAGCCATGCTACTTCCCTATGTTTAAAAAAGCATTCATGAGATGGAATTAGCACATTTATGTTCATCTCTCTCCTCCTCCCCCAGTTTGTATTATTTTTGCTTACAAAAACGTGTCCTTTAATCATCCAACATAAAAATTTTAGTATGCCTAGAACAAAACCAGAAAAGCTTCAGAAGAGCCTTTTTCTATTAGCTAAACCATTACTTCTACTGAAAGTCTGTAAACCGTTAATCCATTAGTGTCCAATTCCTTCAACTATACGGTCAGACTAAAATCATCTGGAAACTCAGACTCTGAAGTGTTTCTCTCTGATGTTCCAGACCAAGTGTCCCATCCTAAATTGTTTGTAGGATAGGAAAATATTCATACAATCGTATGACTACAACTTCTCAAGGGCATCACAAAAAAAAATGCTGAATGCATCTGTGAGGAAATCCCTGTAAGACACAGTTAAGATACATATTAATTTTGAATAGCATGGACCTCAGGGAATTGTGTAAGACTCATGTCACAACAACCACAGCATTTACTCTCCAACAGTTAGCCTGGGCTCACGCCTCTGAGGTGTGGGATGGGATATAAGCCTACTTCTCAGGAGGCTGCATGTCCCCATGTCATGGTTTAACTCTAGCCAGCAACTAAACACCACGCAGCCGCTCACTCACTGCCCCCCCGCCCAGTGGGATGGAGGGAGAGAATCGGGAAAAGAAGTAAGACTCGTGGGTTGAGATAAGAACGGTTTAATAGAACAGAAAAGTAGAAACTAATAATGATAATGGTAACATTAATAAAATGACAATAGTAATAATAAAAGGATTGGAATGTGCAAGTGATGCACAAGGCAACTGCTCACCACCCGCCAACCGATGCCCAGTTACTCCCTGAGCAGCGATCCTCCCTGCCCCCACTCCCCCCAGTTTATATACTGGGCATGACATCACATGGTCTGGAATTCCCCTTTGGCCAGTTTGGGTCAGCTGTCCTGGTTGTGTCCCCTCCCAACTTCTTGAGCCCCTCCAACCTTCTTGCTGGCTGGGCATGAGAAGCTGAAAAATCCTTGACTTTAGACTAAACATTACTTAGCAACAACAGAAAACATCAGTGTGTTATCAACATTATTCTCATACCTAGCTCAAAAACATAGCTCTGTACCAGCTACTAGGAAGAAAATTAACTCTATCCCAGCTGAAACCAGGACACCCCAGAAAACCAAAGATGCTGTAAAAAGTTGTTTGTGCTGCCACTGTTCTTTGTTCCCTGTAGTGTTTTGTGATCGCACCCACACTGCGCAAATCCACTAGGGGAGAGGGGGAACATTAGGATGAAGTTTCCCTCCCAACATGGTTCAGATGCCTGGCTTTCACCACTCATCTCACTGGCCCCAGCTCTGCCTGGCTTGAACAGCCGGCTAGGAGTCTCCGATTCCAGCAGCTCTTAGATGCTGGTGCAAGCCATGGTGATGGTGGTGGTGCTGCTGGTGGTTAAGGGGTCAACTTTTGATCAATTTTTTTTTCTGTTACTGGTCATGTAAGATGCTCTCTGCACTGTCCAAGTCTCTCTCTTTATAAAACTACAGGTTCTATTTTTTCTTAACCTCTTCTGCTTCCCTAAGGATGCCCAGAACAGGGGTGTCTAACATGAATATAACTCACCTTCCACATCCCCCCATAAGCACTTTACTGGGGATGTGGGTCAATGGGCTGTTGCTATGATTGTGTGAGATAATTCAGCTGGTATTTGAAGCTGGTAACAAAGGAGACACTTCTACCATAATCTCATACCAGTCCCATGAAGAGGAATCCAAACCTGACAGCCCATCATAACCCCCAAGAACATGTGGGCCTTAGTTGTCTAACTCAAGTTGTCCCCAGGCTGCCTGAACCAGAAGGTGTTCACCTAACATGCTCCTAGGATGGATCCCAGTTCTGCAAGGAATGAGATCAAATAAATGAGAAAATTTTCTTTTTTTGCTATCTACCTGTAGGATTTTCAATTATCTTGAGCTCTCAGCACTATGCAACAAACTAACACTACATCAGCCCGATCAAGGCTGTTTTAACTTCCTCCTAGCATGACAACCCTGTTTCTTAAGGCTGCAAAACTATGCCTTCTGCAATTACAGGATCACAAGTTCATCTTGTGAAATCAGTGCTGCAAGAAAATTGAGTTAATATAAATCATACTAGACAATAACCTAAACCTATCCTGGATGTTATTCTAGTGAGGTTGCATCACTTCAGTGCTCTCATTTTAACGTGCGTCATTTCTAAACAAGGGTTTTACTAAAGGAACAATGTCATAAAGGCAAAACATCCTCTTACTCTGTTTAGTATTGCCATTTGAATAGGACTAGCCATTAAATGACTCTTAAGTAGTCAAATGCCTGATCTGAACCTGCCGTTGTAGCTTCCACCTAGTTCCAGGCAAGAACTAATATTGCTAGTAACTCCTCTATACAAGGGTACCTACTAAACACTAGAGGACTTGGGCAGCAGCCATACAGTTTACTTGACATTGTTTCCCCATAAACAGGCTACTAACAACTGTCTGTGAGTTCTTCTTTATATGGATGACTGAAGAGAACATACTTAGTGAAGACAGGACAAAAACCAAAGTGCTAAAAAGCACTTCCAAAAGATGTCCTGCTCTTTTTGATGCATAATTTTTCAGCAAAATTTTCTAGTATAACTTCCCATTTCATTTAGAATACATCATCCTCCTGACCCAACACAGCCAAATGAAGTACTTGATTGCTGTGCCATGTATGACCTTGCACAACATTACTCACACTTCCACATGTGGTGCTTCCCACAGCCTGCTCTCTTCTGCCTGCTCCCCAGGTAGGAGCTGATACCCTTATCATACACAACTCTTACAGTCCCACTTAGATTTTTTCTTGAGGACGGCAGCTTACAGCCGGGGGGGGGTAGATTTTCTATCTTGTGAAGAGTCTGCCACTTTATCCCAAACCATTGAAAATTTACTCTTGAAAACCCAAATAGAAAGATTAAACCCTGTTCCCCCACATTTCAGAAATCCTCGACAACTGCTCAGCTCACAAAACCAGATTGCCTTCTTGCAAGCACAGCATGCTGATGTTGCAAGAACATCACCAGATTGCAAAAACGTTTATGGGCAGATTTGTTCATAATCTGAGTAATTTACGTAGTAACTTTTCAAACAGACACTGTATCTTTGGACCTTCGTTCTCTTCACTTTTAACTGATCGCTCAGCACAGGCTTGCAGCTTGCCTTCATGCATGCACTCTGCCATGACGTAATACAGTCAGCAATCACAGGATTGCAAGACTGTTTCTAGACAGATTTGTTTACAATCTAAGAAACCCAAATAGTAACTTTCATAATAGGAGTCCTATCTCCAGTGCATATTGTGTATGTTGCTGTGAGACCAGAAAGAAAAAAAAAAAAATACAAAACCATACCTTTGTACAATGATTGCAATAACAGATGAATAAACATGCAACCTGATACTTCACATCTGGTATTTCATCACTCCAAATACCTTATTCGCATTCAAATATATTTAATACTGTGGAAACTTTATAAGGTAGTGATGTCTTTATAGAGGCAGTAACTTGCATGGAACTTTTAAAATTAAAAGCAATAGTAAAAATAATTTGTAACATGTTACTGTATTCTTCATAAAGCTAGTTGCCTTGCAGTTTCCTAATAGAAACCCAGAAAGACACCTAATAATAGCAGTTAGCTACAGAATCACACAAACCTACAGAATAGGATTTCTTTTGCCGATGTACTAGTTCAAAGTTCAATTTTAATATTCAATTTATACAAGGTGCTTTGGAAATGAAGACTACTATTACTCATTGTGCAAAAATTCTATCATCTGAGCAGAAATTTTTATGGAAGTATCATTTTCCCTTTACTGTCATGGTAATGCAGGCCAAGAGATTTTATGCATGACCTAATAAACATATACAACAGTTTTGAAAGGCTGCTATGCACCTTCTCATGTTAATTAGTACTCATTCTTCTCTGTAAAACAACTAAGCACACTACAAAACTTCCTTTTTAAATAATCATTAATACACTCTTAAGTAGTTTTGTTGCAGAGATGAATACCTCCAATGTAAACCACAATGACTAATTTAATTTGTAATTGAAGAGCTGTTTATAGGTCTCAAAAATTAAGATTAAACTATTTTCTTGTCTTAAAGGCAAAAGCCACCTTTGCTACCTGGAGGCTAAGTTAGCAATGCCGATAACAACATGCCTGCAGGCGTTACTACACTTGCTAGCAACTTATGTTACTTTGGCATTGTCCCTAAAGCTGCACTAAAGCTACGTCTTGCTATAGCTAAATTTAAAAAAAAAGATGAAAACACGCACACAGGGCCAAATCCATTCCCGTGGTAACTCCAGTGACTTCAGTGTTACACCAGGGATAAAAGTAGGGCTGCGTTTCACAGCAGCTTTCATTCTTGCAATCTTTTCCAAAACACTCTCCCAGGACCAAAGACAAGCACAGGCAAATATCCTGCCAGTAAGTGAGTTCACAGGAACTGCTACAAGTAACTAAACTGTCAGCAGTAAAAGACCAACAATTGGAACACAGTACGAATACAGGACAGCCAATGCCCTCTAATGGGCTAGAGTTTTACTATGTGCTGGATAAACAAGGACACAGAAATTCATTGGAATTACTCTCTGAGAGGGAAGGCAAATTATAGGGTGTCCCACTTCGTACTAGTGGATGATATTTGTGTTTTATCAATACTTCTTTTGAATCGGTACAGATGAAAAAAATTCTTACCAATACCTTGTAAGACAAATGAAAATGGCTCTGAGTCGAGTCTTTCCTCCATGGGCTACACTCAACTGCTTCCACAAAGAGTGTGAGCATCAACTTATAGATGTGTTCCTCTATCCTTCTTCAAGCTTTCATATTTATTCCCTCCTCACCTTTTTTCTATTTTATTTACTACTAGTCAATACCATAGTAGGAGCAAAACCAGAACTGTAAGACCATCACAACCACACAAGCGCACACACACAGGAAGGGGGAAAAGGAGTGACAGATAGTGCTTTACTGCAGAAACCTTATCACTGGTCCCTTGGCCTTACAGCACACTCCCTTTCTCTCAAGAATTTCCAAACTACGGTTCCTGGAATTTACCCCTCTGAACCAAAACAAGCGTCTTTGCTTCTTACCCAATCTCATTTCCTATAAATTTTAAAACAAGTCTCCTTAAGTATTTATTTTGTTTTCTGAGGGTTTCTTCAAGGAGCCATAACCCTGTGCTGGTGGCAGGGTCAGCAGCAGCCCGAACTGCTCCTGGTCTCGCACAGGTCTCAACTTTGTCCTTACAGCCGGAGGATGCCCCAGGGCCAAAAAAAAAAAGTCAAGATAACCCCTTCCCCCTCCCCAGCCACTGGGCCCTGCAACCCTCTTCTGCGGGGGTAGGATCAAAAGTCTTTTGTTCTCCTCATCCTCTGGTGCAGCAAGTTACTTTTTTGGGAAGGCAAGGGGAGAGGAAAACGCCTTCCCCTTCCCTTCCCTCCTCCATCCAAGATCACAGCTGTAGAGGAACAGCTGAAGCGATTCAGGCTGCCCGGAGAGGTCACAGATGTCCCTCGGTACCACTGGGGTGGCTCTGCCAGTGCGAGCCACGCTGCTGCTGCCCAGATGGCACCGCGGGCAGGCACCCCTCGGCCACCCAGCCCCCGCCACCCCACCGCCCCCCAACCCCCGGATTTCAAGCCCCCCAGTCCTGCTCGAGCAATCCTCCAGGTCCCCCCCAGCTGACCGACCAGGAACCTGTACAGGGCGCTCTTAGAAACGCCACTTTTAAGGATGATTTTAGACCACCACAACGAACAGTGAAGAAACTGGCTTCTGCTTACGCGAATGTCGCAAAGCTCTCGTTAAATCAAAGGCAGAGACCTAAAATCTTTCTTCAAGCAAAATCTCTGCTCTTCTCAAAGACTTTCTGCAAAGATAAAAAACTACAATTGCTTAACTTAATCCACACAGATGATCATTATATTTGCCTCCGTAAAGATCATATTTGTTCTAGTGCCTATATCTAAAGGTAATTTCAGTTAGAAAATGAAATGGTGCTCTCTTGACCTTTTGCCTTACATGGTTCATGAATTACTGACACATTACAATATCCCCCAACACTATGGAAGCTTAGAGATATTGCAATGTCTCTCTTGTAAGTGAAATAAACTTGGTATGCCACTAAAAGGCATTAAATTATTTTCATTATGCCACACAGAATCTAAAACACTTACACTGTTTTGATTTCAAAATCCTTGGAGAACAATTATGCTCTCAGGGCCATAAGACTCTATTAGAAAGTCCTCAGAAACCTAGCATGGTTTCAATAAATCCTCAAACACTACAAAGCAGTTACTCAGCTTGAAGAATGAAAACATGAGTTCATCCACTGCAAAGACAGGATGTAAATTCTGCTCATACAGTACTCTGCACTTCCTAGCACATTTTTTTCTTCTCAATCTGGGCAACGCTTTAAGTCAAGTTTTCAGCATCAAACGTGCATACCTCCTTTTTTGACTGAAAATAAAAATTATTTGATTTGGGATGAGCATAAATAGATGAGATGTGCATATATGCTTACGGTATTACTAGTTAGCAGTATTAATCAGCAATTAGATACGCATAAATAGTTTATACGTATATAATTTAACAAACGTTAACATTCAGGATTATAGAACCATTAAATTAAATCAGTGATTGTTAAAACGAATAAGTATGTTAATTTCTTTCATTTACACGACGGCACAAAGAATGCTTCAAAACACGAAAAATCAGATTTCAGGGGTGATTGCTGTGGTTGTAGGGATCCCGATTTAAACAAACGCAGCCCCCCTGGTTTTGGCCGATGAGGCTGTTCAAGCCTACGTAGAGCTTTTGAGCATAACTACACAATAAGCTTGTTCGTATATACGTGCTTACGTCCTCCTAGAGAGAGCGCAACCTTCTAACTAAGCAAATCGCCTCCCCTTTCCGAAGGAAAAATACCGCCAACGAAACGCAGCCGAAACAGGCGAAACGGGCGCGAAGGAGAGGCCGGGAGAAATGATATTCCCCCGTGCAGGGGGAGAAGGGGCGGGGGGAAGAGAGAGAAAAAAGCAAACACCCAAGCAGGAAGCCGGGGCCCGCAACTTTCTGCCAAGGGCAGCTGAGATGCTTCATCGCGACTCTCTTGTTTCCAGACGCGCCGTTTCGGGCGGCCGCCCGGGTTCCCGAGGCAGCTGCGAAGGGAGGCCGGGGGGGGGGGCGGCTCCTGCCCGCCCCGCCGGCAGCGGCAGCGGGGTCCCTCCTTCCCTGACCCCGGGCGGGGAGGGGGGGGCACAGCTGGTGGCAGCTGCGGCACCATCTGCTCGGGGCTGCGCCCCCCGGCCCGGCCGCCCCCCTCCTCCTCCTCCCCTGGCCCCCGGGCCGGCCCGGCCAGGTAGGGGCAAGGTCGCCGGGCAGCGCGCTCCCCCCGCCGGGCGCAGCCACCGGCCGCGACCGGGAGTTTGCGAAAGAGAAAAGGAAAAAGCGGCGGCGAGAGAGAGAGAGAGAGAGAGAGAGAGAGCTGGGGCGGGCGGGCCGAAAGCTGCAGAGCCCCGGACGGGGCGTGCGGAGGCCGGCATCCCTCCGCCGAGCGTGGATTTGCGGAAGGCTGTCAGTACATCATCTGATTTATTGGCGTTTGTACGGAGGGAAGGGGAACGGGGGAAAAAAAAAAAAAAAAAAAAGAAAAGAAAGGCACAAAAGCACCCCGAACTCGCCTCTCCCATCGAGGGGCTTCTGAACGCAAAAAGAACTTTACCGCTTTGCAATATAATATTGCACGTTCTGCCGTCCGAGCGTGCAGACTGTATTTCCCATTTCCCTTTCTTCACCATTTATTGAAAAATAAAGAAAAATGCTTACTTTTTTTAATGCTTAAGGAGTGACACGTTTAAAAGGTTCTTTTAAACGTTCCCATTCTGCCCCAGCATAGCATTCATTAAAGACACAGTTCTGCACCAATATTGCTTCCTAGTGCCAGTGGTGAAGGGGCGGGTTCCGACAGTCCTGAGCAACGCCGCAGCCCAGCTGAGCGCTCTCAGCTTCACACATTTCTTCAAGATTTACTCCAAAAGTAAATGGAAGGCAGAGCCAGGGATTTTGTGTAAAAACAAGCTGGGCTTTACAGTTCTCATTAGGACAATTATTTCCAAAGGCTAAATGTGTACCACTTACCATACATTTTGCCTTCATCTGATAAGATGATTTTCCTCCTCCCACATGGTGGATAGATAGCTAGAGCCTCCTGAAAGCTCTGTTCAATATCAGGGCTCCAGACACCTTCTGCATCATTGTCAATAGGTTTATCTGCAGAATCACTCATTCTTTCAATATCTTCGGCAGGACTCTCGCTGCCGCTCCAGCTGCTGGGCTCAATGGTGATGGCTGGGGTCTCCAAGCCTAAGCCTGGAGTCTTAAAGGAAATAAACCTACAAAACAAACAAACAAACAACCCCAAAAGGCATTAAAGACATGGAACTTCAGGCAAGCGTTTCTTTCTACTTCTGATACTAAGTTAACAGCAGCTGAGCAGTAATGGCAATAACACTAAAATGGGAAGCACCCAGGAAAAGTAAAAAATTAATAGCCGTTCTACCTCACATCAGCAGAGGTGGAGCGATAAGGTTGTCAGAAGGGGAACTCTTTACCACATTTTCTGTGTGCAACTACATAAAGGCACAGAGCATCAGGTTATTTTTCACAGATAGTCAAAGTTCGGGGAAACTCTGCAGCACACGACACATTTCATCTGGCTGAAGATTGGCACCCTTAAAATAATGAGCCAGATCCTCAGACGGGGGTAAATCAGTATACTTCCACTGGTTGGAAGGGAGGCACACCAATTTACGCCACAGCAACCACCAGAGCCTAAAACCACTTGAACCTAAAAACAAAAGCAAAAACTATTGTTCGCATTCATCCAAATGTCAGTGGAGTAAATGGAATTACACTAGTGATGACACAGCTCAACGTGATTAACTGGAAAAGGCTGTAATTTTCAGATCTTACCCAAATAAATAATACAATCAGAACCTGGGCTGCATACAAACAGAAATCTTTAAAATGATAACACTAGAGAAAGGAATTACAAGAAAAGATATATACTTTGCCTGTTTTAAAAGGTCTCTGTCAGAGAACCATAGCAGAACAAAAATTACAAGCTTCAAGTTGCTGAATCAATTTAATAAGAAATAATTTAATATAGCTGCACCTGCTCACACCACCAGAGCTGCAGATCTGTCAGTGTTCCTTTTATATTTTTGAGAGAAATACAACTCTGCTATAAAGACTTGCTCCAGGCAAAAAAGCTGCTCTACCAGACCAAATTCACCTCTGGTGTAATTCTTCGGGAAGTCAGTGAAATAACACCAGGAACAGATTTGGCTCAACATGTCTAGGCATAATGCAGTTTTATTTTGAAAAACGAAGAAGTTTGGTGACTCTAACTGATCTAAGTAGATGGGAGTGTTCGAACATGCAAGCATGAGCTGCACACGCACTTAAAAATCCAGTTAGTTGGCTAAACACTCAAAAAACCCTCAACTATACCATTTTTATTCTTCTGGGGGAGATGAAAGCAGGCCCTTTCCACATGCAGAAGAGAGGGGCTTCCCCTTCTGCACACCTCCATCCTCACGCTGATACGTCTCTCCTCTCAGTGGGGGCTCAGTACATTGTAAAATAACAGGTGAAAAGTGGCAGCACAGCATTCACCCACGGAGAAAGAAGGGGAGGCTGTACCTCGGAGGCTGTGACAGCTCTGACGAAACACCTTTGGACTGGAGAACTCCCTGAAAGAAGAAATATTTACAGCAGCACTCACCCAAACTAACCAATCACTAGAGATAACCAAAACCTGATAGTCCAGTCCCTTGGAGGCTATGGCGCCTTGCAAAAAAACAGAGCTGAAACTGGGGAAACGGGGAGTAGTCTCAGTCTCGCTAACCAACGTTACCAGTTTGACATCCAAAGTATGGGGTATTTCCACTTCTCCAGGCTCTAACAGGAGCTCGGAGGGATCAGTACATGCAAAATGGACTCCTGAGAACTTTATTTTCCTTACTTGCATGTCTGTCTTTACAGAGAGGCATTTCTTAACTTCATATCAGTTTGAACATTGCAGCACAGCTTTTGAAAATGTTAGTGCCTACCCACTGGTAATCTCAAGGCTAATCAGTGCCTCAAATTCCTTTTAATAACTGATAACGAGGGAGCAGATGGATTCACAGGGAACCACACACAAATGATAAGTGGGTGGGAAGTCTGGCTAAATACAGCACACATTGCCTGGAAAATCCAAAATGTACAAAATTTTTAAAGTCTCATCACAAAAAGGGAGATGGCAACCTTTCTAAAAGAGTGAAACACCATCCTTCATAATTCTCAGAAGGCTGAAGCATTGATTTCAACCCTTGCAAGATTTGAACCTTGTAGCAAGATTTAGCCAAAACGTAAACACAGCGATACTGGGAAAGAACTAACAAAAACAACCATGTCCACTTAAGCCTTCAAATACAGGGGGAATTTTAGGTAAACGAGAGGTAATTGAATGTTGACTGGGATAATTAGGGGGGCTGCAGTTTTACTGCCACAGTGCAGGGAAAAATGGCTACTGGAGATTTTATTGGCCTCACGTGATCGAGACCACGGTTTAGCATTTCACTAGAAGACAGCACCGAGTGGGGCTGTTTACTGGGTCAGTTCTTCAAAGGTGACTCAGGGAGGAAATCCTTCCCCTCCCCAATACCTGGCATGACAGCACGCAACGCACAGCACAGCCATGGGCATCTTTCGCTCAGCCCAACCACCCTCTGCTTACAAAATCTGCCACAGTCATAGCCTCAAGTCTTATTATCATCTTATAAAACAGCCCTTGTTATTACATTACGCTGAAATAATAATTAAAAAGCACACAAGGAAAACAGCGAGGCTCTAAAGTAATTAATGGTACTTGATATTCATGTTAGATCTTGCATTGTGTTTACTGGTGAATTTTCACTAATGTACTATCTCCCTTCACATTCCTTTTTACCTACTTGGATATCATCTTGAGGCATTAGTAGCTACTATTCCAGCCTGTAAAATGTAAGACAACCAAGTGTTTCTTCCAGAACATCTGTACAATAGGGGCGGGGAGCAACCTGCTGGAAAAAAAACCCCACTCGTACTAAAGGTTGCTTTTAGTGATTTCCATTTTGGTGAATGCTGACGCTGCAGATCAAGCTAGAGGACTAAGGAGCAAAAAACCTTGTATTAGAACCACTAAATGGCTCCCTCTTATTTCAGGAAAATAACGAGCTACTCAGTTAATCACTTCCAGCTCAGCTCTACGTATCAAAAGGCAATTCCACCTCCTTCGTAGCTTGAATTCTAAGGACCCAACTGTGATGAAAAATTTCAGACCTGTTATGCTGGAGTTCAACATGATTATCGAAAATAATACAAGCTGTCAATAGATGAGCTTTGTTGCACGTTTCTAATGTGCTATAAATCTCATGTGAAAAATGCGGATTTATAGTCCAATTTAAATTTATTAAAAAAAATCAAAAGTAAAAAAAAGCAAGCCTTCCTTCTATCAGCAAACTCCAAATCTTACAATACCAACTTTCAGTGCAGGAAGAGTTAATCTCCTAGAGGCAATTAACCCCACCCCCCACCCTCCCCAAAAGCAGAGCTTGCACACAGGACAGATCAAGTTGAAGAGTTCTGTATTTGCTTTTTATCATGTTAACTTTTAGAGAAGCAATTTCGTGCTTGTACTTTCTGTTAACAAAATTAAAACACCTCAACACTACTCACAAAACCAACAACAAAAAAAGCCCAACCCCAAAACCAAAACCAAAAGCAGATTTTGGCTAACCTTTTGGTATTTTCTAAGATTGCTTAAAGCACACTGCTGCAGTTTAGGAGGTCTCTCTTCAGAGTTTCCCTTTTAACACCAGTCTCTCTCTCTTACACATTTCAAGACAGATTCCCCTGTGCATAAAGCTCTCTTAGTTGCAGCCGCTTTCTATTCTCTCCAGTTAAGTAAATTCTAAGTATATCTGGTTTTCTCACCTAGTTATTTGACACTTTTGCTACACATGATGGAGGTATGTTCCCCCCTCAAACAACTCAATGTTACATTTAGCAATGGAGAAACTATTAGGGACAATACTGGATTTTATACATAGATTTTATAGCCAATCCAGTCCATACAGCTTCATGAGGTACAAGTTATGACTTATTTTCATTATGTTCACTCAGCAGAGTAACTTGAAAAGTTATTTTAAAAACTCAGAGAAACAAGGATAGCTATTGTCAGAGCTGATCAAACCAATGAATTTAACTAAAACCAAATGATAGTCTGCAACATCTTATCAAGGGAATGATTTCTTTGCTTGCATAAAACACTCTCTTATGCCTTCACTTTACGAGCAATGCAAACCTGGACTTGCCCAGAAAATTGCTGCTCACAGACCAACAACTGAGATCAATAGCTCTTCACAGGAGTGTAGGACAAGTGCAGATTTAAGGCCTTGATATGTTTCATATCCTTCAATACTTGCACAATGAACTAATACGGAAACATTGTCTTTCAAAAGTCATCAGAGCCGAATCTTATTTTACAACATCTTACAAAAGTTAAACCATTTTCTCTGTTTGTCCAATTAATTTACTTTCTTGAATTTCAGTGTACAGGTGCTGAATGGTGCCTTTACTGAGGTATCACATAACCACTGGAAGAGGATTAATACTCTGCAGGTTTTGGTGCAGGAACATGAGAAAGACTAAAAACATGTCTTGATTCTGAGAGATGTCTGAGAAAAAATGATTACAACTCC
Source organism: Buteo buteo (assembly GCF_964188355.1). Taxonomy (NCBI): domain Eukaryota; kingdom Metazoa; phylum Chordata; class Aves; order Accipitriformes; family Accipitridae; genus Buteo; species Buteo buteo. Next base: position 20,501,511 of record NC_134186.1, on the reverse strand, counting down.
CCAGTCTTCTAAATTGTGTCTGCTTGATGGGGATCAAGTGCAGATATTTTTTATATAATCTGCAATGGCACCTGCAAGAATTTGCAGGTGAGAAAGCACCAGTGCCGCTATCCACACTGATCTTCTGGCTATGAACGGCTGCAGAAGGCTACCAAATAATTTTTACAACCAGCCCAATATTTCTAAAACAGATTTTTTAGAAAAATCTTAATTCTAAAGGTAAATATTTTGAGTGTTGAAGTGGTAAATTACACTTTTAAGAATATACTTTATTTTTAGTTCATGAATAACTTCATCTTAGCTTCAGTTATATAAAAACAATGGGACCAGGGAATCCAATAAGCTTTTTATAAACATCAAGACAATAATGAGCAGATGAGTAAAAACCAGCTAATTCTAAATTTGCAGACAGCAAATTTTCTCTCAAGGCTTGAAAACTTACAGGCCCATGGGATTTTCCTTCTGCTTTGTTCAGCAGTACAAATCCACAGCTGGAGCACTAAGGCTCTGGAGAGAATCCAGAGGAAGAAAGTTATCAGATCTAGAAAACATGACCTACCAGGAAAGGAATTAGGTTTGTTTAAATTTAGAGAAGACTGATGTGAGAAGATAACCACTTTCAAATATGGAAAAGGTAACAGCAAAGCAGAGAAGCAGCTCTTGGCCGTTGCTACCAAGGATAAGACAAGAAGCAAAGACCTTAAGTTGCAGCAAGAAACCGGTAGGCTGGGCATTTGGAAGACAGTTCTGACCCTACCAACAGTCACACATCAGAAGCCATCAGTCTGGGGTGCTGGGGAACTGCTGGGGGCAGAGAGGTTGTTAAGAACAGGTGACACAAACATTTCTGAGGAACGATGCAGCTACGCGTAGCCCTGACTGAGGTAAAGGAACGAACTAGGTGATGCCATGAGACTCAGCTGCCAAGACAGAATGTAAAATGCCCCAAGCAGAGGGAAATCTGCCGTGGGAGCACATCCTTGACCAGGCATGGGGCAACCCGGATGCCCAAGAGACTTCACAGATGTCCTGTGACCAGATAGCTTTGTCAGCTGCAGGGCAGAAATCCAGGGGAAACCCGGCATCCTACCACTGATGCCTGCGGAGCTACATGCTCCTTCGCTCTGCGTGGATTCCTTGCACAGCTGCTGGGCAGTCTGCTGCAGGAACATCGCTGACAAAAGCCACCTGTGAAGTAGCTCATCGAGATCGGCAGGATGGGGAGGGAACGCAAAACCCCAGGCTGAGGAGAAGAGGGCTCCTTCTCCCACCAGTGCTCTCTGTGGGAGTTGTGGGAGATGAGGCCACCTCATCTTCCTTCCAGATATGTGCTGAACAGCCCAGCCCCCCCCATATCACATACAGATTTCTCAAGCTCTTTCTGCACTGATTAAAGTAAATACGGAATTGGTGGAAAGCTTGAATTTTGCTAGGATTTTATGTTTCTACTTTGCCAGTAAAAGTATCTTTGCAGTGTTTATACAAGTCAAGTGATATGCTCAAGCCTTAAAAAAAAAAAATTACTTTTTATTTAAAAGCAAATTCATATTCTGGATTTTGTAGCTGTGTTGTGTAAGTGTGTATGGATTTTTCTGATTCTTTGAGGCGCTTAAATGGCGTTACTTTCAGGAAAACTATATATATATTCATGCCATTTTTTATATAATTTAGTTTTATGAGGAAAGGATATAAAACAGTACAAATAATAAAAATTTAAATCATTTACAGAGCATCCAATTGCAAAATCATTAGCTTAAAATTACTTTATATCGTATTTTTGTTACAAGGTCTACTTATCAGTAATTATTCCCTCTAAGAAGAAAGAGCACCAGGAGAGAGAAGCAGCCCATATCTAGGATAAAGTATTCCTTTAAAACTCAGCCAGACTAATTCAGCCATTCACTTTTGCCATTGAAATGAAATAAAAAGAGTTTTTCTCCGACTGCATGAACACTTCAGGGAGAAATTCTGATGCTGTGCTTTTTTGGCAATCAAATAGTTGCATGTAATGTTGCTTCCATGTACTTCCTATAATTCATATAAACTAGTTCTGTTCTCCTAGGATTGAAGTTACCATTTCTCACTTGGGAAGCAACCTATTTACTAACTGCAAGCTACCTACTTCAGATTTGTCTTTGGGATCTGTGGAGGAATAACATGATCAGTTCATCTACAGCTACAGAGCACCTGTGAAAAGCAGCATGCTCTTTTTTCTGAAGCGAGTGCATTATGCAGTGAGTGAATCCAGGCATTGTTTTCCTGCCCTCAACTACCGCACTCAGGGTATGCATAAAAGTAGCAGGAAGACAGACAGTGCCATGCCAGTGTGTAAAATACCAAAACCATGTAACTTAACATGAGTAAAGTGATGGTTTCCTTCGAATATAACTCCGTACCTCGCTCATCTGAGAAGATTTACATGTGTATTTTCACAAACTGTGAGGAAACTTACCAAACAAAGAATTACTTAGATCTGCAAGAGTAGGCAGCATATAGGCCTAAATGTGAATTTAGGATTATATGAACTATTTCTAAAAAGAAACAATGCATTCTCCTTGAATTGCTCATTTTTTGCTTATAGAAACAGATTACTCAGCAAAGAGTGGGCTGATGTTAATACATGGGAATTCTTCTCTTTGCAAACAGCTTTCGTCTGTCTGCACTCTTTATGCAACTGAAGAGTATTTCGTACCACTCTGAGGGCCTAATTTATTTTTTTTTCCAAAAGCTGCTTTTGTTGATGTATAATTATTGTTGTAAGGGTGCTGAGTCATTGACTCCAACCCAATTTTCTTTTCCATTAGTTTTAATTTCATACAATTAATAAAATGGTTCATCTTCTCAGTGGGGAAACAACTGGATTCTGACTGTGACTGCACCACACTCACGGGCTCTGTTGGCTTTGTGGTGGCTCACCAAGATGCCTTCCGCAAGCAGCTACAGCTTCAAACCATCCACATCTAGCTAGTGCCCAGCAATCCAGCGTGCAAAGTGCTTTGTAAGGGGCTACACATTACTCGTGGTCCATGGTCTGCACGGATTACCAGGTTATCACCATGCAGGTGAATCTTAACATACCCGTTGTGAAAGCCTATCTCATTACGATCACAGCTGTTTCAGAAACAATTCCTTCCTCATGTGATACTGAAGCAGTCACATTCATCCTAGGTGCTAGCACTCATTTATGCCCAGCTGGTTTCAATTATAAGGGTGTTCCTGGGATTTAACCCAGCTCAAATACTGCATTGTGGTGGTAACCAACAAAGATTATTCTAAATATGACTTGGCACTCAGCGGAATGAAGAATAGCAAGCATCGTGTCTGACTTGTTTTTGCTAATTACCAACATGAAGCAAAGGAAAGGATAAAATATTTACCAGCTCTCAGAAGGAAAAGCCATTCTTCCTGCAACTGCAGGAGGCGACTGTGCAACAACCGAGCTGCTGTGCTCTGCAGCGGGAGCTGATCATGCACCTACTGTCACCCAACAGGGATGGCTTGTGAATGGCAACGGCAACATCTATTACGTGTGTTACACCGTGGCATGCTTACCGCAGCTGTATTCCAGCTGTGACTTTTCTATGGCAAGAGCTGCTATATTGTGAAGTGGGGATTATTAATACTTCACCCATTTGCCAATTATTCAGCTTTTAGGAGAATGCTCTGTGACCGAGTCGGGTCTGCCCATACCTGGGGGGCCTCTGCTCCTAAGGCAAGTGAAATGGCTTGGGCTGGCCGGAGGAGAATTCTTTGGCACTGAAAATACCAGTCCCCAAACTACTGCACTGCAGCTCTGTAAGAAACACTCCCCAGCCCTGAGACCTGTAAGTAGAGGCCATAGTGTAGTCCCTTAGGGTAAGGCCTGCAGCCACTGCTTTGCTTAGGGTGTGTTTATGGAGCATTGTGTTTGGCAGTTCACTATAATTCATTCTGCTGCCAACACATGTAAACAGAAAATAAAAACTAGTATATGTAGCTATCAGGACAATGGGCTTTTTTTACATACAAGACTGGAAAAAGGAACCAAAAATAGCTGCAGTTCTTACTTACATGCAACATGTGTCTGTTCCCTGAATGCCTTAAGTTCAGTCACCCAGCGGAGGCCGAAGCAGGGGTTCAGTCTGCACAGAGGCTCTGTGCCTTCCCAGTGACTCCACAAATTATGAATTATAGTATAAAAGCCCAAAGAAAACAGACGCTGGCCCTCCTTCAGCTCCAGTGGTGTTCATCTCTCCCTATCCCTCCATACACATAACTTTGGCATCTGGACCTGGATACAGACACAAACACCCTGAATACCTTCGGAGCTAGGCATCCTGTGCATCTAATAGTGGTTTTGCCACTGTTTCAGTCCCATCTACCTGGGAGTATGTGAATGATGTAAACACACTCAATGGTTTTCATATGTGCAAACAGACTATCTCTTCTTTGTAGTTTGTTGTAACTACCTTCCCACAGCATCACTGAGCATGACCAGTTATTTTGTACCCCAAAAGCCAAAATGGAACTATTAATACCACGTACTAAGTATTATAAATATTAGAATTAGGTCCATCCTTTATCTCTGGTGTGTTACTAGCTTCCTGCTGGGACCACATATGATCTATTGCTCATACGTATGATGGACCTGGCAGCAAGTCATTCTGTCTAGACGTAGCCCTGAAACTGTTTGTTCCCCTGATTCCTTAAGCCTCCCCAATTTTATTGGGGTTCCCATGTCACACGGGCATTTGCAAAACCAGATCCAATCCTTCACATTCATAACTCTCTTATTCTATTCCTGGCATATGACTAACTAGTTTTCTACTCCAATATTAGATTTTTCTCTCTCTCTTTTTTTTAAGAACTTGTTTTCAGGATGAAAGGTTTTTTTCCACAATGGCTGCAAAAACATGAGTGTTCACTCTAACAGCTCTCAGTGAGGTGGGAAAAGGGACAGAAAACCACCTGCTTGAACAACTTTATATAAGTTTGGTCAGGAAAGGGAAAACCAATGCTATTTGAAGGGTGGTCCAATGTCTGACTGGTTCATATGTAACATAAAACTTTCGTCTATATAAAAAATATTTTATATAATGATTTAAGTATTCTGTTAAAAAGGTACAAAAAAGGCACAGTAAAGTAAAAGGTTCATTCATTTACTCAGGTGCATTTGTTTAAACAAGAAATGGCCACAAGATTAACCCTTTCCCTATTACAAGCTGAAGAGGGACCCTTCTTTTATGAAGCAGAAGAAAAGCAAGTTTTGGACTAACAACTGCAACATCCAATTGGCCAAAGCCACCCCTGGAATCCAGCGCTGGCACCTTTTATCCCTCAAGTCCACTTGTTCTCTGCTTTGCAGATTTTATACAAACACTCCTTTGCATAAGTGCAAACACACACACACACTTTCTCAAACATTTGTTGAAAGAGCTAAATTTTCACTAAAATTCATTTTACAAGTTAAGAAACTCTGCCAAACACCATATATAAGCTCTATCACTCTAAAGCTGCTACAGAAGGTTGTGAATGCCTCGTGCTCACCTGAATGTGCTGATTTCGTACCAGGCAAAACCAGGAGAAAATAGTTTTATTCTGCTTTGGCGTTACTACTTGAGCTACCGCCGCGGGCTCTGATTCTGCCAACACAGAGCCATTTTATACATATGAATAATCACTCCAAGTTTAATGAAGCTCCTCACATCTCCATTAGCAATTGTTTTGGCTGGAAAAAGGCCCTGCCTATCAGCCCTGGAGGAGCCTGGAAACAGAGGAGTGATAATACTAGGAGGCTCACTTTGGGAAAGGCTGTGGTTTTCTGGTGATAGGACACAGAATCGCATGACAAAAAAAAAAGGAAGGGGTGAAACCACAGCACCACGGCCTTCAGCAGGGCTGGGATTTAATCCCAGGTTTCTGGCCTTGTTCTCACTGACTCTAAACAGAAAAAGACTTCAGAAACCAGCACGTGAGATCAGATAGGACTTGGGGTCCATGTCGACTAGTCACAACATGTCTAGTGGCTTGTCTTCATAGCAAGCCAACACTGGAAACCCCACCTTGTGTTTTTGTGTATAGAGAAAAATCAAAGCAACAATTTTGTTTGCAAGTGCAGTAGCTGTCAAATAAAAATATTTTAACTTATTTTGTTTTCCAACTGCTAACAGTAGTGTTATGAGCAAATTACCTGCCAAATTAAATTTTAAGTCTGACTTGTTTATGTAGTACAAAGGAAGCCTCCTATGTAAGGAAATGAGCATTACTAATACAGCACTTCTACACTCCAACTTGTTTCTTCCATCTCACACTTGCCTCCAACACCTGTCCTTCCACAGGTGGTGAATGCATTGGCATCAGCTTTACTTTTTCAGTCATACTGTCTTCTCATATAGATAAAGACAGATCTATAGTTTGCGTTTTGTCCATAACGGAAAATTTATTTCTGACATCTCAAATAAGATTCTCCTGAGAAGTAAGGATGCTTTTATGCAGCAGGAGTTACATCTTCTACAAGGGAGTAGAAAGCACTCTCCTGCTGAGATACTGAAACAATCCCAAACTGTGGCAATCTTTAATTGCTAAACATAAGTAAAACCTACAATGACTAGCTACAGCATTTTCAAAACTCAATATAATAGTTATGTAGTTATTCTGCACTTCTCTTGTAGTTATCACCTGTTGAGGAAGCAATTTCTGTCTTAAGCTCTGACTTATGTTTCCAGTCTACTTCAACTCCTTCACTGCAGTTTAATCCTGCTTCATGAAGTATCAATTTTCCACAAAAATAACTTTGCTGGCAACCATTAGAATTGTGAATTCACTGGACGCTGGCGGAGTTAAGAAGAGATTGCATGGTCTAGGCAGCAGAAAACAGAACATATATAAAAACCCAAACAAAAAGTACAAGCCTAGAAACTAATCGTCATAATTCTGCTGGACTTGAAAATCTTGAATTTAACAGAAATACCAATTTCACAGCACACTGTCATTTCTGCCACAGCACCCCTTCCTCCCCTCCACTCACCATTCACAGCTTCACAGGCGATCATCACCTGCCTCTCACTCTGCCTGAAGAATGGCTCGTCTGTCCAAGACCTTGCTTCTTATTTCCAGCTCCGTCAGTAGGCCCAAGTGCCTCCGACGAGCCACCCTGATGAAGGTGTGCATGCCTCCTGGCCAGGCAGAGACCGTAACACCGGGATCTCCCTGAGCTGGCTGGGTGTGCGGGAGCAGGTCCATGCCTAGGCTTAGCAGACCCCCGCCATTTTCCCCCACCTGAGTCACCCTTCTGCTGCACTGCAGCTGGAGCCGTCTCTTGGAAATGGAGTGTCGGGCTCATCCAACCCCACACAGAGGCCTGTGCTGGGGATTTTCACTGCTGTTTGCTCGCTCATGCCTGGGACTAACATCTGTCCCTGCCACATGTGGGAGACGGAGGTGGGAAACGAGCATGAACAGAAAGCCTTGCGGAAAGGAGCCTGTCCAAAGCAATGAGAGAAACCCACAGAGACTATTAAAGAAACAGAAGGGAAACGCAGGGACATGCGCTGCCCCTTACTGCTTTTCACTCGGGACCTTCCAGCTCCTCCCTGCCTGTCAGTCGTCCTCCGTTGGCGGGAGGGACGCGAAAGGGGACCGTACCCTTGCGAGGCTCATTTTATTTCTCTCTGCATGGGCAACCGCCCCAACAGTTGGGTCACGTTTTCTCCTTTTTCCAGGGCCGGGCCTGCCGCCGGGCCCTCAGACATCTGTGTACTGCAGGCCCAGGGCTGCTCTGTCACCCGTGAAGGCCACGTGCCCAGTCAGGCTCCTGCGGCCTGAGCGCACCCGGCTCCCTCAGCACCGGCTCCTGTGTGGAGAGGCAGCCACCAGCCGAGGTGCTGGCCGAGGATCCACGGGCACATCTAAGCAGGGTGACATAAACTGCCTACTGTAATTAAATTTTGCTGTCCGTTTTCTCCATAAGGCTTCGATCGGGTTCAAGAAGACCTGAAGCGGTTGTGCTGGCCACGCATTGCACGTGCTGCTCCTGAAATGGCGCAAGTGCTGCGGCGTCCGGCTCGGTTCTCTGACCAACGTGGGCAGAAATACCTTCCCAGGACAATGCTGTTATTTACACTGCAAGGTCTCTGGAGGAGATGGAAGGTGGTTTCTCAATGTTTTTGATATAGTTTTACCATCCTAATTGGGGTCTTCAGGAGATAGTTTTGTAGTAGCAGGAAAATATGTTAAATTCTACAGATCCCCCAGAGGAAGGCGAGTATGCAATAAAATGCCAACAATGTCTTCAATGACAAAAGAAAAGCATCTCTGCCCAGAGTGGTCAAAATTACCTCGCTAAAACCAGCTGATAGCTGCACTGTCTGGTATAAATACAATGCCTCTAACACAAGCATTCTTTAGTATCTGAAGGTTAGACAGTATCAACATCTGTTTATGAAGAACAGTTAATGCTCATGCATGCAGAGTCCTAAACCAAAATATTTTGTCAAGCTCAGAAAAAGGCAAATAGACTCAATTATTTATACTTTTAAACTACGTTAAATCACATTTGCTCTTCAAAATCACCTCTGTTTTTCATAATGTTGTCTATACACAAAAGCTCCTTTAACTCAATGGATGCTTTTGTTGTAGGGAAAACTGAACACTTGTAGCATGGCTTCTCCAATATGTTTCAAATTAGAGGCTGAGTGGTTTCATGTCGATAGAGGAGACTTCAAATTTCACAATTTCATTCACCACCACAAAACACCATTAAAACCCTGCACTTTTTTCTTTTTAAATTCAAGGTTGCAGGCTTTCCAGTCTTTGAAGGGTATACCTCTCTTTAAGCTAGAACCATTTCTGGACTTGCACAGTAAGCAAATGTCAAAATGGCAAGTCTCTGGGAGATCTGACTATCAATCTTGAACTATCTAGTGGTGTTTCTAGTGAATCTAACACTTCAAGAAAAGGATTAGAGTGTCCTTGATTCTTCTCCTACTTAGCCATCAACCTGCTATATGATTCTATAAACCTTCCTATGCTTTACCATTTGCCAGATCCTCTTTGCTGAGAAGCTCAGTCAGGCTGTGATACAGTGCCTTCAAAACGAAGCAGGCCTTTTTCTACTTACTGCCAGTTAATTCCTTGGAAATCCTGGGCAAATGTGTTTCATTTGAGTATTTTTTGTTATTATTATTAAATGAATATGAAGAAGAAGGAGAGAGTGGCCCAGGCAAAAAAGAATGACCCAGAAAGGGAATGAGCCAGGAAATGACCCTGAGAAAAAGAAAGTATTTTGGCTTTCTTCCTCAGACTAGCAGTTTCCTCAAATTAAATTTTTTAAATTTTATTTGAAAGTATTAAAAAAAAAATGCTGACGAACATTACAATAGAAGTAAGCTTGGCTCTTGTCAGAGAAATATTATGACTTAGAGCCAAGGACATTTATTCTTCACATTTGAATTATTTTTTTAACAGCATTTCCTGGCTCAATGTCACTGCATCACAGATAGATATGATAGCAGATAAGTGTATGAGATTTTAGATCAACAGGAGTGTTACTTTTACAATGAATACATTTGTAGTCAGATCTCAAAAGGGATTTTATTTCTGCTATGCATGGAAGATGTTGTATTACATGCTGGTTTACTAAGACACTTTTCTCTTTAAAACGGAATGTAATTCAAATTTTCTGACACTGCAGCTGCAATTCAATAGTTGGATTTACTAACCATGTGGGTTTACAGTAACAAACTCTTCAATTTTCTTTCCCTCTCTAGCTCACCTTTCTGCCACCTTGATTTATTTCTGTTTCACAGCTGCACCTACTAAATGATTCTTACTCTCACTGCATACTTTTCTACCTCTTCCTGCAGCTGATCCAAACTAAAACACAATTTTTCTGGGAATGTGAAATTAAAGAACTCTCACAGCAAGAATACAATGCCCAGAACTGAAGGGAACAATTTACCTGGGGGTAAGGGGGAATGCAAACCTGAAGGCCAGAGGTTCAAATTTAGCAAGTTAAAAAATTCTCAGTTTAGATTCCACCATCAGCAGTCACTACAGCACACCAATAACTGTCCCACAGATTCTATGGAATTTATCCACCTCTGGCATTTACAGCACTAACCACCATAAGCAGTAATTGCTTGAGTTACATAAATACAGTCACAAGCCCCAAATATCCCTCTCTCAAAATCAGTATTGCTGCTCTTAAAACTGGCACCAGAAAACCTTAGTAGCACAAATATGATCCAAAATACAAACCAATCCAAATAAATAATGAAAACCAGATCAAAACAAAGCAGAGAACAAGCGAACACGGAGGATCGACAAAATGAAATTAATAGGTAAAATAATGGAGAAAAGCGAGGGAGCTTGCTCTCAGCTCCTTCCCCTGTAAGACCTCTCCACAGCGGTACAGATGTAAAGGACACCTGGGTGCAGGCATAGGGCATGCTTGAACTCTGCGGGCTTGTTCAGCCCTGTGCCCCATCCAGCAGGGAGCTTCCTCTCCATAGTGTTACACAGGGATTGAAAAAGGCAGAGCCCAGGATGAAATTGTAGCCTCGTGTTTACGTATTAATTACCGAAAAGTTACTTAACCTTGAGCCATATCCTAATGTAATGAGCTTGGACATTCTTAAGTCTCTCGGAAAGGGAGCTGAAGGCAAACCAACTGGCTTGTCTATACTTCCGAGTAGCCCTGCCCCTGGGTCTGTCTTTATAGGTACACTCTAGACACTACCCGTCAAGGGCAAGCTCTGACAGACCAGTAAAATGTGCAAATTTCAATTACAGGGACTCTGCACTTCCAGTGCAGCGCAGCTGCCAACCACGCAGAGATTTGCAGCGATAACAATTATACTTAAAAGCGTCACTACACGTTTGAATGCATTTACACATTCTCCTTTTACTCTCTATTTATTATTAATGGCAACTCAACTAATATCAAGACCCCGGTGTGTTTGGCACTGTAGGTGTACAGAAGGACAGCAAGTTCTTGCTCTGAGGAGTTTACAGTCTAATTATAAATGACAGCAGATGGAGGGTAAACATTATGAGCTGTTCTGCTTTTCATCAGGAAATTTAACACAGGTAACAATTCTTAACCAGATAGAAAAAATTACACATTAAATCATGTACCATGGGCTAGGCTGTAGGCATATCCTAGTCAATTTTACACACTGTGGTGACTGTGGCCAATTCCAAGACAGATAACCAGGTCCCAGAAGATTCAGGGCTTTGCAGGTGACCACCTGTATGGAGATTTTGCAGGAAGCAAATGGGAAATTTAGCTTTGTTCAAGTAAGTCACACTCACAATTACATGTAAGCATCTATTTAAATCCATGTCTATTCACAAAAGGACTTAAAGCCCAGCACGAGCATCTGATGGCATTTTGCACTTCCTCACATTTTTAGGTGTCATTCCTAAGTCCACCATAAATTAGCTGCCTATGCAACTTCATAATTAATCTACCTGGGTGGTCATAAAAATCACAGGTGACTGTTACAGATCTCCACAAAAAAGGATTTTGGAGCCATAAGTGATAAAGTTTGTCCACCTAAGGACTATACTGGCTATTCACCAGGAAACTGTGGCCTCATCTGTTTTACACACATTAAAACTTTGCACCCATCCTTGCTGTAGTGGCACAGTCTGCAGACCCATACAAGAGGCACCGGGCTCTGTGCAGCTGGGTATGAACTGCACACTGCCATCTGAGGAGCCCCTCAACAGCCATCAGGTAGGAAAGCACTGGGGGCTGAGCTGGAGATAACAACAGTATGTGGGGGAACAGATCCTATGGAAAGCCCGAACATTAGGGAATAGGCTCCTACAATACAGATTTGCCCTTGCAGCTCTAGCTTCAGAAGTGGGCCCAAGTGAGCAAGGACACTTGTATCTCCTAGACTGCAGCTGAACCTTGCTTCCTAGGTGGCAAACACAGCTCTCGCCTCATTGAGATGACTGGAGCAGGGTGTCTGCATTCAGCCCTCTTGGAGGCCCCACCTCGGCACTGAAGAGCACCAGAGACTTACGAGCTGTGCTTTAGATATAAAAGATTAATGTCATGCTGCGACTTCATCTGCTGCATTTCCTACTGCTTTACGAGAAAATTTGGTCTTTGACTCTGCAGACTGTCCTGTAGGACCAGAGGCTTGCTGAGCCCTTCCCAGGGCCCTCGGAGGGCCTCCTGCGCAGAGCCTTGTGCTCGCCCTTGGTCGCAAACAACAACCAACCCGCAAGTGCAGGAGGTGCCAAGCGCCACATGTTCCACTGAAGCCAACTAGTATCATGGGGGACTCGCCACCCCTCAAGGACAAGAACTGAATTTGCCAATGAGGTACAGAATCACAGGTGCCACTTCCCAGATTTGACAGAAAAGGAGTATGTAAAGTTCAGGTTTCCAGAAGTACACACAGCTGTTTTGGGAAGCCAGAAGTACCTAGCAAGCTACTGACTACCAGCCATGTCCATGTAGATGAAGGGTTACTTATTGCACCACACCGTGGGAACGACTGCATCAGCTAAGAGTCCTGGGCTTAAGATACATTTTGTTCCCACTAGTAAATTCACAAACTCATAGAACAGGAGCAAAGGTCTTTATGGGTCCATCATTTCCAAGGCCTCCCCAGGCTACCTTCGCCCACTTTCCACAGCTAAGACACCTAAGGCTACTCTGACCCTTCCCTATGACGAGAGCACTATATGTCACGTGTTGCCAGGAGAGGTCTCTTTCTCCAGGAGAAGTATAGCTACAACACATCTATGCCAGCTATGGATACTGTAAGGACCAAATTCTTTCGGATTTTCACACTCTAACGCTCTCAAATACGTGAAGGTTCGCAGGGGAAGATGTGCAGATCGCTCCCGAAGTCCCTGCCTACGTGTGTCCCATTTCCCACGCTGCAGACACAGGCGGAGGGGAGGCCAGTGTTCTTGCAGACTGAATCACTCCGGCTTCCTGCGCTCGGCCTGCCGTGTGCAGGGAGGGTTGGCTCTCACGCTCAGGTTTGTAGTCGTGAAGTCCAGACAGGGAGTCGAGCTGTTGTTCTGGAGTAATAGTACAAATAGGGGGTACAATTCACAGCACAAAAGGGTCAGAAAACCATTTTGCTACTGAAAAAAATAAAAAACTGACTTACGGCACAATTGGACAATTAATCTTTTAGGATTCAGTCTAGCCAAAAATAGCCTCTGTGTCTGATAGACATTCTGCAACCTTCTTTACTCCATAGCCAAAAAAAATGATAACTCAGGGAAGAACACATCTTATTTCAAACTTGCCCTTCCTCAAAAGCAAAGTCCTTGATAGAAAAGATTTTGTCCCAACCCGACTCACAAGAATGATGTACAGGGACTGCAGAAACTCTGCATGTCTCTGAGTATCCTGATGATCCTCCCTCAGAGAAACCACCATGGAGCAGCTACAGAAGAAATTTGAGGAGACAGCTGAATGTCCCGATTACACTCCTCCTTAGATACTATGCAAAGAAAAGTTGTTTATACCCTTGGAAGACAGAATAATAATTTGAATTATAGGTCCCTCCTCCCAGGCAATATCAGGGTTGGACAACTGATGGTAGAAAATAGAAGCGTGAGGCCTTATTACAGTAAGTTCATGGTAAATTTTGAAAAATCCTCAAGCCATCCTTGAATCTTCTATTCCTTGCTTCCAATTATTCCAGGTATTCTAGCAAGCCAAGGGAGGGGGCAGTGAATACATGGGCGTTGGTGACACCAAAGAGTTGGCTGCACACCAAATCAGCACCAGAAACAGAGGGTGAAATCTCAAAGATAAGAAGGGTGTTTTCTATCTCCTGCATTGTCATTGTATTTGTGAACTAGGTTTTCTGAGAGGCTTCTGCCTCTGCTGTAACACACAAACCAGCTTATGGCAGTCCACTCATCACCAGGACTGACCCGGAGGCAGTGTAACTTCACTTTAGCAGGCTGTGAGCTGGGATTTCTCACCAAAACCATAAAGCAGAGCTGCACAGTGGGACCTGGTGATGCAGACTAAGGAAGCCACAAGCGGCTTCTTGTTGCCCTGCACCCTCCACTACATCAGTTAGGAGCTGGCAAAAAAACTTCCCCTCTGGCTTTCTCAGGCTTTCAGCATACTCCAAGTAGGGGAAGGGCACCTTGGTTTGCAGTATCGCACGCCTGGCCTCCTCTCTCTTCTCACTCAGGTAACGAAGCTTCTAAAGGACTATCAGCAGCGAGTCAGGGCTAACAGCATAAACTGTATAACAGTGGAAGAATTTGGATGTGAGATATCTGTCGCCAGGCATTGTAGGTCAGGGAGAGTTGATCCCGAATGATCCCTACCAGTTTCGGTGTGAATTCAACAGATGATACAACACTTTTGAAAAGCAGGCCAAGACACCCACAATACCCATATGAATGGCCTTAGTATGGGACACACCACACCTACACTTAACCCAGGAAATAGCTATTGAGGCACACGGCATTGGCAATGCATAAGGGTTTTCCTTAATATGTGGACTGATTTCACAGGAATATTAAGGAACAAAGGAAAAACAAATACATACACACATTCATGCACAGCTGGAAAATATGAGTTTAATCCTGCAAAGTGAAGAAAGTGTCAGATCTTGTCAGTGACTTCATACTCACTGTGGAGCACAGAATATTTGATTTCTACATCCTATTCCAACAAAGTTGCTCTGATTTTCAGGGAGTTTGGCTTTTACAATTGGATGGATGTGATTATGAATGATTTGCATGAGGGACTTTCCCAGGCATGCTTTATAAGCTCACTAAGACTTCTGAAACTGTGTCAGTCTTTTCTGTCTCACAGTAAAACTTTAAGATTTTTTTCCCAGGGACTTGGAACTGTGTGCACAGTATTTTGCTATTAAGTGAAAACCTTTTCTGTAAAAAACATGCCAAAATCAGAGGATCTGTATCCCTCTATCTTCTCCTTTCTCATCTTTCTAGTGTCTTTCTCCCACAATTTTAATGTCGTAAGTTCTGCAAACAACTATTCTTTGGGCAAAAATTAGGAAATGTTCTTTCCAGGCATTTAGCACTGAATCTTTATCTGTGCCTATGAGCCCACTGAGAATTTCACATAAATTCCAATTGCTTTTCCACTCCACTCTTTTTCCATTCTTGAAGATGGCTGTTTCATAAAGGACTGTAGGGTTCTTTTTTTTTTTCTTTTTTTTTTTTTTTCTACTATATAATTTATCTATTTCTATCTGGTACTCTTCTCCTTTCAATGATTTACTTTCCTGTGAAGGAGGGGGAAGGAAAAAGCAAGTTTCAAATATGCAAGTAGATACCTAGATAACTGCAGGAACAGTCCAGTAACTACACACCACAAGATGGAAATCACAAATAAAAAGAACAGTGTGCAGATAATAAAAACTGTCTCTTGTTAGACACATTAGAAGGCTCTTGTGACCTCAGACCTATAGTCACAGAAGCCAAAATCAGTTAAAACCTGCAGAGAACATTGCAGATTCTATTTAAGATTTGCACTGAGACCCCCACATTAGAAACTCTGCTATTATTTTCATTCTTGATTGATGTTTGAATGTTTGACTCAATTTTGGCTTTTGCTTTTTTTTTTTAAATGAACACTAAGTCATGGTTTCATTACAGTCTTAAGGATGGTTTTGTTTCATGTGCAAAGCAAACATTTAGTGAAGGGTTCGATTAAAGCCAAACAAGTAAATGTTTTACAGAGATAGCTTAGAAACTACAGCACAACAAAACAAGTGATTATTTAAATGCTGAAAATCTAACCTGCATGCATAGATGCCTGTCTTGACTCCCCCATCTTCTATTTTTTTGTTCTATTCTTTTGCTTGCAATTTTATTCAAAACCACAGAGAAATACATTGGGAGCAAAGCAATGTTTTCAGCCCCAAAACAAGTTCTGGTGCTCAGTTTTTCAAGAGGATGTTGCTAGTAGCAAGCAGGCTAAACATAGTTTACTCAAACTGCCTTCGGCTGGTACAGCAGAGTGTAAAAAAGGGGTAAGGGGAAAAATCTCTATCTTAGACTCTTAGCAACTGCTGAAACAGCAGAGCATACTTTTACCTCAAGTGTTTACCCAATAATTCACCAGGAAGTAAATAGAAATTATGACCTCTCAAATGGACATTTATGCCGAGACATCAAGCTATCAGAGGGAGGAAAGTCTTCTAATCCACTTTGTGGAGAAGAGTATGCGGTTATTGTCCAAGGTGCGAAGCCACAGAGCTAAAATAGGGAGAGATGAAGCAGACCTGGACTCTTCTCTGGCTATTTCGGTCTGCCCCAAAGCCGGGGACATTCTGCCAGCACAGCACATCCCACAGCACGGGGTACACCTCCAGAGCCTGGCACTCAACCCCAGGGAGGTGGTGAGGGGCTGGCAGGGTTTTGCAGGGGGAACGCTCCCGGCACCAGGTGGTGGCTGAGTGTGGGCCAGGTACCAAGCCCGAGCCGAGCCATCTGTGCGGTGAAGATATGCCCATTGTACAGAAGCAGCGACCCAGGCGTGATCTTTCTCTGTAGAAAAACTACCCTCAAGATAAAAGGGTGGCTTTCTGCTAAACAGGGAAAGTAATAATTGGGAGCAAAACCGTACAAAGCTATTTACTGCGCTTTTAAATCTAGGGGGTTTTCCTCTCCCTTCAAAAAAGTTTCCAAAAAATCCTCGCTGTTCCTATCTGTAAGTGATAGTTTATGGAGAAGAGGGAAAACACAGGACAGGCAGTAAATCAGCCTACTAACTGATCCAGAGTCCATTACCAAATGTTTTTCATTACAAGTATGGCTTCACTAATTTCTGCAATGCACTGTAGGCTATTTCTGGAAGCTTTAAAAATGCATGAAGTTTCTGCATTTTAATACTTAACAGTATAGTTATTTCAGTTTATTAAACAAAAAAGGGGGGAATCTGCTTAACTGCAACTGGCTTTCATGTCACAAAAGGACTAAGCCAGTGCAAAAGCAGCCAAGCAGGAACCCTATTTAAGTCCAGCATGAAGAAAACCTTTCCAACCTCTTACACCAATTAGGATAATCTGGGTCTTTTGATGTTAAAATCCCTAAGAATCATATGGAAATCATAAAAAGCACAGTATTTAAAACAGATTCAGAATGCAGATAAAATCATTTTTCCTTCTTAACATTTCCACCAGAGCTGGGGGCACCATCAGCTAACAAATTCTTTGTAAAGCTTATTCGCTTGTACTGTAGTGTTTGCTTTTGGCCAGGGGAGATGAGGGAGGCCGTCTCTAAAAGTAGCTGCTCGTAAAACAACGGAGCACCTGGGAGGCAAAGCTGGGATGCACGCTGGAGCTGGGCTGGGCAGGGACCAGGACGAGCGGCAAGGCCAGCCTCAGGCTCTGTACGCAAGCTGCTCCCAACCAGGGGAAAGGAGACCGAACAACTACGCAACACGATCCACTGGCCAACTTCTGGAGTCTCAGCCCTTGGACACTTTGGTGGGCTTTGTACAGACTTCCCTAAATGAATGGCATCCTTCACGAACATAAACAGAAGCTACAGGCATTGAAATAACATGCTTGAGTCTGTGCAGTGAGTTATCTTTAGGTGAAAAGCACATAAGCCTTGCATTTCTTCTTTATATTGGACTATTTCTGAAGCACCCAAATTTCTCTAAGTGTCCTGCTTCCAAGGAAACTCAGGGCAAGAATTCTGTTTGCCTTGACGATTCAAAAAAAGACCATGGGCAGGAAAGCGAGGGATGTTTTGCTGGACGCAGAATTGCAGAGCTGGAGGGACGTTTCATTTTCTTTAAATAAAATTCTGATCAACAGTATTTTGCTGTGAAATCTGACACAGCAACAAACCTTTGCCAAAACCATATACATAGAGAGAGAGAGAGAGACAGAGAAAGTAATTTTACAATGTTCTTCCAGACCGTACGTAGTATTTTCTGTAATGGGAGAGGTTAAACACACCTTCTTGTGCAATACAAAGCATCAATATAGCCTCCCTATGGAACTAGTTACACACTCCTACTACATGTGTGTAAGATGTTGTACAACACGGTTCCCTAGAGGCAAGGCAACAAAGAGGTGAAAAGACTGGGGCAGGGTGGGGGGACACGCACACAGCTCAAGGACCGTACATTGGCATTTGAATAAATTGAAAAGTAAGCAAAACTGTTCATGTTTATACAAGCAACTTGACTGTATGCTAACAGAGGACAAGGGTATGAAACTATGTCCTTATAAAGTAACGCTCATCTTTTACTTATCTAACAAAAAGAAACACAGGAGAGGGTCAGAGGCTGCTGAAGGAAAAATACCCGAGTGTTAAGGCTAGAGAAATGGAAAGCAAAGTTTAACAAAGATGGGAGTAATTGCAGCTAGAGCACACAAAAAACCTTAAACACTGCTTATTTTTCTATAAAAATAAACATTGAATATTGTTGTCAGTGGTACGCACACCTCTGCGAGAATGTGATATTTAAATTGTCAGTTTGAGAACCAATAAAAATGATATTAAATAAAGACTAGCATCACAGTTCTAGTACAGTGATAAAAATAAAATTGGTAGTAGTGTTACATATGAATGTGAAATCAGCCTTTCTAACTAATCATCCTAATTTTCAGTTATGTGTTATGAAATTCTCATACAGATTTTGAATTTTCTTTTATGTCTTACGGTAATACTAGAACTATAATTAATATTAATTACAACTTCCATAATTTCACAGCGCCTGAATTGCTTGCTATTCCTCGTATTTGTAGGAAACAAGCCATGCAGTTCCTGACACAAATATTATTCCTTATTAGTTTTGCAGCTGAATAATATTCAGCCTGTAACAGAATCCTCCTAGGACCGAAAAGTACTCTTGTGCACACGGATACACGCACAAAAACAACAACTAAAAGCTAAAAGCAAACTTGCCGAGAACTTCTGGGTCAGCTTTTGACATCACCCATAGGAATGAAATCAGACACCAACCAATCAGGCACCATGAGGCTGGCAGTACAAAATAAACAAAAGCTGGGCCCAGGGCTCTACAATGAGGGAGGGAAGTGGAAGAGACTATTGTTCCAAAAGCTTTTAAATGATGTTGCTTTATTTATTTCTTTTGACAATGCTTGAACTGAATCTTTAAAAAGGGAAAGGACCCTCCCCCCCAGGATCTGTTAAAACAGAGTTGAGGGGGGTTTCTTTTCCCTGTTGCTATTTGTTCTCTCTAACAATGTTTTGCTAGCCCTGTAAAGCGAACAGCACTATCCCGGCGCGGCGTGTGGGAAGGCAGTGTTCTTCCCAGCATCTCCACAGAGGCTCAGCACCGACACTTGGTGCCAGATTTTCTGAAAAGCTGGGCAGGCTGGGTGCTAAGCTCTTTTCAAAATCTGACCCTTATTTAGGTGCCTTCCAGGAAGCCGAGGTCTTTAGAAATCTGGCAACAAGCGTAGATACTGGGCATTTTGGGAAGTTGGGGCAAGAACTGTGCAATGAAACCACCTATCTGCGTGCTCTCCCCAGAAGAAAATCGTCAGCTCTTTTGGTCTTTTTGCACTGCGCGTTGCTGAACCTGCCCAAGTCGAAACTCTTGCGTGAGACTGACCGAACTTATTCACACGAGCAGGCTGCGGAGGACAATGCCCCGTGCAGCGTCATAGATGCGGCTAGCGTACAGCTGATGATTCACTTCTTGGACACTCTAACCTGTCACTGAACTCAAAAGATTTAGGATTAGGCCCAGAGTTCACTAAAAGCACACATGGTGTGTTTTTTCAAAGTTCAGCTCAGCTGAACAAAGCTAGCTGAATGACTTCAATCATCTCAGTGCTTCCCCAAGGAAAAAAAAAAGCAACATATGTCTACAGTTTGGACTGGACTTGCTGCCCCTTTCCCATTTCTAACCATGCCGCATAGTCAAGTGTATAGGGACAAGTAAATGCATTCCAGAGGTAAAAGATAAACTCATGGATCCTGGAGTTGTACAGGTAAAGAATATCAGTCATTCTTACATCTTTAATAAAACAGAACTTTTTCTACTCTTGCCAAGAAAATTAGTCCTAAGGTGCACACAAATAATTACATATTGTGGAACAGTAAATTATTACAAATGCCATAGAATTCAAGCAGCCCCAAGTCTGGGCCAGATTTTCAAATGTTTTGCAGATGTTTATGGTTTGCTGCAAAACTTTTGTCAAGTTACCCACACAACACAGCATTTACTGAACGATTTTGGCACATGGTAATTCATTTTCTTTGCGCAGGTGTTGCATTCCAGAAATATTCTGTCTTCTTATAGAAGACTGCTGGAATTCTACTTAAAAAAATCATCATGAAAGAAACCAGATCCTCTCATCTGGGAGAGCAAAAAAACGCCCCCCAAACTCAGTTCATTCGCCTTTTCTTTCTTTTCAGGTAAAAGAAAACCCCCTTACAGGTAAAAATCTGTTCCAAATATGTTACAGATGTCTTTCTGCAGGTACTTCTGCAAAACTCACAAACTGGAAACCACAGTCGGCTACAGGGTAAAGCCCCAGGCTGCTTCTGATAAAGATACTGGGCTATCAAGTCCCAGGCAATGTTTCAGTGGCTAATTTTACTTACTGGAAGCTCACGGGCGGTGGGACCGCTAAGGCCTAACCCTTGACCGCAGTAGAGTCACGGAGGAGACTTTGTCCAGCAAGCCCCAGGCAGAGCCACAGTGGGGACCTTGCCGGCGCGCGGGCAGAGCTGGGGTAGGCGGCGTCAGCATCCCCACGTGCATCTGTCGCCGTCCCCCTCAACCTCGCCACAAAGGCACCACATGCACCCGCAACGCTCCCTTTTGTCGAGAGCTTTTATTCCACGCTGCGTGGGGCAGGAAGCAAAACACAAAACGAGGTTGTGTAGCACTTTGGACCTTCCTTGACTGATAAGTTGCCTGGAGGCGAAGTGAAATGAAACCCTTGGGATTTAACAACTTTCCCTTTTAAGCATATGGAAATTAAACATTAAGCCTAAAAAATTTTCCAGGAGCAGATATGAATCCAGATATAATACCACTTTGTAGATATGGAAAAATACAACCAGCTATCTTCGACTTCCTAGACATGCAAGCCACTAAGTTTTCCTTCAGGGTAGGAAAGGAAAGATGAAAATGCCAAAGGACTGTTAACCTTTAGAGACACATTTTGAGAGATAACATGACTGAACCCAGAAAAATCTGAATTAAATTTAATCAACCTCCCACTCCCTAGCTACACTATCAAAGGAGAAAAATCTACAATTAGGAATGAAACAGAAGGAAATTCAGACATCTTAAGCTGAGCAAGCTCCCATCTCTGCTGTGCAACTTCCCTGATGATACTAAATACTGCAGTTCCCACATGCAGTAATACAGACGCTGTCTTAACAGTCCTTTTACGAGTAATCACTGGAAGAAAACATTTAAATAATGTTTTGGAGTGCATATTCTCTAGATCTGGCTCTTGTTCTCTCATTTAGAGCAAAATGAATCTAAATTTACAATTTAAATACTTTGCATCAAATCCTTAAATCACCCTTCTTATTCCGTGAATGGAGGTGTTAACGTCTATGTGGTAGCTATGACCCACTAATTCATGTGCTCCAACATAGTGGCTAAGAATATATAATCCTTTAATCTTTTGTTCTGTGACTCCACCTACAACTCGCTGGCACTGATTTAAGAATACAGACAACAATGCTTCTAATGAGCAAAACGTTAAAGTAAGATTGACTCTCAGAGTCAGCAGTCTGTTGCCAAAAGTGCCATGAAAGTTAGATAGGTGTGAAGGTATGTACAACAGGAATCTTAATTTTTAAGTGACAGATGAGGAGTGTTTCAGCATGAATATAAAAGCTTATATTAAAAAGAAGTTTAAATGTATACTATTAAGATACAGATTCTTCTACTGAGTGCATTTTTTGTCTTTCTAAATAAAACCATTAAGTTATGATAATCTATATTATATTTTATCTTATTCTAAACTTTTTTAAAATGTTCACATGATTTTATGTTACATTAAAGCTGTATGTGTGTCACTATTCAATCTGATAATTTTTCTGGAGAAAGCTAAACCATTGAATGGATAGCTTTTACTGCCTAGGCATCTAAAACAGTTTGTTGAAGCTTTACCCTGGTGTTTTTCCAACAGTATTTTTTTCTGCAAGTTACAGCAACAGTTTTCTTCATTTTCAGCTAGTTCAGTTTATAATTATTTCATTATAAATTAGGACAACAATTAGGAATTCAGCAAGCAGGAAAGTTTGTTTTCCTCTTTCCATTCACGAATAAAATTGAGATGTGCAATGATAGACTACTTAAGCAGTTCAAAAAACTTGAAGTACTTGGTGTCCCAAAACAATCAGCACAACACACTAGCTGTAGATAGTAGTTTTGTGTAACAGATCAGTTTTAAAAGCACAACATGTTCCAATATAAATTTTTGCCATGTATGCCGGAACATCAAACATAGTTAAACCACTAAAGCAGTCTTGAAATGTCACTTTTGTGTATTTTAATTGAATTCAAACTACAACATTTTGCTACACATGAATCACATGAGATTAAAAAGGTCTATTATTTCATTAAGAAACGTGATTCACTATTTTCTAGCATAAGAAGAATGTAAAAATTTAGAACATGAGTAAATGTATCTAAGCAGTACACATGTATTTAGAGAAACCCAATTACGTACAACAAACAGCTCTGGTTAGCAAATGATATTGACCAATAAAACTTAGCCTTTGTTTAGGAAAGTAACTGGAAAGCAAAAATGCAAAACAAGATTACACTTAATTATTTAAATCAAAGTGCTCTGCTTCTTGACTTAAATTGTGATTAAAATCAGGGATTTAAATTAATCCAGTCCAGATTGCATAAACATCACCTTAGTAAGATGGAGCAGTAGCTTCATCACCCAAGAAGTCATTCAGGAAAAGCATTGTGATGGAGCACAAAGAAGGACTGAGGAAGTTCATTAATGGATAACCCTCTGCTGCCCAAACTCTCCAGTTTCTCCCACAGAGAGAGAAAGCAAAGGCATGAGTGGGAGGAAGCGTTTACAGGAGTGTGCATGCATAAAAACATGCACAGGTACTAGGAGGTAAAATAATGCTGATAATTTTTCATTAAAAGCAGGAGTTCTCTCCTCAAAGCTAAATAAAGTAGACTACTCACGCATTCCAGTTATTCTTACTTAGTTTATTTCTAGTGTCCCTAGAATAGTTCATGTTCATACTTTTCCCCCATTAGCAGGTACATGGAGCACACTCCCTGTTTACCTGATAGTGGCATTAACTAATGTGTCATTTAAACAGAAAGCATTCTAAATATTATACTGAAATGGATTTAGCTCTGCACTCAGATACTCGCACCCAACTCAGCTTCTACCAAATCCTGGACTCTACATCTCTTCCTAGGTAGCAGGGATGTGAATAGCACAAACCAAACAGTACAACTTACTCTTGAAGGAGACCTACTCCAACTTAGCTAAAAGTCCAATGCATCGCCAAGGTGATCAAAATACCAGTATAATGACAATGGAGCATAAACTAAGGTACCTGACAATGCAACCTACAGCATATTTACTCCAAGGGCGCTTTAATACCTTATACGAGAACATCCTCTCAAATAATATGATTTATTTTTCAGCAGAGGTCCAATTACAATTAAAATAAACAAAAGCAGGTAAGCCTTTCTTCCTTCTGCTTCGCAGCTTGATTGTGAAGGACAAACCACTCTGGTTGAGCCCACTTCTAATAGGAAATACTCTTCTTTTTTGATTTTAAAAGAAAGTGTTTTACGATCCAGGGAGGATGAGTCATCAGAAAATCCTTGTCTAGTTGCCAAAAACCTGCCCCTCTTCATTATGAACATAAAGATAAAAGCTCTTACAGTACATTAGCTGGCATACGCCTACACAGACAGTACAAATAAATTAATTGTGCCTAGCCTCAAACATCCAAAGAGGTGTAGTAGGAGCTCAGTCCATCTTGTTTCATTAACAAATTAAACTGTAATAGAGCATCAACAGTTCTCTTATGTACATAAGCTTGGCTGTTGTACAGAAAGGTTTTGCAGGCATCACGCTTTCTTACATACATATTGTGATTCTTCTAATATTTACATTAGTTTGCATGCACTACATAAATACCAACAAAAATGGTATATGCTAGAAAAAAAAATTATAAATGTTGGAATAAGCCCATTGGTCATCCTACAAAGCTATTCAGAAACCGCGTAGGTTTTCGGAACCCAAGACTGGGGTAGTGATGTTTACTGAAAAGGCAATTTGGGGTATGACACTTTTTCACACGTACAAAGTTTACAAATTGTTTTGCATCTGACAAGAAAGGCAAGTATATTTGGAAGTATGAGTGGACGGCGTCTGGTCTGGTATATTCAGGTTCATTTGAAAACTGCATTACTTGCAAACATCAAGGCTATTTCATAAAAATATATACACACGTGTATTTTACAACTCAGCCAATGAGAATACAGATCAAAAGAAAAGCCACTGTATAAAGGACTGTACATGGACCAGGGGCCAGAATTACTGGAAATAATCAACATTTACCATCAAACCCCTGCTACAGATGAACTGTTTTCCTTCTGGAATGCTCACAATCTTTAGCATGAGAAAGTTATACACAACCAACTTGAAAAACAAGTTTAACTCTACTTAGCCACAAGCTAAGATTACACCCTCAAACACACCTTTCTAAGATTTCTTATGAGAGGTTTGTTTGTGCAATCCAGTTAAGGGCAATTTGTTAAAATTGCTCTGTGATTTTCTTTATCCTTTAACTGCATAATTTAAGCAACCTGCATTTTATAAGTTCAAAGAATTTTTTTTGTAATTACATATTTGTCTGTTTTTACCTCGTGAAAAATGAAAAATTGTAGAGAAAGAAGACAGAAAAAAAGAATGCAAGTGAGAGATTGAGCTCAGTCTATCACAGAAAGCAACTTCTTAATTAATGAGAACAGAGATTGATTTAACATAAAACACAAGGGTTCAAAATTACGCGCAGACTGCGTTACTGCTGCTCTACCATTTTGGCCTCTAACCCCGGGGCTGGGAAAAGCCAGAGAGAAAAGCGAGGCACTGACTCCTCTGGAAGCTGAGTACCGCTGATCCCCAAAGGCCAGCAGCTCCCACCTGTCCGAAGCCTCCGTGATCCCTGCACAGAGAATTTTGCCCTCGGTGTTTTGGTCAGGCAGTTGTTAAAATCCCTCCCCAGGTGCAGCAGGGCATTACCATGGCTGCGATATTCTGGCCAGCTCTCAGCCAGGGCTTCCTTCCAGCTCCGTCGCTCCTTAAGTTGCACTTTGCATCTTCAACCAGAGACAGTATTTTTCTTCTCTTCCTACCTCAGGAAAGCACACTGCTGCTATCTGATGTTAGTTGCTGTTACGTGGTACTACACACGCGGACACAGCCCCAGCAGCTCCCAAACAAGCTCCAAACTCCGTTTGTAGAGGCCAGCGTTTCTCCCGAGGGGTAGAGCGGCGTGATCAAAGAGGCGGATGTGCACCTTACAGCAGACTGTGGCTCAATACTCCCATTGCACATGTATTTTCTTTTCCAGAGATCGGTTTTGACAGGCACCAAGGCCAGTGCAGACACACTGGCCCGGACTCGTGACATCACCTGATTAATAAATCCAAGGAAGGTTTGGCAGCTCTGGCTACGGGCAGCCAGCCCGCGGGAGAACGGCAGCCACGCATCAGATACTGCAATGCTAACTCACTGCTCTATACGGTGCTTCAGTCCATACACAACTTTCTGGCAGGCCCGCTGTACTAACCGTCACTCTGTACGGCCCCTTCCGTAAGCCCCAGAGCCCCCGGCCGAAGCACGGACCGAACCGCGCCGGCCACCGCGGGAGCGTCAGAGCTCCCGCTGCTGCCCCCCCAGCCGGAGGGTCGGCGACGAGGACGTGATCCTCGCGGTGACCGAGAGCCCGGGGTCCGCCACTTCGCGCTCGCGGGACGGAACGGGGGCCGCGCTCTGCCTCGCTCCGCAGCGAAACGCCGAGGAGCCTCGCGGAGCCCCCTCCGCCCCGCCAGGCTCACGGCCTTCAGAAATGAGGCCGCGATAGGTCCTTTTTTTTTTCCCTTCCTTTACGAACGGCGCCTCGTTATTGCAGAACGATGCGAGCGCTTAATTAGCGCTATGGGTTAATCGCTCTGCCTGAAGAGTTTCCCTCTCTTTCATGAATAAAGGCAGCCAGCCCAGCTTCCCGTTATCCAGCTACCAGCATCAGCTCTAATAAAGCACCAGCTTCGGCCAAAGTCAACCACAGCCATCACACAGATGCGTAACGTCTGATGTGTAACTGCAGATATCCTTTCTTTTATGGGGTTAATACTTGCCCTTGGGGATAATTGTGCAGGACTCTAGATGAGAGATTTCCATAAAAGGCAGTAAGAGTCACCCAGCTAAAACCACACATAACTCAAGCTAGTTTACCCCGTTGCATTATTTAAATGTCTCCCTTTAATGTGAATGCATCAATTTAAAGGCACAGTGCTGCCAGTGCTCCGAGCAGGCAGCTCTTCTCTGGCGACCGAATGTGTCTCTTCGGAATTTAAATTCGCATGCGTTTCCAAAATGTGCCTATTCCTAGGCTTCCCGGCTGTCAGAAAACAAAGGCGTAAGTCTGCCTTTCCCATTGCTGTGGGGGAACTCGCGGTGTCCGGTTTACTGCAGCGCTTTACCCAGCTGTCAGGCAGGTAGGGGGCTGTGCCCACTCTCTGCACCAGATGTGGATACCGAAATCCAACGCACCCGCCTCTCAAACTGTTGACTGCTGGTGATTCTCCTAACTCCAAATCAGCACGGGGCCACTTTGTGAGTGGACCCAGAGAAGGAGGAGGAACCACTGGCTGCTCCAGCCCTTCCACTCTGCTTCCCTCTTCCCAGAGTACTGACTCTGGCTCATGCCTTCCTTGCAAGCGCTTCTGCTAAACCAAAATTTACGCCAGCACATGCAGGTAACTAGAGACTTTTCCAAATCACTTACAGCTTGGCCTTCCATTTTAAGATTACAATTTTTTTTTTTTCTCCAGGTTTATTTCTAGTCTATATTTATAGAAAGAACACCAGCAAGGTTCAAGTTTCAGCAATTAATGAAATTTAACTACATTAATAGGCAGACAGCCTTTTTTAAAACAATTTTGGTTTTAATGTTAAAAAAATGCAAACAGTAATAATAGTGAGGTAGAACTATATTCATTTGATTGCATGTTTCTCTGACTACATGTATAAACTTGTTTCCTGGTCAAGGGGAATTTTTGTGGGTAGGAAAAAAAAATTCTGCCATCCACTCAGTCCCTGAGTATCTTGTTTTTATAAGGCACAAAGGTTTTGTCAGTCAGGTTACCTAGGAGTGAAAGTTATGTCTCATAATCCGTAATTCTGTTGCCCATTACACACCATCTGGTGACACAGTCACAGATAATCTGATTTTTGTCTTTTAAAAACATCACATAGCTGTATCATATGGCAGTATGATAAATTACTTATTTAAATGTCATGCTTCTGTATAGTTTACAAATCCATGGTCACTCTCAGTTAACCTGAAAGCAGTTTTGAGCAGAGGTTTTTTTATTTGTTATTTCAAATATTTGAGTCCCTAGCTGAGGTTTTTATCTATTTACAGTTACACCTAAAAGTGAATGATTAAACAGCTAACATCTAATCTAACCAATCTTTAAGAAGCTGTTATTGGGATTCAAAGCTTTGCATCTACAGTGGAACAAATATCATGACAAAGCTATTTCATGTCCCAAAAGCAGCAATGTCTTATCGCAGTGTCTTTACTAGGAAGAGCCTGATATAATTTAATAATACACTACTTGTTCAGTGTGATGCAGGAGTTCTCAAGTATTTCATGTAGATTCTGGAAGTCTACCCACAAAGAGTTCCTTGCAAGATAACGGTCCATCAATACATCTGCACCTTTGCAGCAGATTTGCTTTTGTCACTTTATTTTCAGTCTCCAAAAGTAATCAAAATAGTTAGTGGGTTGCCAAAAGTTGTATCCTCACAAAATAAATCAAAAAAGAGAATCAATCATGCTAGGCAAAAGAAAGCTCTTACACAATTAACCTGGTGAAGAGAAATAGGCCGTTTGCTGTTGCTCAACTCCTTTGACAAACTATTTCAGTGGTCCTTACATTCTCCAAGGCCAAACCTTCAAACAATCTCATCCCCTTCTGATGAGCAAGACACACCCAAAACATTTTCAAGCGGGGTGGAAAGTAGTAAAAGAAGATTTCTGTGATTTGCAGTCAGGTTCTTCTGGGAAGATTACATATTTCTAAGAGACTATAATGTACACGCACATCTGTACCTCTGATACAATCACATAATCAACATTCAAATCTAGATAGCTATTTTTCCATGCAGATTTTTATTACTTTCTCTTCCTGGAATAATTAACCACTTTGGGGATTTTTTTAACTTAAGAAGTAAAGACTTAATTTTCACCTGACTCTCCGATTACATTTCTGAAAAATTCCCATTTTTCTTGCAGGCCAGCTTTAAATCAGCCTATCAGGCTGCTGTGTCCTTTTGCAATGGCAGGTTTTGTTCCCACCAGAGCCTCTAGGCGAGCCAAAGCCAAAGCACATCCCTAAAATAATCTCATTTAGTGATACACCTCCATCACTCACCAGAAGTTTCCACGGTCTGAGGCTTCGTTTGGGGAGAGGGAGCCAGTAGTGCTCCGATGACAGACAATTCCTCGCAGAGTTTCATGTTGGGCAATGGCTCGCCAGCAGTCCAGCTGCTAGGATGCCAGACCACGCACCATGGGGAAGCAGGGAACATTTCCGAAACCTGGCAAGCACAGAGATGGCACACAAGCCCCAGGTGCAAGGTCACAGGTGTTCCATTATGCTGCTCCTCTCTCACATGCACCTGCTGAGCCCTAAAAGCACCAGACCTCATCCACAAAGGGTGGAAGGTTTGTCCTACTCTTGCTCCCTCTGACCAGGCTGTCCAGC
Organism: Buteo buteo; assembly: GCF_964188355.1. Taxonomy (NCBI): domain Eukaryota; kingdom Metazoa; phylum Chordata; class Aves; order Accipitriformes; family Accipitridae; genus Buteo; species Buteo buteo. The sequence goes on along the minus strand of NC_134186.1, from coordinate 20,472,548 downwards.
TGCCTATGCCTATCAGGTATGTTCTACTACTAGAAGGGATTTGAATAAAGCATTTAAGTATCTGGCAAGCATGTTCTTCAATGAAGACATGCTATGAACTAAGCAATCATATTTTCAACTGTGCTGCCTGCCAGAAAAGTGCACAAACTTCCAATAGCAAAGAAATGAGGTCATTTTGGTCAACTGCCAAAATCAGCACATTTCCTCTTTTGGTTCTGGATGCTGCACCTCCACACTCCACAATGTGTGACAAGTTGTGAGAGGGAGGTGCAGTCTCTCAGAAAAGGAAATAAAAATTAAACCGGTGGATGTTATTACAAACAAAGCTGGGCGGGGGGTGGAAAAGTGGGAAAAAAAAGAAAAAATCATGAAGCATCCTGATGCCCCACGACCTCCTCCTGAAGATCTATTTAATTGGAGTCCAATTTAACGTTCCTAAGAAGATGTCAATACCTTATCTTGATATTGCAGAAGTGTAAAGCCTCATCCCGTTAGAGGAATTCAAAAGGCTTACATGAGGCCTGCAGCTTTTGGTTAGAAGGCTGGACTGGAATTTAGCAGATCAGGATTAAACCCTGGTCTTGCCACAGGTTCCTGTGGGGCTTGAGCAAGACTCCTAACTTCCCTTGCCTGAGACCCTCTCTTGTGCCTGGTCTTGTGCATTTAAAAACTAAGTTTTCCTGAGCTGGGAATATGTCTTTACAGTGGAGTCGAGTCTGGAACAGTGGATTTTGGATGCTCATTTGGGCCTCTTAATGCTAATGCAGCACAAACCAAAATGACAGTAGTAGTAGTAATAAGAATAATAATAGTAATTATCTCTCAGTCTTTATTTTCAAGTTAATGTCTGCCAAAAAGTGTTAGAGAAGTTTCTCATTGTGGCAACTACTGTATTTATGTGTGTAATTTACAAGCGGCTCATCTGAATAATTTGAATTTTTTATTAAGATTATTTTCTCATTTTCCATTGAGAAGCCTTCTTAGATACTGACTCACATTCAGCCTTGTAGGGAAAAGTGCCAAGCATTTGTTTTTCTTATGTCTCCAGTAGTTATTTGACTCCTGCATTAAACTCAGCAAAGCCAAAACTGAATAGGAACAATCTTAATTTAATTATTAAATATATTTCAAACTTCACTGTGATTTTAAAAAGATCTTTCATGTGGGGTAGTGGAAATGTGCCAGGGAAATCTAAAAAACTATATGTAATCCTCTCTCCCTAGCCCTTCTTTCTTTCAGCCTCTCTCAAAAGGAGGTTAGGTAAACTCAAATCTAGCCGAGCTAGGGTGAGCTAGTTTCACTTCAGGTTCGCTAGAAAAAAAGTTACCAGGGCATCATGCCAAGCCTGCCACTTTTGAGATAAATATGACTTTCTTTCAGGGCAGTTTTATGAGGGGCACAGCAAGAGGCTCATATACTATGGCAATTCAATTGCAGATTTAGCTATGCAGCAGCTGCCACTGCTTCATTATAAAGAACAGTTAGCTCTGAAGTTCTCTTAAGAAGTTTACAAAAGGGACAGTGTATTTTTCTGACGTCTGTTACGGTGGTGTGGAGATACACAGATGGCCTTTGACTCTCACCTTCTGCATTGCACAGAGCCAAACCCAGTTCTACAGAAAGGGTTAGTCCTTAAATTTGCCTGCTCTTTTCCTGATGACACTCCCCTCATCTATTTGACTATCAGAGCCAGCTTACTTTCCTTGGGAGGGTCAGATTGGCAGATGAACTATAGTGAGGAGAGGAAACATGTTAAGTATGAAAACATTCTCATAAGCTTTCACAGGAAAAGGATGTAGCTAACAATAAAAGAGAACACTGCATTTCTCTGCCAAACTTTATCATACAAGATTATGTATTTCCAAAACTTACGTTTATACCAGTTAAATATCGGTAGTGCTACATCTACAGGAGGCATATGCCAAAATACCCTTCCTATATTCCCCATAGTAAGTCAGTTCTGGAGGTTCCTTTCTGAGGTCAGCAGTAGGCAAATGTATCACCACCTCACTTAACTCGGGATGCTACCAGAGTGCCAGGAGTTACAAAGTGAACCGCTTCACCACTGTCCGAGCAGTCCCGTGAGTGACCTGTCAGGGAACACCTCCAAGGGCCACCCAGAAAAGGCTGTCAGACTGCTCGAAGCAGGCTTCATTCACCAGATCCTCACCCATGGTACTGATGGCCTTGCCCCCTGCTAGGCACAAATACTGTTTGCTGCACAGTTGGAAGGCTAATTACTTAAGGTTCGTTCTTCCTCCTCTGGGGTTGTTCCCTGCACTTCTTCAGTTTCGCAAAGCTGGTACAGTAAAGCCAAAGAGCTGATAAAAGTATGGTCTGGACATGGCTTTGAACTGCTTGCCTTTGCTTGGCTTAGCGGCCATATCATTTGCGGTTTCACTGAAAAGCTTCAGCTCTGACTGTTCTGGCCGAGTTTCATGGCTTTCAGTACCTTTCCAGGGAGCAATCAGAATGAGCTTCTTGATGGCCCATCCCTAGTCCAAGCATTATTCCCAGAAACACACCAGCCAGCAGAGACCTATTGGCCTTTACTTGCTGTCCTCAGTGCCATCAGGGCAGCTGTTTTTGACTCATTCCTTATCTTGTTCACCTGTGGACACATCTGCCAAACAGGCAGCACAGGTGATTTTTCCTCCATGCAGGCTGCTGGACAGACATTCGCAGGCAGCTCTTGGTTTACATTCGGCGTCTACTCAGTGGAGTGAATGCCCAGGTCAACACTTGTACTCAATTTTACAAATGCAAAAGAAGAAAGAAAAGCTGCTGGCAGGTCATTCTCAGAAAGGGTTACGGGGGGCTCTGTTCATGGATCTGGAATTGCTGCACGCGATGAAAGCGGTCTATTAACAGTTCATCATAAAACATGCTCAGAGATTTTATGTCCTAAATTATGTATATGATTGGTTTGCCTGTTTGGTGTCTGTTAGTGTAGTGGGAAGTCTAAATTACTGTTATTACACCTCTAACTAAGGATTTTTTAACTATTATTTAAATTAAAAAGAAAAAAAAAAGACAAGACCTCAACAAGAATATTTCTAAAACCTCTGATCATTCTGTGAGCAGCCTTAAATACTGACTTGATACTTCTTCTGGTCCTGGGATACACCAGTTTCAGCATGTTACTTCAGAGGATAATCAGCTTTTCTGCAAGGACTGAGACCTATGCATCAGTTTCACTGCTTAAAAATGGTTCTTTACATACATTTTCATAATAAAGCACTTTATAACTATTACCCAATTATTGCTTACAGCATTAAGTAACAAGGTATTATTACTCCAATTTTACAGAAGGGAACAAATCATGAAATCTGAAATACTTATTCTGTTTTTGCGTAGGCTTTCTCATATTAATTAATTATGAGACTTAATTACACTCAATCTCACCACTCCAAGCCAATTACGGAAAATTGTGTAAAGCAAAGAAGTAGGGAAATCTCTATCTCAGAGACAATCACTTACACTGACAGCACTTTCCAAATAGGTATATAAAAGGACTTAGCAAATATTAACTCACACACCCAATGCAACAGGATGGATTTTTCTCTGATTTTTCTCCAACAGCCCCTACACTAGTCATCTGAGCAATGAACACTTCTCCCAGCTTCCTCACTCAACTCTGCCCCAGAAACCAAATGCAAATCTCTGCCCCCTGACTCGTGCCTTAATCACATGATCACCTTTCTTCCCAGAAGCAGTAAAAGAATCACCAGGCATGTTAAAATTGCCAGATTAGAAGAGCTCTAATCCAATGACTTTAAACATGGGTTGGTAAGAATTGGTATATGCTATATATATATGTTGCAAAATATTTTTAAACTTTCTATTTATTTTGAATCTACAGCAATTTTATGTACCAAAGTTTAACCTGCAAGGGGAATGGTAAATCCTCTAAAACATCACTTAAAAAGTTTTTGTTCCACTGAAGTATACATGAACACTTCCACACCCTATGTTGAAACGTTAATTCATGATTTCCCACAGCACTTAGCCACAGGGATTCACAACATGTTTCAATGCCTTCAACAGCAGCAGCGTTCCATGGGGAACCATTCTCCTGTTTCCAAGACATGGCTCTTACGAAGATGGACTAAGCCAAGGCAAACTGGCCTTTTTATATTAATACCAACTGATCCTCCCATAAAACGTGCAAGGAGAGAAACAAGAGCAATGATCATCTTTGGCAGTTTGTCTAAAGACAGCTCTGAGTTCAAATAAATCTACTTAATTAAAATTGGGGAGAGACATTGAACTGACAAATACTAATTTGAATTTTCCTTGATTTCTTTGCTCTGTTTGCCAGTAAGTGAAGGTTGCTCTAAAAGACTCTTCGTGTAAATGTAAGTGGAGGAGACTCCATTCATTTATGACTTTGACTTCTTCGGAGCCAAGATTTTCCCCCAGTCTTCACAGTTATGACATTTTGTGTTCAGTCTGGCCTATTCCAGCAGAATATTCAGTCTGTGCTCCTCGCAATTATGCCTTGTTTGCATCACACCATAACAAGTGTGCTACAAGAGTTTCACGGACCAGAATCTACCACACAGTATATTTTAAATGCTCTCCAGTCATCTAAGTCAGCCTCATGGCATGGCAGCAGAATTAAATACAATGGAATCTGGCAGGCTGCATTCACAGGACTGCATTGTAAAAAGGGGAAAAATAAACACTAACATTTTGACTGTTTCTTACAATTTTTCTAAATACTCTTAAGTAAAACAGAAATACCTTGCTGACTGAAAAAAACAAAAAGTTTGCAGATACCATTAAATCAGGCACCTTTCAAATACACATTCTTCCTTATTCTGCAAAGTTTTCCCTTCTTCTCTGCCCAATGATCCTTCCATATTTCTGTTAGGGCAGGAAAGGGCAGCTTCAGCATAAAACGGGCAGAGATAACCTAGGCATTCAAAAGAGTGAGATGCTCAAATCCACATCTAATAACAGCTTTACCCCCACCCAAGTAAACTCCTACTTCTCCCTATTCAGATGAGGGAGATACCATCCACCTCAATTTAGGCACAGAGGGTGGATGACCAGGATCTCCCTCTGGAAGCCTTCCTCTGAATATACAAAGAACTAGAAACTTTCTTTAGTAAGATTGGCTTACCAAGCACCAAAATTTTAGCAACAAATTAAGTACCCGGTCCTCTTAATTTGGACCCCATCCTCCAAGCTTCAGAACAGACACTTTCCTTGAAGATGCAAACTGTAAATTGCAAGCGTAACATCAAGGCATGAACCTCCATCTACCACAGCATTGTTAAAACAAATATCAGCACAAATTCTGTGTTAATGACAGAGTCATGTATTTTCCATGCTTTTAATACCAACCCCTGAGCTTAATTATTATATTTAGTGTCTAGGGCAGCAACACTTCCTACCCAGCACCCATCATCAGTCCAGCAATTAATTGCATACCACTGACCTTCATAGAACACCATGGAAATGTTATTACTGTACAACTCAATTGCATTTCGCACAACACTGCCCCATAACTATGTCTTATTATAAAAAAATCATGTGCTTACAAAAGGGATAGTTGAGCCAACTGAACTATTTATAATTTGCAAGAATAAAAAACATTTCAGAAGGTTTGCAACATACATACAAAAAACTTTGCAGCCTTAATACACAACAAATGTTACTAAGATTCACATTATAGACAAATGCAGAATGGAAAATATTCCCTGAAGTCATAATGGCAAGGTTATGCAGTATGCTATTTAAAAGCTATTCACCAATGTCCTTTTCCTTTTAGCCAGAACTCTATGGTAGAAATTCAACTGAAGAAGGTCAATTAATTGAAATTGTGGTTCTACAGCTGAAGAATTGGATGTGTAAGATGAAGCAGCTGAAGGAAAGGACTACACTTCCATATACTATTCAGTCCTAGAAGAGAGGGCTAGCAGTCATGGCCTATGTTTTCTACATTGGAGTTACCTTTCTGCAAGTTTGCCACTTTGTGGGTGCTACATCCTGCTTATGTCCTGCCTTACTCTCTTCTCTCGTTTTTAAGAAAATGCTACCGCTCAGCACATTTCTTCTAAGTTCAAGAGTCTCCTTGCTCCTTTCCAAACCAAAGGTTCACAAAATAAATAATTATTGCATGACTACTCTAATTCAAATTGGCATGCTAATATAAGAGCTAATGTAAGTCAGGGCAAGAAGACTTTCTCCCTAGATTCAAGGGCTGCGTCCAGGATGAAATAACTTGTCACGCCCAGGATTTCACTGCTAGTTTCCAAGTTCCCAGACTTCAGTGATCCAGCCGGACACAGCCACAAACCTCCACACCAACACATCTGCACCAGCCACAGACTCAGAGAAGGAAAGGGACTAGTGCAGCAGGTGGCACAGGCTTTTTGGAAGATGTACCCGTGCACTGAGGACCCCCAAAAGCTGCTGTTTTGGTAGTTTGCACTGTCCTTGTGCACTTCTGAGTTGTCCTCCAAATTTCTTACTGGAGCCATTACTAGGCAGCAGGCTGGCAAAATGCCCACATGCATGGTGAGGTGAATCACCCTTCCTCCAAAGTGAAAACCCAAAGAATATAATGAGATAACTATGGAGTAAACTGAAGGTCACCACCAAGCTTTCTTGCAAATCAAATGAGTAAGGTATTATTACACTTTAAAATACTACATCTCCCAAACACCTTGTTAAATTTTTCCACAAGCAATGAAAAAGCTTTCTACCATGGCAAATTCCACACATATCGGGCACACATTTAATTTCACCAAAACCCAGTTACGATTGGATTTACCACATCAATCCAGTTTCAAACCTTTTTTGGTTAAAGATTTGTAACCTATACTGCCAATGACAGTAAGATTATCTAACAAACAAAACTCATCAACAACACTTTGCTTTGAAGAATTGCCTACACATTGAATGGATGAAGTCTCTGAGGCAATTCAGAGCTATATGATAGTAGTGGGTTTGTTTTGACTTTCTTTTTTTTTAAGAAAGTCATTAAAATTTTTCAGTTGATATCAACAATTTATTACTGCCTGTTCTCATAGGTACTTCTATTTCTACAATACAGCAGAGGAAACGTGAAGTGAAACTAGCTTCATTGTAATGAAAAAGGGATCTCATAATTTAATTCACTTTGCTCTCTAATCACAAATGCACAGAGAGCACGAACTAGGGAAGAAATACGTAAAGCGATGCTACAACATAGCATTCACAATTTAAAATCTCGTTTCCTGTAGAAGCGTGGGTTACAGATCAGAATGGAGAGTACACACGTTACTGAGATTACTGAAAAGTTGCGGGCAAGGCTATGATTTGGAGGCAACAACCCTGCTCTGTGTGAAACTAAATTCAAAATTCCCATTGATTTTGCTGACACCTTGGCTTAGATATTCTTGAGGCCTGATCACAGAGCATAATAATATATATATATAGATGCCTGGAATGACTTGCTATACATCTTGATGTAAAAAGAAGTTACAAAACAAATGCAAAGATGACAGATGAGCCTTCCCTCTCCCAGGCAGGAAAGCTTTTATTGCCATCTCTTCAACACTTTCACTTCTGCCAGAACTCCCCTCTGCCCGCGTGGCCCCTCCAGCTGTCCAAAGTGTCTCCTCCAGACAGTACTGCTGAGCAGGCGGAGCATGGATTAAACAGTATTAGATGTTCTTTCTGTCATTTTGTTTTCAGTAATTTAGAAAATTATTTTTCTTGTTGTGGATATTTTTAAATGGGGTGAGGGAGATGTTACAGAAAAAATAAAAATCCCCAAGACCGGGATATATCAGAATCTCCACAATGCTTAACATGTCTCTGTGACCATGTGCACAAAAACACATGCACATGCATGCACACACACACTAAGATTAAAGTCAAGTCTTTTGGAGGAGGCTTACAAAAAAAAATAAAAAAACATGTTCAACAGGAAGAGTCTGTTTAATGTAGGATTTAAGCAAGGCTCTTTCATTTGCATAGATCACTTACAGCAACAGCAATTCATTAAATTCTCCCATAAAAATCGTGTTATATTTTGTCTAAAGCGACACATTCCTTGCAGATCACAGTGCCTTTCTCATGCTGTTAATAAGATAATCTGTTACATGAGGCTTACAAATCCATTTAAATTGATTTTAATTAATGAATCAATCACTAGCCACTGATGACTTGGTCTACAGACAGCAAGCAATTCAAAGCCCCAGGCCTCTAATCCCAAATCAAAATCCACATTAGAGCAACAGGACATCTCTCTGATCGATAGTAACACAGAGATGTTCAGTTCATACACATTTAAAGTGTATGAACTTGATCAAAATGTATCTCCAGATCTTATGCATTACAATTCCCATATTCAGGACTGTTCAACTAGGAAAACAATATTAAATCATTTACATTTCTTTGCAAGTGAAAGAAATGAAATCAAGCACAACTATAACGTGCTTCTAAACCTTCAAATGGAATAAGCATCTAAAAGTTTTTTTCTTTGCTCTTAAACAATCAGCTGCTTAACATTAATTAATAGAAAATTGCACTTCATATGGTCACAAACACGAACAATGCCTTCTACATATGCTTTGATCCTGTGACAATTCACTGTTATTCTCCACTGCTAAAGTGCTTAAATTTTCCCTTAAACAGAAAACAAGAAGAAAGATTTCTGTCCCAAAAGCAGCATGCAGAAGCAGCGTGAAGAACATCCTTGTTATTTCAGTAAGTTAATTATTATAATTATTGTTATTACAAGAAGTTAATTACAATGCAGTAAGTTAAATCCACAATAGGTGGTGTGATGTTGAACACTGCAATCCCTAAAGCATCAGCATCTGGCTCCCTGTAGCAGAGGGGACACACCTGAGTGAGGCTTCTTCTCCTACGTACACAAACAGCTGGTCCTCTAGCACAGCATCTGTGAATAAAGCACCACTTCAGCTAGCCAAGAGAAAGGAAGAAATGATGCACGCCTCCCCAGGACCCTCCTTCCTGGACGTAAGCATCTAGCCCTTCTTTCAAAGGCCGCTCCTTTTTCTTAAAACGTGAGAGGGAAGGAAGGGTGAGACAAGCCAGCTTGCCTCCAAAACAGTCTAGCTGTTTATAGAGCTACACTGTGCTAAGCCCAAGCCACTCTGCTCACATGGTGCTCTGCACTGCACAAGCTTGATGGTACAGACCTCTGCTTGTCTGGGACATGACTCTGCACTGAGCTCCCCCACCTGATACAGACTTGCCTCCAGAAGCTGAGCAGCAGGTACTCGGAGAAATTTAGTACCAAAACCTGAGATGTCTACAAACCTCCTGTACCAGAGAAGTTGGTGCTGTGAGAATTGCAGTTATGGACCGGTTACCCTGTTTACATTTTTTTTAAATGCCATCTGCACCTTCATGGTTCAATAGCATCCAATTAAATATTCTAAGAGAAATCCCGATCCCCCCCCAGCTGACAAAGCAGCTTGCTTGGGTGCTTGCTGCCCCACTGGAAGTCCCAGCACCCCACCTCAGGCACAGTTCCATCACGACAAAACACATTCAGTGGCCTGTCCCTGGATGGACGCTACCAGCCCTACGGTGGGGAAAAAGAGCAGTTGGCATGGGCCATCGGAAACGTGCCCATGAAAACCGTGCTGATGCCAACCTGTCAATCAAGAGAGAAGAGTCTCTTCCTCTCCCTCAAGGGCAACCTCACCCATAACTCCAAACAGTCCCTTAAAGGCTCCAACGTCACTGTCTGCGCAAGGGATTGACCCTCTCCGGGTCTTTCCCACGGGCGCGAAGTTGCACAGACCGAGGGAGGAGGTGGGAAAAGTCTCTGTTACGGATATGGGTCTCCACATAGAAAGCATCTCAGCACTCAGCTGCCTTCAAGGTGGTCTGCACTCCCTCCTTTCTCCCCAGCCCAATCCTCTTCAACACAAGAGTCAAGAAGCACCGCACTGGCCATCAGTATGGGATCACCTGTGTCAACCGTTTGGCTCCAAAACTCTGTAAGTGGCCGTTACACGGAGGTCAATTTACCAACACTGAACTGCACCGGCTAAGAAAGAATCCAACTTGTAGTTTGCTTTTTTAAAGGAATTTCACATATTATCTAATACAAAAGATGTTGTTGCCTAACAGGCAGTAACCATTCTGCCTGTTTAAATGAAGAGCTCTGTATTTATTTTTAATCAATACTGCATATACAGTTTAACCAATGCTGTCAAAAGTAGCTTTTTAATGCAGCGTCTCACTAATTTATTGCTCTCAATACTTGTGTTCTTCCCAGTTTGTTATGAACAAATGATTTTTGGAGGGAGGAACAAAAAAATTAATTAAAGAAGGTAGGTTTGGCTTTTATGTGCTGCTAATTAATTAGAGAGGTAAATTAACCAAATAATAAGTACAAGATACCAAACCGTCTTTCATAATATTTAAGAAAAACATAAAGGGTTGAATACTTTCCAGGTGTAAACACATTAAGATCAACATTGTACCAAAGCTGAATCTGGCCCAGTTAGCTCAAAAAGGTAAATAGTGCATCCTCTTGCACAGATGTCGTAGTGTACAAGCACTCCACATTTAAAGAGACAGATTCTGCAGCCAACAATGCTCCACTGACATAAAGACAATCAATGTGTCCTTGATTATGAGGAGGCAAACAGTTTTCACTACAAAAAAGGAGACTGAAAAACAAATCATGTGTTTTTATTTTACAAGTTCCAAGTTTGGGTTGGGTTTTTTTCAAGCCCTTTTGGAGCACTGAAACAGAATAAAAATAGTTTGTTGCACAAGCATAAAACAAAGTAACTGCTAAATAAACATTTTTAAATTTACTCCTATGTGTTCAGTTCTCGTTCCCATTACTCTTCAGGAGTTGGATGATATCACTAAAATATCTTTCCGTTTTCTGGTAAACTGATTAGATGGGTTTTGTCCAAGAATTGTGCCATAATGTGTTCCCTTTATTTCATATTCTGAATATCACTGCTGGAAAATGTACTGTAGCACAGAATGTAGTATATGCCAATATATCCTGACATTCAAATCAAGACCACAAATTATAAACAGTTTCAGCAAATTGACTTGAGTGCCTTTGTTCCTCAGACATACATCTTCCTATTGCTTACAAAAGCAGCATATACTAACCACTAACGCTGCTATAGCCAGTACTGGGAAAGGAAGTTATTGAAGCCTGGATTTCCTGCTTTCAGTCGTAGCCAAGAACTGTGAGGCTTGTAGTGGTTTCAGGAACTGACTCATCTAATGATTCATGGATAAGATACTGGTTTTAATATATTTCTGATCATAAGACTCAAACTTCAAAACCAGTGATGCTTAATTTTTATTTTAAAGTTTAAAAAAGTACATAAATCAAGTAAACAAATATTGTCATGGGACACACTGGCTAATAATTATAAATGTGTTTTACAGTGCACTCAGTTTTAAAAAATAGTGTGTTTAACTTCCTGGAAATTCATTTCAAGAGAAAGTTGACAATGAATTCAAAATCCACTGTCAAAAAACAGAGTACTTTTGTTGCAATCCTGATACAGCTGAAATTCAAGTGGAGGACAGGTGGGATATCAATTGCATTTTTTAGATATACCTTTGGTACACATATATCCACTGCTACATATTAATCAATGAATCCTAGATCTGCTATTGTTTGCACGTGGTTTCTTTAACTGTGTATAAAAAGTATTATCAAACGATCGGCTAGTAACAATACATTTGGGTGCTTGAAACAACAGGAAAGTTTTTTTTCAGGAGTGACTGGAGCTGCAGAGGTCAGTCTTAAAGCAATGACTAACACTGGATCCTAAGCGCTCACAAACACATGCATCTTGTGCTAATTCAGAATTCAAAACCAGCCATTTTTACAGGTTTAGTTCTTCCAGAGGGAAGCATGCCCTCCAGTGCATCAAAATGCTTTTTGCCCACAACACAAACCTCATCAGTATGCTGTAACTTGAACTGCCAGGCTCTTGCACCTAAAAAATAGCTTGTGATGGAAGCTTAATTCTGCTAGGCTCATGTATGGAAAAGTACTGGTTTACTTTTTAATTTTTGAACTGCAAGCTGCAGCTACTCACACGCTATGTACAGTGTTGCGGGGAGGGAGGGGGATGTTAGCATTTCTATATTTCACCATGTGCACAACTAGCACAAAAAAAAGAAAACAAAATGCATGTTGCTTGGAGGGGAAAAAAAAAAAACACAGCAGTTAAAACAGTTGACAAGAAAAGGCCAAAGTGCGCTCAGTGGCTGGCAGTCATTTTATGGCTATAGTCCTACAGCAGATTTACTTAGATGACGTCAGTGGCTCCAATCCAGCTTTTCTTTGGTAGCATTTACCACTTGCCTCTTGAAGCCTCCACTATGCTACAGAGCAGTAGACCATAATCAAAATTCCCTTTGTGAAATAGAGTTTACCTCAGGGCACAGAGGCATTGCTAGCTGAATTGCAGGCTCTTCACCCTGTACTGCATGCCCAGAAATAAATAACCTACAATACTGTACTTTCCTTAATACAGAAGAACCATTAAAAGCAGCCTGCTACCTAAAAAAGGGTTCTTTAATTTGTTTCCAAAATCTCAGAGGCCAGAATATTAATTTTCCAAGCAACCAAGAACTATGATAATTCTACTACCGTTTGGACTTCTTTGTATTGTTTTTAGAGATTTTGGAAGATAAAGTTATTTATGGGTCATTGTTTCACCAACAAAAAATATTACTAATGCTAGAGGCTAAAGGGAATTTGTATAGGAAGCTGCATATTTTAAAATTGTATTTTAAATGTGCCCCTTCAACTGGTCAGTAAGCATATAGTAAATATGCCAAGAAACAGAGAAAGAAATTACAATGCATAAATAATGGTAAATTTAAAGAGCAAAATGCACATTATTTGGAGCTATGGATTTCCTATCACAAAACAATGACTGGAACCAATGAAACACTAGTAAAGCCAAGTCAAGCAGATACCAAATCAACTAAAACTTCACAGGCTCTGAAGTTTAACAAAAAAAAAAAAAAAAAAAAAAAACCAAAAAAAACACACACCCCACCCAAACCCCACAACCATGTGAAAGATGCATCCGATTGTACTAAATAAACATAGATTTGTTATGTTTTAATGGACCCATCAGTCCAAAGACAACCATAATCATGATGGGTGACAACTAGATACATTAGTGGAGTGAAAATTGCTTCTCACAGTTAAGTACTTAGAAATTACTTATAGGGAAGATGCACACATGCCTCACAGAGAACTGGAAGTCTCAATACCTCTCCTTTCCCAGCCTCTTCGCTTACCTTCCCCCCCAACCACACCCGAATGAGAGATCACAGGTCTAACCTGCAATGAGCCAGAAGACAAAAAATGCTATTATCATCCAACTGCGTAAGACACAACATGGACCTGAACTATAAATCTGAATTTAAAGCAGATTTAAAATTTGAGGTGACTCCAAACAAGCTCTAAGTGGACAGATGCTAGCATATCACGTCCCTGCAGAGAAAATAAAAGCCTCTTATTAGCAGCCTTAGATGCCAAGCCAAGGGCACGAAACCTTTCTCATTTTCTGCAGGTGTCCATGTCAACTCGGGCACAGCAGTGAGGTTGGAGCATCACCTCTCACTTCACTGCCCGCCTTGCCGGCCTCTAGGTGCTCTGCCAGCTCCTGCATTTTTCCATGCAGTTCATCCGGGTGGACTTTAGTGGGGCATTAAAGAATGGCCACTGTTCCAGACTGTCATATTACTCTGTTCCAAAGGGACAGGAGAAGAATTTTCTTCTCTTTGACCTCCTTTCATTAGTAAAAAAGTGGTGTCAGCAAACAGATTTAGAAGATGATTGTAAATTTCTTTGAGAGAGGGAATCAGGTCCTTTTACTGGCCATTAAGGATCCTGGACATGAAAGGCATTGTACGAGCACAAGCCGTCCTTTCTTTCCAACAGCCAGGGCAAGGAAGGAGTGGAAGCAGCACAGCGACGGGGATGGGCAAAGAGACCCAACAGCGCAACCACATCTGTGAGAAGCAGCAGAAGCGATAGGGTAAGGAGGACCTGGCAAGACGGAGAGCAAAAGGAGGGAAACAAAAAGCCACCGTGATCCAAAGGAAGGAGAGCCTAATCAAGCACTGCCCAAGAACAAGTTCATACCCGACAAAGAGGAGGGTCCAGGCAAACAGAGACAGATGCGGTGCCCTGTAAGGAACAGCAAGACAGAGCCTGTAGGGCAGAAGACACAGAGGAATGTGCTGCAAGGTCAGAGAGCAACGCGGACAGATCCAACCCTAAGGACATCACTGCAGCATTGAATGGAAGACTGTATTTATGGTTTGAGATTTTTCCTGCAACAAAATAATTATGGCCAAAGAAAGGCAGGGGTAGGGGGAAGATGAAGGAACTTCCATTGAGTCTTCAAGTTTCCACATGGCTTTCAGCTGATTGTGGAAAAGCAGAAATAAAAAAAAATAAAAATCTTCAAAGATCAGCTGATAGCAGATATAGGGACACAATTGTTTTTAAAGATTAATTTTTTTGAAAGAATAAGGGTAAAATCAGGGATATGGGAAGTGAAACTGTTTACAGAGTTTTGCCTTTTATTTTAAACTGCAAACCAGCTTTAGGACAAAAAGTGTGTACGCATGGTGGTGGTAAATTAAATATGAATAAATTTCCTTTCTCCCATTAATTAATGTTTCCAAACACTATTTTTTTTAATTGATACACATAACAGAGGCTTTAATCCACTAAACCTCTATGAATTTACCTTTTCTTCCAAAATCTTTTCTGACATTTTCTCCCCTCAAAACCGAAATGTCATTCCTGAATTATAATCTCCCAACAGAAAGACAACCATGTAAAAAAACATGCCAGCTAATTCCAAAAATAAGCACCATTGTTCACAGCACCATGAGGTGAATGAATGGCGAGAGATTCCACCAAGGGAATAACTGTGATGTCTATAATGTTAAGGAATAATCTGGCACCAAAAATACCCAAGGCCATACTGGTTGGTGATTCAAACATGAAGCATATCAAAACGCTACTGATAAGCTAAATTAACAGATAGCTTATCTGAAGCATATACTAGCCATATGGTGCCACAACTTCTGTTGCCTGTTGCTGGCATAACAATAGGCTACTGCAGTCTTAGACTGGAAGCACTATTTGACAAACTGTCAACAGCATTATTATTTTTTTGCAGAGCTCTAGGGCAATGGCGCACTCGCCTGTTTGCATTTTTTTTTTAAACAGGTGAACAAAGAGTAAACCAGATGTCAACTTTAGAAATCGAGCTGTCTGGATCAGGAGATTTAACAGAGGCAGGCATACTGCTACAGCTCAAATCTAGACAATGAGCTTTTCTAAAAACACTCTGGCCTAGGGGAGTGGCTATTTAAAACACTTGGCTTCTTTTATTTCAGCACTATGGGAAGTGAATTCTGCTCTTAAGTGCCAGCTCAAATGAAGTCATTTTGTTTCACTGGGGCTTTCTTTGCATTTTAGAAATGTAGCATGTACTGTAGAGTAAAGGAAAAGACAAGTATGAAAAAAAAAAAATCTGATTCTTTTTCAGCTAGAAGCTGGGTAAAAGGCAAGGGCGGGGGGGGGGGGAAGGGGTGTTTGGAAATTAGCAATTTGATCACATACCAAAAAAAACTCAAATAAAAAAATCTGTGAAAGGCTAATCTGAGCGCAAGTTAAAAGAAATTTATTTTCCCCTCATTAAAAAAAAAAACACAAACAAATAAACAAACAAAAAAACCACCAAAACACTTTTGAAAGCTTTAGGAAGACCTGGTATTTACAACACCCTCAACCTCCACAAGGCAAGGTGTGAATACTGACCGATAAGGAAGATTTACAATGGGACTTTAATATCTTACAGAAGCACAATCTGTTAATACCAAAAAAATCATGAAAGTCATCTTCTTGCTTTATTTAAGACATACTATTTGAGGAAAAAATCTTTTAATAACACAGTAATCCACTCAATCGTTTAAAAAATTGACAAAACAAAACCTACTGTCAATCAACACATAGTAGATCTGTCTATGGCATTCAATTATGAAAATGTGCTTTTAGTTGTGTTCTGTAGGGGTGTGAAAGACATAATGAGGAAAATAGATAACTTTCTGTTCTAATAATCTGTTCTGCTTTGATAAGCAGTTATGGGAACATATTTATTTTCTGACTTATACCCAGCTAAGTATGTAGCATTTTTTAGATTATCTTTTCAAATTGTTCTTGAACATTCTCAGTTTAAAAAAAAAAAAAAAAACCTCCTTTCATGTTAAGTTGAGATTGCACTTGAACTCTTTCCAAAAGCCAGAGCTGTACTGAATTATGATAATTAGAAAGCTGTGCGCATAAAAGGCAGCACAGTTGATGCATTTAAAAAAGTTCATGCCAGAGAATATAAGTTCAATATGTTCTCACATAATTAACATTTCCCATCATTAGCAGCAGTTTTCAGTTCATGTATCTGTAAAAACAACAGCACTCGTCATTGTTTTAGATTCCCAGTCAATAGCATTTTAATAGTTTTACACATAATCCTAAACTTTCCTTCCCTTCCCCCTCCCGGCACACTGAGATTTCACATTCTACCTTCTGACCTGCTAGCAAGTAAACTCGTATTTTGTGCTCATGTGATTCTGCTGCTGCACAGACTATCTCCGATTTGAAAGTTTAGTGAAGAGATAATAAGAACTAGAAATCTAAGAAGGCCATTTGGAAAGGCACAACAGGATGCAGAGGGAATAATCACGTTGTTCCAGTAAACAATGACTAGAAGACAAAGAACAAAAAGTTGTAGGTGATACCTTTGACTGGACAGGAGCCAAACTAAAACGGGCTGCCTCTGACAAACCCAGACACAGGCTGGAGGGACTCGGAAATGCGGTTGCAGCCCTGCACCAACCAGGCAAGCATCTATAACCTCTTTACACACTCTGTGGATTTTCATCGCGTTCTTGATGTAGGTACAAAAACTCATCAAACAAATAAGGGCATGCAGCACATGACAGGCTGCTCTTTGACATTCATAGACTTCCCGTGTAGAATATCTCAAATTAGTTGTTAGCTACCAGATTTTGACACAGGCTTGTTGCCTTCTTTCTCTTCTCTCCACTTCTTCAATGCCTGTATTTTAAAATTAATATAATTCTGGTAGAGCTTTAATAACCTGACACAGTATAAAAGTTGCTGAATCTGCATCAACACAGAGAGAAATTTTGGGTTTACCAATAACCAGTTAAAACTCACAGTGACTGCAGTGGGATCAGGATTTCATACAAAACCAGGAGAGGTTCAGGGTATTAAATTAGAAAACTCCTAGCTGAATTTTATGCGACAAATCTGAGGAGCAGATTTGAAGCTGGTGCCTCAATGGATTGAAGTCTGCAACTTTTCACTCTCTTATGTTTTGGAAATGAGCAATCATTAAAACCAAACACAAAATTATTCCAGGAAATATTATTCCATCCTTGTTCCACTTGCAAAAGTCAAAAGGAGTTTTGTGCAAGAACACAGAGCAAGATATGGTCATAAAGTGGGAAATTATTGCAGCGATTTTTCTTCTAAAAATGTGTCTTCAGCGTGGCTGAGTCGGTTGGCTTTACAATAAATAATGCCATTAATCTGTTCATATATCACAGGATACAATTTGAATTATACAGTACTTGCATAAACTGCCACCAAACCTCTAACAGCCGTTTTCTTTCAGGGAGATGATTTACCTCTTGCAGGTTCTAAAATTTTGTTGCGACTCACTTAGATTTTTTTTTTTTTTTAATAGTAAATGACTGTAGTTTAGGAATATAAAACATTCCTGCTTGAGGCAAGCACTAATGGCAAAGTGTAGCATGGTGACAAACCAGTAATTATATCTCAAGTCCCAGAAATAAGTAACTACTATTTCTCTCGTGCATAAGTAGGTCCCTCTGATCAACTGAGGATTTCAAAACCGTTTTTAAAGGGCCCATTTGCACCCTCATTACAGCCAACATAATACAGCAACAGGCCATATGAAGTCAAAGGAATTAACCTGAATTTAGACCAGATTTTTGAAAAGTCAGCCCTCACCTCATGTTTGCACACGCTATGAATAAGAGCACAAATGGAATGAGCGACCAACTCTTAATAGAAATTTGCCTGCAAGTTTTAGGCAGATTGCAAGCAAAGCAGAACATAAGCCCCGTACAGAAATTTGAAAAAGCATGTGTGTCAAATCTGATAGTCTTTTTAATCAAAGATACAGAATAGCACCCATGTCCTTCTTTAGACATCAAATACCATACTAACCATGTACATAAAGCATATGCTGTAAATATCTTAGTATTTGATCCAGGGAATGTTTATTCCTATGAGTCATCCCAATCACTTTAGCCCGAGTAGGGACTGGATCTAGCAAACCTTTTCTTCTTAAATAAATGGAATCGCTTCAGAAAGACAGTTTTTAAACCATCTCCGGAAAGATATAGCATTAATATTAACATCACGAAGAAACACCAGACAAAAAGCGTGATGTATGCGTGTGTACATACAGTCAGAAACCACGCGTACAAAACGTAATGTGTGAAGGGAACCTTCTTCCAAACACACACATTCAGAGCCGTACACAAAATCTTCATGTTTTGGAAACAGTCTTAGGCACCTTCCAATAAATCAGATTACTTCTAGTGAAATCGTTCCAACAGTGTAACCATCCTACTTTATAGACTGAAACCTGACAGCTATATCATAATACACAATTACATATTTTTACCTTTCACTTTTTTCTAAGTGAAAGACACCAGAATTTCTCTGTAGCTCCAGAAGTCTTTATTACACTTTTGCCTGTACTATATCTTGAAAGTTTGCTTACAATATGATCTACAAATGTAGCTTAAAAAGAAAGGAAGAAATCCTTTTTCCCCTGCATGTGACTTAACTGTGCTTAACTTTTTCAGGCATGGACAAACAAAGCCTAAAAACCACTTTAATGATATCCAAAACCACTACACCGTCCAGCAACAACAACAGCAAAAAACGCTAGTTACAAATTATACCAAACACGTTACACACATGCTCACACATCTCCACACATCACAGTATGCTATCATTTCTCAGCTGGAAACTCATGGCGGGTCTAGTTCATAATAAAGTTTCTGTTGTTCTTTTTTTAGCTGTTTAGTTAAAACTCCTTTAAGCAGAGGCTGTCTTTACTATGACTCCTGTCAAATCGAAATTTTTCCTCTGCTTCACTGTACTGCTCACGTACATGCCACCCAGCACTAAGAAACTGTACAGAATATAAAACTGTAATTTGAATCTCAAGAGCTGTTGTTACACTCTCCTGGGTGCAAAGGCTAATAATATTTACTTCACCAAAGCAGCATATGTAAAAACTGATGCTCAAAATACACCTAACGTTTAGCGATCAAGTACTTTCCAAAGGTATTTGTAGACTACTAAGAAAAAAAAAATGAATTAAATCCTTTGCATCCAAAATTTCTGCTTGCTCAGCTCATAAAAACCTGCAGCAGGCAAAATGCAGAATTATCCCTATTGGTATAGAAAATGCCTTATGACCTAATTAAAAACCAGTGCAGTGTGAAAAGACACGTTTTACCGTGAAGGTGAAAAATAAATGCACCTCAAGAAAGTTTACCTTTACTGAAAATCATTTCCAAAAGTTGATTTTAAAAACTTGCAAGTTCAAAATGTGACCCAAATACAAAATCTTTAATTCTGTGTTTTAAAAACATTTGCTGCATTAGTCCTTGTATTTCTATTCCCAAATAAAGTATGCATATGCGTGCGAGTATATAAATATATATACACACAAACATGCAAGCTTCCCTCCTGCCCCCAGAAGTAATTTAATATACAGGTCTGTGTCATTTTTGATAGCACCATCTTACCATCAGTACAATCTAATATCCCTGTAATGGTATTCCCCAACTATTTATAGAGACAGAATACATCATACATTACAGACAGGCATTCTCAATCTAGGGTTATAAGAAGAATCCCACATAATTTTAAATTAAGTCCTAATGTAATTACAATCATTTTTGTTTTCATATTCAATTGCAGGTAGCACTTAGTTATTTACATGAATTTTCCTGTAAGAGGCATTCCCACAGAGATTTCCATATTAGATGAACTGCATAATAACTGAACATGCAGCTAGAGAAAACAGTTTTTTTATCCATACAGCTCCAAACTTTGCCATTACCTAAGTTAGATATCTCTGTAAAACCGCTAACTGGCAATACTGTGTTTCTAAACTTCATCAGCACTAAGGGAAAGCAAATATGCTTCTGTTAGACAGGAATGCAGCTGTATAGGTACTTTTTTCCCCTGAGGCTCTGCCATTTCAGCTTATGTTTCTTATATATAGTATTTTACGTCAGAAAACGCCAGTACAATCTGATGTTCCTTGGCCTTTCTTTCCCAGATGGTGTTCAACAATGAACGGTTAAAAAATACTGGGAGCCATTTACATTCAGAAAGCGTAGAAGAGAACTGCTCCCTAACTTTCCAGCACTTCTGGAGGTCACTTTTCATTTCTTCATATCAAAGGCAGGCACTTGTTTCTAATAAGTTAACAACTCTCCTGAGAAACGTGGGTGGCTGGTATTTCATTGTTTCATAAATATTTTTATACTGTAACACCGTTCAACTTAAAACAGATTTCAAGAGGAGGAAAAAAAAAATCACGACTAGGATTCTGTTCAACTGAGGTAAGAGCGCAAACTTTTTGACTTGGTCGAAGGAGAGATGTTCCCCCACCCCCGCCCCCCACCCCGCTTTATTTGTCCCGGTCGGGTTTGCTCGGTTGTTTGGAGGGGGCCGCTTTGTTTTAATTTTGCTCCAGAAGCCGGACTGTATAAGTTTTTCCCTCCCCCTCAGAAGTGTACTTCCTTTGAAAACGCTCTTTCTCTGAACAAAGGCTGCCACCGGCCCTCCGCATCAGCACTGTGGACATCTGTGGAATACGGCTCTCGAGAACGGTACGGATAAATAAAATCCCCTACGGTTCCTACCGAAAGGAAGTTTTCCAGGGACAATCTCCTCCGTGTTGTTGTAACTGCGACTTTGTCTTTTTTGGATACAATGTTTCTGCTGACTCCCGAAAATTTTCCACTTGAATGTGCAATTAACCAGCAGCAGCGGCAGCAGCGGCAGCAGCTCTGGAGAAGGAGAAGAAGCAGCGAAAAAGGACATTCCTTCTTTCATCTTTTAGAGGAAAAGAGAAGGGGGGGAAGGAAAGCAAAACTCGGGGCAGCGCACCCAGCAGAGCTCCGAGCCAGGCCGGGCCGCACCGCCGGGGGCGGGGGGGGGATCGCTCCTGAGGGCTGCGAGCGTCTGCGGCGAGCCCGGGGCTGCTCCCAACTTCTTGCTTCCCCGTGGAAAAAAAAAAAAAAAAAAAAAAAAAAAAAAAAAAAAAAAAGCGAAAAACGCCAAGGACCGGTGCGCGCGTGTGTGAGGGAGAGAGAGAGGGAGTGAGTGTGTGTGTGCGCGCGCGTGTGTGCGCGCCCGGCTGCAGAGCAGTGACTCAGGCAACTAAGTGCGAGCGGCGGCGGCCAGGGGGAGCGGAGCGGAGCGGCGCGGCGCGGCGCGGGCAGCAGCCGCCTGTTGCAGCTCCGGCCGCGGCCCCGCAGCGGCAGAAACTCCGCGGGAAACAACTTCTCCCCCTGCCGCGGCCCCTCTCCCGCCTTGCCCCGGCACCTGCGGGGGCGCCGCCCCCCCCCCCCTCACCTCACCCCCCCGGGCCGAGCCGGGCCGGGGCCGACACCCCCCCCCCCCCCCGCCCCGCCGCACAAAGCGCCGTCGGCGCGGCCGCGGCCCCCTCTTACCTCCGCGCCGCGGCCCCCCCTCCGCGCACCGCCAGCGCGCCGCGCTCCGACGGCAAACTTCGCCCGCCGCCCCCGGGCCGCCCCGGCTATTTATGGCCCCGCGCCTATTTTTAATCCGCCGCTCGGCTATTTATACCGCGGCGGTAGGTTTTGCCGCGGGCCGGCGGACGGAGCCCTCGGAGGATGAGTTGCTGCCCGGCCGGCGGCGGGGCGGGCCGGGCTCCCGGCCGGGCTGCGCGGCGCCAGCGATGCGAGGAATGCGCGGAATGAGGGGAGGAATGAAATGAACGCGGGAGCGGGGCGGCCGCGGGGCGGAGCGCGGCCCGCCGCCCCCTGCGGCCGCGGGCGGGCGGGCGGGCGGGGCGGCGGGCGGGGCCTCCGCGCCGCGCTGACCTCATAGGGGAGCCCGCGGGAGGGGCGGGGGGGCCCGGCGGGAGAGGAAGGGGAGCCCGGGGCACCGCGGCGGCCCCGCGCGGGGGGCGACACCGCCACCGCCGTGCCGTGCCGTGCCGTGCCGTGCCGAGCCGTGCCACGCCACGGGGTCCGCGGCGCTCCGCTCCGCTCCGCTCGAGGGCCGGCGGCGGTGCTCCGCGACGGGCTTGCAGCGCTTTTGCGACCGAGTTGCGAAGTACGGGCTTGCGACGGGGGTCTGCCGGGAGGGTCCGCTGTGCTTCGCAACGGGCCGCGGGAGCCGGCTGCGCCCCGGATCCCGGACCCCGCCGCCTGGGGTGGCTTCCCCTGGGGAAGCCCAGTTTACCCGCACACGCGTCCCACCCCTGGGGGCACCGCGGAGCCCTGCGCGAACAAACCGCCGCCAGTCCCGAGGAAACGCAGGCCTGCCCCCGGGAGGCCACCGGCAGCACCCCGGGGCCCAGGAGAGCCCCGGAGCAGGGCGGGGAGCGGGGAGGCTTTGGACGCATCGCGCCCCAAAGCGACGTGGACGTGGCCCGGCCCAGGGGTCCGCGGTCTTCGCCCCGGACCCGGGTCAGGACTTCTCTCGCAAAACCGGCCCCGGCTTCGGATTTCCCAATGCAAGTTTTGCACCGCTCGAGTTGGGAGCCCAAGTGCCGCCAAGACTCCCTTTACCCTTTCCGCACTGGCGCAACCCATCCCCCAGAAACGCTCCCCACGCATTATCGGAAGGCACGTCCCCTTCGGTTAACAATCCGCTACCTTATGGAAATCATGACAGGGCAGGCACAGCTGTTGTGCTTGTGAAAATTATGCAAATACGGCATAAGCGAAATGGGTAACTGGACACCTCGGTGCCTGTTTGTGAAATAAATTGCCTATTTTGATGTGCAAACATACATTTCTATCCACCTTTGAAAGTTTGCCCAGCAGGGCCACCACTTTTGGAGATGTCAGGAAAATCACATTACAACCTCAGTAGAACCACATGTTGGTGTCATCAGACAGCATTAACATGCTCACATCACATATGACTTCATGGCATGCTGGGGGGATTCACAATAAACGCCCTGTATATTACTTTTGTGTGATATTAAGAAAAGATGTTGAACGTGTCTCTCTCTACATACCAGAAACGTGCTCGTCCTGGTGCTTTCCCACTACCAATCTTGTAAGACAGCCATGCTGATAACAGCCACCATTTTAGCCTGTGACCGACCCAGGAGCCTCTTGAAAATGAGCCACTTAAAGCTCACGTTGCAGTTCACACAGGGGCTGCAAATGTCTTTCACCTTTGTGGACCAGGCACAGAGTGTGTATGATAGGCAGTGCAAGCAAAAGTTGTAAAGTTCCCACTGATCACACGAGTGGTACTGACTGAAATCTACTGAAACCCAACCCTACAGAAATGGCATGCAACAAGTAACAATTCCAAATGAAGCCAAAGTTTGAGCAGGTCAAAGTATAGGGAGAAGGCAAAAATGAACAAAATTTAGGATATTTTTTCCCCACACCATTCCACACTGGCTGAAAAATTTCTTCCCCAAAGTAGGCTATGAGGAACAACCTCACACACAGAGAGAATTTCCTTTCTCTTCCCCTCCTCCTTTCCAAATAACTCTAGTAATATTGTCTAATAACTAAGTGCCTGCACAATTTGTAAAATTCAGTCACTCTGCAGAGGTCTATATGAAAGCCATAGTCTCTTGAATGTACCCAAAGTTTACCAACTCTTTTCCAAAGCCAGAACAGAAAAATGGGAAAAAACATTGCCCCCTAACACCTATACCATAGATTTTTTGGTCTCTAGACTTAAACTCACTCCATTATGTTCACTGTATCCACAGAAATGTGAAGTGTCTTTAAATGAACGTGATTTTTTTTTTTCTTTTCTATAAGGCTTGCAGAGAAAGTACCAAGAATACTGACTCTAACTTCTATGCCTGAGCAGGGCCCAAAAGGTATCGTAGCTCTGTACACATGGAGGGACAATAGCAAATTTTCGGACAATGGATAAACCAAGTTTGAAAACTTCTTACCCATAGCAGTTCTCACAAATGAAAGTGATGAAAAATTTGCAGGACTATGCTCTCCTAGTGGAAAAGAAAAAAAAAGGGAGGTTGTTTCTACGCCAGTGGTTGTGGATGAACACAAATCAAACTCAAACCAGGTTGTAGCTGTTTGACTGCTTCTGCAGACAGACAGTTCAGTAGCTCTTTTGCCATTCAGAACTCTTTCAAGAAGAACAATTAAATTTACCTGATACCTGCCCATCTTGCTGTTACCTGCAAGCAGCAGGGAAAGCTCACAAAATTCTGATTATTTCCCAGGTTCTGAAACTTTGCATGTTAGTGTTCTTCACGGGCAGTTAGCTCTCAAAAACAAATGCTTGGGGAAGACTTGAGGTCTTCCGTTAGCACAATGTAAAAGTTCATCCACAATCCACAGTTTCCAACTCAAAGCGGAGTCCTGACAATAAATTGCTCACAGACAACTATACCAATTAACTACCAAAACTGAGGCCAAGATGAACAGCAAACTAGTATGGTGACTAAATCATGGCTCTTGCTGAGCATAGGTCTGTGGGCCAGTGAGCTCCTGATAAAACCAATAGCCTCTGAACACTGAGGTAGGGAAACTCTGTCAAGTATTGATCTTTTTTGCCTCTCGGCTCACATATCCTGTAGGTTGTCATGTCATGCCATGTCACAGCATACCATATTGGCAGTCACTTCAAAAAATACATACCTGGAATCCCAATGAATTTCTGACAGAAAAAAAATCTGTACTGGGGGGAGAGAGGTCTGTGTGTTTTGACAGAAGGTGAGGATGAGGAAAGACAACATCAGTAACATCCAGCCTGTTGGTCCAGCCACTGCCTTCCTGCAGGGTAGGCTTCTTTGGAGGCCCTGTGGATGAAGAAGGAAGGTACATTTGAAGGCACATTCATACACAGAAAACTTTCTCTAATGAACTGCTGGCCCTGTGTTTATTGATGAATGGCTTCTTCAGGCACACAGGTGTGCTAAGAGTTACAAAAGCTGAAGAAAACAAAGGGACATTGGGACAAGCCCAGACAGGGGCATTT
This sequence comes from Buteo buteo, assembly GCF_964188355.1. Taxonomy (NCBI): domain Eukaryota; kingdom Metazoa; phylum Chordata; class Aves; order Accipitriformes; family Accipitridae; genus Buteo; species Buteo buteo. Next base: position 20,447,224 of record NC_134186.1, on the reverse strand, counting down.
CCTGGGGACAAATGCTTATCTCAGCTAGAAAGGAGACATACAAGTGGGGAATACGGGAAAATATATTAAGAAAGAGAAAGAATGAGACTCAGGAGACAGACACCAATAAAAAGACTTCAGGAAGAGAGGCTGGGGAAAGAGAAGAGACACAGAAAAGTGGAGAGAAGGGAAAGTGAGAAATATTTGTGACTACAGAAGGAAGGCAGGAAGAATAAAATAAAAAGAGAGTTTAAAAAGGGGGATAAAAATGGAGAAAGGGAAACCTGAAGATGAAAAGGAATCGATCGGGGCAGAAAGAACAGCTCAAGGGAAATCAGCTGGGAGAGCAAGGGAGATTGTAGTTTATGAGAAGAAAAATAAGAAGTAGTAGAAACAGGAAAGCTTAACATTAAAAGGACTAAGGTAAGGAAGGCTAGAAAGAACAAGCAAAAGAATATACGATTAGAGAATAAAGATCTACAGTACTATCAAGTCTTGCATTTGTCAGTGAAATATTATTTTGAGTGCAAGTCCTATTGAGACTGGGGTGGAGGCAAGTGTGAACATACTTAAAGATAAGATGGAAGCTGGATTGTAGTTTACATATAGGAACCACTTTTGTCTTCATTAATGAGACCACTGATAGTAGGGGGCATCAGGGAGCCTAACAGAAGAATTGTAGTTCTCTTTCCCTTTGCCGTTAGCTATGCCAGGTACAGGGCACATAACTTCGATGTTTCATCCCAACACCCAAAAACAGATGACGCTTTTAAGTCTCCAAGAGATGAAACAGTACCCAACGATACAGGGTTAGCAGAATTCCTAGTTTACTCCAGGAATAAGTAAATTCTCATCTGCCTAGAGAGTACTGTCAGACGAAAACAAGATGGACTCTGCAAATTCTAGATCGAGAGCCCATTTTGGACTTAGAATGAACCTAAAAGCTCAACCATGCTTGGATACAGCATTTTGGTTACAAATACTGAAAGGATTTTAAAACTTTGTAATTGGATTGCAGTTCAGATTAGGAAAACCACTAATCTCAGGAAATGTTTAAAAGCAGTATCTAGATTAGGATTAATCTATAGCGTGCAAAGAATTAAATACCCAAATCAACGTGTTGTTGAACATGCCAACAAAAATACTACAGGGAAGCTGTAATGTAATGGAACAGAGCTCTCCATATTATAAATCTAGCTGCTGAGCTTTGTAAAGCGGCAGACAGCATAAAGAATGAAAACAAATAACAGTTTAATAATGAATTACAATAATTGAGTCAAGAAGAAGCCAGGACATGAACCATGGCCTCAGAGCCCAACTGAGTTAAAATAGTACAGAGAGTGGGTATATATAATTTCAGACAATTCTGGTTGCTTATTTCTAAAGGTGAACTGAGAGCTTTTTAAAATTACACGACCAGAGTCCAGGGCTGTGTATTTCTCCCATTGATGAAATCACTTACGTCAAAATGGTGTGGCTCTTATCCTGCTTTAAAGCAAACAATGTAAGCACAGCAGCCTATTCCTTCTACTGATAGCAATAATTCTTAGCACCACTGATTGAAACAAATTGCTGTGAAAACCACTTGGGTGGTTGGGGTTTTAAGAAATATTTTGCACTACATATTTTGTTGTGTTATCATCATTTTCTGCTGGAGGAAAAAAAGGAGAAAAAAATTTCCTATTCAAATTCCCAAAGAATCTCTTTTCTTTGATTCATCAAAGTTTCAGGTTTCTGAGCACTTCTCAGCTTGCTTAATACACAAATGGCATATTTTGTTCCCTCCCTTCACTTTGGCCCACATTTCTAATGGTATGTAGATGCTTGAAGTTAGGTGTAGGTATTTTTAATCCTCTTCAGTCCCTAAGTGCCTAATTTCTTTTGATTTCAATGGTTTTTAGGTGGGTACCTATTCTGGAAGTCTCAATACTTGTCTAGACACCTGAATAATAATAATAATAATAATAATAATAATAATAGCAGCAATAAAAATAAGAATAAGAATAAAAGACACTTTAATGTTTATCTTAACCACTTAAGTACCGTTAAAGGCTTCCTTTAGATCATGCTCAAAATTTACATCCAAGGAATATTTCAAAGCACTTAAAAGCACCACCTGCTGTGAGATCTGTTGTACAAGGTCATTCGCAAGCATTCATTTATCTCACCAAAATGACTCCACAGCTGACTTCTACGGGGAGAGACAGGGGCCAGACTTTCTTCTTTCCAAGATGAATTATTTCTAAGTAGGCCTTTTCCAGTCACCAAGAAGGACAGGCAAACACCGTTCCTGGTGTCAGTTTGTCCCAGCACACCCCTGCGGCAGCCCGGCCAGCTCTCTACCCTCTGTCTCTGCCTTGGAGGCTGCAGTGTGTCCTTTCACGGGCAGGCCTTGCCTTTGTCCCCTGTAAAGCTGCTACTTCCAAATTAGCCTGTGGCCACCTTGCCACCACCATAAAGGCAGGGGGTCCCACTCGCCCGGCTCCCCGCTAGGCCTGTCCTGGGCATCCGTCCGCACCGTTTGTATGGAAAGAAGTATGTTGTGGGATGGTAAAGTCATTAACCAACCACATTTCAAAGAGCAGCAGCAAACACAGGAGTTGGTATACCATCTTAACACTTTCTTGTGGAAGACATTTCACTAGAGAAAGTGCCAGGCAGCTTCACCAGAGATAGCGACTCCTTCTGCGATACGACAAATTCCACTTTCACAATCGACTTTGCTGAGACTGCAAAAGGTGTAAATCAGTGCAGCATTTGGACCTATCTTTATAAACAACTTTGGGCATAAGCAGGTACTTGGGTGACATGGAGCTGCTGGCAAAAAGCTGAGCTGCGTTTCCTGCTGAGGCTCCTCAGCCTCAGGTCGGGAGTGCAAAGGCTGCTTCCCCTGTCACGCCACGGGCAGTACACATAGGGGCTCCCTTGGCTGCTGCTTCATCTAATCCCTGGAAAGCCATGTGCTAAGGGAGAATTTGCCAGATACTGGGAAAGGCTACCAAAACCAGTGAACCACAAGTGACAGTGTCTAAAGTGAAAACAAACTCTCCCAAACAAGGAAGAATTGTTTAGTGCTCCTTATCCATACAGGGTCCAAAGTATCATTGGAAGTTCTGATAAATACAAAACCAAACTTCACCTGAAGTGGAAGGGATACCCAGTATATGATCAAGGCAGGTAGGACAGACTGCACACTTAAGGTGCAACTAGAATATAGTTACCCTTATTTTACACTGATTTTTCCATTTCTCCACTCATAATGCAGGTAGAATCACACATGGTAAATAAAACTGGGAGAAAACCAAAGTGAGAAAGTCTGAGCTGTGCAGAGGTGTTAAGGGTGATCTTGCTGAGAAAGGAAAAACTCAGAAGACATACGTCCTCACGCTCTCTTCTGCGTCATCTGCATAATGAGACCTGCAAAAAGTACCTGAGTTCCTCTTGCCTCATTATTTTCTCAGTGCATATTCTTCTGGTATAATGTAGAAACTTGTTCCAGCCACCTGGAAAGCTCAGGGTTTGTTCAGGACAGAACCGGAGAGCTGAGAGAGCACGGCTCTCTTTCTGAGGTGATTCAAACCCAGCAGGATTCAGTCTTTCTACTTTCGAAGGTGGGAAGTGGGAGAGCAGAGGCAAAGGAAAGGGATTCTTAAAAGAATATGCTGCTATTTCCTGTTAAACTTGACTATTTGGATGTTCAAATGAGTATAAAAGGAAATCTAAAGAGAGGTAATGCACTCCTTACTGCAGCTAATCCTTGAAGGCCAGGCTTACATGGCTTTTTGGTAGGAAAATTACAAAGAGTAATTTGCAGTTGGTTGGGTAATGAAAGAAGAAAAAATTACCTAAAGCTGCTGGGAAATCATAATGGGGTATGGGTATGTAGTTAGATGGACTCAGTTCATGGGGATGAGAACTACAAGCTTCTGGAATGGCCATTACAGAATTTGTAGTAGTAAATATCACCATGTAAATCCCGACCTTTCCTCATCCTTCCCAGCGGAAACCACAAATACTTCTCCTCTAGCCTGTATTTAGGAAGACAGTTTTGGAAACAGGAAAAAGGAAAGTCATCTGAAGATGTAGGAGCCACTGAGGCTAGCTGGTGCTGTAGTCTATCAGAATAGGATCCCCACCTTTAATTTTTAATATGGGACTGCCTCTTCTCTCACTGCTTTTTCTCTGTCATGTTCCAGTAATGACAAACGGTAACCAAACTGATGGTGTTACTTACTAGAAATTAAAACAGCTGCTTAATGCTCTTAAAATTCAGAGTTTTGTAGCTTTGCAAGCTGCAGTTGATGGACTGGCTGCCATGAAGCTTAATCCTGATTGCAAATGCTCTCTTTGTTTCTGCTTTTCTGCTCATACGCTCATGATGTGTTACATCCCATAGAGAGCCAGTCAGGATACATTGCCGGTGTTTGAAATGGTCCATGGAAGTGGAGGACCACCTCAAACAGGTATCCTGCAGGAAAAGCAATGCCTCCCGAAGGTGGGGGAATAGCTGTACGGTCTTAATGAACAGGTTTTGGCAGAAGGAAGATGGGGGTGACCACAAGTCATGCTAGTTTGCAAGTGTTCACCACTCAGGGCCATGTGCCACACAGCACACAGGGCAAAGTGCTCTGCCCACAGTGGGTGTCACAGGTAAGTGGGACACATAAGGAACTGTGAATCACAGGTCCTGTAAATGGTCATTAAATAGTTGGGTAGAAGTGTGTCAAACAATGAGATGATGTAATGGACAAATGCTTATCATAAACATAGAGAAACCTGACCTCATTTCACATATGATTTCATCTTAGGTGACCTCACAAGTCCAGTTACTCTACCACCTGCACAGCCTTGTATGTTTTATGTGCTTCTTTTACCCTCTAGATCCTGAAGAAATTAGTTAATTTGTTGTTTTTCACAATCAGTCCCAGATGGATGATGTCTGTCAGCATTTCCTGATTTACATAACATTTATCATTTTCAAAGCACTTTATAAACACCAAGCAGTTGATCCTCACACCACCCCTGTGCCCTAAGCATTAGTACTTCCTTTCTACCAACTGGAAATTGTTATGGAAAGTCAAAGCAATCCTCACAGTAGCTAAGGTAACAGCAGAACTCAGTACCATCCAATTTTTTAACTGCTCTTTCTGCCTCTAGCATGTCACACTTTCCTAATGCAAACACATCTACCACACTGCCCTCCAGTCGTTCTTTTTTCTTTCCTATTTACATATAAAAATCTTCTCCCCAGCTCTGTTAGTTCTTCCAACTTTTTGGTCTCTGGTATAGTTGAAGAGCCAAGCTCCCAACTTGTCTACAAGTCAACTTCCAAAATACTCTAAAAACAAATGAGTACAACTTTTGTGCCTTAAGGTATTGTATCCCAAATGTCTGTCAGGTACAATTAATAGTTTTAAAAAGTCATCTTTTTAATTTATTCACTTAATATGAGGTCACAGAGTCATCTAAGTTCCTTGTGGGTACAGAATTGAGGTTCACTGAAAATCAGGCCCCAGCTGAGCTTTGGTAAATTTTTAAAGAAGTAAGCAATTAAATGGCTTGTAAAATAGAGGTATTTCAGAACTGACATCAGTAACTGTTGGAAAGAACTGAAACTCAGAACGGCTGCATTCTTAGCTGCAGTAGAGCATTCAGCAATGTTAAACTCCTTCCAAGTACATACAAAGGAAATTAGTTTGATTTATTAATAATAATGGCTTTACATACATAGTTATAGGCAGGTGAAGGCTTTCGAGTCACTTCTAACTGCTGAAGGCAAGTAAAGAAGAAACACTGGGTAGTAGCTAGACAAAATTAGAAGCCTGTAACCCCTTCTTTGGGCAGTGTTTCTTCATCTAATCTTGTCTATACTAGCAAAGAGTAGTGGTGCATGGCTGAACTCTGCTAGTACACCACCACCTGACAGCCCCACAGCACAAAAAGGCTCTATAAGCTCTCCACACATTTGAGTCATACCATTCACACAAAAAATTACCTGAACAAAAACACAGCACAAGAACTTTTGTTCATGATATTGCCTTTTCCTTCCTTCCTTCCTTTTTAAAATGTTTTCCCCACATGGGTATAGGTGACCCCAGACCTGATGCTCTTAAGGATAAACTTCCCTAACATTCAGTGTTGCAATTCATGACTTATGGGTTTGCTTCCATGTTAGATGCAATGGACAATGCTTGGGAAGAGCCAGATGCCTGAGAATAAGATTCAACACAGGTAAGTTAGAGGTACCTAGACCTAGCTAAAAGGGAAATTCTTAGGAAAGCAGTTAGAGGTCTGCCCTCTGTCAGCATAATGACACCTTGTTTGGCATAACGGGAGGTGTTCTCCTCTTGCAGTTCAGACCCTAGTTGCCTCTGCTGAGGGTGGGTGTCTCTGCTCTTGCTTTTCAAACTGGCAGCTGGCCTCCATGCTTTACAGCCATGAGAGGAAGAAGGTGACATTGCCATTCACTGTCCTTCTCTGGTTGCAAAGTAGATAAGCTTCAGTCCACTCAGGACTGAAGGAAACTTAAATTTGATGTCCTTCTCCACCTGAAAGAAATAGATTCCTCCAAGCCCCATGGAGAAAGCACTGTCTAGCAGGAGGCAGATCTGTTGCAGAACGGTAGGTTCTCTTTCAGAGCTATTAATTGCATTTTACAGTGCTCCCTAGAGAAGCAAGCAGTGGGTCTGTCCCAGCTTTTCTGGGCAAGCCATTAGTGGATGTAGCCCTCCAAAATGGGAACTGAAATGGCACATAATCTCTCCGTTCCACAAGACCAGGAGCATGGCCACCAGTATACCTTCTCAAACAGGTAGGTGGGCTTCATCAATTTTGTGGTCTTGGTGTAGCCTGGGCAAAATTTACTTTCTGGCTGCATCTGGACTGGAATCAGGCATTAGGGTATCCCTGCATTATAACTCCTGCTCACTCTGCTCCCTTTTGCAATAAAAGAATTAAAGGTTGAAAATGGGCCAGAGGGAAAAGGAAATCTAAAGCCAGTTGGAAGGGCCAACTGCTCAGAGGGAACATTCATTGACTTTACATTTTATATCAGTAGGCTAGCCATGCATGCTCCTTCTGACCATGCATTATAGCAAAACAATGGGGAAAATAAACTTGCGTGGGATCTAGTTGCTTTAGTAACATATCAATATCAACATCCTATATGTATAAAACATTGTCCATACCTTTTTGTTCTATTTTCTCTAGGTGACTGTTGTCTAACCTATAGGTGTCTCATGAGTTCAGGCCAGTGGAAAACAGTAAGTAAAACCTGTTTGTTTGAGACATGGGTTTGTTCTGCTGCCCAGGTTTGAAGGGGGTAAGATATTTACCTACATTTTATTCCAGCATAGGCTCAGACACACAAGCCAGTTACAATGGCTCAGCAAGGCAATGCATATCAGCTGAACTACGGCTGCTCAGTTACATCAGAGCTCTTCATGGCATATATGTGAATCCTACATACAGAATACAAAGTAGGCATCCAGCATTGGGAAGGGACTTTTACTCCTGCCTACATAGTTTTTAATCTCCAAAACCATGAAAGGAACTACTACAGTGTGACAAAGGAATGACTGGGTAACACATGTTGTGCTTCTGTGGCACCACTATTAATAACTGATGGTTTATGTTATTGGTGAGGAGGAGAGTTAAACTATTAAAAACTTAATTTACGTCTCTCTCTTCACTGTGTGACTCAAACCAGTTTTGCAATCTGTTACAGGTTAACTAGCCAGGGTTAGGCAGGGTGGGGCCTGTAGCAGATTGCAAAACTGGTTTATTCAATTCACAGAGCGAGAAAACATCCTTAAAAATAGGCAATCTAGAAGAAGACCAGATACCTTGCTGTCAGTTATGGCACATCATGCAACAAAACAGATTTTCAGGCCCCTCAGCTTTTGCTGCTGCATTGAGTGAGACACTGCATGCAAGTCACGTGCAAGCAGAGGCCACCCAGTATTGTGCTGCAGCTGAAGAGTGTGCCTTTCTTTCAGCTTGGAGCTAAGCTCAGAGGCACACCCTCACCTGCAGCCTCTCTCCTCTCCTCCATAACTCTGTGTGCCAAGTGCAGCTGGTTAATAGATCACAGATCAGACCGACCAGCTGCTTCCAGTGTATGGGGTCATGGAGAAGGGGAAGCTGCAGGGCTGCTCTGCAAATGTGTGAGATGCAGGTCTGGAGCTGTCTGGAGATCAACAGGTGATTTCAAGTAGGGAAAGAAATGGAAAAGAGCTGTACTGTTTTCAGCAAAAGAGAGAGGGAATGCAATCTGTTGTCTCCTGCAGAGTTTTGCTCTTTTTGAGAGGGTAGGCAGAAATGCAGATGATGAGAGTTGCAGGCTTACCTTGTGGGGTATCTTGTACAGCTTCATCTGGACGTGGGATGTACCACACAAGGCGGTGACATAGGTGTATCTGAAAGCTCTCCTTTGATGTTAAGCTGAGGAAGATGGAATACACAAAGGATGGGAAAAAACCCTATTAAATTATATCAAAAGTCTATTGTATACATGTTAAAATATGTGGCAGATGATAGTTTCAGAATCTTGCACCCTCTCTTGTTATCAATGCAGTTCTTTTTATTGCTTCCTGACAATTCAAATTTTGGCACTGTACAACACTGTCAGAGAAGAGATGCAGTATATGATCTACCTTTCTTTATGCAGCCAATACCATCATTGTCCTAGGGAGTATTCCTAGGCTACAGCCATAGAAAGATCATCAGAAACTGAGAGCCTCACTTTCACTTACATTAGTGGGCCCTTCATATCGCTCTGGCAATATAAAAAGGTCATAAAGTTTAAGTTAAACCTAATGTAAAACTCACTTTAGCGATCCTTTACATTGCCATGGCAGTGCAAATTTGTCCCTACCATAAACATAACACAGCCATGTTCTGAATCTCTCTTATGTTGCATTATAACGGTGAGACACCACAACAGACCAACTGGGGAGCTAGAGGAGCTTCCTTCACAGGAAGTTTTTGAGAAGTTAGGATGTGCATGTGCCAGGGTGATCTGAGAGTATTTGTTCCTGCCTCAGTGCAGGGCTAGACTGATTTTTCTGAAATCCCTCACAGTTCTGCAGTTCTGAATGTTTATGTTTTCTAAAGAGACAATTTCTTTGTGTCAGTCAGTGTGGTCTGGTCTTAAATGTTACTCTGTATTTTTGCAAAGGCTATCAGTTTACCCACCGTAGTAGTGAAAATTAAAAACTACATTCTTGAAATTGGCCTGTTTCCTAACAACATACCAAAGAAAAGCAAACAGAAAAGGTATCACACATAATTTAGTTAAGATTGCTTCTTTTGTATTTGCTACAATGTAAACATATATTCCCTTCTTGCTTCCCCACAATGTGCAGTCCAGCTGAATTGTGAACTGTGATTCTAAGGACATCCAACTTCTGAGCTTTTTAAAAACGTAATTAAAACTTCCCCCTTTCACCTATAAATTGCCCAAAACTGCTTCAGGTCCTGCTCTATCTAGATGGAATACTGTTTTTTTTCTCAAAACATGTCAATTTTTAAATGAGGCTGTTACCTTTGTTTCTAATCACAGTAGCCCCTATTTGTTTCACAGCAGCAACTGTTGGGAGGGGACTTTCATGATGACTCTCAGTGAAACTCCAGATTTAACAGCTATAACATCTAGAACCAAAATCAATGTTCATGTCAAGTGTTAATCCACAGCTCTCCTGTCACTTCTCCATGAACGTAGCCAATTTCAAACCTAAGCTGTTCAAATTTCCTCATGCTGCCCCACAAAAGAGGCATGGGAATGCCCTCACTGCAACCTACAGTGCAGCAGAGAGAGACAGGTGAGCAATCTGGCTTGGGTAACAAGAATCGCTTCACTGTCATCTCACAAAGCTGCTTTGCAGGGTAACTAGCCCACACGGTGTTTTGGGTTGCTGTGGCTGGGCTACCTGTGGTACTCAGACAAGCTCTGCCACCCCCTGCAATATCAGGTACCTCTACAGTGCCAGTGTAGCCCTTCTCCCAAGTTTCGATGATGAAGAAGAAACTTCAGGCTGCATATACGTTAGTGTCAGCCTTTTGTAGTGTCACATTCGTGCTAGAGACAACAGTCCCAAAGGAATTGGACTAGTGCTAGCATTTCCCTTCCCTGGAGTCAATGAAGCAGCCCTTGGTTAGAGCTGAGGTCTGGGTGACTGGAGTAACGAGGTTCTGCAGTCCATAATTTTACACTGTGCATTTCCTCCCTAAGGAGTCGCACGGCTGGTTTATTGAAATCACACACAAATAGGTCTTACTGCATTTCTTAGCAATTGATATTAGAAAAAACTCAGATAGCCTAATTGTGAAATATGCTGGTGGAACCTGCAGAAATGCAGGCTTTATTCCTGGCTTTGTGATCAGTTGGAGGGCTGACTTCAAACAAATCTTTTAACCCCTTTGTGTTTCTCAGTGGTAGAAGAGGGATGCTCACCCCCTCTATGCTACTGCCATGTGCTGGCTTGGGCTGAGCACATTCTGGGAGCAAGGCTGGGCAAGCCTGTCCTACTGCTGACCTCCAACACCTGTTCCCTGGATAGCTGGAGAGCTTCAGCTCCAATGGCAGCCAATACAAGACCTTTACCAGCACTCTATTCACTAAACAAACGTGTCTTTGTATTGTTGTTATGATTGCAGTTGGTTGACAAAAATCCCACAAAACTTGATGTTGTAAAAAATAATAAAAACATTTAATGTTACAAAAAAGTTACTTTGATACTAAGCGCCAAGTTGGCATGACTAAGAGTGTAGCGTCACACACAGCAAAAGTACTAATGCTCCTTCCACTCATTGAGAGGCTTTGGCCACTGTGGCCAGGCCCCTTGGGTCCCTAGACCCCCTTACCACACACCTTCCAGGAGAAATCCTCAGTGGACCCTTCTTCCACTCTCAACTGAAGCTACTTCAGTAGCTTTAAAAGTGGCTCTGGGCTGTACTGCTCAACTCCAGTTCAGAAATTGCGCTTGATGAAGCACAAGACACTTTACTCTGCCACGACTTCATGCCCTGGACCACGAGAAAACCTAGCAGTGAGGTGGCTGTTCCCATCCTCTGTCCATGTAGTGGCCATATCTGATCATTTGGTGTAAGCCATTTTTTAAGCCGAGATCCTAATTTTTAAAACGCTGCTCTGCAGGTCAGTCATTAGATTCGTTCTGCAGTTATTTCTTATCTTGGGATGATCTTTTATAGCATGTGAAGTATTATGAAAGTTAGCATTTTTCCAGGGCAATAAAGTTTGCATTTCAGAAAGTTTTGAATAAATATTTAAGAAAAAATATAAATATGTTAGTTAAAGTTTAGTTTATTTTAAATTTTATGACTCCTCTGGATGGCAGAACAGCTGTATTGGCTGCATAACATATTTTTTAGAGTTAGAAATATATAGCCATCTGTTCAGCTCGTAACATGTGTTAATAGGTATCTCAAATTTCAATTCAAGAAATAGCCATCTTAATAAATAACGTAATAGCAGGAAACTTGGGTTAACTAATGGAGACCTAGCTGTAGTAGTACTACATTTGTTTAAGTTAGTCATTACAGAAATATTCAGGTAAGCAGTACTTGTCTTAAATGGCACCTTTAGCTAAAAAGCTTTAGAAAACTGCATTTCCTGGAATTTTGAGACTGAGACTAAGAAAAAGACCTAGCCAAAAGCTTTCCAGCTTTATGTTGAGATTTGGATACATTTTACAGAGATCAGAGATCTTTACTAACAATATACCCACCCAAGCTTCATAAATTTCTCCTGTGGACTTGGTGTGCCAGAGATTACCCTTTAGATAACTTCAGTACCCTATACTTGCATGGGTATACATGAAGCAAGACAAAGTAGAAAATAAAGTAAAAGTATGTTCCTTTTTTCTCTTTTTTTTTCTCCTTTTTTTCTGCTCCAGAAGGCTCTTTTTGCTGCACAGTAACAGGCAGTGTAAAGGGCTGTAATTCTAGGTCTTTGGTTGCCAAGATGAAGAAAATGTCACTCTCAAGCAGATGGTACTGCTCATGCAGAAGGTCATAGACTTGGAAATTCATTTAAACAACCCAAAACAAAAGCAAGGGAATGGTAGGGATAGTCCGTTATTATCTTTGAATATTGAAAAGAGGGTTGAGGAAGCACAACAAAAAAGGAAGGCCAGTTTATCCTTGGATTAGCTATAGAAAATTCATTTGATTTCCTTAACAGGAACTAGAGGGAAACATAAGCCATCAAAAGAAATCATGGTCAGATCCTTGGACCTCTACAGATGAGGATCTTATCTGAGTATGGGGAACCAGAGAGGACAGTGTCACCATAATTAATGGTCCCTATGCCATTTTCCACTGCAAGGGTGCATTCCATTCCCCCACCAACCAACTGGATGCTGGAGGGGCCTAAGCACCCTAGTTGATGCTGTTCCTGGTTCTGCCCTTAATTTTAGGACTGAGAAGCACAGAAAGCAGTTGACATCTTCCTCTCCCATCTCCAGTCATCTTCCAACTATAGCTCAGCAGACTGGTGAATTCTAGTCCTTTGTGGCTAGCATGGGGCAGATGTCATACTGGAGAAGTTACAAGAATATGACTTTATGATTTCAGAAAGTACCTTCACAGGAACTAATTAGGGGGCAACTTATTAACGGAGAAACCACCAAGTTATGAATGAACTGTCAGTTGCTGTGCCAAGTAACTTGCATCAGCAATTACAGTCATAAACATTCTGGGTAAAAGCACACTTAATAGGACCCTTTCATGGGCTGTGCAGTCTCTGTCACAGGAACAATGTAGTGATTCCTTTGTTTGTCCCAGCTAAAGAAGGGCCTGGAAGATCTGTGATCTCTATTCAACTTCTGTGACATGAATTTGCACCCATCTTTGCTATTCATTAACCACTTCCCTCCCCTCCCCCAACTCTTTAGATCTTATGGCTGTGGAGAAAATGTGATTCAAACGTATTTTTGAAACAGCAAGATCTTCCTGAGTCTGTGCCTGAGTCTGAACTGCCCTATTCATATTAATCAGTAGCTTCATTGCTCTTGCAGCCATGGAACTGGTAATTTTTCAACAATATACTAAAACTGAATTTTTCATGTGGGCTTTGCCACAGACAGGACATTTCACTTTGTTTCTACACTCTGCTGGAACCTCTCAGCATCCATTTCTATCTTAGTGCTCTTCCTACAAGCAGAAAATCTGTGGGATTGTGGTACATCACTCCTGCTCTCTCCATTCAGTTAGGCAGCTGTATAACTCACCTCTGGCTCAGCCCCTGGTAGTGTGGCCACACTGAAGTGACACCAGTAACCTGGAATCCACACCAAAGTTACATCTCCTGGCACCCACATCATGCCTCTGTATCTTTAAGCTTGCCTATAAATTGGTATTATCACATGACAGATTGCCAACCCACCTACCTATAAGAGGCAAAATCAACCAGTATGTTGTATTTTTTCATGCTCTTCTCATCATTAGGACAATTTGTAAACATCTGAGCAGCTTTAAACAGTTGCACACTAGAGCATACAAATCTGACAAGCTTTCAAAAATGCACAGCCCCAAACACAGAAATACTTCCCACACAAACAGCCTTCCATAGCTCAGCAGACGACATAGAGTTTGAAAACTTTTGCAGACGGAAAGAGACGTGGCATCTGACTGAAAAAGACAGCTTTCTATCTTAAATTTAAAATTGAGTAAAAAAACATTTTTATCTTCCATTCTTGAGTTTTTCTCCCAGATTGCATTTTGTATCTGTCCCTTGTTAAGAATCACATCAAAAAAGAAACACCTTAAAGTTTCCTAAGCAGCTAGCTGTTGGTACAATATTTCCTATGTGTTAGTATTCAATGACTTCCAGAATATGATTAAAATATTATGAGCTGCTTTTATGAGAGCTGAAGTCATGTAAGGAGATTTATATAGGCCATTGCAACCTTCCTATCAACTGTAACTTTGCTTAAGGCTACTGTTTATGCTTTCAGAAAATACTGGAGATATCTAAGGTCTAAGGCACCAGAAAAAAGGAAAGGGAGACAAGCATCTGTCATAGTACATGGAAAATGAATCCTTCTGGCAACTCCTGCCCAGCCCTAGATTAATATGGATTTACAATTAACATCATCAGTGAATCAAGCAGCGTCGTAATTGTTTCTGCAGCTATTCCAAAACTTTCTTCTGCACAGACATAACCTAATTCTAACTTAGTAAGACAGAACAGCTTGACACATTTGTTATCTAAAGACCACTTCAGCCAAAGAACATAATGAAAAAGCATGGGAACTTGACTCAGGAGCAAAGGCTCTTCTTTAATATTTGTTCCAAAAATAAAGCAGCCTCTCCCCCCTACATCTCTCATTATTTCTTATTCTTGTAGCTCTAATTTTGCCCCAAGGACTGCTTCAAAAATACATTCTCTTTGATAGGATTGCTTAATACTGCTCAGTCAAGTGGGATTAGAGCCTTCTGAGGGAAAGAACATATTCATTTTCTTGACTAATTAGTAAAAATTAATTTGGGAAACCTTCCTTGTAGAAGTATCACTCACCTCTTCTTCACAGTGGGGATTAATAACCAGCGCGCGCTGTTGCTCGACACCCGAGTGCAGTTGGCAGGCACTTCTGCCACACCAGCCCCAGAGCCTTGTGGAGAAAGGCACTGCGGCTGCAGTCTTCACGCAGCGACTCAGGTCTCTGAAAACCTGTTATTCCTTCTCACAGGCACACGCTTAATGATTTCATCACTACAGTATCTAAGGGCTGCTACAAAGGGGAACTAACCAAGCGTAGCCCTGCTCTGGAGTCATTCCTCCAACTAGTCTGTAGGGAGAACTAAGTGAATGCTCTGCTTATGCACCAGTCGAAGGTAGGGAATATACCTGTGCCCCAATTTCTGGAAGTAAAGTGACAGGAAGATGAGCTGGAAAGGACCAGACATGATGACGGAATCAGTTTCATGTCCTTCATTCTCCATGCTATAGTCAGACATAGCCAGTCTTCGCTGAGAATTAATTGGCTAAATATTCCTCCAAAAGCCTGTAAGTTTTTTTCCTTAAACTGAAACAATTTGTGAAGACACACATAGTAGATAAACAGAACATGCCTGAATCATGCAAAGATTGAAAGTTTACTTCCATAGTTTGTTCAGCTATGAAGTTTAAGAAGAAAACAAGGATTATCACTATGTGTGGTACTATGTTTTCACTGTGTATTCCACCATCAATACACTAAGGTATTGACACTTGAAACCATTTCCAGTAAGGCTGAGAGAAGACAAAATCAAACCCAGGGATCTGAATCTACAGTCCTCACTAAATCAAAAGCAGGATTGTTGTTGACATGTATACAAAGTAATGACTCAGACCTTAAAAATCCATGATGTTGACTTACGTTTGTGATTATTTTTTGATACACAAGACTGTATTTAGAGTTCTTTACAAAAGGTCCAAGAATATGGCCGAGGCATTGCATTTCCTACAGTTGATTTGCTGGAGTGGTTTTGTAGTCTGGTACATAAAACTGTCAGGGTGTGATGCAGAAAAACAGGCTTTATGAAACAGCACGAGACCAAATTGAAATTAACTTCTCAGCAAAGGGAGAAAGGGGTTTTTCTTGTTCCTCAGCACCACTGCCCACCGGCCGAGCTCGGCTGGAACAGCCACACTACAAACAGCCACCTCAGAGGTTTGGTTGAGCCATAAGATCACAGAAGGTCTCCTGACTTCCTTGGAAAGCTGTAGCTCTAAGTATTTCTCTCTGGCTTTCTCTGCTAACTGTGGATGTCAGAGCAATGCTCAGAGTTAAGAAGAGAACACAGATCCCTGCAAGAAATGTTAATCTTTTTGCTGAGAGAGAAAAGTATTCTAGAACAAAAGAACCATGCTTTGAGGCACATCTTCCATGCTGCAGTTGCTGAAGAAAGAAGGCTTTCTTCCTTTGCCTTAGTGTCCAGTCATTAGTAACACACTGAGAAGTGGTCTCCAGAACCATATGCACCAATCTAGGAAATGCCAGGGTAACATGGTGGGAACTGTCATTTCCTCGTGCCCAACCGGCATTTTTGCTTGCCGTCGCAAGTCAATAGATGCAAAAAATAAAATTAAATAAAACAAGAACAAAAAGAACCGAACACATCATTCTTAAAGCACTGCCAGAGCTTCCACTCAGACAAGAGCAGTTGGGCCTACTGAAGCAGGTAATGAAATCCACTTCTCTGTGACAAAATGGGGCCTGATCATAAGATATCTTATTGCTTATTTCCCTTTCCTGAAGAAGTCCTCAAAAATTGTCTCTGAGCTTGACAATATTAATATTGATTCTGCTTGACAATATTTCAGGACTTTTGCAAAGACCGCTCGGCTAGAGCTGAGCTGTAAAAAAATCCTATTTTTTTAAAAATGTAGCAGAATATGATGTTTTGCCATGTCCAACAACTGTGAACATGACTTTTCATCAGCTATAAGGATTGATTTAATACAGCTGTAACCATGAGGCTTCTGAAAGGCACAATGGGACCTCTGGGACTCTGCAAGCCGCCCTGACACTTCAAGAGAGGCACTCCATATCCAGATTTCTCTCTTAGGACTAAAATCACCACACCAGGCAAAAAGGAATCTGCGACAGCTTCAGAGCAATTCTGTTCCTGAACAGAAGTGCTGGGCTCTGGGAAGGTGAGAGTGGGAACCACAGAGAAGAAGGGGCCAGGAATTACTCCCTTTCTTCAACAGTGCACAGCAGTGACGACATCTGCAGAGCAAGCACAGGGTGGAGTGCCGGGCATAGATTCTGTGCATATCCCACACGCCCAACAGAAGAGTCACTTCACCTTCATCTTGCTTCACCAGTGCTTTGGAACAGCCGTGGGGAGATAAAGACTGAGCCTATGGGAGAGGTGGCTTTAGGGATATTTCTGGGCAGGCCTTCAAAGCTTGTTTCTTAGCCATATTTCCATGGGTGTCCATGAAGACTACAAGGAATAGTCAGTCATCTTGATCCTTCCCCAAGTCAACGCAACAGATCCCAGGGAGAAGGGACTCAGTTCCAGATTCTTTTTAGAGCTAATGGTATCTCTTGGTTGTTTCATTCCTCACACCTTGGCAGCATGTGCTAGGGCAACATATGACACTGAGGGTCTCTCTCGCTCTCCATCTCATGACAAGCCTGAAGAGATCAAGAGTCAGTCAGTCTGGGGTAGGAGTCAGTTAACAGTGATTCTAGGAGATGGCCTACCTGCTTCTCTGTATAGGGCATAAGGAAAGGGAATAAGGACAGCCCACAAAGCTAACTGTCGATTATGGAGTGACTCTTTTGCTTCTGGTGGGTACAGTAGCTACCCACCTGTAGCTTGCCTGGCCCAGCAAACTAATTCTGAGCACGCTGGGGATGGAAGAACCAGGATCTTACAGACTGCACAACTCTGAGAGATACAGGCATGTGTGCAGTCCACTATCTGTGCTAGCTTCAAGTCTGAAAGATTCCAATGCAGCATTTTATCCTCCCCCAAAATATCAGAGCCAGTCTGAAGAGGCTGCTACATAACCCCTTTGCTAATATACCTGCACAGAGCAAAAGAACATCCATCAAAGCCAATATTAGAAACATCACACCACAGAGCTATCCCTGGAGGAGCCAGCACCTGTGGAAATGTGGCATGTTTTGCCCTGTTTGGTTGCACACTCACCATGGATCATATGAATGGCTCTGACTTTACTGCTGTGGGAGCACAACCGGCATTTCTGAAGCTTGCTGCTGAACTCTCTATTGAGGAAGAGGACAGGCCCTTTTCTTGACAGATAACCTGTTGTCATGAGGCTGCTGTGGTGCAGGCTAGCTGTGCTGTCTTGTGGGCTGTTGGCAACCCGTGGCTCTCCACGTGTGTATCAGCTAGACTAACATGGGTGCACAGGACAAATGTTCTACACTGATAAGCATTTGTGATCACATAAAAAAATTTTCCTTAAATCAAGACACTTTAATACCCACATATTCTCTATCTAGCCACTGGGAAGCAGGTCCTGTGGGGTCAGGTATACCACTCTGGGCTATTTCATAGCAAAACAGTTAATCCATATCACAACAATCTGTCACATTTTACAAAAAAGTAGTTCTACCGTGGTGCGTTCTGAATTACAGACAGGCCTCAAATGGTCTCCAGAGATGCCAACTCACCAGTAGCCTGATTCAGATATCCCATCTGTCTGAATGTCTATTGCATTTCTTCAGATCTTTGCGTATGCTAAAAAAAGTATTTTTTGCTACCTCTCTTCCCCCTCTCATCCTCCTCCTCCAACATCACCTCCTTTAGGATGTAATGCCTCCAACTGGCTTTGGGTCAGCTTTTACAAAGAAGTTCCATTTTGGATGCTGTTCTGACTCACCACAGAAAGAACAGTCTTCTCCCCTCCTCACACAGAAGTGTGAACTCTTAATTTTGTAATGCAAAAGCCCTGAACCAAATCCATCCCTAATGTAACTCTACTGAAGTCAGTGAAATGACTCCACGAATTGGTTTGTCTCTTGGTTTTAATACCAGAAAAGTGCCTCATCCAGCATAAAAGTAGAAAATACACACTTCAGTGTGTTAGACAGCCTCGTCGTCACAGCACTGTATTTGCTTCAGAATAGGCTTATTATCCATATCTGTGTTACTTCTAAATCTGGATATTGCATTTGTCATGCAAAGAAAGAAAATTAGTTTTACTACTTGAGATAGGGACTGCTGAAACAGCTGAGTTTCAGCATATGTTAATGGTACAACTGTCCTCATTTACAGAGATATCCAAACCTCTAATAAAATTTTCGGTTTTAAAGATTTCCTCCACTAAAGTAAACGTAACTACCATGTACCATTGCCATCTAGTGGAAAGGTAAGTAAGAACACAGGTTTCCTTCACTTTAATAGCTACCCATGATGACCAATGATGATTATTTTAGCTAATTTGGAAAATGTCTAGAAAGCATACTGTAAAGTCCACACATCTCTCAATGCCTGTCCTGCTCTCAGGGAAATTGATAGCTTCCTGTTTAATTTACCTTTTGGTATGGTAAAAAGAATTGTTTGAGTGCTGTTAGCAATCTTACTGATAAAGAGTTTTTTATTCTGAAACAGAGGAAACTTAGCTTGTTTCCTTATCTTTGATTAAATATAACATTTGCTAACTTAATTGAAATACAGCATGTTAGTGGATACGCATGGTCAATAAGGATGTATTTCAGAGATAACTGCTGTGAGAGGGGAGGTGGGGGTACAGCAGAAATAGAAATAATGCTATAGAAACGCAGCTTCTCCTTGGCTTGTCTAAAAGAATGAAATTAACACAGCTTTTTGCAATTAAAAGCATATGCAAGTTTCAGGCAGCTGGCAGATTAAGCATTAAATTGAGGAGCTTCGACACAAAAACTCTGGTCAGGCTAAAAGACTTATTTCTTGTAGTCATTTGTTTAATGAGTTTACATCTGCTGTAACATTCAAAGAAGTCAGTAGAGCTCAAGTGTTTGACAGCTGCTCTTAAAAAACCCAAGGAGGATGCACTTTGCTCATCTTCCTCACAGACTTTAGATAAGGATGAGAAATGTTACAGAGATCCACTGGAAAGCCTCAAAGGCAAAATACACGATATCTAGTTTTACTAGATTCTTGATCATTTACAGTTCACCCTAAAACTCCCACACATTTGTTTCTTAATGTCCCTCACGCTCCGTTAAACCTCACTGCAGCAATGTTCCCATAGGAATGTGGCCACTTGCCAGACTCTCTCATGAACATTTCATTAATCTTCTTGGCTCTCATACAAACTACAAAACATTATTTGTTAGCAATTTAACTGTTTTGCTCCCAAATGTGCCAGAAATGTGATCTTTGCTATGCTTTCATTCAAGAATACATGAGGATAATTATATAGTAAATGAAATGAGGGGTTTTTTACATTTAGCAAGATACAGCGCCAAGAAAGGTAAACTGATTATATCTTGTTTCTGGAATTAATTCTTATGCTATCCTAAAATCCAAACCATTCTCAAATGTCAAGATCTAACTTATACTTAGCAAAATACATCTTGAGATACAGTTTTATTTTAGTACATTACACAATGATCTCTGACTTCTCTAATAATTCAGACCATACCATATAATCTACCTACTTCAGAGGATAATGTAACAGGAAATACTGACTATTTCTCTTTTCTGGAAGTCTGGCCTGACCCACGTCCAATGATGTTGAGAAAAGACTATCACTGGCTTTGCAGTAAATATGAAGAGTCTGTTAGCATGCAAAGCTTTGAAAGCACACATGACTTGCTAGAGAGAAGGAAAATGATTTAGAGAAAAGCAACTTCAGCCTCCGCAGAGCAGGGAGGACTTAATCCTAGATATACAGATATACAACTTTTATTTCATAAAATGGGAAGCTTCACAGTTGTATCTGTGGTTAAAGCTGTCCTCAGGTGCATATAACACTAATAGTATAGAAGCAGGTTTTATCACTCAGTTTCATCTGGGCTTAAGAAACCAACAGTATCACATAAAGAGATAGCACATGCAACTCAACTTCATGTGACATGTGTCAACCTCTGCATTTTCTAACTTTGCAGTATTGCAAGTAATAACCTTCAAGTGTGTCAACTCCATGGGTTTTTTTGTAACTAATCCATAAGAAGTTCAGTTAATTCCTCAGATCCCATTTTCACTTTGCAACAATGTGACTGTTTTCAACAATTTGATTCCATGGCACCGTAGAGGCAAAGCGGTATGCCTCTGCAACTGAGGGATGAAATGAAAAGTAAGGAGTGAATAAAGACTGCAGCCATTTAAAATGACAGGATCAGAGAATTAAATGGAGGGGAATGAACAATAGCATATTTATAGGTCTTTCTGTTTTCTCTTCTGACTTCTGTAAGTGCACACAAGAAACCAAAGCATTTGGGATGTATCCAAACTCAGGCACTTTTGAGGTTTTCCCAGCACTTTTCTGGCTTAATATTGTTCTGCAACGTAATGGGCAGAGACATGCAGCCATACTCTCCATATTGTGCAGTCTGCATGAACAGACACATATTTGATCAGCCATGAATGAAGCAATGGCCACAGGCCGTTTGCTGGGTCAGAATTTGGATTTTTTTTCTTCAAATAAACCTTAGGGCAGAAGAAAAAGGTATTGCAAATTATGTTGCAGAATGTGCTGGATTGTGGCAAAAACCAATTGATACATGCTCTTTCAATTCTATGTTTTAAAATTATAGCAGGGGCATGAGTGGGAAAGTGTGATGAGTGTGTCCATAGAACATGAGAGGCTGATGACAGGAATAAGATGCTCTATCAGTGGTTACATGCAGCAAGATGAAGAAACCATTCAAAGCTTTTAATGTTGCTTGGAGAGAAGGAACAGGAATGACATAGTGCTTAAGACCAGTTGGAAAAAAAATAGGGTTTTGGTGACACAACAGCATGATCAGCTGCACGATTTTGATTGTTTGAATGTTGGGTTGATCAACTACCTTAACCAGAGAGAACGGACACCTAGAAGATGAGGTAGGTCATAAGGTATGATCAGATGAAGGGAGGTTTGGGAGCTGGGAATTTTTGAAGGGTTAAAGTAGGGAAGAAAAATTTGGTAGAAAGGCTCATGCAAGATCTCAGGAGAGTCAGTCAAGGAGGAAGTAACCAATGGAGAGGGCAAGGCACCCAGGACAGTATCTATTGTTCTTAGATGGTGATGCAGCTCTTTTAACACTGGACCAAGAGTACTCACTTGCAGTGTTGCAAGGGTTAAAACGAGTCCAGAGACAAGCACATATGTAATTTGCCATTTGGAATGAGCATTCCCAATTTAACTTTCAACCGGTGGCAAAGCCTAGTCATAGCGGTGAGATGCCAAATATTAATTTAGGCAAAGCTATGCTGCTATATACTCTTGGAAGCTGTATGATTAGAAGAAGTCAAGAGAGTATAACTGACCTAATTTCTTATTTTTATTTCATAACTAAAAGCAACTCAAGGGAACCCTGAGCAAAGAGAGTTGCTCAACCCACACCATAATTGGACTGGCTGATTGAACTAGCTGGTTGGCTAAAATTGTATTCTGATTAAATTGTAAGACCTTTTTTCCAAATGGCAAAGCTCTCCTCCCTGTAATTCCTGAGAGTCCCATCCAAGAATTACACTGTAAAGAGAAAGAGCGCACAGTGTCAGACAGCCTCTGTTGTTCCCCCCAACAAGTTATAAATAATTACAAGATACTTACAGTGCTCTGTACTAGAGAAAGCCAAGATCAAGGCCAAGTGTCACAGTCCTCCCTGAAAATAATTGCAGCATGCAGTATAATCCTACATACTCTAGCAATATGTAGTCTAAATAGAAGCAAACAAGACAGCACTGGATTGTGGGTGGTGGAATTGTACCAGACCCTGGGAATTTTATGTTAATTAAGAAATGCTGATTAATAGAGAATGGTAAGTTTTAATAAGCCAGTAGTAAAGAAGAAATTGTGTTTAAATAACAGGCATGTCTTGATTCCCTGGAACAAATCTTCTGATTTTTAATCGGGGGAATTCACCTGGTGGAAAATTTTGCCTGACTTAAGATAGCAGAAGTTTTCTGTTGGTGTTAGTCACTGTGGTTTAACTCCCCATCCCAGAGGTCTGCCTGGGTAACTGAGCCATTGGGAAAGAGGTCATAGAAGCAGCAGAAGTTAGAGTCCTGGTACCAAAATTACTGGGTGAGGTTGTGTCATACTAGAGGAGAGAATAGAGGATCACAAGACTTCTGGGGTTAAAGTGTTAAGGTACCTGCAAAAGACCCAGCAATACAAGATAGTTCAGCTTATTTCCTGAAGGTGTTCAGAATGCAAGTTACAGGTCTGCTAGGAAAGAGATTAATAAAGATGCTGGGACTATGCTGCCCCAGCAAGATCCATCCTCTATCTCACATCTGGGTACAACTGCTTCTTCCCTCTTCTAGTAGTACAACTACACATAACTGTCGTAACCAAGTAGAGCCCTGGATCTTTTCTGTTACTGAGCACACATGGTAACAGGGACATCCTGAGGTTTGATGCAGGTTTCTTTGTACATATATCCCCAAAGGAGGCAGAGGTCACTCAGAAAAACTTGCCCAATAGTATCCTACCTTTACATCATGCCCTGCACCCTGGTAGATCATACAATACTTTGTAGATTATATAATGGAGCTCTGTTCAATAGAGAAACATTATTGTAAGCATAAAACAGGAACCCAGACAGTTTTGGTAATCCAACCTCAAACAATGCAGGCATAGAAAATCTACTGTGGCTAATGAAAAATGGAAAGCAAGGTCTAGCTATCAGCAACAAAATTTCAGAAATTAACACTCAAAACTTCCAACTGAGGAATACGTATGTTCCAGAACAGCAGTGTAACTGTTCAAAATATCAGTAGACGAATTTGTGCCTTAAACCTGCTTCCTACCAACTCGGTAACTTTCCACAGTGATTTGGAAGTGCATATTCTAACAAATTCACTGCCAGACTATCTTTCTTGCATGGGAGGACAACGTTCCTCTAAGACAGAAAAATCTCTGAATCTGGACATGGAGCTCTGGCTAAATGAAGCTGAGTCTGCTACGTGCCTCTAATTTCTTTGCTTTGATGAAAGTCCTAATGTCACCACTTAGGCAATGAGAAGGCGAGTTAGGGCTTTATCAGGACTAACTGGCAGCAGGCAGAGTTGAAGGCAGATCTTGATTAAGTCCTCGAAACAACTGGAATTAAACTGTGGAACTGCAGAGTCTGGGAGGTAGTGGTCCACATGCAAGTTTTCATTTCAGGCCCCCTCAAACTAAGCCCCTTTTAAAACCTGACCTTTTTCCTCCAGCTCTCCTCTTCATGCTACAAGTAAACTCATGGAACCTGCCAAAGTAGAAAACTAACTTATTAGTCACAGGACAGTTGGTGGCACACAGAGCATACTCCTGATTAATTTATCAGTCTAGGTTATTTTACGGCCAGCTGGCCCACCCTCATTGTGTTATATGAGCATGTTATAAACTATAAAGTGTTCACACAAAGATACATTTCTCTCTCTTCCCCTTGCTCTCTGCTTTTATTTTGCTCTTGTTCCTTTAGAGATTGTGGTGTTGTGGGAAGGCTCCACCAAGTATCTGTATGCCTGCTTCTCATTTGCATTAAGAGTCCCTAAGGTGCCATGAAGAAAGTCTAGCATTAAGTAAGATTCAGGCCTTGATTTCTGTGAGGGTCAGAGGAGGGGTGGTTTTGTTTTCTTGTTTTTATTTTAATTCTTCTAAAATTGTGTAAGTACAATTAGTATTGCTTCCATTTTGACAGGCTACACTCAGTAGTAACTCAGATTACCCTCTCTGCATCTCATATTTGAGGAGTTTTATTTTGATATTGCTTTATTAAGAGAAGGCACAGTGACCCAATTAGAAATACTGATAGGGATCCTGACCAATTCAATCTTTACATTTTATCTTAAAAAAGAAAGAAAGAAAGAAAGAAAAGAAAAGTTCCCAGATAGCAAAATTATGAAAATCACAAAGGGAAGTGCCACCTCAGACTGTACTTCTATCAAAAATGTAGCCACCACAAATTTGTTTTCCACTCATCTGAATCAAGACTGGGACTAATTTCCCAATGCATTAGAATTGTGCATTATTTTTTTTGTTGTTCTCTTACAGCTTGCAAGGCAAACAAAAAAACAAAATTAATTACAATACTTTAACAGTCTGTCAAATAAGGCAGTTCTGTTTCTTACTTTTTAAGCTAGTGCGTTCATGGGAATATTTTTTTTTTGTAGCATTATCTCATAAAAATACACATGTAAGTTCAGCACAAACCATAAAAATGTATTGTAGACTTCAGTTAATCTAGTATCTTTCATTTGTAAGGAGGATTTGGGTGGAGGCCAAGTTAATTAAAACCAGAATAGAAATGTGTTCTATTCATATGAGTCATATACCTCTGACTCACAATAGAGTCTGTGCAGCTAATGGGTTAATTTGTCCCGATAACATAGAAAAAATGAAGCTAGAGGTTATGACACTGTTTGAACTGAGTGCTGGTTTCAGACAGTAGATGTACAAGGTTTTTATGCAATTAAGAATACAGATCTGCTCTAATGATGTCCTTTCTGTCTATTCAAGTGCCGTTACAAACAGTTCAGAAAGATCTGGAGGTACAGAAGGCTTAGAAATCCAGGACTGACACCTTCAATACTCTATTATTGTAACAATATGCACATGAAAGTGTTTAAGCTACTGTCACATAGAGGAAAGCCTAAATCACATGCATGTAACTTGTAATACTGGCAATTTCCTCCTAGCCAATGGCCCTGCAGCACTTCAATGGGAAAAATTCCTCCCCAAGCAACCTAACAAACCCATGCACTTACTTGCCTCAGTGGCCTGATGCTGAGCACCTATACCTGTACAAGAGAAAGTGTGGTAATCTTTTAAGCTAGCAGCCTTTGTAACTCCTCTGGTCCCTTTTCCCCGGGGAATGGCATTCCACACAAGCCTCACTGGTAACTTCCTAGTTCCTTGTTTTACACCACAACTTAAAGGCACAGATAGGGTACAGAAAGGGGAACTTGGTTCCTAATCCATACCTATCATGATCATTTGTGTAAAGCTAGAGAAATTCACTTACAGTTTTCCTCCTCCCACATTCCTGCAAGACTATGAACAGTTCAAGACAAGGACTGTATCATAGCGTGCATTCATGGAACTGCTAGTGCAACAAACCCTGTAGGCATGGATATAAACCAAACAGCAAATAAGCATACCTGAGTTATATCTGCCTAAAACTTAGTGCCAAGGTTGAAAGCAGACAACAGCATTCTGCTACTCTGCAGTGGATTTAGTTATCTGATCTCCAAGGGCCTCACAAGAGAAGACATAAATTATCCTGGTTTTTCAACCCTCATGCAGGTGAAACTCTTAATGAATACAAGAGTGGACAAGAAGCATATATCTTTTATGAGCTAATTTACAAAGCGGCTATAAGGGATCCTTTGAGGAAAGCAGGTCTTAAAAGTTATGGTTTTGTGGGTGTAATTATATAGGATTGTGCTAGGATGTAAAGACAATACAACACAGGCCTCAGTGTAAATGTGACTGAGGCTTCCCACGGTGATACAAATATTTATCCATTTCTAGGTAAAACAGACTCAAAAAAACCACAAGGACTTTTCTCACATATTTAAAGTTAATTCAGTATTTTTGTGAATTGAGGCTATAGTCCTCAGCACCTTGCAAGTTTCACAAGTTTCAGACTGTGCACGGGAATATAAGTACTCGCCCCTTACCCAAGTATTGTGTGCGCCCCCCCCAGTTACATTTAAGAAAAAAAGAAAAAAAAAAGTTCTGATCACAGCAATTTCCCCCCACCCCCCTGCATGTAATTTAATAGCCCTCATCTGTTCATCTAATATTACAGTTATAAATTTGGCATGTGATCCAATGGACTAATCATTCAGAGACATGACCACAGTCAGCACTGTTCATTCCTCCCAGCATCAAAAGCTCTGAGCAGTGGATGGTGCTGATTAGTCACAGCTGAAGACTTCAGAGCCTCAACATGCTAGTTTAGTATTAATTTTCACCTAACTGAAC
Source organism: Buteo buteo (assembly GCF_964188355.1). NCBI lineage: Eukaryota > Metazoa > Chordata > Aves > Accipitriformes > Accipitridae > Buteo > Buteo buteo. Next base: position 20,420,652 of record NC_134186.1, on the reverse strand, counting down.
AGTGCAAACATCCAGGAGAGGGAGGAATAGTTAAAGCATGTTTTCAGGCTTATTCCCAATAAAATTAAACTGAGCCAAGTAGGAAACAGTCTGTGCAGTCTGCCACAACATGGAGATGTCAGAAGGGAAGTCGAAGATGCTCTTCCTGTTTTCCCTCCCCAGCCCATATGAGGAAGATGGCCCCAGGCAGATTTTCTGCTCTTCGCACAGAATATCGGCACCAAGGTTGCAATCCTGGAAAATCTGTCTGAGCACCACCTCCCCCTGAAGCCATCTAAATTTCACCTTTGATTTTCAGTTGAAAAATCCCTAGCATTTTATGCCTGCACATGCTCGAAGCTGACCCAGTCTCAATGGGACTGAGTAATTCTAGTTTTAATCTGGCTGGGATCCAAAAATGAGATGTAGCACTCAATCCAGTACTTGTGATCAGAGAAGGCCCAAGAAACCTCAACTGGCTTTACAGACAAAATGCAATTTGTGTCTGCCATTTTCCTAAAACACGGCTTGTAGATGTGGTCCTCACCTTCCCATGTGAGCTCACCTAATAGCTAGAGAACAGGTAGGAAGCAGGGGCTGAAACTATTATTTGCTTTGCCTGAGGAAATGCAAATCTAACTCAGGCTGCAGGCTGTGTGGGGTAGGAATACCTTCTCTTGGGGCTGTTTTGACAACACAGTCCTGGAAGAGAGGAGTGAGTGACTAAAGCTCAGCAGGAACTTTGCATTGAAACAGGTGATGTTAGTCCTAGCTCGTCTTCAGAATGTGTTTTGGTATTTTAGCACCCTTTGATTGACTAAAATACAGAAGCAGGCCTTACAGGAGGCCAGAAGACAGGTTCTTCCCCCAAATCCTCTTCCACCTTTTCAACAACCTAACCACCAGTTATGCTCCCTCTTCTGCTCTCTTTCTCTCTCAGTCAGCTTATTAGTCAACAGTGCCTCTCCAACAACACTAAAATAAGCGTATCACCTTAAATTCATACTGCAGGTTATGGCACTCTTCTAAGAAGGAGGAGGAGAAATGACTCCCACAGGTGCAGAAGGGCATTAAACCCAGATCTTTTACTTTCTGGTTGAATAGCGATGGAGAAATTGAGGTAGCCAGACTGTGACCTTTTTGTTGTACTGCAATGTTTGAAGAAGAGCAAGTCTACATGCTCTTCAGGACAAAATCCATAAAATTCAGGACAAAAGCCGTAAGTGCATATGGTGGGGCTTAAGACTGTGGATTCTAAGCAGACAGAGATACCTCTTTCCAGCCCTGAGTAATAGGCTGGGATTGAAGAATAGCATTAAAACTCACCCTGTCCTTAGTGTTCCCTGTTGATTAGGCAGCTCTGCTTGGTGGTTTCAGCTTTACAAACAGCCCTAAAGATCAAACACCTGCTTCTGGATTCATTCCAGTAATGCAATGGCTAAAATTTTGATCTGTAGCACTTTAGATGCCTATATTTTTGATTGGTTCCAAGTTCTGCACTGAAGCTCCTGCATTAAAGGGTCACAACAAAAACAAGTTTATAAAAAAACAGATCTCAAAATCTTCCTAAATGCAGTTATTTTCTGAAATGGACAGTTTAATTTCCATCATTTTAACATTTCACTAACATTTTGTTAAATTTCAAATTAACAAAATTACTCTGCAAATTGCATTATACCCAGCTGCAATGTCACCACTAAAGTGTTCAGCACAGTAATATTAAAGCAAAGGTATACTTTCCTATTTTGAGTCAATTACGGCATTTTTCTGACCTGCTGCTGTTAATCACTTCAAGCATATGTTTACATGGCTGTTTTTGCCAACCCACTTTCAGCTGTCACCAGCCCCCACAGAAAATAATAATAAAATCCTAGTACACCCACAAAGACGTAACTGAAAAATGGGTTAGATGCACAGAGAGGTCTGGAGGCTCTGAGAACATAAACCATACAGCCTTCCTAATTTTTTGTCATACCTCTCATACTATGAACCAACAACAATATACAGTGTTGATTTTCAGGTGCAAATTTTATTGTGGATCATAACAAAGGTTTCAGAAAAAGCACAGAAAAAAAATCAGCAATAGAGTGTCTGTTACTTACAGAGTACATAAAATACATTCTGTGAAAGCTACTAACTCTGCAGTTGAAGGGAATGCACCTTAATTTAAACTAACCACTATTTTCAGATACACGTTAAGAAGAAAATTTTGCAAATGTTCTTTTTTCTCAATTAGTTTGATATTGAAATTGAGAACCAAATATTTCAATGACCCTAACATTGCTGCAGAGTGTGTAGTATTAAACTGTTAGACAGAAAAGAAAATCTCATTATTGCAAAAAGAAATAGTCACACAGAAAATACTGTGAAAATACATAAAATTAGCCCTAGTAATGTTAAATGACTCAAAACCTCTTTGGAAAATCTGTGGATGCTGAGATATGCATAATTTTGGAATTTTGGTGCTGTTATCTCCGTTTTCATGTAATACATGAAAACAAAATATCTTATTAAACTAATTATAATTTTCTACAAAGGATTCCTTCAGCCTTTAATTGTACTTTAACTGTAAAGAGAAAACCCACACTAATTCTTATAGTAAAATGACAAAAGTCTATTAGGTAACAGTGTAGAAAATCTTGCAAGAGGTCTTCAAGGCACTGTTGTGTCTTTGGGTGCTTGGCACACACACAGCCCATTCATGAAGACTGTTTTGATAGGAAGACAAGAATAACAAAAACTAGACCTAAAGCTAGTATCTAGTGTATTAATTATCATATATGCCCTTCTCTAATGAACTAAAACTCATTACCTTTAAAAGTCATTTTGCTTTACAACACTGTGGCTTGCAGTAAGGTGTCTGCTAAATTAATCTGAAACATGAATTTTAAAACACACTTTAAGAAAATAAGAACAAAAGTCAACCAAGTAGCATTTATCTCAATCAATATAGTCTGCCTGAATGTAACCATTCCCAAGTACTGTAACCCTCTGCAACACAGAAAGGACCAAATGCTCTGTTGATTTAATGCCACTGGTTTACATGGAGATATGCCAATCAGCAACTTGGTCCACAGTCAGTCGAAGTAGATTAGGACCTTATCCAGCACTTGCTGGTCCACTTGAATTCCTGAACTATGGAGCTGCAAGGGCTGCTGCCCCCCTGTAACAGGAAGATACCTACTGACTAAGAAATACAAAGAACTAGATATTCTGCAGTCAGCTCATTTAATAAGAAACTTGGTGTATCTGTACTCCATTAGAAATATAGAGCAATCCAATTCTGGACTTTATGTGTGTGTCTCAAGTAAAATTATGCAAAGATTCCTTCATACCTTTTTTCCAGGGCCTGTTCTTTATGGCAACTAAATGCCAGTCAGCTGGGAAAGAAATCTGAAAGGAGTTGACCTTATGATATTAGGATCTTAGTTAATTATTTTGACAACAGCTTTTTGACATACTATTAAGAATCTGTAGTTCCTTTTTGAAAAAATAAGTTTTGTGTGGTTGACAGAGCATGCCAGGATCCATCAATAGGGAAAGGATGCCCATCTCCAACCACGAAATAAATCTGGATACCACACTGCTGGATGCAATGGGTGGATTAGAATTCAGAGAAGCACAGAAAACTCTGTTCTTTTGGCAGTTTCGTAGTGCCTCAGCAGTGGAAATGTTTACTGTTTGTTTGTTACTCAAGGCAGGCTGGTAATCTACCAGTTTTCGGTGGACTCAGCTACCTGTGGGCCTTCATGTGACAAAGCACAACAGACAAGCACATTGGTCTGGTGGATGAGATCCAAATACTACCATGAGATTTTAAGGCAGTGGCTTGGATTCATACTACCTGGCTTTAGAAACCTAGCCAAAGTGCTGAGATAGCAGCCTTGAGATCAGAGGCTCCCTCTGGGACCAGGAGAGAAACTGGCCTCTCCAGGTGACCATTCATATCTTAATGGGCTAAATCCACTGATTTGGATCTATTTAATCATTTAAAGTAATTATAAATAAAACCAGGATTGACCTAAAACTTAAACAACTTCTATCTTAATATAAACAGGAAAATTATGCATTCAGCTGTGCATCAGTAGACACCACTGTGTATCAAGAATAAAAGCATTGTAGGTGTCAGCAGAATTTGGCCCAGCTAACTTAACATATCACTTCCCTGAAGGAACATGCTGGCCTACACTGATTGCTGAATAGCAAACTGTCTACAGTAGTATTCTATATTTCTATAATATTCTGTATTAAAGCAATAAATATTAGATATAATCTGTATATTAGATTTCATATTTATCTGATAGCTATTTAAATCTACACTGTCAAAAATATAAGCAGTGACCCACTCCTACATGGCAGCATATACTATTTGTGTGAATGTGTTAAAACTATCACATGGGTCTATATTTACATAGGACACTCTTGTTTACATAGCAGATTTTAATTTACATAAATTCTTACCACAGGATAGGTTATTGTGTAAAGGTTGGATATTGTTTAAATGTTTCTATGGTTCTGCATAACTGCATTTCAGCATGAGGATTTCATCATCCTGTCTCAGTTTTATGTTTTTTAAGGATGGAAAATGGAGTCTGACAGACTTCAAAATCTCCAATAATGTTATACCAATATAGCACAGGAATACTTATTTTCAAGTCCAGGCAAAAACCAGTTTCACTGTTCCTAACCTTCTTCCTTTACTATATAATTCTCCTCTTTAAAGAAAGTGTGCTCCTGAAAACAAGGGTAATCAAAATGTTTTGGCATTGTTGAGATGTAAAAGAGTGTTTCGGCCAAGTATGACCTGCAGAAAAACCATCATACATTTTTTAATTAACTATTACAATTACTAAAATCTAGCTGTGCAAATGAAAAACTTACATGTTAAACGTTAAAATAAGCTGAAATTGCTGCTGGTATATACATTAGAAGTTCTGTCTCGGTTTGCTCAAAAAATGCTTGGTTAATTTCTATCGTTTAGCTTCTCAGATATTAAAGACACAATGAAAATATATTCATTTTCACCAAGGTCAAAATGTCCAGTTATTTCCCTCTATAAAAGGCAAATAATGGTTATTGTTTGTACCTCTAATTTCAGAAACTCAGTTAAAAATATAGAGGCAACAAAATATTTTAATAAAGATATTTAGAATGCTTATAACAATCAGATAACAATTTCTGAGTTCAGAGAACATCCAGGTATTGTCCTTTGAATTAATTAATGACTTTCCTTTGCAAAAGTTGGTATCTACTTCTCAGAAGAATAATTTCTGTAGCCCCCCAGCAGAAGTCTGTATCATCCCGTTATTAAATATCAGTGTTCATCAAAGACAGAACATAATTGCTTGTCTTCCCTTTATGCTAATGTTGCACTGGAAAGCTCTACATTAAAACAAAAAAAAGCCCTGGAAAATTGAAAAATATGTAATGCTTTATATTCAGTAGCATACAGTTGTTATTGACTGTTCTTGCCAGCACTGCATTTCTTCAGATTAACAGACTCAAGAGCTGACAAATTGCTTTCCCTTTTACCTATACTAGTTCTGCCATAATTGGATGACTATTAACAAGTCTCCTTCCTGCACTAAGCAGTCCAAAGATTTCTAAATAGTCCAGTAATTTCTGCCTGAGGATTTTTTCCCTTTACTGTGTAACCCAGGATCCCAAGAATCTGTGGTTGCTTTGGAACACTTTGTTTAGAAAGGTATCTAATACTAACATCAAGGCTCCTAGCAAATGATTAATTTACTCTTCAACTTATGCCAGTGCAGTTTTTGATGATTCAGGCAGTCTCTTTCAGCTCTTTATGGAAACATAACTGGTGCCTGATATCATTCTAAGGGAAGAATCAATTCCCATTTCTCTTTTGTGTGTTTGTTAAAGCTAAAACCAAACAGATAACAGCTTACACTTGGTGATTATTAGATAAAAAGTATTCTTTATAGCCATGTAAAATGACCAAAGAACCTTACACTGTAACTGAGTCTTTGCAGATGGGAGTAGTTTTGACCAAACTTTGTATCTGAAATGCTACAGGAATGTTTCTAGAAAATGAACCTTATTTTTTTGTGTTGGACATTATGCAGCAAAATACATTCACCATAAAATCAACCAAAAGGACAAATTCTAAATCTTATTTAGCAATAAATCTAAACTTGCAAGCTAGTAATCCTGTGTTTAAACTACTAAAAGAGAAACAAGCCATTCTTTTACTTTCTAATACTACGTAATAATACAAATATTATAGGGAAACTGTATTATACAGGTGTGTTTTCCTGAAATGTGTACTTTGCAAAAAAGATCTCTTCCTTGGACAAAACCAAGTGACAAGCTGCACAGTGTGCTTATGCGGAATGCTTAATAACATATATTTAAAGCAGAGTATCACATTATAATAAGTCTGAAGGAAAGAGTAGCCACTTCAGTTTGTACCCATAAAATTCAAGCCTAATAGCAGTGGAAATATAGATTAATCAGGTTAAGTGCTTGAGAAAGTCTCTTCTTTTTAGCTGTGTGTGAACAGGAGTATTTAACTGTTTCTCCCTGTGCACATTTCTCATAATTAGAATGCAACCGTCTTATCATGGATAGAAAATATTCTTCCCCTCCCCAGATTAGAAAAGATATATGTAAAAAAATATTAAAATAGATACTCAGCGCAGAATCTTCCTATGATGGGCTTCAAAGGCTGATTTGAATTAAAGTTACTAAATCTTTTTTTCATTGTTGCTTCACCTACTGTGTGAAGACAGTTACTATTAAGACATTAATTCTTCCAGAATATACCCAAATACCTTCCTCCAAACCTTATTTCTTCATAAGTTATATTACTTTTAAATCTACTATGAAAATAGTAGTGCAAGAATAATCAGTTAAAAATTCTTCAGATAAATGGTTTAGTTCCTTTTAGGATAAAGATGCAGAGGAATACCGATGAAAAATATGCTAGTTATGATGCTTTCTTGTTAACACTCCTTTACAACCCAAATCAATTCTTCACTCCACGTTCCTGTATTTGGTAAACAAATTGTACAGTACTCTCAGTGTAGACTTCAAGTCACAATTTACAATATCTAGAAAAAAGACAAGGGAAAAAACAATTAGTAACTTCATTAGCTCAAAACATTTTTCAGAAAACGTGTCTACTCTCTACTTCTTTTCCTTGCTCAAATCCATATCCATGAACATTACAATCACAAGGATAGTAAGAAAGAGTAGAAATATAAATAAAGCCGTTTTTAAACTGGCAACCCAAAAAATCAGTATTTCAACCACTTTAGTTAGGGATGCAAATGGCTAATGGTGCTGATGTAGAAATGCAACCAAGGTTTAGATGCCCATGAGACAAATTGTGCCTAGGATTATGTAAATTTATATGACTGAATCTTCAGTCAGTTGTGGCTGAAAAGTAATGATTTTGAAAAAATCGTCAGGCAGGAACCAATGGAGCTCTTCTCTTATGTAACAATTGCAGGACTTGGCCCATTTTGTGCTGCAACATCCTTTATTAGGCCTAATTTCAGCAAGATAGCTAGAGGCAAGTTTAAATTTTCTAAAGGATCTAAAGAAGCTAGATATACAAGTGCCCCTTGAAGACACTTATGAAAATGCTTTGGGTTAGCTGATGTACATGGCTGAATCAGTCCTTAGAAACTCAGTGTCTAAAGTAAACGATTTGTATGAAACAAAAAGCTAATGAATACCTTCTGTTTTGAAGAGAAGTTCTTGAGAAAGTCAATATTATTTCACAAGAAATCTATAAAACAAACTGACAAGTACTACTGCAGCAGTCTATGCTAGTGCTTCAAGGAATATTCAATCTCAAATAGTGACTTAGAATTGCCCTCAGAAAGAATAGAATAGAATTAGAATTGTCCTATCTCTTTCTGTTGACTGTATAGTAACTCAATCTCCTAACTTTGGTTCTTGCAATTGGCCATGAAGGTGTAAAGCAGATGGTGTGCCTACTCCCATTATCTTCAAAACCTCCAAGTAAGGCTAGTAAATTGTGTATGTAATCATCAGATAGTTTTGCCATTATATTTATCTACACTGATGTTTTATCATAGATTGTGAAGGGGTTATACTTTGAAGAATGAATCCAATCAAACCAAGGCCTGGTATCCCAACATATGCAAACTTTGAAGGGCTAAAGAGATTAGCTGCATGGCAAACTGACATCCACGGACCAAGGGTGGAAACACTGAAACCTAGATTTTATGCTGAGCTTATGCATGGTCATGAAACCACGGCCACATAGTTTTGTGGCTCTTAATAAATAAGATCAAAAATGCTTGGTATAAAATGAAGAGAAAATGCCAAAAGCTACAGCAAGGGCACATTGCTCCCAGAATATCATGTTATATTCTGCAATGATGTTTGCATGTAACTCGGGAAGTTTCCTCCTTCAGGCCAGCAGCAAGCTGCACAACACCTTCCTTTCCTAATACAGAACTTCAAATTAATAAAGAGATAACTTTGACAGGTCTTTGCAAAGTTACCAGAAGACTCCACCACCACAACAGAATTCCACAGAAAGGTCCAAACTAAGAAGAAGCACACTCCCAGAGAAAGAGGAGTTATTTCCATTGCTACATGTGTTTGACCAACATGTATAACATTTTACCAGTCACAATTTTCGAAAAGAGAAACTCAAGTTTGGCTTTGATGTACACATCTCAAGAAGTAATCTGAAAAAGCTCAAACTGCACATGAATTCGTTATAGACTCAGTAGATTAATGTTCCGGCCATTTTTAAAGTAAAAGGTCACGGAAAGCTTTTTAATACCTTTTCAATTATATTGCAAATAACCCAAATAAACTGTTGACCTCATAAAAATCATTGGTTTTCATATTCATTTACTTAACTGCATTCTTTTTTCCACTAAATATGTTTTTCATATTCTAAAGCACTTTTCAGCATATTTTTTCCTCAAGAACCTCAAAGAAACAGTGTAGGAATTTAAAGAGTATTTAGTATACACATTTAGGATAAGATCCTTTTCAATACTCTTTTGCTCACTGGAAATTTTAAGTATGGGCATTGTGCCCAATGTAACAACACATAAAACAGATGTGTTTTTCCATTCACATTGGGCAGGAAGTTTCATATTAAGCATTTCAATAATTGCCCAAGAAATGTCTTATATATGCTGAAATATCCTTATGGCTTGATTTATACTGGAAAAATTAGCTGTCCCCTAGAGCAATAAATACCTGAAAAATTAAACGCCATAAGAATTTTAAATCTCCATGGGGAGTAAGGGATCACAGATACTCTCTGTTTGACTTGGATCCCTAGATTTCACTGTTTCCCCCTTTTCTCTGACTCTTTCAAGCACAAAAGTTTGTGATAAAGTCACCACTAGTTTTGTTAAGGATGATTGTGGATAAGAGTTCAAGCAATCAAAAGAAGTGAAAAAATAGGCTAGGTAGGTCCAGATTAAATGTGTAGGTGGCGTAGGCTCAATCCTGAGACATATTTTTTTGTGTGTCTGCATATGTCTGCTGCTGTTATGATCTGGAAGTTGGGAAGGATGGAAAATAAGCAGAATGGAGCAGAACTTGACTCAGTGATGTGTGCCTGAATCTCCAGAGAGCCCTTACTATTAGAAGCAAAACTCTGAGCATTAGCTTCTATCAACTCCTCAGTGAATGACAATTTGATATTGCAGCAGGAAAAGACTGTGCACACCATAGAATGTGAATCTGCAATGGGTCTTGAACACGCATATATATTGATTATTATGGTAGGTAACCAGCAGAAGCCCAGCTACCACCCCTGTTGGGAAGAGTGGAGCAGAAGCTGCACTTCCAGCTCCTGCATGGTAAGAAGTGATAACTTCTCATGGGAGGAACTACAAGAGCACCCTGTATCATGGTGAATCAAGGGCTCTGTATCCAGCCCACTAAGCTGGATTTAAACCCTGTATTTATATGAGCAAAAAGGAGTGGAAACCTGGTCCTGCTAAAGTCAGCAGCAAAACCTTCATCTTCCCTGAAGACACATTTTACTCTCAGTCTCCAGCTCTAAATCTAATTTAAATATGCATGATTAGGTCCTGCATTCAAAGGCGGTTATGTGAACATTTGAAATTCTTCTTCCACAACATCTACCTCTTTTGTGAAAATCTTGCAAATTACATGGGAATACTTGAGGTTTAGTATGAAGATGTGGGATGGGGGAAAATGGAGCAATTGGAGCAATTCATATCTGACAGTGACACCATTCACAATTGTATTCTTTTTCTTTCAGTGAATATCTGAGTATTACTGCATATGTCTGGTCACACAAATCTTGCCCTGGCCATTCGAGAATGGAAGCCTTGCAACATTTGCAGGAGTGTATCTATCAGCCATTTAAAATACAGAGTTACCTGAACACTTCAAAATGTATCTTGCCTTTCACTCTTGGATTAATGTTTTAACCTTCATTCACCTATACTATAATCCTATGAGATAAGATCTGGATCCAATGCAAATTTTTAAGGAGATACGAAAAAAGTAGAATAGATACCTTCTGGTCTTGGCTTTGGTTTTTCCAATCCACCATCCTGCATTAGCTCAAACGCAAAGGATACATTGAGGACCTAGTAATATAATAAAGGTAGTCATTAATGTGAACTATATGCAGTATAGTATAAACGGTCAAAACAAGATGTATTTAAAGCTGCAGACCCAGATGTTCAGAAAGAAAAAATAGCTGGGGCTCCATGTATCAATCTAGTCCATGGAATCCAGACAATCCATTGTTTTATTTTTTCTGGGTGGTGATGGTAGTTCCAGAAATATAAAAGTAATTGAAAAATAACATCTGAACTAATATTACCCACAGAAAAATTACTTACAAGTAAGAATAGCCCACCTCCCGCAAGTTTAAAAATTGGAACATGATGGCCCATGAAGTGCTCTTGTCTTTAATAGACAGCTGAATTGCCTGGATAGCAACAGATACCAAGGTAATGGTTGGTCTTAAATGATAAATCATAAGTATATGCCTTTATGCTTCCAAAAAACTTGAAACATTTCAAATGTTAAATTCTTGGATTTTAGACACAAAACCCCAGTTCTGTCATCAATTCATGTGTAAAATTCTTTATACACTTAATGAACAGTAAGTCTGGTTCAATGACAGCATCACACAATGGCTGCCAAAATCAGTTAATACTTGCTAACCACCCCATCATTAATACATTTTTCCTTTTTATTCTGGATAAGCATTAACACTGATATCTTAAAATGCTTGGAAATGGTTACCAGTGCAGTCCTCTCTTGATTTCAGCTACTTACATCAAACTTACGTGGAAAAGTTTGTGTCATCTTTGTACTACTAGACACATTTATGTTTATTTGTTTTTAACAGAAAAATGAAATCTAATTACCTTTTGTTCAAAACTATCAGGAGTCAAGAAAAAGCTGTGTAGAGGAACAAAATAGCCTTCTAGGAGACCCATTAGCAGGACTAAGTACACACCATCTGCAAACTGTAAAAAAGACATTTCTCAGTACATTTTTCTGAAGAATAACTCATTGCTTTGCTTAATGAACAAGATATATATATATTGTCTAATGTGGAACTGTCAACAAACTGCTAATATAAATATTTTAAATTGCAACTAAAAGATCTCATCTCACTTCTTTGATTCCTTCTATTTAGTTATTACATTCTGTTATGTCTCCTCCAAAACTGACCTAATGCTAAAATATACATGCAGAATAAATTTCCTGGAAAGAGAGGTGGTCAGTGGCTTTGATCTATGCCTTTCGTTTCTATTCTACTAGAATCAGAACAGCCACCTTTCAAGCTCTCATTACCTGAGCAGAGAAAAGCAGAATGAAGGTGCAATCTTATGACTACACTGAAATTCAGTATATTGGAGGAAATAAAGGAACAAAGAATCATCTTCATCCATGTTCTGCAAGTCTGTGTCAATCTAATTTTAAGTATGTATTTACATATGTAATTACAGATGGAAGATATCTAATTGATATACGTTCATTTCTATCTAAAAAAAATAGCAACATCCATAGGATTTTGTTAAAGGCCTCTCATTCTTACCTCTGTGGCATAAGGTCTATCAGTGCAGAGATATCCTCACAATCAAAGTGAAGTTATCTGAAGCAACCCATCACCTTCCTGAGGTAGATAATTTTCTTTCAACTGACAGAAATACAGTCTCTCATCTCAGGGAACACTGTTTCGGATAAATGCTTAAGGGGTTTCTAGGTACATTTGAATAACACATTTTTTCCAAAAGTAAACAATGCAATAAACTGGCATAGGGAACACCTTTCTGAAAGCCCTTACACATTATTTCCATCTAAATCTTAATTTTACCTTTGAAAAATCTCTATCAGATTGACAGCTATTTAAATAAACCAGAGATTCTTAATAACATGAATGAAGAATAAAATAAAGCCTGTCCTGAAGACACCTGGGTTTCTTTGATAGTGCAGATACCATCCTTCCTGCCTGACCTTGTAATTTTCTTATGATAACTGCTGCAATTGTTCACATGGAGAGGTATTAATACAGCAGGATTAAGCTTTTCTTTTAGCTTCTTTTCAGCCAATTTAGCAGCTGAGAACAAGAAGACCATGTACCACATTATTTCTGTGGTGCAATCAAGCCTGCAGCCCAACTGTACAGCTGCCTATACACTTGAGTAGATTTACTTTCAAGAACGTATCTCACTGAATAGAGTCATTGTAATCCCATGGGATTGCATGCTTGTGTAGAGGTAGGCAGGAAACAACTGTTCAGCTTGACGTTGGATCAAATCAAGCGGACAGAGTTCTTTCCTGACCAAAACAAGCACAGGTTCTGCTTACAGCACTTGGCAGCGCCCAAGAGGTAGCATCTGTTAATTGATTTTTTTGCTAACAGAAGTACAAAACTGTTTTTAGAGAAATTTAGCTGCCCTCATGATTTCTTTGCTTAATTGGTGAGGGTCTTCTTCACACAAACATATTTAGAATTGAAGGGTTTCCTGCTGAAATAACATCTTAGAGGTCAATCAATAACAATTCAATGAAATTTCTGGATAAAGTTGGGGGCATAGTGCATAACATAGTGCAACTATCCCTCCCCTTTAAGAAGGTTGTAAAATCCTACCTGGGTCTCCAGTTCAGTGACCTCCAAATTCAATTTATTCAGATGCTTGTTCACAAAGGTGATGAGAGTCTGAAATATGAAAACAATGGAGTGAAGGCCTATTCAGGAGGGCAGCAGTTCAACACATGCAATATGAACTCTACTCAGAAGAGAATCCGCATGAGCAAAGAGACTGCAACACAATTTTTAAGTTTTAAAACTGAAATGTGATATTTAAAAAAAAATCTTTTTCTAGGAATGAAGAACAAATAAAATGAATGAGATGTATAGAAATAAAAATACACTGTTAACATAATAATTCTTAGAAAAAAACTTGTAGCAGACTATAGGGAAGTGGGTAACTGGACTCCACTCAAATCTGACAGCAGCCAAAATACTCTAGGTCAGAACCCTGGCAGTTGTAAACTGGATACCTCTTCGGCATCAGTACACTCAATCTACCAGTTGGGGTTTACTCAACGTACACTTTTTGAGAACTTCTTTTTGATGGAAATTTTGATAACAGCATGTTTTTCTGTGTTCCAAAGTTAAATTCATGCTGCTAAATATTAATAAAGAGTACCATTATAATCATGAATTTGTGTATGTGTTTAAGCATAAAGCTTAATTGTATTTAATGTAGGCAAACTATGCCAATTGTATATTATATACATACACACACACTACATATGTACAAACAGATACACACAAGCATGCACATGCACACATTATGTATTTTAAAAATAAAAACCTTCTAACCTTTTTGACTACATTGAGCTTGTCTGGGGCATGGTCAAATAAAGTGTCAAATGCATCTCTTTCTGAAAAACATTCAGAGAGGTTAATATACTGAGTAGCAGTTGTCCAAACACAGGATAAACACTTATTGAGGCACATACTCATTTGAGACAGCACAGTCAGCAAAAGGTTTCAATACAGCCTCTTTGCATTCCAAGTACCATGTATTTTGGATACTGCTCTCTTGCTATAAACTGCTAGTAACTTATTCTCTATTATTTACAAAAAGCATAATTTTCAAATAGGATTTGGATTACCTAATAACCCCATTTCTCAAAAAAATGAACAAAGAATGGTATCTTTATGCATAAAACCTTAAACAGCCAGATAAAGGGAGCTAAGTAACCAAACCATTTTGTGCCGAAGAACATGAGTTTACATCTAGAGTCACTCCATCTACAGAGGAAGATTTTCCCCATGGGCCACTGACTGCACTGTACTATAGTATTAACCATCTTGAGCAAGCTTATGATTACACAGCTGCGATACAATCCTTTGTACAGATGTTTTGGGGCCATTCTGATATGCAATTTAGGATATTATCAGCGGGACAGGCAACCTAGGGTAGTATGACTGGAGTGCTACTGTAGCCACCTTCTGAAGAAAGCAGAAAAAAAAAAATAATATAAAAAGGCACCAGAGTCTTTTCTGAGCAATTTCCATTTTGACAATCACCTGAATGATAGCGGATGACTGCACAAAAAGCTACATTCATATTCCTCAATAAAAAAATGCTAGAGTAGGTCCAAAGGCATTTGCAGAAGGCAGACTTCATACAAAGTAAGACTGCTCAGGGATATCATTGGGAAAAGAGGTCACACATGTAGCCTTTTAAACCAGCTGTAAGGCAGCCATTGAAATAATACAAGAAGCAAATGCTAGATTCTTGGTGGGACTCCACCTAAGCTCCTCAGATGAGTGTTTTCTGTCAGCCAGGTATTTGGCCAGTCTCAATACTAGCAGTAAGACATACTAGGCACAGGAACTTTCATGGTGTTTAGGCCTGCTGAATAATGACTCAAAGTCATTAAAGTGTAAGCAGGTATTGTATGCAAGAATGCCAACAAGTTCACCAGCTAGTTTATGATAAGACATAATTTCGTATTATGCTGGGAACTTATGACCATTAATACTACTATGGTAATGTTCTGGAGGTTAAACCACAAAGCACCTGCAAATTAACACGTGCTGAAAAACAATGAAACGTGTTTTAAAGATGGTCAGACTGATTTTAATGCTTTTTTCTTTTTGTTAACTGCCACAATAGCCTGTGGTGCATATATTTATATATTTTCCAGGGCAACTTGAAATCTCTACTTCCTTACAGTTTGATCAATGTGACCACCCATTTCAGAACTAATGTATACTTTGGCTGCCTCAAGAAAAAGATAATAATCAAATGAACTTACCATGCCTTCCTGATAATGCCCTATGAAAAAAAACCAAAACCAAAAAAGAACAAAACAAAGTTATATATAATTGCAGATATTGTTCTGTGAAAGAAAACAGCATATGTGGGCAGATCTTCAGCTTGGTGAAAACTGGAGTAGATCCACGGAATTAAGAAAACCTTCATCAAGTTACTCCAATTGAGAATCTGGATTAGTCTGGAGTCCATCAGTATAATATCTCTTGGCTTCACTAAAGTCTCATGGGAGGCCAGATCTCAGATTTCCTACTACTGAACCAAATCAACACACCTTGCCTGAGTGAAAAAAGCTTTTTCATGTTGATTTTTTGAAAGTTTTTCCCTTTGCTTTAAAGATGCATTTACCACACCAACTACAATGCAATTCCAGCCAAAACAATGCTTGGACTGGGTTCTTAAGGACTGCAGCATTTTGCTCCAGTTGATCCCTCATAAAACTATTACACATAAACAAATCCATAATGATTAAATAATAAATCAATAGTCTGGTTTCTCTCCATTCTATTAGAAACTAGGATTTAGCAACTACCATTGCTTTCTGTTGGTTTGGAATAACTTTTCTGTTATAAATTGTTTGGTGAGATGACATGTACAGGGCTTACTACCATCATTTTATATCGCCCGAAGTCCAAACACCAAAAAATAGTGATATCACATTCCTTTTTGAAAGAATCTAGTTCTCTATCAAATAAATACCAACATAAAAGAATGAAGCATATCTTTCTTGTTTGTTTGAAGGACTTCTGAATAAAATAATAAGAAATATAATAAATACAGAAATAAATTAATAGCAGATAAATATAAAAGAGATTTTGTATATCTTCACTCTGTCTTCTCTTTTATCCTGGTCTCCTGCTTTTAGTTCCCCAACTCTGTATTTCCTCACCCTTTTGTATTTTTAGATGCATGTTTGCCACTCTTGAAAAGGCTAAAATACAGTCACTGGCTGATGCATCATCTTCACTGGAACCCCAATACTGAAATCTAAATATCAGCAAATGTTTGAATTTCTGAGACGCATCTGTGTTCAATTACTAAACTGCTGGCAAAAGTGGTGTTGACATACTCAGTGTTACCAGTTATTTCCTCTTGGATTTGTCGAGACTGGAGGATTCCTTCTCGTTTCTGGAAAAAATAAAAAAGTGACATTTTTTCTCTGTAAAGTTTAATGCTTAGGGTACAGTAAAAATTTATTTGTGATCTACAAACACAATTAGACAAGAAACCTGAAAAAAAAGAACTTTTTTTGAACAAACTTACAGTAATATATTATTTCACCTTGCAAGTATTTCAGGAAACTCTTCTGTACATTAAGAAACTTGAAACTCCACCTGTAGAAGGAAGTATTTCTTTTCCTTTCTCCATTGTTTTTAATTCATTTTTCTTTTAAAGGCCCCAATTCAGCAAGACATTTGAAACACCTAAACACATATGTATGTATTTTAGTAGAGGTATGTCTAGGTGAGTTGAATTAAACCTTGTATTTCAACGAACAACTTGGCAGATAGTGCCCATGCTTCTCTTTTGCAAAAAATCTTGCTCCCAGGCTATCTGTTCATTCTGCTCTGTTTACAGACTTTCTTTTTTGCCTCAATGTTTTCCTTTTCTGACTTCTCTCCACACAAAGAGTTCTATGTGTTTGTGATGGAAAACCAAAATGGAGGCTAATCCATTCACAGCCTGCTCCAGACCCTATTCATCTTGGTGTTAAGTATGTGCATTTACTCCAATGTTCTTCAGATGCGAGAAGCCCTTCGTACATGGTGGTGAGTGGCTTGTGTCTAGAAGCTGTACACAAAATGGCAGAAGCCAACTCAAATGGTTGCTATTTGAGTCAGTTGGAAAAAGAAAGAGTTTAAAAATTTGACACTGTTTCCAGTATGCTGGTCACAGTCATCTGGTGGTGGTGTAAATACCGCACATATGTTTTGCCTCTCTTTGTGTTCTCTCTGTTAATTCTATTCACTGGAATTAGTAAAATTTTGCAATACAGAAGGAAAAGTCAGGCAAATGCTGACGACTGCATGTAAAGTCTAGACATTAGGCAATTATTCATGATTCTTCACTCCCTGTTATACAAGGAAATGAGAAAAATAAATTTATGCTGGTCCTAGATTTGCCTGCTATGTAGAAAAGAGAAAAGGAGAATAACCTTTTGGAAAAGCCCTTCATGGCATGTGAACTGGGGATGCTGCTCTTCCCTGCCTTGGAGAAGACAGCACACCCCTACCTGAGGTAGTCCTTGGTGTATGATGTGCTGAGGATTTGGCCAGGCTTAAGTCTATTACTTCTATATTGTATTACTAAAATATATGAGGATCAAACTTACTTTCTGCAAGAAAGCCATACATAGTACCCTCTGGGTCACACCAAACTGGCACTTGGAGTAATCTGAACTGTCCTTCTAGCTAGACGATAGTTTCATGGGTTTTCTGTTATATTTTTTTAAAGCCCTGTTATTAAATATCTTGCACATGGTTAGAAGTGCATTTAGGGAGGACCTTTGAACATTAAAAAGACAGAGTGGAGTCCGGTGTGTTACATACTGAAAGAGAGGGCACAGAACAGCTGCTGAGACATCTTCTGTCACGCACCTTGGAAGTCTGAAGAAAAACTACATCATTTAGGACTATCTTCATTTCCAGCTTGTGCAGACAGCAATAAATACTTGCACTTGAAGTTACAATCTAGTTCATGCTAGCTCAAGTTAGAATTCTGCTGTTTGGGATTTTTGTTTATTTTTCCCTTTGCTGCAGGCTGAAAGGAAACTTTTCTTTCCCCCAATGATGAGTCTGACATGCCAATGATGCCTTCTGGGGCAAAAGCCCTATCCCTCTTGTCTCCTAGAGGAGTAAAGCATCATAGCAATGGCAACCGTACTTCTCAGTGCCCAGTCTGGTGATATGGGAGAAGCAAAAGGCTTCCAGTACTCTATCTTCCTTCTGCAAACATGCAAAAATAGCCTAAAACATACTCCAGTACCAATATAAAACATATTTCCCTTTTTAATAAACTGCACTGTTGACCAAAAAAAAAAAAAAGAAAAAAAAAAAAAGACATCAAGCCCTAGTTTTGTGCCTGGCATCTTATCACTAATATTAATGGAATTTCCACACTGCCCAAATACGACATGCATCCACTGCACACTAATTTGACCAGCACATGTCAAGATAGACTATGCTTTTGATTTGTAAAAAGACTAGTGAAAAAATCCCAATGGCAACAATCAGAATGAACCTTACAAACACTAGTCTAAGCACCTTCTCTGTGAAGGCTGCTTCCCATACGTCTTTCACACTTTAAAAACTCTCCACCTCAAAACTGACCCTAACACTGATGTCACCCGTTGTGAAGTTTGTTTTATACTAGACAGAGAATGACACAATATTCCTAAAAATACAAAGAAGTGCTACTGAGAACTGGAAGACTATCCAGCAATGCTCCTTAAAGACAACAGTGGCTGTAACTGAAATAGGAAATGATAAAAATGAACATCTACTATTTGAAAGCCACTGGGAAATGAGGCATGAATTAAGATTACCCATTAAAAAGAAAAGCTGGACACACATTCCAGTGACAACAGAAGACTTTATTTGGACAGGCTTGGTATTTTCTTCCCTCACAGCTGAAAGGCTCCACTAAAGACCATGAAAGATCTTCCTAATCACTTATTTTAAATTGACAACTACCCCTAGAACGAAAAAATACATCTGAAATTTGGGTAATATGTCTGGAGATGGAAAGGGTCTCTTACTCATCTCTCTTCCCGTCAGCTATTGTCAGCAGTTTTATGTAACTGAGGGACAACTGCTTAATTTCCCACACAAAGTCCCACTCTGAAAACCTCCCCACTCTTTAAATGGGTTTTGCCTATGTATTGTTGCTATCCATTTCATCTAGAGGATCATGTTTTATAATTGCCTCACCAAAACAAAATGCAGAACTATTTTGGAGCTTGAAAGAACAAATATATTTGTCACAGGTTCAAAAAAAGACTTCTTAAGAACCTGGAGGCAATGCTGCTAGGAAACGTTTCAGACCTTCCCAGGCAGTGGGACCAATGATCTCAGATTAAGCTTGTGATGTACACCTTCTTCTAATCTCATTAATTTCCTAGCTTTGCTTAACAGTAACTTATGCACCCAAGAATTGCTGTCCCAGTGCTCAGAATATGCTGAAGCCATTCTGGCTGCTCTGCCAATGCCCCTATACTCTCTGACTTAGATCTCTTGTACAAAAACAATCTGTAATTTAACCATTTGTGGATGGCATAAATAAATAATTTTTAAAAAGAGGCAAAACGATGGCAAGATCCAGCTCTCCACAAAAGCTTTCACTTGTTTCAGTAGAAATGATCAAACAAAGCCTGGACTTTGTTCAAAGTTATTCATTCTATTAGTATGGAAGGAAAAGAAAATAATATATCAAAATAGCTACAAAAGGTCCAGCTATCACATTTTTTCCCAAAGCATCTTATAACCCAGATTTTATACTACTCTCATTGCTAACAGCTTTTGTAGAAAACAGCCAAAGGAAACGAGCTTTCATAAGAACTGTGCTGATTACCTGTTGGGCATGAGCACTTTTTTTGTTTCAGAAATATCTTTGTTTCCATTTCAATAAACTACAGCCAGCCAACACGGCAACCCTCACCTTTTATGTTTTTCTAAACCTAACAAAATCATGGAATGAATTAAGGTAATCTCCCTTAAACACTTCAGATAAGTACCTGGTTCTTTTATTTTTCTCTCTACTATCCCCTTTATCAAACTGTATAGAGTAGAATTTAAAACCAGCTACCACATAGTCTGTTAAGCTTCCCTAGGCATGACCTTACTTCACAGAATGTATGAGGGTTTAGAACATGAGGCGTGCAAGTCTGAACACTAAATTAGGCTTTAGGATCTGCCGATTGTTGATTAAAACTTTCACTGAGTTCAAAGGGTACGTGATGAATTATATAGAACCAATCCCACAGGACATGAAAGACAGATTTAAAAAATAAAAATAAAAAAACCACCCACCATAAAATGAAAATGAAAAATGTCTCAAACACAATTACAATAAGAATACTGGCCCCCACCCTCTTGGCATAGCCTTGGAGTTCCACTGATTGGCTTTCACCAAGGACTGGGTCTGCAGAACGAAATCTTCTGCAACATTACTTGATTTTATTCTGGTGCAACTGCTTTCTCTGCAGTTCACTGGTGCCCGAACTACAGCTGTGTAGCTAAGAGGCAAAGCAGTGAGCCAGATTCTCCCACTACTTATTGTTTTTAAATTGGTTTATCTGTACTGACTTCAATGGATTTGCTGTTGAACTACATTAGCCTATTAAACAAGAGGACAATTATGTCCATTGATTTCAATGGGAATTTTTTCTGGATGTATGCAGTGACAGCAGAATGCAAGATTTGGTTCTTTATTTTAGGACTGTGTTCTTTTTCTGGTTTAGTTTCTCATCCCAAACATGCCCTGATAACTGCACTCCTGATTTCTTAAGCTGGTTTTGGTAGAACTTTGAGATAAACCAGTATAATGAATATATTTATAATAGCCAAAGGAAAGTGCTTGAAAATTATGTTCCTCTGAAGCCTTAGACACATAAGTGCAGATTTGCTGGAGTTCTCTTTCATTGTCTGTAGAGAAACCCATGAAGCAGAATCTGAGAGTCAATGAGTCATTATCAGGCATCAGTGACACATCTACCAGAGACTCTCCTTCAGATTTCTCCACAAATTACAAAACTTGTCTCATTTGAATGCTAGAAAAAGGAATGGTTACTTTCTCAGATCTGTCCCACAGACTTTGAGTCACACAAAACTTAAGCAATAGCTCTTTGCACCAGATACTTCAGGGTAACATCAGTTAAAACACATAAAGACAGACAGTTACAGTGTGAAAAATAAAGGCAAAGTTAATTGGAGAGAAACAAAAACAGATTAAATGGGAAGAGGCCAAATAAGATAGAGCAAGCACAAGTCCAGCTGAAAGAAAAACGATGAACAGAATAACATGAAGAGTTTGGATGGATGAGGCTCTAATAAGGAGACTGACTGACACAAAGGATTTAGTTGATAGGGTTTTTTTGCATGCTTATGAGAAAGCCAACACTGTAATCAGACTAAATTAGCATGCACAAGGCTGAAAAAGAATATTTAGTCACCTAACATGAATCTGAATGTAATAAACAGTGACAATTCATCATTCAGTGCCAAGAATGATTTGAATCTCTACACAAGTAAGACGACCATCAAAAATGGGAAAAATAATAACTCTAGAGATCATATTGGGTGATAAATGCATTCCAACAAAAATAATGCTTCATATATTTTTAATGTCAGAGTCTGGCCACTTCACAATCAAAATAAGATATTCTGAGCCACAGCTCAATCTGGGAAAGCACTTCTGCCTTTTTCTGGTTGAAGCATTGTCAGCAGGGAAGACGCACGTGTGTTTCTTGTCAGCCGAAGAGACACACACATGCCCGCCCAAACAGAAACTCTAGATGTAATTTTTTAAGAAAGCCCTTAGCCAATTACACAACGCGTCCAAGAGCTGTTTAACACCTCTCTTACCTGCACAACAACCACCTGAATGGACACATGATCTGGGAGTCTGATTGGTGCTCGAAAATACTGTGATAATGCAACCAGAAGATGAAGTATTGCCACGAGACTTTTAGCATGAACAGCTGAAATAGATATTAAAAGCACAAGTTACAAACTGCAAAGTAACTAGGGCACATATTTTTACTTTTTAGGATGTAGGGATTATGGGACTTTTTCCCTCTTGCACCTGGAACCAGGGGGCACTTTTAAGGCACCTTGCCTTTACTGGTCTCCTTGTGCTCAACAGGTCACGCAAACGCAGCCCAGTCACCCAGTCAGTAAGATGCGTCAGCACTAAAACGTTACATTTTGCAACATGTCTGGATGCTATAGGCTTGCGTAGATGGAAACGTAAAGCTAATCCAAAAGCCAGATTTCATGTATGGCAGTTTAAGTGCTGCCTCCGCATTCTCCTTGCCTTTCTTTTATTCCCTTTATTTCAATAAGGATTTATGGACTATAAGAAAGATATTTTTGTACTCATAACATGCACTTATTCATTTTTAAGTGTCACAATGTCTGCAGGATGATAAACGAGCCTATTTTGGCAGAAGCCTTAAGCAATAACTTACTAAACTCAATGACTCAAACATTCCTCATGAAGTTGTTACAGTTCTTGTTATTGAAGCTTTTTCACAGCAGGTTTCATATCAGTAGTTAACACTAGCACAACTTAAAAGATATCAAAAGCCATACTGTAGGAAATTCTTAAGTATCAAACCATTGGCATGAAAGTGAATAATTTCTAATTCTTATTATTGCCTTTCTTCTTCTTCTATTTTGTTTTTGCATTTATAGACTTCCCCAGAGTAGTATTCCTAAATGATCTTTGATGGCTACAGTATACTTAGGTTTTTTGTACTTCAACTAACCAATAACTACTACCTTACTTCATTCGTAAAGCAGGATCAGATTCACTAAAATATCCTTCTTCATTATCTTCCAATGCAAGTCTCAACTATGCCACGGAGATACCCATTCATATAAAACAAGGCATCACTGTCAAGTTTTGCTGGGGTGCCAGTGGTCACAGATGAGGTGCTTTAGCAGAACACTAAAAAGATGTCTGTCTGCCTAGCACCGGTGTGTGCTGCAGCTGGCTCCAGCTGCTGCTGTCTATCTCTACTTCAGCTCTAAAACACATGTACAACATTAAACTAAAAGTTAAATTGTCAGGCCACTCCAAACACCCTGCCTCCAGCTGCACAACAGAGAATGGAAAAAAACGCTGGGGGGGGAGATTGAAGAGAGATGGGGACAGAAAACTCAGTGGGACCACACAAAGGGAAAAGTCAAAGATGCCTAATGTTCAGTCTTCCTCCCTCAAGCTATTTCTCTCCCTCTCACTAATTTGTTGTGAATGGAATGGGATACAAAACAGCTCAGCTCAAGACAGGTATAGGAGACAGGGCAACTGCTATACACTGGTCAAGGTATTCACCAGTGTGAAATGAGGCCTAATTTTCTAAAACAGATTATAACCTGCTTTCTGCAACACATATGCACTACTATAATGTCTTGTGTTGGGCCACTGAGGGCATTTCTATTAGATATTACTATGTTAACTTTTAATACAATAAAACAGGAAGGGTGCAGTCCTAATCTTGATGAGAGTTTTGTAATCAAAATCAGTGGTTCGAATTTAGCCTTAAACGATCAGAAATATTATTCGAATCTATGTTGCAAATTTTACACAAAGAGTCCTAGGACCTAACTCTCCTTCTTCCATATCTACTGCATTTATGCAGGTACTTGCCTGTTTCAACAAACCAATTTAGTAAAAGAAAACTTAATCTGGTATGCATATGGATTGAAGAGCAGAAATACCATACTTTGACAGACTCTGAAAAGACAGTTTATTTAAATTGAAGCTTGAGCATCAGTAAAGAGGGTAGAGTGTACCACATCTGGAAGTGCCCTGCAGAGCAGCTCCTACCATAAATACCAGGTTTCAGCCTTCCCTTATCATTGGATATTTCAAAATTCCAGATAGCAGCTATAAACTCTCAGCTGTCAACAAATGAGAACAGCATAAAAAGCACACAACATACAGTCAACGTTCCATTTAATGTTTCTTGGAGGAAGTTTAAGGGTTTCGTTGATCTTTTCAAGCACTGTCTGTAGCTTCTGTTTCTGAGCAATTTCAGACTGAGTAACTTCAGCAACATTCAGCTTCTCACTTTCAAGTTTCTCTGAAGTGATAATAGAAGAAAAAACAGAAGAAAAAACATTGTCAACTCCATGAAGAATGCAAAGCCATTCCATGCACCCAGATGTACAGTCAAGAGACATTAGACTTCCTGGTTTTAAAATTACCTGGTTTTCCTTCCAGAGCCACTTTCCTCCACAATTCTGAGCTCCTAAAGACACAGTTCACATTTTCCCTTTATTTAGCCATTGCCACAGGGAAAGCCAAGTATTAATAAAAACCACAGTACTGGCTAACAAATATTTGCTGCAACTCCTTTTAGGGAAAACCAGATTCAAAGGTAAGGCCCATTGTTTCTATTGCTACCGGATAAAGGGTATTCTGTATGCAAGTGGCTTGTACAGCAGACCATCAAACCTAGGAAACAGATACCAACTTTAAGATTTGTTTCATCAGTCTCAGCCTCCCAGCTTCTCCATCAGACTCAGGAGATTTAAAAATTTTATTTGGCCTGTTTCTGATAAAAGTGAAGTGACACCATATTCATAGAGGTGGAAGATGCACCCAAGAAATGTGAACAAGTATTTGTGGAGGTATGAAAACAACTAAAACCTCAGGCACTTTCTTTCTATGATACCGTGGCCCTTTTCCACACTCAAAATTTGCAGTAAATTTTAAAATATTTTATAAATTGGTTTGTTATTAATTAGTACAGATTGCTAGGTATATACATACACGGCTTACTGTTTACCATTAAATAGTAAGCAAAGAAAATTTAGCAGTAAAAGCTCCCTGATAAAAACACAAGAAACAAAATGCTTGGTTACCTATCAGTTTACTTCTATGAAAGAGTATCTTATTAAAAGATATCTTAAGAGATATCTTATTTGGTAAGAGCTGACCTTGTTCTCAAAGCCAACTGATTATTTTCCCAAAGAGCATGAACGTGAGCTACCAGCCTATGAATCCTGCTTAAGAGACTGCCATCTCCATGGGTTTCTTGTGCCTCCACAGAAATCAGTCTGTGCATGGTCTCACAACAAGACCAAAGTCAGCATAGACCTGATCCACAAGGAATTAAGGGTAATGGAAAAGATTCCACTGAAATCAATAAGTGCTGGATCAGTATACACATATTTAAAGTCAGGCTGTATCTGATACGTATTTTTGGGGGTTTGAGTGAAGTCAGTGGAGGCCTGCCCATGAGAATCAAATTGCTCAGTCTGGGGCATATCCAGTCCATCACAATATATTCAATAGCTTAACCATTCATAGAAGGGAATAGTCTGTGTAGTCTTTATTAGAAGTGCTCACATGATGTTTCAAGATTCATTTAAGATACTGAAAAGAAATTTACTGGAGACTTTATGAGCTGTAATAACTAAGAAAATGGCTTCCAAGCCAACAGTTTAAAAAGCACATGCCAGCTCTGCATTAGCAGTTTCTTTTCTCTATCTGTTTCTCAGCTGAAGCTCAGTTTGCAGTCCACTGGGTACCATTACCTCAGTAACATTAAAAGCCAGACATCAAATCAGAAAGAAATTCCAACTTTCCAGAGGAACTTCGCGATGTGAATAAACTATAGTATGGAACCAGCAGAGATTAAAAACATCCACCGTTGTACTGAAAAAACCCTTGCCTTCAAACTTACTTTCCACTTGTAACACGGTTAAGTTTGTACAGCACATATGCAGATAATAAATTTAATTGGAGTGAATACTGTTGCCAAGACAAGAACCCTCCCTCTCTAGCACCCCAGGTAGGCTTTATGCTGTTCTCATCAACTACAGAGCACCACACATTGCACTGTAGCTGTAAGGATTGTGCATACAGCCTATGGCTCAAGGGTCTCATAATACAATGCTATTTTTATATCACTTAGTGGCATAAATGTAAGATGATACCAAGGCTCCTAAGTAGGAACAAGTGATCCACTTACTGACAAAGTGCCCCAACAGCGTGCACATATATTTTTTCTTACCAAATAATTTCTGCAATACTTGTCCATCATACAGGTCTTCAGCCAAGTCTTTCACAATAATCCTCTCTCCTACCAACACATCATTAATCCAGTCAATTAATACCTATATGGGAAACACAAATTTGGCAGTATGATACACTATTCATTTGCAATTTAAAACACATGTCATTTTGTACAATGATGAAAATATTTAGCAGAAAGAATACCAAAGCTGCAATGGCTCAAAATACAATCAGTCTGAAATGCCACCAGAAGAAAATAGGAAGGACTTAGGAAGGACTCTTCTAAGGTGGCTATGTCAATGCACCACAAGGTCTAGACAAATAACCAGATTGATGCAGTGCGTTCTGGAGTCAACTCTGTCCTTTACTTTCAGTAGTATTTTAACATTTTATTGTGAAGCAAAAGGTGTTGAAGTTGATTCTAATGAAGTTTCCTGCTAAAGTTCTAACCCCAAGAATGACAAAGACTATAAGGAAAGTCAGTGTAGTCTTAGACTGGGTGTGGGATGGGACTAAGAATCAGGACTCAGGATTTTAATCCAAATTCTTAAGTTTCTCTGTGCCATATCTAGAGAAAGATACTAAAACAAATGACCTGCCCATTTCACTGGGATGTACACACCACGTGGTTTCATTTAATTAATTTCTAAACAGTGCTTTGAAGTGTTCAAATGAAAGAGGCAGGATAGTATTAAAAAATAGTCCCACTTTTCTGAAAGTGTTTACATGCTTTTCATTACCTTCATTAGTTCTTGTAATTTTGGGTCATTTCTTGAATTTGGATCAATCATTGTTCGGACTTCATTTTCCTCTGGAAGGTTTAAAAGAAAGATATTAGAAACTGTTACAAGTATGACACTTTATTTTACATCAAGCTTTTATGTTGAGATGTAAAATTGTTGTGAATTACCTAGCATAGTGTCCTCAGGGTCTAGTTCGAATGGAATTGGACTGAGAGGTAAGTTAATGGCATTTATTCCTTCTTCCTGTAATTCAGATACTAGGAAATAAAAAAGAAGAGCTTGGTCAAATTTCAATTCAATTTTAGTTACTATTTCACTCTTGCTAAAAGTAGCATTAATTGTCTTAATTTCTTTATAAGAACATGACTCTATTAGATAAGCCACTAGGTGTAATTACAGCAATAGAATATAGCTAACAAAAATGGAAGGCCCGGCCAACAAACCTTTACTTGTATGAGTAGATTTTTCATACTGGATATGCACTGGATAATGGTACTGGAATCAATGCAATTTCCTCAAATCTTTTCCAGGATAAGGCCCATTATCCTCAAATTTTAAAAGGCTCGCTTGCATTTTAACAGTCCTAACATTTTAACACTAATGAATCATTTTAGCTGAGGAAAATTATTATTGCTCTCAGCTATTTCACCCTTGCGCTGGAGATGCTTCAAGTTTAGCTACTTGAGAAGAGCTAGGTCTGGCTATATATCCACACAGGAGCTGCCAGACTGGTAACTATTTAGGACTGAAGGTGCAGTCCCAGCACACGGCTACCTCCATTGTTCAGGTCAGGGACCAGCAGATTGCGGGATGCTTCTGGCCTGTGTTCTTGGCCTTTCTTTAGCAAAAACCATGGCAGCAGGACCCAGGTGTAAGACAATGAACCCTCATAAGTAACGCCTTAGTGTGGAGTCCAGACATAGGTTGAGAAAGAGCTTGGACGCAGTAATGGGGAAGTAATCCAAGATCCCACAGTCTGGAGATGCCCACAGTTGTCAGGAAATTCGGATGAGTTCTTCCTCAGCCAAAGTCCCCTAATGCTGCAAAAATCAATGTTCTTGTAATACATGCTCTGAGAACATAGGAACAGAGAGATCCAGAGAAGAAGTGTAAAAGCAGTCCTGCCACTAGTTCTGTACTATACAGGTTCTGTACCTGGTACAGTTCAGAGCAACTTCATTCATTCCTCTGGGTGACCCAAATTTCAATGGGTTGCAAAGACAAACCCCTTCCTTCACTGCCTAAACATGCCTCCGAGAATAAATACAAACAAGCCAATACACTAATCCTACTGCTATGGAAGAACACATAGCACTGTGCAGGGAGGGCAACCACTCTGATGATCAGAAAAGTTTGTATCTTGCTGTGTAATCAAGAAATCAGTGCAAACCTGATTTACCAAACCAGGAAAAGAGCCTCGCTGTCTTATGAATGACATGTAAGTAATGTTGTTTTGACCACTCATTTTCCAGTGTACAGACCTTTAATAGAACTGGTTGTTAGCACAACTGTTCCAGTCAGAGTTTAAACTTAATAACTTAAATCAACCATCTTACATGTGCCCTAAAGATTCAGGTAGCTGTATACACCTTCTGACATGAACTAAAATACATGATTTATGTGTAGATGCAGATTCACCATCTAACATTTCAGATTTACCACCTGAAGCTTTCCTCAGTTTATTTTGAAAATTACAGAAACAATTTCGGTTTGGAGAAAACAGAAAAGTAGAAAGTGACAGTAGAGATCTTGTGTTTTGTTCCTGGCCCCATGACTGCCTTGTAACTTAGCTTTTGGAAAACAGTTTAACCTTTCTGCCTTAACTTCCTGTGTGCAATAAGTACAGCTATGTTTCACATGAACACTGTGATAATTAGTCAGTTGGTGTGATAACAGTACTTAAGACTTTCCAAATATTTTCTACGCTCTGTGAAATGTTTTGTGCTCTGCCAGATGAAATGCCTGTGCACATTTCAAGAGCCTGTATAGCTGTATTCAGGCATCTATGTAAGATTCATAGCAATAATGGCTGTTAGAGTGCTTATTACTTTTAATTTACAAACATAACTTTGAAAAATCCACTACCTTCACTACTGAAACACTAACTTCACCCCATACACTCACCCTGCTTGTGTATCTGTAAAATACAAATACTGAGCAGCTCTAAAGAGTCGTAAAATAATGTTGACAATAATAGTTCCCTCGATTGTTGTATATCCTCTAAAACTGATGGCTGAGAGCAACGGACCAAATTAATCCCTCATGTAACTCCATTGAGTTCTGAGGAGTTATTGCAAGGATGAATTTGGTCTAGCATGTACAATCTCAGGAACTGTTTACATTTAATGGCAATTTTTTGAACTGCTAGCACTCCTTAGTGAAAATCGTTGTTGGTTTTATTAACCTCTTTGGTTTTGTTTTTTGGGGTAGTTTTTTTCTTTTTTTTTTTATTTTAGTCCAAAATGGGCATAAAGACGTCAGTGGATAGAAAACTTCCATGTGGAGGTCCTTCTGTTCTGAAATGTTCAATTCATGCAGGACTTCTGCACAAAGGTTCCTAGGCAGAAAACGTTTTTTTCACATCAAGCCCAAGACAGAGCATAGTAAACAAAACCTCTTCAAGCCAACTGGCTCCACTGAGCTCTCCTATCCTGAAGGGCTGGATGCTCTGCTTGAGCAAGACACACTGGAGGAAGCAGTCAGCTCACTTTCCTAGTGACGGGCAGTGGGGAAAGCTTTTGGCTCCTCTCTCGAGGGAGCGACCCACTGGCAGAGCTCACTGACACTTCTCCAGGGAGACGGAGTGGACCATTCAGGGCTGATTGTTGCGTAAGGCATTCTTTACAGGCCTAGTGAACCTCCCCATATTTGTCCTCCAATGTGCACAACTATTACATTCTACTTTTAATAATATGACCTTCATCATATTATCAGCGTTTCTGAAAATAAGAGAAAGCAAACAAAAAAACACCATATCTTTTCATGGAAAGGGAACATAAAATACAAATAAAATAATAATAAATATAAATGAGAAACTAATACATTGATCTGTTCCAGAATGTACTGCAAATGTTACAGTTGTTGTACAGCAGGGGCCAAGTCCTGCCTTGCTGTACGCAGGTATACACAAGTGGTGGTCTTGTTCCCCCAGGCAGCTCACCCAAATTGCATACATTTCTCACGCTTGCCTGAGCCATATGCAGAACCTACTCAATAGACCTCTGGATGATCCAAAGATCCCAGATGGATCCAGTTTACCAGAGAGGACAGCTCCTCCTCAGCCACTGCATTCTGTAGTGCACAACCCATGCCCAAGGCTGGTATTAGTCCCATAATAAAGGCTCCTGCCCTCCTGTACCCTACAAGCAGGAAACATGATGGAGAAACCCTGAGCCTGATAGCATCTTTTTCATTTCTTTCCCAATACTGAAGAGGAAACGATTTAACTACAGATTAACAATAGTACTAAAAGGAGCAGGTAAGAACACATGCATTATATCAGGTTGTACGTAAAGGGAGAGAAAATGTATTATGTAGTATGGCCTCACTTTCTAAGAATTTCCATCAAAAAAGTTCCATGACAAACCACTATTATACACTTAGGTGTTTATAGAGGAACCACAAAAATGTGATTGAGGTTAAGAGTTTGCACACTACAGTTTCAGCAGAGGAATCAATTTTTCAGCTGCTTTTCATTAATTTTTTTTAATTAATTTTCATGAAAATCACTTCAGCAATTTAGTATTTTAATAAAAACAAAGCACACAGGTTTGGGACAATTTTTGCAGCAGCTGACATGAAAATAAAATCATCTAATTTCTTGAAATACTTCAAGGAATTACTTGGAGCATCACTAAGACCTCCACTCTGAGTCTTACAGTGTAAAGACCCAGGAAGAGAGGAAGGGACATAGCTGCAGCAGTCCATCTATAGCACACCAGCTGCCAGGACCTGTAGCAGTTCCTCTGAAGGACAGTATCCACAGAGTTGACTGCTTGACATGGGGCATGCTTGGCCACTGGACGACCCCAGCAAGTAGAGTTAAGAGCGCTTTTCTGTTCTCACCCTCTGCTGCAGCCCAGATACAGCCCAGTGCATCAGCTACCACGGAGCTTGTTCACATTGTGCTTATATTGGTATGATTAAGGACTACATCCTTTTGGACATGAGAGGAAAATCTAGTCCTTCATGGTTTTTTTTACAGTCACCATACTGAGTGGAACTGGGGGTTGAATGTACTTTTAAAGCAAGACCCTTAAAAGCAACCAAGTCACACGTGGGCCAGAAAAATCTCTGTGAATTGGCAATGTGAAAGTCCTGGTTTTAACTCTGGATAAGGAATGGACACTTCTGCTCAGACTTCTGATTTGGCTCCACATGCCAAATTTGTTATGATGTAATGAAGTGCAACTCCATTGCTATCAGCTGTCAACAGACTTCCTCCTATCATGCCAGCACCAAATTTGGCCCCAGAGCTGGGGAGCCCACAAGCTTGTATCAACAGCAACTACAGCAACTATTTTAAGCTGGATAGAGTTCTTACTGGTTTAGATGCTCTAGGATTACAAGGTCATAAACCTATGCTATCAAATCCACGCGGGTGCTCTGAGCCAGACTTTGCCCTTTGATGCGTGCATCCAACTGCCATTGCAACTGTTGGACGCTGAGCACATCTGAAAGTGGAGTACTGCCCATACGGTTTAAATTGGCTTAATTCCTCTAGTACATGCAGCCTGTTGCTCCACATTGTATTTATTAGACAGTTTCATTTGGGTTTTTTACTTGTTTATTTTGTGTGCTGAAGGCTTTTTGCTGCCCTGTTTAGTATTCAGGGCTTAATGTTATTCTGATTTGAATGAAACACATCTTATTATTTAACTGAGCTCAGAAATGCCACATCACCCAATGCACTCTTTGTGGTTTAGACGTATTTTAGCATATCTATCCAAAGAATCATAAAATAAATACAGCAAGATGTAGTGTTAAATGGTCTCTCCTCGGAGTGCTACAGCCATGTCTTTCCATCTAATTGATTCCGTACTTACAAAACTAAAATTACTCAAGTGCTACAACACTAATGGATTGATTCTGAAAGTTTGTGATTAGCTAGAACCGAATCCTAATGTTGGAGGAACACAGTGACACTATGTTTCTAACCTCAATCTTTCAAAACCAGGAGATTTAAATATATGCATATACACCTACATAAATATATACATACACACTTCTGTAGTTCTTTAACTGCCTTTCTAATGTAAGGGGTTTTCATTCAAGGTCGTCTTTGCCATTTTTAAGGTTGCAAATACTTTGGTTTGTTTGGAGGGGTTTTTTTTGTGGAAGCTGAGATTCATTGACATTCACATGACTCCAGGAGTTTAAGCTTTCTACAAAAAGTCAAAGGACAAACTACCTGACGTTGTAAACTACTATGGTAGACAGTAGCTTTACGTGCTGTGTCTCTATCTTAAGCTACTCTTTCCTGGAACAAGCACAACTTGGAAGGCTAGCTGCAGACATCATATGGCCAGAGCAACACTGGATATTTGTATATACACCCACATTCAAACATGCATGTTTATGCTATATAATGTTTATGTATGTAGCCAAAAATTACAGCCAGTTTAAAAAAAAGTGCTGATTTTCAATAAGAAATGTCTTTACTACTCTTCTACAAGACAGAGATACTCACTCAATTATAGTTGAGCCAAATTTAAATAAATCATTTTTGGTTTCATATTCTCTTTACTGGGTGCAAATTTCTGATAAATGCTCATGACCGTGATGGCTTGCTTTCAAAACCACTTGTGCACAAGAGCAGCTTTACTTCTTCTACAGACTTGATAGTCTTCAATGCAGGCTTGAGTGTAAATGACTGTATCTGCACAGATTTCAGTGGATTTATGCTGATTTATACCAGCTCACCGGCTCAGTGTGATTCCTATTCCCCCTCACATACTCCAGTTTTATACCCTGATATAATTCCAGTGGAGTAATTCTGAACTTGTACTGGCAAATGTGAAAAGAGATCCAAATTACCGAAGATGGTCAGAGAATGAGAGAAAAAGTAGCAAAAGCATTTTCAAAAAGTATTAGTTTAAGCTTTTACAGAATGATACTATTTAGTCAAGCAAACTTATGCGATTGCTTTCTGGGCCATGCATGCAAAATGTTATTTTCCAATGCTTGTGTGTGTGCATCTTATAAGTCCACAAAGGGAAAAGAAAATATTAAATCTAAAATGGTACTGCCTAGTTTTCTTGAATACATAATTCATCCAATATGGATTCTGGCAGCTTAGCTTTAACTCTGAAACAAAAGAAATCCACACAAAAGACAATAAATCTGCATTACACATGGTACTAAAATGATCCAATGCATTTATAGATGTTTACAAGTTTGCAGAGTGTGACACAGCGTCCACCAGAAATTTGATATTCACAGCACAAAACATCATAAACATATGTCTGCAACTACAAAGGGGCCTTTTTATGTGGGGATCATTGTTAAAATTGTCTTCAGAACATAAACCTTAAGTTGTAAATGCTACTCCCCATTTATTCTCCAAGACATAACAAATGAGGAAAGAAAAGCAGAGATATGTTTGTAATTGAAAATGTTTCTCAGGAAATGATCTGTACAGGAACATCATTCTCATTCCATTAACTGCTGACTCCAAGCCAACCATTTGTAAAAGTAAATAAATATGCAAACTGGCTGACAACAATGTGCCTGCCTTTAATGTTACTGCTTTAGTACCCAATCTCCAAAAAAGAATCTATTTTCTTTTCTCATTTCTCCATTACACCAAACATGGCATACACACAAAAAGAATGGGAGAAATGCTGTTCACAAAAAAGAATGGGAGAAATGCTATAATTTAATTTTCATGTATGCAATACAAATTAAATGCTTATTGCCTTGAACTTTCTTTAAAGTCCAAAGCTACTCTGAAGTACCTCAGTGACTAGCTTGCTGCTCCTTTCTTTTTTTGCAATTAAAAGGGAAAAAAATCCCATAGATAGACAGATCTCTGGTCTGAGTAGGTAAAAACAACCAACAAAATAGGCAGCAAACTCGATCCTTTTAAAGAGAACATATGATTTTCTTCGCCATGCCACAAATAGCTTCATTAAGCCCTACATGCTTTCACATTTCATTTGCGATGAAGGTTCTTCTCAGAATTTTCCTGTAGTTTCTAAGAGGTAACAAGTGGTGCAGCGTCAAGCTAACACACAGATGTCATTCCATTCATTCCTTCAACACATCCTCTAAAATACATAAGCTATACCTGCAGATGTTTTGAAAAGCCTGTCACCCTATAGAAGTGTTTAAAATATCACTGAAAAAAAACCCAAAAGACAGTGTTGGGAACAAATACAGACAGAAGTTCAAGTGACACTGATTTTCTTTCCCTCACTGAAGAAGCAGCCATGCGTATGAGAAATGCCGGGACCATTCCAAGTCCTTATCAAAATGTGCTGCGCTGAATCTGATCCCAGCCTGAAAACTCCTCAAACAGCCTCAGATATGTTGGTAGCGTCTTTGTGCAAAAGATACCTACAGGTTGTTAGCTGGTCTGCACATGGTATCCCTAAATGCAAAATATTTTATTGAAACAAATCCTTTGACAGCTAAGATTTCCAATTTATTGAGATTTATTGAGGGATCTCAGAACTGATTTATTGAGATATGTCAGAACTACATGGAGTGCTTGGGGCTATATGGAGACAGAAGGGACAGCATTTGTATTCTCCTCACCAATATTTTGATATTTCTTGAGTTATAACAGATCTGCAGGTAGCAACATCCAGAAGAGGGTCAGACAGACCTCTTGGTGTAGTCCTCACCCAAAGCAAGTGGAGGCAATTGTTAATCCTATATGCTCACCAGCTTGCTGCAACAGTTTTTTCCAAATACTGTGGAGTGGAGAAGCTGATTTTATAGGACTGACTTGCCTTGTTCGTTTAATCACCAACCAGCTAATAGTAGCTATTCCAACATCAACAAGAGGCGCTCATGCAGAAAAGACAAAACCAAAGATCTGTTCCAAGAAGTCTTTCCCAGCTCAACAAGTTCTAGCTATTCCTAAGAGAAAACCCAAAAATAGTTCTTAGGAATGTGAGGGCACACTAGTAGCAAGCTGAGGATTTCCTGAATTTCTTGCTCTTTTCTCCTTGTGTACATAAGCCTTGTTTTTGAAGGAGAAAAAATTAGGTGTCAGACCCACTGCATCTCAGTAATCTAGATGACTACTTATTCTTGGAAGAATTAGAAAAATTACTACATTTACTGGAAAGTTAAAGTTCCTTCTCAGGGATTGCAAATTGGTTTATGTATCACACATGGCCAGTATTTTCAAACTGTAGTTCCTAGAGCTGCTTGTGTTTTAATATAAGCATCTGGTCATCTTCAAGGAATGACTTTATGACAAAGGATCAAAAGATTTGTAGTAAGTGGCCAAGTATTTCTAATTCCCAGAAGGAAAAAACAAAACCAAAACCACCGTAACATCTTCTGAGAGCTCCTCATGCTTCAAGATCCTTCTTTGGTATCAAAGTGTCCTGGTTTCAGCTGGGATAGAGTTAATTGTCTTCCTAGTAGCTGGTACGGAGCTATGTTTTTGAGTTCGGCATGAGAAGAATGTTGATAACACACTGATGTTTTCAGTTGTTGCTAAGTAATGTTTAGTTTGAAGTCAAGGATTTTTCAGCTTCTCATGCCCAGCCAGCAAGAAGGCTGGAGGGGCACAAGAAGTTGGGAGGGGACACAGCCAGGGCAGCTGACCCAAACTGGCCAAAGGGATGCTCCATATCTTGTGATGTCATGCCCAGTATATAAACTGTGGGGAGTGGGGCTGGGGGGATCACCACTTGGGGAGTAACTGGGCGTCAGTCGGCGAGGGGTGAGCAATTGCCTTGTGCATCACTTGCATATTCCAATCCTTTTATTACTACTATTGTAATTTTATTAGTGTTACCATTATCATTATTAGTTTCTTCTTTTCTGTTCTATTAAACCACTCTTATCTCAACCCACAAGTTTTACTTTTTTTTCCCCGATTCCCTCCCCCACCCCACTGGATGGGGGGCAAGTGAGCAAGCAGCTGCGTAGCGCTTAGCTGCTGGCTGGGTTTAAACCATGACACAAAGTCAACCAAGATAAAGTCTGAGGGTGACACCAAGGCTGGACAAATAGCAAACACAAGGAAGATGGGATAAGGGTGACCCAAAGAAATTAAAATAATAATGGATACAAATATGCAGATTTATTACTTATCTGCATGACTGGTAGCTTGCTGTCCATGCTTTGCTCTCTTTGCATCAATCCTGAGCATCTAACCATGGTTCTCAGATTCAGTACAACAAATGAGAATTGACTTGTGACATCTAATTCTCTCCCCTCCCCCCTCCATTTTAAGGGTTTTCAATTTCTTGCTACAGTTAATATTTGTGCCTAACACACAGATGTTTTCTAAAAGTCTCTGCAGTGTGTCCTAGGGAACTGAAGGTTCTTGTCAAGGACAGAATCAGGATCTAATTTGGGAACTGGGGTCTAAAGACCGGCCTTCAACATGGAAAAACTAGGCTGTGGCTTTGGCTGGATGAAGAGAAATGCAGCTACATTTTTAAAGAAAACGGGCGGGATTTGTTGAAGGGCAGAAAATTGAAACCTTAAAATGGCAGAAATATATCTTCTAGCATACTGAAGAATAAGCTACCCTTTGGGGTTCTCTTGACCAATGTAGAGGTTAGTGTGCATTTGACAGCAGAAAAACTTCAGGTTTGGACTGTTACAGCAAGGACTACAGAAACTGTAAACTTGTTTCCCCATCCTTATTTCATATGAGTGTGCATCATCAAGATGCAGATCTGATGTGTGGAAGCCCTCCTGTTCTTATCCAGCCATACAGCGTCAAGTGTCATTTCAGGGACAGAGAGGAATTGCCACGGGCTGTGGCAACCCCTGCCTAGAAGGAGGACTTCAGTCAGCTGGCATAAATCACAGTGTGGTGGGATCAATCGTATGGCTGTGGTACTCTCCTAAAACACATTTACACAAAAGTGTAAGATGATGATGATGCAAGACAGGACTTCTTTGGTAGCACAAACTGGAAGCTACATTTGGCTTAGGAAAGCAGAGTTAGTTCTCAACTTGCATAGGAACTAAATCAACACTTTCCAGTCTAGGTTCTCAAATCCCTTAATCAGAATTAATTTGTTTAACATCCCACCAACAGAAGAAAACAGCATTATCCCCATTCTGCAGCATAGAAAGTGATGCACTTCTAGATTAAGGAATACATTTAACGTCTCCTTTCTGGAGACACACATTCCCCTTGTAAAATGGAAGCTAGGCACTTAAAAATACAGCCTTAAAAAAACCTGTCTATAATGTTACACTTAGCCTGATGTAGAATGGACAGGAATACCCACACCTCTTGCCTCCCAAACCCGTATCATAGTAAAGAGAACACCCTTCTTTTCATATAACCAGTAGTAATGATTTTCATCCAGCGTTGTGCCTTGCTTTTCACAGGCACTGCCTGGTACCCTCCTGTGCATTCCTGATCTTG
This sequence comes from Buteo buteo, assembly GCF_964188355.1. Lineage (NCBI taxonomy): Eukaryota > Metazoa > Chordata > Aves > Accipitriformes > Accipitridae > Buteo > Buteo buteo. The sequence continues at coordinate 20,383,294 of NC_134186.1, read as the reverse complement.
CTCATTTCCTTATAAAACTCAGACAGCTGTTCCAACTTTGAAATGCCCTGACTCAAAAAAATTACCTTACTGAACTGTCCATCTGATTATGGTGTTAACGTGTTTCTTATTAGGAAACAAGTTGCAAGCAATGCAAGCACCAGCACTGTAAGGGTAAACCCACAGCTCTGAACTGTACATGAATCTCAACAGTCTTTTCCAAGGTATCTCAAACAAGCTGTACGTTCAGAGCAGCACTTGCTACCACCTGTCAAGCGCTGTCAGACAAAGGAAACCCCTCTGTGTAAACTCCTGCCTCTTCAGTGCATTTCATGGGTTGCTGTCATTACCAATGTATCAATTTCAGCATGCAAGACATTCATAGCAATAGTAGCTGTGGCAGTATTTCCTACTTCACAGGTGAACACACCAAAAATTGCAATTTTCAATTGTCCAAGTAAATAACCTTAAATGGGTTTTGCTTCATAGCACTAACACATTCAGAGTTTCCCAGATATAATCTGCAGCCTTCAGTTGTTGTTGTCATAAATGAGTTTATGTTAACATTCCTATTAGAAAGTGTTTAGTACTACAAAATTTTCATTTTAATAAGCATGAATATTAAAACTTACCTACTGCATGACACATAGCCTATTTGAAAATTGCTATCTCAAGCATGCTTTTGACTACAAATTACAATTTTCCCTGAGTGGAAATTCAGCTAATAAAAATCACTATTTTCACACTGGATCCAGTATTACTTAAGGACTGAATTTGTACCACACTGAAGCTAACAGAAACATATGAAATACCACTAGCATGAAACAGCTAATTCTATCTTACTCATATTGCAGAAATATTTTCATGGAATAGCATACAAAATTAACAAACTGCTGTATTTTCTTCCTCTTTTACCCAGGAAAAACAAAGTCTGGCAAGGGCAAGAAGAAAATAAACTCCCATTGTTATCTTCAAAATATTACAAAACAAAAATAACTTACCATTGCAAAAATATAAGGTCAGAAAACAGTACTCCTAAAGTATCACAGAAATGAAGATGAAAAATAACTGAATGAGTTGGTCTAGTCTCCTACCTTTAGGGCAAAATGCTCCACAGCCCATCATAGGGTCCCTGGGCCACCCTCATAGTGCATCACAGGGAAAACTGCAGTCTGTAAGGTGTTTGAAGCCCCTTGCTATGCAGGCCACTTTGCTGCTGCTCTTCAGAGAAGCTGTATTAGCTTTAGAGCCTGTTTTCCAACAGAATAGTCCAAGCACATCTTAACTCTCAGCTCAGAGCATCGCTTCAGAACAAGTGACTGACTGCCTATATAATTTAATATGATGCCACATGAGACTCATAGACCATCTGCAAAAGAAACTAAATCTGCTTTTTGCAGCTTGGTAAGTTGCATTCTGAATGCTAGGATGCAGTTTTGACTGTGTGCTTTTGTTATCAGTCATATAACTGAACAAAATGCTCAAACAGCAAGCATAAAGCACATGTTTTTACCAACTGCAGTCCGTTTCTGCTGTAGTTAACTTGTACCTTTTCCCCTTACAACTGAATAAAGTCATAATTCCCCTCAAAGCATAAGAAAGGTCTAGGCACAGACACGGCAACATTGGAAGTAAAATTTCCTTCTTCTTTTTTTTTTGGTGAAACAAAAGCTGGTCAACAAAAGCTACAGAATCCTTGAATCCTGTTGCCAGAATTGAGATGCACATGTGATGTTACCAAATTCAGGTCCTGACCACAGTACTCCTTTCTCTAGAAATACTTTCCTACTGAAATAATTAGCAAAACTCACATGGAAGGAGGAGTAAGCTCTAAAACAGGTAAAAGCATATAAAAAGCTAAACAAAAGAAAGGAGAGGTATGAGCCATCAAAAGAATAAAAAACTACTTGTAAGAAATGAACTAGTTTTATAGGCTATGCATCCTTCCAAAGACGGACAGTAATTAAAAGATAATCTAAAGCAATTACTTACTCAGGCTAAAAATCAAATTGCTATGAAGTTGTCTACAGACTAAAATTTTTCAGAAGCTGTAAAATGTTTAAGTGTCTGTTTCAGCTTGGTGTAGGATGAGGGAAGTGACGCTTCCCTGGCTCATTTCTAAGTCATGGAAAGTGGCTACCTTTCTAGCTTCCAATTGAACTTAACTTAAAATACCAGTTCCAAAAGGCAAGTATGGAGAACTGAGAGGTATTTATTGTTTGGGGTTATTCAGCTGTGCTAAGGAACATTCCTCTCCCAGGTTTCGTATCAGATGTGATTCCTTGCAGAAAAAGACATAGAGCTCTCATCACTGTTCTGAAATCACATTCTTCGCCAGTTTTAAGGAATCTCTGATGCACATCTGTCTGCAGCTACTGGGTCAGTCCTAAAAGAAGCCTTTCCCCATCAACAGCCCTATTTCATGCTGTACTCACAAGTAGTAATGGGGGTCCCCACCCTGACTCCTAGAGTCCCATTGCTTTCTGGCACTGGGAAACTGGATTGCTGAACTGCTGAATAACAGCATTCAGTTACAGGACAATACTGAGCTGGCAGTTCTTTACCAAGCTTTCCTTTTCTTAACTTCTGAATAGAACCGTAAGTGTCCCAGATACTTTATTATGGCAATCCCATTTGGGAGGTAAGTACAGCTAAAGGAAAACCATGCACCACTTGAAACAACAATAAGTATGCTGAAGATGATTATACGTTCAGAAAATTCACAAAGTCTGAAGCCACAGCAACATGCATCATCAATTCAACCTATTTTATAAGTAATTATTTATACCTATTTCTAAAGTGGCACTTTTTTACATGCACAAAAATAGCAATTTTACAAAAACAGTAAATGACAGTTGGTGGGGTTTTTTTATTATGAGTTTTTGTATCTACAGTAGCAGCCAAAAGATCATGTCCAGGTAAACTGTTCTAATAGGGGCAGTTAAGAGTAAGGTAAGAACGCTGCAAATTAGCTAAAACAGAGCTGCTTTCTCAGAGGGCATAACATGGCAAGAAATTGACAATAGCAGGTCTGAAGTGCATAGCTCAGCGACCAAGTAGAGGAATTTCTAATCATAATCTCTGTAATCCATTTTCACTTGCCACAAACATAAATTCAAGTGAGAGTTAATTTCTAATTCCTGTAATCTAACAATAACAACAACAAGGCCATCATTCAAAAAACCTGTGCACGTCCCCTTTCCCTTAGCAGAGATCACTGCAGGGAAAAAACCAGCACATTGGTAAGATGCTTTGGGCCTAGAGTTTCCCAAACTGTTCCTAAGTGTTCACTTCCAACCCCACAATTTTCAGCTTTGTAAAAACAGAAGTATAGCCAGGGAGGACTAAAGCCTTTTTCAAGCGGTTTTGGCCATCAGTACAGGAAACAATTCAAAGGCAACATGACACTGATAGCTTAATTTGTGAAAATGGATAAATACCGTATCTGCCACATAGCACATTAACCCATGTAACAAATAAATACAGAAATAGCACTGCAATACTTGGTTAAAAGGGTTTAGTTCACAGAGGAGGAAATTTAATTAAAGCATGTAATGTCAATTACTGTCATTTGTAATTTTATTTTGCTTCCCTAGAAACAATACAGATGCAGGATTCTAAAGTTACCTGCATCTTTGATGCAAATGGGATAAAATTATCTAGGTTCTGAGAAAATCCAGATAGTAGTAGGGGAAAAAAAAAATATGTATTTTTACCTAACCTCATTCATGGATCTTCTTCAAAGTGTTGATTACATGAGGACTGACATGCCTCCAATTTAAACATATAAGCCAACAACCCAGACCTGAAACAAGATTTTTATGTTTTAAAAATTGTGTTAAGTCATCAGAAAGTTTGGGAGGGGAGCAACAGCCTAATTCTCAGCTACAGCCTTACCAAAGCCAACAGAAGAGCACTGATTGATATCAGAGGAGAATTTGGCTTACTGTTTATACCGACTGATTTCAATTGGAAAATTACAGGGCCAGGTCCTCAATGCTTCTGTCTCCTTCATTCTGCTCTGTGCAAAAGTGACAGAGACCTAGGAGCCATGTAGAAGACTCCAAGTATCTCACCACCACAGTAATAAACATTGCCAAATCTTGTCAGTCCTTCTCCTTCGCCATACGCAATGCACTGCAGTATCAGCATTCATTTCTGCTTTCACACAAACTGCTTTTCAGCAGTATAGCTCAGTGCTGCACAGAAGCATCCTACCCATACTGTATTCTGTTGAAGTCAGGAAATAATACCAGAAACGGATGAATTAAACTTACTGTCGGTGAAATACATGTCAGATATATTTCTACCTTGCAAACTACCATCTGAGCTACCACTAGAATCAGCAGGAGAAAATCTGCTGTAAAGACCTCCAAGCCATTTTCCTTTAAGTACCACCACTTCTAAATACAGCAAGCATCCTATCTTTGAAAAAAATCACACTTTCCTCAATAGTGTAATGCTACAGTAAAATGGTGATTAGAATTATAGGAAAGAGCTAACAAAAGAAAGACAAAACCAATCAGATGCTTTCTTATGTCTCTAAATGATACACATAAATCGTGTCTATCAGGTTCCCCCAGGCTATTTCAGGAGTATACAGAACACAAAATGATGCAGATTCATTACAAAAAGTCTAAATCTAATCTACTTGAATTTAAAATGCCAGAAATCACATAAATGGAAGATGAGAAGACAGAACTCATATGTTATACATAAACAGAAACAAGAGTCATGCAAATTGGGAGTCGCATAAAATGCTCGGTTACCAAGAAATTATTGGTCAGATGTCTGGCAGTGCCAAAGTCTGTTGGTGTACAACTGCAGTGAGGAAAGAGGTGTCTCCAGACTGCCTTTGTGCCTTCCCCAGTCCTCAAAAGTATGACATAAGGCTGGCATCTGGGATTTCAGGGGTGGCTTTGGGGGTAAGGGTGACGTTTAACCTCCCTTCCCCATTCACCAGGGCTAAAATCCAGAAGTGAAAAATTCCAAAACAGACTGCGTAATGTAAAGGGAGGAGGTAGATACCAGAATTATATTTTTAGACATGCAAAGTATTAAACTGTGTCCTTCCCAAATAACACAGGTGCATGTTGACAAATGTCATTCAAAAGGGGCAATTCCAACTAGACCTAGGTGGCAAATGCAAAAAATGAGACTGTTGACAAAAATAAAATACCATTGACATGACACAGTTCACCTATAATATAACTGACAAATGGCTAAAAATATGTTGACAAGGTCCTGAGGGACTACAGCTCCCCCAGTATGTTACTATTATTTGTAGTGTACCTTGCAAGGTCCAAGTGTTACTAAATGCAGGCAGGCCCGTTACCTTTTTCCCTAAACACACAGGAGAAAGAGAATGATGTTATAGTTATAAACATACACACTTTTTTTATGCCTTATATCATAAACAAAATCTTTAGTACAACCATACACACACACAAAATCAGATCATTTGGAACACTCGATAATACAGCCTCTCTCTCTTAACAAGCAAGTCTCATTCCATGCCATTAAATCAAGACACACTCTGGTCTAAAACTTTCAACTGGAGCCAGGCTTGTTGACGTGTTATGTGCTGACATTTTAAACTGAATGCAGGAATTACCCTCATTTTCTAAGTTATGCTGGATCAAAATCTAAACGTCAGCAATGCTACTGAAAATACAGAAACAACCTCAAAGTCAGCAGAATCTCAGCGGCATAAAACTAGTATGCAGATCAGACCTAAATCACAACTCCTGCTGATTTCTCTTGCGGCACAAAAATATTACTTTGCAAGAGTAAAGGCAGCACAATTGGTTACCAAATAGCTTACTCAGTGTTATGATATTGTTTCTCAAGTGAAAAACTACGGTGTACTGATTTGCAAGGATGTCCAAAATCGGCTCAAAGTTTGTGCCAGAGTAAGGGGAAAAACCCATTGATTTATAGACCTGTGCATTAACAAGCCCCTCTTTCTTGTTACTCTCTCTCTGCCTTCCATTTAGTCTTCACATTACTTGAGTTGGATTTCCTCTAGGCCTGGGTCCTATTCACTAAACTGCATTAATATACCAATTCCATCTTGAGATCTCCTTCTCTAGAATGCTGCCAAGCTGGCAATATGGTTCCTGAGAGACTACTTTCCCTGACATGCAGTAAGCTATTTATTGACACACCACCGTTCCCATGCAGTTTTGCACCTAAGCAGTGAACTGGATAGCAGTTCCATATGTTGGAGCTGTTACACTTCTCTGGAAAATTGTATTACTTTGGGTAAATAAAAAGCTAAGAGCAGCAGGAAAAATATCATAAAAATGCAGCCGAATTTGTTTCATCCTGCCTCCATCAGCAAATTTGGTCTATGACCTCTGCATATGAGTCATGCAAGTGCTTTAAAACTTGCAGTGATTTATATTTTCAGGATAGGAAGTTCAAGGCTTATATTTCTATTCCCCAACCATACATTATTTTTCTCCATACACAATTTCTTGATAATTGTCTATGAACCAAAATATATAGGTATCTTTTTTTTCTACCTTGTGGTCCATATTAACCAAAACCATTCATCTCAATAACCAGTCTCTGTGTTCTTGGCAGAGTAGAGCTGATGTGTAGGTTATTCCTGGAACCATACTAGGTTGATGTTCTCATCATAGTTTTAGTCATGGAAACCGGCTTCTACCAAGACAGGCATTGTTTGTGAAAAAGGAAATTCCCAGCATATCTGTCAGAAACAAGAAGTAGCAGGATATACCACTTTAAAAATAAAAGTATCTAATATTTACATAGTGGTGTTCATCAGAAGACCTTACCCTGTTCTACAAATCAAGTAATGCTCGTTGGAGCCTAGGGATCATATCCTGCTGAGAAAGCACTATCTCTATTCACAGCCCCTCTGCAGCACAGCTTCACTCCTCGAGTCCTATGTTTATAAATGGATGAAGAGCAACAAGTCAAAATACCACAAAGGCACCAGAAAAACAGAGATCTTCTCACCCATCGCATGCACACACTGGTTCCACATTCAGTAACCTAACTTTCAATTAGTTTTTCAGATAAAATCATTAGTACACACGCTACTGTTTTGCTGCCATTCTGCTGATCAAAACCAGTGACTAACGCCCACTGAGACAACTCCAAACCAAACAGAATTATTTCTAGACTTCTGTAGGCTACTACAGAATTGCATGAAAGCTTCAGTGAACTGGACAGCCTATTTCTAAGAGTTTACAGCACTTATATTATGTGGGCACACTCTGGAATGGTGAGATAAAAGGTAACTCTACAACCCACTGTGTAAACCTGGTACTTATTCTACATCTTTGAGATCTAGATTTTAATCCCTGAAATGGTAGTGCCAGGGTTCAAAGCACATGGTCCATTCTAGGACCAATCTGATGGTCAGTATCTGGGTGACCTAACACTTCCCTGTGTGTCTTACAAGGCTCTACCTGAATTCATAGTCTGCTTTGAAGAGAGCTAGCAGAAGAGGCTACTTTTCTGTTTCGCTAAACTTTCTTAATTGGGTTTTTGGGTCCACAGACCTGTGTTTTCTACAGTCTACTTGACCTGTATCACAACACTTGAAAGATTACAAGGAAGGTCTCACTGACCTGAAAGAGATCATTCGTCTCCTTTGTGATGCAGGTCTATAAGAACCACGGTACTCATCTAGATATAGAGATGTTGACTTTACCCTCTAAGGACCAAGTTAGGAATTACTGTATTGGTTAGCTGCAACTGATTAAGCACTCTTTGCCTTCTTCCTGTAAAATTTAACAAATAATCCCTTCATTCAGTAAAGGTGCAAAAAAATCTATCTCCACTGCTAAAATCTACAGGGCTCTGTGTCTTCAGCACATGCTTCTGTAGGATATTTTATGACAGCAAAAGTTAAGTGTCCCATACATCAGTCTTGACTGTATTGCGTGCCACTGTTATTCTTCCTGTGTGCTCTCTTCAACCGGTCCTGCTCAGATAATGAGAAATTTTCCATCTTATTTCTCTAGAGTACTAACAGTGATCAATAGTTCTGCTTTATCTAATGGGCAATCTCTGGGGTCTTGTGAATAATGTGTTGGCAGCTTAATCTAGATGGAAATCTGTGCCCATCATCAAAAGCCTTGCTTTAAAACTATTTTCTGAAACATTCAGACTTTAATTGATCTTACTATTTATTTCTAGTCTAAAGGAGTTAAAACGCAGGTGAGGCTTCCCTGCTGAATGATGAGCTCAAGCATAAAACCTGATCTCTCCAACAGAGCTGATCAGTTTTAGAACTCTGCTGCAAAATGTTACATCTGTGAACAACTTAATCCTAGTTTTTCTGTGAGGTCTCCAGACATAACCAAGGACCTGAAACCTTCTGTTTTTCTTCAAATGTTCCCATTTTCATGAGTACTACAGGGCATGTCAGGCAAATCCTGCCCTTTGTTACTTGTGCAGCCCAATTGCAATTAAGTTAACAAGTCTGTTGTAGTAGCCAGGATGGTGTCCAAACCCTTTTCCATAGCTGTGGTTGCTCGGTAGTGTTAACAGGAAGAAGAAAGCAAAACCTTAATTTGTCACTGAGGTAAGCATCTATCGACTGTGGGCACAAACAAAGGTCAACACATCTCTGCTGTTTAAGAACTACAGCAGCACTGTAAGCCTCATGATATAACTTTGATGCAGATAATGATGCAGGTCATTACTACTTTATGGATAAGAAAACAGAGAAAAAAAGAGCATTTGCATGCACCCTCAGAAGGGAACCAGGATTAGTGCTCAAGGGCTGCTGGCTCCCAGACACAGGCTTAGTCCACTACAGCAGCAGTCCTCCACCCTGCCTAAGCTTCACTAGCTTGCCACAGCATCACTCTCCTCTCAACCACTTTTTCCTGATTCAAGCTGGTCACCTCCTGAACACTCCGGTCACTTTGTCCATCCCCCCCTCCAAGGCCCTTGTTTGTTGTCGCTTTTCCACTCTCCCACTCTGGTGCTGCTGCTGTCACTCCCATCCCACCTGTGCTTTCATGGCTTTCCCCTTGACCACCCTACAACTGCAGGCACAGAGCCAGAGCTGGTATGTCCAACAGACCTTTTCCAGATCCTGCAGGGACCAGAACCAGAAGGTAAACCATGAAAACAGTGCCCCATGCTGCCAATCCAACTTATCATATTTTGAATGCAGGTATCAAAAAAAGGACTATTAACTCTCTCTTGTCCCACTTAGTGGCACATTAAATTGAGTGTTTGAACTTTGCCTTAGAAGTCTGTTTCCAGTGTTAACCACTGATTTTACATTACATCCTAGATTGTGTAGTTCTCAGCATAATCTCCAACCTCCTGTGATTCCTCTAAAACGCTTCTTCTTGACAATTTTTTAAAAAGTCTTTGAAAATATATTAAAAAGAGACTCTGATAGTCTATGCTTCTAGAAATCAATGCTGTCAGAATTAAGTTTAAAAGCACTGCATGGGCAAAAGAAAGTATTTACTGGATCAATCAAGGCTTAGTGTAATAAAGGGAAGATGTTGCCTTTAATAGTCAAAGGAATCTACCACCTTGTTAAAGAGTACCAGCCAGCCAACCCATGTTGATGAACAAACAGGAAATTTTCAGTTTCTGGGCCCTCACACAGTAAACCTGTTGGTTTATAATTACAGCTCTCTTTGCTTTGCCAGGGCAGGGGGACAAGGGCAGGCGAGAGGCTGTGCTCCGCCACGGTAGCACCTGCATGCAAATGCAACGATATCAGCTTAGGGGCTCCGAAGGGAACCACTTGCCATAAGTAAATGCAGTTTGACAGCAGCTCCTAATAAGAGGAAGGAAATGAGGGAGAGAAAGAAAAGTGATAGGAGACAAAAGGACTTTATAAAACAGGGCTTTATTGCTTTCATTTGTAGCATTTTCTCTTTGTTCTGTTTAAGCACTGAGCCTTCCAATTCCAGATACTGCACAAAAGAGCTACCTGTCTAAAAAAGTTTATTTCAATCTGGAACTGTCTTGCAAGATGCTTCACAAACTCAGCAGTCCATTATTAAGAGTAACAATGAGCTACCTCTAATTAATTTGGCACAGCCTTTGCTTCTGATACCAATCAAATCAATATTAATGGGGAGTTTGTGCTCTCTCATTACCGCACAAAATGGGTACCAATCTTCTCATGAAGATTTTTGGACCATAAACTGTGTTTGAGGTCAGTGTAGTTGGCTTGTTCCCACCCCCTTTTTTCAACCAGGATGGAAAAAAATATATAATGATGTGCTATTTAGTACCTGGATAAAAATCTACATTCAGGCTGCCTACACTGAGAGACTGAAACCAGTTCAATATGAAGAAATCTCAGTCTAAGAAAATAAAGATTTTAGTAGCTCACAGAGCTCAAATTAAACACTTAAATAGGTAACACTAGATATTTCTCATGCTGCCTCACATTTCTGTATTTATTTTTATCTGCAGGATCAGGCGTGTTAGAGAGGGAGGCCTGGTAAGAATTGCCTCAGCCATCATTCTTGGTTACTTACATCTGTGGTCAATTTTCCACACTTTCTTCCATAAAAGGTAAAGGAGGCACTGTACTTGCAACAGGATAATCTAAACAATATGAACAATGTTACTGTTAAAGACCATCTGGCTCATCAAGCACAGCTCCAGACTTTTAACTCCTTGAATAAAGTGTGGAACCCTACAGTGTTTTTTTTAATCCAAAATTCATTTTTAAAACAGTAAAAATAGAGCTCCTGGAGAGACAAGGGATTCAGAGTGCGAGGAAATTAATTTTCTGGTTTTATCCCTCTTGTATCTTACACATCCCAGAATCCACACTAGAGACAAACACTTACACGTCACATTTTTCTACAAAAAAAGCCCTCTAAAATTTTCTGCAAGAAGCCTCTGTGCATAACTGGTATGCGTGGGCTTGGTGTTTCAGAGGGGAGACAAGAGGGTTAAGTATTTCATAATTCACTTCAACTTAATGGCCTGATCCTGCCACTTCTTAAAAGGTAATAAAAGTCAAAGAAGGGTCACCAGGAATTAGAAGAATAAAGGGGGTAGGGGTAAGGGTGAATGCAACCAAAGGCAGCTTTTGTTAATTGTACGCACAATTTCTTATCTGTTAGATAAATTAACAAGTGGCTGGTCTCTGGGAGAAAAACGTTAAAGCAATGTAGGAACAAAATAACCTGGAAGAGGGCAAGCCAGCAGGGAGAAAACAGAGTGATCCAGAAAGTCCAAAGAACAGAGCAAGCATTTGAGCTGGCTGTACTCTGTGCACCCAAGTCAGGTCACAGCTCTGTGCCTCAGTTTCCCCATCCACCCACTCACGGGGGAATCACAGCCCATGGAGGGCACTGCCAGGATTCACTTCAGTTCTGTGAAGTGCTCTGAAATAGAAAGCGGCAGCGTGCCCCATGCCTTGAAGTAAAACAGCTCCACAGACATACAGGAGTTACATTTTCTTATACATTTAAAAGGCTATGGACTTCAAAACACACTTGTTTTTGAACTGAACAACAGATAGAATTAAATCTTGTCATCAGTCATTGTTCAGTTTCTTCTCAGCTCTAACTCTGTGATTACTGTGCACAGAGTGGGTTAAACAGCTCTGCAGCCCCATAAGTGCTGGCTGTAACAGAGGGCAGGGTTTTGGTCCTCAAGAGTGTTTTTTTTTCTCCACAGAAGTTTTAATGGCATTATAAAAAAAACCCAAAACAACCAACTGGTTTGTTGAAATACTTTAATGCTTTTTATTTAATTTCTAAAAATATTTTTGGAAGGCTAAGCAAAGAAAATTAATTAGAGCATAGTTGGAGTTTTTCTTTCTGGGTAAACACAAAAATTAATTTTCATATGCATTGGTTCCTTGCTTTGAATTCTGCATCTTGCTTTAACCAGAAACATCACCCTATCTGGTTTCTAGGTAGAGCGCACACAACTGAACCTTCCCATACAGTAAGTTCCTCCAGCCACTCCCAGAAACATGTGCCCACAACCCTTCTCCAAAGTCTACTCTAATTTGGATCTAATTTTCACTGAAGCTATTATATCATAAGCCCACTGCAATATGTACTGACATATATATGCTAAATTCTTAGCTTACAAAATCCTTTTAAGATGCAAACAGGGCTTTTTTGGATTTTTTAAAGAAATTGTATTTAATATATGCTCATGAGTCATCAATTAAAAAAAAGCAGGGTTACAGTAAGCAAGATAGGTCAGGCATTTTTATGATTAATGGGGTCGAGAAGTTAGAATTCATATTTAAAACTTCGGTTGCTCACACTGAAACAATTAACCCTATCTACTGAGCACCAACTATACATCAGAAAAAAAAAACCCAAACCATAAAATTTCAGAAAGAAGCAATGTTATATCACAAAACACTTATTTTGGTGTGTGTTCCTCCCCTTCAAAAAAAAAAAAGCAAAAGACTTCTCCAGTTTATCGAGACATTTTCTGGGTGTAACTTTTCCAAAACAAATCTAGCTTTTAAGTATGAGATGTTACCAGTACAATGTGTAAACTAGAGGTGCCCTAGTGGCTACTTTGCTACAAAAGTGTCCTGTTTTCTGGTGTACCTAGTTAAAGTCCCTTTCCTCATACTAAAGCTAATATTAGGATTTAGAAAAGGAAAACAGAAATCATCTGATCAACAAGGAGTCTCTTGCCGAAACCTCCTGTATGTTAATGATAACATCAGTTACAAAAGCATCTGCCAATTATATTGTACCTCTGAGAAAAATCATTCTTATTTTAAATTTATTTTTCTGCTAACTTGACTGAGTGCTCATGATAGTAGTAAGCATGAAATGCACTGTAAGCAACTACTGGATTTTAATTAAGAGCATTCCACAGGAATAATACTCACACGTGCTGAGTGATAAGCGTATATATGCTACCACTGTTCTGTAAAGCCTTAAATTACACGCTTCAGTGCATTAGATTTAAATCCTAGAAGACATTGGCACCAATTGCTGGGATTACAACTTTCAATTAAACCTAGAACTAAATTACTGGATTTCAAACCATTTCTTTAAGCCACACCTGTCTACTAAGCCCTTCCCCACATTCACACTTAATAACCCCTAACAATTTTCATCTAGAAAGCTCAAATGATCTTTCAAATTTAATCCTCGTCACTGCTCCATCTTGCATACCTAGAAACTGAGGCACACAATAATTAAATATCCAAACCTAACACAAGAACCTGTGCCGTGGCCACTGCTTTTTAAAGGGATGATTGCACCTTGTCCCCAAACTTGTTGCTTATTCTCACTCCCACATGATCATCATCTCTTGCACAAGCATTCACATGGCTTTATGATAAATTACATGAGGAAAGAGTTTCAGATTAAAACTAACCAACCATTCAACAAAAAAAAGTTAGTTTTAACCTATGTCAGTTCCTGATCCCATTCATTCCACAGCCACATAAACACTTGAATTGGCTCAAGGGAGGCGACACCCCAGGGTTTATGATCAAAGTGAGACTCCATCTTTCAGTCAGCTTCTAAGACTAATGAAACTAGAGCATTAATGCTGGAACTTTCTAAAATCCTGCTACACACATGAAATCATGCACGCTCAGGACCACGTGATCATTCAGCAGAGAAGGGGAGGAGGGAATGCACACTCAAAAAACAATATTCCAGAAAATACAGCCCACATTAAGGGATGGGTCTTTAGAAAGCTCATGGTAAAATCAAGAAACTCCTTATGTAGCACACTGAAGGTACCAAGAACTTCACACAGTCAGAGGCCAAATGGCAAAACTCACCCAAGAAAATATTTGGAGAGAGGTTTAGTAAATGTACATAAAAAGAGTTACCAATGACATGCTGTTGGAGGCTGGCAGAGCATTCTGAAAAGCCATCATATGCATCTCATACTCGTCTACAGCTGTACATCTCTGGCCAGTAAGTGCTGAGCTGGTCAGGCCTTCGCTTACCTGTTTTTATGTTAACTAGCAGACATAAGAAAGATAGTTGCTATTTATAAAAAAAATGCTTATTAAGTGAAATATTAAATTAACAAAAGCAATCAAAATCTAACATTCCTATTTAGATTATAAACATTACAGGAGTGCCAGATGATTATACCCACCGGTGTAATTCAGCTTTTCTTTCAAGACCTGAAATGGTAAGATTTCTCTGGAGCCTTTAGATGGTCTTCTCCAATGAAACACCCAGAAGAAATGCTTACCTTTTGGGCCCAAAGGGAACAGAAATTGGACCCTGGTCCATGAGTGTAAATTAATACAGCCGAGTCTGTAGCCATTATTTAGGAGGCATGGTCTAGGTGGGCACATTTCAGGTTGGGATTTTCAGAGCCAACTAGTAGTAGACTTGGTAACAGAATGTTATATTGAGTCAGTGCAGCAAAATTCTCTAGTTGGCTTTGAAAATCTCAGTCATGTTTCCATCTAATTGAAGAAAAAAGAAAGAAGGGGAAAAAAAAGAAAACAAAAAATATAAATTCCTTCCTCCTGATCTAGGACTATTCTCTATTTGAAAAAGTGGTTAATTGCTCTTCTAAATAATGTTAAGCTTACTCAGACTAAATCTCACCAAGAAACATTTGGCCAACTTCATATGAATTTCATACGGCAACATAGTCACATTTTCTTAAAACCTCATGCCCACACTCTTGGCCAAGCCATAGTTGAAGAGCTGCATGGATACTATGCATAGTGGAAAAGCAGTGGAGACACTGGGGAGAGCATTGCACGTGCACTTTCACACCTGGAGTACTGTGCCCAGTTCTGGGCTCTCCTGTGCATGAGACATGGAGCTACTGGAGAGAGTCCAGTGAAGGGCCACAAAGATGATTAATGGCCTGCAGCATCTCTCATGAGGAGAGGCTGAGAGAGCTGGGACTGTTTAGCCTAGAGAAGAGAAGGCTCAGGGGGATCTCATCAATGTCCACAAATACCTGAAAGGAGGCTGTAAAAAGGCAGCGCTGGACTCTTTTCAGTGGTGCCCAGTAACAGGACCAGAGGTATGGGCACAAACCAAAATACAGGAGGTTCCTTCTGAACATTTTTACTGTGAGGGTGACCAAGCACTGTCATAGGTTGCCCAGAGATGTTGTAGAGACTCCATCCTTGGAGATATTTAAAAGCCATCTGGACATGCTGGCTCTAGGTGGCCCTACCTGGGCAGGGTGCTTGGACCAGATGACCTCCAGAGGTCCCTTCCAACCTCAGCCATTCTGTAATCCTGTGACTCCAGGCACACAGTGATCTTTGTAGTTCAGCTGTGACACTGTCATGAGTAATTGCAAACGGATGGAGACACATCATCTACCTCCCACATCACACTGCCTGTATGAACCCAAAGTCCCAAGGCTCTGTACCCACAGCGATTCTCCAACTCAGAAATGCTCAGAAGGTTCAACTATTGATACAAATTGGAGAACAGGACTCCCACTGCAAGAGCACAGAACTGAGCAAACAATCCACCAGGCCATGCATGCCCTCAACAACTCTTTACATGCACAGATATCAAGTAAATAACTCAAATTAAGGAAATCTAAGCCATGTGTACATACAGGAACATCTCATTCTTTTCTTGAATTCATACAGAGTTAGATTCATTTAGTACCCTGGTAAAAAGCAGTATTGCACAAATATGCTCTGGACACAGGATCTGTTACAAATCAAAACTACTAAAAATTATTTTGTCTTTTCTCTTATCTGATGTCTGATATATTTCAATAAGTATATCGAAATCCTTGTACACACCAGGAAGTAAATGACCTGTGTACTTTGAGAAGAGAATGTGAAGCTAACATATCACTTCTGAATAAAGAAATGATCCTCTCCTTTTCTGGAGACTGACATTACAAAAGTGGGAGGTTGTTTTCTGCAGATGAAATCCCTGAAACTGCACATTCTAGCCCATACTCTGTAGTAACTGCTTTGAAGCAAAAATAAAAACGCTTGGGTTGCTGCTTCTTCTGCAAAGGTTTCAATGACAGTAACAACAATGTATGCTAACACTTTTAAAGCCTGAAAAACCAAAAAACGAGGACTCTGCTAAACATAGAATCCTCTGCAGTGCCTGGATGAAACAACTGAAGAAAACTGCTGCAGCTGATTGTACTGTCTCTAGGTCTTGGCATTCATTATTTAAGTTCAGTGGAAACTGTTCAGCCTTGAAGTAGACTGACTCATGCACTTTAACTTCCAATTTCCTGCAAACGATCCATTAGTTTTTGGCAAGTTTCATACTGCACAGTACTTCCATGAAAAGGGCAGCTCCCAAACTCTTCCGATTTCAACAATGTTTTTTTGTAACAGAGTTTAATGAAAGTAGAATTTGTACTCATGCCCTTATAAAACTGAATGTGATCCTCACCTGAAGATGTCCAACACACTGATCAAACATAAATGAATTACTTTCTTCCTAAATGTTCTCTTCAAATGTTCTTGTTGGGACAAATACTACTGGGCTATACTATACTTCCATATGAGGCAGTGGGCATTTATCAGAGAACAGAAGCTGGGTTTGATGTGCAGTGTTAGGTTTTATCTGACAAGGAAAGTAAAAAAAATGTTTCCATGCTACCTACACTTCTTCCAGAAGTGCACTACCTACTCCTATACTTCTCTGGGCTTACAACAGCTGAAGTGAGCCACTTGATAAGTAAATGCTAATTCTGTCATTTGCAACTACGATTGTTTTTAAATTTACCATTCCCTTCAAATATTTTGTCACTAAGTGGTATCTGAAATATGTCAGTAACTCAAAATGGAAAATAACTGTGGTATCTCCAATGCCACCATTTGGTAACTGTAGATAAATGTGGTCTAGTAAATGGTGACTAGTAAAATTCTTCTCCTACCATCCTCAGGATACAATTATTTAAAAATGAGACAAAGCATCAACACACATACATGTGAATACAGCTTTCAAAGTACCTGGTAGGATTCCAAACCCATATGTGCTCCAGTTCAGCTGATACAGTAGAAGAGCTTTTCCCCCAAAATAATTTTTTTTTAATTTGCACACCTTGCAGAGTGTGGGGCTGGAGTCTTGTGTTTATCCACGCTCTGAGAATACTACAGCAAACAGCAGCACAGATTTCCTCACCTCAGCATATCAAATCTCGATCTACACAAGGCAATCATAAACAGGTTGCAGAGTTTTTATGTTCATTCAGTTCCCTAGCCCTCTCTCCTGGGACTGTCAGCAAGCACAGATTATTAACTGAGATTTGCAAGATACACTACTCTTCATAAGAACTGACCCAATCTCATCCAAATAATTTTTCTTAAGTGATACAACCATCAAATGGTAGTGGATTTTTCACTCCTATAGGTAAGTTTAGATGAGACAAACTACACAAGATGGTCTAGTAGCAAAACAGTTTTACAAAATAGAAGCAAGCTCCAGAATGTTTTGAAAGGCTTGTTTTTAAGCATTTAAAAAACACACTGTGTTAGACTAACAGAGGATTAGACATTGTGGGAACTTAAGTAGCTATTTAGGCACCTAGATCTGGTATGTATTTGGGTGTCCAGAAGATACCTACCAGCTCTACAGTTGCCTGCATCTCAGCTGGTGAAGCCCACCAGATATTTAATTCCCTATTGCTGGAAATGAACACAGACATAAACCTGATTCAAAAAGCAGATGCTTATTTCCCAGCCTCCTTTCCCAAGCTAGATGTTGCACAAACATTTCCACTGTAAATAAGATACGCAAAGATGGCAAACCAAAGTTATAATAATTATTACCTACTGCAGAGGGTTACCTTACTTTCTGCACAAGAAATGTGGCATTTGACGTTTCATGGCAACGCTGTTTGCCTTATTTTCTTGGTATGTAAGTTCTTACTCTCCACTTCAGAAAGAACTCCTTCCTACCTTGCTGAAACCACTAGGAAGCATCCCCAAAGACTGGTTAAATGCTCAAACAATTAGCATAAACCTAACCCCTTCCTTTCTTTTTTTAATGGACACTCATTTCCCCATTTTTTAAAATGTGTAATTTCTTGCAGCTATGCTTAAGGTTCAGTCTGACAGATCTGCTTCACTCACTACATTTTCAAGCCTTAACATAGTATGTGCCTGATTTAGTCCTTAAGCTCTGCACACTCTGACTTGATCCATGTATGCACCTCTTTGAGCACATGAGTGGTTTCTTGACTTGTGTACTTGCAGGCTTACTGTTAAGCGAGGAATTAAGTGGTTTGTCAGACTGATCCTAAGTGCTTAGCGTCTGAACAGCATGAAATTTTACTCGGTTGAGTAAGAAAACCTTTCCCAGAGCTTCACCTCTCTACCCATGCTAACTGCCTACATACAACTCTACTTTCCTGACAAAAGAATAAAATTTACAGACATTCTTATCTCTCTCTGGGATTTATTACTGAAACTGGAGACCAATAGTTTGAACTGGGGAATCAACCGAAGCAGAGTTGGTATACTAGTCATCTAGGGGTTAAGCTAATTTGTTAGCGGCCTTGCTGTTTCTTGCCATCAGCCACTATGCATGCACTCTTACATTCTGAAAAGAACACCGACCTTTAATCTGCAGTATTAGTTCCTTTGACAAAATGGAAGATTATGTCTTTTTCCCACAAGCCTTCATGCGAAGCTTAGCCAGCTTCCATCTGGTCTCGCTAATTAAATGTAAGTTAACATTAAGTTAAGAGCCAGCTCCAGCCCACAGACCTTCTATTCTGCAACTGCAGATTTATTAATTGGCCAAACTATTCAAGTATTTAATTCCAATTTTTGATTACTTTTATTTTCTTCACTCTCTCATGAAAACAGGGGAGTATTTTTGAAGACATATTTGCATAATTTCAGCTCAGAAACACAAAACATTAAGACATACTAATAACATTCTGAGCAGCCATAAAATTTTTTTCTTCTGTATTTGACATGTTAATAAAGTACCATCATAACAGTGTGAAGGATCTGCCTATTATGCACAGGATCCGGAATCACTGGAGCTGTACACTTTTAAGCTGGCTGTGACCCACAATCTGGCCCTATATGTACTAAAACTAGAGCCAGTTGTTGTATTCCTTATTCAGTCAAAACTTTCTTTGACCTTAATGGGTGTTCTGTCTGAATGAAGAACAAAGGGATTAGATTTAATATGGGGAGTTACCAATTGTAATCATGCCCATAGTTAACTTTTGATAAAATTCATTTGTGAAACTGAAAACACAGAGAATCTACTAAGTCAAAATGGTGCTTTGCACTATTTTGTTTTTAATATTAACTCTATGTAGGTCTTGTATCTAATCTGTTTTGTTGTATTTAACATTATATGTTAAATAGGAAAACTATAAGCTTCAACACTTTTAAAATAAATAATGTGGCAAAGTTAAATTTATGAATTTGTTTTAACACCTGACATTACTTTGAGAAAGATTGTTATCAAGTAAAACAGCTTTAACCTCTTAACCAAATCCTCCTTCTTCGGTATAGAGGCAAAGACCACATTAAGAAATGCTTTTTCTTCATATATTTCTCTAATATAATACCTGCTGCAATAGTATGTAAAGCGAATTAAAAAATGTAAAACCCAAAAAACTTCTGCCTAGTTCACACACACAAAAAGATGAGCTGTTGTTAAAAAAAATTTTTCAAACCAAAAAACCCAGTTAAAAGTTCAGTTTCGTATGAAAATCTAAACCATATCAAGACATGCAACAGAGAGTTAAAAAAAACCAACAAAAACTGTGAATGGCACAAAGCACTATCTAATGGAGCAAGACTAAACACTGAAATTAGGAGACCACTGCTCATTTCCACTTCTTACCCTGCAGAAGATCACATGAGTAAATCAACTCAATTCACCTTTTTCTGCCTCAGTTGCCCCAAGCAGATGGTACAGATAGAACAAACATTTCTCCTTTTCTATCCTCACTCAAAAAATCTCAGGTGTTTAGAAACGTCAGTCAAACATGTTCCATGTATGGGCAGACTATTAGCAGCTATTATTATGTTGGAAATAGAAATGGACAAGTAATTCACTTCCAAGAGACTCTGAAAACAAAAATGCTATTCTTACAGAGTACAAGACTAACAAAAGACACAAAGCATTTTTTATTAAGTTTGGTTATAATATGGGATTTTCTTATCAACTTATTCTGTTCTTTCCTCTACCATTAAATTTTAATGACCTGCTTGATAAAAACCTCTCTCATGAACATTTGAATCTTTGTTTTATCCTCTGCCTAGCTTACTTTACATTTCTGCTCTTACTGTATACACCAACTCCTGTTTTCTCTGTAGCTTACCCTGGGAACACTGTTCTGCACATAGAGCTGCTACCTTTTACTCTGACAAAAGCAACTTAGCTCAGATTGTCTGATAAAATCCACTGGGTAAGTCCTTCAAAAACGAAATATGAGATGCAAAATGCAATTTAAATTTACTAGTCCTAATCTAAATTTACTAGTCCTAATCTAAGACGAGACACAGTCTTGTTTCAAAGACCCATTAAGACTCAGTTCATATTCAAAATACCAGACCTGCAACACAGTAAAATGCTGAGCTCCATTCTGACACACTTCTAGCTGATTCCTGTGAACTAATTCCTGGCACCTACTCCGCTCACGCCAGCTTTCCTCGTGAACTGGAGCCACCTTGTGCCCTATAGAGCACCTGCACCCTGCCATCCGTTCAGGAAAATTTTTATTTACAAAGCATACTGGCATTCTGTGCATGAGACAACTCCTCCTAAAAAATATCTATTTGCATTCTATATAAATTGTTTCATTTGTAACTGTTTCAAGTCAGTTAAACATGAACAAAATAATAAATATGCAAATCAACTGGATGCTGACTATTTTTTTCCAATCCAACCCACCACTGCAATGAGTTTTTAGGAAGTATTCAAGACACTAAGTCACTCTGAACACTTGTGGTATAATGAGGGACACCACCACTATTTTCCAGTATTATTTTGCAATAAAACAGTAAAGTCTCTTCCTCTACAGTAATGAATTTGAGTGCACAGCATATGGCCTTAAAATGTTTACAAGTGCTACAGTTCAGATTTGGGCTCTAGCCATAAAATTCAAATCCAGCTTTGAAACATCCCCAAAACTCAGACTTGAATTTTTCTGTCTCATTATAAAAAAGGGATTACATGCATCAAATAGACCTGGACATATTTCCAGAGGCTACTGGGGCAAATTCTGACTCAGGGCCAAATCTACCATGTTCATGTTCTTTTATTCTAACAGGATCAATATCAAACGTGTTGAGGGTATGAGAGTACTGAGCCAATACATATTTCCTTTCCTTCTCAAAGCAAGGGTGATTTTCTTTATTCTAAGTGGGAAGGACAGATGTGATCACACCTTCCAGTAAAATTAATACACATCATTTAAACACGAGACCTGACATTTCTTCTTAAGCCTGAAAGCATAGGCTTAAAAAAAAAAAACAAAAAACAAAAAAACACAACAAAAAACCACACAATAACAACAAAAAAACCCCCACCCAACCACAAAACCCAAACCCCTGAACTACATAGTTACAACAAAAACTGTGCTGGCCTTTTACCATTCTTCTTCTTCATGCACTTTGATGACAAGTTAGACATATCATCTTTTGAATCCAGTACTGCAATACATTACACTGCATTTACTCTGAGCACTCTGACATTATCATTATCTTCTTTTGTGCCCGACAGCAACTGCAGCTCCTATAATGCCATTATTGTAATTAAGAACAATCTGAACCATTGACAGCATTGCCTCGTTTGCTCTAGAATCCCCTGTGCATTAGTGTTCTTCTAAACCAATATTTCACTATTAATAGTTTGCTGCTTTAGAACCGCCTACGGTTAAAAGAAAAAAAATTATTAGGCCTCAGCCTAACTCGATGGCCAAAGAAGAAACTTGTTAAGAAAAAATAAATGGAAAGGCCGTACACTGGCAAACTGTTAGGCTTTTCTTTATACACACTGAAAATGGATTCACACCCTGCCAACCTATTCAGGCCGTTACCCAGGTAAGGAAGCTTATTTTGGCTTGCTTCAAAAGGACCACCTGTACAGATACAAAAGAAAACATCTCTCTCTTCTCTCACTAAATGTACCCAAAGTACTCCTCTGTCTAAACTCTCCCTTTCATTAATCCAGCTCACAGTTGGATAAGTAGGGCACAGCAATTTAGACGTTCTCTTCTGGGAAATTCTGACCTTAACATCCAACCTTGCTGCACACATGCTCTCTAGGCTGCCTGTACTCCTGTCCATCTGTTTGCAAAGTATGATGCCTGCTTTTTTGCTGAACCAGGAAGGTGGTCCACCGTAGCCCTATGATTGTTTAAAACGCAAGTCTTTGTAATTCCAGAGAAACAAACAATTGTCAGCTAAAGAAGTGCAGGTACAACTGGCAGGAGAGCACTGACACAATCACGTGCACCTCTTAGAAGCTATGGCCAGAAAGCCCATGGCCAGGCCATGAGAAGGAACTTACATTTTTCCTCTGCAGTAAATGAGAAGCTGGAGTATTAAGTCCTAACATAAAAGAAACCAGCAGGCATTACCTACACATTATCTGAAAAGGACTATGTTGAAGTCTACCTGTTGAACATCACTGGTAACATAGAGCTTTATGTATTTTTAGTAGGCACGAACACAGGAAAGCACTATATGAAAATGACCAAAGAAACATGGCTAGTGGAAAAAGCTGATATCTCCAAAGGCTAATACAGAAAAAGACGTATGAAAAAAATTATTTCACAACTCCCTTTCTCCATCCTGTTTCTAGCATACTTAACTTCACCTGAATTGTTTGCCTGTGCACTGCTGCAGCCACCAAAGCCAAGAGGCCAGCTCTAATTAGAGCACTTAAAAGTTGTCTTACTGCCTGTAAAGGCAGGCAAAAGACATTTAAGTTCAGTACAAATACCGAAGATGCGGCGACTGATTTTTCTTGCGAACACACATTCCATTAAAAAATGATGAACCCTATACTAAAGAAACATTCAGGAAATTATAATGTTTAGACTACCTTTAGGATTTTTGATGCTTTTGAAGTTTTTGCAGTATGAGATTGTATTTTCATGTCTGGAAAATCTCTACCAATCTGGAGATGAACAGCTGCTCCTCACTCTACCACATCCTTCAGTCTCTGCTCAGAGCTTTTAAAGGGAAATAGTGGTCACTGACAACTGTTGCACCCCCTCTCCTACCACCCTGACTAAAGTCCCTTTTTTCAAGTGGAATTTCATAGGTTTCACTATGAATAAAGGTTAATTTCACCCACCACTGGGTCAGTGCCATAGACTGCTCTATCACTCCACAGGAAGGGAAAAGAACAGAATCAGCTCTATGCTAAGCAGGAATCAGAGAAGCCAAAAGGACTTAAACATGACTACAACTACCAAGAATGATTCACAGAAATATATATTCTTTGTTTTCTTTGGCAAAAATATTATCTAAGAAAAACAAGATGAGTAAGATATTGTCAACCATGGTACACTATGTGGTACTTAACACAAACATCAATAAGAAGTCAGGAAGAGAAGTGCAAAGACTGAAGGAAAAGCAGTACTGCTAGCTCATGACCAATGTGCTCTCTTCAATTTTGTATTAAATCCACATATATGATAAGAACATTTTATAGCACCACATGCAATTATTTCACAGGGACCACTACAAAACTAAAAGGAAGGTGGAACATTTGGGAGACTGTAGAACCTCGTTACTTAACCCTGCAATTCTTTAATACTTTGAGTAAGATCATCACTTGCGTGAACAGTGGCACAATCTAGAGCCAGGTGCAGGATTCGGGTGAACAGATGGTGGCTAATCTTCCTAATACAGCTCTGCCAATACCACTCACTCTTGACCAGTCACATCCCTGTTTTTCTTTTTTTTCTGGCTCTTGGTTTTCTCTGGCCTGAGCACAGGCTGTCAAGGGGTAGTTGCATGGTAGGCTAAGGATTCACATAAGGCTGCTGATCTGATTTTGCTTTTGGTCCAAGACATCTTTTGTTTGTATTTCAGTCTGGTCACCAAAGTGAATTAACTCACTGGTGCACTCAACACACACATACACACCCAATCCCAAGAGGAACAAGGGTATTCAAACCAAGTAATGTTATCTATTAATAAGTATTAGCACACCAAACAGAAGATGTATGGTGATACATATAAAGAGCAATGGTACTCGGTGCTCTGAATACAGCTACACACTCAAAAGAAGCACAGGAACTACTACGAGCTGGAGAAGGCACAAGGAATACACAGAGAGCAAGGTAAGCCTGCAGCCCCACATTTGGAAGAGCTACAAGTGAAAATGTGAAACACTGCAAAATATCCTGCCTTCCAGCTCATCCTCTCTCACGCGAAATGGCATCACATTGCTTCCAGCACAGCACTGACTACACCTAGTGCAGTGTTAACTGTCCTTTCAAGGTTTTGGCTGCAGTTTAGCTAAGAATATAGCCTATCATTAGGGATACAAGTCAACAGCACCATATATTTTAATAGGAACTGGTGTGGGGATGAAGAGGACAGAAGCAGCATATGGAAAAGCAACAATATTTTAGGTACACCTCAAACACTGCTTCTCTGGAGTTCCACTTTGCAAAGAACTGTGCCCCTGCAACTGCTGATTTTACCTTTACCAACATCACCATTTTGCTGAAAAAGACTGCAGAACTTTGTGGATTAAGTGTGGAAGCACTTGATCTCAGATACAGTGAAGCAGCAAAAGAACTGGACTGTCCTTATCTTAATCTCAGTGAGAAAGGCAGAGTCCAGTATTAAACTACTCAGTCTGCAGGGAGGGCATGGTTTAATGGTTATGGAAGGCATTAAAGTGAGAAAAGAAAAAGTAGCATATATCCCAGAGATTCTGTCCAAGGGAGATTCACAGAAGCACAGACCTGTACTTACAGGAAGCTGCCTTTAAGCTGAGGGGTTTCAAAAGATGTAGAGCCTCACAAGCAGCAATCAAACCCAGTGTGAACTTTTCTCTTGGTCAGAGTCTTGGTCTCTTGGTCCTGTCTTACCTTCAGGGCAGGTAATCCCTTAAATGCTAAGGGAAACGTTACGAGTTCTAAAATTACAGATTCTCTTGACAGCACGCTCACTTTACTGAGAATGAAAAAGAGAACTTCATATTTACTCTCTTCTACAGCTTCACTTGGTTATATCCACCTTCACATTGAAAACTGGATGCATGTTTTTATGAGTCTGATATCAGGGATAGCATATTTTAAATCTGGAGATGTAAAGAAAAAATTGTCATTGAAATAAAGGTACATCAGTCTGAGCTGGTCTCTAGCTGTTTTTTTTTTTCCTTCTTTCCGCGACTCTGTCCTGTAATTTGGAAGCACTGGAGGCTCTTCAACCACTTGTTTAATGCTGATTTTACTTCACCACTTTAATCTTTTTTACCTTTCATCTAGATAATCGCTATGCATCTAGCCAACTACAGCAGATAATGAAAAGAACTGACAGAGTATGCTGTCACCAGGCCTTCATCACACCTGGCCAGTCAGAGGTACAAGCTTGGTGGGCCAGACCAGTCCACCTTCCCTCAGTTGAGATCCTGAACCATCAGACACCTGGCTCTTTAGATGATCTCCAGAGGTCCCTTTCAACTGCAACTATTCAGTAATTCTGCAACCCAAGCTTGTCAGTCTCTGTGACAGCATGGTCCAGCTGGCAGCTTGTGGCCACCACCCCTTCCCCACAGATGAGGAGCAGCTGCTGTAGCAACAAGCACCGCCAAACCACCAAGCACCCTCATCCATGTCTGCTCATAGCACCCTAAAGAGCTCAGCAGTGACACTGCAGCCAAGGCAGCACAAGGAGGGGTGGGGAGCAGCTGCTGCTGAGAAGAGGAGAGGAAAGGATGGACACCGCCTTTCGGGCAGACATCCTCCCTCCCCCTGCCCCCCAGCCCTGTCCCTCCTCCCAGCCCAGCAGCACCTCAGAGAGCAGCTGCTTTCTGCAGCCAGACCCCTTGCTCTGCTTCTCTGCTCCTCTTCACCACCACCCTTCCTTTAACCCGTTCTGTGCATGTTTAGATTTATCCTGCATGAAACCTGTAGGCTCAGATGATGAAGAAACTGCTCAAATGGGAAAAACACAGAAAATAAAAGGCATGCTTCTGTAGCAGCTGACTCGCCCACATAATCTAAGGCTGCTTTTGGAAGTCAAATGCAAAGACAGAGTTCAGTGGCTCTATGCCCACATGCAGGTAGACAGAGAACAACAAAATTAATGGCCATATTGGGTCAGAACAGCAGATCAAAGTCCAGGGTCCTGCCCCCTGGCAGAAATGCATTCTTAACAAACAAACAGGGAAAGGCAAACCAACAGAATTTTTTTTCCTTGGTATACGCTTCCTAATAGCTGTGGATTTCATGATAGGTACTTAATGATTTCTGAATCTGAAATGTCTATGATGGCCTACATGATTCACATGTGGACCACTGCAGACATTTTTTTTTCATTTAGAATCCACCAGATCCATTTTTAGCCCTCCCTCCCTTTTAAAAAATATTTCTGGCATCCAAAACATCCTATAGCGATAAGTTTCAGAACTTAATCATGCATAGAGTAAAAAAAAAAAAAAAAAAAAATTCTGTGTCCCTTTAGTTCAAAAGCAACTGCATGGACTTAATGATTGGAGGTGCTGTTGTGGGAACAGGCAGGAGAGCCTGGCTCTGTGCCCTCTTCATAAACAACCCCTACTGCATGCATGGGTCCTCCCACCTCCAGTGAAACACCACCACGGGCTCCTTTGCCTCCTCTGTGGCAGAGAAGAGGTTGGCAGTGCTGTGTTTTGTGCTCATCTCAGCGCTGTCAGTGCATTTTATGTATCCTACGTCTTACAATCCTGTATGATCCAAGCCCTACACATGGTAGGAGACATCCACATAAAGCAGGCACTGATGCGCTCAGCCCTACCATGACAGGATACCTCTTGATATAGACTCAATAACCTGTCGGGCAAAAATGCAGGCATCTGGGACTCACACATTCCTACGCATTTGATTGCTGTAGACGAAACACACAGACCAAGCATAATTGGACTAGGCCCTACATGAGTACTTGGTTAAAACAATGAATTTTTTAGAATAATTTTGGGATTATCTGTGACTTCTGAGATTCAGAAATGTATTCACAGGTAATATTTTCATACCTTTCTCTGAACCAACAAGAGCCAGAGCCTACTAAAAAAAAAAACAAAAAGAAAAAAGGAAAAAAAAAAAGGTCTCTTCAAACCAAAAAAAAACAAAGAGAAAATGCAGTAGATAAAATTCTGAATGAGATCATGAGTCTTACAAAACTGAAATGCCAGAAATAATGTTAAAATGCAAATTACAGGAGGAAAGAAAATGAGAAAAATATGCAAGATCCACAGATAAAGAGCTGTAGGTTGTAAATGATCACATGTAGGGGGTCTTTGCAGAGTTTGTGAAAGTATAGTGTCTAGTATAATAGGACCTTGCCCTCAATTTAGCCACATATAAATAATAATAGATGCTTAACAGTGTCTTACAGATAACAGCTAACAGTGCTGATTAGTTTCTATTTATTGCAGAGAGCAGCACTTGTGGAAGAGGAGGTAGGGGCAGGAAGGCAAGAGAGACAGAACCAAAAGCCGCCAAAGGCTACAGCAGTTACTCTTTCACTTGCACAAACCCAGCAAAGCACGGCTTGACAGATGACAAACAGCTTCAAGCATGTCAGAGCTGACATTTACATATATGCCTGAGTTGCATCTGGAGGGCTATTGCCATCACAGCATAAGCAACAGTTGGATGTTCCATCTACACTGACAGAAGCATTTCAGAGGCAATTATCTTCTTTCTACTGAGCAATCCCTTCAATGGTCAGAGCAGAGAGATCTCCCCAGATATCCCCTGACAATTTGGATTCAAAGGATGGAAATAAAAACCCAATGCTCTCCTCTTGAGTAGTTTCTCTTCCTTTCACACACTGCAGACATGCCCAGAAGGCTGATAGCAATGAAATGACAACCAATGAAGCAGGTGAGCCTTCCCTCTATTTTTCTTTTCACTTTCCACGTTCCTTTCACTTAACAGAAGTATTTTATCTACTTAACAGAACTTGCTCCAAGGCAATAATTATTTCAATGGTGGTACTAACAGGTTTTGTCCAGCATCGGCTATGCAGCTGATGTGCCTGTGGCAGTACACCAGGGACATGCGAATATGTAACACAGTGTATAAGGGAAAGATTATAAGCACATTTCAGTTGCTGTGTGCTAAGGTTGAGGTAAAGTGCATTATGTCAGACATCAAAACAGCTGTTCAGCTATTCTGATGGCACAAGAAGGCCTAGGGTCGATGTACTGATATGCTGCAGTAAAAGATAGAAATTCAAAAGTACTGATACAAGAGTGACGATAAAGCCTTCCCCATGCCATTTCCTTTTCATAGAAAACACTATGTGCCATATTCGAAGCACCAGTATGAAATTAGCATTCAGTGGCCTATTTTCATCATTTGCACTACATACTAGCAAATGCGATGGTAGGACATATATCAATTCTTCTTTCAGCTTCGTCTGCATTTTAAGTACAGCATCAGGTGAGAGCAGTAGAAAAAGTAAAAGCCTGCAAAGCATTTAAGCTTGTCTGGAATCCCTCACATGAGAAACAGACAAGCAAAATAAAAGACTACTGACATGAAAAAATAGTCCTTTGCGCCAGTAGTGCACTACTCAAAAAGAAGTTGCAGAAGCAGGTCCAAAGAAAATAATTCTAATATGTCAATTAAAATTCAGCAGAACACTTCTTGTATACCAAGAAATACATTTCTTTCATCATAAAATGCCCATAGCCAGACCAAGGCATGATCTCTCTGTCAGTGAGTCACACAGCAAGGCATTTTAGTCATGGACTCCAGAAAGACAAAGATTTTACTTAAAACACCTGAAAAGCTCTCATCACCCTAAACTTATTCTTAATTTGCATTTTTAATTTGTTCTGATTTCATATTATTCTGTGAAATGCATGATGGCAACAAAGTAAGGATTAAGAAATTTAAGGTTAATATCAAGAAATAGCAGAATTGACAATATTTTACACTGTTAACACGCTCTTCCCTTAGGCATACAGAGAATACGGCCTACTGTGACCTCACATACCAAAATTAAAGCAAAACAAGACATACAAAAGAAAAAGAAGAAATATCTTAAGTGGAAGCGACTAGAAAATTCATTCCTTCTCCTGCCCATCAACACCAAATAAACTAGGCAGAAGAGCAGTCAAATTACTGAAATTGATGTCATATCAATTGGAAAACCGACTGAGCCCATACAATAAGCAGTAATTGCTCTCTGTGAAATTCATGGGTCCAAGCTGCCTGTTTCCCATCTGCTCCTATGCAATTTAAGCAATTCTGAACTTTGCTCTCCATTCCCAAATGTGTCACAGGGTTATTAGCACGTCAGGGGCCAATTCTTAAGATTCTCCACTAAGGTAAGCTATTAGGAGGAGTGAAATTTCTGTGTCTGTAATTGCCAGGCCAGAAAAATTCAAGAAGGACAATCACACATGACCTTAATGAACCTACCAAGAAAAACTCAGAAGATAACGCAACACACACCCCTGCATCTAAAAAAAGAGGTCATTCTGTTCTCTCCTTGCACATGTACAAAGCTGTGTTTAGTACACAATGCAGACTACTGTAAGGAGCTTACTAAACAATTTTTGACTTGTAGTTGGTTTTTTGCTAATACAATGAGGTCCACCATGCATCTTAACTCCTGCTAGATAAGGACTGGAATCCTCCAGTAGCATATATGGGGTGGTTCAGTCTTCGAATGCTTTTCAGGAACAAAAGGAATGGAATCTTGCTATAAACTACAAGTAATTTTTGCATAGGACAGTTCAGTTGTAAACAGGTCACCAAATATTCTAGTATTATCTCACAATTTTCTCATTAAAGCTAATTAATTCCAAACATATTTAATAATTTGTAATTTTTCTTACTTCAACAGAATTTATACACTATTTAAAGATGAAGCTGCTCATGCTCTCACAGGAAAGAATCAAGTACAATGTTCTCATCCTTGAATTACACCAATGGTGATGAGATACTGTAACCGAAAACCAGGCTAAGACCTTATGTGACAGATGACAACACAAGCAAATTTGAGCTACAAATTTCAGATTTTATGAAATATTCTCTAATATTTAATGACAATGTATTTTTCAGATTAACATATGTCTTAAGGTATGACTAATCCCTGCTTACATCACATGTGGTATCTCAAGTAACAGTATCTTGGGTTACCGTCTTTGTTTTGGTCAACGACTGGTACCGCAATTTGAGAGAATTCATCTCACTTGTCTAGACTATTCTCACCTCTAACATGGGTGGAATACTTACCATTGCCCAGAACTTTAAAGTTCATAAGGAAAGGCTTGCTATATATATATATTTATATATATATCTTTATACATATAAATTAATGTTACAGAAAATCCATTTTATATTGTATTATAAACTACTTTTGCTACATCTAAAACTACAAAGACTTTATTATCTTTATAAATAATCTGCGTTACTCTTCACCATAATATCAGTTTAGATCCTAACAGATTTTCACTTGGTGGAGCGTTTTGGCACTGACTATATTGTTGCAATATATATATAAAAAAAAAAACATTTTGACAATGATCAAAACGCCTGTTGATGGCATAAATACAAAAACCATATACATCTAATCATACACCATCTACAACAGTTAACTACATATATAACAGAGATAGTACTAAAATGTAATTAGTATACTCCCTACAAGAGATAAAACATTTTTGCATTATTTAAAAACACCAATTCTTAGCCCTTGTGGTAAAATACCAAAGTAAATCAGTTAGTTGCTGTCCTCTATGTAACAGCAGAGCTTATAGCAACTGGAAGAGGGGGAAATTTTCAGCTACCCTTATTTATCATAAGCGCACCAAGTCCCACTGACTTTCTTGACCTATCGCTACGCTGTAAGACCCGAGTATGCTCCTGAGTTTTTGATTCCAGGTGTGCACCCTGAGCATGGCCTGGCTTAACACAAACAGAGGGGCGTGCAGCAGAGGAACAAAACAGAGGTGTACGTGCAGCAGCCCCTTGGTAGCCCATGAGGGTGCACAGGTTGGGAAAAAAAAAAAAAAAAAAAAAGCCATAGTAGCTCTAGCCAGGTCTATAACCCAGTTGATCAGGAGACTGGGATGACAGAGGCATCTTCTGCACAGCCTACATTCATCTAAAAGAAGAATACTTGTTCTACTGTCCATACATTAAAGATAACAATAAATTGGAATAACCAGAATTGTTGCCTCCTGAAGAAATACTGACATAGATGAAATCCAGAATGTGGATTTACGCTACTAGAATATTAAAATCACAAAGCACAAGACTAAGTAGGTAAAAGGGGAAATTAATATCCTATACAGAAAAAAACACAGCATTATTTCTAAAGAGTTACTAACAGTTCATCACATTTAGAGACCTTACGTTATTAGAGATCAACATTCACAACAAAATGGGGTAGATATCTATATCAGACTAACAAACTGTATTAGAGAATAGATCCTGATGTTTTACAAGAAATACGAAGAGTAAAGGTGCCCTCTAAGAGCACTTCATTCTAGTTTACGAAAGTTGAAGGTCTAAACACAGCCAGTAGAAAAAACTTTTTTCTTCAAATGCCTGTGACTTTACTTGACCATCTTCTAATACGTTATGTGTGCTAACAGTTGAATAACCATCTGCACTCCTATGACCGAGACCTGCCTCTATAGGAAACCTGCCACTAGATAGGTCGATTAAAGCAGGAGAAAAAAAATAAAAAATCAAAGAACAGAGCATAGATGAACAAGCAATCTGACCTCCTATACAAAGATCCTAGCTAGACTTCAAATACACCTGCAGCCCTACAAACTGTAGCAGCATAACTAAGATGGAACCCATGTGCGTCACAGCCTGCAAGAAACAAGGTGACTCATTAATAGTTTGCAAACCCATATTTATTTCTAGTGGAGGAAAGATTAGGAAGCATGAAGAGGACAGGCTTCACAGTAAGGACTTACCAGCTTTGAAGCCATTTGAATCTGCTAAAAACAAACAAACAAGGAAGATAGCATAATATCATTCTCATCTCTATATGTGCTTCTGCTAAAGAAATGTGACAAATACATGCAGAAGTAAGGATGTTAAAGTGAATATAATAAAATACTTTTTCATCCATCAGCAAATAACAAGCTCCTCACAAAGTTAAAAAAAAAAATTCTCCAAACCACTGTTATTTTTAAATAGACTTCAGAAAATTGGGAAACACAAAGGACAAAGACAACACTAATATTGTTCCAAAATTTCAAAAGGATAAATATCAACATGATGAGATAATGAAATGGCAAGTGCAGGTTTTAGTCAATAAAGTTGATCCAGACATAGAAGCAATAAGAAGAAATATGATTTCACAGAATACATATTTTTGTAATATTACAAGATTGTGGATAAAAGTAACTGCTGCCTCTAACAGTTTGCTGGAGATTTGTGACTTAACAGTATCTGTCACTGAGGAAAATGGCATTGTTTAATAACAACAACAACAATACTGGACATATTAAATCTACTACAAATAGGCTAAATTAACGATCTCTGAACATACCTACAATGTAGACTCATCACAGAAAACTGTTGCTAGTTCAGTGCTGCTAATATTATGAATACCTTAACAGAATAATATAACAAAGTGGGTAACTAATAAAGTTTGCCATTATTTCCTATTTCACCAACTTCTGGGTCATCTGCAATGATCAGAAAAAGCCAAATAATGTGAGCACAATCGTGCAACGTGCATTTTAATTGAAAAGCAAGACCACGCTTCTCAGAAAAATGATGTGATGGTTACAGAATGAGGGGCCGTACTCGACAAAGTTATACCATCCTTGTCCGCAGCACTAGTGCTACTCTGAAATACTGTGCCTGGCTTCATTACCCAAATACACATGACAAGCAAGGGTCTGCTGAGCCTAATACCCTCCTTTGCACTTGCAAGCAATGAACACTTGCTTGAAAAACTGTTTTGAAGTGACTGTTACTTTGGCTCTATTTGCATCATATTTAAATTAACATCAGCTGTGAAAATGATGGGTGAGTGAGGTTAAATTCCAATTCTGTGTCTCATGGGATTTTAAATAGGCAAATTCAGGAGGGGGTGGATATTCATTCGCATGTATGGACAAAGAACCAGACTGTTGTACATGCTCAGTGTTCTTTAAAGTCCACTGTCATGAGGCAAAGGTTTTTTGCTCAGTGCAAGAATAATCAAGTTAAGTATTAAGCCTCTGAGGAACGATTACTACTATAACCATTAAACGCGTATGGCACTAGCTTCTCGGAGCAACGTGTATTGACCGTGCTGTACACCAATATAAAGCAACACGTTACGAGTCAGGGGATTTGAGCATCGAGTTTTGGGGGTTTTGCACCATAACTTAAAAGGCGACTACTCCTGACGGGCTGCGAGGCGCAGCCTGGGCAAGCCCCAGGCCCTCCCCAGCCGCGCCGAGCTGCGAGGCGCTCAGGCCCGCAGGCCGCCGCGGCCCTCGCCTGCCGGAGCGCTTGCCCTACTGCGGAGAAACGCTCCCCTTCTCCAGCCCGGGCACCCCAGTCCCCCCTGCCCTGCCCCTCTCTGACCCCCGGCCCGCCGTACGAGCCCAGCGCTGCCTCCCCACGCGGGGGGCACCGCTCGCCCGGCCCGCGCTCCGCGGCTCCCCCCGCCCGGCCCGCGGTACGGCGGGGCCCGCCTCGGCCGCAGCGCACAGCCCGCCCCGGCGCGGGGGGCCGCTAGCAGCGAGGGCGGGTGGGGTGTCTCCCGGCCGGCGCCGGGCCGCGCTCCCGCGTTTCCCCGCCGTGACGCGCTGGCACCGCGGAACGGCAGCGGGGCGAGGCGCCGCGGCCCCCGCCCGGTCCCGGCGAAGCCGCGGGGACAAGGCGGCGCGCTCCTCCCCCGCTGCTCGCCTGCCCACCCCACCCCGCGCGTCCTTCCCCAGTCAGCCCCTTCCTCCCGCTCCCCAGAGCCTTTTCCTCTCCCCCGTCTCCTCCTCCTCCCCCCCCCCCCATTTTAAGGTAACTCCCAGGAAACGTCCAAACCTGTAATTTTTACCTTCTTTGGCTTTTTTCCTCCTCGCCAGCGTGCCGCCGAGCTTGCCCAGGAAGGAGTCATCTTTTTTTCTGGACGGGGGAGATTTAGGGGTGGGAGACTTGGGGGAAGAAGGGGACTTCTGGGGGGAGGTTGCCATGATGGCCCAGCCGCCGGCGGCGCTCGGGGATGGAGGAGCCGGGTCCGAGGCCCCGATGCCGTGGGAGGCTGCTCCCGGCTCTGAACGGAAGCGGAATTATTTCAAGCATTTGAGGCAGCTCCTGCTCCGCTCTCCCGGCTCTCCCGCTCCTTCCCTCCCTCCCACCCGCCCTCCCGCCCGCTCGGAGCCCGCTGGGGAGGGCCCGCTCCCCTCGCACGGCTCCCGCCGCCGCCCCCCGTCCTCAGCCCAACAGTCACCCCCTCCTCAGCCCCATGGCCGCCCAAGGGCCCCCCGTCCTCAGCCCAACAGTCACCCCCTCCTCAGCCCAACGGCCCCTTCCTCATTCCCATGGCTGCCCAAGGGCCCCCTCCTCAGCCCAATGGCCCCAACCCCTCAGCCCTATGGCTGCCCACAACCCCCCATCCTCAGCCCAACGGCCCCTTCTTCAGCCCCATGGCCACCCAAGGGTCCCCTCCTCAGCCCAACAGCCTCTTCCTCAGTCCAATGGCTGCCCCCTCCTCAGCCCAACGGACCCTTCCTCAGCTCAACGGCCCCCGCCTCCTCAGCCCCATGGCCACCCAAGGGCCCCCTCCTCAGCCCAACAGCCACCCCTACCTGCTCCTCTTAGGGGGGCTCAGCCGTGGGCCTCGTGGCGTTATTTTACCTGCCCGTGGGGTCTGGTCCCTCAGGCTCAGGAAAAGGGCGCCAGGAAGGAGAAAGCCCGGCAGCGGGAGCCCCGAGGAGGGCTGCAGCCCCAGGGTGGTATGAAGGTGGCCCACAGCTTTTTGGGTGCGCGGCTGCCCCCTGAGGCACAGGACAGTGCCTCGCCCCACGGTCCATCCACCTCTGCACTGCCTTGCAGTGGAGCGGGTCACCAACTCGGGCTGGTTGGTCAAACACAGAACCGTCGGTGACCACATGCACGAGAGTGCTAGTTAACACCCGTGCCAAAAGTTAAAGGCAGGTGTAGACAGGCAGGACCAGGGCTCTGACAGCTCAATTCATCCATAACTATCCGTAAGTGAAGGCTCTGGAAGGATGGGGCGGGGCACAGCTGCAGGCAGATGTTTCTACACCCTGTGGTCAGCACCGATAGAAAAGAGCTAATGAAGTAATAAAGCGTCACTGAATAGTTTTGTGCAAGTTAAAGTTCAAGCTTGCTACGTACATTTCAGCCTTGAGCACATTTTGCAAAGCAGCTTTTCTGCCTGTAGGTTTCAGCTACATCTGTGGTCAGAGGCAGCTGGCACCGTCACATCCACTTCTACAAAAGAAACCAACTGTTGTAGTCAGACCCGTACAAAAGCCAGTGGGAAAGACTTTGCATGACAGATTGCCTATACCAACCCTGCTTTGATTTGCAGATGAGTAGCTTAAGAGAGAAGTATCTTTAAGACAGGTAATTTGCTGTGACTGGTTCAGGAGGCACCCAGGACTGGAACAGCATTAATGTCATCTGGATGCACTACTTTCACTTACCACTTAATCACTCGATTAACAATTCAGGCAAAAAGCCACACACACTTCATGCAAATATCTGGCTATCCATTAGGCATAATAAGTGAAATGAAATTACCGTGAGGATAGTTCTAAATCGACTAATAATTGTTGTGTTTTTGCAAGCTGGTAACATTGGTTAGCTGATGAGGGGTAGACATCAATGCCTATTTGTTGCATGCAGTTAGTATATGCCCTAGAGAAAAAACTTTATTCATCCATATTGCCATCAGTTAAAAGCAGGAATGAGCCCAAGCCGTTAGCACAATCTCTCCTTTCCTTATATTTGCTCTCTGGCTCATAGCACCAATTGTGTGGCAGGGCTGTTGTCTACAGAACAGCCCAAATTTCAGACATTATTCCCTTTTTACAGAACTGCTACTCACACAGTGTGTGGATTAAGAGGTGAACAGTTTTGAATGATTTTTAAGAACATAATAAAAGACTATTTCAAAAGAAGGAGGAATAAACACATTGAGCCCTTTTTTATAAGCATGTGAATCTGTGGCATTTACAAACAGACCAATGACCCAACTAAATCTCCATTTGGACCCAAATGACTATATATAGATGTCAATATAGGATTTTGTGGGCACAGCAGAAGAGATAGCATTTTGGCAAGCACAAGTGTGCTTGCCTTTGTACCACTAAAGACAGAAAGAACAAGCCAGACACCTCATGAACAGTAATGGGTGCTGGGTTGTGCAGTATGGGGAAAGTCAGAATTCAACATGCGTTTGCCAAGTCTCACACAAAATATCTGAAAAGACCCAGCATCTGTCTTTCCTATTTCACTACACTCAGCATCTGTAAATTAATGACAAATGCAATATTACTTAATAGCCTCATGAGCTATGGGTGTTTCACATCACAAGGAGAAAATAAATTTTAAATTAAACTTAATCTGTTTAAAATCAACTTTATCAGATCTGGAACCACAAATACTGTGTGTTTTAAGTAATAATGTTGAAGCAACAGACTTAAGTTTACTGGGTTTTTTTTTATGGGTTTCTTTCAGAATTTATTTGCCGTACTCTGGGTATAATATTATTGCAATGTTTTTCCACTTAATGATGTTTCTCTTTGAGGATAGTGACAACGTTTTTTTTCCCTGAATCTTAAATTTAGAACTATATATGCTACTTTTTTTCTTTTGATCTGGGAATATATATAGTCAATGACCTTAAGTTAGTATTGCATTCAGCACAAAAGGCCTTATAGATATGCACAAGGTCTAAGTTATGGCAGATATAGGAACATTGATTTTAAATGCCTTGCTTTTATTTATACAATATTTTAACCACAAATAAAAGCTGCAGTAATAGAAATTAGGTGGGGATTTTTGTTTGGCTAGGTTTTTGCTCTGCTTTATATTTGATAATTGAATACTTTCATGATCATGCTCCATGATCATGAAACACTTTCATGATCATGCTCACGCACAGGACACAGTAGTCAACAGACTGCCATTCAGGCTGGCCCTGCTGCATCTGGCATATAGGAATCTGGAGCAAACCACGAGAGCTTTCATGGTGCTCCCTGTCAGCACCTTGTTCTTACAGATGAGCCAACCAGTAGCTCAAATTAATTGTATCCTGATCATATATTGTATTGCCTTTTGTCAGGCAATAAAAGAAGGCTAAATCCACATACTTCAAATAATTATCACTCACCTGCATATCTGTCCGTGCACACCTGGTTTTTATTTCTTTTACTATGGGACTCAGAATGATCACAAACTGAGTCTTACTTTCCGCATGAGGCAGAAGAGGCAGGGTACGCAGTATATCAACCACAGGCTAGGCTAAGTAAGAAAGAGCACAGCGGCAGCCAAGCTGGTTAAGGCTGTACAATAAATTATTCATTTGTCTTAGAGTTTTCTCATAGCATTTTTCTCCTAGGTGTACCTCTGCTCTAGCCTTTTGATCATTTGGTCATTTAAAGAATGAAAGGGGAATTTTAAAAAATGCTCTACGGACCTACTGCTATTGCTGTGATTGCCTACAGTAACACCCTTCACTGGCCTCGGGAAGAACAGAACTAGTCCAAAGTCTACCCTTTTTATTTTTTTAAGTACTTGCAGTCAGCCTCCTACTGACCTGCCAATTCTGTGCGGTTAACTGCTGAACATGCCTGCCCCACCCTGAGTAATAGTTAACAGCACATTAAAAGAGCCTCCTCAGAAAAGAAGGCATTTCCATCCAGGTTACTTTGCGGATGTTTAACATCTATTGCTTGATTGGGATTTTCCGGAGAGTGCCCCAAAATAACTGGAGATAAGAGCGCTGGCAGGACCTGACACTCCCGCACGTGTCCACGGGCCAGACGCGCCAGGCACCTGCTCCCTGAGGTGAGGTACGGCCATGGCCGATGCTGGCACCCCAGGAGGCTGGGAAGCATGAGCTGCCTCCAGCCCTGCCTTGCAGGAAGGTGGGTTTGAGTTCCACCAGGAAGCCTCGCTCCTCTTCGCGCGGCTGCAGGCAGCGGCCGCCTCTGCGCGGTGCTGGGAGAGGCAGCGCAGGGAGAAGGCTAAAGCACAGCCGCGCCTGGCTGGCATTGAACATCCACACCTCGTTCCATACCCACGCAAGAACGTTTAGACATCCCAAAGGACTCTGCTGCACGTGATTTCAGACCCTATAAGACAGGCGCAGGGTTGACTGGTCATCCCAACGGGGCTACATTATAACAGCAGAAAACATCATTATCAGGGGTAGAAGGGCTCCAAATTTTCATTGCCACCATCATCTAAAACTCACATCTGAGGATAAATTTGTTTCCAGCTCACAAGGTGAATTTAAGATTGAGCATATGCTTATGCTTGAATTTAAAAAAGAGCTATGATTTCTACTCAACTTGTAACTTCTTTGGGATAAGAATCTTCTCTTTAAATAAGCAGTATAACAAATAATAAACTAACATAGTTTCATAAAGGTATCAGAGTATTTTCAACCAGATTCTTTAAAAGTACAATGTATTTTTTGTTGTACATCAAGGAGCAAAAAAGATAGACTAAGATGCAATGAGAAAAAATGCACATGAAAGACTAAAGATAATATGTTGTATACAGTCACAGAGATTAATTGTTTGGAAAGTTTCAAAGGAAAGAAAGTGGATTTTAAAATTTTCAGTAAGATGAGAACATCATCCTGGTATTTAATGCTTCTGATAACATGTTGTTCCATCAATCAGTTATTTATAAATACTGGGCCAAGTTTACCTGTATTTACATCTGACCTTCTTGAGATAGTTTTAGAAAGAAAACAATGTTATGATTTTTTTCTTAATAAGCTTCTCTTGTGCCTGTAATTTTGTACATCTGTGTTACATGACTATTCCAGCAAGCGCATTGCTGGCATGCAGGGCCACCAGGTCTCTTTTCGTAGTTCATTAGAACCAACAGAAGAAACCACAATTTGTTCTTCATAAATACTAGGCAAAGAGATTTAGGTGAAATCCAGCAAATACCTTAACTCATCACAAAGTATTTGCCAGGATCTACGTTCATGAGATGTGGCTGCCATGAAGACTGCAATGGTAGTATTTGCATGCTAACATGGTAAATCCATCATGCTAAACTATGCAAAAACTGTATGGTCCGTGCAAAAGCCAAGAGAGACAGTTTTAGATCTTAACAGTAGCAGTCTTAAAAAATGTACAGAATCTCCAATCTGCTAAGCCACATCCTGTTACTTGCTCAAGCAGGAAAGAAAACAGAGTGTATCTTTCTGGAAAGAGACTACTGAACTGAAGTGAAATCCTTAGTCAAAATCAGATATGCCTTAGGCTAAAAAGCAGAGGTTTCAAAGCACAAGACCTCTAAGTTTGTTTCCCGTGCCCAGAGAAACCTGGCCAAATACCCTAAAAATCAGGGAGGCTTTCCTTTACCTTGGGGGCAAATGGATTGATCTTGAGTCAAATAATGGCTTACAAAATCCTTTTCCTGAACTTCTTGTACAACTGATTTTCTTTAGACCTATGATCTTCTGAAGAGAGAACAAGGGTGTGTGTGTGCTGTGAACAGGAGGGCAGCCTCAGTAAAGTCCTGTGGTAGCATTTCCACCCACATCCTACTCGTGGGCCAGCCGAGTCCTCCAGCTGCTGACCAGTTGGCTGAGAAGTCAACGTGGCCTCAAGGTTTTGAACACAGATAAAAGTTTGACGTATTACTTTCAATAAAGCCAGCAGGCAGTTAATTCCTGTGCAGTCCTGAGAATTTATGTGTGGTATTATCAGAGGAGTCACCACCATGCCCATCTGCCTCTGAGGCACACAAGATGGAGGGGAAAGGACATGACAGTAGAAGAAAAACCTCAGTTCAAATACGCCAAAACTTACCTGGACCTCTGAAGAGAAGCAGCTGTCCATCTGTCCTCTGAAGAGAAGAGAACTATCCATCAGTTCAGAGTCATTGAGCAGGGGACAATGGTGCAGGCACTAACATAAGCCCAAATCTTGCTTATCTACTTCTCGCATCCTGAGCATGTTGATTGCTCTGTAAGGCTTTCCCACTGGTAGAAAGCAACAAAACAAAATAACCTGATAGAAGTAAGGTTAGTGGCATTTGAAAAATGGCAATTAAGGTTTTGATCACCAATTCTTAGTGATCCATTCAGTGACACTTTTCCTTTAGGTCTTCAAGGAGCTGTTATAATTCATATGTCATGCCTAACGAAATCAGGTGGTGAATTTCTATGTAAGAATGTGAGGAAGTTGTTGATCTTCTGGAGTTCGCAACCTCTTGTGTTAAAGGTAGAGTCAAATGCCCTCTAACTTCAGAGAGTCATTATTGCTAAACTATACAGCGCATCTGTGAACTGCAGGACAGTGTGATTTACTTACCGGTATATGAATTAAGAAACATATAATTTCTTACCTATAGATCTTTCCTAGACACACATTATTACATTGTAGATATCGGTGGAGAGAAGTTACTATGGAAATGATTCAGGGACTTCAGAGAGTGAGATATAATTTTATTTTTTTCAAATAGAAAATTGCTCACATCTAGTCCATTTAGACAGTCAATACGGTCCAGCACATCATATTACACCCAAAAACAACAGTGCCAAGGACTTAAAAATGAAGAAATCTATTATAAGTTTGTGAATGAATTTACAGAAAAGAAGACTCATAACCAAACCAATGTTTAAATACATTTCTAATACAAGCCAACCATATTAAATTGACCTGTGAACACTGCACATAGCTTCTCTTTTTTTTCCCTTCCTCCTCTTCTCTCACAATACATGAAGACATGCTTTAAATGACTTAAGAGTATTTTTTTTTCTAAATCACTTCTACAGTTCATTTTTGGATCTAATCTTGTGAGGTACTTAATATCAGGCAGGCTAACAGTAGCCTGACAGCTTTTTCCACCCAAGAGCGGACACACAGGTTTGGGTGGAGCACATATTATGACCACATGGCATCCAGAAAAGTATCTTTTTAGCAAAGAATATTTTTGAGGTCCATAAAATGCTGATGGCCCTCAGCTTCTGTTGACGCTAATACTCTCAAGAACTCAAATCTTTGGAGCTAAAAGGAAAGCACCCTTTTGCATTTGGTTTTATAGCCAAACAGGTATCTGCTGTAAACTGAAATCTCAGGGTTTATTTACAATTCAGAGCAACCTGAACCTGACTGATTGCAGTGTGTCCATCTCCCCTGGGCAAGCAGGCTGGACTTTGGTAGAGGAGAGCAATCTCCTCCTCAGGACTAGGGGCATCATGTTTCTCTGAGGCTGCCCTTCCTCTTCCTCTTTGTACAGCAGCAACACGAAGGTGAATGGACTTTTTAGATTGTAAAAGTGAGGTGAGAAAAATAATCTTTGACTGATATAACTGGAGGTTTCTGCTGAATTCCCCTCCTGTGCAAAGCACTAAGAAGTTTGCTTTAAAACTTTTTTTTTTTTTAAATATCTTGAAAGCATTATGACTCTCCATTTTCTACAGAAAACTGACAGATGTTCTAGACAGTCTTGTTCTATAGGATTACATGAGCCTACTGGGAACAGTGATAAAATCCAGAAATTTTCTCCACAAAACTGGAAATACCAGCAGATCTAAACAGAGAAAATTAAAATATTTATTGCTGCCCTGCCTGCTCCTACTTTGTGTCAATCTTAAGTTAGTTTAAAAATCAATCACTGCAATCCATCTCAATAAAAATGTAAATCTGAAGATCAGGTATGCTTAGCCTATGAAGGACAGAAAAAAAAAAAGTCTGATGGTAATTTTGGAACATATTCAAGGATTCTGCTATGTCCTTCCACTGCGATGAAAGACAAATTATATTGTTAAAGCCCTACGTGCTATGCTTTAAGGGTATCCCTTCAAGTTATGGTAACCAAGATCATTGTTTAAAAATCTTAAGTCATATTTTATTACTGATTATTTACCAGATCGATAAAGCTATCTACTCTACTATGCACAGCTTTACTTACACATAGCTGTTAGAAATACACATTTATCAGTCAAAATCAGAGACAACATCCAAACTGTAAAGTGTAACCAGACACTCTTATCCTCTTTAAACAGTCTAATAAATAAATATAAATACATAAATATTGCAGAATAATAGTATATTCCTTGCACTAGTAGAGGTATATGATTTATCTGTGGTCAATAGTAAAATCTTGCTTTTATCTTTAGAAAGGGCATTTTAAATTTCTTACAACACAGCAAAAACTTAAGATCATTCATAAATGACTGTGACAGGATCCAGTGTGTCTGTTACCCTACAAGTACTTACCAAGAGGTTTTTTTAGTTTAAAGCTTTTGGAACAGGAATGCTTCTAGCTTTGACTGTACCATAGGCAACTGCTGCAAATTAGCACCATTCGCGAAATAATGAGAACATCAAATCTTCTCAGAGCATGAGGTAAAATGATATTCAAAAAGAAACAGTCTTTCAGTTTCTCCTTGTTTTTGCAGTTTGAAAATGTAGTGCATCATACATACAGTTGGGAATACTCTCAGATTTAAGAAAGTACTTAAATTACACCAAATACTAAGGAGAGTTTCTGCACATCTGCTTTGCCAGTATCTACAAATGCACATACAAAAAAGATAGGATATAGTTCCCTTAGGAAAAAAATATGCATATATATTCTTGAGCAACAAGATAAATATAGTTTAAATATACCCACAACATTTTCTATCAAATGTTGACATTACAAACTCAACCTTTTTTGCAACCCTTTTGAGGAATTATACTCAGGGAGATCTTTAACTGCTACACCACTCATCACATCCTATGATACTAGTTGTGATGTATTTTATCAAGCAATTGTAAAGCAGTTAATCTGGATTACTATTTTTAAATTATCTTTTAGCGTATTTTAGAGAAGACCTTAATCTGTGACATACAAAAGCTTTTTTGAGCATGTAACAGTCTTAAGGATAGTCACCCCTTTGATAATCCTTTACCATTTTAGAAAACATAGGGATTTAATATTGCTTTAACTTCTTGTTCAAAAATACACAGTGCACTAAAATTTAACAATTCCTGGAAAATTAATTTCTGACATTGCATTTACAGTGGTTTTAATGAGTGCTTATACGCAGTTATTAGTCAAATGACCCTTCCTCCACCAGAAATAAAAATTAACCTTATTTTTATATGAGATGATTGCTTTCTGACCTTTAAATAGTTCAACATGGGTTGGCTGTGCCAAAATATTAACAAAACCACATACAAATTCAGACAGATGGAAGCAATGCCATCTCAAAAATACTAAATTATGTCATCATGTTTCTCAGGAACTCTATTCTCAGCATTAAAATAAAATTCCAAGAAAACAACAGAGCTCTGATTTCCCTTTCACAGACCCTGATGCCCATCAGACAGGTAAATTCAGTCCTATTCTCTATTTCGGTGATCCTTTAAGCTGATAGTGACATGACTCACTCCAGTATGAGCAAAAGAACTGCTCATGAGCTTTTGATAACAAAACAACATCTTTCCCAAATAAACTGATATTAAATTTGAATTCCTTCATTTTTCAGAAGACTGTATCTCCATGATTACAGATGTTGCTGAAATCATGTTTATTTGCATGTGGCTGTTTAAATCCTGCTCAGCTGATAGCCTCTAGATAATATAATGCTTTCAAAGTGCTGGTCTTCTGCTTTTTCTTTCACTCTCTGCTCCTCTAAGGTAGACACGAGTTTGTCCCTTTCTTCAACCACTTTCATCATCTCAGTAAAAATTTCATCCTCCTCATTCAGATCCATGTCATCTTTAAGGCTGTCTAAAAGATCACAAAACAAGAGGTTAAAATCCAGATCTCTCTGTTGTTATGCTTTGCATTTTAACTGTTGGTGTACAGGTTGAATTAATATTATAGTCAATGACAAATGAATTCAATAGCAGCTAATATTTTTCATGTTACAGCTCAGGGAAAATTTCTTTTGCATTTGGGCCATTTAAGGTTGACCATTAAGGCTTCTACTGTCTAGAGTAGATCTTTTAACAAAACTTAGACTGGAAGGGGTAGAAAGAGCGCTACTTGTTTTGTAAAAACATTTAAGCTGGAGTTTGAATTTAGTTTATACAAGGTAAAAAGCCCAACCATGAAATGCAGTAC
Source organism: Buteo buteo (assembly GCF_964188355.1). Classification (NCBI taxonomy): domain Eukaryota; kingdom Metazoa; phylum Chordata; class Aves; order Accipitriformes; family Accipitridae; genus Buteo; species Buteo buteo. The sequence goes on along the minus strand of NC_134186.1, from coordinate 20,338,975 downwards.
CTGTAAGAAAACGGAAAGTGTTTTTCACAAAAGGTATTGAAAACTGCCATCATTCACAATCCACACGCTTAGAGCACAACAGGATATTTTGGAGTATTCAGTGCTATTGTAACCCCCCCTTCTCCCTGCATTCCTCCTTCCCATGCTCTCTTTTCTAATACCAAATGAAAGGACAAGCCCAAACTGTAATCCCAAGTCCGTAAAAGCAGTTCCAAAATACCGCAGTAACCAGTAATGCTACAGTTAACATAAAAGCAGATAACCTCTTTTGTGTTTAGGTAGGTGGTGGAAGAAATTACTTTCTCTTGCTGCTCATCATCACATGTTAGTTGGATGTTGCTGCCTGCACAGCACAATTAGTGGAATTACATGTGCAAGTGCTTCTGATCCAGTTCAGTGTAAAACTGGATGGGTTAGCTTAGCTGTCTTGACTAGAAGTCAGACAAGAAGATCTCACAAGTTGCGTTTTGCTGGCCGAGCTGCACTCGCAGAAGAGCGCAGGAGGAAGAGCCTCAGCCACTCTAGACCTTACTGGAGCAAGCAGGGGCTCATATGGGCATGGTCCATCGCTGTGGGCTGGAGCACACTCTCCCCTTTGACTCACCATCAATGGCCATTTTCTCCCTCAGCTTTTGTTCCAACCTGCTTTGGTGGTCCTCCAGTTCTAGCTCTTGGGCTCTAGGTACAATAAAAAGCATATTGAAGAGTAAGCTTTTTTTAACAGAGACACGTATGTTAATGTTATTTCAACCAAGAAATTCTCTGTTCTCTTTATCCAGTATTTTCTCCTCATGGGCAGCCAAGGCTAAAAGCTTTGCCTGTGCCTATATTGCCACAGCAATGCCAGAAGTCCCACTACCACCTTTTGCGCTATGTATCAGATTAAGCTCCCTCATACATCGCAACACAAGGCTTTGACCAGCTGTGCTTTGTCAGAGGTACCCACAACACGATTCTGAATAGGACTGAACGCTCCCACACACGAAGGGCCCCGCCAGACCCTCTGCACAGGAACAGGTCCTGAGGCAGGGGAATGAACACGTGTGAACGCAGCCAGACAACAACGTTTTGTGTCCTGCAGTGCTAAAAACGGCCTGCTTTTGCGTTTTTAGCTCTGCTTTGCAGGCAGCGCGAGCAGGAAGCATTGCTACCGCAACACTGGAGGACAACCGAAGGGGAAAGAAAAGGTTTGGTCCCTGGCAGCATCAGCACAGCTGGGGAGAAACTGGGGAGTGGCTGGACCTAGTGGCTGGACTGGAGCCCTGCACACAGCATGGGGGGCTGAGTAAGTGATATGGAAACGATAACCGGCAAGGAGCAGCCTGCACTGGTGTGAAATCCAGGGGTGAGTCATGACTGCTGCAGCTCTCATCGCTTTCCCACATTGCCCAGAAATAGTAGAGAAAATAGCTGAGAGTCACCTCTGCCTATCTGTTGAGTGCGTTTCCACAGAGGCAAGGTGAGAGAGCTACAGCCAATATCGTTTCCATCAGCCACAAACAGTAGCATCTGAGGTGGTTTTTATTTGCTTGGTGTATCTGCTTGTTTCATTGCTGTAGTGAATTCCTAGATCTTTTCTCCTATGCCCAATAAAAACTGAGATAAATTTATCAGACTATTTTTCTTCCACAGGAGAAAGTGCCCAAGTGTTCATTAGACCCACATTATGTAAAGGCAGAGCATCTATATGCTCTACTCGTTTAGAGTATCATATAGGATTGAAATAATTGAACCACTGTGGGAGGGAGGGACTAGGAGGGCTCAAGCTAAAATCTGTGTTCAAAACATACTCTGGGTACGTTTATTCCATGACAGTCTCAAACTGCAGCATGCGGCGAGGTGTTCAGGTGTATTGTGAATACACTTTTCTCCTCTCCCCTCCCCATCTTTAGTACTAATGCTTGTCCTTACTTACATAATCAGGAGTTCAGACTCATAACGCATTAATTTATTCTTCTCCAGGACCAGCTGAAACCATTCATGTAGCATCTGAGTTTCGTCCTTTGTGCCTGAATCTGTTTAAAATAGGAGACTTAAGTGTGCATTATCAGCTTTCCTTCCAGTACTCTTGCCACTTAAATTCACTTTAAATAGTCCTCATTTGTAAGCCCAGGTGAGTTCAAATGTAGATTTTTTTTGCTGTATGTAACTTATATCTGTAATGTCTGGGTGAAATACATATAACGTTCTTGTCTACATTTGGTTGTATGTTGTAGTTTATTGCAGTTAAAGATGCATTAGATTTAAAACTACTTTCGTTTTGGAAGTTAAGTTTTTTCTTTCAAATAATCATATAGGCTTTCTTTTTTTAATGTGCACTTTTTCTTTCTCTTAGTCCTGCCTTTGATAACATAGTTTCTCTGTTGATACTGGACTCCAACAGCTGAAGTATATGTATAAACGGATATCCCATTAACACAATCTGACTTCAGGATGTACATGCTGGCAAGTATCAAGATAGTCCCTGCTTCCAGTGGGCATCAGACGCACAATCAAATCCTCTACAAATTTTTATTCATTTGCCAACTGGCCTCTAAATCTGCATCTGCTTTGAATGACAGGAAAGGCTATGGGACAGGACAAATGTATTATTACTGCATGGTTTTGTAACACTTTGGGCTAGGGCATCACTGGTAGGCACTATCAGACCTGAAACTTGAGATGGTCTCTCTCAAAGAGCTCACAGCTTGACTCTGCCTTGCTGAAGAGCCCGACAGATTTCTCTTTCACCAGGTGAGGGCCTTTACCGCTCCTAAAATGCCATCTATACAAAAATCTTTGGCAATGAAGAAACCCTGTGTGTTTTCAAGTGGCAAGTCAGAGCACATATGCATTTCTTTTCCTCACTGTCCTTTTTTAACATGCTCATCACTCCACGTTTTCCATTCATTTTCTTCACAAAATAAAACCACTCCACCACCCTTTGGTGCAGAATTACAGCAGCAGCGATGGCACTGCAAACACACCTCCCACAACATCTGCTCTGCCCATCCGCCATCTGTTGCCACAAAATAGGGATCGCTTGTAGGAAGCAAATACCTTACAGTACTCCAGCTTGAGGCAACAATTTAGGTGACACGCTGATCCCTTCAGAAGCCCAAACCCAAGAGCCAGCCCCTGCTCCTGCCTCAGCACGTGGTAGTCGCACACCCCACCACGCTGCAGCCCCGCGTTGGAGGCAGGGACGGCCGGACCGGGGACAAAGCAGGAGGAGGTGCTGCCAGCAGGCAGGGGAACACAGCTCTCTCCTCCTCAGTCCTTGCATCACGCTGCTAGACAACCAAGCATAAAAACCCCATAAATCAGCCTAGCTATTTTCTGTGGATGGAGACTTACGTGATTTCTCCTACTTTAAGAGGACTGCACCTTTATTTCAGATGACTGAGAGTGCTGAAATTTAAGCCCAAAGCTCTCAGGTTCAAGCTCCAGAGATGACAATTACAAGAGTATCATTAAACTAGGTTACCAGGTGAAGGAGTAGCCAGAGTCCTAGACAGTTCAGCAGTGTTTTGGATGCCTTTCTGTTGTAGTTTTGAAACATGCTTTGTTCTCAACCTGAGGAATTACCCTCTTGCCTCTACTGCTTCAGCTGTCCCTCACTTTAACGTCAAAGCCAGGATTTGATTCCACTCCAGAACAGAAGTTTAAAGCCCATCTCCTCACTAACTTGGTTAGGGCAACCAGGTTGGTGAGGGGCCTGGAGCACAAGTCTTGAGGAGCAGCTGAGGGAACTGGGGCTGTTTAGTCTAGAAAAGAGGAGGCTGAGGGGAGACCTTATCGCTCTCTACAACTACCTGAAAGGAGGTTGTAGCGAGGTGGGTGCTGGTCTCTTCTGTCAGGTGGCTGGAGATAGGATGAGAGGAAATGGCCTCAAGTTGAGGCAAGGGAGATTTAGGTTAGATATTAGGAAAAAATTTTTTACTGAGAGGGTTGTCACACATTGGAATGGGCTGCCCAGGGAAGTGGTTGAGTCACCATCCCTGGAGATATTCAAAAAGCCAGTGGACAGGGTACTTCAGGACCTGGTTTAGTGGGCATGGTTGATGGTTGGACTCGATGATCTTGAAGGTCTTTTCCAACCTAAATGATTCTATGATTCCTTTGGGCAGTAATGATCTCACCCAATGCAGCCCTTTAGCAATCTTCCTGAGCAGGAGGGAAATTGTTGGGTGTTTGGGATCACCAGCCCATTTGCCTGCCTTCACCAGGCACTGGCATCCCAGAGAGCCTGGGTCACCTCCTGCCAGCGTCGGAGGAATTACATGGGCTCCCACACGGAGGACAGGAGTCACGCTGTCTTAGGTGCAGTTCTGCGATTTCTCATTAGGATTTGTCCCCAGTCTGCAGTTACCATGAAATGGGAGGATAAAGCAGCAGGAGAGGGAAGAGCAATCTTGGTCTGATTTCTGCCCGATTCCATTAAAACTTGGCAGTAATGGATGTGTTCCTGTGGGACCTTCTAGGTCAGCAAGTGGTGATAAAAAATGTCTTCTCAGAGTGACTGCTGGAGCAGTTCTCGCTGGGACATGCCAATGGTGGCTTTTCACAGGTCTAATGCAGGGATGCAGCATCAGTATTCAGAGCCTTATGTCTTCATATGCCACTATCTGAAGTGTCGTGGTTTCACCCCAGCCAGCAACTAAGCACCACACAGCCGCTCACTCACTCCCCCTTACCCAGTGGGATGGGGAAGAAAATTGGGAAAAGAAGCAAAACCCGTGGGTTGAGATAAGAACAGTTTAATAGAACAGAAAAGAAGAAACTAATAATGATAATGATAACACTAATAAAATGGCAACAGCAATAATAAAAGGATTGGAATGTACAAATGATGCACAGGGCAATTGCTCACCACCCGCCAACCAACACCCAGTTAGTCCCTGAGCGGCGATTCCCCGCCCCCACTTCCCAGTTCCTATACTAGATGGGACGTCCCATGGTATGGAGTACACCGTTGGCCAGTTTGGGTCAGCTGCCCTGGCTGTGTCCTGTGCCAACTTCTTGCGCCCCTCCAGCTTTCTCGCTGGTGGGGGATGAGAAGCTGAAAAATCCTTGACTTTAGTCTAAACATTACTTAGCAACAACTGAAGACATCAGTGTTATCAACATTCTTCACATACTGAACCCAAAACATAGCACTGTACCAGTTACTAGGAAGACAGTTAATTCTATCCCAGCTGAAACCAGGACATGAAGTTATCATCAAAATGTGATCTATCTTACTGTCAGTAAAAACATTGCAATTGCAGGTATGTGTATGTCCTGCACACACACAGAGGGTTGCTAGTCCCTTTTTGCTGTTTTCTTGATTAGGCAAAAATATTCTTCTTTTTAATGTTTCCTCTTTACACTTTAAAATCTCTATATCCCTGATAAAAGACTATGTATCATAGGTTGATTGAGGTAAGCAAAGTGTAATGCACTTTGCAAAAATGCCGCTCATTTTCGCAAAATCCTCAGTGCAAACTGAAATAAAAATAGCCCTTGTTTTGCTGCCTCCACCATCCCACAGAATGCCCCCCAAGTGTCCCCAGGGGCATTTTGTCCCTGAACTTCTCAATGTTTGTTAATAATAATGTTAATAGTTATTTAAGTCTGATGGAGTGCTTTTATGCCTTCCAAGGGCAGAACAAGCCAATGAAGTCGTTTGTGTTATGCAGTACGACAGATCTTTTCACAGGTTAGAGGGAAAACAATTTGTGACTTTGTTTTGTGAGCCATGCTGGCTTCTTCTTAAAGCATTGCTAAAGCAAAACTTTCCTCCTGGTTTACCCAAGTCTCCTTTGACCTAGCTCCCGTTTGAAAATCAGATATTCTTCTAATTACACCATAGCTATTTCTATTTTCCTCACTTTTGAGACAATGCCAGGAGGAGTATTTACTGAATACTGTTCTCCAAACCTCAACCTTCTGTTCTCCAGAGTGATGCTACGCTGTCCCTCCGTACAGCAGTCACACAGTAAAAGGGGCTCGGCCAGTTTGCACCTTTTTAGGAACAGCTAAACTTCATATTCCTTATTACTACAGGTTTTTAACTGATTTATTTTGACTCTGTTGAAGGGTCTAAGAAACCTTAGATATGCTCCTTATGAAATAAAAAATTAGCTGCAACATGTGCAGATATTTGTTCATCTTCCAAAACATGGAGAGATTTCTTAATGTTCTCTCAACATAAATTTTCCTCTTTACCATCATTCTACATGATTTGTTTAGTCAACTGCTTTGGTTATGCTAATTTCAGTGGCAAATGTGTTTCAAGATTTTTATTTCTGTATTTTCTTGTAGGCAGAAGATCTCCATAAGCCTCCACAAATGTCAGTGGAAAACAAAGCAACGGTACATCAGTGATTTATTATTTGGTATTTTGAACTAGAATAAAGGGAATAACGGGCATGAAAAATTATTCATAGGACTGATATTATTTCTTTTTTTTTTTTTTTTTTTTTAAATGCATGAATTGTTGTCACTACAATTAGAAGATCATCAAAGCCTCATTTTGCTCATCAGTCTTCATTGGCAGTTGTTTCGCACCCACGCATGTTCTCTTCTAATTCAGTTGAGGAGCTAATGAATAACTCCTCCTAACAAAGGGGCCATTCACCCCGGGCTTACAGAATTATTAGAGGAGAGTTGCGTAAATGTCACTGAAGACTAGTGTTTGCAGGCCTGTCTCTAAATTTGGTTATTCACAACCTTTGCAGCTCAATATTATTGCTGAACTGTGATCGTTTTCTAATTACCTTAATAATACCTATTAAATCACTTGAATTGCATAAGCGCAGACCTGCTTAAATACAACTTAACCTAATAAACACTGGTCGTTCATTAAATAATAATGCTCATTATTTTTAAGAAGTTTGAACCAAGTATTAAACTCACCAATTCCTGCATCATTACGTGTATGTTATTACAAGCAACAAAGCATTCACATTTTCTTTGGGAAACTTACAGCTTCATGCTTTCGCACCAGAAGAGTTATTCAGAGACAGTAACATCCTACATTTCAGTATCTGCCCTATTTGTAACTGGCCACCTACACACAAACAATCAACAGGGAGAAAAAATAGTACTTTCACCTTAATGAGGGCAATCCAATTACTAAGGATGGAAAGAGAATGAGAAGCATCAATCTCTTGGCAGACAGCCTTCTTTAGGAAATGTGATTGTCAAAACAGCAAAAACAAGAGGTGGCTCTAGGCCATTTATCCTGGTATTCGGTGTCTATCCCAAGAGCTAGAAGCCTCTTGTCCCTCTGTATTCTTGAGGTTTCCAAAAAACAACCACCCTTATACAACTTGGCAGTAAAGAAAAAAGCTAACACTGCAAATCCTCAAAGTCTTTTTAGCAGACTTCCTCACAGGCAGTAAGGTGAGTGTCATTTGATAAAAGGTTATGTTTCCATTTAAGAAAAAAAGATGCTAGCCTTTTAAATAACATTTGAAATAGGTTGGCACTATCAATTATAGGAAATTAGTTAATAAATATAAAAGGTTGGGCAAACGCTCTCTTGCTGAACTGATTAGTTCAGTGGTGGAATAGGGGCAATAACTGCTAAGAAATATGGCATTAAAATAGCCAGCATGTAGAGATTGTGCTGGGTTGCCTAGCTAAGACAACAAGATCAGGTGCCAAAACACATCTAGGTTTTCAGTGTTGTGCAACTGCCTGTCACGAAAGCACGAGGTTCAGCTTTCTAAAACAGAGGTAAATAAAGACACGTTGGCCATCGGGCTGTCGGCTCCCCAGAGTCCTTCCAGCACAGAACCGCGGCCCCTCTGAAGCCCCTCACGCGCGCGGTCCACACTCCCATCCCCACGGGGAGCCTGGCAGGAGCCCCCAGCTGTCCCAGCCCTCCGCGGGACGTCCCCCCAGCTTCAGCCCACGCGTGCTGGGGAGCAGCGGCAAGGCTGGGCTGGCGGGAGGGTGCTGCAGTCCTGGGTGCTCGGGGCTGCTGCTTCAGGCGAGGGAAAACCTCGCCTCCCACCGGGGACAGGACGACGTCCGCGTTTTATCTTCTACCCACTGGGGGAAAAGCGGTGTAGTTTGGGTCTGTGTGCCTGCATGCTGCTGTTGCTATAGCATGGCCACCGGCTCTAATCATATTAATGGCATTTCACACTCCTGGAGAAGTCATTAAGGACTCTGTTACTAGGCACGGGCTGCTGCTGGCTTGGTAACTGAGATACAGCTCCTGGAAACCTCACTGCTTCCCTCCAGAAGATGGAATTAAGCTCAGGATGGGATTTAAAAAAAACAGGGAGGGAATGTAGATTCAGGTTCAATAGCAAGGCAAATAATTCCAAATCTGTGATGACCAACAGCAAATTCATAGCATTCAACATAAAGGTGCTTGAGCTAACAGAGTTTGAGGAAAAGGGTAAACAATGATTTTTGTCCTTCCAGTTACGATTTCAGATTTTGCACTGAACTCTATTTCTATGACAATCATTAAAACCCCTCTGCTTTGAAAAAGGTTAAAAAACCCACCACCAACCAACCAAACACTGCTTCATTTACCTGATTCTCCTCTTAGTTCTCTCTCCAGTTTGACACCAAAAATCTCCAGAGCTTTTTGTCTTTCCTCCAATTCTTCTAGCTGGCGCTGGACTGCCTGCAAAATTGTAATGATACAAAAGCTACAGACATAGCTTAAAAATTCAGAGACAAAAGATGGCCTCAGTGATTAGAGAAACAGCTTGAAAAGGTCTTGGAGTCGTCATGGAATTTGCAAACTCATTGAGTGTATCAGGTGCCTAGGCAATTTAATAATTCCACTAGGTATCTATTCACATTTTTATGTGGGTAAGTATCGTAGATACTAAAAGAACCTCAGTTTTTCTGAACTTTAGCTCTCCTGATGTAAAACAGAGATCAGAACGTTTCCGTGTCTCACAAGGTGTGAAAAGTCAACACCTTACACACTGAGAGGCACATATTCTGAGATGCTACGTAAATAAAGCTCATATAAATATCGAAGGTTTACAGCTAGAAAGCTTTGCTAGCTATTTTGTTGTCCATGGGGTTTTCTTATTTGTTTTGCTTTTATATTTCACAAGCCTTTGACACAGGAAGGAAAGGGTCTAATAGCTAAGAAGTGATAATTCAGTGGCACTTCAGGAAGGACTTCTACATTCACGGGTCCATCTCTTTTTAAATTAGATTTTCAGAGGTGCCATGTGGATAATAGGCATGAAAAACCTTAAAAGGTCGAATTGTTAAAGATAGACACTCAGCAGTTCCCATTTCAGGCTGTGTTAGGGCATACCAAGCCAAGCCCTCAGCAACAGCCTAACAAACATGAAAGATGGTTCAAGAAGTTTGGACTTATTAGTTCCACAAAGCAGTAAGATACGAGAAGGCACATATGCGTGTAATTTTACCTTGAGATAATTTGCAATTCTCAGATAAAAACTATAACATAGTTGCTCTTGTTTCGGATTAAATAAGATATGATTTTTTTTTCCCATGGGTTTTATTCTGTCACAGATTTTATAGTAATGGATAGATATTAGCATTTTCTAAAATCCACCGTCTGGTTCAAACACAAAATTTCTCTCTTTTTCAGTCATACATTTTACAAAAGCACTGATGTCTACAAAAACAGAGATTTCAGATTCACATCTGAAAAACAACGTACTAGTTTTCTTTTTTAATTTAATATTGGTACAGAAATAGCAAGTAGAAGCTCCAACCAAAACTATCCACCTGCTATAGTAATACAACAGAAGATGATGGACAACTCTGCCTTCAAAAAGCCTTCTTCCCCCACTACCATATCTTGATTACCATTACAACCTGAATTAATGAGATTAAATTTAGCCCTACCCTATGCTACAGTACAGAAACACACAAAAAGCGCTAATGGCCACATAAGCCATTAAGGGGTGGGTGGGTGTGGGTGTATGCATATAGATATGTATGTGTGCTAAGTGAAAGAGATAAACCTGCAAATTTTGACAACTGAGACAACACAGTCTGAGATCAAGTTGTGCAGAAGTGCATTCCCAAATCTTTGAACAGTAATTGGAAATAATAAAGCATTAGCAGAGCCCAGAGCTTTTCCAGCATTTTCTGAAGAGCAGGGCCTCTATAAAGTGAAGTGGCTTTGCATCATTAAGAAAATGGTTCACTTTCATTACGGCAGAGAGACAATAAAAACCATCACTGTATTTTCATACCCTCCTGTAGCATACAGAGGTAATAGCTGAATTTCTTACATTCTCAGGGGCTAATGCTATTTGCTCTTTCTATCTCTTTCTCTCTCTCTCTCTCCAGTGTATTCTTCTCTTATTGCTAGTCACTTGTTTTTCATACACAATTACAAAATTATGATGATCTCCTGGGGCACATGTGGATTTGTCACATATAGAGGTGCAAGACCCTGCCACGTACATCTTCCTGCTCCTGATGGTTTGGGGGGACTTCAACCCCGAAGGCAGTGAGCCGCAGCGAGGAGCGAGGGGAGGTACAGAACCCACACTGCGTGCCCCGTGTCCTCGCTAGTCACTCTTGGGAGACAAATGGGACATCCGCGAGCTAGGTTTTCACCTGTGCTTTGTGAAGCCTCTTCAGCTCCTCTTGCTTAATCAATTGCTTTGTCTCCTTCTCCTGCTTCCTTCTCCTTCTGAGAGCTCTTTTTGCCTACAAAAGGGTGAGAGGAAAAAAAAAGGCAATCAAAGCATAAGTACACCATTAAAGGTTTCCTCAATCCTTCCCCAGAATCACAGAACCATTGAGGTTGGGAGAGACCTCTGGAGATCATCTAACCCGACTCCCCAGCTGAAAGCGAGGTGAGCTACCGCAGGGTGCTTGGGGCAACCTAACCGAAATGAAAATATTCATGTGGCAGTATTTTCATTGACTTTAAATCATTACAAGCTCTTATTGCAACCCTAAGTGAGCGTGAGCTGTGTCTATCAATAAAAAAAGTATGAATCACAAAGTTGACTATATGCAACATACCACTATTGGTGGCTTCTGCAGACATCACCACGATCAGGGAAGAAGCCAGGCACAGGCAGGGGGAAGCACCAGTTTAAGGAAACTCAACCCAGTTCTATTGCTGTAGCTGCTAAGTAATAAAATTCACTTTGTATCGCTTGTACCACAGTAAGAGGGACGTATCCGAAAGAAACAACCATCATAGGACTCTACCTGAAGCTCTATGAAACCTTCCCCAATGCCATTTCTCTACGGCATTACAGAGATGTTTTGCCTTTCCCTGGGGCGCTGCCGGGCTGGCTGAGGGAACCACCTGCGCTTGTGCCATCTTGCTCTTGACCCAAGCTATCTAGAAGTGCTGCAGGGCTGTGGGTTTCCCATTTTGGAGGAGATAGAATATATGAGCACCATAGACAAGATGATTAAAAAAACCAACAAGCCAGGAAGCTGCTAAAATTTTTTCCCACCGAGTTTTGCCAGAGACACATGGTGATACTGGCAAAATAGCAGCCAGAACTGGCATGGAAAGAGGTGCTAGGAGGCAGGTGAGAGAAACAAGCTGAGTGGGGAACATGCATCAAAACTGAATCACTGCTAACGCCCGCGTTTCACCCCATTTCTGGCAGCTGCCCCGGCAGCGCTGCCTTCCCCGCTGCCCAGTCCTGCCTGTCCCCGCGGCTGCCCCAGTGCCCGGGAGTTGCTCCTATCCGGTTTTCTCCCACATCGCCCTTCTTTTCTCTATTTTGTTTAAACTTTATTTAATTCCCCATAATATTATCTTCCTACAGATTGTCTTTCCTGTAACAGGAGAGATGCGTGATGAATTCTGACATCTCAGCGCATCCTGACACAGAGCCACTGGCGGGACGTGCCACCACACATTGCTGCGCTTCTGCCCTGTGGCACTTCGGTTCCTCCGGAGCCACGCAATTGGGTTTCTATTGAAAGCCCCACTTAGCTTTCAGCTCAGATGTTTTTTCAGCATACTGGGCAGCCTTTTGCTTCGCTTTCCTTTTTTTCCCCCCTCAAAGGCAACAAATCAAAGGGCCGTCTCGTACTATTAATTCCACTTACTGATATTTCCCCTCCACAGGAAAGAGGTAAACACATTTCTGATGAGCTATTCGGGCAATAAAAGCTCTGTTTCTTCACACGAGAGCTGGGTATCAAGAGTTCACTGGTGCTTTAACCCCACGGCTCCTGCTAGCCACAGGAACCGAGCTGAGGCTCGGAGAGCCCGCCGTGCAGCCGGCCCTTTCGGCCAGGTCCGGGTGCGACGTCGTGGCTCACACAGTCGTGCTGATTAGGATTAAACACAGCGTTTTCCACACAACCTGCCTGTAGTGCCTCTCAAATGAAGTTGCATTTCCCTAAGGGAAATCTGCATCTGTTTGGTTTAATTTTTTCAATAGTTTGCTTGTTGGGCTACATATTAAGGCCACTTAAGAATGCAGCTTCAAAGTGGTTTCAGTGAAACATGTCTGTTTGTCAAATTAAGACCTCCTCTGTCAACACTGGTGTAACCTGGGGGAATTAAAGATCCAAAGAGGAAAAAGAAATTTTGATGTTCATCTGTCTTAAGGAGTTTTAATGTATTTTCTCTCCATGACACATAACCTCCACTGATAAAACGTTCCAATCCCCACTTTGAGAAATTGCCGTATGTTTTAGATCAAGATCATACGATGAATCTTAAATACAGTCCAACTGAGGAAATTTCTTTCTCTTTCCAAGTCAAGATTACCTTGTGTGTTAATGAAGGCTTGGATTCAAATTCGTCATCGGAGGAAGAAGTAGAATACTCGATAGCTTGTTTTCTGACAGGTAGGTGTTCACATCCTAAATGCAGAAACAAAACAGTCAGTGAAGCAAAAAAGACTGTTCTTTAACTTACACAGACACGTTGCACCTGCCCTGAGTTCTAATCAGCAGCACCTAGAGCAATTTGGAAATTTGGCTGACAGCATTAGTTAAATTTTTGATCCCTGTCAAAAACTCTGTCTGGGTATATTTGAGTTTTTTCCGGTATTACATACAAATAAATTAATTCCTTGAGCACCCTGCATGTAGCTTGCTGTTCTGAACGCACTCAACATTCATTAAAATGTATATCTGAAGTTAGCCATATTACTCAAATGATCATATAAGGCTCACTATACAGTGTAATTGAATGCAAAAAGACTGAGCCAGCTCTTAAACAAATTACCCTTATGTGGCTTGTAGCATCTGGCACCCATTTTTACTACATGACATCTGCTCAGTGTAAAATAGTTGGCGTCAGAATGTCTGGTCATATAAAAAAATCACAAATGTAATCAGAAGCAAATGGACTAAGAGAACAAGGCTTTATCACACAGCCTCATGCAACATAAATATTTCATTAATTATGTCTAAACAAACGTCACTTATTTTTCTGCTTTAGGAATATTATCACATCATTGAACTGTTGATTAGAATGCCATAATAAGTCAGGAAAATCCATACATCATAACAATGCACTCCATAAGGAAAACGCAAAGGCTGCCTTTGGAAGAAGCATGCTTTCAGAATTAGAAATTAAATTACATTTAATTGCAGCAATTTTATCATGCCTGTTTTTCCAGCATCTTGTTTCAGCTGGGTGTAAATATTTGAATTTCTTCTTAATTTGTCCAATTCATAGCTTCATTCTCTTTATTTCAGAAAATAAAATTGCTTTTGGAACATCTGTCTCTATGCTTCAACCTGCTACAGGGTTAATGATTAACAGCTGGGCAGCATCTTGGAAATGTACATTATTTAAAGCTAACAGTGCCATTTTTCTTCGTATCCGTGAGGTAGCGGTTGGCTTTCTGTGTGCAAGTTGTATTCAGATTAAAATCACTTCCCATTCTCCCAGCGTAAATGTTTCTTCTTTGCCTTGTCGGGGATCCCAGTCCCGATGTAGGACTTCTGTCTCAAGCCCTGATTTAAAAATCAGGATCCCTGAAACCTGCCCATCCCAGGCGGTAAAGCAATGAAAGCAAATGCAAGCGATTTGAGGCAGAAATTCTGATTTTTGTCGGCGGTCTCAATTTTAGAAGCACCCCGTCCTTGCGTCAATGAAGCCGCAAGCTCAGAGGGTCCAGTGGAGCCGACAGGTCCTTGGGTGCAAGAGCCCTGCCAGCAACGCCCGGGACTCTCCGCTCCCCCGGGTGATTCCCCTGCCCAGAATTGCCCACGCCTGCCGACCCCCACCTCCCCGCCGCACGGCGCTTGGAGCAGGGACGCAGCTCCTGCTTGCTGGCCTGCCGGGGACGCTCCGACAGCTCGGGATCGCTGGGGTCCCGCCAGCGGCACGCACTGCCCCGCGCTCTGCGGACCAGAGCGCGAATCCACCCACCCACCCACCCACGCCGCGGCCCCCAGCGGGGACGGTCAGCCGTAAGGCCCTTCCTAGTGCGCGAGGTGGAGGAAGGCATGGGGGTATCACAGTTACTATTCCTTTCGAGGAGTAAACTCGCCTGTGTGGCTTTTCCTCTTGCAACCAAAAGTTTGCGGTAACCACCCTGCGGGTCAGGCTGCCGGTGAAATCAATTCCATAATATGCAAGCGGGAAACCCAACAGCCCAGCAGGCCTGGAAACACAAGCAATTACACGCTCCCTTTCTTCTCCCAGCTGTGGGAATAAGTGACTGCTTCCCCGTGTCCTCCTCTTTGATTGATATCAATAATTTAAAAAGCGTTACAAGGTCTAGAGGAAAAGCAGCCTGCCGTAACACAAGGGCACCTGCCTCCTCCTCGGGGGGGTGACTCGGGAGCCGTTTGCTTTTCTGGGACAGAGAGAGGGTCAATGACTTCCCCAAGGACTTCTAAGAGCCATCTCCTGAGCGCTAGGAAGCTGATGTCTGCGCGTGGAATAGATTCATGGCATCTACGATGCCTATCTGCTATGGAGAGCCGGGTATTTGCACCTTGCTCTGCAGAGAAAAGCCATTTACAAGTGCTGCGACACAGCTCAGCCTTTGAAGAGATGCGGTACCCAAAGCCCTGTGAGACAACAGCCACGACTGCCATCAGCAATGTCCTTCATTGCCTCCACCCGAGAAGCCTACAGGACAAAGGACCACGTGAAACCACCCAGCGATGAGGCATCTGATGGATCTACCTGCGCGCACCGACAGTTACGGTCTCTGTCACATTTATTGCATATACATTTCACAGCACTGATGTTCTCTGCTAACATGATATGAATAAATGAAGCATGGGCTGCTCCAAGGAGGTGCCCGGAAACACACAGCGGAGTGTGACAGAACTGGGATGAGAATACAGGGTTTTGGCTCCCAGATGTGTGGTCCTGCCACATTTCAGGGATACAGAAACAGTGGGACAGTGCATTTCTCTCGACATTAAAAGGGCAGCCACTCAGTGCTCTGCTCAGCCATTTTTCTTTGGCTGTTTCCTTGGGCGAGAGATCAGAAATATGCTCTAAAATGTACACCAGATGCAAATTTCAGCTTCGAGACAACTGTAACAAGCATAGTAAGAAATTACCTCACTGAATGAACTTCTTTTATGCAGAGCTAAGAAAAATACCACAATTTTTTTTATTTTTGAAGAAAAACAAACAAACAAACAAACAAACCCCCAACCACAACAAAATAAAAAAAACCCACCACTTTTCTGTATTACAGCATCTATGTGTTCTGCTATAGACAACTGAGCATTAATCCTTCCCATCTCTAGAGGGGTGGGATAGGCAGAATTTAGCCACCAGCTGTGAGGATTTGGACAAGGAGTTCACACATTAAAATGTTCAACTTACGGACTTTTACACTTACTGGGTCATTTAAATCTGAATCTTAGAACTGCAATAGTAAAGTTAGATAATAATAATTTGTCTACTCCAAATATGACAAGCCTTAAAGCTCCATAGCTACAGAAGAGATCTCAAAAACATACATTTTTTTCCAAATATTAACTCAACTTTTCTAGCCTTGGGCTTTCTCTCTCCAGCCATCTCATTCCTTCAAAATGGGAGTTATTTATTACTTATTTCTTAAGTACTCCAGCATCTCCGTAACTTCCAAATTAGCATATGTTATTCTAGAGCTTTTCCTCCCCAGCTAACATGACTTTGGATCACTAGGAACTGTCAGCCATAGATTTAGTTCTTAATTATAAAGGGGAAAGGAACAAATATTTCTGAAATCTTTATTAATCTATTCTTGATTTTTACCTCACAGTAGCTGCTAGGAGTTTGGTCAAGAGCCCTTTCCAGCATACCTGATTTACGGCTGTCAAATCACAGGAAACTGAGTATTAATTATTATTGTTATTAATCTGACAGTGTCACGGAATACTCTTCAAAGTACAAAGTTGGAGGAAACCTCCAATTCTTGATATTGGGACTTGGTATCCTCATACGTGTATGTCATAAGAAAAATTACATCCATAAAATTAAAATTCCTTCCTACGGCCAGTTTGTTACAGCTTGGTAATCCAAGGGTGAGTCTCAAAGACCCTTTGCTTTGGCCTAAGCGTGCTGCCATTGAATGCCATCAGTGGTAAACCCTTGCTGTATTCTGAGGGATCAACTGAACCAAAGTCCAGTGCTTTTGAGAAGCCCTCCCTTAACGTATAAGTCTAAGGTACTGGTTTTCCCAGGAAACTTGAGGTCCCCTGAACAAAGAGGGAGGTGTCCTATGAAGAGGTGAAGAAGGTGATACCTTCTGTGGGACATGGGAGCACTGCTGATTGTCCTGGAGATGTACAGGGAAATCCACCACTGCTGTCACTCTGCATGTCACAGCTCACCTCCCTTTCCCGGGGTGTTTTTGTGTCACAGTAATGACTGTAGTCTAAATACACAGAAAGTCTTGGAGCAGGAACTGTTTTTATAACATGTTATATATTAATCTGTTGGCTTCCTCTGTAAATGTCCAAGATCGCATATTTTTATAAGGTCATTGGAGTTAATCATGACCGCTTTAAGTACTTCAGTGTTTTACAAAAGAGAGAGGCAAAGTCACACACATCTCTTGGGGCACTGGTGTCCCAAACCAGATGGGAATTGGCACAAGGTAGGAGATGAAGAGAAAGGCCAGTAGAAATCAAGAGTGGGCTTGGCTATTTGGCTTCACATCTCTGCTTCTCCACGGGTTTCTCATGTGGCATGTAATGCCATCTTGCAGTGCCTCAGTTCCCCTTCTAAAATACTAAATCACCAAAATGACAGTGACAATTCAGCTGCCAAGAATATTGCAAACACACACGCTTTCAGCAGTACAAAGATGCAGTAATGGGAACCATGTATGGACCCAAAATATTTGCAAGTAATCCCTTTTCAATCTAAAAGTGCACAAAACCAGCAGACTTCATAACACATCTAATTTTCTCATTGGCTGAATTTGTAGCTCTGCTTAATGGTGCAAGCCATTTAAACAACACACAGTCACAAACTGAGCTGTAACAACGCTCACCTCATCTAAGGGACGATTCTAAGGATGTTATCAGGCAATTCCTACTCTGTCAGGGACAGAAATATTCCTCCCACATCTCCATCACTATCAAGAGGCAACTCCTGAGTCCCAAACATCTGCCAATAACCAACCACCTTCATGGGCTGGTCTCCAAAAGGTCTGTCCATAAGCCAAAAGCAACCTAAACCCTGGATCCACTACTGCGTCTCATTACAAACACTCTGCTGACTGCAACTCTCTCATACAACCTGGCTTAGCATTTTCTTTTACTGTTGTTTTTCTGTGTTACTAATGATTTTTAGTATTTATAACTATCATAGCACTTTGGCATTTTTTTTAATTTCAAAAGGGCAAGTAGGCTTAGGAGAGATCAGTTAGACATCTCATTGACCGATTTTATTGATCAAGTTTTGGGTTTCTTTTCTTTTTAAACTGCAGGTTGGAACCCAAAGGAGGAATCAAAGGACAAAAGCCTCAAAGATATTTGTGCAGCAAATAAAAAATCTGGAATTGCACCTAGAAACTCCAGTGTGGCTATCTGGGGACATTTGTATATTCTACAGGCAAATTCAGATAGGATTTTTTTTTTTTTTTAGACCAATCTCTCACTGAAATGAGTGCATGAACCCCCATTCCTTCAGTAAGATTTGTCCTAGGTCCTACACAGGTAGTCTGTGCAGCCAGATCTCTGCACAGCCCAAATTTCCAGGTGGCTCTGAGGAACAGCTCTTACAGAACAGAGAGAAAGTGTTAGCCAGAAAGTCTTTAGACCAGGTCTGGATATCAGGAACTGGAATGACCTGTATGGAAGGTGTAACTGCAGGCATAAGTTTGAGTGACAGGCAATCTCCTGCTGAGTAATTAAGATCTCTGTTTCCTCATGCTGAGCTTCAGCTGGCAGCTGAACACTTGGCAGGAGATGACAGAAGGACAGAATATAGTTTTAGTTTGGACAGACACCTGGGTCTGAAACGCAGAAGTCATCAGCATAGGAAAGACATCTGGACATGTATTTGCAGGTGAAGTAACTAAGATAAGCTGTAGGGAAAGATGAGCGATGTAACACAGAAGTAGTTGCGTAGGGTGAGACAGAAGGTCCTTCTGGTCTGTCTCCAGCAGTGGATATCTAAAGGAACACTACGGGCACTGGGTAGTCACACGAGACTCCTCCTTTTAACACTCGCCCAGCCTCCAAGCATTTTTTACTTCAGGAGCTTTCTAAATTGGAAGAGGTTCTAAGCATTTGGTTAATTCTCAGTGGATTTCTCTTCAATGAGCTTGCCCACTCTCATCTCAAGCCCATGGACTTTTATCACCCAGCTCATTCTTTGGCTCCACAAGCAAAACAGCCCACTGAGGCAGAAAACACCAGCGTAATAGACCAACCATACTTGCACAGGACAAGTCTGCCTGGCCTCAAATAGGATAGAAAAGCCCTACTGCAAAGAGCCAAGAGGAGTATGAGAAAGAGCCTCATTAAACTGATTTCTGCAAGGTGCTGGGAGTATTTTTTTTTCTTTACAGAAAAGAAACTTTCTGTGATTCATCGTAAATTTCAAGAGAGAAGAATAATGATATGTAACATGGGCTAAAGCTCATCATCACGTCTGAAGTTTGCCAAGCCCGGGCCTCAGACAAGTGCCAATACAAGACAGAAATGCCATTCCAGAGAGCCAAGCAGGACTTGGCTCTTCATCAGTTTGATTTACTCTAATATGAACGTTTGAAAAAGTTCAGGGAGCTGCAATGTTGAAACGTTGAAGACGACAGATTATTGGGCAAATGGCTAGATCAAAGCTGCGTTTTTTTCTTCTGAACAGACTTTGCAATGTCTACATTCAATAATTATAATAAATTAATAATTCCTCTTCTGGCTTGCACAGCAGAGGAATGCAACACATATTAAACCAGCATGGTTTTCAAAATACTTAAAAGAAAGTATAGTATTATTCAAACCTGACATGAACTTTTCCCATTTTAGCAGGAACACAATGTATTAATTATTGTAATACATCTAGTTAAGAGCAAGTCAGCTTGGCTTAGTTGATGGGTGATGATTAGGTATAGGCTCAGTAAAAGCCTCCTGTTGGAGACCACAGCATGACAAGCGTGAACACTAGCAACTCCCTGTGGCTTCAGTGCAGTCCTTGGCATCCTCTGGCTCAATGGGGATGTCTGATTTTGCAAGTTGTTAGATAAAGGATGCTCCAAGAATCTGATCCAAAAGTTCAGGAATGAGAGCGGGAGTTATTCTGTCGATTCAACGAGCATCAGATCAAGTCTCCTATATACTGTATATCTTCCTCACAGTATGCAGTACTTCTGAAGCAGAAAGGATACAAAAAGGATCTGGCAGCTCACTGGGAAGATTCCAGTGACTTCACATTTTACATGCAGATTGTTATTTTAATAGTGCAGCATAGGGGCAATTTTGGGGTTACCGTTTGGGTTGCAATTTAATAAGGTAAGAAACAAAAGGTATGTCAATAAAATTCAATAGGTTATTTAGTTAAATAACTGTGACTTTCTGCAGTGGGCTAGTGGAAAGACGGATCAGAGAAAGACAGGTGGGTGCAGCTCTCATACCTCATATTTCATACCTGGAACAGTGCTGCACTTAATTCCTTCTGAGCCTATGCTCAGATTACTCAGATTGCTCTTTGTCTGACGTCAATATTTCTTAGGCTCATCTGCAATTTTAATACTAACCTTGTTCTTGCAAGCAAACATGAAAATTGATGCCTTTTAATCACTGCCCAGATAGCCTCACAAATAGGTCAGAGTAGGTCAATAAGGTGCTATCTCCTCTCAAATAAAAGACAAGGGGATATTAATGACACCGCAAAGCTCCCCAAAGTATGTCTAGAGTTCGGTCACTACAACAGCAGAGAGAGCTGAAGAGACACCTGCTGAGAAAGCACATACACAAAGCAAAGCTTCTTGCTATTGCAACCATATTTCTTCAGTCTCTGAGCTCCTCATGGAAAGGGTAGCAAATGTACTTCACGCTGCACTGGAGTTCGTGGGGCTCATCCTTCGGCCTGCCCACTGTACTCCCCTTTCCACAACACGCTCGGTGTCACAGCAGCAGCTGCTCTGCACAGCATCCCACTCTGCCTCCGTCTTCCTTCCACCTCACCACATACGTTTTCCTGACCCAAACACATTTGAACAGCAGCGAGCAGCAGACCAAACTTGGGCCCAGCGAGCTGCGCTCTGCTTGCAAATCCTCTCTGCTCCTTTAAACCAGCAGAAACTCCTAAGCCTTAACTAAAAAAATCTATTTATTAAGACTTTCTATGTAGAAAGTAACTATAAGTGAAATGTAACATACAACAATGTGTTTGCGTGATCAGACATGGGTCTTTTAAATGTTAAGTGCTATTACATCATCATCATCATTTAAGAATAATAAAAATAATTCCACTCAGGTCCTCACCTGTGGAAGGATAACATAGCCTGTCCTCTGGAGAACGGTCCTTCATGAAAGGCAGAGATGACACAAAGGAATTCCTTTCTCTGTCATGAACTTTACTTCTCAGTCTATCGAAGAACAACCCAAGACTACCCTTCTGTGCAGAGTCATCCAGATTGTCCTTGGAGGTGTTCTTGGGCTCTGGAGATGAAAGAAGGAGGTACTTTTCATTACAAATAAACATGTCATCCATGGGAGCCCCTGGAGGAGTCTCTTTAAAGGTAAACTTTTCTAGGAGTCCTGGGACATCCTCCATCCTAGTGGAAGATGATTTCTGAGGTATACTGGTTGTCTTGGAAGGGCTGGCGTGAGAACTGTAGACGGGGAAGGATGCCTCCTTGCTTAGAGATCTGTCTTCAGAGCCGACAGAAAAATTAAATGGATTTGAGAAAGGGCTCCCATTTCCTAAATATTGTCCTGCCCACTCCCCTACTTTAAGCTGCTGTGGCTGAGGGTTATTTGTTCTGTTATTGTTACTGTTCCTTTGGCTTAGGGAATAGGCAGGAGTACTGGGGAAGCTGAAGAAAGTTTGTTCTGAAGAGGCTTTGACTTTGCTGTCCAAGTCCTGCTTTAGTCCTTCTGGAGATGAGGTTAGAGGCTCCAAAATGGACCTTTTGATAGCATTGGCTATGAGCCTCAGTGGAGATTTTGGCTGGCCAGCTGCGTGCTCCCTGGCAACTGCATCTGGACTCCTCAGAGCATCTTTTTTATCAACTGGCAAAGCTGGTGGAGCATCATCTGCAAATAAGAGAGGCACAGGACAAACAGACAGTTTGACCACATCTTTTTTCCAGTCAGCATCCTTCTCCTCACAGGTCCACAGCACTCCTTTGTTTCGATACCCTGGTCTGGTTCCACCTAAGTCCGTCCTGTTTGAATCACACAAGTGTCGCTGTTGAGTACAAAGCACCAGCCTCTTTTTTGCCTCCTTCAATTCTTGCTCAAGCTTTTCTTCTGGGTGCCTTGTATTTTTGCCATCTTTCTCTTTCAAATCCAGAGATGACAGCACTTTTGTCTTCCTACTAAAATCTTCTGGTTCAGAGGTATATTTCTGGGGTTTTTCCTTCCAGCCCTGGGCTCTGTGTGTCCCCACGTCACTATCTGCGTCTTCAGGATGGGAAAAATCAGCAGCCAGTGTCCCATTCCCAGGAGGGGTCCATGGAGAACCTCTGGTGCTGCTCTGAAAAGGACAATGGGGCACATAGAGATGGATGTCTTCAGGCATCTCTCTGGCTTTTTCTTTTCTTTGAAATACTGGGCTGTGGGGTTTGAAATGTCCTCTTGTAACTTCTGGTGGTTTCTTGTAAGAAGCCAGCTGTGAAGTGCATGAAAAAAAGATTATATTAGGGGTAGAAAAATACAGTTTACTGTATCTTTTATTTCATGTAATATTTTAATCAATTTTAATCTTAATGTAATACTAATAAACATAATATTTAATTTATAGACATCTACATATGTAGATGATAATACAATAAGAAGAAAACCTTTTCTCCCTAAAGGGCTAATATTCCTCTAGGAGTGGAGATCTAATACTACTGGAAATTTTAGTAGTCTAAAAATAATGTTATTCCTGCTAAGAATCTGTCATATCTTTATGAATTGCCTACAATGTTTTCCCTAGAAAGAAACAGCCCTATCTACAGGAAAATAAACAAGAGCAGATCTGCTCTATTCTCCCGTGTGCGTTCCAGTTGCATCACCTTAGATGAAGCACAAGAGACCATCATTCATTCTCTCTAACTGTCTTTATAATGTTGCATGCTTATATAGTGCAGGTAGGAATGAATGAAGTGAACCAGAAAAGACTGTAAAATGCAAGACGGTAGTTTTAAACAATTCAATTAGTTCTCTCTCATGATTATTTTTACTTTGGTGAAGATTTAAATTCATTACTCTAGCCACAGAATTCTGCTGGAGATAGTAACAAGGATAAATGCCCACATTATCTAGCCAGCAGACCAAAACTAGAGGGTTTTTTTCCTTCTTAAAAGGGAGGCATTTCATCCTCAATGCTATGTGATAACGGATGGTGCGAAGGTTCAATTCCTGTTTCCACTTATGTGCCAGATTCCCGAATTCACACGGGTGAAGCCATTAATCTGACTTCTCATTTCCCAGGAGCACCAGAAGAAAGGCAATAATGATTGCTCCCTGTTTCACAGTTGTATTTGAGGACTAAAATTAATATTGGCCAGGATCTCAGATAGAAAAACACGAGAAACACCAATAAACAAACACACACCCTCTTAAGCCTCTCTCTTTAGAGTAAGAAAAAGGCCAGTAAGCACTGCTTACAGAGTGGGAGCTGCACGGAGCCACCTCTCCTGGTGCGTGGCGTGGCCAGGCAGCATTGTGCAGCTCTGCTCCCCTGGGACGTTCCCTTCCTGGCCCTATTGTCCTGGGCCGGATTTCAACTGCCACCGTGGACGTGGAAGACTCGATTTTTTGCTAAACGCAGACCCTGAGGCCAAGCAATTTTAATCATGTTTAACCCAAGGATGAGGACAACAGGCTGGGACATGGGGGACATGGGCTGGTCCCTGTTCCTCCTGGCTCTGAGTGCTGGGGACGTGCTGCCCTTTGCTCGGGACGGTCAGTCACGACTCCTGCTGCAGTGCTACACTTAGGGCAGGCCCACCCTTCCTCAGCCTTAAAAAAAAAAGAAATAAATAAAAAAATACAATGGAAATCCTAGGTCCTGAAGGAAGCTGAAGAGGGTCCTGAGCTGTGGGAAGTGTGGAGCCAAGGGCCTGCTGCAAATTAAGAAAAGAAGTCTTCTGCCCAGCGGATATAAGGAGTAAACATTAGGCACAGGCACACCTATGTCTAAGGGCCATAATGGCCTGAAATCCCCAGTCTCCTGTGCCAGGTTTCCTATGGCTGGCACTATGTGAGCCCTTACCTCAACTCCCAGATTTGCTCTCCAAGGCCGGTGCTGGCACTTGCCCTTTGCCCAGTGATGCACAGCGACCAAGTGGCATTTAAGCTACTCAGACGTGATACGATACCCTCTCCCCCCACCGCTGGTGGCCCGTGGCCTTGCCCAACATGCCACGCATTTCCATCCAGCCCCGTGAGCACACGGACAGACCGACAGCCAGCGCGGGAGCACCAGCGGACAGAGGCTTGAAGGATTTCCTCTCCTTTGGGCAGAAACCGTGGCACAAAGGAAATCCCCGTGGCAGCTAAACCTCCCGCCACGAGGGAAGGGCAGCGTGGGGGTGCCGACGTGTTGACTGAGGCAACAGAGTAGTGCCTAACTCTCAGTGCAGTCGAGGTCTGAGTCCCACGGCAAATGTGACTTAGCCGCACGATTTTGGAACGGTTATATCAATCAGAGCGTCAAAGCCTCTTCCCTCCCTACAGCACAGGCATAACCCCAACTGTAGTGGTTACTGTGAGGACCGAAACCATTTGAAAGAGCAGAGGATGCTCAGACAGCCTGCTGACAGCAGACAGGCCCCAGCAGTAGTTACGCTCGTTTTGCTCTGCCCAGTTCTCCTTCGTACCTGTGCTTGGGACTGATCCTCTCCAGGACCGCTTTGACAGCCGGCTGAGCTGTCCTTCCAGTGTAGCCCAGGTTTCTTGCTGGACAGTAGAGGGAAACCTGCCAAAGGCACAAATTTTACCATCACATTTGTATTGTTTTTGTCTTAAATAAAGTTTGCAAGTAAAGAATGAGAGTAGAAAGTTAAACAATCATCTGGATACATTTGTACCTCAAGAGCTGACCTACAGAAATGAAGCTATGGCCTCACTCACATGTGTGTGCATGTTGTGCCAAACACATGTTGACATTTTCAGCGGCAGACCTGAACTGCTTCCACTTTTCAGCTGGATGTAGTGAAGCAGCTTTTGAGTTCCAGGAAACTTTTGGGAAAACCAGCCCTCTTCAGAGGGCTTCCAGGCCTTAAAAGCAGAGGCAGTCAAAACAACCAGTGACTTTTGAAGCTTTGGGTAGTTCCGAGGAATGAAGAAAATGGGTGACTTCTGAGAGGGCTGTCCATCAGAATGGGAAAGAAATGGGAAATGCAACCACCTGCAGGCAGTAAGGGCGCAAATAGTCCTGCGTTCTCCCAAGCCAGGCCAACGGGCAGTGTGCTGGGGGCTCTCCTAGGATCAGGCAACATAAAAAATTGCTAAAGGCCTTGAACCAAAACTAGCACAGACAGACTTAGACCTGCTGGAAGAAAAAGTAGGGAGGTAACTTGCACCTGAAGGGAGTCAGGAGAACTCTCTAACATTTGTGCCTGTGGGAATTTTACATAATAAATAATCTTTGGACAGAACAAAAGTATCCCTGAGCCAAGATATTACCATGTCGAGCTATGACATGACAAGTAAATTTATAGCTGAATTATTAAATCCCAAACCCAATTATTAGTTCTGAAACTCACAAAGGTTCCCAAAGCAAACTTTGTTCGTCTACACAGGGATTAAAAGCTGCATAAGGACAAAAGCAACACACCAGAGAGAGAAGACAGTTCCTGCACATGGGCTTCAGAAAAGGCAAGCCAGGGAGAGAGGCCAACTTTCCTCTCATGCCTCACCTATTCGTTCCCAATCTTGATGCAATTTGTTATATTCAGTCAAGAACGGAGGGAAATGATGCGCTGGCATTCGTTAAGGAACTCCTGCAGGGACTAGCAACCAGGGGCTGACCTTCACATTCTGTAACGTGAATTGAGCCATGGGAAAACATGGAAATCCAGAATTAGGATAAAAAAAATCTCACTATCACCTGTATAAGTGAGCCAGGGGGGTTTAGCCTGATCCACTGAAGCCCTAAGCCTCCTGACACAGACAAATGTCACGGCTCAGCACACCGCAGGGAAATGCAACCACTGCAGCAGCGACAGCCGATGAGAGGATAAAACCCACAGCCCAGGGGTCTGCAGGGTAACGGCACATGCCCGTGGGGAGAACTACTTCCCACTAAGCTCTCATGGGCGTGCATTGGCTTAGAAGGACAGGGCCTGCACATGTGAGAACATTACTTCACGCAAAGCCACAGCTCGCCGTCTTTCACAGAGATAATGGATTTGTTCCCACCAAGACATTGAACCCGTATTTGCAGCTTCACATTCAAGACAGGGTTTTAAAAAAACCAAAGTTCCCTAGGGCAATATCATGATCTGCTTGGCCCAAAAGCTACTCCAAGTGACCAAGATAAATTAAGAGCGTGGCATTCCCTGTGGCTGTGCAGCAGGGATTAAAGATTCTGAAAGGTAATATCCTGCTCTGAGCTTTTCAGCCAATATAACCATGACACTGATTTCCTTTCCTTGGCTGCGTACCTTGTGCTGTTTATGAAACATATGTGTTTTGGGAAATAAGTCTGAAGAGGAGACAGATTTTTCTTTCATGTGACTGATGATCATATGAATTCTTGTAACGAAATATTAAGTGGATTAAATATAGAAACTAAGACTTACAGTGTTCCTCCGGAGAGTAAAAAATGCCTTCATTCTGTTCCCAGTATACACTGAATGTGCTTTACACCTCGTTTTAACAGCATACTTGAGGTTCAGGCAAACTCATACAGCGCATTGCTTCCCTCTCAAAGGCTTTTAGCTCCCTCTAGAGCCCTTCGGAAGCACACGGAAGATTTTAGTAAAATGAGGGGAAAACTAATTGGCAAACGATTAAGTAATATACTTCCTAAGAACAAGCTGAAAATGAGTCAAAATTGAGAGTGACCTCCAGTCTTCTCTTCTTTCCTCTCTCACAATCTTTCTTTTTCCCCCCTCAAACCTGGAATAAGCATCATTTCTTGTTTGATTTTTTAAAAACTGAGATGAATTAAGGCAAGATTTTAAACCCAAGCCTTCGGTGAAGCCAACCTCTGATGTATAAGCCAATCCCCAAATGCTGTTCAGTGCTCAGAGACAGCCCTGAGGCTGACACAGCTGCCACGAGACTTTCCGAGGACACCCAGCTCTGCCTCCCCATCCCAGGCACGGGACAGCATTCCCCCGGGTGGGACATCTCGTGCGGCTGCTCCAGAGAGACCTCTCAGAGCACGGCAAGTCCCCACGCCTCAGAAGTGCGGTGAATCCCAGGGAATGCAGCCCCATCACGGCCACAGCTGCCTCTCCGGGGACAGCCCATCACAGGGGATGGTTTGCTGAAGTTGAGCTTGGTGGGAGCATCTTCTCAGGACCATGAAATAGCCCTGTGCGTCCTCTGCTGAGATTTACTGAGTTATCCCCGATGTGTGGGACCACGGGGTCCGTAGTGACAGGGCTCCTGTGTACCTGCAGGCATCTGACTCGGAGGCGAGGCCGGTGCCTGGAAGGAGAGATGCAGCTTGTCTCCTCTTCTGAGATATAAAAATTCACTCCACGGGGGGTACTTGCAAATAATCTTGAAGCTTGCTTGTGCGTTCAAACCAAACAAGCTGAGACACCTCTGCTTGAATGTTGGTCCCATAACAGACACAGGGATCCCTACTTGTTTCGGGAGCAGAGCCCTCAACTTCTCTGAAGGCAACCGGGGCTCTGAGCGGCTGCAGAAATCCCCCTCGCTGCAGAGGGCAGCTGAGGGCAGGGTTAAAGAGTGGCTGTCACCACCATTCCCCAAAACCTGCAGTCTACATGCCCAGAAACCGTGGCACTCGGTCACGTGCCCAAATCCCTTCTTTCCGCTGCTGCACATTCATGTTTTATACGTAAGGCTGCCAACACCCCAGTCTAACGGATACAACTACATTTCTAACCAAGTTTTGAGAGGGTTTGGGGTGCTGGTAAGCTCACCCAGCTCCCCTCCTGGTATGATCAACCCTGGCAGGTACCTGCGAGTCCCGAGTGGGAACTGGGCAGGCACCGTGTATGCTTGCAGAGGAGCTGTGCCAAGGTGGGTGGGCAACCCTGTTAGGAGCAGCAGAGGTGCGATCGAGGATTGCTGGCTTATTTTGGGACCGCAGCCCAGGAGGAAGATTACCCAGACACAGCCTCAGCTGCAAGGGGCGATCGCGCTGTGTTTCAAAAGCGAATTGAGCACAGACCCAATCGCTATCCGAATCACTGCATTCCTCTGCGATTCCTGTGGGCAGAGATGGATCAGCCCAAACCTACCAAAACTGCTAGAGGACAAGAACTAGTAACGCTTATTTTCACCAGCACACATCTTGGGATGACTGTTAGTACTCTTCTCCCTTCCAGTAACCCAGAAACATCACCTGCTTTTTTTCTGACAAAAAAAGAGGTAATAGAGAACCTGCACATGGGCATAAATAGGCACCTTCAGGAGCATTTCTAATAAAATGTCAGATCCAGCATGGTACCTTATCAAAAGCAATCAGTGCAGGCAGGACTAGAGACAGAATAACACAGCTCTGGGATAGGGGTGCATTTTCTCAGCTAGAGAATTAGAGCGGACACCACTTGCTGGTGAGTGTAACAGCATAGGGAACAGTCACACAGCAAGGGAATTTGATCTTTTGAGGACAAGAAAATGGAAAAGAAATATTTGGTGCATTTTTTAGACCTCTTTTTCCTCATCTAGCGACTCAAACATACAAAACTTTTAAAGGAAAGAAGGAGAGACGGACATTTAAGAGACAGGAAACCAGAAGACAGCACAAATAGAAGACACACTCGCTTCTCAGGCTTTACTCACTGGTTTGGAGTTTCCTCCTCCAATTCTGACACTTATTCAAGGCCGTGCAGTGAAAGCTGTTGGCTCTCTGCAGCGCTGAACAGAAACAGAAGAGACACGGGGTCAGCTCGCGCGGCAAAAGCCAGAGAGCGCAGAGAGGGGGAAAAAAGAAAGGGGGGACGGGGGGGGGATGCCCAAGCCGGGGGTTGGGGTCAGTTCGGTACCGGCCCCGTCTCCCCCCGGCGGCGGCCGGGAGGGGGCAGCGCGCACCCGCCGCCGGCCCCTGCTGCCGGGGGGGGGCAGCGAGGAGCTCCCGGGAACCGAACTCGTGTCCTCGGCCTCCGTGTCCCCAAACCGAGCCTGGCTCTTCTCTCGGGGAAGGCGGCACGAGCAGAGGGGCAGACAGACAGACAGACAGGCGGGCGAGGGGACAGACTGAAGGGGTAACAGCTTAGGGATGCTGCAACGCAGGGAGCTGGGAGACGGGCTGCTCACGGAGGGCTAGAGAACCTGGTGGGCGGGGGGGGGGGGAAGGGGACGGGGGGGAGGAAGGGGACCTTAGCAGCTGGCAGCGGGGGGAGGAAAAAAAATGAAATCTTTTAGTGTCTGCACAGGGTCACACGCTGCTGGGCGTGCTTTGGGGTTTGCCGGTCCTTTTTTTTTTTTGCCCTAAACAAGGGCTTCGTTATTCAAGAGTCAATTTAAATTGCTGTATGAAATCCCCTCTTTTCTGTTTGGATTAAAAATGCATATATGGATGTGGGGGATGCATATATGGATGTGGGGGTGGTGGGAGATGGGAAGAAATGAATGCCAATGGCCTTTTATTTTCTGCAAAACCATTTCTTTGGCTGTTTTTAGCACAACTTTTAGTTCTGACCTTCTCCAGCTCCAGAAAGGAGTTTCCATTTGGACGCAGAGTGTTCCTAAACCTCTCCCCACCTCCCTGCTAGCTATATATCCCTTCCTCCTTGTGCTTTCATTGGATACAAAAATTTTAAGCAGCTACTGACAGAAATACAAACTGAACCAAGCAGAGCTCTCCAGTGCCTCCCAACGTCACCCTTACTTAGGCAACACAGCAAATGCTGCATTAGCTACTAATAATGCTCAAACTTTTTACCGGTGGGAACACATTCATCTCGCCCCTGCAAGCAAAGTACAAGGCGCAACTACGCCAGGTTACCCTGCATCCTGGAAATGTTGTTTCAGCTACAGCACCCAAAAGGCACAAATCCCCCCTAAAAAAGGCACCGTTAACAGATCCAACCCGGCCACATAGCGGGTAACAGCCTCTGCTTTGAAACATCTTCACCCAACCCTGAGTTCAGCCCTCAGGAGAGGCTGCTGGAGCATCCCCAGGTTGGGACACTGCTTACCATCAGCAACTTTGGAAGTTTTGGGGCTTTCCTCTGACACCACAGGGCTCCTGGCGAGCGATGCCCACCTCCGGACAGGGCTCGTGCAGGCGTGGGGCTCCAGCAGCGAGGTCCGTCCTTCGCTCACTTCAGAGTTTGACACGTCGCCGTTACAATCAGACTCCAGCTCAGAGCTACAGGGAAAAAAGGGCAAGATGAAAAGAAAGTGGGACGCGTCACAAGATACATGGCATGGAGGTATTTGTTCCCCTTCAATGCAACAAGCACCAGTGTCAGCCCTGACAGCAGTGTGGGCAGCAGAGAAATGGACATTTTGCAGCCAGAGCTGACATCCTTATTTTGCTTTTTTTGTTGTCGTTATTATACACTGTAATTTGCAGTAGGTGCTACACAGCTGAGATATCCCTATTCCCATCAGACTTCTGCTGCCTGGATTCGCACCCACGATTGCTACGTTCAGCACCTGGAATCAAACTGGCATTGAGAGAGACTTGGGGTGAAACACCACACTGCTGGGTCAGCAGGGACGGGCCCTTCTGCCTGCAAGGCTGTACCGAGATGAAGAAAAGGGGAATAGCAGCATTGGCAATGCTGTAATCTGCCTAGAAGCAAAGCATGAGGGGCAAAACTCTACACTTTTCACCTTCTTCCCCATAGATTTTTGCAAATAAGAGGCATGCCATAGGGAACTCGCAAGAGGCCAAATCCAGGGCAGCCCACGTGGACCGCGAGGCAGGCTTGACAGCGGGGGAGGCGCAGCCCCCTCCTGCAACCCGCCTGCTTCTGCACTGGCACTGCTGGCAGAAGGTAAAGCCAAGGAGGGTGAAGAAGTGCTGAGGGGTGGGAGGGTCTCCTAGCCTTCAGCAGCCTGGGGGAACCCATGCTGGAAATCGTGCAACACCAAGCCATTTGGACCCCAAGGTGTCACTGGCATCCGTGGCTCGGATGAGACCTCTGTAAAACTCAGGTATTTCGTTATTGCAAAACTTGGGTATTTTTGTTATTGCACCAGCATCATTCCTTATTGTGTGTTGGGCACCTCGTGGAGTCATGGGGAGGGTTTTGGACCACAGCAAGCTGCTGCGCTTGGTCCTGACTCCACTTCTGGGTGCTGTGATGCAGGACAAGGACGGAGCCCAGAGGAGAGGGCTGAGGACAGCCACTGGCCAAGCAAACAGGGCTTAGGCAAGAAGTTGGAGAAAATTCTAAGCATCAGTCTAGAGATGAGAAGACCAAGTGAAGCTACATGAACAACCTTCAAGCATGCAAAAGGCACCTATAGGAAACAACGAAACGAACTCTTTGGAAGCCCGCTGGGACAATCCATTGAATAGCAAGTGCAATGAGGCACCTGAAATGATCACAGAGGCAGATTTACAGCATCGCCTTCCTTAAATGTAATTAAAAATATGCCACACAAACACATGTGAATGGCACACATGTTGTGACCTTGCCTCTGGGCAGGAGAATGACCATTTGAGGTGACTATTAGTCCTTTTTTCAATAATCATGGGATTTCTTTCATCTCTAAAGGCCAGACTGGAGGGAACAGGCACTTTCAGGCCTTCTGATGTGACCACATTCCCACTGCCATAAATAAGCATACCATCATCTCACTCGGCCTATTTTTAATGCAAACAATACTGCTAAGCTAATTCATAGATTTATTGTGATGATTAATAGCTCTGCCTTAAAAAAAGAGGAGCTTACACCATGAGTAGTCCTGTTGGCGTAGCAGGAGAAAACTGTTTCGTGTTTATATAGCACTGCCTTGTAGAAAGTAAAGATTTATTGTAACAGCCCAAGGTACAGCCCAGGAGGCAGGAGAAAGAAGAGCTAAGGGAAAGGCTGCAGACAGCACAAAGCCAGGGTAAATGCCACATGGGCAGTGCCCACCGGTCCTGCACCACTGCTTCACCCACATCAAACCAGCAGCACTGGGAGGCCGGGGCCAGCAAGGCAGTGAGGACAGGAGCACAGCTCCAGGTGCGTTGCTCTCTCGGTAGGCTGAATCAGAGTCGCCTTAAGTTTCACCACTAACACATGCTTTTTAGGTGACTTTCAAGCTGTGTCAAGCATACAGATAAATGTAAAAAATAATATAAATATATGAAGTCTTTGAAGGCTGCGATGCTGTGTGGATGGGGAGATACTGAGATTGGGCAGAGCGCCACACAAAAGAAAAAGACCTGCCATTAACATTGATTGATATATTTCTGTTTTAAAGAGCAAAACGTTTATTTTCCTTGGCTAGCGAGGATGTAAGTGCTATAGAACGAAGCTTCTCCTCTGATCTCTGCTTGATAGGTAGTCATTATTCACAAGTACCTAAAGCCTGAACTTTAGCAAAGCTGTGTCACAGAGCTGGGCATTTTCCCCGTCCCACCGAGCGTCCCGCAGCCAGCTCAGCGGTGCCGTTCGTCACTTACTATTTCTCTCGTCCCCCCTTTTTAGGCAGGAGCTGGCCAGCCGGAGCGGTGTGGGACGAGGGGCGCCCGAGCTGCTGCAGCAGCGGGAGGCTGACCTCGGAGCTGCTGGCACCGGCCACCCCGGTGACAGACGCGGCGTCACCCTTCGTGCCGCGTCCCGCTGGCGGGGAACCAGGGGCCTCGCCGTCCAGGGAAGGGACCTGATCCCTCAGATCAGAGGGATTACCGACTGCCATCGCTGCTCGCACGCCGCTGGGGCACCACGAGCTGGAGGGTATTAGCAAGGGATACAAGCAGATGCTCCGCAGTGGGGTCTGTCAAACAGGTGGGAAACCCTTCCCCGACGTCTCCATCCCCTGTGGGAAAGGAACCCCAGAGAGGTTCATCCTTCCCCAGAAGAGCACCCAGAACTATGCAGCAGAGCACAAATGCCATTTAAAACCACCGCAGGGAAGAGCAGAAAGTTGCATTTCTAAAAGCATTGCGCTCCACAAGCTACACACAGCACCACGAAGAGGTGTTTAAAGGACATCAAGAACTTGAATGGGCTTCCTTACAGAGCAATAGCTCTTTGTTTGCAAGACCTGGCTTTGGGTTTGCCTTTTTTTTTTTTTTTTTTTTTCCTTTTTTTCCTCCCCCTCTTCTTTTTTAATTCTCACTAAGGAAAACTGCTTTACTCAGGAGATACCAATCTAATCTTTAGATGGAATGAACTCCCACAAAATCCTGCCCAGAAAGCCAATACATTCTAACTTGTACACAGAAATCAGGCTTGTCTGACAGCTCCCCAAGGACCATCAAATTTCAGATTTCTTAGGGGTAGGCAGGCCCTCAAATGCCCTGGCAGAGACCCAGGGTGCGGAGCTGCAGGATGATGCCCACAGGATGCACCTTTTGCCACAACACACCCACTGCCCTAATCCCCAAACCGACATTTTTTGGTACACAAGGAGGTGATCAGGGCAATGTTTTTTTCTGATTCAGGCCCCTGTGTGGGATGCAAATGTTTGAAGATTTCCTGCAAAGTGAGTCATGTGTCTGGGGGATTTATGGCTGCGGTAAAGAACAATTGTTATTCTAAGCAGTTCGTCTTTTTCTGTCGCCAGTTGTACGTACATTCAGTACTATATTTTGTTATATTTTTCCTTAGTGTTCCAGAGAAAACCAAGCTGCTCTTATGGGTTTTTTATAGCCTTACTCGTATTTTAAAGTACCTGCTTGCATCACTGGTGACCATGACTCGGATAGCGAGAAGGTTGTGCTCGGTCATCTCCTCCTCGGGGATGACCCTGACGGTGGCCCACTCGGGAGAAGGGGGCGAGAACCAGCTCTCCAAGTCGCGGCACTCAGACATGCTCTTCGCCTTCTTCGGGAAGGTGGGCTCGTCGGCCGCAGGCAGGCAGCGGTCTGGGGAAGCACAAAGGCGACAGCAGGGCGTTAGGGCAGGAGGGAGCCCACCGGGGGGGGACCTGCTCAGCGGGACGCCCGTCAGGCTGGGGGCCTGGTGGCAGCAGTAAGACGCGTGCCAGTCACACAAGTAGGGATTTACGGTCTCTCTTCAGGCCCCCGATGTACGTGTGCGTGTGGCAGGAGGCAGATGGACCAACCTTGCTCGGGTGGCTAAAACTTCAGCCTTTTATTGCAAGTTTAGGTCAATTTAGGACAGCAGGAGTGAGCAAAATAAACACAGGCTCTTCAGGTTATCTTTGAGTGTGTACAGCAAATACAGACACTGATTTGGGAAAAGAAAGAGCATTGCAGCAGTTAAACAGCACCATCCCTGAACTTCGCATGCAGGCAGGAGGAATAAAGAATAAAGCCAAGTTTCCCTCGCTCACCCCAGGTGATGTAGACGGAGCCAAAGACAGGAGATCATCTCTCCCTGTGAAATCTTTAATTTCTGAGCAACCTCGTCTATCCACAACCTTCTGCACAAGCGACTACCAACGTATCAGCTGTGCAAGTTCCCCTGGGGCTCAGTGCAGAAGGGACAAATTACAAGCTCCGGGAGAGTGGTTTTGCTCGGTTTCCCTACCACGTGTGGTGCTTTTGCCACATTTAATTCAACACTGTTGCTTCTAATTTACACCTGTATAAGTGGAAAAAATCAGACCTGGGACATGGCTTATTTTCTCATCTATTAGAGCAAACTATCTAGTAAACATCAATTAAACTCTTCTTTAACTTGCAGCTCCTCCATTTATTGCAGGAGCATGCTCACCCCTGTCCTCCACCTTGCAAGGGTTTTTAACTCAAATGCCAAGCGCTTGCATGGGTTGAACACAGAAAAATAACCCGCCAGGAGCAAGAGTGCTACAAGCAAATCCCAGATGCATCAGGAGGCTGATATACACCACAGAGCCCAAACGCTGGCCCACGGGACCCTCTGGAGCAGCAATTCCCCACCTGCAGTCCCTGCGTCTGTCCCTGGGCCATCACACACGGCTGTTCACTCGCACCCGAGAGGCAGCAGACACAGCAGGTATTGCAGGTGCGTGACCTGCGCCATGCCGAGCCCTAACCCCGTCTCGGATCGCCCGGTCCGTCCATCGCTGTCCCATCCCCATCACCCTTTCTGTGGAGCCATGAAACAAGGTCCTCAAAACAAGCTGTGACAGCAGAGCTACGCCTTTATTTTGCATGATTTGGGTAGCTCCCAGCCTCCCCCAGAAAGAGAAAACTGGTGTTCTGAGCTTCTGCACCTCTCCCAGGTCTTGTTTGTGCTCACCCCCCTTCTATGAAAATAGGCACCACTGAGGAAAGCCCAGCTGCTTGTGGCAGAGAGGACTGCTCTACAGGTACAACTCTTCTGCTGGCCAGGTGAAGCTCTCTTACGTGCGCTTACAGACTAAGATGGCTTCGCAGTCATATTTTTTTAGCAGTTTTACTGATTACGCTTCTCCCAAGTGGCACAGAGCATTGCACTTTTCAAAAGGCTGTGGCGAGCTCTGGTTTTTCACCCTTCATAAAAGTCAATGTATTTTCTTGGCTTGAAAACTCCTCAAGACTTCACTGCTCACAAGAGTTTTGTGTGGGTTTTTTGTTGTTTTTTTTTTTAAATTCTGCTATGTACAAGAAGCCAAGGAGGACAGAGGAGTGGCTCACTGCTTCTCCAGAGCAAGATGCTCCCATGTGAAAACACGTGCTCAGGCTCTATGTCCAGCTCACTAACACAACAGCAGTCATGTGTTTCTTGACCGCAGAGATTTCATTTCCTTTGGGAGATGGAAGAAATTCATCCCTCTCCGATTTTTATGTCTGACTTCTACTTTGGCCCAGCCAGGCCACTCACCCCAAAGCCGCTGGCGGGCAGCGCACAGCAAGCCCGGCAGCATTCGGGTGGCAGCGTGGGAGTCCACGGGTCAGCAGGGCACGGCTGCCCTTCCTCACATGGGGGCATGAAACCCTCCTGGGAACAGCCCCCTCTCCCCCAGAGCTGGCTGGACCATGACGTGCCATTTCTACTCTCCAGAAGCAAAGGAGAAAGCAGTAATGTGAGCCAATTTGTAAAACCCAAGTCCTTCAACTCAACTTTATCCTTAAAAGATGCTGCATTTTATATGAAAATCAGAGCAAGCAAAGCAAGCAAAAGTTTGCCAGCAATGTCTATAAACTTTGTGCCCATGCTGGCGATAAGCACTGCCTGAGGTTGCTGCAAGAGGCTGTTAAAATAAAGTCAGTTTTGTCGTTTCCTTGCATGCTCAGTATGTATTCCCTTCCCATCCCGCGTATTAATGCTTTCCCCGCCACGCTAACAGAAAAGAGGAGAAAACATGTTTATGACTAACAGACACACAGCTGGAGAGCATCGAAACCCACAGACAGACTACCTAAAATGATTCCCAGCGTGGTTCCTGGATGTGAACAGATTTCCAGTCAACAAGTCCCTCTGCAACAGCCTGTTACACATCCAGTTTTCAACCTTTATAGACATAATAGTCAGACCTGGTGAAGGACCTCGGGATGTCATCCAGGCCACTGAATGACAGTGACGGATGGCACCATCACCTCTCTCTGAAGAGTTACATTTCTGTGGTTGATTTTTTCTTTTCTTTTTTTTTTGTTTGGTTTTTTTGGGGGGTGGGGGGTGGTATCGTGGTAGCTTCTGTTCTTTAATTCTGCACCTAGAGGCTGACCCTCTCAGGAATCTGTTACACAGCTGAGTCTTTTCTGAGCAAGATAAGTTTGCATTCACAGCAACACTAGTCAGGTTTAAGATCAGCATCCTGCATTAGCATCCACCTCGATCTAGTGAAAGATGTCCCTGCCCATGGCAGGGTGGGTGGACTAGATCTTTAAAGGCCCCTTCCAACTCAACCCAGTCTAGGATTAGAAAGCAAACCCACTCCTTACTACCAGATTTAATCAATATTTATTGTGACATATAAAGTTGAATAAACTACATTGCACTCAACTCCATAAAAGCAGAAACTGGACCGCCTTGGTGTTTCACTGCGTGGGACATCCACGAGTGCACGTGAACTCAAACACTGGGTTACACGTTCTGCAGGACATTCGAAAAGATTAAAGTTAGTACCACTGCTTCTCATTGCAGGGCTGCACCTTGGGTAACAGGCTCAAACAAAAGGCAAAGATGTCCCAGACGCCCAAGCGTCAGGGGGTTTTTTGTAGGCTCTGATGATGTTACACAATTTGACTGGTCTCTCCTAAAACACAGCCCTTCCTGCAGCACCAGCCCGATCCCCCAGTGCTGCAGGCAGGCACTGCACGGAGAAACACAGCCCGGCGGAGCACTTCGGGCTCCCGCAAGGGAGAGATTTCAATCCCTGAGAACAAGAGGGGTACAGACCCAGTACAGAGAGCAGGGACAAGCTGCTGCTGGATTCATGTAAACACCGCAGAGAAAGAGCATGGTCAATTCGAACAAAAGCCTAGAGCCTCCACAGGCCTGGGGTCCGCCTGGCAATTATTGCCTGTCTCTCCACAGCAATGCAAACAAATCCAACCAGCCATCAGCTGCGACTCCACCACCAGCCATCGCTGCCGTTAATTTTAAAGGAGCATCAAAAAGGAAAAATATGATCTGATATAAACAAGGACTTTAAAATGAAAGCCGGGACTTCTTTAAAGCTCTTAATTTGCACAAAAAGGTAAGAAGGGCTGTTTGAACTGATTTTTCCTGAATCAGCCCAAAGGCTGACTACTTACACAAAGGTGAGGCATACCTTTATGCTCCTGAACAGATGCTAGGCAAAATAAGAAGCAGCGCTCGTACGTCTCCATTCCAGCTGGAAGCCTCGCAGCTCTCCCTGAACCCCGGACAGCCACTCATCCTTGCAGCACGGGCAGTCAGGTCCTCAGTGAGACATCAGCACAGCCAGGCTGAGTGGGAGGACACTGATTTTTTGGAAATCTGACTCCAGGGTGGAAACCGGGCTCTAAACCTCAGTGCCCTCATTCCCATCACACTGCAGGTTGAGAATTAAGTACCTCAGACTGGCACCTCTAGTGACCATTACAATTAACTGGTCATGCACTGAGCTGGGTGATAAACTGGCCCTCATAGAGGAGGCAGACAGAGCCTCGGTGGAGGCTGAGCTGTGCTCAGGCAGGGGATAAGCCCGAGTTCTTTGACACTTCTGGGCACATGCAGCAGCCCCCCCTGCCACCCCTGCTTTCTGGGGAAACTCAAGCTCTTGCAGAAGGATCAAGATGGACATTCAGCTCCTAAATCCAAGGTGGCAATTCCCACATAAGCTCCGAGATACCCAATTTTGCTAGTGCTTGAGTCCTTTCATACATCTGTGCCTGGCTGTACTTACCACGTTATCCCACTTCTTCACCAGAAGACACAAAATGGCCTTATTGTTATTGCCAAAGGGGAAGGGGCACACGGGTGGACCAAACCACTCATCTGGAATTACCCAGGCAGCCGGCGACACTGCAGGCACCTCCGTGGCCAGCCGGCACTCTCGCTCCCGCATCAGGTTTCCTCCCCAGCACAGGAGATTCTCTACTAGAAGCGAAGAGACTGAGTCAGAGGAATTGAACTTTCTAAGATAAACTCACACAATGTAAAAACTAGAGAGACGTCCGGTCTGCGGGACAGGAAAGGGCACGGCGCCGATTCCTGCCGCTGCGAACTGGTGCCGTGGCACTGACCTCCGCGGGGCAGCACCGGACGTTATCGGAGGAGAACCCAGACCTCAGGAAATAGTCACTCAAAATAGCATTTGCGTAAGATCTTACTTCATTTCCATCACACTCACTTCAGATTTCCTACTCTCTATGTCTCAGCATGCTAAAGACCTCCAGCAGTGAGTACGCTTGTTCCATAGCAGACTTTGGACCGGAGTCCCTATTAATCCTTTGCCAAAACGTTCAAATAATTTACTCAGAGGGGCACGGACAAGCGGCACATGGGAAGGCGTTAATCTTAGGCCACAGTCAGCTGGCCAGATCTGTCACGCGAGTACGGCTGCAGGGACAGGCAGCACACGCCACAAATATCTCGCAGCACGCTGCTGGCCAGTCAAAGTGGAAACGTCCTAACAACAACTGACTTGCGTTTTTTAGGTGCTGAAATTTCCTAAGCTAGCCAGTATGAGCGAGCCAGGGAGCTAACGTGCTAATTTCCAAATCCTCCGTGTACTTTGGTGCTTTCCCGCGCAGGGGTGAGGGGACGCGAGCCGGCGGGACAGCCCTCCCGGCTCTGCCGAGCAAGGAGCAGCAGGTCCTCCGCAGCCTGCGCAACCCGGCGTTCATGCTGTCTGTTTTATGGACTACGCTTACACAACCGTAACTTGCTGCCTGAAGGTCTGGTGGGATTAAGAGAATTTAAGTTCTCCATTCCTTAAGTTGTTGTTAACCTCCTCCTCACTCCGCTGTCATTTCCATCAATCTCCCCATTCTCCTGCCTCCTCTCCTGCCAAGCACACTGTGCTTTGCCTAACTGATCCCCGACCTCCCGGTTGCCTTTCCCTTCGCAGGGCGATGTCCCTACCACCACCTGCTAGCCAGCGGGCTCCTGGGTGCTCCCTTCCCTCCTCTTCCAGCTCCAAACCTCGACAGCCCTCACCCAGCTACAGGCTGGCTCTGGTATTGAGCCGGGCAGCTTCTGGGGCCAGGGACATCTTCTTGGCTCCACAGCAGGTGGACCTGGCCTGAGGCGAAGGCTTGGAGGGGCTCTGCCCATCAAAGCAATGAGAACAGCTCTGCGGTACCACAAAACCAGCCTCACGCTTCCTCTTCCCAACTCATGGGTCCCGAGGGCACGGAACACACCGACGAAGGGCACGCTGCACCACGGCGTGGTGTGGGCAACCGGCCTTTGGAGAAGACGCTGCCTGCCCGGCCAAAGCCTGCAGCGAGTTTATTCGCTTTAGCACCAGCATTTCCACATTCGAGCTCTACTGCCCATCTCTTCAGTGCAAGTGTCTCTCCTTAGTCAGGGGTCTCCTGATCAGAGTCCTTGGCTGACTTGCACTGAGAGCAAATAGCACGGCTTTAGGGTTTTTTTGGTTTGTTTTTTTTTTTTTTAATGCAAGCAGTGGAGCTTAGCTGCCTTCCGTTATTTAAACGGCAGCAAAACAGCCAGCGATTTCAACAGAACAATCCTGTATTCATCTGGCCTGCCCACTCAAACACGATGAAAAATTTGGATAAACAACTTCTCCTTTATCTGTATTTCAAAACCCACCTCATCCTCCTCACACAGGGAGAGAAACGACTGTTTTCCTTACAAGGCAAGGATTTAGCTAAACCGTGTGGTAACCGAGAAGTATTCCTAAAGTTTCATCCACAGGGCTCGCATCCGGGTCAGCGCTCACCCGGAGGTCAGAGTTGTTCAAAACTCACTCCAACGTATGGGCTTGGCCAAACAGCCCCTGCAGACCCCACACACAGATGCAAACCTCTTTCCAGTAAAACACACTTTTATTCTCCATTAAGTGTCATGCCAAGTTTTCTCAATTCAATATTGTGCCAGCTCACCCTTGCATTTGAGACAACAATTTTTGCGCCAAGTCTCGAATGAGTCAGAGGTGAGGCCAGTGAGAGACAAAGATGTTACAAGATCTCTGCAACGCTAGAAAGGTTTATAAAACTTGGAGGTGGGCCTTATTGCAGCTGAACAGATATGGTCACAGAGCACAAATCCTCAGGTTTTCCCCACAGCACCAATAATCCAAACACCACAG
The DNA here is from genome assembly GCF_964188355.1 of Buteo buteo. Classification (NCBI taxonomy): domain Eukaryota; kingdom Metazoa; phylum Chordata; class Aves; order Accipitriformes; family Accipitridae; genus Buteo; species Buteo buteo. Next base: position 20,298,550 of record NC_134186.1, on the reverse strand, counting down.
TCATTTACTCACTAAAGGTAAAATAGAGAGAACATTTGGACAGCAAGACCATCTTCAGCCAGTTCATGGCTTCTTGGTGGACTTGCAGGAATTCACACATCAGACCTAGCAGAGACTGTGGCTGAGCAGACCGGACCACTCAGGGAAGTTTGTACCAAGGAGCAGAGAAGGCAACAAAGCAACCCAAACCTTTGGAACGACACGGCAAGGTCACGCGCTGGACTGCCAGCCTGCACCCAGAGCCCCAGCCCTTCCGAATCCTTCATCGCGCTTTAGGGGAGGACGGGCTACACAAAGATGCTCCCATCTCAGCACGGCCACCAAGCAGGAGCCGGGCAGGGCTGGTAACTTGGCAGGGGCCTGTTTTGAGCCGTTTATCAAATCTGAGAAACAAACTGTAGTTTGTTGATGGCTCGGCAAAAGTAGCAGCCTCTAATTAGGAATATAATGATGGTATTTGGAGGTCCATGTATATACAAGTCCAGCAGCAGCCCTACTGCAGAAGTTTTTAAGAGACCTTTCCCTTCATCTCTCTGGAGACACTCTCCCTGGCTGAGCCCTGAAGAAAGCGCACAGGCTCAAGGCAGCTTCATGCTAGCAAGAAGCATGCAAATTCAGTATGGTTCTTCTGCTCACGGAAAGATCATTGCAACGGTGATTTTCTCAATGACAGGCTTGTAAAATTTGCACGCTTACAGAGTAACACCCGGTGATGATCCACCATAACCTAAAAAACATTTTTGCCTTTTTAAGTAACTTCTTGTACCAGCACCCTCAGCGGTCTGGATGCATGTCAGCATCTGATGGGCCTTCGAGCAGCACCGCTCTCCTGCAAAGGCTCTGTGCCCAGCAGGAGCGGCCAAGGAGGGGGCATGGCAGTGAGACCGTGCGTGCAGAGCCACGACCCAGCTCCGCAGCGGGGACACCCCCTCGAGTCATCCCAAAGCCCAGGAACAAGGACAGGGAAATGTCTCGGCATGCGGGATCAGGGATCTGGAGTGTTTTTGTGAATACCTTGGTTCGCCTCCCTCCCTCAGGTACAAGGGCAAAGCTGACAGCCAAGCATAGCAGTGGAGAGGTCTGTCTTGTCTGTAATATGCTGCATATTACAGACATGAGCTACGTGAATATTCTTAAAGCCCTGAAAGCTTGCAATTAGTTTTGTTAGTCATTTTCTCCTGGAGTGATTTTAAGGCAGTTTGTACCCGTGGAAATACAGGGCAGGTCTCCCCACGGCTACCAGGCACCCGTGCCGGTTTTGCTCCAGCAGAACAGGAGCAGCAGAGCCGCACGGGCCCGTCGGCCTCGCGCTGGAAGAGAGCGAAGCCCTCCCCGCGTCGCAGGGCGTCACTGCCAGCCCCCGCAGGGACCGGGGAGGGTTTGCACAGGGCACGGAGCTGCGCAGACCCAAAATCCAGGACTGATGCTGTCTCACGGTCTCGGCACCACCGTGCCAGCTCTACTAGACCGCTCTGCCAAAAAGCTCAAGCTCAGATTTTTGAAAGCTCAAATCTCAGAGCTGTTTACTGCCCCTCCATGACTAACAAACTGCTAAATGCAGTCTACCAGCAGGCAAGCGCCCTCTGCTACCTCAAAACAGATAAATGTATCATCACATCCCTCCTCCTGGTCCCAAAGGCTTTGCCAACACGCCAGCCCAATTTAATGAGGGAAAGGTGCTGAGTTACAAGCTGGCGTCTCAAGCACACCGTGCCAATTCAGGGCTGCACAGAGAAGCACCGAAACCTATTTCCATGTTATGCCGTGCTTGGCAGTGCGATTGCAATGGGTTTTGCTTAGGTGATGAAAACACCATGGTCCTGTGACAGTCCCTGGCACGGCTCCCTTTCAGAAACCTGCCCAGGAGCAGCGTGCCACTGCACACGTGGCAAAGGAGAAACCCCTTCCAAAGGGGCTTAGCGTCCACCCACCCAGGGCTTCGCAGACTGCTCTCAGCACTTTCTGTGATTACCATTTATAAGGCGTTGATCGTTCCAGCATCCGAGTGCCCCCACTGATAACACCAGGGCCAACGTAAGCAGATGTTATTCATACTGGCGAGTCCTACTTGACGAGGCAGCCTGACTTTCTGTACGGGCTGCTGCTGCTCCTGAGTCATCCGCTAAACCAGCATCAGACAAATCACATTACTGTGACCTGGCAATGAGATGACAAGGGCTCGGGAACCAGCCAAATTTGGGCAGAGCCAAGCCCCCGCTGGGGCAGCTGGACCGGGTTGGCTGTTTCCCCCCCACCTCGGGCAGAGCACGCGCCGCCCGTGCCGGCACAAAGCCCGAGCTCTGCCAAATGACGTCCCCCTCCCCACCGGGAGCGCTGGGCCAAGCGCCTCGGACACCAGCTGGCTCAGGGCAGCTGCATTTTATCAGCTTTGCTCAGGAGTGGCTGCTGTGTGCGTGCTTCTGTCTGTCTTGGACAAAAATGGTCAAAGATGCTCCACTGAAAAATCCCCAACTGCGCCAGCTGCGGCAGCCTCCCCATCAAGTGAATGCTGCCGTGCCATAAGCAGCCAGAATCATTCACGTTTATTCTCCCTCCTCTTCTTTAGCTGGTTTTAAGTCATGAGAGGGGAATTCATTTTTAAGCAAGGCACAGTGAGAGCTCTCCTGGTATTTCTTGGCTAAGGCAAGTCAGACCAAACGGGAGCCCTGCACAAGCAGAAAGAAGCAAGCCTTGCCGAGCTAACCAAAGTACTAAAACTTAAACTAATACAAACCCAGAGAACATCCCTGAAGGCAGATGAAAACCAGAAACGCAACAGAGCCAGGAAACAACAAATTTTAAAATTATGTCAATCTTTCTGCTTTGGGCCACAACACACCCAGCGTACTGGCGGCCAGGAATAAAGTTTCTGCAGGGAGGCTGGTCCAGAAAATGCCCCCAAGAGCACCCTGATCTGCCCAGCTTGGGGGTCCCCCCACACCAAACACAAGGTCTGGGGGCTGACTGCGTGGAGACCCCCTGGCTGGGCCCTTGGAAGGGGTAAGAAATTGTTCATACCTGCTGCTGGCAGTGAGAGGGGACCCTGCCACAACTGCCCTGCCCCGAGGGCAGGCAGCTCAGCACCTGCTCTGCGGCTCAGGAAAAGCAGACAAAAAAAATGACTGATTTCTTACAGACCTTCCCATGTTGCGTATCTGCATGTGGGCCTTGTTTCGGGGGGGGGGGGGGGCGGAGAAGGAAACTTACTGGAATTAGGTGTTGCAACCTACATTTGGGATATGATGTTTGAGCGCCTCCGACACATCCCGTTCTTGTGACTCCCTGAGGGCTGTGAAGCAGGAGCAGTACTTACCCGCAGCTGCCCCAGCCATTCCAGGCTGGCAAAGGGCTTTCAGGTCCTCGGGTGAAAAGCACCACCGAAATCTCAAGTGCTGCTCTTATCAGCAGGAGGCGGGTGCCCAGGCACCCAGGGCTGGCACACGGCTCACTTTCCCCACTGTGCAACTGGCCCAATACAACACAGTGTCTGTCCCCGCCTCCCCCCCCCCCCCCCGAAAAAAAGATCCCAGCCTAACTTGCATCCTGCTTTCCTGGTCAGTAATCCTGAGGCTCTTGGCCTGCCATTAAACTGTGTCACCCCATAACTCATTCACAGGATGAGCAGACCTCTGCCTGGCCTTGTATGGAGCTGCTGACTAAGGCAATGACAGGAGTGAACAATTTTGAAGTGGAGTTACTCATAAATGTAGGCAGCTCTGATGGTGAAAGCAAACACCGGCTGGCATCAAAAACTGACATTAAGAAATTCAGTCAGCAGACCACAAATTGATCTGTAGCACACCCAGCACACTTTACCACCTTTCTGACTTCTTACTGTATAATAAACCAAAAAAAATTTTACAAGTCCTTATAATATAGCAGTGCTTTAAGAAAGCTGCGGGGGCAGAAGGAAGGCATCTCCTACCAGCGCTGTGGAAGCACAGCTGAAACAAACCCAGCGAGCTGAGGGATGAGATACAGAGCAGAAAGGACTCGCCAGGGAAGCACAGCCCACATGGGGCTGCAAGAGGGGATGGGGGAAAAACTATGACACCTCCCGATCGGTTAGACCTTGGTCTTGCTGTAATACACTTGCTTGCCAGCCCACACTGGAGCGCAACTGGAGCTCAAACCCGTTATAGCTTCAGCTGTGCCCCGTAACCTGAGCTTCAAAACACGTAAGGCTGCATGGGAGGATGACCCGTGTTACAGTTTGAAACCGAACACATCCCATTAAGGTATTTCACAAATCTGCCTTTGGAGGCTATAGGGCTCCTAGCAGCATTCCCAAACTGATGTCCTGTCCAAACTTAGACTTTTCATCACACCTGAGAAACTGCCAGGCAGTTTTTCATCCTTGAAAAATGACTCCTGTAAAAGATACGGTGTCTGACATTTCACAGATTTCAGTTCTTGCCACATTTCTCCTCCTTTCTCCTCATGCTTGCTTCATACGTCTACAGAAGTCATTTCCATGTTATGGTGGCTAAAAATGGCAAAGAAAAAAGGCATCTGGCTCTCCCACCATCCATGGGGTGGGACGCTGCTGCCTGTGCTGCCAACCACCAGCGCCTACAAACACTTTCCTGCTGCCCCTTCTCCACCCACAGCCCAGTGACAGGCTCCTCCACGGCCCCCTCCTGCCATCCCACACCAGGAGCCCACCTTCTCCCACTCCCCTGGGGGCCCACGCCAGCATCTACACAAGTTCTTCAGCAGGACAACACTTTGGCCAAGTATCCATTACTTACTCAATAACAGACACTTCTGAATTCAGGCATGAAACTTAACCAGGGAATTTGAAGTCGGCAAAGCAAGACAAAGCCCAAAGCACACAACTTTTGAATGCATCCGGGATGGTGCACATTAACACTCTAATACAAACTAAGCAAAAATTAATACAGATAAAGGAAAAAGCAACTCAGTAAAAACCTACTACATATACTGAATGTGTATCTTTATGGAAAATTGCTTCTCAAACAAAAACTGCTGTAACAACCCACTATTTCCGTAATTTTAGAGTAAATACATATTTTATCGAGCAATCTGTGTTAGTCTGGTATATTAATGCATGTAGTAATTGTGAATTCAGAGTGCAGCAACAACAGTTCAGTCCCTAGAGTGATCAGTGTCTGTCAAAATAATATTTTTTGCACCCAGACTCAAAGCACCAAAAACCTTAAAAGAAAGACGTGAATGAATACCTGCAGAATAAATGCTGGAAGAGCAAATTCAAGACTACAGCAACATGCAAATTTCTTTGTAATTTCACATTTAAAAAAAATATATCAGAAATTCCATCAATTTCAAACAAGTTTGGAGCCCACCACCTGATGAGATGAGATCAAAGCCTCCCTTCTTCTTATGTTAACACAGTTCATGAAGAAAAGGAAAGAGACTTAGGGAAATATTTACATGACTAATATGTATACTTGGATCAAGCATTAATACAAAACGTCTTCTGATCTTCAGTGACATGATCTTTCATGCAAAAAAAAATCAAGTCTTCTGCAAACATGTCATGCCTTCAAAAACATGAATAATAATGCAAAATTCAGTGCATTTCAGAACTCATTCTTTTGATTGGAATGTGAGGAATGAGTGAGCCAGCAGTGAATTAAAGCCCATTATAGAAACTAATTGCCATAATGTTGTGGGAAAACGCAGACCATAGCCCTTGCTTGAGGTTGGAATACATACAGAAGCAACTTTCACTGGCATTTTATAGCTGTAGCAATCTAGAAGAAACTGAGAGGAACAGAAATTACTCTTCTTGGTAGAGTTAATGAAAGGCTGATGTTTCAATTTGAGCAATTTTAAGAGGTTTTGTCTGTACTAATTTTTTCAAATCAAGTATGTTTAAAAACAGCAAGATCTTTTTCATTATAAAGCATTAACATAATTATAATAAAGGAAGGTTACCTTTACAGAATCCCAACATGTTTGATTTTCATTAACAGACATCTAGGCAGGTAATGCTGCCTTGCTTTGAGAATGAAAGATTAGCCTGGCTTTTCAAAAAAAAAAAAAAAAAGCACATCTGTGTACGTATTTCCAATCCCATTTGCCCTAGTGACAACAGAGAAGTTCAGAACCCATTTGAACCAGTATAAAGAGGAAGAAAGAGCAACTCCTGTGGTCACCAGACACAGCAAACGTCACCTCTGCACTTCTAGTGCTATAATGGTATCTATAACATCAAGCAGCTTCCAAGTCTTAGAAAGCATTAACTATGTAAAGAGGCATTAGTATCATCTGCTCCGAAACCACGATTTTTGGAAGGCACCCAGTTCAGCGGCAGCTCAAGACCAGAGTAGCAGCCTGTTTGCCTTTCAAACCAGCACCGCTGCCAATTCCAGCTATGCGCAGGGACAAAGCATTACTGCTTTGGTGTGCATTAGTAAGAGCACGTGCTTGCTGGAGACCGTGAGCACTGGAGCTTTTGGAAGAGCTCAACACAAGAGCAATAGGAGGATTCAGGCCTCCTACTCACAGGGAGGTCTGCTCACATGGCCAGAGGAGGACAGGAGTCCCAAATTAGGCTTGTTAAACTTGCACAGAACTTAACCCACTACTCTCTTCCTTTAGCAGCATTACTAAGAGCAAAAGAAGGAATATTTTGTTTTATTGTGTAATGATTTTGACTGAGAGTGAGGGACCTAACATGAACTTGCTCCCCTCAGGTTGCTCATTTTGTCTGTTTTACTTCTTTTCTGTATACTGTGTCCTGTCTCGTCCACTAACATTCCAGGGTATGGACTGCTTACTGCTAGGTATGTCCCTCTAGTGATAGGATTTGCTAGTGATTTGACTTCTGCGCCACCACGAGAAACACAATTACAACAAACCTAGACTCTAAGATTACCCCAATTCCAAGTTATTGTACTGATATTTTAGCAGGAATAAGTGAAACTTTATGAGAACAGCATGAACATCTGATGCCTTTCAAAGCTTCAGTGCCAAATAAATCATCACCTTCTGCAGACACAAAAACCTCTTCTGATGTTTCCATGCCACTGCCTCTGCCTAAAATGGTCAACTAAAGATGACAGAAATGGGCCTGCTCCAAAACTGTAAATTGCGCAAAGAGTAAATTTAGTTCTACCCAAATTGCTTTGTCCATTCAAATTAAGGAAGTGCCAAGTATTGTCTTAAATGGTATTTGTTGCCCTATGTTTTCATTATGTAAATCATCGCCCCCTCGGACAGCAAACTTCCTACTGTGCATGGTGCTTTTTCTTTGGCAGGGATGATGGAATAGTTCATTGGGAATAACATTCGGTGTTCTTTAGCAACACTGTGTTTTGCAACACTTTCAAAAAATTCATTTCTGTCATTCAAAGAACCCTAGTGAGGCTCAGTTTGAATTAACTTTAAAAAAAAAATACGTCACATGATCTCTCCATTAAATTATTGGGACTATTCTTTCTGGGATTTGTTTTTTTTCTTGAAATACAAAGGAAGAGATTATAGCTTAAGAATTGCAGAGCAAGCAAAAGAAAGAAGATGAAGGGGAGGACTACTTAGGAAAGCTTTTTTGGAAAACCTGCTGTTTAAAAAGAACCACAACACCAGCTTTAAAAACAAAAATGAAAATTAAAAAAAGTCATGGCAGAGCAAGAGAAGGCTAAATAAATAAATAAAACAAGGCCCCTGTTAACAGATAATAGATCACCATCAGCTATAGCTTCCAGTGGTCCAGAAGATAGAGGGAGCTCGCAAATAGCACCCCAGAGCCAGTAGCAAAGGTAAAGCTTTACCCACAGTTGTTGCCTGCTTTTCCTGTACACGATATAAAATCCCAAACACATTAACTTAGCATGACCTTTACGACATTTGTTATATGTAAAATAAAAACATAGGGAAAGGTAACAGAAGTCGAAGAGAAGCGCCATTTGTGTATGCAATACAAGCAACCCCCATGCTCACCAACACCGATTTAGCATTCCCAGGAAGGATAAATCCCAACACCAGGCACCTCCTGATCTGCAGCAGATGGGATAACTTCTCAAGGACCCCAACGTATATCCCTTTCAGAAGGGACACACATGCGATTACACCACCACAGTGAAACTCTCTGGCCTTTGGGTCAGGCCACAACAAAGATAACGCAACAGCACCCACCAGAAGAGGAATTTGCAAACAAGTGTGAAGTCACTATTAAGTCTCTGTCCTCAGGAAATATTTTTTAAAGGAAGAGATGAAACAAGGAGACTTAAAAAGAACTACATTTATTTTTGTTTACAGCAAGTATCATAAATAAAGCTAAAACAATTTTCACTGTGTGCAAAATACAGAATTTCCATGTGAAAATTTAAATACAGCATTAAAAACTATTTAATAAAAATATTCAGTTAAGATGATAAAGTAAAATGAAGACAGAAGATTTAGGAGAAGGACAGAATCCTCACTGGCCAGGAAGAGCTAGGAAGACTCTGCAACAGAGGGTAAAAAACACAGCAATGGGAAGTGGTTTGAAATGGCAGACCTTCACATCACGGCCTTCATCTCAAAGCATGCTGAGCTTTGTAACAAAACACCGTAGCCCTGAAATACACAGCAAGTCACGTCCTAACCATTTGTGCAGGAAGTGATGCTTAAAATACAGAGAGGTTTCTGCGTGGGCACAGTGTGGGGACTTTCAAAGCCATCAAGACTTTTGAGGATACCCACACAAATTAATAATATTGCTTTAGTCACACAAACATACAGGTCAGCAAGATAAGGAGCGTGGGGCTCGGACGCTGCAGCCCTTCGGCATTCCTCGCCGAGGCGTGCGAAACGGGGCAAGTGGCAGAGGGTGTTCGGCCCCTCCTGAAAATTGGTGCTTAGATCAATTCCCGAAGGCCGTTCCCTTTGAAAGGGATCCTCAGCAGGGAAGGCTAGGTCATGACCATGTCAACCAAAACCTTAGAGCACTTGCTTGTCAGACTGAGCCCTTGGTTCTTGTTTGGATTCGTTTCCCCTTCTAGATTATCAACATGTGATTACACACACTGGAACTTATGTAAAATACACATACAAATTTGTCATGGAGAGTAGTGGCAACGTCTCATGCAGCAAGACGAAGCCATTCATCAGAATGGCAAATGGGGCCTAGTTAATTCGTTAACAAAACAATTCAAAACACTCTGGTTATATAAACCTGGCATTTTGATATGACAGACTAAAAATAGCATGCACATGTACTGCTGTTAGGCCTGCCTACTATGGTACTTGGGGTAGAAGACTGGAATTGGCATCGCTTTGGCTACTTTTTCAACAGAATCCTTTTATATCATACTTTTCCAGCATGAAAGCAAAGAAGTGCTTAGGAAGCACCACAGTGCTCAAACATTGCTTGCTCATTGCATATTCGAGCTCAATGGAAATAGGTGCTCACGCAACCAGGAGAATCAGTTCGTTAATCTTGTCCTGACCTTATTTTAAATCTTTCCTTCAATATTTTGAAAGAAGTAAGGCTTTAACTAGTTCTTTCAAGAAACAATTTACTTGCCTAACTTACCTTAAAGGCACAAGGAAGTGTTCATGCACAGACAAAGAGAGAAAAACATTCTCTACAGAGAGCGCAGACGTTACCTTTTCTAGAACCGTGAACTCAGCAACAGGTTAAATGATCATGCCAAAGCGCACATCCATTAATATACCAGACACACACAGTTTGCTCCAAAAGTCTTAAAAAAACCACGCAATGAAATGCTGTCAAACAACAGTGTTAGTCACACAATTTTGGAACTGGCAAGCAGAAAAAAAAATCACCTGAGAGCAGAAAGGCTTCAGCCAGTGAGCGGGTGCAGCACCGGAATGATGAATTGGACTAAAAGCAACGAGGGAGATTGACAGAGAAGACAGCAAGAAAAAAAACACAGAACTTAACTTGGTTATATAGGAAAGCATCAGAAAGATTACGTAGGCACAAAGAAGAATTGGCCAAAATGAAACTGCCTTTGTTCATTAAACAAGGACAAATAGGTATGAATCTCACTGGTGGAATATTAATATGAAGAGATTAAAAAAAAGAAGCATCAATTAGATTGATACCAATAAAAAACCTGCCCAACAAGATCACCTGCAAAATCCCAGTGGAATAGGCAGTGTAATTAAGATTCCTCAGGAAAACGTTTTCATTATGCAAGTTCCTGAATTCTATTGTGGGAATGTAGAGATTTTATTCCCTTTTACATATCTATATAAAGCCAATACTATATTTTTAATTATTTTTTAACTTATTTTTAAACTTTCTACTAGTAAGATTCTTTTGCTTTAAATTCATTGGACATCAAAGATTTCCAAGTATCTTACTACGTCACCATTTTCTGCAAGTTTACCATTATTCTCACTCTGCTGAAAAGGAGAAAATTTCCTGTAGTAAACAGCAGGAGAAAATTTCAGGAAAAAGTGTTCCTAAAGACTGTGCTGTTGACAAACTGAAATCAATATTAATGGCAAGCCCAAATTTTAAAACCGTAGAACTTAGCAGTTTAGTGTGTTGCAGGAGTAACATGGTAAAATGCACTGCAGATTTTTTCCTTTTTTGGATGAAACAATTACTATCATTAATAATCAGCAAATCATTAATAATATCAGCAAATAATTAAAAAGTATACAGTGTTCCAAAGCATTTTTTAAGGGCCATAAAAAAAGCTACAGATACATTTCTTTACATACATACAGATGCCCACCATGTTACTATAATTGTTGCTGTGTCCAGTGAATATTCTAGCAAAGTTTTGCTGAATACATGTTTGAGCATTAATGGCAATTTATTTCTAACGAATGCTACCTTATACCTAAACAACTTTTTTCAAGCACTTTTTCAAGTTCTGTGCATGTGCTCACCATTTTTTCCCAAAACACATAATCACTCTAAAATGTGAAAAGCTTTATCCTCATAGTTTAAAGAAAGTCAAACTATCTGGAAGAAAAATCCAGTTTGTCATTTATTTTAAACAGAAGACGCATTTCCTTTTAATACCTAAGAAACAAAACAACTCAAATCATCTTTTTCCACATTACGTTAAAAAAAAATAAATCAAAACCTGCTAGCCCATAAGCAGCACAGTCATTTAAGACCACTGGAAGATGATCCTCAACTTTAACACTAACTGAACGCGACATTATTTCCTATTATTTAAGCCACATTCTTTTGGCTAGAAATAAATGCTACAGATGCTTTCAATTTTAGGCTATGTATATTACCATGTCTATGTATTTACCTATTTCCTGGTTAACTTCTGAATTTAAACATTTAAGTATTTGAGAGGCAGGGAGCATGCTTACCTCACTGGCTAACTAGGTTGAAAGTAGTCAGAATTTGGGATGTTGGTGTCTCCTTGCTATTAAGCTACTAAATAGCTTATTTAACCTGTCCTGACACCTTCTGATTAAGGTAGACCTTGTTGAGAGACATCTGAAAGATCTACTTAACAGCTGCTCCAAATAATAGAATTTCACCTTTCTGCCATCAGCTGTACACATCGAAATGAAATACCCAACTAAGAAGTAATCTCCTCAGAATACATTTGTAGGTTTTTGTTGTTTGTTCTAAACTTGTATTTTTAAAAAATTCCAAAAAACAATAGGAGTAGTGCCTACCCAGAGGCACAACAGCAGTGATTTCAGTTACAGATGAGTGCTCCATAAATTGATATTCCTCGAATCAGCCACCTAATGAGGAAGCCTCAACTTGAGGAATGAGTCAGGTCTCATTACACTACCAGTTCCTTTGACTTACAGTTTCAATCAAGCCTTTACTCCACTAAGATTTGCTCTTCAAATTTATTTCAAAGCTTTAAATAAATTAGTAGTACAGATTATACCCACTATCAGCAAAGGGTATCTATCACATATAAGAAATGTAAAAGGCATGACTAGGAGCAATGTGAATTAATGACATGATTTTTTTTTTTTAAAACATATTCATGCAAGTTATAAACCTCATAACCCAGAGCAAAGATGAAAGCAAGGGGGGAAAAAAAAAAAAAGATATGCCATATTCAGGTTTCAAAACCCAGTCATTTGTCATAAATATTCCCCAAATATCTGAAAGAACATACATTTTTTCTTGGTCTAACATAAAAAAGAAAAAAGGGGGTGGGGCGGGAAGGATGGTTTTAAAATGTACCACCCTCCCAATGGTCTGATTACAGGATAAAATGGGGAAGAAAAAAAACAAACCAAAACAATCCACAAAACATCCTTCATCTGTCTCCATGTTCTGGAAATGTGTCTGGACACTGCCCTTCATGCTCTAACATACAGTACATTTTATATTGAAAATTTTGATTGCACCTCGTTTATAGCAGAAGGAATCCACCGTTCATTTAAGTCACACATTAAGTTGCATGAAAAGTAAAAAAGCAACCAAACAAAAACCCTCAAGAAAATAATGAGGCTGTTAATTTTGAAAATCTGAAAGGCACAACTGAGCAAGACACGTAGAAGAATTTAAACCCTATAGAATTTTTTCACCCATTCAAGCACATTTTCAAGTGATAGCTCTGCTTCCCGGTACATATGAGCAAGTACCTCTAGAAGAGCACAGAGGAATGGCACACCAAGGCTCAAGAGTTCATACAAGTAGGTATAGTTATATGCATTGTCCCTGAAATGAAGATTGGTAGCGTGCAGAAAACCATGCATCCAGTTAGACAGGCGTCTGGGAATGTCAAGCAGATCCCTTGTCACCCGAAGGGGCCAGCTTAGCGCGCCCCTAAAGAAGGAAGTCAGGATACCTGGGGACCTGTCCTCTGGACTGCTAGCAGTAGACAAAGTGCTTTCTGTGGTGGTCTCTGTGGGTTTGGGTTCCTCTTTCTTCCATGCTTCTGTTGCCTCCTTATATAAAACATTAAAAAAAAAAGTTAAAGATACTTCTAAAATATTGAAAAGCCCAGTTTCCGTTACTGTTTTCAAGTCTTCGTATATATTTTCACTTCCAATTGCTCTTAAGTTCAACTTTACTTTGTATACGAAAAGCTAAATTCCTTTGAGAACCAGACTATAAATATGCCAAACTAACAGAATCAGGAAGTTATATTTTAGTATTGATTTTACTACTTCTGGACATCAGGTAGAAAACATCTTCACACACATATATACACACACAAGTATTGCGCCCTGCTCCAGATAAAGCTGCCTCAACATTTCCTGCATTAGTAATATAACCAATACATACCTTTCCTTGGGTTTGTAACGTTGCTCTTCTCTTTCTGTGTTTAGTACTGATTTTGCAGTGCGTAAAATGAGGTTTACAGTAAAATTTACCTACAAAAGAAAAAATAAATTATATGCTATTTTATCTATATGTATACAGACTGAAAACCCACTGTTGTGTCTATAAAAAGATGAAATCGGGATAATTAATGGCTGGGCAGCAAAAGGAATGGGAAACATGCCACTGACTCTGAATAGCTCGCCGCTCTGAATGGGTTTCTTTTACAGTACACAGATTTGCACATCTGTTAAACAAGGCAAGTTCATTTACCTGCCACACAGGTTTAAGATTAATAAATAGCAGAAACCAACACAAGACATCAAGCAGCAAAAAGTCAAATAATCAGTTCAAAAAAGTCTTTGTAGAAGATTCTCTGGACTGCAAAAGAACTACCTTTGGCCTTGAGTCTTTAATCCTTTTGTAGAAGGAGATCAGGTTATTACTCCGATCTACTCAAATCACGTGGAAACGGCAAGGGAATTTCAATTCAGTTTAATAATTTCCTTCTAAACTTAAAAAAAAAAAAAAAAAGGCAAAAAATAATTCCCCATCTCCAAACTGCAGGCTGTAAGCGGGATTGAGTACCCAAGATCTCAACGCCCCCGTTCTAAAGCAGACTGGAATAAATTACATTGCTGCTTGGCCAGTACTACTGCTTTCAACTCCTGAGCCATAACATCTTGCAAGAAATAACCTATATTCCCCCCATCCATATAAATCTGCCACTATCACAGCTTATCCTTACAGATCACATTATTTAATGGCCAGTTACAAATGAGAGATGAGAATAATTCTGTACTGTTGGAGAAAAATCACCTTTTGTCCTCCCTGCTTTGACCTGTGATTGGACAAACTGCATTTTGGTCACACAAGTTATTTTCCACTGAGGATTTCTTCATTTAAAGCTCAGGTCTGTCATAACTGGATTCTTTTGAAAGACTAGAACTGCCAGTACAAGACTCAAAGATCAGCATGGACACAAACAACATACTTGGCAGACCTCCTCCTGACCGAGCTACTTGGCCAGGTCTTTTTCCCTAGTTCCATTAAAAGCATCAATACTCAGACATTTTAAAATATTCTTAAATAGCTCCTATTACCTTCTTCAACATCAAAGGCATAAATTCCTAAACGGAGCGTTGTAGAGCATATTTCACACTTGAAGCACTCCCTATGAAAGAAGTGGCCTTCTGCGCTCAGCCGCTCCATAACATATACCCGTTTTTTGCAGAAATAACAAATGTCACTCCCCCCGATAGACTGAGGAAATTCTTTTCGCAGAGATCCCTGTTAAAAGATAAAAATAGAAATGCACATAAAACCGTTGCACTACACCCAGATATAAATTGTTAAGCGGGCAGCTGCTTTAGCTGCTCAAAGTTTTACACAGCACCCTCCACATACAATTAAGATAAGCATCAGTCAGCTTTTTTATTACTCATTTGCTGCAATTCTGTAGGTTTATGCAGCAATGCATAAATCAGACATCACAAGGACTTTAAGGGTGAGTTTTCAGCTGGACTTGCATCCAGCTTCCCTCTGGGAGTTCACGGACATTTTGCGTTTACTCGGGCACAAGGGCAGCATCAGCTCCGAGCGCCCATTCATCGCCCTGCACCGCGCCGGCTCAGGCACTCGCGTCTCACGGCTCTGCGCATCGGTTCCTCAGGGGAGGGCAAAGGCAGTCCTCGCCAGCCTCGAACAAGACACACATTTGGAGCTAAGAACACAGACACCCTGAATACTCAGTTCGTACACACTCCAGAGGAAAACTTAGGCTCGTGCCTTAAGGCCCAGGAAGAAAAACTGACCGTCTTCGATGCTGGTGTCTGAATTACCATTTACATCGCCGCAGACAGGCTTCCCCTCTCAGCCATGTTCCTCCCGAGACGACAGCCCAAGCTGGGACTTGGTTTGTTTTAAATATCAATTAAATTCCTACCATAGACATTCAGAATATTTTTAACTCATTGGACTTTAAAATATGATCCATATTAACAACTTGAAACTATTTTGAAAGTTTTTGTTGAATTTGGGCTGGCAATTAGAATTCTTTAATTGCCACAGATCTCATCCTCTCTGGATATACATGCAAAAGGTACAGAAGAATAAATTATAAATGGATTAGATGCTGCCGGGCTTCCCTTTTCTTATTAGAGGCAGGTATGAGGATGTTACTTTGCATTATTGTATTATGCTTAGTTACAGGATGCTCCTCTGTACCGACCTATATCTACCACAGCCATCACCATTCCCCCCCTTCCACCATGCCCACTGCCACAGGAGAGGTCCCACACATGGGACAGAGGAGGCGCAGGCTTGGCAGAGTCCAGGCACATTCAGACATCAGCACATCAGTCCACACAACTCATCTTTAATTTGCCAGCAAAAGACGACCTTGGAACAATTTCTCAATGTTAAGTGCAAGTCACAGTTGTCATTGTCACATTGTCTTGTGCTTAAGAGTTGAGAATCCCATTCCAAATCTGCCATTAGTAATCCATTTTGCTGTGATGGATCATTTCAGAGCATGAAACTTTCCAAATGAACAACCATGCAAATGGAAAAAATACACAAATGCATTTTTAAAAATACGATGTTAATAGAACAGAGAGTTACAATGAAGTGGAAGCAATTGGGTTTAGTGCTGGCTAATAATAAGTGACATCACCACAGCACAACACCTTACTTTGCTTCCCAATACCTGACAGCTTTGAGCAGTGGAGGCAGGAGATGGCGAATGAGGAATGGGGCAAGAACCTGTAGCTCTCTTCAGAGACTGCTTCTGAATTCAACACAGAACAGTGTCAGAGTTTAAAAACAGCTCTCTTCAAAATGAGGCACGGTGATTCAGCATTTGTGTGTTAAAAATAACTGCATAAACATGTACTGTAAAAAACTTTCTTTAGAAGCCACCCTGATTAATAATCACCTTCTGTTAGTAATTGTACCAGTAATTACATTTAATAAAAGCCTCCTGAAGTTTTAATTCATACAGACAAGTAATAAAAATATAAATAGAAGACACAGTGAGCAACATTTCCAACACATCCACACATCAGCATATTTTGCCAATATGCACTTGGTTCCTTAGTAAGCGTTAGACTAAGACCTTTCATAATGCTTAAAGCGCTCCACAACCAGGGTCTTAAGTCAGGATGACATTTTGGAAACACCACTCTTTTCAGTCAAGTTATTGTTTCTTTGTGGGTTTAATCTTACCAGTTCAAGGCGGGGAAGCTGTGGCTTGGGTCTGTGATCATTCACATACAGATTGACAAGAACTTCAGCCACAGCTCCAACTGCACTTGAGACCTTTCCTACAGTCATCTAACCAGAAAAGGGGAGATGAAGAAGAATAGAAGGAAGAGCTTTAGTTATTCTTGAAAAAGAACTTAAGGAGAAAAGGACAAGAATGATCTGAAAACATGCAAACAACAATAAAGAGAGGCTAGGAGAAAGAGCAAAGGCAATGTCTAGCAGAGCACAAGCACGTTCATGCATGATCAGCATGGTCCAGCTGGTGGCCACAGAAGGCTTCCGTGCAGCCCACGCGCTTCTCCCTGCGGATGACGGAGAAATAGCCACTGGGAGCAAATGCTGCTTCCACAGCACAAAGCCTCCCCTGTGTCCACAAAAGGCTGAGCTGGGAACTACTGCCTGGCTATCAGGGTTGGACCATTCTGACAGATTAAAAAAAAAAACCCTGTTATTCACTTTGACTTCTTGGGACTTTGTTGTTATATTTCAGAATCGGAGTGGGGACTAAACTTCACATTAATGGACCAAACTGTGACATTTCAGGAAACATTCTACGAAAACGTACTAGAAGTCCCGCACAGAAACATTCTGTCGATGCTCACAGAGTAACCATTCTCCCTCTCCCCAGAGACTCATCTTAACACCATGGAAAACTGGAGAAACTACCCTCATGAAAGGAGGACATCTCCTTTAATCTGCTTCATCACACTACTGCAGCCATGAATGTTAGGCTGTTTCTAACCAAATTTATTAAATAGACAGGCCTGCAAGGAGACTGCAGTTCCTTAGGCTGTGGCTCCAAACGCACCACAGCCAGACCACTGACCGCACGGTCCAGGCTTCCTTGCCAAAACACATGCCTGGGGACTGGAAAAGAAAAAAGGTGCGTGTGCGTGGCAAGCAAATAGGCAGGTACTCTAGTTCTTTGTTCCTGGAAAAAAGACTGTGAAGACTTCATAGATTTACAGAAATATTTTCTACCCTAAACCAAATTTTCTGTAGTGATTTTGATTTTAGTTTTTATAGTCAATATAAGATCCCACGACCTCTCTGGTAGCAAAAGCAGCAAAGACCATCCTGGTACAGCCAGGGACCTGATACTCTGCTTCTGAAGTCAGGACGTATTTTTTTTTCTCCCCCAAAAGGATCCTTGATTTCATATCTTATGCTCTATTTGCCTCCGACAGAGCCCAAATTTTAACTCCCACACTTCTCAGTAAAATGATTTTTCTACTGCCACCACACCAACTCTTGCTAATTGAAAGGTTTTAAAATATCAAAGTTACCATGAAGAAAGGAGAAAAACATAATTGCAATGGTATTCATGATACTTTAAAATAATTTTAAAGCATTTTCTGTCAAGTTTAAGAAGAACTTTAATCCATTGTGGGTCTGTTTTCAAAAATTATGATGGATAAAAATATTCTTGCTAATAAAAAAAAAATTCAAGGGAACATGTCCAGCCCCTTACAGGTGCCCCTATAGCTCCCCTTATCTTTTGAGAGTTATCCCATAATTAACTTAATATCCAGGCAGATATAAAATATGTATGTCAAGATGACAAAGGCCATTCAAGGGTCAAATTTCTGTACTGTTTGGTTTTGTTTAATATAAAAAGATTTTTAAATATTATTCAATATCTGTGCAATTTGTGGGGTAGCAACAGCAAAGTAAACTGTTAATTACATACCACAATGCTGTCCTAAGTGGTACATTAAATTATAAACCAATACAAGAAGTGAGATTACTTGCTACTACAGCAAAACTACGTTCCTTTGTATTGTTTAAGATCACAGAAGACAAAATTTTCCTCCCCAAATTCTGCACCTCTGAATATGCTGAGCAACTTTTAGGCCAAATACAACTTATTACCCATGAGCTCCTAGGTAAAAGAAAGCAAAGTCAGCTGAAGCAGAAAGTTTACCTTGAACTAGTTAAATGCTGGAGCAATGAGTTAAACAATAAGGCTATGCTTAAAGTGCAAGTAGTTGAATTTCAGGAAAAGTATCCTTGAGCCTGAACTACACCTTGAAATTCATCAGGTTGGTTGATTTCTGTTCTCCACCCATTGGAACAATCTATGTCAACATTAAAGCAGTCAAAACAAGAAAATTGCACCTTTGTACGCGCTTTAAAAAATGTTGTTAAAAGGAAATGTTCCTGTAATGAATGGGAACTCACATTCCACGTAAAAGCAAATGGGATTTCAATTTAATCTAGCAACCAAAACATTGTTGACTGCTCTGGTCTCCTAATCAACAACCACCAACACAAGCATTGTTGCTACTCACCAGCAGCGAGGGCAGGAAGCAAGTGGACTTGAGGACTAATTAGATCTCATTTTAGAGAAACTGTTTAATAAGGACGTATTACTGTAGGAAGATCTGTACTCACTCTCCTTACTGAGTTGGATATGTGGGTAGTCAAGACGAGATCAATTTGCTGTGGCCTTGGTACTGCACCTTTCAGATGCCTTGCAGAGGCATCTAGATAGACTGGAGCATTGGGCAGTGATTAAGGGGATGAAATTTAACAAGTCGAAATGCCAGATCCTGCACCTAGGATGGAGTAATGCTGGGCACAAGTGTAAATTGGGAGAGGAGTGGCTGGAGAGCAGCCCTGCAGAAAGAGGTCTGGGTGTGCTGGTTGACGGAGGCTCAACAGGAGTCAGCAGCGCGTGCCCCGGCAGCCGAGAGGGCAACCCGCACCCTGGGGGCATCAAACACAGCTGGTCAAAAGAGGGGACCATCCCCCCGTATTTAGTGCTGGTGCAGCCTCCGCTTGAGCACCGCGTGCAGTTCTGGGCCCCACAATTTCAGCAGGGCGTGAAGGTCCTTGAATGCGTCCAGAGGAGGGCAACAAAGGTGGTGACAGGGCTGGAAGGCATGTCCTGTGAGGAGCAGCTGAGGACTTTGGGGTTGTCTAGTTTGAAGAAGAGAAGGCTGAGGGGTGACCTCGTTGCTCTCTACAGCTTCCTCAGGAGGTGAAGTGGAGAGGGAGGTGCTGAGCTCTTCTCCCTGGTATCCAGGGACAGGACGCATGGGAATTGTTCAGAGCTGCACCAGGGGAGGTTTACGCTGGGCATTAGGAAGCATTTCTTTACCGAGAGGGTGGTCAGACCCTGGGACAGGCTTCCTAGAGAGGGGGTCGATGCCACAGGCCTGTCAGTGTTTAAGGGGCATTTGGACAACACCCTTAGTAACATGCTTTAACTTTTGGTCAGTCCTGAACTGGTCAGGCAGTTGGACTAGATGGTCATTGTAGGTCCCTTTCAACTGAAAATATTCTATTCTATTCAAATGCCATTCAATCAAAAAATAGAAATATCAGGGCAGGACGAGAATCCACCAGGGCAGGCCCAAGAGCACCTGCCACTATCAGAAATCCCCGGAGAATGGGAGGGACAGGGCATGCAAGAGCAGCGCTGCCCTGCAAGGCTCGTGACTTCTGCCCTCATACGACAACAGCACAACTGTCGAGCAACCCCCTGTGCCTTCTCTAAACCTCACCCTGCTTGTGGACAAGGACTTCCGTAACACCCTCACCCATTTAATCGAGTAAGTGTAATAAACTCCAGTTGCAGGAGAGAGGGTCTGACCCCAAATCTACACACATTCCTTTAGAGAACCTGTCAGCTCTTACATGGCTTAGCTTTGATCTACAGTGCACAGATCTCTGCCTGCCTGATGCTGCTCATGTACCTTAGAAACTCAGTATACACATAATAGGTTTTATATTTTGCTCATGCACTTACTACCCTTGAGGCTACTGGTGTACGTGAAGTCCCACACATGCATGCAATTTTGTAGTGCTGGGGCCACCATCAATATGTAACAGGCTACTACTCACAATTTAGGCAAGTTTATACCAGTAGCTTTAAATCCTTTGTTGGAAAGGAATCTTGAAGAGTTACCTCACATGGTGATTTTCAGGAAACAACCAAGACAACACTCAAAAATCCCCCAGGTGTTTGTGATTTACTAAGACTATTGACCCATCAATGACATGTTGCCAAAGCTTTTCAGCAAGTTGATCGAGGTGGTTATTAATGTGGGAAGAGAAAGCTACCTCCTGTATTTCCCTGTGCTATTATTTATAGCACCACAGCCAACCAACAAGTAAGCCTCAGTAGTGTTTTCGTAAAACAAAGGAAATATACTCTCTGCCTCCAAAAGCATACAATGCTTCCCCTTTGTTGTTTCATATCCTTTATGATTTTCCCAGTCTTATTTTGCTCTGTGGGTAATTTATTTACTTTTGATACCACCTGCTACATATATTTTACCTCTGACATAAACAACATTTGAGTAATAAGTTACTGCGTGTAGGAAACACCCCAGCTCTGCTTACTGCTGGTAATTAGAGTCACGTCACTGAAGGGAAGTAGTTGGTCCAAACTCTGGAGGCAGTAAAGTCTACTGATTGCAACATCTTCATAGTTCTTATGACGTATTGTGTGGATTCACTCATGCAAAGCTCAGATGAACACAGTTTTCTGAAGGTCAATCCAACATTAAACAGAAAACAAGAATAACCAAAGCCCAGCCTGTAATATAATATTTGCTAATTCATAATTCTACCTATGTGAAATTTGACAGCTGATTAAAGCTAGAAGGTAGTTTTGATGATTACTGGCAACTTGCATATAGTGTCATATAGAAGTTAATTCTTAATAAGTTGTAATGACTACATGTCTTTAAAAGAAACAATATGCTTCCAAAGCCTTCCTTTCAAGTGCTCTTTTCAGGACTGAGGCTTAATAACAGGTTTCTGTAATAAGACAGTACGATTTCTTAGCCACCATAACTAATACTGTTCCAATGAAAATTCAACAGATGTAAGGGATCGTCATGTCTGATAATCTCAGTA